>NC_140948.1:42437778-43651528 GCF_014529385.1 Adiantum capillus-veneris
AAGAAAACCCTAAATCCGAAACAAGTAGCCTGGGTTACCTTCCCCTTATTTGCTTAGTATTGACCTTTGTACTAGCAGACATAACTTAACTTTTCTTTTGGTCAGTACCAAGCGAATAGAGCCCTTCGGACTAAGTGACCTTACCTTATTCGCTTGGTACTGACCAAGGACGATGACCTGTACCAAGCGAATAGGTGCAATAAACAGGGTTTACCTTCCCTTATTCGCCTGGTACTAACTACACAAAATACAAGTGCACAGAAGGGTAGAAAGTAGCATACCTCTTCACTGTGTGTAGAGTTCCGCGTCACTGAAGCACTACAAAACAAGAGTAAGAAAAGGAGGATGCACGAGAGTAAGAGGTGGTGGAGTTTGCTTACCGCATAGCATCGATGGGGGTAGAGTTAATTAGAATGATGCGCAATAGTGGACGCAAAAAGAGGCAGAATAGTTGAAACTTGAGATGTTTGGCATGGGTAATGCCTCAAGTTAGAATGCTTACCTCGGGGAGGGTGAAAACTTCACTTATGCGGGAGATTGCGGTTGGTAAATCGTACTGCATGGGAATCTGAGACCATATAATACTGGTTGTCCTTGAGAGCGCAGCCCACGTGCCTTTTTGAGTGACCGTTTAGGGTCAGACAGACGCCAATCGCCCTTGCAGTCGCCATCTCCATCTCCATCTCCGAGTGGAACAAACAGATCGCCGTTGCCTTTGCCTTTTTTGCGGCCTTCCCCTTGGCCAAATCTCGTGATCCTGCGTTTAGAGTCACAGGCCGATCGACCTTGCATTCGCCATCTCCATCTCCAAGTAGAACAAACAGATCGCCAACGTCTTTGCATTTTCTGCGCTCTTCCCCTTGGCCAGCTCTCGTGATCCTGCGTTGAGTGAGCTCCACTGGGTCGAGTCCTTTTCTGCTGCGTCGCCATCGCCATCGCCCCCCTCTGGTTCTTGCTGTCGGTGGCTTGCGACATCACCATCCAACTTGGTGCCATTGGATATTGCAAAGACAGGTTCTTTCTCCCTGCCTCTCCCCTTCCTGTGTGCTGTTAACTGTGTGCGCACCGAAGCCACTGCGCTAGGGTAAAAATGCATGCATGGTTGGAATAATTACTCCTTATGTGACTGTATCGCATTCATGGTTGGAATAATTACTCCTTATGTGACCATGCCTGAGTTTGGGCATAGTGAGTGAGTATGCCTATAAATCTATCATTGATAACATGATATGCTCTGTTCTTATCCACCTGTTCTGAATGCTTAGGTCACAAGACAGAACCAAGTGAATAGGGCCCTTCGGAGATTCTTGGGGCCCCTACTCACTTGTTTTTGACTCAACTAACGTCACCTTTTATGACATTAGCGCACAGGACAGAACCAAGCGAATAGGGCCCTTTGGTCATTCTTGGGACCCCTACTCGCTTGGTTCTGACTCAACTAACATCACCTCTTATGACATTAGCACAAGTGACAGAACCAAGAAAATAGGGTCCTTCGGAAATTCTTGGGGGTCCTACTCGCTTGGTTCTGACTCAACTAACGTCACCTCTTATGACATTAGTGCACGGGACAAAACCAAGCAAAAAAGGACATTGAGGGGTACTCGAGGCTCAACAGTCGCTTGGTTATGACACCAAATAGTTTTGGCTTTCTTTTTCTTTCAGTCATGGGGATCATAGCCTAGATACAGACGTGAGCTAGGATACATGTGAAGAACAACTATTCACATTCTTATATAACGCCCGTGCTCATCACCGTGAACCAGAACTATCAGGAATGTTCTATGCAGAGTTTTCTATACAGAGGATTATAGATTGCTTCTTTGAGTACCTGCAAAACCATTTGCAACAGTATGAGGTAGTCACTTGTGACAATTTCATGACAGTTGATGGCATGAGATATGTGCACCGTGCCGACCTTGACCCTGACAAGAGTGCTTCAAGGAGACTGAATCGCTGTCTAGAAAAGTGTCCCTCCAATGCACTGCTTGTACAAGACAGGTGTATGAAACACTTCAAAAAGTGTTGCTTATTGGAATTCTACCATGGGTTTATCTGTTACTTATACTTGCAGACGGATGGTGAGTCAGAGACTTCGCAGTCAACAACTTTCTGTAGTTGTCCATTGGCGCAGGAGGAAGAGGTAGAGGATGTGGAGGTGCAATTCAACCTAAAAGAAGAGCGGGTAGAGGTACTAAAGAAAACATTTGATGCGGGCTTAACTCTTGTTTCTCTTGCGGATGCAGCAATAGGGTGCAAGCAAGAAAGCCCAAGTAAGGAAGTGACTTTGCCTCTGAATTGTGCTTCCCGCTTTGCTATGGCGGGCGACACCCGTTATGTTTTTCTCACAGATATCATGCATGAGATCAATATACAGGAGGACTACTGCCTAGCGGCAATTGCAAATTTTTGTGAGGCAGACATGGGGTTTGTGGATGATGATGGAGTGGACCAACATCTTATTGCTGACACAGCTGTCCGTGGCTCACAGTGCACTTCAGGGTGGCAACTGATCAAAGATACGTTCAATGAAGCGAAGTCCGGAGAGGCCAATTTTCCAACAAATGAGCAGTTTGAATCGACAACAAAACAACTCGTCTTGGAAAACATGGGTAGGCATGTGGCACCCAAAGATCAGGTAATGAATAGTCAGTCTATTCACTTATGGGGGAGGTCGATGCTGGAAATGGACGAGAATCAGATGGTAACTTTTGTCATGCATTCAGATGGTATTAGAGATGGCCCAGTGATAAAATATCATGATCATTTTTTTTTGCTGCCAGGTGCTAGTGTATGACGATAGTTTCCTTAGAAGAGTGGGAGGCTCACGGCAAGGGCTTGTCACTGGAGTCCAAGGCAAGGATGCGGCGTTGTCTCACTACATCGGGCGTTTCAACCACAAAAAGGTTTGTAGAAACAATTCAAGTACTTGGCAATTGCACTCATCTCACTTACGGCCCATAAATTCATTGCAATTTTTATGTAGATCATAATATACCACAAGGAATACTCCGATGACAATGCAAAATTCCCACTATTTGCAAGGAAAGTTATTACAAGATTGTGTGGTGGGAACCCCCTCCCACTAAACACAGAAAGACTAATTTTGATTGAGCGACAGTTTGCTCTACGCATATTTGGCATTGGGTATGGGTGCCAAGCACTCTGAGCCCCCTATTTCATGTCCTACACAGCTCAGGCTCTGGCTGCAGGGGTTGAAGACCCGAAAAGCTTAGATCCATACAACAAGGAGATGTTTCTGAGGGAAAGAAGATGCCTGATGCCCGTGGGGATGCTGCTACCAACAGAGGAACAAGCTCGTCTACAGAGGTTGCACATCGAAGAGGTACAAAGTGAGGAAGAAGGAGGTGCATTGAAGAGGATAAAAACGACGGGATCAGGTTCATCTTCTCCCACTGCTTACTTGTGACCGGCGCCACCTCGCACGGCACTCCGCCGTATTTGAAGCTCCCCAAGCCATTTGTTTCTTCTCTTTGCGGATGTGTTGTAAAGACTATGTAATTTCTGAACTCTTAAGAAGTTCCTTCGACCTTGCTCTATGAATTAGTCGTCTATAAGTCCATTGGTGTAACTTTAATAGGATATTGGCATTTTATTTTCCTTCCCCATGTCGAGTGTGCTTAAAATAACCTGTTCTTGCCCTGTAATGGGTTTTTTCCATGCCTTGTGTGGACCATATTGACAGTGAGCCGTATGTCTTGGCAAAATATGGACCATGGTTGAACAGTATGTGCTGCATTGAAATAAAACAAAATGGTCAGTACAGTATAATTTAAAATTTTGTCTTATATATTGATAGCCATTTTTCGGCTTTCCATAATCGCCATAGTACGCTACCTCACCCTATCAAATCACTCAAACATTTTGGTTATCCCTGCCATTTCACTGTACATAGGCGTGTGTGAGTTAGGGGACTTTTCCCATATCTTCTTAAAAACCCTTAATTAGCTAGTCACAGGGCTACTTGAGCCAAAAAATAAAAAATATATAAAATATAAGTATATTATGGCCCATTAGTGTGTAAATATTTCATTGTATATAGGGCCTAAATATAAGGATTTTTCATAATTATTTTGGTATTTATTTAAATATTTATACTTAGGTGTGTGTTATTTATGCTATGTACATTGACTCCCCATTACCATATTTTTTCTTACCATTTTGCATACTCTTTATTCCATATAAAAATAATTTCATGCAAGCTTCTCTTATTTTTGGTGTAACTCTATCCCAACAAAAATCCAAAAAAACTAGTTTTATTTATGTGTATATTTTTTCACTATTGTCATTTTTTCCTTCCTACATCTATTCTCTATTACTCTCATAAATTAGACCACCAAAAATATTCATCTTTTTATGGTAGACTTATAATGAGAGAGATTTATTTTGACCCATTTATATTTTTTCCACCTATATTATTTATATTTGACATGTACATACTTTTTTAGACCCCTCAATATTTGATTTTCTTAGTTGTACTATTCACTTATATCATGATCTCAATAATATCTTCAATTATAGACCTACCAAAGAAGATCAAGGGTATGTGGCATGCATGCATGCACCATGGGGAGCTCACTCTTGGAGGTATTCAAAAGAATCATCCAAAGAAGGACCTCACAAGGACCTTGTGCAGTGGAAAAAACAGTCAGTTTTGCTGAATTTTTAAAGATCACATGCTCTCCGAATTTGAAAATTTGATACAAAAAAAAGTTGTAGCTCGTGAGCTGAAATTTCACCTCAATTTTTCTCATATTTTTTTGAGCTACGAGCTGTGAGCTATGATTTTATTGGTGGACCCTAGTTTGCCCATGCTATGCAGCCACACTCCCTCGTCCACTTTATCATTTTCCTCTTTCACACACACTCCTCCCTCTCCTTCCCACTCCCATGTCCTAATTCACCCTCTTCACCATTGCCAGATCTCTCACACCTCCATAGCCTTCATCCTCCATTTCTATACCCTATGTGTCCCCCTATCTCTCTACGTATATGTCCATATTACCATACTCTCTTCAACTTTGTAAAGAACTTCAAAAAATCAGCAAAAATCCAAGGATAACTTCTGCAAATGAAGTCTTTTATCATGAATTTTCCAAGGTTTGAAGATAACGTAGCTTCATCGACACGCGCTACTTTGCCATGCTGACTGCTTCTTCTTCCAGTGCTGTAAAGATGTGAATGTCAAAGCCTCAACCTCTCTTTACAAGCTCATCCCTTCTCTAGCGTTTCTCATCATATATCTCACCATTTGGTGAATTATTTTGTAAATATTTTTTAGTGATAATTACTAACTACTAACCACTAACCTTATTGTAAAATGCACCCTCTACTAGAGTAGGCACTCCCCAATTATTCACTCAATCCTCTCTCCTTTCATCCTCAATAATTCTCTTCCCTTGAGCCCACATCCATGTGACTCAAAGGACAAGAGAGACCCACCCTCATAAAAAAAATAAAAATATGCATAATCTTTTATTCCTTCAAATAAACTTGATTAGGCCTAATCCTAATCGGGGCTTCTAAAACCTATAAATAGAGCCCTTCTCTCCCTTGTAAAACATCACATGATCACACTACACCACACCATTCTCAACACATAACACACCACTCTTCAAGCCTAGTTGTGTAGAGTGTGTGCTTCGTGAGTGCTCTATTCCATCATTACACATAGGTGCATGGAGAAGCTCGAAGTTAGTTATGCCATCTAGAGGAGTGGAGTGTATGCCATACTCTGCACCACACTTGTAGCCTACTCTTGTGCATAAATAAGATTTATAGTTTTGGGTGCAATTGTATGTTGCAACTACGACTCTTCTCGCCAAATTGACTTGATAAGTTGACTAATCAGGTGGTTGAAGGTATATTGTCCTTGAAGTTTGTGGTGCCATTTCATGCTTGGTGGTTTGAGGGCTTGTTGAAGTGTTTGCCTAAAAGGTCAATTGTAAGAGGGTGCTCGGTGAGAGGGATCCCGTGACCCTAAGACAATATTTGTATTGGAAACAAGGTCAAGTTTTGTGTGCATCTAGTCTTTAAGGCTAAGACTGAGTTGCTCAAGTTGATTTTTGCTCTTTACCTCTCTCTGGCGTGGTGAATGTTTGTGTTTGGTGTGTGTGGCTATCTTGCATTCCCCTCTCTTTGTGCATTTGAGTACAAGGAGATTTCACGTGTGTCGTAGTTCGCATCTACAACTAGGTGGTGCCCCTTTTCTTGTTTGGTTTCTAGCTGTGGGCTGTTGTGTCTCTGATTGTGCTTGCCACAGTCCCAATTGAGCAGCACGGGAGCCTCGAAGGGTGTTTAGAGTTGCTCTTCTTGTTGCCCGCCCCGAACCGCCTCAAATTGGTGCCCCCACTGAGGACGTCTTGTGTATGTTTTGTGTAGGCTCAACCTTTAGCGTAATCAAGTAGCTTGCATGAATCACGAGAATTTTTATGATCCTTTCATTCCCATTGAAAGGCAAAAGGTACATATAATTGTTAGTACTAAGTTGCAATTTCAAATTGTAATTCGTAGAATTTTAGGTCCTCTTAGGTTGGCAAAGATAAACGCATCAGTAAATCCTTTTATTTTGCCTCTCATTAGGTACGACCTTAGTTTGGACGTCTAATTTTTTTTTTTTTGTAAGCATAAGGTCATGCATAGACAATGGATAATGGCCCAAGAATAGAGGTTTTCCCCTTTTATTTCACTCCACACATTAGAATAAACATTGCAATTAGTAGAAAAATCCATTTTCAACACTGTATGGTGTTCATGTTTAGTGCCCAACGAGTAGGAGAAATTCTCGCATCACCAAACCCTGTCATCCTTCCTCTTATTGACTATCATAGGTCATTTGATGTGAATATTTTTATTTTGTTGTAGAGTAGATTGCAATTTAGAAAATATTATTGTGTAAATCTTTTAAAGACGGAAAAAACAAAAACGCGTCACTTTGAAATCAATTCAATGGAGAGCCAACGCCAAATGTCTGGATATCCTCTTTTCTTAAGAGAGCCTGGAGAGGATGCAGAATTATTTTTAGCAAATTTCAAGATGTCTTGTCATATCAAGAGGATAGTAACTGATCAAGAACGCGTAGAGATGTTTGAAGTGGTCCTTAGGAAAGATGCTAGCACTTGGTTTGACTCGTTGCCTGAGGAAGTTAAAGGGAATTACACGGAAGTTGTGAATCATTTCAAGAGATACTTCTTTGATCCCCAAAACACTCAAAACCTATGGCAAGACATTGTTTCTCATCAGCAAAAAGACTTAGATGACTACTACTTGTACAAGCAAGAGTTTCTACGTCTTTGGGCTCTATGGATACTAAATGTTGCTAACCCTGGTGATGGTGCAGAATTCCTAAAGAAGGAGAGGTTCATAGCCGGACTCTTTCCTGAACTTAAGATAAAAGTTGAGGCCGGTGCACCTGCTACCTTTGACGCAGCTGAAACTAGGGCTGCTGAGAAATATAGGAAACTCAAGTGCTTAAGGGGGGAGGTTCCAATAGAAGGTCTTAGACCCAAAGGTAAGTCACAATCATCAACATCTAGGAAACTTCCTGAGGTAACGGCGGAAGTGATTGAGAAGTTAAATGAATCTTTAAGCAGCTTGTCAATTCACCTTGCATGAGTTGTAGGTCCAAAGGGACAAGCAAAGAAGTCTGAAGAGAGAGATTCACGACCCAGGAGATTCTTGCAATGTTGGAATTGCGGTGAGTCTGTACATGGGATGTATAATTGTCCTTGGCCCCGTGGGGAGCCAGGGAGACCTAACTTGAATTACCCAGTGATGAATGCAGAAGAAGGAACTAGTCAGCAACCACAGCTTCTACAAAGGCCAAATGGAGCAAGACCACCTCCACAAGGAGTGGAGGGAGTGCCACCTTTGCCAGATCAAATGTGCATGTAGTAGAGGTGACAAACATAAATGAGGTCGACATGGAAACAAATGGCATTAACCGTGGCCGTGGAAAAGGGAAGGAGAAAGAAGGTGTCACATCATAGAGTGACCATGGACGAGGTAAGAAGGCAAAGGAGACCAAGGAAGCTAAGAGGACTCGGCGTCGTATCAATCTCCATGACTTCCCTCTTGGACATGGTATGGCTCCATACAACTTGTTGGAAGACATGAGAGGTAAGGGTCCTGATATCACATGGCCTCAGTTTCTTGCATTATGCCCACAAGTTAGGAGGGATTAACAAAGGCAGTTAGCACTAGGAAAAAGGTAAAAGAGAGTGTGCCTTTTGTAAAAATTGCACATGCTGAAATGAATGAGTATATTACACCTGTGCTAGATTGTTACATCAAAGGAAGATTGGTTAGGAAAGGTCTAGTGGATGGGGGTGCACAAATTTGCATCATGACAGAGGGACTCATGCAAAAACTAGGCATGCACATCCATGAGACACCTGAAATTAAAGTCAAGATGGCAAACAATAGCAAAGCTAGGTGTGTAGGCATTTGTAAAAATGTCTCTGTGGAGGCCTTTGGCATTAAGAAGGCAGTGGATATCTATGTCATGTCTACCAAAGGAAATGGTTACCCATTTATCCTAGGGAGACCATGGCTAATGAAAATGCGAGCTTTTCAAGATTGGGAGAGTGGAAAGCTAATTTGCAGGAATGACAATCATAAGAAGGTTGTCTTTGACATGAAGGAGAAACTCGAAGAGGAGCTCCATGACGAATCATCTCAAAGTGAGACGGAGGAAGGCTAGACCGATAGCACTTCAGAAGGAGAAAGTAGCGGCAGCATTACTGAAGAGGATTCTTCCATCGAAGTCATGGGGGTAATGTTTAATCCAAACAACCAAGAGACCTCTTGCCCAGGTTTGGAAGAGGTAGGTTCCCAAGAAAACCAAAAAGTGGAAGATGAAAGAATGCTAGAAGGTATGTTATCCACAACACTTACAAAGGATGAAAGAGAGGAGCTCAAAGGTGTGTTAAGGAAATTTCCTAGGCTTTTCGCTAAAGACTACACCGATGTGCATGGAGTAGATGTTGTTCAACAAAATATTGAGTTGAAGCTGGAGGACACACCTAAGGCTCAAAAGCTACGAAGGCTAGGAGTCATCAAGGAGCAAGATTTACTCAAGGAGGTAAGAAAGCTTCTAGCAGCAGGTTTCATTTATCTAGTGGAGAATTCAGAGTGGGTCTCTCTCGTTGTTGTCACTGCTAAGAAAAATGGCAAGTGGAGGGTGTGTGTGGATTACCGTCCACTCAATGAGGCAACAAAAAGAGATCACTTTCCCCTCGCATTTCAAGGTGAGATACTAAATGAGGTAGCTGGTCATGAGAAGTACACTCTGTGTGATGGCTACTCGGGTTACTTTCAAATAGGTATCGCATTGGAAGATCAGTTAAAAACAACCTTCATCACTCCTTGGGGTTGTTATGCTTTTAGAGTCATTCCATTTGGCCTGACAAATGCTCCTGCAACTTTCCAATGCTTCATGAACATGGTGTTTCAAACATTCTTTGGAAAGTCCATTAGGGTTTTTATTGATGATTTTTGCATTTATAGCTCAAAATCATTGCATCTACAAAGGGTAGAAGAAGATTTAAAGAAGCTCCATGAAATGGGAGGTCAACTCAACCCCGGCAAGTGCCACATAGGTGAGGATGAAGTGATCTTGCTTGGTCACAAGGTTTCCTATAAAGGCATTGAGGTGGATCCTTCAAAGGAAAAGGCTCTTATTGAGCTCCCATCACCCAAGAATCTCAAAGAGGTCATCTTATTCATTCAAAAGGTGAAGTATATGTCACACTTTATTCACTTAACTTCGGAGTTGCTTCATCCTTTGCAAAAGTTGACACAACAAGTAGAATTTTCATGGTCTGATGAGCTTGAAGAGTACTTTTGTAACATTAAAGTCATTTTGTCAGAGCTACCAACACTCATGCCTCCTTGTTGGGAGTACACATTCTTTGTTAGCTCTAATGTTGGAAAAGAAATAATTGGTGCGGTTTTGCTACAACAAGATTCCCACAGTACCAGAATGCGACCCATCTACTTTGCTAGTAGGGTCATGAATGCTTTAGAGAGAGGCTACACAAAGGCATAACTCATGATGCTTTCTCTCATGTTTGCGGTGAGAAAGTTTAGATCCTACCTGCTACCAAAACCTTTTGTAATTCTCACTTCAAAAAATTTGTTCCCTTGGGTGTCATCTCAAATGAATCTTAGCACTAGGATCTCAAAGTGGATTATGGAATTGCAAGAGTTCCAATACTCTTTCAAGGTAGAAGATAGTGTGAGTGCACAATTGGAAGGGATCCTTACTTATAGGATACATGAGAAGGAGATTAAGGTGCCTGAAGTAAAGACCCTACCATTGCCACCACCTAAAAGTATTCCTAATGCTTTTACCTTGTTCTTTGATGGAGCTTTTCGACGAGCCACAGAAAAAGAAGGGGGAGGGCTAGTATTGCTCAACCCAAGTGGAGAAGTGGTCATGAAAGAGAAGGTCAATCTACCAGGTTCAACTAGAAACAATGAATCAGAATACCACACACTACTTCATCGTTTAAAGATATGCATTGGCCAAGGTATACAACGTCTCATGGTAAAAGGGGATGCACTTCTCATTGTGAAGCAAATTTTAGGCATTTGGGCATGCAAGAATGAAAGCTTAAGGACAAAAGTTCATGCCATTCGTAGATTGTTTAATCAATTTGAAGAAGTGCAACTATATCATATTCCTAGGAAACATAATGAAGATGCCGATTTACTTGCACAACAAACAGTTACATGTGTTGAGAAAGAAGTGTAGGTCATCATGGTGGCAGCAACTCTCAAGCAACCGAGATACCAGGGATTGGAGTCATTGTCTCCCATTATTAGCTACATTTTGGAGGGTGAGTTTCCACAAGACTTCACGAAGGCTCAGAATAGGAGACTCATGAAAAAGGCAAGCACGTATCTCTTTCTAGAAGGATCCCTTTATCAAAGAGGGAAGGATCAAGTGTGCAGAAGAGTACCAACTATTGAGGAAATCCCAGCCATTCTAAAAGGTTTGCATGAGGAAGCGTGTGGTGGTCATTTTGCACAGGAACTCACTCCAAAAAAGATTTTGCTTGCCGGATATGTTTGGCCAAGCTTGCACATTGATGTTCAACATTGGTGTAAAAGCTGTCACAACTGTCAGATTAATGGAAACAAGCGTCTGTTATATAGTCCACGTCAGTTAGTCCTTGCAAATGGTCCATTTGAAAAATGGGGCATTGATGCTATGGGTCCATTTCCTAGGACTAAAAATGGGAAATCGTATATCTTGGTGGCCATAGACTACATGACGAGATGGGTAGAAGCACAAAGTGTGGCAAAGGTAAATGAGAGGACAGTGAGCAAATTTGTCTACACTCACATTTGTTGTAGATTTGGCACACCTTCGGAGATTGTTTCTGATAATGGTCCAAGGTTTAGAAAGGGCTTGCTTACAGAAGTCTGTGAAGAACTTCACATTCTACATCGTCATAGTACACCCTACTATCCCCAATCCAATGGTCTTGTAGAAAAAGCTAATGGTGTCATTGTAGGCATCATTAGAAAGATGGTGAAAAACAAGACAAAGTTGTGGGATGACTTCTTGGATGGTGCCTTGTGGGCATATCGAACCACATATAGGGAAGCCATGGAGTTCACACCATTTCACTTGGTCTATGGTCAAGAGGCTTTACAACCAATTGAGTTCAACATTCCAACAATGCGACTTCATGGCAAAGCAGCACAAGATGATCAAGAAGCATGGATGGATCGACTTCTTACCTTAGCTGAGCTTGAGTGAAAAAGAGAATCAACATACGAGTGCTACAAGAGGAAATCCACACAGACGAAGGAAAAGCTCGACAAGAAACTAAAGGACAAAGGCATCAAGGAAGGAGATCTGGTGCTAAGGTATGACAATCGACTCGATAATCGTTTTGATGCCAAATTTGAAACTAGATGGCAGGGGCCATACATAGTTAACAAGGATTTCAATTCAAGTTACTATCAACTTATGGACTTGAATGGGAAAGAGCAATCCAGGAAGGTAAACGGGTATCGCTTGAAGCCTTATTTGAGTCGCCTTCTACCAAAGGATCTGCCAAAGATCTGTCAAAGGGCAGATGTCTCATATAAGTATTGTTACATGAAGCATGAGTGTAACTCCAGCCAAAATTATGAGGGGCCAAACAATGAATATTGTGAAGTACTCTGAAGCACTCTCTTTGGAAAAGATGCTCTATGATGGTACATGAATATACCATCATCCTGGGGGAGGGCTAATGATAGCCGTTTTTTGGCTTTCCATAATTTCCATAGTAAGCTACCTCATCCTATCAAATCACTCAAACATTTTGGTTATCCCTACCATTTCACTGTACATAGCCGTGTGTGAGTTAGGGGACTTTTCCCATATCTTATTAAAAACTCTTAATTAGCTAGTCACTGTGCTAGTTGAGCCAAAAAATAAAAAATAAAAAAAATATAAGTATATTATGACCCATTTGTGTGTAAATATTTCATTATATATAGGGCCTAAATATAAGGATTTTTCATAATTATTTTGGTATTTATTTAAATATTTATATTTAGGTGTGTGTTATTTATGCTATGTACATTGACTCACCATTACCATATTTTTTCTTACCATTTTGCATACTCTTTATTCCATATAAAAATAATTTCATGCAAGCTTCTCTTATTTTTGGTGTAACTCTATCCCAACAAAAATCCAAAAAAACTAGTTTTATTTATGTGTATATTTTTCCACTATTGTCATTTTTTCCTTCCTACATCTATTCTCTATTTCTCTCATAAATTAGACCACCAAAAATATTCATCTTTTTATGGTAGACTTATAATGAGAGAGATTTATTTTGACCCATTTATATTTTTTCCACCTATGTTATTTATATTTGACATGTAAATATTTTTTTAGACCCCTCAATATTTGATTTTCTTAGTTGTACTATTCACTTATATCATGATCTCAATAATATCTTCAATTATAGACCTACCAAATAAGGTCAAGGGTATGTGGCATGCATACATGTACCATGGGGAGCTCACTCTTGGAGGTATTCAAAAGAGTCATCCAAAGAAGGACCTCACAAGGACCTTGTGCAGTGGAAAAAACAGTTGGTTTTGCTGAAATTTTAAAGATCACATGCTCTCCGAATTTGAAAAGGTGATACAAACAAAAGTTGTAGCTCGTGAGCTGAACTTTAACCTCAATTTTTCCCATATTTTTTTGAGCTACGAGCTGTGAGCTATGATTTTATTGGTGGACCCTAGTTTGCCCATGCTATGCAGCCACACTCCCTCTTCCACTTTATCATTTTCCTCTTTCACACACACTCCTCCCTCTCCTTCCCACTCCCATGTCCTAATTCACCCTCTTCACCTCTCCCACATCTCTCATACCTCCATAGCCTTCATCCTCCATTTCTACACCCTATGTGTCTCCCTTTCTCTCTACATATATGTCCATATTACCATACTCTCTTCAACTTTGTAAAGAACTTCAAAAAATCAGCAAAAATCCAAGGATAACCTCTGCAAATGAAGTCTTTTATCATGATTTTTCCAAGGTTGGAAGATAATGTAGCTTCATCGACACGCGCTACTTTGCCATGCTGACTGCTTCTTCTTCCAGTGCTGTAAAGATGTGAATGTCAAAGTGTCAACCTCTCTTTACAAGCTCATCCCTTCTCTAACGTTTCTCATCATATATCTCACCATTTGGTGAATTATTTTGTAAATATTTTTTAGTGATAATTACTAACTACTAACCACTAACCTTATTGTAAAATGCACCCTCTACTAGAGTAGGCATTCCCCAATTATTCACTCAATCCTCTCTCCTTTCATCCTCAATAATTCTCTTCCCTTGAGCCCACATCCATGTGACTCAAAGGACAAGAGGGACCCACCCTCATAAAAAAAATAAAAAAATGCATAATCTTTTATTCCTTCAAATAAACTTGATTAGGCCTAATCTTAATCGAGGCTTCTAAAACCTATAAATAGAGCCCTTCTCTCCCTTGTAAAACATCACATGATCACACTACCCCACACCATTCTCAACACGTAACACACCACTCTTCAAGCGTAGTTGTGTAGAGTGTGTGCTTCGTGAGTGCTCTATTCCATCATTACACATAGGTGCATGGAGAAGCTCGAAAATAGTTATGCCATCTAGAGGAGTGGAGTGTATGCCATACTTTGCACCACACTTGTAGCCTACTCTTGTGCATAAATAAGATTTATAGTTTTAGGTGCAATTGTATGCTACAACTACCACTCTTCTCTCCAAATTGACTTGATAAGTTGACTAATCAGGTGGTTGAAGGTATATTGTCCTTGAAGTTTGTTGTGCCATTTTATGCTTGGTGGTTTGAGGGCTTTGTTGAAGTGTTTTCCTAAAAGGTCAATTGTAAGAGGGTGCTCGGTGAGAGGGATCTCGTGACCCTAAGACAATTTTTGTATTGGAAACAAGGTCAAGTTTTGTGTTGTCTCTCTATTTCTCATCAAGTTTTGTGTGCATCTAGTCTTTAAGGCTAAGATTGAGTTGCTCAAGTTGATTTGTGCTCTTTACCTCTCTCTGGCGTGGTGAATGTTTGTGTGTGGCTATCTTGCATTCCCCTCTCTTTGTGCATTTGAGTACAAGGAGATTTCACGTGTGTCCTAGTTCGCATCTACAACTAGGTGGTGCCCCTTTTCTTGTTTGGTTTCTAGCTGTGGGTTGTTGTGTCTCTGATTGTGCTTGCCACATCCCCAATTGAGCAGCACGAGAGCCTCGAAGGGTGTTTAGAGGCCGCTCTTCTTGTTTCCCGCCCCGGACCTCCTCAATACGTAGAATGCTAACCCACCATGTAATGTGTGATATGGTACCGACCCCACCCTGTAAGGTAAGCCTTTTTCCAATCCAGCAAGGCTTCTCAAAATGATGTGAGCTTACTTTGGTCCCAAGAATGCTGCTCAACGTAATGGAAAATTTTATCTAGTGATTTCCACACGTGCGCCTTGTGATTCTGGATTGCCCCACCACCACCATTGTCTTGAACCACTTTATGTAACTGTTTCCATTTGTTGAACATGTTTCTCCTTTCTTCTTTGAGGCTAAACCCAAGAAACCTTCTTGCCTTCACTCCACCTATCGATGCTTTCCTTGGTACTACCTTGTACCGACTTTGAGACATCTTAGGGTCCTCTTTAATTTTGACATTGCCTCCATGCAAAACAATGTCTGAGAGCACTCCCTCTAATGCTTTGATCACTCTTTTCGACTCACTCTCTCTGGCTTTAATGTCCATGCAAAACATATGTACAAATGAACCACCTTTTGAATTATTCGACAGAGTGCATGAAGTATACAGACATGAACTCTACTTAGAGGAATATCAAGCATTGGTTTAAAGTTTTATCTTGAAGATGTCTGTTAGGAGCTCTAATCCATTGCACACTCTCAAGTGATTGTCCATCAGCCATGCAATATAAGCATGGATTTTCCACAGGTGCTCCGTGTGCTATGTTGCACATACACCAAATCCTTCCACTGAAAGAACGGCTCCATTTCTTTGTTCACTGATGATAGAAGGAATTTGTGTTTGACTAAAAACCCAATCGAGGATTTCATAATTTTCCTTATCAACCTGTAGTGAAAAATGGAAACACAAAATCAACAACCAAATAATCAATATTTTTGTTATCAGAGATTGAACGAAGTATACCTGAAATGATGCTAGAGTTTTTCTGATTGCACGCTGAAGTATCGTGGATCCAGAGATCTGTTCATGAGGGTAATGGTGACTCTCTTAAACTTATTGTTCTTCAGGACCTCACACTCGTCGAGCTTCAAAACAAACTTGAGAACCCCACCACACTCGTCTCGACTGATGTCAAAGAAGTGAACTGCATACTTTTGCAATGCTTCAAGATCAACGAAGAGGTTGTTGTGCTCGTTAAATTGTACCTCTCTACCGCCCTTGCCTAAGAACGTTGCTTCAATATGGAATGGTGACCCAAGTTTCTCAAACACCTCATTGTTTACATGCCGGCGAGTAGCCTTTACATGTGATGGTTTTGGTAGTAATGATCCTCTCTGTAGTTTATTTTGAGACTTTTTAGCTAATGCTTTGAAGAGTGCCCTGTATCCCATCTGCGAGATGCCACTCTCATCAAGTATTGCTTGCACTTCCATTGGTTCCAGCTGATTCTCGTTCATGAACGAGGTAAGTAGCCTCCCTTTCAACTAACAAATTTTTTTATGAGTTGTCATCTCTTCAACTACTTCTTTTGGAACTAGACGGCTACAATGCACTCCAGCATTAAAGCCTGCACCGTTCAAGTTTGGATGCAGTAAAGACCTGCCAAAAAATCACAATGCGTTATGATCATGTATAGGAAAGTAAGTGTATCCATTTCTTAATGAAGCACATTGAAGAAACAAACTTCGAGTTATCTTAAAGCTCGTATTCATTTTTTCAGGCCACCACTACCAACCTTCATGTTCTCAATGTTGCATAGATCTCGTTTTCTTTTCCGACTACCAAGCACGGTGTCTTTCTCTCGCAAACTTGTGATCTTCTTCTCAAGGCCTTGGATTGTCTCTTTGTTTGATGAAATCTTTTGAGAGCATGCCTCATTAAGTTTCTTAAGGTGCATGTTCTCCATTGCCAGGAAGTTTCTTTGCCTTTCCACATTCAATCCTCTCATTTCCAAATGTTCGGTGTATCCCAATAGCCCATCCTTGCCATCGCCTGTGAAATGTAAGAGGTTAGTGATATTAGCAAAGGGAGGTGGCACATTTGTCGTAGGATCCTTTGGATAAATAAACCCATCTGTCCACAAATCCAAATGATGTTCCTTGTTTGTCCTTCAAGTTCTTTCTCCGATTGAGATAAGAAAGACTCCCTCCTACGTTTCTGCAACGGTGCGTACTCTTGAAATACATCAACATGAAGATGATGTGTGTTCTTTCTTTGGGTAAGTGTTAAAGATGAAGGGGATGAGAATTGTAAGTTCAAATTAGTGTTTTCATTAGGAAAAGATGCGTTCTCCATTCCTAGAGTTGATAAAGAAGAAGACGGAGAAATGTCTCAGGTTTTGGGAGAGAAAGCCATATTCTCAAGTTTAGAGTTGATAGAGTTCGTGTGGTTTATGTTTCTGGAGGGAACGCTTGTAAGTTGGCATTTCAAATCATTAGTCATATGATTAGTTGGATTCCTGACAAGAGAATGAAGGATAAGAATGATAAAGACGGCGGCTACCTAACAAAGAATGTCATTTTGGCTTTTTGTTGCGCAAAAAAGTATCACATAAAATGCACAATTTAACATTTTTATTTTCTCTCTCTAAGCCGACGCGGCACTTCTTACCGGGCCCAAAAGTGAGTCCAACTTTCTCCTAATGATTGGTGATCACTCTTAACCCTAACCGACAAGCCTCGACAATAACATTATACACTACTAGCGGGTCCGCAAAGCTCAGCCCATGGCTACACAAAAGGTGGTCGCTTGGTGGTAACATGCCCCCCTTCCTGATGTAGGTTCCGCCTCAGAAGCTATGAGAGAAATCCCATTTTGTGCATGTTGTAGAGCGTCTGGATTTGAATCTGCAAGGCAAAGTCATTGTTTATGCAAGAGGAATTATATGGCACTAAATCATGAGAGGAATGTAAAGTACATGTGGAAATGAGTAAATGCAAGATTTATGAAATGCTAGACTTCCATTAAGGACAAATAAATTTCACTTTGATGAAATTAATTAATAAAGAGTTTTGGGCTTATTAGTGAGTTTATCAATTAGTTAGCTATGACTAAGGTTAAAACATCTACTCTAGTACTAGCTAAGCTAAGAAGATTATCTAAATGCAAGATTCCCTAGTTGTGCTTTTCAGCTTTGATTAGCCAACTAGGTCCCACAACTCCAAACGAAAGCTTGAAATTTTAACTACAAGCTCGATGGAAGTCTTTTAAATGTCATTTTTCTTCTTTCTTCTTTTCCTTTGGTTCACAATCATTTGACATGTGTGCTTATTTTTATGTTCGGAGCTTTTTGCTTCTCAAGGAAAAGCACCCACACTCAGAACCTCTAGGGCTCTAGTACCATAGACAATACATGTGAGTGAAGTACCAAATCAAGCTAGGATTTCTCTTCCACTAAAGTAAGATTTTTCATTTGTGGCACCTATGTTTTTTGCTTCCATTTCCTTGGTATTCTCACTAGTGTCTTTTGTTGTTTAAGTGAGCAAGCTTCTCTATGCCTAAAAAGGTCCTAAGGTCTTAAACACTCGGATAATTTTATCAACTAGAACTAGTGTCAAGTAAATGAGTTAACCTAAAGTCACGGTCTCCTAATCTCAAGGCTCATCTATAATATTAAACTCTAGTTCAATCAACTTAAGCAAAGACAAATTTATACATCTATAATGGCAGATAGCAAACATAACTATTGCACTCAAACAAACCATGAAAAACCACAATTAGCAATTATATATATCCACCAGCATGAATCATGGAAAGTAGTACACCTGGAGGTATGGAGTTGTTCATTTCATCAAAGCAAATGTCCTCAGCCATATGGACGGAAATCCATATAAGTCCTACATAACAATATCAAGGCACTATAGCTCTAGGAGGCATGTTAGTGTGAAAAAATTAAAACTCCAACAGCTTTGAAGGTATTCACCCCAATTATCTACCAACTTTCGATGAGCATCACATGCCCTTATATAATTAATTCATTCTGAAGTAGATTTATTTTCCTTTATCCTAGCACTCACATTTTCTTGATATCCTCGCCTCTTATATCTCTTACTCTTCTTATCTAAGTTTCGATTATGGCCGATCTCTAGTGAAGAGTCACTAGATGAACCGCTACTTGTGTCTTCTGCTCCCTTGGATAGATTGTCATCTAGGGTACCACTGGGTCCTGAATGGTTTCTCCCCACATTTGCACTAAGATTTAACTCAAATTATTTGTCCTCATAGTCAATTTCAATTGATAATTTTGACCCCAAATCGTGTGGGCTATAGTCTTGTGAGATGCTACTAGTTCCAATGCCAATCAGACCTTCATCTTGTAGGTCATCAGAGGCTATATGCATTTATTCTAGCATATTTAAGGGTATGAGTGGTGGCATTTCATCCCCCTCAAGTGTTACCCTGGTCGTCCCCTTGTTTCCCCAAGTGTCTATGGTTGTGGCTAGGTGGACCCAATGCACATTGTCCGACTCAATCATCCCAGGTAGTACATCCATATAAGGAGAATCTTCCCCATCATTAGTGTCCTCTTTACACGTGTAACAATACTGCAATGGGTCCGAGTGAACTGTGGTGTCAGATCAATGATCAATTATAAACCTGTTTCCTAGAGGATGTGCTCGACCAGTGTGGGACGCATGTCTAACCTCACCATCCTATCTTATTGCAGTATTAGAGAAAACCACGATTAAATTGTCAATCCATGGGACGAAGATGACTCCACTAGTGCATAGAGTCTACAAAAGGTTGTCAATCTCTCAAAAAACAATTAAAAACTCGCATCTAACTCAAGCTACACTCAAGTGACTGAAATCACCAAAAGCCAATCGCTCATGGACAAACAAAATGTCTGTTACAGCATCAAATGACATCCAAATGTAATGAAACTTCTAGGACATGTTTATAAGACCTAAGCACACATGCTTATGGTCTCAAACTCCACTTTAGGTCAAGTGGGGCAAGAGGGCACATGTAGTGCATCCGGTGCATCTTTTCAATTTACCTCAGGTATATCAGCAAGAACATCTTCAAAGTGTGTCACAATGCTTTACTTAGTAATTTTGGGTGCTTGGAAAAGCTTTGAAGAGCTTTATAACTGTCTCAAAGTGCATCACTTAGAGCCTGCAAATGCTTGAAATCGCCAAAAAAGTGCATCTTAGTGTGCTTGAAAGCACCAAAAAAGTGCTTCAAAGTCTTTTAGAGCGCTTCCAAAGTGCACTAAAGTGATTCATGGTTCTTGAACTTTAGAGTGCTTCAAAGTTACTCTAAAGTTGTTTCGTGTGCTGCAAAGTGCCCTGGAGTGTTCTTGCTTATCGGCAAGAGGGCACATGTGGTGCATCTGGTGCATCTCCTCAATTTACCTCAGGTATATCAGCAAGAACATCTTCAAAGTGTTCACAATGCTTTACTTAGTGATTTTGGGTGCTTGCAAAAGCTTTGAAGTGATTTATAAGTGTCTCAAAGTGCATCACTTAGAGCCTGCAAATGCTTGAAAGCGCCAAAAAAATGTATCTTAGTGTGCTTAAAATTACCAAAAAGTGCTTCAAAGTATTTCAGAGCGCTTCCAAAGTGCACTAAAGTTATTCATGGTGCTTGAAAGTGCCACAAAGTATTTTAGAGTGCGATCTTAACTCTAAAGTTCTTTCGAGTGCTGCAAAGTTCCACAAAGTGCCCTAGAGTGTTCTTAAATAACACCGAGCACCAACACTTTTTTCCCACTAGCGAGAAAGTAAAAATATTCAAGATAAATACTAGGATGCACTAGAAAGCTTATATTTATACTTGGAAATGCATATGTCCATTATGGAAAATATTCTCATGCATCTAAAAAACAAGGATTAATCTCGTAGTACTCATTCCCACCATGTACATGCCACAACATGGCATCCAACCCCTCTAAACCTACACATCTTCCGGTATGTGCCACATTTGCTCTTTGCAAGATCAGTCCTCTTGTATATCTTCCTTGCTTTCTTCTTCACTCGCACATTTCAAAGCTTCATCTTCACTTTGATTGTCACCTGTGTTTTTTTTTTTAGCATCTTCTCGACTATTCTCTTCTCTTCTCGTAAACACCTTGATTCTTTTCCCCGCAATGCGAATCTTTATCTCTATCCCATCTAGTTTAGACAAGCTCTAAGTAGCATTTTCATGCACATGATTTACAACATACGATCCATACCATCTTTTTGAGAACTTAGGCATGACTCTGTGTTGGTTATCAAGGCTACTATCATACATTAAAACTGAGTCACCTTTGTCAATTTCTTTACTCCTGAGACAATGTCGCCTATCAATGTAGTCCTTGTTTTTCAACCTTGCATTTTTTAGTCATTCTTTTGTAGCCTCAATGTCTTCAGGTCTTCTTTCTAGTTGCCTTATGCACAATACAAGGAGACCTTCCCTTCTAAGCCCCACTTGCCAAGGTAGTAAATTCCATGTGGGAATTGTATCTTTAATCAACATCACTGGATTTTGACTATACATCAGCTCCACAGGCATATAGTCAGTTACTGAGCTTTGTGTTATACGATCAACCCATAAAGCATATAGAAACAATGTTGGCCACTCACCAAATTTCCTTGGCAAGTCTTAGCCAAATCTTTGATGATAGAAGGATGTCCTCTTTCACTCTTTCCATTGCCTTCAGGGTTGTAAGCTGTAGTAAGAGAAAGCTTGATTCGTACTCTAGAAAAAACATTCCTTGCTTCCTTAACACCCATTTCACCTCTGTCTATAGTGATATTTCCCACACAGCCATTAAAAAAAATCATCTCATCCAGAAGGAATTTGCATATAGATTCTGTGGTTTTAGCTCTTAATGTTCGCCCTTCAACTTGGTTGGTTAGGTCCTCTTGTGCAAGAACAAGTATCTCATTTGCTAGAGTCCTAAAGGCATTATGACTAGATCCACAACCCATTTATAGTGCATGTCTAGTGGATGTGTAGGGTTCAATCCATCACGATGTTGGACATTTGAATACATTTGACCAGGTACACATGACTCTATGAATTGAGATACATCTTCATACACACCCTTCCACTAGTATTTTTTTTTCAACTTGGAGAAGGTTGCCCACACACCCCAGTGTCCAGCCCATAGACTCTAATGAAAATCTTGCGTGAGGTTTACTTGAGTCTCTTTTTTACATATAACCCTTTGTGATGTAACATCCTTTTGTTTAGAATGCTTGAACAAGTAACCATCTGTCAAAAAGTACTCGTATGCTTTCCTGCGTATCCTCCTAAATTTTTGTTTGGACCAATCATCATGTTTTGTTAGAGTACTCAAGTAACTTCCAATAACAAGTCAATCACCTTCATAAAGCTCTTTAAAGAACAATTTAAGTGGATTAGTTATGCAAACATTGTTACGGTTGACATGAGAGATAGAATAGAACTTTGTGCCTACATATATCTCTTGTTAATCATCTGTGAGTCATCTTCATACCTTGCCCTTGATAGCATATCTTCCATTGTATTGTCTTTACCTGCAATGTGCTTAAACTCGAGATTTAAGGACCTAATGTAGGAAATCCACAACAACACAACAATGTATGTCGTTGAGCAGCTTGTAATCATCCTAAGAAGTAGTAGAAAATCTGTTTCTACAACCACACATGCACCAATTAGGTACTCTTTCCCATTTTTTAAGGATGTAACCATACCCCATAACTCTCTCTTTATCTATGGATAGTTTCTTTGGTGAGCACTTAGTACCTTTGCTCCAAATCTCACCACATACATCTGTCCTTCTTCGTCATCTTGCCCTATTTCCCATCCAATTCCTGTAGGACTGCTGTCTACTGTCACAATTACTAGCCTTTGACATTCATAGTCTACCTTTCTCAAAGTTGGTGCTGACTAGAGCAACTCCTTTAGCTTTTTCATGGCTTTTACATGTTCTTCTATCCATTTAAAGTTTTGATTCTTTCTAAGCAATTGATAAAGAGGATCAGCTATATGTGCATAATGTGGAATTCAAATAACATAAAAGAAACATGCTCCCAGAAATCTTCTAACATCATTGATGCTAGTTCATGTTTCTTTCATTCTTTGGACGGCATCTACTTTTGTTGGACAAGGTTGTCTACCATATGGCCCGCACATGGCCCCATAATGAGCAATTCATTGAAACCATACATAGACTTTCTCCCTGACAAAGTAAGATTCACTTCCTCCAACCTAGATAGAATTCTATCACAATTATTTATGTGATTTCCCACAAACCTGCGACATCCTTGAGATCTGAAGATTCAGCTTTCTTCACATCCTTTGATAGGAAAATCATCAATGAAAGGCATTGTGATTTGAGGAATAAAGTCACGTAAGACCTTATTTATCCCATTCATCATATGTGATTTGAGGAATAAAGTCACGTAAGACCTTATGTATCCCATTCATCATATCTGCAACCGAGTTGGTTTCTCCCTACAGCAAGGTACACATCCTTAGCATACTCTCACATGAGGTTATCTGTCAGCAAAATATAATAGAATAGAGCTTAGTTTTATTTAGGTAAGTTAGATTTTGACCTGTGGATACTTTCTCACCTCAAAGTGAACATAGATACGAATTTTGTTGTCCTATGTAGAGCCATCACACTATGCTCTCACTAGAATCAAAATTTAGGAATCTCATGTCCAAATACATTGATATTACATTATCTTTATTTGGATCGCTACGTCTATCATACCGTGTGATTGTACACGTGCATCAAATCCTGATAGATAAGATTTCAAAGATCTACCGTGGAGTGTGAGAACTTCATGTTTGCACTTCAGATAGAT
Organism: Adiantum capillus-veneris; assembly: GCF_014529385.1. Classification (NCBI taxonomy): domain Eukaryota; kingdom Viridiplantae; phylum Streptophyta; class Polypodiopsida; order Polypodiales; family Pteridaceae; genus Adiantum; species Adiantum capillus-veneris. The sequence goes on from NC_140948.1 coordinate 42,461,324, forward strand.
ATGACAATCGTCAAAGATTGAAATTAATCCTTATTTCCAATGAGAAGCAATTGCAAGATCTGATCAATATTACCGATTATCGTAATGTATGAAAGCTTTAAGCTTGCACTTTAGATAAATTGATATAGTGCAATGGACTAAAATTATCAATTATTGTAATGTGTGAAAGCCAAAATCTTGCACTTTAGATGAATCAATATAGTGCAATGTGATTGAAACGTTTTGTTTGAAGTGATGAAGTTATTTAGTTCATCAAAATATGATTTGATTGACATGAGTTTATTGAAGAATGCAAACACTATTATTGTCTCTTGTTAATTGATGATGTAGCACGAGATTAATTGATAATGTGGACAGATTTTGATCACTATATTGATCAATAGAGCATTGCTTGTGTAGTTTGCTGCTTTGAAGTAATTTTGTTTTTGAAATTAACAAGTAGATTTTTTGATCTCGCAACCTAAATTTTATCTGTCAGCATGGTGAAAGGACATGAGTGGAGTTACATCCATGAACTGCGTGCTGGAAAGAATATGTCTCGATTAAAATGCAAGACATGCGGCCATGAGTTTAGTGGAAATGCGACCAGAATTAAAGAGCATTTGTTTAAATTCCTTGGTAATGTGTCCGCGTGTATGACATTGCCAAGAGATATTCATGCTAGATTGCCAAAATACGCTCGCATTGCAGAGAAAATTCTTGCATCTTTTTTTTTTGTTAATACCAAACAAGATGCAATGGATGTTGAAATGTATTTTGTCAATGAGAGGTCAGAGCATGTCCCTACAGAAGCAAATTATCACACTCCCCAATCAATTCCTTTTCACGGACATGCTTCAACATCCGCAACAGCAAATCCTAGCTCAACTAAAGTTAGTAAAGCATCATCGAATGGCCAAATGTTATATGAAGTGATAGATAAGCAATGGTTGCTTGAGTTGCAATTGAAATGGACACAAGCTTTTGTGGCATGTGGTATACCATTCAATGCTATGCACAACCCCGTATTTCAAGATGCTTTAATGAGCACGGACAAAAAAGGGTTTGTGCTTCCTGATTATAATAAGATGTGCACAGAGTATCCAGATAAAGTGAAAGATAGTATTGAAGCCATCGTCAAGCGCATGGTGGTGGAGTTTGTTCCTGCATATGGTTACACCATAGCGTTGGATGGATGAACCCACCGATAGAAGAAGCCGCTCATCAATTTGATGCTTATCAACCCCTAGAGGGTCTATGTTCGTAGAAGCCATTGATGTTGAGTTATATACAGGGGACCAGGGATCTATATATAGAGTTACTCTATATATAGAGCCCTGGTCCCCTCTATATATAGAGTTACTCTATATAGCTCAACAAGTGACACCTCTTTAAAAGATAAGACCAATGATTATCTAGAAAGGATATATGAACGTGCCATAGCAAAGGTAGACGGATCAAAGAATGTGACTGTAATTGTCATAGGTAATGCATCCAATTATAAGGTTGCAGGAAGGGCTATCCAACTTAAGTAACCATACATTACTTGGGTACCATGTGCCACGCATACTCTTAATTTTCTATTAAAAGACATTGGAAAAATGGTAGTTCTAAAACAAACACTTCTGGATGCTAATCATGTGGTGAAATTTATTAGAGAGCATCAAATTTTGTATGCTCTTTTTCAATTAAAATCACCCAACAAAACATTGTAGATGTTTTGTGCGACAAGGTTTACAACCGCATATTATGTTCTTGCCACCTTGCAAGAAGTGAAGCCTGCATTGATTGAAGCAGTAGTAGCTGATAGATGCTAGGATGCATGCAAGTATCCGAGCTACCAAGAGGCAGCTACAAGGTGTGTACAACTTGTGAACTTGCAATTTTTTTGGCGCAATGTAGAGATATTCAAGTCTATTGATATATGTCAGAGGCATTGTACAAAGTAAGAGAGCATGTTGGCTTTGGTGCAAAGGAAAAGGCTTCCATAATCACAACTGCCAATAAGCCATGATTGCAATTGCATACGCCGTTGCATGGTGCTGCATTTGTATCAAATCCTTAATTTCAAATGCACCAACAATCGGCCAATAAAGAAGTAATGAGTGACTTCAAAACAGTGTGATTGTAACTATTAGGACAAGAGGATGGGAAGATTTCTTTTTATCAGCGAGGTTGATTATGCTAATAAAACTCGCATGTCTCAGGATCCATGGCATATATATGCCATTGCACACACAAGTGCACCTCTATGGTGGAAGAAGTATGGTGGGGTGAAACTGGAGCTGCAACATATTGCTATTAGGGTTCTATCTATTGCAACATGAAGAGGAAGCTGTGAGAGGAACTCGTGGAATTTTGACTTTATGCATACTAAGAAACAAAACCGGTTTCATCCTCAACATACTGCAGATTTGGTTTATGTTTTCTCCAACATGAGACTCATTCATAAGCCGTTGAACATTGCAACAAGAGCAACACAAAAGGACTATGGTGTTTTTCAAACCCGTGAAACTATAGCTGTGGAAATAGACGATGACGATGATATGGAATGGGACATAGCTTCAGAATGATCTGATATTGATGAAGTAGATGATATGATTGGTGTGTTTCATGGATATGAAGATGTATGACGTAAATTCTATAAGTTTGGTTGCTGTGAATATGTGAAAATTATGACACATCGCCATTTTACACTACAGCATGTTCACCTCTCTCTCTCTCTCTCTCTCTCTCTCTCTCTCTCTCTCTCTCTCTCTCTCTCTCTCAAGTTACTTTTACAATAAGAGTCATAATTATAGTTAGATACAATACAATACAATTTGGAAGAATCAAGAATACAAAAATGGCATGCTGAGGGGAAAAATAATGAACTGTGACTACAAACAATATAGCCTGGAGCCAAAATAGAAAGGGGTAAAGTGAGCGAAGTGCTTAACCCAAATATTGTGTCATCTCATTGAGTAGTTCGCCTATGTCCAACTCAGCACTTTCAGGTGTAGCAGATGGACCTGGAGGTCCTTACTGGGATGGACCAGCCTGATCTAGCAATGGTCCGTAGAGTGTTGCATACTGTTGCAGCTTGGCTTGGGCCTCTAATAGCTCTATCTCAAACTTAAGTATTCTGCCGTGCAAAATATCAGGTGTCTCTCCTTGTCTTGCATGATCTTGCCCTTGGCTTGCCAGTGCAACAAGTGTCTCTAATTCTTCGAGAAGCAAAACTATTGGCCGTTTGCATAAAGGTATTGGATTATTGAGGTTGAGAGGCGGAAGTGAAAAACAAACCTAGTGGTCTCTACACCAAGACTATTCACAATGGCCTCATCATGGGAGGTACACAATAGGGGCACCACCTAGCAAGATATGCGGCTAGGACGCATACATATACACAATCAAACATGCCATGGAAAACAATTTGAACATCCATGCCCAAGGGGCACCCCAAGTGTGGGATTGGGTGGTTGGGAAACAAGATGAGAGGAATGGTGAGTGAGTGAGAATGGGTTTTCTACTTGTGCATGTAGTAAGGAACACTACAACATAACCCAAAGTTATCGACGTCCTATATATATCGACGCCCCTGCCTTTCCACGTCCATATCAACGTTCTTACACTCCGTCCATATGTATGTCGATAACTGCGTCGATATGCCCGTGGATATTAGCGTAGAAAGGTAAAGTTTTCCACGCATATATCGACGTAGTTATCGACGCTAAGAATTTGGGGGGAAAAAAGTCGACCCCGTGTGAAGGGGCCATTTTTGCCTTCAACACGCGCGTTCTCAGATCTTGGCCGAAACCTGCGCAGCACGTATTATGGCACTCTTCCCCACCCCCCAACCTCTCTCTCTCTCTCTCTCTCTCTCCACATCGTGTGTGTGTGTAGGAAAGAGATAGAGAGAGAGCGGTGTGTGTGTGTGTGTATGTAGGAAAGAGAGAGAGAGAGAGAGAGAGAGAGAGAGAGAGAGAGAGAGAGAGAGAGCAGTGTGTGTGTGTGTATATGTAGGAAAGAGAGAGAGAGAGAGAGAGAGAGAGAGAGAGAAGTGTGTGTGTGTGTGTGTGTAGGAAAGAGAGAGAGAGAGAGAAAGACAGAAGTGTGTGTGCGTGTAGGAAATTAAAGAGAGAGAGAGAGAGAGAGAGAGAGAGAGAGAGAGAGAGAGAGAGAGAAGTGTGTGTGCGTGTAGGAAATTAAAGAGAGATAGAGAGAGAAAAACGTGCGTAGGAAATTAAAACTAGAGAGAGAGAGAGAGAATTATGGTTTGCATAAAAAATTAAAATTAAAGAAAGAAATGAAATGAAATGTTATATTAACTCTTCAAAAGGCCAAAGTGACCTATGAGACCAGAAAGTTACAATGTGGTAGACTGATACAAAGTGAGAATAACAAGATGAAAAAATAAAATATTATGGAATCCTAAACTGCTGGGTGTGGACTAAGCAGCTAATACAGCTAGCTGGGATAGGTAGATCATAGGAGATCTAGCATCTGTCGTCGCTGGCGGACCTCATGAATCTCCTCCATGGTCAGTAGTCTGACCGCGCGTTGTGCATGTCGAGCCAAAGTGACCTGGATCGTCTGATGCAGCCTCTGACTTCATTTGACCAGGTCAAAATACATTCGAAGCTCAACTCTCACCTTTACACATGAAAGTCCTCTAGGGAGCAACAACAGCGTCGTCGTTGCTCTTAGAGACAAGCTTCCTCCTCAAAAAAGGTTGGGCGGGGGCATATAACAAGCCGTAGGTCAAACGGATAGAAGAAACACCCAAAATACAAGCCGTTTTTGAAGTCCGGTTGGATTTTTCTACGGAAAAACGCAAACGGACTTCATAAACGGATTCTACGCCGTAGGTCAAATCCAGTTGCGTTTTTCTATGGAAAAATGCAAACGGACTTCGGAAATGGCTTCTATGCCTACCGAAACCATCCGTAGTCCATTCTGTACTCTTAAGGCAATGTCAAGAGCGTGTATGGCAAGCCGTAGGTCAAACGGACAAAAGAAACGTAAAATACACAAGCCATAGGTCAAATCCGGTTGCGTTTTTCTACGAAAAACGCAGACGACGGTCTTCGAAAATTGATTGTATGCCTACCGAAACCATCCGTAGTCCATTAGGTAGTCTTTAGGCAATTTCAAGAGCATGTATGGCAAGCCGTAGGTCAAATGGATAGAAGAAGCGCCAAATACACAAGCCATAGGTCAAATCCGATTGCGTTTTTCTACGGAAAAACGCAGACGGACTTCGGAAACTGATTCTACGCCTACCGAAACCATCCGTAATCCATTAATTAGTCTTAAGTCAATGTCAAGACCGTGTATGGAAAGCCATAGGTTAAACGAGCAGAAGAAACGTCAAATACACAAGCCGTAGGTCAAATCCGGTTGCGTTTTTCTACGGAAAAACGCAAACGGCCAGACTTCGGAAATGGCTTCTATGCCTACTGAAACCATCCGTAGACAATTAGGTAGTCTTTAGGAAATGTCAAGAGCACGTATGGAAAGCCGTAGGTCAAATGAATAGAAGACACACCAAATACACAAGCCCTAGGTCAAATCCGGTTGCGTTTTTCTACAGAAAGACGCAAACGAACTTCGGAAATGGCTTCTATGCCTATCGAAACCATCGGTAGTTCATTAAGTACTCTTAAAGCAATGTTAAGAGCATGTATGGCAAGCCGTAGGTCAATGGGTTTGAATTAACGCCAAATACACAAGCCGTAGGTCAAATCCGGTTGCGTTTTTCTAAAGAAAAACGCAAACGGATTTCGGAAATGACTTCTATGCCTACTAAAACCATACGTAGTCCATTAGGTATTCTTAAAGCAATGTCAAGAGTGCATATGGCAAGACGTAGGTCAAACGGATAGAAGAAATGCCAAATACACAAGCCGTAGGCTAGGTCAAATCCGATTGCGTTTTTCTACGAAAAAACGCAGACGGACTTCAAAAACTGATTCTACGCCTACCGAAACCATCCGTAGTCCATTAAGTAGTCTTAAGGCAATTTCAAGACCATGTATGGAAAGCCGTAGGTTAAACAGACAGAAGAAACGTCAAATACACAAGCCGTAGATCAAATCCGGATGCGTTTTTCTACAAAAAAACGCAAACGGACTTCGGAAATGGCTTCTATGCCTACTGAAACCACATGTAGTCTTTGAGCAATGTCAAGAGCACTTATGGCAAGCCGTAGGTGAAACGGATAGAAGAAACGCCAAATACACAAGCCATAGGTCAAATCTGGTTGCGTTTTTCTACAGAAAAACGCAAACAGACTTCGAAAAATGGCTTCTATGCCTACCGAAACCATCTGTAGTCCATTAAGTGGTCTTAAAGAAATGTCAAGAGCGTGTATGGAAAGCCGTAGGTCAAATCTGGTTGTGTTTTTCTAGGGAAAAACGCAAACGGATTTCGGAGATGACTTCTATGCCTACTTAAACCATCCATAGTCCATTAGACAGTTTTAAAGCAATGTCAAGAGTGTCTATGGCAAGCCGTAGGTCAAACGGACAGAAGAAACGCCAAATACACAAGGGATTGATCAGATACGATTACGTTTTCCTACAAAAAAACGCAAAAGAACTTCAGAAACTGATTCTACGGTTATCGAAACCATCCGTAGTCGATTAGGTAGTCTTTAGGGAATGTCAAGAGAGAATGCTAGAGATGTGGCCTTGACTAAAGTCCGCTACATGCATTGCCATGTACACTTGGGAGTGCACGTATGTGTCTACCCATATAGGATTTGACCAATAAAGACGAGATTTTGACCCGGTGGTCCTGATCTCCGTACACCTCTGGACCGAGGTGTACGAAGATTGGGCAAGACTAGAGAATGAGAGGTAGTTTACATTGTGAGGAGTATATATATTAAAACAACATTCATAATCATTGTAGATGGCAACGTCATCAACTAACATGGAGGAAAAGATTGCATGCTCGTGCACGCTCTGCAAGTATCAAATCATGCACAAGCGTAGGATATGTAATGAGCATGTGCACAAGTACAGAGAGTTTGCTAAAGAAACCGTACAGAATCTACGATACGACTCCTACGGAACGGGCATTGATTTTCGTGACATAGCACCTACATATGAGAGAGAGAGAGAAAAAGGATTATGCGTGAAGGTTCGACCAATATAGAGCCAAGGATGGAAGCAGAAAAGGACTTATAGACAAAAGGCGACGGCATGGAGGAGATGCTGGATACCTTCTTCCAGACAAGCAAGGAGAACGCTAACGAAGCACCACCAGAAGACGTGCACCTATCTCTTGAAGACATGTTGAGGAAGTTGGCACGTCAACCAATTTATGAAGGCGTCAAAATATCGACGCTTTGTACTTGTGTGGCATTTTTGAATCTTCAGTCAGTGTACGGGTGGTCAGATGCAAGCGTCACTGCTTTGTTTAGGTACGTAATTTACAAAAGAGATTTTCTGATTGCAACGGTGACGTGCTTGGAGAGCTTTTTAATTTAATGTGGCTTAAACAGGTTGTTGCGGGAGCAACTACTCCCGGCTGGCAATGAAATGCCCCCCTCCAGGCCAGACGCAAAGCAACTATTGACCTCAGTTGGCTTGGACTACAACAAGATTCATGCATGTCCAAATGATTGCATTCTTTTTCACAATGAATTTGCAGATTTTATATCGTGTCCTAAGTGCGGAGCAATGCGCTACAAACAAGATGCAGTTGGCGAGACAGTGCCAGCTAAAGTGTTGCGGCATTTCCCTATTATTCCTAGGATAAAAAGAATGTTTCATTGTGGTTCCATTGCTAAGTTAATGTGGTGGCATTCTACGAATAGATCCACTGACGCAACATTTAGGGTGCCTGCTGATTCAAAGGCCTGGAGGCACATTGAAGATACCTGGACACATTTTAAGAGTGAACCACGCAATTTGCGTTTGTGCATGGCAATGGATGGAGTCAATCCATTTGGCTTGAGAAGCTCGTCATGGAGCACTTGGCCTGTGTGCCTTATCAATTACAACCTCCCGCCGTGGCCTGCCATCAAGAAGAGTCATTTGATATTAAGCTTGATTGTACTTGGTAAGTTCAAGGCACAAAACATGGATGTTTATCTAGCTCCACTAGTTGATGAGCTCCAGGAGTTATGGCATGGGATTGACATAGCAGATGCGGTTGAACCAGTAGGACAATAGCATGCAAGGATCCATGGACTTCTTATGTGGAATATGCATGATTGGCCAGGATAGAGAGAAGCTTCTGGTAATGGTTCTTGATTTACAAAATGCTCGCTATTCGCAAGCACTTTGCCTTGGCCTGATTCATGCTTTAATATATGTAGGGCTAACAACTTCGGGATACAATGCATGTCCAATTTGCGGGCAGTCTTTGGATGTGCGCTATTTTGCCTCTCTTAGAAAGACAATTTATCAAGGCCACCAACATTATCTTCCATATGCCCATCACTTGTGCGAAGGTCAGCTTGGTCGCATCTAATGTCATCCTATGCATGTAGAAGAGTGGCGTCACCGATGGGAGCAACATGAGGGGCCACCTTTTCCAGGAATGAAATGTTTGTCCATTCTCCATACGTTGCCGTACTGGGGTGATCTACTAATTAACCATTTGCTGGATCAAATGCATATATTCAAGAATGTGGGAGAGCTCCTCTGGAAGACAATCATGGGAATGAAAGACAATCGAGCTTCATGAGATGATTTGCAGTCAGTTGGAAAGATGCCAGAGCTGTGGCCTTTCACCTATGCAGCTGGCAAAACAAAACTTCCAAGAGCGCCATGGGTATTGCTAAAAAACAAAGAGCGACAAGTTAAAAGGGTGATTTCAGAGTTCACGACGCCAACAGGATATATGCGATGTCTCAAGACAGCATTCACCCGTGACGATCAATTGTCAGGACTAAAATCGCATAACTGGCATAAGTTCTTGCAATTCATTCTTCCAATTGCGATCAAGAGGTGTTTAACAGGGGAAGTGCGGACCTGAATATACAAGATTTCAGAGCTAGTGCGGTGGATCTCTTCCAAGGAGATACGGGAGGAATCTATTGCAGTCGCAAGGGCTAACTACATTGAGGCAAGTTTGCATGATTGAGAAGTATCTACCCACGAGCTGCCTAACTATCCAAATGCACTTGCTCGTCCATATAGTAGATGAGGTTGCAGTGGTAGGTACAGTCCACAGCCGTTGGATGTTCTTTCTAGAGCGGTTCATGAAAACACTTAAGGGTTTTGTTCGCCAAAAAGCGCTTCCAGAGGGGAGCATCGCAGAAGGATGGTTGGTGCAAGAGTCTCCTGTATTGACGACCGAATTTCTATCCGTTTCTGACCCAGAAATTCCTCGACTGTGGAGCGATGAGGAGGATGCAAGACTGGTGGGCGAGGAGCCGCAAGGGCAAGGGGTGCTGAAAAAAATGAACGACTCCATGTGAGAAAAGATCATGAAGTTCTGTATACTAAATTCAGCGCCGATGCAAAAATGGCTTGAAAGGTACGAAGAAGAGAAAGAGAGACGCAATAGGGAGCGATAGGATTTTAGGTGAAGCCAAACGACTAGTTATAGACCACATCAATTCCACATTATAGACCTATTTGATAAGCTACAACGATCGGCTTACTTCAGTAGGATTGACCTAACAAGTGGCTACCATCAAATAAGGATAGTTGATCAATACATTGTAAAGACTAGTACCTTAACGAGAAATTGTGTTTCAATTCTGGTCAATGAAAACCCGCATCACCCCAAACAAGAAAGATGTCATTTGAAAGAGGATCATCAAGAGGGCACATGTAGTGCATCGAGTGCATCTCCTCAATTTACCTCAGGTACATAAGCAAGAACATCTTTAAAGTGTGTCACAATGCTTTACTTAGTAATTTTGGGTGCTTTCAAAAGATTTGAAGTGCTTTATAAGTGTCTCAAAGTGCATCATTCAAAGCACCAAAAAGTTCTTCAAAGTATTTCAGAGTGCTTTCAAAGTGCACTAAAGTGATTCATGGTGCTTGAAAGTGCCACAAAGTACTATAGAGTGCTTGAAAGTGATTTCTAAACTCTAAAGTTCTTTCAAGTGCTGCAAAGTGCCACAAAGTGCCCTAGAGTGTTCTTAAATAGCACTGAAGTGCTTTCAAAGTGCTTCGTAGTGCTTGAAACTGCCATAAAGTGCTTCATAGTTCTTGAAAGTGCCACAAAGTTCCTCAGAGTGCTTTGAAGTGCCACAAAATACTTGAAAGTGCTTTTAAAGTGCCACCAAGTAGTTTAGAGTGCTTCCAAAGTAGTTCAAACTGCACCAAAGTGCTGGTAAAGTGGTTCACAGTGCTAGAGAGTTCTATCAAGTGCCTTAGAGTGCTCTTAAAGTGCACTGAAGTGATTTAGAGTGCTTTCAAGTGCCCCAAAGTGCTTTACAGTGATGCAGAGCGCTTAAAAGGGCACCAAAGTGCATGACAAGTTTCTTGAAAGTGCCACAAAGTGCTTCAGAGTGTTCTCCAAGTGCATTGAAGTGCTTCACTAGTGGATAGAAGTTGAACAATACAAAAGATTGAATTAGAAACTGTGAATTTATAGAAATAGACACCAACTCCCACTCTTCACCTACTCCCACCTCTCAACCAACCCCACCTCACTTTGGTTGAAAAGGTGGAGAAATTACATACCTACTTTCTTTGTGGACAAAAGGTGAAGTCATACCTACTTTTGTGAAAATACACCTCGAGGTGATAGTAGGTAAGTGCTGCAATTAAATTTCAGTACTTTATAATATTTTTTTATGTCTTTTATGTGGCAGAGGGATTTGTACATGCAGTTCCAAGAGGCTCATCCTAACATTACGATGTCCCTTAGATTCTTTGAGGGTCCGAAGTCGTACTTCATACACAAGTCAAAGGACCGCAATCTTGACCTGCTATTGTGAATACCATGTTCAACTTGTTTACTTGAAGCAAGGCTTAAATAAGATGTGCCATGGAAGACCTGCAGGTGTCTTGTGTGCAGTCAAAGTGGTGGAATAGTGCAGTGCACAGCATCAAAAGCCACTTTTTCATCCTTGACAGAAATGTGGGAGTCTCTATTGTGTCCAAAGCCAAATGATAGTGCTTTTCACCGTAGCAAATTCTTTTTGGGAACATGCACTGATTGCGGGATTAAAGGACTCTTGTTGTGTTCTATCGAAGAGAGTGATGGTATCTCTAGAATGACTGTCAAGCTTTTTGACAAGGTTCCTACACAGGAAAAGGATGAAGAAGGTCTAGCTAAATGTCAAAAAGATCTCATGGCTCAGTAACTCAGTCTAATGAGTTTCAGTTTTGTGCTTCGAGGGAATCTCGGGAAGCTCATAAAAAACAACTACTTGTACAGGTGGCAAGCTCAACAGTTCAAGGAGTGTTTGGCCAATTTTCCTGACAATGTAGTTGTGTCTATAGTGGATTTTGCATAGAATTACTCCTTCAAGGTGCAAAATGAGATCCATTCAATGCATTGGTATTCATCTCAGGTCACATTTCATACTTACGTGATGCGCTTGGCTCTATACAAAAGTCGACTCACTTCTACATCTCTGATCACAAGACAAATGACACTTTGTTTGTGCAACACTATTTTATTTTGCATAATGAATGGCTGAAAAGAAATGGCTAAAGTGTCAAGCGACATTGGGTGTGGTCGGATGATGCTGCGTTACAATTCAAAGCAAGGCGACCATTCTATTTTGTTGCATGATTCTTCAATGTGAGAGGTGTCAAAATGACACACAATTTCTTTGCTTTAGGTCATGGTAAGGGTGAACATGACGGGGCTGGTGCATGTTGAGAGAGAAAGAGAGAGCTCAGAAATAGAACCCAAAGTGTGTAGAATACACATATGATATGATGTATATATAGAGGGGACCTGGATGCTATATATAGAGAAGCCATATATTGAGTAGCTTCACATATAAGCTTAACACCCCCGCTCAAATAATTGTCCCTAACTGTGGATGAAAACACCCTTGGGGGATCAAGGGAAAACCCACAACTCTTTATACACCCACCGTTATATTATAAAAATCATTGAATGTACAAATGTTCATGAGGAGCTACATCACTCCTTTTACAATGAATGTTTTATGAGGAGTTACATCACTCCTATCCCATCAAATACAATAATGAATAGAAAGATTCAATAAAGAGGTGTAAAGGCTATCGATTAGGTCGTGATCAAAAGTGTCTCTGTGAATCTTCTCTATAGCTTGTCATCAATATGGAATCACCAAACATGTCTTCATAAATCTTTTATTGTCACCAAGTTTGTCTTCATGAAATCAATTCTGTGATCAATCCTACATAGATCATAGACTCAAAAAACATAGTCATGAAATGTTTTAGCATCATTAGTGAAATAATTACATTCACAATGCCATAAGAGATGGTTTGTGATGCCACTCTTTTGAAAACATATATACGCACGACAACATATTTGTACATAAAGTATGAACGTAAAAGTACAAGATGCATGATTACGTGATGCAAATGACATGTGTATATACTACATAAAACAACATTTGTCAACGTAGTGATATCAATGAATATCATCAAAGTAAAACATCATCATTGTATCAATAAAAATGAATAAATCATCATGGTATCAATGAAAAGCATCATGCTATCACCAAAAATAATCATTGTATGAACGAAACAACATCATGGTATCACCGAGAATAACCATGGTATCAACGAAAGAACATCATGGTATCACCGAGAATAATCCTTGTATCAACGAAACAACAACATGGTATCACCGAAAATAACCATGGTATCAACAAAACAACATCATGGTATCACCGAGAATAACCATGGTATCAACGCAACAGCATCATGGTATCACTGAGAATAACCATGGTATGAACAAAACAACATCATGGTATCAACGAAATATCATCATGATATCACCGAGAATAACCATGGTATCAATGAAACAACATCATGGTATCACCGAGAATAACCATGGTATCAACGAAAATCACCATGACCAAAGTACTAACAAAACATCATCATGGTACCATAAAAATCACTATGGTGTCAATGAGAGATTATCAATAAAACGACGTAAACTATATCTCTAGAAAAATAATTATATCAAAATCAATGAACGAATATATCATATAACAAAAGATCATATACCATCAATAGCTCGACCGAATTTGGACGATCATCAACGGCTCGACTGAATCGAAACGATATTCATGACAGATATCCATGACTATATCTATAGATATTTGATATCTGGAAATGTAGGTATCCAAGAGAAAATCATCAACAAATGTCTCAGTACCTATTAGACAGCTTGAAATAGTATAGACTTTTGAGAACATATATCTATAACACAGATTCGATTTGTAACTATCTTCTGCAGCGAAGTTACATTAGTAACAAATATATGATTGATGAAAAGAAAAATATAATTGATAAATTTTCAATTAGGAGAAAAATCAAAAGTAAAAAGCAATATTTGCTTTTTAGACATGTATGCATTCTGCGAACAATAACTCAAAATTACTGTAGAATTTGAATGAAGTTTCTTTTGCAAAGTTATAGATCACATCGATTCCAATGGCTCGCACTAAACATTTCTGCAAAATAGTTTTCAATTAGGAGAAAAATCCAAAAAAAAAAAGCTTTTCAGGCATGTACGCTGTCTGCGAACGATAACTCAAAATCAGTGCAGAATTTGCACAAAGTTTCTTCTACAAAGTTGTAGAACGAATCAATATGGTTCCTTCGCGAGCTGTTTCTGCAAAATTGTTTGCCATTGGGAGAAAAATTGAAAAAAGAAAGCGGGAGTTACTTTTCACACATGTATGCAGTCCACGAACAATAACTCAAAATCGGTGCAGAATTTGAAAAAAGTTTCTTCTACAAAGTTGTAGACCGATGCCTCTTGCGGGCTATTTCTGTAATGTCATTTTCAATCAAGAAAAAAATCAAAAACAAAAATGTCCTTCTCTGATACCATGTTGAGAGAGAAAGAGAGAGCACAAAAATAGAACCCCAAAGTGTGTAGAATACACACATGAGATGATGTATATATAGAGGGGACCTGGGTGCTATATATAGAGAAGACATATTGAGTAGCTCAGTGTCGTGGCCAAAAGAGTCCTCACACACAAGCTGTTGAAATCTGATAAGTGGGTGTTGCATAACGCTTCAAGGGTTGTTGCATTTCTCAATGCAACTGTCAGAAATCAATGCCCACAGACAAGCAAGAAAGTGGATCGTGCTTTTTGGGAGCTTAAGCTCCGTGATGTCGATAGAGTTATAACGTGGGATTGCAAGCGCATGACAAGGTCTCAATCTTGGAAATTTTTGAATGGCTACAATCAGACAGATATGAACGGACTAAGGCATAGACTGCTCTCTTACTTTTGTGGTGTGTGTATCAAAGGTCAATGGAGGAGATGTGCCAACAAAGATCATGTGCCGGGGTGGATATACTTGCAAATACAACCCACAACTATGGATGAAAGCAAGGGAGATCCAGGATGAGGATGAATATGCCCCCATGTATGCTGGCCACGACGATGACCTGAGAGATACCGTAATGGTTGGCCAGAACTTTGTAGTGACTGAAGAGTAGGCATGTGTAGACTTTTATGTCCTGAAATGCACCAACACAAAGCACCTTGCTAGAACAAAGGAAATGATCAATGTCACAACATCGTAAAGAAAAATTTGTATGTGGTTGAGGGCCAATGATATGACAAGGTAAATGACCAAGATGATACTTATGTCCTGTTGCACAACAAGCTCACTGCTCTAATCTACTCCCATCTGGTACAATGCATCAGGTTTTCATGTCCCCAAGGTATGATATGTCAAATGACATATTCGAGAAAATATATAACAACATGTCCCCAGAGGAGAACTTGTAAGATTTATCTCTGTAAATTTGACTTGAGGACTTGTCCAACACTTTTAACAGTAGCTAGCACATTTATAAATAAAAAAAAGGGAGGCAAGGAACTCTATTGAAGAGGGCCAGGAAGGATTACATCAAAGCTCACGAGGGGGGATCACCTTACTACTTCCCCCTAAAATTACAGCTAAATACCCCTACTGAATAGCTAGCACTTTTCATAGTAGAGTGATAAAAGATGTCTTTTAGAACACTTGAAATCACTTCAGAGCACTTGACCAGTTGAACAACACTTTATTGGCCCCCTAAAACAATTAAAACCGCTTTTGAGCACTTTAATAGCCCCTTGAACCACTTGACCAGCTCTTTGGCCCACTTAGGACCACCTGACCAGCACTTTTAAGCACTTTATACTACTTGACAAGCACTATGAACCACTTGACCAAAAATTTGAACCACTCGAACAACACTTTTAATCAATTGACAAGCACTTTGAACCACTCGAACAACACTTTTAACCAATTGACCACCCCCCTAAACCACTTGGACAACACTTTGTTCCACTTGATCACCATTTACCAGCCCCTTGAACCACATGACCAGCTCTTTGGACCACTTGACCAACAATTTTAAGCACTTTATACCACTTGACAAGCCCCTTGACCCACTTGGCCAGCATTTTATACCACTTAACAAGCACTCTGAACCACATGACGAGCACTTTGAACCACTTGACCAACCCCCAGAACCACTTGGACAACACTTTGTACTACTTGACCACCGTGAACCACTTGACCAGCTCTTTGGACCACCTGACCAACACTTTTAAGCACTTTGTACCATTTAGACAACACTTTGAACCACTTGGCCACTTAACCAACACTTAATACCAAATCCAATTGACAATAGTAAAAAGAGTTGACTTACAAAATTCTTCATAGTATATTTAGGTTTAGATACAAGAATAATTATCTTTACAAGGATTTAGCTTTTTCAAGGCGTAAAGTCAATTAGTTAGAAGACTGCTCTAGCCATTGTTGCCGAGGTTGCCCGTTAGACTTTGAATCTTTTAAGCATTTTGAAGCAATTTTAACCACTTTGAAGCACCTTCAAGCACTTGCAGGACTTTGCAAGTGATAAAAAGTGCTTCAAAGTGCTTTAATGTGCCTGCAAATGGTTCAAAGTGCAAGCTTGCAAGTGCATAAAAATTAGGCACTTTTTAGCACTTGTAGGTATTTGTACGTGTTTATAAGTGCTTGGAAGTTCTTGCAGATGCTCTATCTGTCCACTTGCAGCACTTTGAAAGGCACTTACTAGCACTTGGAAGATCTTTTTAGCATTTTGAAGCACTTTCAACCACCTCCAAATTGTTGCAAGTGCTTGCAGGGTCTCAAAAGTGGTTAAAGGTGTTTAAAAGTTCTCTGGAGTGAGTGGAGAAAGCACTTTTAACTACTTTTTAGCAATTTTAACCACTTTGAAGCACCTTCAAACACTTGCAAGAGTTTGCAAGTGGTTGAAAGTGCTTCAAAGTGCTAAATGTTTTGGCAGGTGGCTCAAAGTGCTTGCACAAGTGCATAAAAGTTAGACACTTTTCGCACTTGCAGGCATTTGTAGGTGTTTACACTACAAGAGGTTGTGTGCTCTTGTGACGCTGTTAGCGACGGAAATACACTGGGTTTTTATAACCCCCGGCGTCGCTAAAACCGTCGCTACGAGCGTCGCTACGAGAGCATCGCTATGAGCGTCTCTATATAGAAACGCTCATAGCGACGCTCATAGCGACGGTTATAGCGACGTTTACACTGAAGACTATAGCGACGCTCATAGCGACGCTACAAAGCCATAAATAGCGACGCTTATAGTGACGCCCGAGAGAATTTTTTTTTGGTGGCAGGGCATTGAATGCCCTGCCACCCATCAACCATATTGTACTTGATTCACTTTTTAAAAAAAGTGCAAGGGTAGATAATAGACCCTTATCTACCCAAAATAGTCACCCACAAGACGCATTGTTTGCAAAATTGACAATTGTACACATCATAGGCAAAATGAATTGATTGGAAAATGTAATAATGACAATTGTACAACATCATAGGCATAAAGAATTGATTGGCAAAAGGAACTGCGGTGACAAATGTAATAATATACATGGTTCAAAAAGACGTATAAAATCCGTCTCATGATACATAAGCTATGAGAAACCCTAAACTAATGCTATATAGCTACGGCTAAACTGACGTCGTCTAGTCAGACGTCTCATCGCGTCCAAGCGGGGTATCTGTCGGATTCTGCAAAAAAAGACAATAAGACAGCTTTCAGTAAGTATAAACATATAACGACATTTATAAAACAATACAAAAAATAAAAAAGAGTAAACCCTAATACTAACCATGCCGCCGTGAGAACTGAAAATGTCCATCAGGGCGTTTAAGCCTTCCTGCCTGCGTACTCGCGCTCCTACGGTGTGGGATCACGTCCTGTCATCGACCACTGTCAAAACATACAAAGATTTCATTATGTTAGAACTAAAAAACTCATAAACCCTAAACTATCGAACATGCATAAAGAGCAATGTGAAAAGACTTACAAAATCGGCCTCAAATGATGCCCATCCACCGCTCCCCAAGTGGTGCGAGCTCCCTGCCTCTACTCGCGCTCTGGCTGCATCCTTTTGTTGCTTCCACTTGTCGGGATTCTCGCGCGCTGCTTTCTTCGCATTCTTCCAATCTTCTTTGGCCAGCCAATCTGGCCTGTTCCACCCATTCTTGATTGCTTTTTGCACTTCGGAACGCTTGTGTTTGCAGTATTCGCGCATTCGAATCTTCATCAGGTCTTCATTGAAGCGTTGATCCCGTGTTGGAACGGGAAACTCATCATGAAGTATGCTGATGACTCTGTTTTTTAAATCACTTGGTACTTCACTCCATTTGTTTAGTATGTAGTGTCTAAACAGCTGAGAGCAAAGACCACGCATGCGCGAGATCACCTTCTTGCCGTTGATCCGAGCCTATCACAAATTTTTGTTTATCATATTTTGTTGGTTTTCCTTGCTTCTAGAGGTTTACAATAAAAGAAAGAGTGAGAACAACCTCTTGGAAAAATTAAAAAAAATGATTTTTTCTTGACTAGTTCACCGCAGGTGAAAGATAGAGGGAGAACCTAGTGGTAAAGGGAAGGGAAAATACGTAAATATGAAAAGAAAAGATATGATGTGGTTGTGGAGCCATGCACCCATGATTCAAGGGTCATGAGTGGCTCATATCATCATGGCTTTGGAGCCATATGATGATTCAAACAAATGGGACCCAAGTGGAAGACTTGGTAAAGGAAGAAACCATACACATGATTTTGCTGAATTTTTAAAAAATACTTCCACTCTGATCCAAGAAAAGTTGTCTTCATCAAAGTTGTAGCTGATGAGCTGGAAATTCTTGGCCATATTTTTTTTATAATTTTTAAATCTACGGTCTAGGAGATATGACCAAAATGGTGGACGCCAGTTTTTTCAACTGTGGTGGAGACCACCCCCTCTACCTTTACACACACACACCCTTCCTTTTCCACATTGAGACCTTCTCTAAAATCAGCCATTAGTCTTCTCACCCTCCTCTCTCTCAAGCTCAAAAACCCATCAAAGTCCCTCTTCTAATCACCTCTCAAGTCATGCTTAATCTTGTTGTAATTCATAAGTTCTCATTCAACCCCTTCCTATTATTACTAGATATGTATTGATTTTATGTAGATTCTTTACATTTTAAAATAAGGAAGCTCTTGGACTCAAGCTATGGAGGAAGGAGTGAAGACAACACAAGTGATGATGGAGCTAATTGGTCAACAAATCACTTGGAAGGAGCTTCTTCATTGGTTGAATGTCCCTAATCAAGCTTCATTTGTACAAATTACACTTGGATCTTAACCTCACTCCTAATCACTCTCTTTCCTATATAAAGAGGCCTTCCCCTTTGTAATTTCAAGCCTCCCTCAGCCCCATTGAGCCTTGGTATCACTCACCATGAGCCCATAAGCTCATTCATTCACTCTATTCTTGCACATCCTAGAGTGCAAATTGTTTCATGCTAGTAACCTCTCCTCCTCTTACTTATGTTAATTAAGGGAAATGTTTTATATGTGTGTGAGAGTGCTTGATGTGATCTTGGCTAATCCTTGAGTGATTGTTTGGTAATCTATATGCTATTTGTGTTGGGAGTGTTTGAAGTCATCCATTCCTTGTACACACACTACGGTTAATGCTTCATTCATAGTGATCTCTCTCTCTCTCTCTCTCTCTCTCTCTCTCTCTCTCTCTCTCTCTCTCTCTCTCTCTCTCTGTGTGTGTGTGTGTGTGTGTGTGTGTGTGTAGCGGTCCTAGTCCACGCTTCCAAGACTAGGTGGTACCCTCATCTCATTTCCCTTGTGGCGCAATGGAGTTTGTTTTGGTGTAGAGGCCGCCATTCCAAATTTTCTTTGTCATAAATTGGTGCCCCCACTGAGGAGTTCTCAAGCAGCGCTCTATCAATCCTATGAAGGAAGATCCATCAAATTCTCCGAGACTTCCACTATGGTCTCCCCAAGAAGCTCGAGAAAAGAAGCGTCTTTATCGACAAACGGCACGTATGCGGGTAAAGAGAGTTAACTACACACACCCTTCTTTGCTTCAAGGAAAATCTTGGAGTCATCAAGTCCCTAGGTCAAAAAATTGTGTTGAGTGCTTTGTGGCTAGTGTGAAGACACTTCCTTTGAAGCCTCGACTTCAGGTGGTGAAAGCACTCTCAAACTCGGGTATTAACAAGGTTTTGGAGGGGAAGCTACACATCAATGGGGTGCGGTATTGGCAAGAGGCTACATATGGTGATGCACTCCAACTACTACTAGCAAGAAGGCTCAAGGTGGTTGAGAGGGTAGCCATCGAACCCTATGAACTCTACAAAGCTGAAGATGGTCACACCAAAGCTAGGCTAATCACTGGTGAGCAAATTCTTCGCATCTCTCAAATGGTGGGATCAAAGAGAGCTCAACTTCAATGAAGTGCTTCATGGAAGTTTGTAATTAATGCACCAATGAATAATCCCATTTTCTACAACTTTCAATCAGTTCAGAATATTAGGGTGAATGTGCGCATTGATAGAAAGATTTTTTTCCAACAAAGATTGGTCTTCTATTTTGGAGCTGAGAGGTTGAGAGAGATATTGCTGTCCCCTGACCCTATAATATTTCCTATTTTGGAGTATAATGTATCTTTTGATGTTCACATCTTCATCTTGCTTTAAGAATACTCCATGAATCATAGGGATTTATATGGACCTTTCCAACCTTTTGCTAGAAAAACTGTGCATATAATAGCTAGCACAAAGCTTAGGTTCCAAAACATCATAAGGGACTTACTAGGCCCTCGTTGTCTAGCTGAGATTAATGCATCTATCAATCCATTTATTCTACCCTTAATAAGATATGATTTGGGCCTAGAAGTTTTCATCTTTGTGCTGTATTGAGAGGAAGGCGACCCACTTTTATGATGGCTTTCCCAAATTTTTTTGGGCGTAGTGGGGAAAATGCTGGGGACTTTTTGGATAACTTGGAGATGGCTTTCCTTGTCTCCGGGAGGGATGACGAAGCATTGAAATTGAGAGCTTTTCATTTGGTGCTCAAAGAAGAAGCTAGGGTATGGTTCCAGGCTCTAGATCCAACCCAAAGAATTGATTGGGAGGGATTGAAGGTGGCTTTCCTACGAAGATTTCAACGAGCCAATTCGGCAGAAGAACTATGGCAACGGCTTCTGTCCCTTCATCAAGTTGACCCTCATGGTTATGCAACCTATGAGGAAGGTTTTCTGAAAATTTGGGGCCAATGGTCAGACTCACTAAACCCTCGTGAGCGAGCTCCCAATTGCCTCCAAAAGGATCGATTTATCTCAAGTTTGTACCCCTTGCTAAGGGAGAAGGTAAAGAGCAAATTTCAAAATGCTTTTGAAGATGCCTTAAGAATTGCTAGGGAAAAGAATAGAAAGATTCTCTATCAAGCCCAAGCTGGCCAGCTAGCTTTGGGAGGCAATATCACAACTATGGAAGCTTCTCACATACCTCCAAATGTGCCTAATGCACCAGACCTCAATAGAGGTCAACAAGAAGATATGCTCCAACAAATAAACAATCTCACAAACTAGCTAGAGGGGTTGAGAGTAAATCTTGTGCAGGGTGCAAGAAGGCCTATTGAGGGAAATGGTGGGAATTGGCCACCAATGCGACGTCAAGCAAGGGAAATGTTGTGTTACAATTGTGGGGAAATTGGCCACGGCATGTATAATTGCCCTCATCCCAGAAGATATGACTACCCTGTCAGAGGTCCTCGACAACAAGTAAGTCCACCCCGTGCTAGAGCTCAAGCACAAGAGCAACCGCAACCTCAAATTTTGTAGCCACCTTGTGCTCAAGCTCAAGCCCCTACTACTCAACCAAATGTGAGCATCATAAGGATGGAGGAGGTCCTCAAGGGCAGAAGCAACCAGGAAGAAATAGCTAAAGGGAAGATGAAGATAGATGAAGTGGCTACAATGCCTATCAAACGTGTGCGTGTCCAAGATGAAGTAGGTAAAGAAACAAGCAAGGATGCAAGCAATGAAGCAAGTACATCTCGGGCAACTAAAGATGAAGCCAAGAAGAGAAAGACCCGTACTAGGTCTCAAATTGACATCTCTGATTTCCCTATGGGATCTCGGACACAACCTTATGACTTGACAGCTGATGTGAGTTCTCAAGGACCAAAGATCACTTGGCCACAACTACTTCATATCTCCCCAAAGCTTCGAAGACAATGGTCAAAAATGGTGAGCACGAGGGCAAAGCGAAGTAAGCTAGTAAGTGTAATCAAAGCATATGGTCTCAAGGATATAGTGCCTTTGGTGGAGGCTCAAATCAAGGGACAACGGATTCCAGAAACTTACATTGACAGTGGAGCAGAGGTTTGTGTCATGACAAAAAATCTAATGTATCAATTGGGTTTAGAGGTAATGGAATCATCAAACTTTAGGGCAAAAATGGCCAATAATGTCTCTGTCACTTGTGTGGGTGTAGTGAAAGCTTTGAGAGTTTCTGTTTTTGGAATCACTACAGAGGTTGATGCTTATGTGATGCCAGTAAAGGGAGAAGGATACCCCCTTATTTTAGGACGACCTTGGCTCATGGGTATAGGAGCTAGGCAAGATTGGGCAACAGGAGACTTGGAGTTGAGGCCTCGCATGGGTGGCCATAGTCGGAAGGTGGTTTATAACCTAAAGAATGGACAACAAGAGAACCTTGAACTAGAGACGTCAGCTGATGAGTGGAGCTCAAGTGGATGCTCCTCATCCATGGACGAGGAAGAGAGTTCAAGTGAAGAGAGTGATAGCACTCTCAAAGTCATGGGCGTCACCATAAAGGAAACTACCGCATCAGAAGACAACCCAAGGATCCAAATGGAGAATGTGTGGGATGCCAACCTAGAGGAGATGTTATCCAAGGATATAAAGGAAGAAGAAAAGGAGGGTTATGTAAATGTTCTCAAGAAGCATGCATCATTGTTTATTTCTGATTACACTCACATTACAGGTGTCACTGCAGTGAAGCATCATATCCATCTAAAAGAAGGGAGCAAGCCAGTAGTACAAAAACTAAGAAGATTAGGAGTTGTGCAACAAAATGCACTATTTTTTGAGGTGAAGAGACTCTTAGAAGCAGGATTCATATACCCAGTAGAAGATTCAGAATGGGTCTCCCCAGTAGTGGTGAGGCCAAAGAAGAATGGTAAATGGCGAGTGTGCGTGGATTACAAGCCACTAAATGCTGCAACAAAGAGGGACCACTTCCCTCTCCCATTTCAAGATGAGATTCTAAATGAAGTATCAGGCCATGAGAGATACACAGTGTGTGATGGCTACTCTGGCTACTTTCAAATACGCATTGCAGAGGAGGACCAGAAAAAGACTACTTTCATCACACCATGGGGATGTTTTGCATTTCGAGTCATGCCTTTTGGTCTCACCAACGCTCCAGCCACCTTTCAACGATTCATGAACATGGTCTTCCAACCTTACTTTGGTAAGTCCATAAGGGTTTTCATAGATGACTTTTGTATTTACAGCTCCAAAAGTATGCATCTCGGCAAGATTGATGAAGGATTTACTCGTTTAGCTAAGCTAGGTGGACAACTAAACAAGGACAAATGTCACATTGGGGAAAGCAAGGTTACACTATTAGGGCATGTAGTGTCCATTGATGGAATCGAGGTAGATCCTGAAAAGATAGAAACATTGCTAAATCTACCTTCCCCAACTTCCATCAAACAATTAATCTCCTTCTTGCAAAAGCTAAGATATTTGAGTAGATTCATACACTTACTCTCCCAAGTGATATTTCCTCTACAACAGCTGACTCGTCAAGAGACGCTTGTTTGGAGTGAAGAAAGTGAAGGGCATTTTAGAGGGATTAAAAAAATGTTAGGGTCACTCCCTATAATCCTCCAACCTTGTTGGGAAGAAACATTCTTTGTAAACCCTAGTGTGGGAGAAGAAGCCATTGGTGCTGCCCTCCTACAAAAAGATCCAAAAACCTCCTTTATGAGGCCTGTGTATTTTGCTAGCTGCCTCATGGAAAACATAGAGAAGGCCTACACCCTGATGGAACAGCTAGTGTTAGCTCTCATGTTTGTGGTAACCAAATTTCGGCCATACTTGCTGCCGAAGAGGTTTGTAATTATCACTGTGGAGGATATGTTTCCCTATGCACTACAACATATGGAAATCTCTGACAAAATAGCAAAGTGGGTGGTGCGACTTCAAGAGTTTGATTATACAATACAGGTTGAAAGAACAACTTGAGCATGCTTAGCCGAAATTTTAACAAAAAAGTGCTATGAAAAAGTTTTCCATTTGAAGAGAAAGGAACTTCCACCACCTCCAGCTCTAGAGGTTTTGGTCAATGCTTATAGCCTCTACTTTGATGGAGCATACAAGAGAACCAAGGATAAGGCAGCTGCAGGCATCGTGGTCTTATCCCCACTGGGAGAGAGGATCCATGGTGAAGGGATCACTCTAGAAGATGTCCACTCCAACAATGAAGCAGAATATCATGCTCTAATTCATGGCCTTTGTTGGTGCCTCGATAATTCAATTAAGAGATTAAACGCTTTTGGTGACTCCATGCTTTTGGTAAGGCAAATGCAAGGTACATGGGCTTGCAAAAATGCCCGTCTCTCTACTAAAATGAGAGAAGCAAAAGCTCTTATGAGGAGATTTAGGGAGGCACAAGTACATCATGTGCCCAGAGACCAGAACAAGGATGCAGACCACCTAGCATCATCAAAGTTAAATGAGTCAATAGTGGGAGCAGTGGCCATCAAACTTCCACTTCAGCAAGGCAAGGAGGACTTGGAAGATATTATGCACATTCTGGAGCAAGGAGAGGCTCCTAAACACTTGAATGCAGGCGAAAGGCGATGGTTAGCTAGGAAGGCTACCAGGTATCACATAGTAAATGATGACTTGTATTGTCTTGGTAAGGATGGTGTGCTTAGGAGAGTTCCTTTGAAGAGTGAAATTGAAGAGATTTTAAAAGCTTGTCACGATGATATGTGCGGAGGATACTTTGCACACGACGTCACTAGTAGAAAGGTTCTACAAGCTGGGTTTACTTGGCCAAGTCTTCATCGTGATGTCAAATACTGGTGTCAAACATGTGATGAATGTCAGAAAGCAGGACCACGACGGCTCATAGCTGAACCTCAGAACCCAATAAAGGTATATGGGCGCTTTGAGAAGTGGGGAATTGATGCCATAGGGCCTCTACCACGCACCCTGTCAGGTAAAGAGTACATCATCATGGGAGTAGACTACATGACTAGATGGGCTGAGGCTATGCCGACCAATAGAATTACTGCTAAGGATGTGAGTCAGTTCATCTTTGACCACATCTGTTGCCGGTTTGGCACCCCTCTTGAAATACTATCTGATAGAGGACCAGGGTTTAGAGCAGACTTGGTAGGAGAACTCATGAAGAAGCTAAATATTCAGCATCAACACTCTACTCCTTACTACCCTCAGTGCAATGGTTTGGTGGAAAAAGTAAATGGAATCATTTGCAAAATTCTCACCAAACAGGAACATGCCAAGCGCCAAGATTGGGACAAACACCTGAATGGAGCTCTATGGGCCTATAGAACCTCCTTCAAAACCACATTAGGATACACACCCTTTCATTTGGTTTATGGAAAGGAGGCTCTTTTGCCCATTGAAGTGAAGTTAACAAGTCTTCGAATATTGGGTAGCCAGGTAGGCTCTCAAAAGGAGAAAGTACATCAAAGGATCATGGATCTAGAGAGGCTACAATTGGATCGTGAAGAAGCCATCAACCACTGATAGCCGTTTTTCGGCTCTTTGTAATTGCCACAGTGAGTTACCTCACCCTACCAAAATCACCCAAACACTGTGGCTATCCCTACCATTTCACTGTACATAGGCGTGCGTGAGTCACGGGACTTTTCCCATATCTTCTTAAAAAACCCTCAATTGGCTAGTCATTGGGCTGATTGAGCCAAAAAACTAATAATAATAAAAAAAATAAGTATATTATGGCCCATGCGTATGTTATTATTTCTTTGTATATAGGGCCTAAATAAAAGATTTTTTCATAATTATTTTGACATTTATTTAAATATTTCTACCTAGGTGTGTGTTATTTATGCTCTGTACATTGCCTCACCATTACCACAATTTTTCTTACCATTTTTCATACTCTTTATTCCATATAGAAATATTTTCATGTAAGCTTCTCTTATATTTGGTGTAACTCCACCCCAGCAAAAATCCAAAAAAACTAGTTTTATTTATGTGTATATTTTTTCACTATTTTGATTTTTCCCTTCCTACATCTATTTTGTTTTTTTCTAAAAAATTAGAACACCAAAAATATTTATCTTTTTATGGTAGCCTCATAATGAGAGAGATTTCTTTTGACCCCTTTATATTTTTTCCACTTATATTATTTATATTTGACATGTACATATTTTTTAGACCCCTCAATATTTGATTTTCTTAGTTGTACTATTCACTTATATCCTAATCTCAACAATATCTTCAATTATAGACCTACCAAATAAGGTCAAGGGTAGGTGGCATGCATACATGCACTATGGAGGGCTCACTCTTGGAGGTATTCAAAAGAATCATCCAAAGAAGGACCCCACAAGGACCTTTGCAGTGGAAAAAAATGGTCGGTTTTGCTGAATTTTTAAAGTTCACTTGCTCTCCGAATTTGAAAAGGTGATACAAACAAAAGTTGTAGCTCGTGGGCTGAACTTTTGCCTCAAATTTTTTCATATTTTTTTGAGCTACGAGCTGTGAGCTATGATTTTTTTAGTGGACCCCAGTTTTCCCATGCTATGTAGCCACACTCTCTCTTCCACTTTGTCATTTTCCTCTTTCACACACACTTCTCCACTCATCATCCCCATCTCTCTCACCACTCCTCTCTGCACACTACTCACCTTCTCCTCAACCTTGAAAAATAAGAGAAACCATGGTGAACTCATACCTCCCACACACAATTCCATTCCAAAATTGACCACCTAGTCTCATTTTTCCTCCTCCAAATTACCCATATCTATCAAAAAACCACAAAATTCTGCCTCTTCTCTTAAAAGACAACATCATGGTGGTTGATTACTCAGCTTCAATTACCTTGTCTCTCAAGGAAGGTCAAGAGTGGAGAGAAAATGTACCGTCAAAGCTAGTGGACCGTCAACAAGCGTCAAAATCGGCCCTACTCAAGACACTTGGAGCATCAACCTTGTAAGAAATCCACCTTTTCTTACCTCTTAAGAGTTTTTCTTCCTTATTTGTATCCTACATGGATACTCCCATTGTAAATATCCAATTCCATTTGTAAATTAATACTAAATCTACTAACACTAACCCACTATGAAAAGTCCTATCACCTCCATTTCTCTCCTCTCTCTTTCCCCACCAACTTCTTGATAATTCCAAGCAAAAGAAATTAGATAAATTGCTGAAAATCTAACCCAACCATGGTTAGAGGAGTAACCCTAGCCTTCAAAATTGCTATAAAAGGAGGGTGTAGCTAGCACAAAAGGGGGGAGCCATAAGCAAGAGCACTATGCTATAGCTTGAGAAGCCAAGCTCAACCTCTCTAGAAGGAGCTCTTGAGTGGAAGCTCATTGTCTTATGCATGTGCATGTGTTGTAATAGGGGATTAGCAAGGGAACTCTATGCCATTGTAAGAGAGAGAGTGATCATTCAATTGAGAGTAGGAAATCTATCATTTCTCCTACTAGTGTAAGCCCAACAATTGATGAATCAAGGCGGGTGGATTTGGACTAAGCTTGGATACTTTGTCTCCCTTCCAACGTGAAGAAATGGACAACAATGATGCGTAAGTGTCTTGGTGTTTTTTGTTAAGTTCTTGATAGCTTGTCTCTGGTGTTGTCATCAATCTAGCCATAAATCCCACATACTGTAAGAGGGCGACAGGGTGGAGAGGACTCCCCTGGCTTTAAGACAATGATTGGGGTGGTTTTTTTGTGATGTGTTGTGGTGAAATTTACGCAAGCTATGTTGAACAAATACTAATCTCACTTTGATTTGTCATGACAGATTTGTAAGAAGGTATTAATGCAACAAGCACCCCCTCCCCCTTTCTCTCTCTTTCTTAAATATATAGTTGTGTTTGCTTGATCATTGCCGATATGTTTCAAAGCAGCCCGAGCACTATCTCTCTCTCTCTCTCTCTCTCTCTCTCTCTCGTGTTTTAGTGTGTGAGAGTGTTCCATTGGTGTTAGGGTTAGTGTAAATTCATTGCTTGTTTGTGGGTTGCTCTAACGATTCTCCTCTTTTGCGTCCTAGTTCGCTCTTAAACTAAGTGGTGCCCCTCATGTAGTTGGGATTTGGCTGTGGGTTTGTTATTTTGGTTTGTGTTGTGTTGTGCCCCAGCCCCATTGAGCAGCACGGGAGCCTTGAAGGGTGTCTAGAGGTTGCTCTTCTTGTTGCCCGCCCCGGACCGCCTCACCACTATTCTCAAGAAGCAGAGAAGCGCAAAGAAAAGTTCAACAAAAAGCTAGCATCCAAGGACATCAAAAAGGGATCTCTGGTGCTTCGATATGACAATCGCTTCGACACTCGTAAGGATGGAAAGTTTCTTTTCCGATGGGAAGGCCCGTTCTTGGTCAACAAAAAGTTCAAAAATGGCTCTTACAGACTTCAAGACATTGATGGTAAAGTGCACAAGACCAGGACAAATGGATGGCGTCTAAAGCCTTATCACATCAGGATAAGGTCACCTCAAGATCAAAGAAAGTAGGCTAGAGGCATAAATACCCCTAGCCAGGTTTGGGGGGGCTATGATCCCAGCCTATCACAAATTTTTGTTTATCATATTTTGTTGGATTTCCTTGCTTCTAGAGGATTACAATAAAAGAAAGAGTGAGAACAACCTCTTGGAAAAATTAAAAAAATGATTTTTTCTTGACTAGTTCACTGGAGGTGAAAGGTAGAGGGAGAACCTAGTGGTAAAGGGAAGGGAAAATATGTAAATGTGAAAAGAAAAGATATGATGTGGTTGTGGAGCCATGCACCCATGATTCAAGGATCATGAGTGGCTCATATCATCATGGCTTTGGAGCCATATGATGATTCAAACAAATGGGACCCAAGTGGAAGACTTGGTAAAGGAAGAAACCATACACATGATTTTGCTGAATTTTTTAAAAATACTTCCACTCTGATCCAAGAAAAGTTGTCTTCATCAAAGTTGTAGCTGATGAGCTGGAGATTTTGGCCATATTTTTTTCATAATTTTTGCATCTACGGTCTAGGAGATATGGCCAAAATGGTGGACGCCAGGTTTTTCAACTGTGGTGGAGACCACCCCCTCTACCTTTACACACACACACCCTTCCTTTTCCACATTGAGACCTTCTCTAAAATCAGCCATTAGTCTTCTCACCCTCCTCTCCTTCCTCCTCTCTCTCAAGCTCAAAAACCCATCAAAGTTCCTCTTCTAATCACCTCTCAAGTCATGCTTAATCTTGTTGTAATTCATAAGTTCTCATTCAACCCCTTCCTATTATTACTAGATATGTATTGATTTTATGTAGATTCTTTACATTTTAAAATAAAGAAGCTCTTGGACTCAAGCTATGGAGGAAGGAGTGAAGACAACACAAGTGATGATGGAGCTAATTGGTCAACAAATCACTTGGAAGGAGCTTCTTCATTGGTTGAATGTCCCTAATCAAGCTTCATTTGTACAAATTACACTTGGATCTTAACCTCACTCCTAATCACTCTCTTTCCTATATAAAGAGGCCTTCCCCTTTGTAATTTCAAGCCTCCCTCAGCCCCATTGAGCCTTTGTATCACTCACCATGAGCCCATAATCTCATTCATTCACTCTATTCTTGCACATCCTAGAGTGCAAATTGTTTCATGCTAGTAACCTCTCCTCCTCTTACTTATGTTAATTAAGAGAAATGTTTTATATGTGTGTGAGAGTGCTTGATGTGATCTTGGCTAATCCTTGAGTGATTGTTTGGTAATCTATATGCTATTTGTGTTGGGAGTGTTTGAAGTCATCCATTCCTTGTACACACACTACGGTTAATGCTTCATTCATAGTGATCTCTCTCTCTCTCTCTCTCTCTCTCTCTCTCTCTCTCTCTCTCTCTCTCTCTCTTTGTGTAGCGGTCCTAGTCCACGCTTCCAAGACTAGGTGGTGCCCTCATCTCATTTCCCTTGTGGCGCAATGTAGTTTGTTTTGGTGTAGAGGCCGCCATTCCAAATTTCCTTCATCACCGTCATCATCCATGATGATGCCGCCGCTGAAGTCGATGGAGTAAGACAAGCCCTCTGGCCGGTGACGCGTGAACCTGGGTGTCCCGGCAGGGGTCTCTAGTGGCGTGTTGATGGGGGTACGGACGTCAGGTGTCTCCACCGGCGTCTGGGCCCCGAAGCGAGGAGTGTCGAGTGGGGTGGCTCCTGGCGGAGTAGGTAGAGGTGTGTAGCTTCTAGGAACAGTCAGCCGTGCAAAACCTGGCGTAGATGCCGATGTTGTGGCTGCTGTGGAGGCGGGCAAAGAAGGGGAGGGTAAAGAGCCTCGTCGAACACGAGGCAGTGTGGAGGCATCGGTGGCGGAATCCCCACAACAACCGCCACCACCACCACTAGAGCGTCGGTGTCTAGACGAGTGTGAAGCTCGTCTCGTCGACGCCGAAGCTTCGGAGCGTGCCGAATGCTCCAAAAGAGAGGGAGATGCGGATGGAGTAGGAACGCGCGATGATGCGCCAGAGCGATGACGCTCCACGTACCACTGTCTCTGCTGCAGTGACAAAGAAGAAAGAAACTCCTCATCATCCATACCTGCATTAAACACACGAATATTTAAACTTAATATTGAATGAATAGAGTAGACAATGACGCAAAGACCATTAAATACAATGACGTAATGACGCATATAAATACAATGACGCAATGAATTGAGTGATAGAAGAGGCAAGTCGAAAACTCAGAATTTTCAATCAAAAGATGTGAGCGAGAGTAGAGAAGAGCGTTATACACCATGGAAGGTACTTAGAGAGCCAGAGCTTTTACAACACGGAGCAAAATTGTTCAAATACAATATTTGTGGCTTTAAGAGATCTCTCTCTCATCCTCGCATAACTCAGCATAACTTCCTATATCTATATAGAGCTCTCTGTTTAAACACATATCCTTTGTTTCATTTTGTAGCTCCTCTGCATGCACCCCATATAGAGTAGTAGCATCTTGATGCTCGTCTGGCACCACCGCAGCGGCTTCTGATTGAGCATCTTCTCTGATCTCCTCCATTGATGCCGTTGTGATTGGCACATGGTAGCCTTCATACGTCCTTGCACTACGAGGGGCGTAAATTAACATAAATTATGTTATATTAAAAACAAAGAACTTAACTAACAGGGATTATAAGAACCTTAAAACTGATTTAACACATAATTTTTCACATAACTCGGCAAGATTTGGCATTCTCATCACTAAAGATGTGAGAGTTAACTTCCGGCGGTGACGCTGCCTCATCTCTATCCACATCTGACGACAGCAATTGGCCCTTTAGACCGTTCTTACTCTTGTTACTAACTTTGAAGTTGCTGTTGAATGACTAGAGGTTGTCTAGATGGTCATTGTGTCGGGGATGTAGTGACTCTTGCCGCCCTGAAGATCCACCTTCTTCCCTATCTTCTGAAGACATTTCACTAGTACTTTTGGATCGACGGAGCCCACCATGAGTGAAGGCAGCAATACCCTATATTCCATTGAGGGCTTTCTTCACCCGCTTCATGCAGGCATCGCTGTCTATGGAGACCTAAATCTAATCTAATATAACGTAAATCTAAATCTAGCGTAAATAAACGTAAATCTAGTTAAAAATAAACCTAAATCTAATTTAATGTAAGTCTACATATAACCTAATCTTTAACGTCTTTTAAGATAGTTTCCTACGACGTTATAACTCTCTTCTTCTTGTGTGTGTGCGCGTGTGTGGATGTGTGTGCCAATAAAAAGAGATAAATGGTATAACCTTTCTATCACCCATGCCAAGTATGATAGATTGATTATGCCATTTCCCTCTTGAATAATAGGTCTTGAGTTCAACTCCTCGTCGGCTAGATCTTTAGGTCTTTTAATTTTAATTAGTTTCCTACGACGTTAAATTAGTTTCTCTCTCTTTCTCTCTCAATGTGTGTGTTTTTTTGGATCGTATGCATGTTTTCTCTCTCTTTTCCTCTCTCAATGTGTGCGTTTTTTGTTTATGCATGTTCTCTCTCTCTTTTCCTCTCTCAATGCGTGCGTTTTTTGTTTATGCATGCTCTCTCTCTCTTTTCCTCTCTCAATGTGTGTGTGCATTCTTTGTTTATGTATGTGTGTGTGCGTTTTTGTTTTTGTTTGTACTCTCTCTCTCTCTCTCTCTCTCTCTCTCTCAAAAACACTATGTGTGTGTGTATGTGTGTGTGTGTGAGAGAGAGAGAGGGAGAGAGAAAGAGGGGAAGGGAACATGAGAATGAGGAGAGGGAAGGAGCATACCTGGATCTCCTTCCTCTCCTCGTGTGTGTGTGTGTGTGTGTGTGTGTGTCTGTGTGGAGAAGAAAAAGAGAGAGAGAGAGAGAGAGAGAGGGAGAGCGTTACCTGCTCCTTGCTTGAGGGCGCCAAAAAACTCAGATCTGAGATCTGAGTTTTTGGGCGCGCTCGGTTATTTTTTTAGCCCAGCCGGCGTCGCTATGAGCGTCGCTATGAGCATCGCAAATTTCTTTGTAAATTTGCGACGCTCATAGCGACGCCGGGATTTTTTTTTTGAGCGTCGCTATGTTAAAAGTGCTTGAAAGTGCTTGCAAGTGGTTAAAAGTGTTTGCAAGTGCTAAATAGTTAAGAAATTTTTACCAGTTTGCAAGCACTTTTGACCACTTTTATGCACCTGCAAGCACTTGCAAGCATTTCTAGGTGTTTGCATGTGCTTAAAAGAGCCTATAGGTGGCTGAAAGTGCTTAAAAGGTGAACACTTTCAACCACTTATAAAAAATTATAGAACTTTATATAGTTTAAAGACAGAGAAGACTGCAATACCTACATGACTGACACCTCCTCCTTCATCCTTGCAGCATCATTGAGTCCAAAGGACCTGAAGAGTACCCTTGTAAGAGCTACGATTTCAGTCTCCTTTTTGGCAATCACAGTTGCATTTTTTGTTGGAGAGGATTTCAGTTTCTCCACCTCCTCTCTAAGGCTCTCCACCTCTGCAGTGATGGGTACACAAGCTGAAGAGGTCATCGGCAAGATTATCCACCCATGTTGTGTAGAGGGGATGAGAGGCTATCCACATGTGTTGTAGAGGGAGACTGGACTGAAAGGGCAAAGGGTAGACTGGCATGTGGTTCTCCTCCCAACCTCCCTACTTATAGCCCTTGGCCCTTACAAGTAGGTCCCCTTAACACATGCCTGGTCCTTGGCTCCTAGCCGTACTGAGCCATTCAGTCCCTGGCCCTTGGCCTGCTACCCGGTCCTACCATTCGTGACATTACTCCCCCCTTGGAGAAGCGTTTTCGTCCGCGCAAACACAAGTGATGGTATCTTCATAAGAACACTAATAACCTTTAAGATGTAGCCTTATAGGTTGGACAAGTGGTGGACCTTAACACGCGCATATTCTTAATATAATGACATAGAGTGGAAAAGTGGTGAATCTTGAGACCAAACCACTCAGGCTACTACCAATAATAGCTTGGACAAGTGTTGGACATTAGGAGATTTCGGAGGTCTTTTGGAGGGCCTTTTGGTAGAGAGAGGAAAATAAGCTCCTCCAATGAGAGAAGAGCCTACGTTACGTAGAAAAATAGATTGATATTAACAAAAATATAAAAGGTGTCCCTCTCCTCATTTAATAATCTAGTGGTCCTTGAAGACGAGCATTCTCTTTTATTTAATGCGAGCACCTTTTTCAGAAGGTAGATGCGGTGCATTTGATACGGGATGCGTCATCACTAGAACTCAAAAAGTCACAAAACTATCAAGTGGTGGAAGATTTTGAAACTTTTGATACTGCCAATGCGTCCGGAACACACATATCTCCTAGAAATGAATGTCCAATTGCCTCGCTTAGACATCCAAAGAGGCCAAAAATGTCAAACACCCCTAAAAGAACATTTTACTAACGGTGCGCGAGGGGGCATTTCAAAATTTTGGAATGCCTCCTCGCGCGTCGTTAGTAAAAAGGCCCTTTTTCCCTCTTTTTAGGGAGCTTTTTGAGAGGAAAATGTCCAAAAACCTCTAAAAAGGGGATTTTTGGAAAGATAAGTGTCCAAAAATCACTAAAAAGAGCTTTGTACTAACGGCGCGCGAGGGGGCATTCCAAAATTTTGGAATGCCTCCTCCCGCGCCGTTAGTAAAAAGGCCCTTTTTTCCTCTTTTTAGGGAGCTTTTTGAGAGGAAAATGTCCAAAAACCTCTAAAAAGGGGCTTTTTGGAAAAATAAGTGTCCAAAAATCACTAAAAAAAGATTTGTACTAACGGCGTGCGAGGGGGCATTCCAAAATTTTGGAATGCCTCCTCGCGCGCCGTTAGTAAAAAGGCCCTTTTTTCTTTTTTTTAGGGAGATTTTTGAGAGGAAAATGTCCAAAAACCTCTAAAAAGGGGCTTTTTGGAAAGATAAGTGTCCAAAAATCCCCAAAAATGGGCTTTGTACTAACGGCGCGCAGAGCGGCATTCTAAAATTTTAGAATGCCTCCTCGCGCGCCTTTAGTAAAAAGCCCATTTTTGGGGGTTTTTTGACATTTTTTGCCTCTCCGGATGTCGGAATGAGACAAGTAGACATTCGTTTTTAAGGTATTTTGGCGTTCCGGATGCATTGGTGGTGTCAAAATCCTCAAAATCTATCACTATTTTAAATTTTGTGACTTTTCAACTTTCAGTGATGACGTAAGCTGCATTGAATGCGCCGCACCTGCCTCTTGAAAGAGATGCTCGCATGAAATAAAAAAGTGAACGTTTTCAAGGACGATTGGGAATATAAATCTACTTTTCAGAGTGTCTGGATGTCCTTTTGGACGTACTCACAAGGTGCAAGTGCATTTTAAAAAAAGTTTCTAGAGAGAGAAATACAATTTCTTACAAGGCCCTCCAAATGACCTCCGAAATTTTCTAATGCCTTGAATGTAAACCCCTCATCTACGACATATCGTGGATTTAATGTTTTTCGATGGAGCCTAGCATCTTGGAGACATGGTGCACCTTGCTTCTCCTCATGTTTCAATGGAGCCTACCTTGGACAAATGGTGGAGCATCCTTCTCTCCGTGTTTCGATGGACCCTAGCTTAGACAAGGGGTGGAACTTTGCTTCTCTCTATGTTTCAATAGAGTTAGCTTGGACAAGTGGTGGACCTTAACACCCACATATTCTTAATAAAAGTGGTGAATCTTGAAACCAAACCACTCAGGCTACTAGCAATAATAGCTTGGACAAGTGGTGGACCTTGAATGTAAACCCCTCATCTACGAAATATCGTGGGTTTAATGTATTTCGATGGAGCCTAGCATCTTGGAGACATGGTGCAGCTTGCTTCTCGTCATGTTTCAATGGAGCCTATCTTG
This sequence comes from Adiantum capillus-veneris, assembly GCF_014529385.1. Taxonomy (NCBI): domain Eukaryota; kingdom Viridiplantae; phylum Streptophyta; class Polypodiopsida; order Polypodiales; family Pteridaceae; genus Adiantum; species Adiantum capillus-veneris. Next base: position 42,496,322 of record NC_140948.1, read on the forward strand.
GACAAATGGTGGAGCATCCTTCTCTCCATGTTTCAATGGACCCTAGCTTGGACAAGTGGTGGACCTTTGTTTCTCTCTATGTTTCAATAGAGTTAGCTTGGACAAGTGGTGGACCTTGGAACCAAACCCCCATGTAAAACCTATCATGGTCACTCCAAGTAGTAATAAACAATAACCTTTAAGATGTAGCCTTATAGGTTGGACAAGTGGTGGACCTTAACACGCGCATATTCTTAATATAATGACATAGCGTGGAAAAGTGGTGAATCTTGGGACCAAACCACTCAGGCTACTACAAATAATAGCTTGGACAAGTGTTGGACCTTGAATGTAAACCCCTCATCTACAATATATCGTGGGTTTAATGTTTTTCGATGGAGCCTAGCATCTTGGAGACATGGTGCACCTTGCTTCTCCTCATGTTTCAATGGAGCCTACCTTGGACAAATGGTGGAGCATCCTTCTCTCCATGTTTCAATGGACCCTAGCTTAGACAAGGGGTCGACCTTTGCTTCTCTCTATGTTTCAATAGAGTTAGCTTGGACAAGTGGTGGACCTTGGAACCAAACCCCCATGTAAAACCTATCATGCTCACTCCAAGTAGTAAGAAAGAATAACCTTTAAGATGTAGCCTTAGAGGTTGGACAAGTGGTGGACCTTAACACCCACATATTCTTAATAAAAGTGGTGAATCCATAGACCAAACGACTCAGGCTACTAGCAATAATAGCTTGGACAAGTGGTGGACCTTGAATGTAAACCCCTCATCTACGAAATATCGTGGGTTTAATGTATTTCAATGAAGCCTAGCATCTTGGAGACATGGTGCAGCTTGCTTCTCGTCATGTTTCAATGGAGCCTATCTTGGACAAATGGTGGAGCATCCTTCTCTCCATGTTTCAATGGACCCTAGCTTGGACAAGTGGTGGACCTTTGTTTCTCTCTATGCTTCAATAGAGTTAGCTTGAACAAGTGGTGGACCTTGGAACCAAACCCCCATGTAAAACCTATCATGGCCACTCCAAGTGGTAATAAAGAATAACATTTAAGATGTAGCCTTATAGGTTGGACAAGTGGTTGACCTGAACACGCGCATATTCTTAATAAAAGTGGTGAATCTTGAGACCAAACCACTCATGCTACTAGCGTTAATAGGTTGGACAAGTGGTGGACCTTGAATGTAAACCTCTCATCTACGAAATATCGTGGGTTTAATGTATGTCGATGGAGCCTAGCATCTTGGAGACATGGTGCAGCTTGCTTCTCGTCATGTTTCAATGGAGCCTATATTGAAAAAATGGTGGACCATCCTTCTCTCCATGTTTGAATGGAGCCTAGCTTGGACAAGTGGTGGACCTTTGTTTCTCTCTATGTTTCAATAGAGTTAGCTTGGACAAGTGGTGGACCTTGGAACCAAACCCCCATGTAAAACCTATCATGGTCACTCCAAGTGGTAAGAAAGAATAACCTTTAAGATGTAGCCTTATAGGTTGGACAAGTGGTGGACCATAACACCCACATATTCTTAATATAATGACATAGAGTGGAAAAGTGGTGAATCTTGAGACCAAACCACTCAGGCTACTACCAATAATAGCTTGGACAAGTGTTGGACCTTGAATGTAAACCCCTCATCTACGACATATCGTGTGTTTAATGTTTTTCGATGGAGCCTAGCATCTTGGAGACATGGTGAAGCTTGCTTCTGGTCATGTTTGAATGCAGCCTATCTTGGAGAAATGGTGGAGCATCTTTCTCTCCATGTTTCAATGGAGCCTAGCTTGGACAAGTGGTGGACCTTTGCTTCTCTCTCTGATTCAATAGAGTTAACTTGGACAAGTGATGGAGCTTGGAACCAAACCCCCATGTAAAACCTTTCATGGTTACTCCAAGTGGTAAGAAAGAATAACCTTTAAGATATAGACTTATAGGTTGGACAAGTGGTGGACCTTAACACCCACATATTCCTAATATAATGACATAGAGTGGAAAAGTGGTGAATCTTGAGACAAAGCCACTCATGCTACTAGCGATAATAGTTTGGACAAGTATCGACCCTTGAATGTAAACCCCCCATGTACAAAATACCCTGGGTTTAGGGTATTTTGATGAAGCCTAGCATCTTGGAGACATGGTGCAGCTTGCTTCTCATCATTTTTCGATGGAGCCTATCTTGGACAAATGGTGGAGCATCCTTTTCTCCATGTTTCAATGGACCCTATCTTGGACAAGTGGTGGACCTTTGCTTCTCTCTATGATTCAATAGAGTTTGCTTGGACAAGTGGTGGACCTTGGAACTTAAACCCCCATGTAAAACCTATCACGCTCACTCCAAGTGGTGAGAAAGAATAACCTTTAAAATATAGCCTTATAGGTTGGACAAGTGGTGGAGCTTCACACCCAAATATTCTTAATATAATGATATAGAGTGAAAAAGTGGTGAATTTTCAGACAAAACCACTCATGCTACTAGCGATAATAGCTTGGACAAGTGGTGGAACTTGAACATAAACCCCCCATGTTTCAATAGACTTAGCTTCAACAAATGGTGGAGCATCGTTCTCTCCATCTTTCAATGGAGCCTAGCTTGGACAAGTAGTGGACCTTTGTTTCTCTCTATGTTTCAATAGAGTTAGCTTGGACAAGTGGTGGACCTTGGAACCAAACCCCCATGTAAAACCTATCATGTTCACTCCAAGTGGTGAGAAAGAATAACTTTACTGATATATCCTTATAGGTTGGACAAGTGGTGGACCTTAACACCCAGATATTCTTAATATAATGGCATAGAGTGGAAACGTGGTGAATCTTGAGAGCAACCTACTCATGCTACAAGCGATAATAGGTTGGACAAGTGGTTGACCTTGAATTTAAACCCCCCATCTACGAAATATAGTGGGTTTAAGGTATTTAGATGGAGCCTACCATCTTGGATACATGGTGCACCTTGCTTCTCTTCATGTTTCAATGGAGCCTATCTTGGACAAATGGTGGAGCATCCTTCTCTCCATGTTTCAATGGACCCTAGCTTGCACAAGTGGTGGACCTTTGCTTCTCTCTATGTTTCAATGGAGTTAGCTTGGACAAGTGGTGGACCTTGGAACCAAACCCCAATGTAAAACCTATCATGGTCACTCCAAGTCGTGAGAAAGAATAACCTTTAAGATTTAGCCTTATAGGTTGAACAAGTGGTGGACCTTAACACCAAGATATCCTTAATATAATGACATAGAGTGAAAAAGTGGTGAATCTTGAGACAAAACCACTCATGCTACTAGCGGTAATAGCTTGGACAAGTGGTGGACCTTGAACATATACCCCCGATGTTTCAATAGAGTTAGCTTCGAGAAATGATGGGGCATCCTTCTCTCCATGTTTCAATGGAGCCTAGCTTAGACAAGTGGTGGACCTTTGTTTCTCTCTATAATTCAGTAGAGTTAGCTTGGACAAGTGGTGGAACTTAAAACAAAACCCCCATGTAAAACCTATCATGGTCACTCCAAGTGGTAAGAAAGAATAACCTTTAAGATGTAGCCTTATAGGTTGTACAAGTGGTGGACCTTAACACCCACATATTCTTAATATAATGACATAGAGTGGAAAAGTGGTGAATCTTGAGACCATACCACTCAGGCTACTACCAATAATAGCTTGGACAAGTGTTGGACCTTGAATGTAAACCCCTCATCTACGACATATCATGGGTTTAATGTTTTTCGATGGAGCCTAGCATCTTGGAGACATGGTGCAGCTTGCTTCTCAACATGTTTCAATGGAGCCTATCTTGGACAAATGGTGGAGCATCCTTCTCTCCATGTGTCAATGGAGCCTAGCTTTGATAAGTGGTGGACCTTTCCTTCTCTCTCTGTTTCAATAGAGTTAGCTTGGACAAGTGGTGGAGCTTGGAACCAAACCCCCATATAAAACCTATCATGGTCACTCCAAGTGGTAAGAAAGAATAATCTTTAAGATATAGACTTATAGGTTGGACAAGTGGTGGACCTTGAATATAAACGCCCCATCTACGAAATATGGTGGGTTTAAGGTATTTAGATGGATCCTAGCATCTTGGAGACATGGTGCACCTTGCTTCTCGTCATGTTTCAATGGAGCCTATCTTGGACAAATGGTGGAGCATCCTTCTCTCCATGTTTCAATGGACCCTAGTTTGGACAAGTGGTGGACCTTTGCTTCTCTCTATGTTTCAATAGAGTTAGCTTGGACAAGTGGTGGACCTTGGAACCAAACCCCAATGTAAAACCTATCATGGTCACTCCAAGTCGTGAGAAAGAATAACCTTTAAGATATAGTCTTATAGGTTGGACAAGTGGTGGACCTTAACACCCAAATATTCTTAACATAATGACATAGAGTGAAAAAGTGGTGCATCTTGAGACAAAACCACTCATGCTACTAGCGGTAATAGCTTGGACAAGTGGTGGCCCTTGAATTTAAACCCCCCATGTACAAAATATCCTGGGTTTAAGGTATTTCGATGAAGCCTAGCATCTTGGAGACATGGTGCAACTTGCTGCTCTTCATGTTTCGATGGAGTCTATCTTCCACCAATGGGGGATCATCCTTCTATAAATGTCTCAATGGAGCCTAGCTTGGACAAGTGGTGCAGCTTGCTTCTCTTCATGTTTCAATGGAGCGTATCTTGGACAAATGGTGGAGCATCCTTCTCTCCATGTTTCAATGGACCCTAGCTTGGACAAGTGGAGGACCTTTGCTTCTCTCTATGTTTCAATAGAGTTTTCTTGGACAAGTTGTGGACCTTGGAACCAAACCCCCATGTAAGACCTACCATAGTCACTCCAAGTGGTGAGAAAGAATAACCCTTAAGATATAGCCTTATAGGTTGGACAAGTGGTGGACCTTAACACCGAGATATTCTTAATATAATATCATAGAGTGAAAAAGTGGTGAATCTTGAGACCAAACCACTCATGCTACTAGCGTTAATAGGTTGTAAAGGCGGTGGACATTGAATGTAGACTCCCCATGTTTCAATAGATTTAGATTCGATAAATGATAGAGCATCCTTCTCTCCATATTTCAATGGAGCCTAGCTTGGACAAGTGGTGGAACTTTGTTTCTCTCTATGTTTCAATATAGTTAGCTTGGACAAGTGGTGGACCTTTGAACCAAACCCCCATGTAAAACCTATCATGGCCACTCCAAGTGGTAATAAAGAATAACCTTTAAGATGTAGCCTTATAGGTTGGACAAGTGGTGGACCTTAACACGCGCATATTCTTAATAAAAGTGGTGAATCTTGAGACCAAACCACTCATGCTACTAGCGTTAATAGGTTGGACAAGTGGTGGACCTTGAATGTAAACCCCTCATCTACGAAATATCGTGGGCTTAATGTATGTCGATGGAGCCTAGCATCTTGGAGACATGGTGCAGCTTGCTTCTCGTCATGTTTCAATAGAGCCTATATTGAACAAATGGTGGACCATCCTTCTCTCCATGTTTGAATGGAGCCTAACTTGGACAAGTGGTGGACCTTTGTTTCTCTCTATGTTTCAATAGAGTTAGCTTGGACAAGTGGTGGACCTTGGAACCAAACCCCCATGTAAAACCTATCATGGTCACTCCTTAATGCAAGAAGGCCATGTCATTGCTTACGAGAGGCGATTGTTCTCAAGGCCGGAATTGACAGCACAAATTTATGAGAAAGAGCTTTTGGTGGTTATCCATGCTCTTACTCAGTGGCGACACTACCTACTCGGAGCGGATTTTTTACTGTCTTTACAGATCATCAGAATTTACGCTACTTCTTGTCACCGAAGCAGACATGGTGCAGCTTGCTTCTCATCATGTTTCAATGGAGCCTATCTTCGACAAATGGTGGAGCATCCTTCTCTCCATGTTTCAATGGAGCCTAGCTTTGATAAGTGGTGGACCTTTCCTTCTCTCTCTGTTTCAATAGAGTTAGCTTGGACAAGTGGTGGAGCTTGGAAACAAACCCCCATATAAAACCTATCATGGTCACTCCAAGTGGTAAGAAAGAATAACCTTTAAGATATAGACTTATAGGTTGGACAAGTGGTGGACCTTGAATGTAAACCCTCCATCTACGAAATATGGTGGGTTTAAGGTATTTAGATGGAGCCTAGCATCTTGGAGACATGGTGCACCTTGCTTCTCTTCATGTTTCAATGGAGCCTATCTTGGACAAATGGTGGAGCATCCTTCTCTCCATGTTTCAATGGACCCTAGCTTGGACAAGTGGTGGACCTTGGAACCAAACCCCAATGTAAAACCTGTCATGGTCACTCCAAGTCGTGAGAAAGAATAACCTTTAAGATATAGTCTTATAGGTTGGACAAGTGGTGGACCTTAACACCCAAATATTCTTAACATAATGACATAGAGTGAAAAAGTGGTGAATCTTGAGACAAAACCACTCATGCTACTAGCGATAATATCTTGGACAAGTGGTGGCCCTTGAATGTAAACCCCCCATGTACAAAATATCCTGGGTTTAAGGTATTTCGATGAAGCCTAGCATCTTGGAGACATGGTGTAGCTTGCTCCTCTTCATGTTTCGATGGAGCCTATCTTCCACTAATGGGGGATCATCCTTCTCTAAATGTCTCAATGGAGCCTAGCTTGGACAAGTGGTGGACCTTGGAACCAAACCCCCATGTAAAACATATCATGGTCATTCAAAGTGGTGATAAATAATACCCTTTAAGATCTAGCCTTATAGGTTGGACAAGTGGTCGACCTTAAAACCTAGCTCTTCTTAATATAATGACATAGAGTGGAAAAGTGGTGAATCCTGAGACCAAACCACTCATGCTACTAAGGATACTAGGTTGGACAAGTGGTGGACCTTGAATGTATACCCCCATGTACGAAATATCATGGGTTTAAGGTATTTCAATGGAGCCTAGCATCTTGGAGACATGGTGCAGCTTGCTTCTCTTCATGTTTCAATGGAGCCTATCTTAGACAAATGGTGGAGCATCCTTCTCTCGATGTTTCAATGGACCCTAGCTTGGACAAGTGGTGGACCTTTGCTTCTCTCTATGTTTCAATAGATTTAGCTTGGACAAGTGGTGGGCCTTGTAACCAAACTCCCATGTAAAACCTATCATGGTAACTCCAAGTGGTGAGAAAGAATAAATTTTAAGATATAGCCTTATAGGTTGGACAAGTGGTGGACCTTAGCACCCAGATACTCTTAATATAAGGACATAGAGTGGAAAAGTGGTGAATCTTGAGACCAAACCACTCATGCTACTAGAGATAATAGGTTGGACAAGTGGTGGACCTTGAATGTAAACCCCCCATGTACGAAATATCATGGGTTTAAGGTATTTGAATGGAGATTAGCATCTTGGAGACATGGTGTAGCTTGCTTCTCTTCATGTTTCAATGGAGCGTATCTTGGACAAATGGTGGAGCATCCTTCTCTCCATGTTTCAATGGACCCTAGCTTGGACAAGTGGAGGAACTTTGCTTCTCTCTATGTTTCAATAGAGTTTTCGTGGACAAGTGGTGAACCTTGGAACCAAACCCCCATGTAAAACCTACCATAGTCACTCCAAGTGGTGAGAAAGAATAACCCTTAAGATATAGCCTTATAGGTTGGACAAGTGGTGGATCTTAACACCGAGATATTCTTAATATAATATCATAGAGTGAAAAAGTGGTGAATGTTGAGACCAAACCACTCATGCTACTAGAGTTAATAGGTTGGACAAGAGGTGGACCTTGAATGTAAACCCCCCATGTTTCAATGGAGTTAGCTTCGATAAATGATAGAGCATCCTTCTCTCGATATTTCAATGGAGCCTAGCTTGGACAAGTGGTGGACCTTTGTTTCTCTCTATGTTTCAATAGAGTTAGCTTGGACAAGTGGTGGACCTTGGAAGCAAACCGCCATGTAAAACATATCGTGGACATTTCAAGTGGTGAGAAATAATACCCTTTAAGATATACCCTTATAGGTTGGACAAGTGGTCGACCTTAACACACAGATCTTCTTAACGTAATGACATAGAGTGGAAAAGTGGTGAATCTTGAGACCAAACCACTCATGCTACTAGAGATAATAGGTTGGGCAAGTGGTGGACCTTGAACATAAACCCCCCATGTTTCAATAGAGTTAGCTTCGAGAAATGATGGAGCATCCTTCTCTCCATGTTTCAATGGAGCCTAGCTTAGACAAGTGGTGGACCTTTGCTTCTCTCTATAATTCAATATAGTTAGCTTGGACAAGTGGTGGAACTTTAAACCAAACCCATATGTAAACCCTCTCATGGTCACTCCAAGTGGTAAGAAAGAATAACCTTTAAGATGTAGCCTTATAGGTTGCACAAGTGGTGGACCTTAACACCCACATATTCTTAATATAATGACATAGAGTGGAAAAGTGGTGACTCTTGAGACCATACCACTCGGGCTACTACCAATAATATCTTGGACAAGTGTTGGACCTTGAATGTAAACCCCTCATCTACGACATATCATGGGTTTAATGTTTTTCGATGGAGCCTAGCATCTTGGAGACATGGTGCAGCTTACTTCTCGTCATGTTTCAATGGAGCCTTATTTGAACAAATGGTGGACCTTGGAACCAAACCCCCATGTAACACCTATCATGGTCACTCCAAGTGGTAAGAAAGAATAACCTTTAAGATATAGACTTATAGGTTGGACAAGTGGTGGACCTTGAATGTAAACCCCCCATCTACGAAATATGGCGGGTTTAAGGTATTTAGATGGAGCCTAGCATCTTGGAGACATGGTGCAACTTGCTTCTCTTCGTGTTTCAATGGAGCCTATCTTGGACAAATGGTGGAGCATCCTTCTCTCCATGTTTCAATGGACCCTAGCTTGGACAAGTGGTGGACCTTTGCTTCTCTCTATGTTTCAATAGAGTTATCTTGGACAAGTGGTGGACCTTGGAACCAAACCCCCATGTAAAACCTATCGTGGTCACTTCAAGTGGTAATAAAGACTAACCTTTAAGATGTAGCCTTATAGGTTGGACAAGTGGTGGACCTTAACACGGGCATATTCTTAATAAAAGTGGTGAATCTTGAGACCAAACCACTCATGCTACTAGCGTTAATAGGTTGGACAAGTGGTGGACCTTGAATGTAAACCCCTCATCTACGAAATATCGTGGGTTTAATGTATGTCGATGGAGCCTAGCATCTTGGAGACATGCTGCAGCTTGCTTCTCGTCATGTTTCAATGGAGCCTATCTTGAACAAATGGTGGACCATTCTTCTCTCCATGTTTGAATGGAGCCTAGCTTGGACAAGTGGTGGACCTTTGTTTCTCTCTTTGTTTCAATATAGTTAGCTTGGACAAGTGGTGGACCTTGGAACCAAACCTCCATATAAAACCTATCATGGTCACTCCAAGTGGTAAGAAAGAATAACCTTTAAGATGTAGCCTTATAGGTTGGACAAGTGGTGGACCTTAACACCCACATATTCTTAATATAATGACATAGAGTGGAAAAATGGTGAATCTTGAGACCAAACCACTCAGGCTACTACCAATAATAGCTTGGACAAGGGTTGGACTCTGAATGTAAACCCCTCATCTACGACATATCGTGAGTTTAATGTTTTTCGATGGAGCCTAGCATCTTGGAGACATGGTGAAGCTTGCTTCTGGTCATGTTTCAATACAGCCTATCTTGGAGAAATGGTGGAGCATCCTTCTCTCCATGTTTCAATGGAGCCTAGCTTGGACAAGTGGTGGACCTTTGCTACTCTCTCTGATTCAATAGAGTTAGCTTGGACAAGTCGTGGAGCTTGGAACCAGACCCCCATGTAAAACCTATGATGGTTACTCCAAGTGGTAAGAAAGAATAACCTTTAAGATATAGACTTATAGATTGGACAAGTGGTGGACCTTAACACCCACATATTCTTAATATAGTAACATAGAGTGGAAAAGTGGTGAATCTTGAGACCAAGCCACTCAGGCTACTACCAATAATAGCTTGGACAAGTATCGGCCCTTGAATGTAGCATCCTTCTCTCCATGTTTCAATGGACCCTAGCTTGGACAAGTGGTGGACCTTTGCTTCTCTGTATGTTTCAATAGAGTTTTCTTGGACAAGTGGTGGAGCTTGGAACCAAACCCCCATGCAAAACCTATCATAGTCACTCCAAGTGGTGAGAAAGAATAAACCTTAAGATATAGACTTATAGGTTGGACAAGTGGTGGACCTTAACACCCACATATTCTTAATATAATGACATAGAGTGCAAAAGTGGTGAATCTTGAGACAAAGCCACTTATTCTACTAGCAATAATAGCTTGGACAAGTATCGGCCCTTGAATGTAAACCCCCCGTGTACAAACTATCCTTGGTTTAAGGTATTTCGATGAAGCATTGCTTCTCTTCATTTTTCGATGGGGCCTATCTTGGACAAATGGTGGAGCATCCTTCTCTCCATGTTTCAATGGACCCTAGCTTGGACAAGTGGTGGACCTTTGCTTCTCTCTATGATTCAATAGAGTTTGCTTGGACAAGTGGTGGACCTTGGAACTCAAACCCCCATGTAAAACCTATCATGCTCACTCCAAGTGGTGAGAAAGAATAACCTTTAAAATATAGCCTTATAGGTTGGACAGGTGGTGGACCTTAACACCCAAATATTCTAAATATAATGACATAGAGTGAAAAAGTGGTGAATTTTGAGACAAAACGACTCATGGTACTAGCGATAATAGCTTGGACAAGTGGTGGAACTTGAACGTAAACCCCCCATGTTTCAATAGACTTAGCTTCGACAAATGGTGGAGCATCGTTCTCTCCATCTTTCAATGGAGCCTAGCTTGGACAAGTAGTGGACCTTTGTTTCTCTCTATGTTTCAATAGAGTTAGCTTGGACAAGTGGTGGACCTTGGAACCAAACCCCCATGTAAAATCTATCATGTTCACTCCAAGTGGTGAGAAAGAATAACCTTAATAATATATCCTTATAGGTTGGACAAGTGGTGGACCTTAACACCCAGATATTCTTAATATAATGGCATAGAGTGGAAACGTGGTGAATCTTGAGAGCAAACTACTCATGCTACTAGCGATAATAGGTTGGACAAGTGGTTGACCTTGAATGTAAACCCCCCATCTACGAAATATCCTCGGTTTAAGGTATTTAGATGGAGTCTACCATATTGGAGACATGGTGCACGTTGCTTCTCTTCATGTTTCAATGGAGCCTATCTTGGACAAATGGTGGAGCATCCTTCTCTCCATGTTTCAATGGACCCTAGCTTGCACAAGTGGTGGACCTTTGCTTCTCTCTATGTTTCAATAGAGTTAGCTTGGACAAGTGGTGGACCTTGAAACCAAACCCCAATGTAAAACCTATCATGGTCACTCCACGTCGTGAGAAAGAATAACCTTTAAGATATAGCCTCATAGGTTGGACAAGTGGTGGACCTTAACACCCAGATATCCTTAATATAATGACATAGAATGATAAAGTGGTGAATCTTGAGACAAAACCACTCATGCTACTAGCGGTAATAGCTTGGACAAGTGGTGGACCTTGAACGTAAACCCCCCATGTTTTAATAGAGTTAGCTTCGAGAAATGATGGAGCATCCTTCTCTCCATGTTTCAATGGAGCCTAGCTTAGGCAAGTGGTGGACCTTTGCTTCTCTCTATAATTCAATAGAGTTAACTTGGACAAGTGGTGGAACTTGAAACCAAACCACCATGTAAAACCTATCATGGTCACTCCAAGTGGTAAGAAAAAATAACCTTTAAGATGTAGCCTTATAGGTTGTACAAGTGGTGGACCTTAACACCCACATATTCTTAATATAGTGACATAGAGTGGAAAAGTGGTGAATCTTCAGACCATACCACTCAACCTACTACGAAGAATAGCTTGGACAAGTGTTGGACCTTGAATGTAAACCCCTTATCTACGACATATCATGGGTTTAATGTTTTTCGATGGAGCCTAGCATCTTTGAGACATGGTGCAGCTTGCTTCTCGTCATGTTTCAATGGAGCCTATCTTGGACAAATGGTGGAGCATCCTTCTCTCCATGTTTCAATGGAGCCTAGCTTTGATAAGTGGTGGACCTTTCCTTCTCTCTCTGTTTCAATAGAGTTAGCTTGGACAAGTGGTGGAGCTTGGAACCAAACCCCCATATAAAACCTATCATGGTCACTCCAAGTGGTAAGAAAGAATAACCTTTAAGATATAGACTTATCGGTTGGACAAGTGGTGGACCTTGAATGTAAACCCCCCATCTACAAAATATGGTGGGTTTAATGTATGTAGATGGAGCCTAGCATCTTGGAGACATGGTGTACCTTGCTTCTCTTCATGTTTCAATGGAGCCTATCTTGGACAAATGGTGGAGCATCCTTCTCTCCATGTTTCAATGGACCCTAACTTGGACAAGTGGTAGACCTTTGCTTCTCTTTATGTTTCAATAGAGTTAGCTTGGACAAGTGGTGGACCTTGGAACCAAACTCCAATGTAAAACCTATCATGGTCACTCCAAGTCGTGAGAAAGAATAACCTTTAAGATATAGTCTTATAGGTTGGACAAGTGGTGGACCTTAACACCCAAATATTCTTAACATAATGACATAGAGTGAAAAAGTGGTGAATCTTGAGACAAAACCACTCATGCTACTAGTGGTAATAGCTTGGAAAAGTGGTGGACCTTGAACATAAACCGCCCATGTTTCAATAGAGTTAGCTTCGACAAATGGTGGAGCATCCGTCTCTCCATGTTTCAATGGAGCCTAGCTTGGACAAGTGGTGGACCTTTGCTTCTCTCTATGATTCAATACAGTTAGATTGGACAAGTGGTGCACCTTGGAACCAAACCCCCATGTAAAACCTATCATGGTGACTCCAAGTGGTACGAAAGAATAACCTTTAAGATGTAGCCTTATAGGTTGGACAAGTGGTGGACCTTAACACCCAGATATTCTTAATATAATGACATAGAGTGGAAAGGTGGTGAATCTTGAGACCAAACCACTCAGGCTACTACCAATAATAGCTTGGACAAGTTTTGAACCTTGAATGTAAACCCCTCATCTACGACATATCACGGGTTTAATGTTTTTCGCTGGAGCCTAGCATCTTGGAGACATGGTGCAGCTTGCTTCTCGTCATGTTTCAATGGAGCCTATCTAGGACAAATGGTGGAGCATACTTCTCTCCATGTTTCAATGGAGCCTAGCTTGTACGAGTGGTGGACCTTTGATCCTCTCTCTGTTTCAATAGAGTTAGCTTGGACACGTGGTGGAGCTTGGAACCAAACCCCCATATCAAACCTATCATGGTCACACCAAGTGGTAAGAAAGAATAACCTTTAAGATATAAACTTATAGGTTGGACAAGTAGTGGACCTTAACACCCACATATTCTTAATATAATGACATAGAGTGGAAAAGTGGTGAATCTTGAGACAAAACCACTCATGCAACTAGGGATAATAGCTCTGACAAGTGGTGGCCCTTGAATGTAAACCCCCCATGTACAAAATATCCTGGGTTTATGGTATTTCGATGAAGCCTAGCATCTTGGAGACATGGTGCAGCTTGCTACTCTTCATGTTTCGATGGAGCCTATCTTCCACCAATGGGGGATCATCCTTCTCTAAATGTCTCAATGGAGCCTAGCTTGAACAAGTGTTGGACCTTTGCTTCTCTATATGTTTCCATAGAGTTAGCTTGGACAAGTGGTGGACCTTGGAACCAAACCCCCATGTAAAACATATCATGGTCATTCCATGTGGTGATAAATAATACCCTTTAAGATCTAGCCTTATAGGTTGGACAAGTGGTCGACCTTAAAACCTAGATCTTCTTAATATAACGACATAGAGTGGAAAAGTGGTGAATCCTGAGACCAAACCACTCATGCTACTAAGGATAATAGGTTGGACAAGTGGTGGACCTTGAATGTATATTCCCATGTACGAAATATCATGGGTTTAAGGTATTTCAATGGAGCCTAGCATCTTGGAGACATGGTGCAGCTTGCTTCTCTTCATGTTTCAATGGACCCTATCTTTGACAAATGGTGAAGCATCCTTCTCTCCATGTTTCAATGGACCCTAGCTTGGACAAGTGGTGGACCTTTGCTTCTCTCTATGTTTCAATAGATTTAGCTTGGACAAGTGGTGGGCCTTGTAACCAAACTCCCATGTAAAACCTATCATGGTACCTCCAAGTGGTGAGAAAGAATAAAGTTTAAGATATAGCCTTATAGGTTGGACAAGTGGTGGACCTTAGCACCCAGATATTTTTAATATAATGACTTAGAGTGGAAATGTGGTGAATCTTGAGACCAAACCACTCATGCTACTAGAGATAATAGGTTGGACAAGTGGTGGACCTTGAATGTAAACCACCCATGTAAGAAATATCATGGGTTTAAGGTATTTCAATGGAGATTAGCATCTTGGAGACATGGTGTAGCTTGCTTCTCTTCAGGTTTCAATGGAGCGTATCTTGGACAAATGGTGGAGCATCCTTCTCTCCATGTTTCAATGGACCCTAGCTTGGACAAGTGGTGAACCTTTGCTTCTCTCTATGTTTCAATAGAGTTTTCTTGGACAAGTGGTGGACCTTGGAACCAAATCCCCATTTAAAACCTACCATAGTCACTCCAAGTGGTGAGAAAGAATAACCCTTAAGATATAGCCTTATAGGTTGGACAAGTGGTGGACCTTAACACCGAGATATTGTTAATATAATGACATAGAGTGAAAAAGTGGTGAATCTTGAGACCAAACCACTCATGCTACTAGCGTTAATAGGTTGGACAAGTGGTGGACCTTGAATGTAAACCCCCCATGTTTCAATAGAGTTAGCTTCGATAAATGATAGAGCATCCTTCTCTCGATATTTCAATGGAGCCTAGCTTGGACAAGTAGTGGACCTTTGTTTCTCTCTATGTTTCAATAGAGTTAGCTTGGACAAGTGGTGGACCTTGGAACCAAACCCCAATGTAAAACATATCATGGACATTTCAAGTGGTGAGAAATAATACGCTTTAAGATATACCCTTATAGGTTGGACAAGTGGTCGACCTTAACACACAGATCTTCTTAACGTAATGACATAGAGTGGAAAAGTGGTGAATCTTGAGACCAAACCACTCATGCTACTAGAGATAATAGGTTGGACAAGTGGTGGACCTTTGCTTCTCTCTATGTTTCAATAGATTTAGCTTGGACAAGTGGTGGGCCTTGTAACCAAACTCCCATGTAAAACCTATCATGGTACCTCCAAGTGGTTAGAAAGAATAAAGTTTAAGATATAGCCTTATAGGTTGGACAAGTGGTGGACCTTAGCACCCAGATATTTTTAATATAATGACTTAGAGTGGAAATGTGGTGAATCTTGAGACCAAACCACTCATGCTACTAGAGATAATAGGTTGGACAAGTGGTGGACCTTGAATGTAAACCCCCCATGTAAGAAATATCATGGGTGTAAGGTATTTCAATGGAGATTAGCATCTTGGAGACATGGTGTAGCTTGCTTCTCTTCATGTTTCAATGGAGCGTATCTTGGACAAATGGTGGAGCATCCTTCTCTCCATGTTTCAATGGACCCTAGCTTGGACAAGTGGTGAACCTTTGCTTCTCTCTATGTTTCAATAGAGTTTTCTTGGACAAGTGGTGGACCTTGGAACCAAATCCCCATTTAAAACCTACCATAGTCACTCCAAGTGGTGAGAAAGAATAACCCTTAAGATATAGCCTTATAGGTTGGACAAGTGGTGGACCTTAACACCCAAATATTCTTAATATAATGACAGAGTGAAAAAGTGGTGAATCTTGAGACCAAACCACTCATGCTACTAGCGTTAATAGGTTGGACAAGTGGTGGACCTTGAATGTAAACCCCCCATGTTTCAATAGAGTTAGCTTCGATAAATGATAGAGCATCCTTCTCTCGATATTTCAATGGAGCCTAGCTTGGACAAGTAGTGGACCTTTGTTTCTCTCTATGTTTCAATAGAGTTAGCTTGGACAAGTGGTGGACCTTGGAACCAAACCCCAATGTAAAACATATCATGGACATTTCAAGTGGTGAGAAATAATACGCTTTAAGATATACCCTTATAGGTTGGACAAGTGGTCGACCTTAACACACAGATCTTCTTAACGTAATGACATAGAGTGGAAAAGTGGTGAATCTTGAGACCAAACCACTCATGCTACTAGAGATAATAGGTTGGACAAGTGGTGGACCTTGAATGTAAATTCCCCATGTACAAAATATCATGGGTGTAAGGTATTTCAATGGATCTTAGCATCTTGGAAACATGGTGCAGCTTGCTTCTCTTCATGTTTCAATGGAGCCTATTTTGGACAAATGGTGGAGCATCCTTCTCTCCATGTTTCAATGGACCCTAGCTTCGACAAGTGGTGGACCTTTGCTTCTCTCTATGTTTCAATAGAGTTTTCTTGGACAAGTGGTGGACCTTGGAACCAAACCCCCATGTAAACCTATCATGGTCATTCCAAGTGGTCAAAAAGAATACCCTTTAAGATATAGCCTTATAGGTTGGACAAGTGGTGGACCATAACACCCAGATCTTCTTAATATAATGACATAGAGTGGAAAAGTGGTGAATCTTGAGACCAAACCACTCATGCTACTAGTGATAATAGGTTGGACAGGTGGTGGACCTTGAATGTAAACCCCCCATGTACAAAATATCATGGGTTTAAGATATTTCAATGGAGCCTAGCATTTTGGAGACATGGTGCAGCTTGCTTCTCTTCATGTTTCAATCGAACCTGGCTTGGACAAATGGTGGAGCATCCTTCTGTCCATGTTTCAATGGAGCCTAGCTTGGACAAGTGGTGGACCTTTGATTCTCTCTATGTTTCAATAGAGCTAGCTTGGACAAGTGGTGGACCTTGGAACCAGACCCCTATGTAAAACCTATCATGTGCATTCCAAGTGGTGGTAAATAATACCATTTTAGATATAGCCTTATAGGTTGGACAAGTGGTGGACCTTAACACCCAGATCTTCTTAATATAATGACATAGAGTGGAAAAGTGGTGAATCTTGGGACCAAAACCACTCATGCTACTAGGGAGAATAGGTTGGACAAGTGGTGGACCTTGAATTTAAACCCCACATATACAAAATATCGTGGTTTTAAGGTATTTCAATGGAGCCTATTTTGGACAAATGGTGGAGCATCCTTCTCTCTTTGTTTCAATGGACCCTAGATTGGACAAGTGGTGGACCTTTTCTTCTCTCTATGTTTCAATATAGCTAGCCTATATTAGACAATTAGTAGACCTCGAATCTCTCCATGTTGTCTAGAGCTGAGCTTGGACAAGTGGTGGACCTTACTTCTCCCTTCCCTTAGTTTACTAGCTTAAAAGATTACTATGTATACTTGCTTAGATCTAACTTGAACAAGTGGTGGACCTTGTATTCACACAAACTTAATTCATTACAAAAAAGTATATGCTAAAATAACATTTGGTTTTTTTTGTTTCAGGACAGATGGCTCCAAAAAAACAGGTTGCAAGGGTTGCTGTCTCAGTTGACTATACTTGCAATGATGTTAGGAAATGGTATTTGGACATACATGGTATAGAGGGTGCACAATTTCATAAGGTGCATCTATTTGTTGCCAAAAAGGAGAATGATAGCTTGTTTGAAGATGTTGGACAAGTTGTGGAAGCATCTGTCTCTGTAGTTGATAGTCATCCGGAGGTGGAATGCATTGACATTCTAGTTCCAATGAATCTATAATTTCAACTATCTCCAGGAGCATATGCATTGGAGCGCATGTCTAGAAACAAAGAAGAGACAATGTTTTCTCGAGGATGGAAGTTTGCAGAATCAAATCCAAACATCACAGCAGATCAACTTCAAAGCTCCATCGTTGCCACACTACAACGAAAAAAGGTGAAAGCTTCACGACCTCCATCCACAAAGAAGAAAGCAAAAGTGGAAAAAGTAGCAGCTAAGCGAACTAGTTCCATTTTGGATGTAGACAACGCATCTTTGGCATCCTCATCAACAGAGGGTTCAATGTCAAAGATGAGAATTGTGGATCCAGATGTTTTAGAAGCTGAGGCCATGAAAGGACAAGAAAAAGATACAGTTGGAATGAATAAGTACATAAATTATTTTCCTTTCCAATATAGGGAATTTGATATCCCTATTCATAATTGTTGGCTTGCTCCTGATCACTATAATGCACGTATTATGGATAAAAAACACGCTGAAAGTGTGTTATTTGGATTTTCACAGAGTACGACCAGGCCTGCAGCATGTGCATATTTGATGCCTGTTCGAAATGCAAAATCAAAGAAGGGGACTCCTTTGGCAGTAGAAGAGGTAGAGGAGCAAAAACTTAAAGATTATCATTATTGAATTCTTGATGGGCAGCATTCAATCTATGCTGCAAAAGTTTTGCTTCACAATGAACAAAACAACAAAGAGATATTTGAAAGATTGATTAGCGTGTATAAATTTAGAAAGGCTCGCATTGTTGTGAATGCTCCTCCATTTGTTGCAACTACTATATCTGCCATTGAAAATGAGGAGGCTCAGGCATTGTATGTCAAGCAACCTTACAGCCAAATATTGAGACATTTACGGAGTCAATGGATCTTCTCAGGATGACCACCAAAGGCAGCAAGTGGAATTGCAGAGGTACATGCATCTCGTGCCGGATGGGATGTAAGTTATTTTCTTTGTCTTTTCGATAGTGTTTAATTAACAAATCTTGCTCAATAGTTTAATTATTTCTCTATTTATTTTTAGGCTTTTTTTCGATTGGCAAGTTTAATTAAACAGGCACACATGGTCACGTACTCTGATTTAGTTTATGATTGCTGGATAGAAATCATTGAAAATCTAGAAGAGGAGAATAAGAAACCCCCAAAAACTGTATTTAGATACCTTTGTGGCCTTGAGGAATCAGAGGTAAAGACTATTCAAGAAGAGATTAGAGATGAGAAGATTTTACTGTCAAAGAGTTCAAAGGATGGTGATGCAACTGACATGTATGATCAAATCAAGCAGTTGAAGCAAGACAAATTGATTCAAGATGCACTTCTTGAAGGCTTCAACAATTTGAATGAGTCTTCACCATGGAAAGACTGGGAGGAGGTGGTCAAAATGTATAACATCAATGATGTTGTTTATAAAACAATTTTAATGCTATGCGAGGAATGGATCAAATCTAGTTTGACGCGTGGAACAAAGAAAATGGCTTTTCCAGATGGAGCAATAAAATACATGCAATGGACAGTTCACCTTCAAAAAGAGAAAATTGAGCCTAGAGATTTGCCATGGTCAATCTATGTGGTGAGCCTACAAATGGAAGGCAATCTCTACTTGATGCGCCACTTCAATAATAAAGTGCCTATTGGCTTATGTGTTTTAGATATGACAAAAAACGTTGGAGGCAATTTGAAGTGGAGTGAGGAGACATTTAACAATGCTTTGGATGGGATCTTGGCTATTGCTGGAGGGTCAACAGATCCTGGATTTGTCTTTCTTGCATTTGTGGATTTCACTAACTTCACAAAATTGCAATGTGCCTTTCACGCCATGGGAGATAATCTGAGCTACCATTGTTGTGGTGCATTGCATCACTTTCCATCAGCTCCTTGCAAAGGAGCAATTCAATTCCTAACAGTTATTGCCTTTTTGGGACAAGGCAATGCATTTGAAGACCTGAGAAGAAGATCAGAGGAACATCCCATGCCAATTGATTGTTCTCTTCTTCAAGTAGCAGATAACGATATGTCAGATTTGCAATATTTGGAGGCCAAAAAAAGAGCTTTGGTCAAGCACTACGTTCGTACATATTGTTTTGAAGACCGCAAGCTTGTTGATGTTTTTGGTGATGGCTCCTTGGTTGCACAAGAAGGAATACAACAGAAAAAGGAAGTTATATGCTTAATTGATAGTGTGGAGGAGGCAAAAAACGTGGAGACCATGCTGCTAGACTTTGCTAAGTCTCATGAAGATATAGAAAAATGGGCTAGACTTCAACAATCCACTTCACAATCAGATGACATTGTGCCTGTTACAGAGGAGTGCTCTCCACAAAGAGAAGAACAACAACAACAACAACATCCTCTGTCAATGGAGGACTTTTTGGAAATGGAGACACGTATGTTTTGAGTTTCTTGTGCATGTTAGTGTTTCTTGTTACTGATTTGATACTCTTAATGTTAGATTTTGCTTTATATAGTATTGATTGAGTTTGTATTTTTTATTTCAAGCATTCAAGGTTTGAATGTAAATAATAAATTACTTGAGTTTTTGAATGGTGGATCTTTAGACTAAAACTATAACATTTAATACTCACAAAGACTTAATTACTTAAGAGCTTGAACTCAATAAGTTTTGGACCTTTTATCAATACCCCCTTGATATGATGCATTAGATCGTAGCATGGTTAAATGGTGATGCTTCATAAATTGAACCTAGCTTAGACAGGTGTTGGAGCCTAAATTTAAACTAACTTTGCTAGAAGGGATCTTATGTTTGGACTTTGAGAACTAGCATAAGTAATCAATTAGAGCATAGATTAGACATGTGGTGGTGGCCTTAGAGACCAAAATCTTAATGAGCTTGGAAAGGTATTTAAGTATTGCAATTTACTTAGTTTTAGTACTCACTAAAGGCATAGCTTAACAAAAGGTGGACCTTACATGGATCCTAATTTCAAGAGGTGTGGTAGACCTTCAAACCAAGATCATATAGCTTGGACATGTGGTGGACCTTGCATGGAGACTAGTTTAGACAAGTGTGGTACACCTTGTAACCAACACCCATTTGTTATATTAGCTTGGACAAGTGGTGGACCTTGCTTTTATGTTTCAATGGAGCATATTTTGGACAGGTGGTAGACCTTGTTTCTCTCCATGCTTCAATGGAGAGAAACATTAGCTTGGACAAGTGGTGGACCTTGCTTTTATGTTTTAAAGGAGCATATTTCCGACAAGTGGTAGACATTGTTTCTCTCCATGGTTCAATGGAACCCACCTAAGACAAGTGAAGTACCTTGAAACCAAACCCCCATAATACAACCTACTAAATAGGTTGGAAAATTGGTGGTATATGAAACCATCCATGATAGAGCATAGTATAGGTGAAAACGTAGTGGTCCTTATATCAATTACCCATGCATAGCTTAGACAAGTGGTGGACCTTGATTCTCTCTATGTTTCAATGGATCCTATCTTGGACTTTAGATATATCTTACTTATTTCCATGCTTCAATGGATTGTAGCTTGGATAAGGAGTGGACCTTCAAACAAAACTCCACAGCATAGCATATATTAACAATTCATGGGTTTTATAGAGATTTTCTTGCCTATTTTGGAGAGTTGGTAGACCTTGTTTCTCTCCATGCTTCAATGGAGAGAAACATTAGCTTGGACAAGTGGTGGACCTTGCTTTTATGTTTTATGGATCTGAGGTTGGACAAGCGGAGCTAGAGAAGTGGTCAACCTTAAAATGAAACCTCCCATGCTACAACCCATCATAGATCGTATATGTAGTGGACCTTGAAACTCTTTTATGTCCCTAGCTTAGAGAAGCATTGAACTCTTTATTATCTCCATATATGAAGGCAAGGTTGGACAAGTGGTGGACCTTCAAACCAGAATCTCTATGCAATAATAGGCAAGTGGTGGAGCTTGTTTTCTCCATGTTCCAATGGAGCCTAGCTTAGACAAACAATGGAGCTTGCTTCTCTCCATGTTTCAATGGATCCTAGCTTAGAAAAGTGGTGGAGCTTTGATTCTCTCCATGTTCCAATGGACCATAGCTTAGACAAGTGGTAGACCGTGAAAAAACCCCCCGTATACAACATATTATGGAGTTTTCATGTTTCAATGGCACCTAGATTGGAAAAATGGTAGAGCTTTCTTCTCTTTATGTTTAAATGGATCCATTCTTAGCCAAGTGGTGGATCTTGAAACAAGAATCCCCCCCCCCCCCCCCCCCCATGTACAACGTATTATGGGTTTTGAAAGCATTGGGAGAAAATAATAGCTTTGATAAGTGGTGGACCTTGCTTCTCTCCATGCTTCAATGGAGCTGAGGTTGGACACATGTTGGAGAGAAGATGGTTGCCCATGAAATAAGACCATGCATGCTATAATCAATCATATGTTGTATACATGGTGGACCTTGCAATTGTTTTATATGCCTAACTTGGACAAGTGGAGGACCCTTGATTACCTCCAGATATCAACAACAAGCCAAGTTTGGACAAGTGTAGTACCACCAAACCAGAATCTCTATGCTACAATAGAGTATAGGTAGGAGACGCAGTGAACCTTGATATCAAACCATCCATGCTACTAGAGATGATAGGTTTCACATGTGGTGGAACCTTGTATCAATGTTCTATGTGTAGTTTTTGACTAGTGATAGTCCTTGAAACTAATCCCTCTAGGCTACAAGAAAAAAGAGATGGATGAGGAGGCTAGACTACTTTTGTTGCATCAATGCATCCCATGTTACCACATATACTATAGGGTTCTTGGATAAGTGTTGGATCTTGTGTCAATGCTCCATGTCTAGCTTGGACAAGTGGTGGACCTTGGTTCTCTCTATGCTTCAAATGGGCAATAGATTGGAGACACAGTGGCATTTTCTTTCCAATGATTTTATTTTTTGGAAACCTTGGAGGCACCATGTAAGAGGCACTCTAAGTCTTCGATACAATAGACCTATTGGACTATAAAATAATGATATCTTTCTTTGATATTGTCATTATTTTATGCATAATATTTTCTTCTTTTTGCAGACACAAAGGAGTTAAGTGATATAAAAACTAGAAGTATTTCACACTATGATTGGCATGAAGATCCTTTTGGGACACCAACTTTTCCTATTCCCAAAGATGTAGTTTTCCATATTAACGGTGTGGATTTTGAAGTGCGACTTTCATGTATTGAAGGAGCTGGTTATGGGCTATTTGTGCATACTACCCTGGAAAGTGGTTTGACTATTCTAAACTATGGAGGGCATAAGTATAGATTTCAAGACTGGAAAAAGATATGCAAAATTTTTCCAAGAGCTTATAAATATTCTCTTCTAGAGGATCCAAATATAGAAGAAGAGGAAGATCAATCATACATTATTGGTTGTGTAGAAGAAGGAAACGTGTCGGGCTATATAAATAGTTCTCACAGTACAAATGTCTGTCCCAACGTACGCTATACATTTGATCCAAATTTTCCACCTTGGCATAAATGCACCTCTTCACACATCAAGTCAGAAGAATATGGCCATGTATGCATTGAGACTATTTGTCAAGTTGAAGCAGGAGAAGAGTTGTTTGCTGACTATAACTTTACTTGACATTGTAAAGTATTGTACATGGATGGAAATCTCAAGTACATGCATCATTTTCATTTTTCATGGATGAAATATCAAGTGAATATAACATTTGATTATTGTTTAGTTTATGCTCAATGAGAATCTAAAGTGCTCTTATGCTTTGTGTGTTGTCTAACTTATTTGACTACCTTGGCCATAGAATCTTGATTCTACTCTAGATTTGTGATAAATCTTACCAAAATTTAATCAATGTCTAGGTTGGACAAGTGGTGGGGCTTCAAACATTACTGTCTTAAACAAGTGGAGTTATCTTACTTGAATAAGGGGTGGCCTTTGAATCCAAATCTAAGCCAAATCTCTAATTGTTTGCTTGTAGTCTAGGTTGGACATTTGGTGGACCTTGTATCCACGTTTCCTCAACAAGGGTGGCTTTTAGTTTTCACTTTAAGTACTCATCTTTAATAAAGTGTAGGATGGAAAATGTTGAGTTAGTAGATTGTATTTTAGACAAGTGGTGTTTGGTGTACGAATGCTGAAAATGGTTGCAAGGATTCTAACAACGACTTTACCTTAAATAAATTTCTTACTAGGAGTTCTACATATAAATATGGTGAATAAAATTCTAGTGGTTTTAAGATACCATTTGTGTGTGTGTTTTCTTAGATTCACAAGCTGGGATGGATAATGCTCCTATGGTTCAGTCAACAACTATAGAATCCATAGATTCTATGGTTTCTAAAGTGCCCAAGATGGATGATATTTCTTTACTAGAGTCTAGTGTTGTGCAACTTGAGCAAGCTTCCAATAATGAGAACCAAGAAATCGATGCTTCAAAAATGCAACATACATCAAAAGAGACTGAAAAGTCCACTCACGACATATTGCCAATTGGTACTACGTCATGTAGCGTAGATATTGAGAAATCCATGCTTACAATTATATTGGATTTAAATGGTCTATTGTTGAAACGTTCCCCTCAACCATCCTCACACCACAACTCAGTGCAAATGGATTCAAAAAGATATATTATACTCAGGCCAGGTTGCATCCAATTCTTGAAGACTATTTTACAGAGGTTTAATGTTGCAATTTGGTCGACAGCTACCAGGAATAATGTGTATCAAATCCTTGCAGCACTAAACAACTTAGCTGAGGATACATTACCTTTCTTTGCAATTTGGTCGCAAGATGTTTGCTACACCGCTCAAACTCAAAAATTGTTTAGACCCGACAATCCAAACATTGAGGCAATGTTCAAGCCTCTAGCCAAAATTGCCATGGGGTTTGAATGTGATCCACAAAGAACAGTTCTTATTGATGACTCTCCTTACAAGGGATGTATTTCACCAGCAGACAATTGCATTTTTCCACCACAATTTGATGCTGAGAAGATGGTTGACAATATGCTCTTGGAGGAGCTACTGCCATACTTGATTCAACTTGATGAGAGAAGGGATGTGCGTGATTTAATTGCTTCTAATCGTTATGGACAACCTATAGTGACAAATGATAGTGAATACAAAAAAATAATGGAGTATTGGAAGCAAAAAAATGATGTTTGGTCAGCTAAGGTGTTGTTTACAAGAAGAACACCACCTGCAAAAGGTGACAGGGATGAAACTATCATTGAAAATGCAAGTGACAAGATGGAATTGATATTCCAAAAAAATGTCGAGTTTTTTTCAGCTCATGAGACAACTTTCCAGATAGATAGCACCTCAAAATCCATTTTGAAACTCTTGACATAATTCAAGGAAAATGGTCACTTAACAGGACATAAAAGTGTCCCATTACCAACCTAGTGTTAAGCCAAGGGAGCGCTAGCGATGTTGCTAGTGCCCCTGGGGACTTCACAAGCATTGTATTCCATTTGTTTCTCTCTCTCTCTCTCTCTCTCTCTCTCTCTCTCTCTCTCTTTGGGAAAACTTGCTCTTTATATTACAATAATTTACAATCTGTTGTCACACTGACAGCTTTTGTATGATTCATACCACTTTGTCTCTGAAGGCTTGATCTGTTAAAGAGAGAGCATCTTCCATCATCTTATCTCTAATTACAAACATGGGAACTGTATGATTGACACTTTAACCCCGATCAAATGTACATTGATTTCTCATATTCCATACAAACCATAAGAACCATACTCTGAAGGACTGTAGTGCAAACTCAAGTGCTCGATCTTCTGGGATTTGGAGCTTGAAAAAGGTCATCTAATACCTAGATATGGAGATCCCCCAAGCATCATACCACATACATTTTTCCCACTTCCACCATTCCATAACAGGCTTGCATGACCAGAATATATGTCTAGTGGTTTCAGGACAAAAGAGCATCTGATGCATTTGCCAGAGGAAATACCCTTTTTCTTTAGATTCATGGGAGTGGCCAATACACCTGTGAGAGCTCTCCACAAAAAAAGCCTGAATTTAAATTGTTTAGGAATCAACCATACATCTCCAAGAGTTTTTTGCCACCAATATGCATCTTGATGAAGGGACCATTGTGAATTATAACTTACAAAATATTTGGTTTTGGTAACAACAAAGCATAAAAGACAGAGGTGTTAGGGGTCCACCAATTAACTACCTGATTAGGAATGTTCCAATCCAGATGTCGTTCTTCCAGATTGAGAGCATCTCTAAGAGGCAAGCCGTGAATCTGAGCACAAAGCTGATGCCAAGGTACTCTGAAGCCAAACCCTAGTCTATATTGTCGTTTGGCAACCAAAAAGAGTTTCAAGTCGAGGTTAGAATCAACCATCTGTTGAATTTGATTAAGAACTTTTCTTACATCGACAATGCAGCCTTACCCAACAACCTGGTTGGTGGGGTTTTAAAAGCAAAGCTCCAGAACAAGCTCTCCCCCCCCAATGAGTTCCCTGTATATCTAGCCCTACCTTGCCAGACCAAAGCAGAGCATATCATCTTCCAAGAAGATATTAGCATACTTGACACATCATATCCTATTTTAAGAGGAGAAGCTAAGAAAACTTTATCCCAGGCTGACATATTCCAGATTCCATGGAAGTAAACAACTGATTTGTCAACCAGCTAAACCACAAACATAAAGCCCAGTCAGTATCAGAAGCCAGCATATGCTTGATAAGGGAGGCCCTCCTAGCCTGAGCATGGACCTGTAGATTCAACATGTTTAAGCCTCCCTGAGAGTATGGTACTGCATTTTTTCTCCAAGCAACCAAAGAATTGGAAGATCAAGAGGAGTTCCACAAAAACTTAGCCAAGACCGAGATGCATTTCTGAAGCATTTTATCAAACCAGTTGATCAAGGGCAAGTAAAAGAGAAAATAAGGCATGAGAATACTCTGAACGATTCTGAGCCTGACATGTAAAGGCCATTCATCACAGTGCCAAGAAGCAAATTTATCCAACACTCGCTCCAGAACCCACTGTTGCAAGCGTTTCTGAGAGACCATGACCCCAATTGGGTAGCCAAGGTGTCTAAAGACATGACCCTTAGGAATTCTTTTCCTTGACCAAATCAGAGAGTCAAATTCTCTTGCAGATATGTCAATCAAAGAACATAGGTTCAGTGTAAGACCAGCGATAAGAGCATACATATCTAGAGTTTTCATCCATCTATGAATGTTGATGTTGTGGGCCTTCAAAAATAGAAAGGTGTCATCTGCAAACCCTTTGCCCAGGATATCTTACCTCCTAATTTGAGAGTTTGCAAATAGCCTTGTTGTGCCAATTGATCCAGGTATGCATACAGCGAGTGGGAGGCCACAACAAAAAAAAGGGGGCTAACGGGACATCCTTGTCTTACCGATCTGGAAATGTATATTTTGTCCGAGAGTCTACCATTAATTCTCATTCTAGAGTAAGCATGTTCACCAATCAGAGATATACACCTGCTGATCCGAGGGCCAAACCCCATACCTTGCATGGTTTGTTGCACAATGTCCCACTGTAGTGTGTCAAACGCCTTGGCAAAATCTATCTGAAACATTACCATGTCTAGTTGTGAAGATAGGGCCTGCTCTATGCCCAGCTGAACAGTCAAAATGTTATTAAATATTGACCTCCCTCCAATGAAACCTGTTTGAGCTAGGTGAATGTGTTTTCTGAGTTCGGGCCCAATCCTGAGAGCAATGGCTTTTGCGAGTATTTTATACAGTATCCCCATCATGGTGATAGGTCGCCAGTCCGCTAGGGTTTTAGGGAAGTTTGTTTTGGGGATGAGTTTGATGATGCCCTGTTTGAGTGCAGGATCCATGTTTTGGGAGATCGACACAGCATTAATAAGTGGAACCACAGTCGCCTTCAATACATCCCAATATGCCATCATAAATTCTTTGGACAATCCACATAATCCAGGAGTTTTGTCATTAGGAAGCTTTTTCAACGCAAAATACAATTCTGACTCCTCAAAGGGTTGTTCCAGTTTGGCTGCTGTAGAGCTCTCCACACATGGTTTGACTGCATTCAGCAGGGTTTCAGTAGCTAATTTTCTGTCAGGAGATTGGAGAGGCGGAACATTCAGCAGTTCATTAAAATGGCAAGTGGCTAAATTCAACAATTTCTTTTATCTTGGTTAGTGGAGGCCCATCCCCATGGTGGAGTACTGTAATTAATTTCTTGTAGAACCCCTTGGATGAATCTGTACAATCTGCCAAAACCCATTGCCTGCACAAGATCCTGACTTTTCTCGCCTGATTCTGCTCCTCAGCAAATATAACATCTCTAGCTGTCCTTAGTGCATCCAAATCGGCTGGACACAATGTGGTTATGCCAGCTATATGCAACAACCGTTTAGCTGATGCTTGAGTGCCAATAACCGCCTGTTTGGATTGTCTGGCTACTTGTTTACCCACACTTCGAATACATGATTGCAATCGAGCCACGACATGAAGCCATATTAACAGAGGGTTATCATGCAACTGGTGAGCATTGGCAATAGTAACGTGAACTTGTGCTTTAAAGTTTGGATGATTCAGTAGAGAGTTGTTGAACATTAAAGGTCTCGAGTACCCAAACTCATTCGAAGGAGACTGCTCCAGATTGGAGAGAGTAAGAACTAAGGGAAAATGATCCGAAAGTGTTGTTGCAACATCCACAAACATGTCATCATTATTAGGTAGCCAATCAACCCCAATGTAGTAAATTATATCCAGTCGTGACCAAGAGGCATCATGAGAAAGAGAGTGAAAGGTAAAACCAGTAGACAGTCGAGAAGCCGACGTCCAAGCATCCTTAAGATGAGCTTGGGCTTGAAGGTGTGTCCAGGAAGGAGTCTCAGATATCGGCATGACAGAGCCCAAGGAGGTAGTGTGGGCACCTTGTTGTAGCATATTGAAGTCCCCCCCCGATAATGCCTTGAGTCCACGTGAGATCTCCTAGCCATTGCCAGAGAGGGATCCTTTTATTGGAAAGATTATCTGCATAAATATTGACCAGTTGTATGTGGCCAAATTCTGAGTGTATATGGAAAATCGAGCATCTACCTGATTCATGGTCAAGGACCCATTGGGGCTTGAGAGAATCTCGAATGTAAGTAAGGGTACCATAGGACTGGCCTTTTTTATCACCATAAAACACTGTATATCCTTTATAGTGCATACAGTCTCCAGCTCTGTGGTCCAGCTTATGTTCTTGCACCATACATACATCCGACTTTGAGCTAAGCAACCAATTATGAAAAGAAAACATCCTTGTGGGATGGCTTAACCCCTGAACATTAAAGGATGCTATCTTCATGAGGGAAGAGGGGTACTGAGAACTAGCTGGGTATCTTCATCACTTTCCTCAGTCATGTGCACCTCCAGATTAATAGGCGGGGATTCTTTGGGTTTGGATATGGAATGGTGCGCTATCACCGAGTCGATAGCAGCTAGGGTGTCTGGGGATGGAACATCTTGCAACACATCAAAAACATTAGGGGAGGTGTACCAGGTGATACCTGGTTTAGCCCTGAAAGTTTGTTTGGAGAGTTGAAATCCATCAACATCTACTGGCCTTTTCCCCTTGTCAATAGGGCGAGGGTTTTTAGAAGAGCTAGCCTGGTTCCCTACATGCGATTTTATGGATGAAGATTGCTGAGCGACTTTGGGATGTCCCGGTGGAGTAGATTTCAGAGCTGTTTTGTAGTGTCCAGGTGGGGCAGCATAGATATGTCACGGGAAACGAATAATAGAGATCGATAGCAAAAGATAGAGAAAGAGATCTTTGTATTGATGAATCTTTGTAGAGTTTTGATACAACAGAGGAGCAAAATATATGGGCGCACTCCGTTGTACGGAGCTCGAACCTCCCGATCACCCCCGAGCTTCAGTTCGCTTGCATGCAGCGTCTCACTCGCACTCGCACTCGCACTCGCACTCTCACTCTCACTCTCACTCGCACTCGCACTCGCACTCGCAGAAGAAGAGATCGGTGAATGATCCCCAAACGCACCACCCGTCGTGCTTTTATCCTTCTTTTCCTCGAAAAGCCTGCACGATTTTCGTACCAAGTATACCTGCGAGAATAATATAAGAACGTGATCGTTAAGCGATCCGTAAAGGTTAGATTTCTATCATGACACTTTGCACAGATCGTGTTTCACACATTGATTTCTGCATCGCCTACAAAATAGCCAAAAGAACATACTTGTGCAACCAATTCAACATGATAATCAAAGTAAAAAACATAATTATATACCTTCATAATCTCAATTGCCATACTCTACCATGAAGAAACAATCCACTTCTTGGTTGATAGCAGGGAGAACTGTATGATGTTGTAGGTCTGTCTGTCCCTGTGTACATTACACTGCTGCTGCCTTCTGTTTGTTTTCATCATAACTTTTACAAACGAATTCAGAACAGAGCGATCCAGGTACTCAAAACGACGGGAATAGGTCTGGTCTACAAGGAAGCGCGAACATAATTGCGAAAAACGTCTCTGGTTGGTTAAAAACGCAACTTTTAGGTCGCAACTCATAAAACCTCTATTTTTGGGTCTCCACTACTTTTACAACTTATTTTAAGCCAACCCATGCATTTTAAGCTAAAACACATAAATATAAAACATTGATATTAATAAAAATCTCAATTTTACTGTTCATAGACAGACTATCTGTTATTCATTAATCTTTATCAAATCCGTCTTTAGTGTATTATTTAAAAATATATATATATATATTCTCTCTTAATATCTCAACTCATTCGTATAAGCTCTATTTAATAGACTATTCAACAATCTTTCAAATCGTACTAACGAAAGATATGCCCTGCTACATTCTTTTCGACTTTAAGAACTTCAAAAACTAGTCCTATTACATTCTCCCCTTATCAAAATTAACTCTGTCCTCAGAGTTGGTCTAAAGAGAGGAAAATTCTATTTGCAAAACACTAAGATCAATCCATGATGCATCCTCTACTGGATAGTTCTGCCACTTAACCAAATTTTCCACAATGTCTCTATTTCTCAGATGTTTAAAACGCCTATCTAGTACTAAGTCTGGTTCTACAGTCAATGGTCCGTCATCTTTCAACTTAGAGTTGTCCTCTAAAACATGATGCACATTAGGAACATACTTTTTCAATAAACTCACATAGAATACATGATGCACTTTAACATGAGAAGGCAATTCCAATTTGTAACCTAATGAACCAATGCGCTTCAAAATTTTAAATGGACCAACAAATCGTGGAGACAATCTTCTATCATTTCCAAGAATCAAACGAGACTTCTCAAGAATAACCTTTAAAAAACCATATCACCAGTTTCATACTCCACAACACGATGTTTCTTGTCATAATACAGTTTATGTCTCTTTTGAGATTCTCTAATATTCCCCCTGATTTTGGCCAACTCGCTATCCATTTTCTCAAGCATCTCACGTGACAGTTCTACCTTATTCCTCGAATTAAGAAAATGAATAGGTGTAGGATAGTTATAGCCATACATTGCCTCAAACGGAGTCATCCTAATAGATGAATGATATGAACTGTTATATGCAAATTCAACCACCAAAGGCAGATATTCATTCCAATTAGATTGGTTTTCATTGACATACATTTGTAACATATCTTCTAGAATACGATTCACTCTCTCCGTTTCCCCATCTGTTTCAGGATGAAAAGCAGTAGACATGCG
This sequence comes from Adiantum capillus-veneris, assembly GCF_014529385.1. Classification (NCBI taxonomy): domain Eukaryota; kingdom Viridiplantae; phylum Streptophyta; class Polypodiopsida; order Polypodiales; family Pteridaceae; genus Adiantum; species Adiantum capillus-veneris. The sequence goes on from NC_140948.1 coordinate 42,527,759, forward strand.
TAACTGGGTACCTATAGAGTCAAAAGTCGCTCTCCAGAAATGAGAAGTGAACTTAGAATCTCTGTCAGACACTATGCTCTTGGGCATGCCATGCAAAGGAAATATCTCTTTCATAAACAAGTATGCAATGGTCAATGCAGTATAAGTTATTTTTACAGGAAAGAAGTGAGCTTGTGTTGTGAGTCTATCTACCACCAGAAAGATCGAATCATACCCTCCACGAGTAGTAGGAAGTCTAATGATAAAGTCCATGGATATACACTCCCACTTCTGTAAAGGAATGTCTAAGGGTTGAAGGTCACCAAGTATCCTCTTATGTTCAATCTTAACTTGTTGACATTGAAAGCATTCACGCACATAATTCTTAACTTCCAATTTCATCCGCGGAAAAAGAATGAACTTTTAATCTTTTCATGTGTCTTATTCAATCCAGGATGACCAGAAAAAGTTGAATTATGACACTCATGCAAAATTTGACTCTTGAAAGCAGAATTTGTAGGAATACACAAGCTGTCATAATAATACAGATTTTCCTTATACAAGTGATATCTGTTCTCATACCTCTCACCAATATTCTCACGCAAGAATTTCAAAATAGGCATATAAAAAGAATCATTTTCAACTTCAGCATGCATATCATCAATCAAATTGGATCGCACAAGGGTCAACAAATTACCCATGGGCGTACGACTCAATGCATCTGCAACTTTATTTTCTTTTTCACACAAATACTTCAAATCAAAGTCATACTCAGCCAGCAATTCAATCCATCTTCTTTGTCTGTTATTTAACAATGGCTGAGTGAAAATATACTTCAAGTTTTGATGATCAGTACGCAATTCAAATTTTACACCAAGCAAGAGATGAAGCCAATGCTTCAATGCATGAACAACAGCAAGTAATTCTAGATCATGTGTTGCATAGTTCAATTCATGTCGTCTTAATTTCCTAAACTCATATGCAACCACTCTTCCTTCTTGTGTCAAAACACAACCTAATTGTTAACCACTAGAGTCACAGGACACAACAAATGGTTTGCCCATCTCAGGAACTTTTAAAACATAATTTTCCGCTATTTTAGCCTTCAAGGTTTCAAAAGCAGTCTCACAGCTAGAAGTCCACACAAAACCCTTCAGTTGTCTTTCTTGGTCAATTCGGTCAAAAGACTTGCTATCTTAGAGAAATCTTTAATGTGTGCTCTCTCATATTGTGCTAGACCCATAAAGCTTCTTACATCTCTTACTAACATAGTCTTAACTTTATCAAGATCAATGTGAATCCCCTCTTTAGAAATCACTCTTCCCAAATACACAATCTGATCCTTTGCAAAAGAATACTTACTTGCTTTGGCATACAATTTATGTTCACGCAAAACCTCAAATGTTTTCTTTAAGTGCAATGCATTATCTTCTTCATTCGTACAATACACAAAAATATTATCCAAGAATACCAGAATGAAGTCATCAAGATACGGGTGAAAAATATTATTCATTAAGCACATGAAAGTTGTTGGTGCATTAGTCAAACCAAAAGCAAGAACTCTAAATTCATAATGTCCATAACGTGTACGAAAAGAAATCTTTGGAATGTCCTCGACCTTAATGCGGATTTAATGGTAGCCAGAACGAAGATCATCCTTTGAAAATATTGTGGCACCACTCAAATGGCTAAGCAATTCATCTATGTGAGGAAGAGGATACTTGTTCTTAATTGTCTGTTTGTTTAACCCCCTGTAATCAATGCATAACCTATATGTACCATCCTTTTTCTTTTGGAATAACACAGGACTACCCCAAGGAGATACACTAGGCTTAATGAAACCCTTTTTTCAAAAGATCATCAAGTTGTATCTTGAGCTCTTTAAGCTCATCAATATTGAACCTGTATGGAGCTCTTGAATAAGGTGTTGCTCCTGGATATAGATCTATGGCGTGGTCTACCGCTCTAGGCGGAGGCATACCAAGAAGATCGTCCGGAAACACATCCTTAAATTCATGTAAGAGATCCTCTATAAATTTTGGATTTGTCTCTTTATGTTTATCCTCAGATTCTTCTTTAATCTCATTAGCAAACACAAGCAACGTCTCACACTCTTATCTAAGTCACCTTATCAATTCCATTGCCAAAACTAGATTTAGAATATCTTTCTTTCCACAAAGAGTGTGACTTATCATCATCAAATGATTAAAGATATATTTTTCTTTTTTAACAATCAATCAAAACATGATTTTCAATGATCTAATTGATACCAATGATAACATCATGCATATCAATGTTTATGTTATAGAAATCATCTTTATGATTTCGACTCTTCAAAGAAAAAAAACCAATTTTTCTACTAACTTTTTCGTGAAACTATTATTACCACTAGTTAAATCCACAAGTCTTTTAACTTCTCGATTTAATTTCAAGTTTAATTTCTCAATCAATTTAGACGATAAGAAGCAATGAATACTATCCAAATCAATTAAGAAATTCAAATTTTAATCTCAACTTCTACGCATAAATTCGATCTCACAAAAGCTTTCAAAGGACGTATCAAAGACATAAAATATCACAAAGAAGGGGTAGATGACTTACCTTTATCGTACGCATCGCCAAAAGTCTCCAATTGAGCCATCTTGGTACGTATTGTCTTATCGATCATCTTGCTCGAGCATTCGAAAGTCTCGTGGTCGTGTTCTCGATATTGAAAGTATAATCCCAATCTTTGAGTTCTTCAATCCACGCTTCTAAATCTTCGCATATCTTTCTTATGCCATCACTCTTTAAGCTTAGCCTTCGTTAAGAATGATTTGGTTGTAGCTTCTCCTATATCATCATCGTTTCTTTTGGCGGTACCCCAGTGCCACCACGATGATTATTGTTTCCAGGTGGATTAGCATGGTTTTCACCTTCATGTTGGCCATCAAGGTCTACATAGATATCAAGCTCTCGTGCTGCTTTGCCCCGCACAGTCTCAACACACTCTCGATTTGCAATTTTCAGATCTTCTCATAGTCGCCGAATCAGGTCTTCTTGTTTCTTCATCCTCCTCTCGTATCCTTCCATGTTCAGAATCAACCGCTTGCATCATCTTGTTTTCATCATAACTTTTACAAACGAATTCAGAAGAGAGTGATCCACGTACTCAAACGACGGGAATAGGTCTGGTCTACAAGGCAACGCGGACAGAATTGCGAAAAACATCTCTAGTTGGTAAAAAACGCAACTTTTAGGTCGCGACTCATAAAACCTCTATTTTTGGGTCTCCACTACTTTTACAACTTATTTTAAGCCCACCCATGCATTTTAAGCTAAAACACATAAATATAAAACATTGATATTAATAAAAATCTCAATTTTACTGTTCATAGTGTTGGAGCTATATATGGCTCACTCTACTCAACTTGGTCTCACCTATATATTTGTATCTTGTCCTCAATATGAATCAGTCTTTGGGAGCGTATATGGTGTGTCTGTTGTCTGGTCTCTCTCTCTTTCTCTCTACATCTCAACATGGTATCAGAGCAGTAACGATCATGCGCCGATTCAATTCATGGTGACAAAACAGTATGTGTATGCGATTTGCATGTAAGATTCAAAAATTGCTACAAATTTTATTTTTGAGCATTGATTCTTGTTAATTGTGGTTGTTTTTTATTAAGAAGAATATGATTAGTGTTTTGTGTGACGTTTATTGCTAATCAATCTAATCGTTGATTACGTTTTCTTGTTGATGACACCCTGAACTTCATCTCAATTTTTCTTGCTGTTCTGCTCAAAATTTGGAGAAACGGAAAAAGCGCAATGGCACTTTTCATCCAAAACTTGTTCGTCTCCTCGAGCTCTTCGATTTGAGATCTAGGTTTGCGTCAATCGGAGTTCGCAGCAGAAAGTTATGCTGTTTTTACTGCAATTGAGCTTGACGCAGCTTTCTTCGTGAAGCGTCCGCGATCGTTTTTCTTATTTTGGCGTTAACTTTTTCGAGAAGATTTAGCTTTTTGCTATTCATATTGTGGCCGTCAATCTTGCGTCTCACGCCACTCTATTTTGAGGACTCTTTTATTATTAACGTCTCCTTTACCCTTCCGTTTTTGGGTGACGTCTCTCACATCTTTGGAAGTTCCTTGAGCATCCTTCTTACGTTTATCGTTGACAGAACGCAGTCCTCATATCTCTCTCATTCTCAATTGCGGCCTTCACCATATATGGTGTGCAAATTCTGCGATCTTATCTTATACGTCTTCTCGCAACAAGATATGGCTATGAATATTCTCGTCAACGGCTTTCCTTCTGGCCAGCGTTCTGTTCCTCCTTTCCAAGGTCAAGGTTTTCCAGGCTGGAAAGCAAAGATGTTGTTAATTCTTGAAGGCGATGAACTCTCCGATGTTGTTCTTGGAAATCGTGTTTGTCCGCCTCAGCCTGTTGATACGGATAATGATAACGTGCTTATCACTGAAGGACCTATATTTGAAGATTGGAATGTTGCTTATACGGATTGGAAACGACGTGATAAAGCAGCTCGTCGGTATATTCTTTTTGCTCTTACTGATTCCCTTTTGCTTGATATGTACGAACTGCCTACTTCCCATGACGTATGGAAGTACCTTATTGCAAACTTTCAGAAGAAATCTGTCACAGAAATACTTTATTTGAGAGGGTTTCTTAACAAGTTACAATATGAAGTTGGTACTGCCATGACGGGACACATTGAATCTTTCAAATCTATTATTAATCAACTTGCTGCTGCCGGTGATCCTGTTTCACAAAAGCAACTGATTACACTTCTCCTTGATACCGTGAAGGACTCTTCTTATGATAACATTGTTACTATTCTCTCTAATAAATATGGTCTTGATTTTGACCAAGCCTGCATGTCTTTAATTGAATACTCTCAACGTCAAGAACGTCGTAATGCTAGTAATGAAACAGCTATGATTTCACATGAGGAGACTGAGTCACAACAGATGGAACGGGCTTTTTATGCTCGAAAGCGTCCATTTCAACGAGGAAACCGCAGAGGTGGCCGTCGCGGTAATATTTTCTCTCGTCTCAAATTTCCTAATAAGCAATGTTCTTACTGCAACAGAAATGGCCATACTGAAGATGATTGTTGGGCACGTCAATATGATGAAGAACACAATATTACCACAAAACAACCACGTTTATCTAGAGACTCTTCTTCTTCTTCTTGTGAATATTGTGGACGATCTGATCATCCCACTCATATGTGCTATAAGCGTCGATTCGACACAGATCGGAATAGAGCATATGCTACTGAACATCGAAACAACATTGTACCAGAAACAAGCTGCGTCCTATGTTCAGTTGCTCCAGACAGAATACTTCATGTACGCGATGGATCACTTTTTATTGTCGATTCTGGTGCTACAGGAAATATGACATATCAGTCTAAGTGGCTCCATAACTATCATCCACTGCCAGTTCAACGTGTTGTTTATCTTGCTGATGATACTACTTGTCAAGTAAAGGGTATTGGAGACTTATATCTTGGTACCTTATCTTCTTCCACTAGAATTGTGCGAGGAGTATTACATGTACCAGATCTTCAACGTAATCTTCTTTCAGTTGCTAGACTTGTTGATCTTGGTCTGTTTGTTGGGTTTGATCATACCAAATGCCGAATTGAGAAAGATGGACAGACTATAGACACTGCTCCTCGAAATGGTAATTTGTTTGAACTCTCTCTCAACGATGCTGTAGCAAATGTTGTCACTGCTCCAGGTGATCATGATTGCAAAGTATGGCATCACCGTTTTGTTCATGCTGATTTCTCAAAACTCCTTGATCTTCAACGTCGTGATCTTGTTCATGGCATGGATCTTAAAGCTCATCCTCATATGGGAATTTGTGAATTTTGTGCTCTTGGGAAACACAATCGCAAACCCTTTCCTCTTTCAAATACAACTCATTCTCATGACATATTGGATCTTGTTCATACTGATATATGTGGACCTCTACCTTCTTCGAGATCACAACATCGCTACTTCATTACTTTCATTGATGATTTCTCAAGGTATACGACTGTATTTCTACTTAGACAAAAATCTGAAGCCTTATCTGTTTTCAAACAATTCCACAAGGCTGCGGAACTTCAAACTGGTCGTCGCCTTAAGAAGCTTCGTAGTGACAATGGAGGCGAATATGTTTCTCGAGAGTTTATGAGTTACTGTGCTGACATTGGAATTCATCATGAACACACTATTCCATATTCGCCTCAACAGAACGGTGTTGCTGAATGAAAGAATCACACTATTCTCAATGCTGTAAGATGTATGCTGATTCATTCTGGCTTATCTCGTGTTTTTTGGGCTGAAGCTACTTTGACAGCAGTATTTATTCAGAATCATCTTCCTACTACTGCACCCTCTGGTAAGATACCCATCACAGCATGGACAGGTGACATTCCTTTTGTATCTCATTTTCGAACCTTTGGATGTATTGCTTATATTCATGTTCCCAAAGAAACACGAACAAAGCTTGATGCTCCTGGTCTTAAAGTTATTTTTATTGGATATTCTGACACTTCCAAAGGCTACAAATTCTATGAACCTTCCTCCAAGAAAGTAATTGTGAATCGTGTTGCTACTTTTAACGAACAGCTTATGGGAGGCTCATGGTCCATGGATGATTCTGATGATACTAAATCATTGCTTCAAGCTTTTCCATTTCTTTCAGAAGATGAAACTCTTCCTATAGAGCAACTTTCCTCTTCACAACCATCCATTCCGAATGTCGCCAATGATGATATTGATATTTTTGTTGATCTGCCTATTGATTTTGAACATGGCTCATGTCATGTTTATGATGACGATATTGCTGATAATGCTTTTTCTACTTCCGAAGATCCAGTTACTTATGATGAAGCTATCTCTTCACCACAAAAGGATCAATGGCAAGAGGCTCTAGAAGCAGAGTACGATTCTCTTATCTCTAAAGGTACATGGATACTAACTGAATTACCTCCTGGTCGTACAGCTATTAAATGTAAGTGGGTGTATAAGACAAAAGTAAAAGCAAATGGATCTTTTGACAAGTTCAAGGCATGTTTAGTTGCAAAAGGTTATTCCCAAGTAGCTGGTGTTGATTATCAAGAGACTTTTTCACCAGTTGTTCGCATTACAAGTGTTCGAGTTTTATTGGCATTTGCTGTTCAATTTGATTTAGAAGCTCATCAAATGGATGTGCGAACTGCTTTTCTTAATGGTGACTTGGAAGAGGAAATTTATATGGAACAACCAGAAGGGTTTGTTATTCCAGGTAAAGAAGACCTTGTTGCTCAACTCCATAAGGCACTATATGGTCTCAAACAAGCTTCGCGAGCCTGGTATACAAAATTTGATCTTTTTCTCACCTCTAAAGGATTCATCTCTTGCTCGTCAGACCCCAACTTATACATAAAACGCCAAGGTAGCAATTTTGTGATTCTTGCTCTTTATGTGGATGATACCATCCTTGTTTCCAATGATTTGGGATTTCTTCAGCAAGTGAAAAAGTTATTGTCTTCTGCATTTGATATGGTGGATCTTGGAGAGATTCACTCGTGTCTTGGCATTCAAATCCAACGAAACCGTACAAAAGGTATTTTATTCCTTCGACAGTCAAAGTTTATTGCAGATACTATTCAAAAATTTGGTATGGAATCTGCACATTCAGCCAACACACCTTGTCTTGCAAGCTCTACGAAGAACACTTCTGACAATGGCGGTCAACTTGTCACAAATCAACCTTATGCTAACTTGATTGGATGGCTTCAGTTTGTTGGCATGAACACTCGTCCTGATATTCTGTTTGCTGCTAATTATCTTGGAAAACATCTTGCATGTCCTTCTCTTAAGCATTGGTCTGCTGCAAAGCGTGTGTTGAAGTACTTGAAAGGCACTACAGATTTTGGTTTAGTTTATCGACGACAACTCACATCGGATTCTATGCAATCTCTTTCTCTTTTGGGTTACACAGATGCAGACTGGGAAAGCTCACATTTATCTATGCGATCTACTAGTGGAAATTGCTTCTTTATAAATGGTTGTCTTGTTTCTTGGACTAGCAAGAAACAACGTTGTGTTGCAGTTTCTACGACTGAGTCAGAATATGTTGCGGCATCACTTGCAGCTCGTGAGTTGATTTGGCTTCGACAAATGCTGGTTGATATTGGTCACTCTCCTCTTTCTAGCACACCCTTGCGGTGTGACAACCAAAGTGCTATTAGTCTTGCAAAAGACTATGTTCAACATAATAAGTCAAAGCACATTGCTGTCCATTATCATTATGTCAGGTATGAAGTACGCAAAGGAACCATTATGGTTGAACACTGTCCAAGTGACTAGATGATTGCAGACATTTTGACCAAAGGCCTCAACGAGTCACGTTTCATCCTCTTGCGCTCGGAGCTTGGAGTTGCTTCGACCTCACTCTTTCTAGATTAGCTTCTTTGTTATTGTAATAGCTTTGTACATATGACATTGTAATCTTTTAGGTACCATGCACTATGCACACTCCACATTTGCACATTGTGATCTCTAAGTCACTTGAATATTTGTACATAGATGCACAATTCACTTTCACATCATCATTGCTGGTTCATATTTTCACATTGTATAGGGGCTTGGGTTTTTCCCTTGAACTCCCCAAGGGTTTTTTCATCCAAAGCTAGAGACCTTTGTTTGAGTGGGGGTGTTGGAGCTATATATGGCTCACTCTACTCAACTTGGTCTCACCTATATATTTGTATCTTGTCCTCAATATGAATCAGTCTTTGGGAGCGTATATGGTGTGTCTCTTGTCTGGTCTCTCTCTCTTTCTCTCTACATCTCAACACATAGACAGACTATCTGTTATTCATTAATCTTTATCAAATCTGTCTTTAGTGTATTATTTAAAAATATATATATATATGTTCTCTCTTAATATCTCAACTCATTCGTATAAGCTCTATTTAATAGACTATTCAACAATCTTTCAAATCGTACTAACGAAAGATATGCCCTGCTACATTCTTTTTGACTTTAAGAACTTCAAAAAATAGTCCTATTACAAGATAGGAGTGTCAGGTGGGGAGGAGGAAGGAGCCTGCGCCTTATCCCCTATCTAATAGCTCAGTTTTCCGAATATTTGCTCCTTGGGAACCATATGTTTACTGCCTAGGTAAGAAGGAATCAGTTTTGTTGAGCCTTTGGCCAATGTAGGACAATTTTTTGAGAACTGTCCCAAAAGATAGCAGTGGAAACATGAGCCAGCTAAGTTACCCCATTTTAGGTAGATAACCAATCTGCCAATAGATTCCAATTCGATTTCCAATGTCTGGGGCATGCTCTGGTCCGTTTGCCACATCACACATGCTCGATTTCTATTAGGACAGTTGATAGAGGGGCAAACATATCAAGGGGCAAACAGTACTTTGCCTAAAGATGCAGCAAGATCACTGATAGTAGGCCATAGAAATGCCGACAGATCTACAAATTCAACCCAAACCGGGCATTTGGAAATAAAATCCTCCTTAAGTTGTTTCACTGGTTGCCAAGGAAAGACATGTACCACTTGGCCACATATGATGATGGTCGAGGTGGTTTTGAAGGATTGTTGATCTTCTACCTTGAAGAAAAGGACTTCGTATAGCCCTGAGCCATTATAAAATACCTTGTCCACGGCAACCCTCCTAAACCCTTGATCCAAGTGACCAGCTATCTCATTCAAAGCAGGTAATTTCCCCGTGAAATACAAAACGATAGCCCGAGTTGTGAAGACGGACACCTGGCTGAGCACTACATTTGCAGGCAAGGTTACTTTCTGCTTACCTTGTACTTTAGGATCCGTTGTAAGAGTATCTTGAATGCTAAGTGCAAGAGTTTCTTTATCGAGAATCATTTCTGACACAGGAGAGGATGTTGCTGCTTCACGAGGGTTAAGTAGGAATGCAGAAGGAAGTGCCATGGATGCTCTCCTTATCACTCTCTCTGTCTCTGTGCTGTTGTTTTTGAGTGTGCTATCTTATTTGACTGCCTCGTGAGCCCTGTGGAGACTCGTTAGCCTCCGGAGACCATCGTGTGCCTCTCTCTTGCTGAAATGGACTCCGCCTCTCTCTCTCTCTCTCTCTCTCTCTCTCTCTCTCTCTCTCTCTCTCTCTCTCTCTCTCTCTCTCTCTCCCCCCTTCCTCTCAAATTCATCCTTTCCTACATCTGAAAGCACTAGCGAGGTCACTAGTTCTCCAATGTATAATCTCTCTCCTTTAATAAATGATTTGGGGGGAGGCCAATGGGCACCCACTACTTGATATCAAGCCATTAGGAAAGAAATGGACTCATTTTTGGGCCTTTTAGCTCTTGTTCCTCATCCAATAGGAAGAATGCTAATGTTACGTAGAAAAAGCCTTTTTCCTTATTTTTGAAAATTTCTTTGAAAACTATTTTGGTGAAATTGTCACTATCAGTAGAAAAGGAATGTGCTTGATTATGACATCTTTCACGAGTGTCGAATGCCTTTTTATGACCCTAGCTGCTATCCAATAAAGTGAGGTACTTGCACGTGATGTAACATTTAATGGCCTAGTAACTTGTGTGTAGCGGAAAATAGCATGAACATAGTGAGCATTTCATTAGAATGGATTCCTAATGAGCATAACAAGAGTGCTTGGGTGGAAAGAGCAACAAAAATCATAACACCTAGTTAGATAGCATGAAAAATACTTCAAAAGAGAGAGAAATTAAGCTATTGACAACAATTGAGGACCCAATTTACATGGAGCCGGTCCCCCTAGTGTTATGAAGATAGAAGATTCAAGCACTAAGAAAAACACTTATAAAACACAACATCAATTCCCTCACGGTCTTAGACCCAATACCTCACACAACTTCAAAGATGGTGAGAGCTAGTGGGGTATGAGAGTAGATTGAGAGGAAGAAGGAGTAGTCTTACGCGAAAGATGTACATCTCCTCACATAATCACTCATACTAGCATATCATAGCTTAGTAATTAGCATGGTAGAGGAGATGAGCATGCATTGAAGCTTGGCTCTTGGTTGGACTTGCATCACAAAGCCAAGAGTTGTTGGTGTAGGCCTCCCTTCTCACAAGCTTGGAGTAGGTGATAAGCTTTCCATTAAAGCTTGAGAAGGAGAGAGAGAGTCTTCTTGGTTCACACATGAGCTTGTGTGAGTGTGTGTGTGTGTGTGTGTGTTAATTAACTTGAGGAATTCAGTCCCCCTCTCTCTCTTGGTTGAACCCTCTTGCAGTTTACTCATGCTCACACCCCATTGGACCTTTCCTACAAAGAAAATTAAGCAGCATAAGTGATAACCTTCTGACATGTATCCCCCTTTCCCCTTTTGTGAGAGCTTTAGGTAATTCATTAATGCAACTAAACTCTCATCGGACCCCTTTGTGTCGTGGACAATAGGAATCAGGCGAGCCATTGGGCTGCTGAATGCTCCTTGGACCCCTTGGGAGACTGTCCAATAGTCTTCTAGAGAGGTTAATTCTTATTGGTTCTTTTATTAAGTGTTTTTAAATTAATTAAAATAGATTTAATCTAGCCTAATTCTCATTGGTCCACCTCCATATCCAATCAATAGGATTTGAGTACACCTTGTGGGCATTTGGGCTAGGGAGCTGACATGTGTCCCTCATTCCCTTTGTGTAAAGGAAGCTTGTGAGTGTGTGTGTGTGTGTGTTTCTCTCTCATCCTCTACTTGTAGGGCTTGCCATGCACCTCCTATGTAGGACTCATTGAAGACTTTTTGTACGCACACAAAGCATCTAATTTTCCTAAGCTTTGACCTTTGGACACAACCTTTGAATTTTGGAACCTTAGCATTTTGGAAGTCTTAAGGGCTGAAACTTAGGGTCTTTAAAGCCCATTCTTGCACATTGTTCTTTTGCAGATGGACTCCCTTTTGGATTCCTATTTTTCCTCCTTTGGATCCCTATTGTGGCGTGTCTACCAGCTTAACCAATATTCTAGCTTTATAAATATAAAACATTGATATTAATAAAAATCTCAATTTTACTGTTCATAGATAGACTATCTGTTATTCATTAATCTTTATCAAATCTATCTTTAGTGTATTATTTAAAAAAAAGAATATATGTTCTCTCTTAATATCTCAACTCATTCATATAAGCTCTATTTAATAGACTATTCAACAATCTTTCAAATCGTGCTAAATGAAAGATATGCCCTGCTACATTCTTTTCGACTTTAAGAACTTCAAAGACTATTCCTATTACATTCTCCCCTTATCAAAATTAACTCTGTCCTTAGAGTTGGTCTAAAGAGAGGAAAATTCTCTTTGCAAAACACTAAGATCAATCCATGATGCATCCTCTACTAGATAGTTCTGCCACTTAACCAAAACTTCCACAATGTCTCTATTTCTCAGATGTTTAAAACGCCTATCTAGCACTAAGTCTGGTTCTACAGTCAATGGTCCGTCATCTTTCAACTTAGAGTTGTTTTGTAAAACATGATGCACATTAGGAACATACTCACATGAAATACAGGATGCACTTTAACATGAGAAGGCAATTCCAATTTGTAAGGTAATGAACCAATGCGCTTCAAAATTTTAAATGGCCCAGCAAATCATGGAGACAATCTTCTATCCTTTCCAAGAATCAAATGAGACTTCTCAGGAATGACCTTTAAGAAAACCATATCACTAGTTTCATACTCCACAACACGATGTTTCTTGTCATAATACAATTTATGTCTCTTTTGAGATTCTCTAATATTCCCCCTGATTTTGGCCAACTCGCTATCCATTTTCTCAACCATCTCACGTGACAGTTCTACCTTATTACTTGAATTAAGAAAATGAATAGATGTAGGACAGTTATAGCCATACATTGCCTCAAACAGAGTCATCCTAATAGATGAATGATATGAACTGTTATATGCAAATTCAACCAAAGGCAGATATTCATTCCAATTAGATTGGTTCTCATTGACATACATTCGTAACATATCTTCTAGAATATGATTCACTCTCTCCGTTTTCCCATCAGTTTGAGGATGAAAAGCCGTAGACATGTGATACTGGGTACCTATAGAGTCAAAAATCGCTCTCCAAAAATGAGAAGTGAACTTAGAATCTTTGTCAGACACTATACTCTTGGGCATGCCATGCAAATGAAATATCTCTTTCACAAACAAGCGTGCAATGGTCAATGCAGCATCACTTATTTTTACAAGAAAGAAGTGAGCTTGTTTTGTGATTCTATCTACCACCGCAAAGATCGATACATACCCTCCATGAGTAGTAGGAAGTCTAATGATAAAGTCCATGGATATAGACTCCCACTTATGTAAAGGAATGTCTAAGGGTTGAAGGTGTCTAAGGGTTGAAGGTCACCAGCCATCCTCTTATGTTCAATCTTAACTTGTTGACATTGAAAGCACTCACGCACATAATTCTTAACATCCAATTCCATACACGGCCAAAAGAATGAACTTTTAATATTTTCATATGTCTTATTCAATCCAGGATGACCAGAAAAAGGTGAATTATGACACTCATGCAGAATTTGCAGGAATACACAAGCGGTCATAATGATACAGATTTTCCTTATACAAGTGATATCTGTTCTCATACATCTCACCAATATTTTCATTCAAGAATTTCAAAATAGGCATATAAAAAGAATCATTTTCAACTTCAGCATGTATATCATCAATCAAATTAGACCGCACAACAGTCCAGAAATTACACATGGACCTACGACTCAATGCATCTGCAACTTTATTTTCTTTTCCACACAAATACTTCAAATCAAAATCATACTCAACCAGCAATTCAATCCATCTTCTTTGTATGTTTTTTAACAATGGCTGAGTGAAAATATACTTCAAGCTTTGATGATGATCAATACGCAATTCAAATTTTACACCAAGCAAAAGATGACGCCAATGTTTCAATGCATGAACAATAGCAAGCAAAAGATGACGCCGATGTTTCAATGCATGAACAACACCAAGCAATTCTAGATCATGTGTTTCATAGTTCAATTCATGTCGTCTTAATTTCCTAGATTCATATGCAACCACTCTTCCTTATTGTGTCAAAACACAACCTAATTGTTCACCACTAGCGTCACAGGACACAACAAATGGTTTGCCTATCTGAGGAACTTTTAAAACACAATTTTCCGCTATTTTAGCCTTCAGGGTCTCAAAAGCAGTCTCACAGCTAGAAGTCCACACAAAACCCTTGTCTTTCTTGGTCAATTCGGTCAAAGGACTTTCTACCTTAGAGAAATCTTTAATCTGTGCTAGACCAATAAAGCTTCTTACATCCCTTACTGACATAGTCTTAACTTTATCAAGATCAATGTGAATCCCCTCTTTAGAAATCACTCTTTCCAAATACAAAATCTGATCCTTTGCAAAAGAACACTTACTTGCTTTGGCATACAGTTTATATTCACGTAAAACTTCAAATGTTTTCTTTAAATGCAATGCATGATCTTCTTCATTCTTAGAATACACAAAAATATCATCCAAAAATACCAGAATGAAGTCATCAAGATACAGGTGAAAAATATTATTCATTAAGCACATGAAAGTTGCTAGTGCATTAGTCAAACCAAAAGCCAAACCAAAAGCAAGAACTGTAAATTCATAATGCCCATAACATGTACGAAAAGCAGTCTTTGGAATTTCCTCTGCCTTAATGCGGATTTAAAGGTAGCCAGAACGAACGTCAATCTTCGAAAATATTGTGGCACCGCTCAATTGGCTAAGCAATTCATCTATGTGAGGAAGAGAATATTTGTTCTTAATGGTCTGCTTGTTTAATCCCCTATAGTCAATTCATAACCTATATGTACTATCCTTTTTCTTTTGGAATAACACAGGACTACCCCAAGGAGATACACTAGGTTTAATGAAACCCTTTTTCAAAAGATCATCAAGTTGTATCTTGAGCTCTATAAGCTCACCAATATTGAACCTGTATGGAACCCTTGAATAAGGTGTTGCTCCTGGATATAGATCTATAGCATGGTCTATACCTCTAGGCGGAGGTATACCAGGAAGATCGTCCGGAAACACATCCTTAAATTCATGTAAGAGATCCTCTACAAATTCTGGATTTGTCTCTTTCTGTTTATCCCCAGATTCTTCTTTAATATCATTAGCAAACACAAGAAATGTCTCACACTCTTATCTAAGTCACCTTATCAATTCCATGGCCAAAACTAGATTTAGAATCTCTTTCTTTCCACGAAGAGTGTGACTTATCATCATCAAATGATTAAAGATATATTTTTCTTTATTAACAATCAATCAAAACATGATTTTCAATTATCTAATTGATACCAATGATAACATCATGCATATTAATGTGAATAATATAGAAATCATCTTTATGCTTCCGACTCTTCAAAGAAAAAAATAAATAAATTCTACTAACTCTTTCGTGAAACTATTATTCCCACTGGTTAAGTCCAAAAGTCTTTTAACTTCTCGATTTAATTTCAAGTTTAATTTCTCAATCAATTTAGACGATAAGAAGCAATGAATACTATCCAAATCAATTAAGAAAATCAAATTTAAATCTCAACTTTTACGCATGAATTCCATCACAGAAACTTTCAAAGGACGTATCAAAGACATAAAACATCACAAAGAAGGGGTAGATGACTTACCTTTATCGTACGCATCGCCAAAAGTCTCCAATTCAGCCATCTTGGTACATATTGTCTTATCGGTCACCTTGCTCCAGCATTCGAAAGTCTAGTGGTCGTGTTCTCGATATTGAAAGTATAATCTAAATCTTTGAGTTCTTCAATCCACGCTTCTAAACCTTCGCATATCTTTCTTATGCCATCAAACTCTTTAAGCTTAGTCTTCATTAAGAATGATTTGGTTGTCGCTTTTCCCATATCGTCATCGTTTCTTTTTCGCGTTGACGACCTCTACGTCCACCATCACCGTTTCCACCATCACCACTTCCACCATCACCAAGTATCCGAGCGTCGCCAGAATGATTATTGTTTCTTGGTGGTGTAGCATGGTTTTTGTTGAGATATAGAGAGAAAGAGAGAGAGACGAGACAAGAGACACACCATATCCGCTCCCAAAGACTGATTCATATTGAAGAAAAGATACAAATATATAGGTGAGACCAAGTTCAGTAGAGTGAGCCATATATAGCTCCAACACCCCCACTCAAACAAAGGTCTCTAGCTTTGGATGAAAAAACCCTTGGGGAGTTCAAGGGAAAAACCCAAGCCCCTATACAATGTGAAATATGAACCAGTGGTGATGATGTGAAAGTGAATTGTGCATCTATGTACAAATATTCAAGTGACTTAGATATCACAAGGTGCAAATGTGGAGTGTGCATAGTGCATGGTACCTAAAAGATTACAATGTCATATGTACAAAGCTATTACAATAGAAAAGAATCTAATCTAGAAAGAGTGAGGCCGAAGCAACTCCAAGCTCCGAGCGCAAGAGAATGAAACGTGACTCATTGAGGCCTTTGGTCAAAATGTCTGCAATCATCTGGTCACTTGGACAGTGTTCAACCATAATGGTTCCCTTGCTTACTTCATACCTGACATAATGATAATGGACAGCAATGTGCTTTGACTTATTATGTTGAACATAGTCTTTTGCAAGACTAATAGCACTTTGGTTGTCACACCGCAACGGTGTGCTAGAAAGAGGAGAGTGACCAATATCAACCAGCATTTGTCGAAGCCAAATCAACTCACGAGCTGCAAGTGATGCCGCAACATATTCTGACTCAGTCGTAGAAACTGCAACACAACGTTGTTTCTTGCTGGTCCAAGAAACAAGACAACCATTTATAAAGAAGCAATTTCCACTAGTAGATCGCATAGATAAATGTGAGCTTGCCCAGTCTGCATCTGTGTAACCCAAAAGAGAAAGAGATTGCATAGAATCCGATGTGAGTTGTCGTCGATAGACTAAACCAAAATCTGTAGTGCCTTTCAAGTATTTCAATACACGCTTTGCAGCAGACCAATGCTTAAGAGAAGGACATGCAAGATGTTGTCCAAGATAGTTAGCAGCGAACAGAATATCAGGACGAGTGTTCATGCCAACAAACTGAAGACATCCAATCAAGTTAGCATAAGGTTGATTTGTGACAAGTTGACCGCCATTGTCAGAAGTATTCTTCGTAGAGCTCGCAAGACAAGGTGTGTTGGCTGAATGTGCAGATTCCATACCAAATTTTTGAATAGTATCTGCAATAAACTTTGACTGTCGAAGGATTAAAATACCTTTTGTACGGTTCCGTTGGATTTTAATGCCAAGACAAGAGTGAATCTCTCCAAGATCCACCATATCGAATGCAGAAGACAATAAAATTTTCACTTGCTGAAGAAATCCCAAATCATTGGAAACAAGGATGGTATCATCCACATAAAGAGCAAGAATCACAAAATTGCTACCTTGGCGTTTTATGTATAAGTTGGGGTCTGACGAGCAAGAGATGAATCCTTTAGAGGTGAGAAAAAGATCAAATTTTGTATACCAGGCTCGCGAAGCTTGTTTGAGACCATATAGTGCCTTATGGAGTTGAGCAACAAGGTCTTCTTTACCTGGAATAACAAACCCTTCTGGTTGTTCCATATAAATTTCCTCTTCCAAGTCACCATTAAGAAAAGCAGTTCGCACATCCATTTGATGAGCTTCTAAATCAAATTGAACAGCAAATGCCAATAAAACTCGAACACTTGTAATGCAAACAACTGGTGAAAAATTCTCTTGATAATCAACACCAGCTACTTGGGAGTAACCTTTTGCAACTAAACGCACCTTGAACTTGTCAAAAGATCCATCTGCTTTTACTTTTGTTTTATACACCCACTTACATTTAATAGCTGTACGACCAAGAGGTAATTCAGTTAGTATCCATGTACCTTTAGAGATAAAAGAATCGTACTCTGCTTCCATAGCCTCTTGCCATTGATCCTTTTATGGTGAAGAGATAGCTTCATCATAAGTAACGGGATCTTCAAAAGTAGAAAAAGCATTATCAGTAATATCGTCATCATAAACATGACATGAGCCATGTTCAAAATCAATAGGCAGATCAACAAAAATATCAATATCATCATTGGCAACATTTGGAATGGATGGTTGTGAGGAGGAAAGTTGCTCTATAGGAAGTGTTTCATCTTGTGAAAGAAATGGAAAAGCCTGAAGCAATGATTTAGTATCATCAGAATCATCCATGGACCATGAGCCTCCCATAAGCTGTTCGTTAAAAGTAGCATCACGATTCACAGTTACTTTCTTGGAGGAGGGGTCATAGAATTTGTAGCCTTTGGAAGTGTCAGAATATCCAATAAAAATAACTTTAAGACCAGGAGCATCAAGCTTTGTTCGTGTTTCTTTGGGAACATGAATATAAGCAATACATCCAAAGGTTCGAAAATGAGATACAGAAGGAATGTCACCTGTCCATGCTGTGATGGGTATCTTACGAGAGGGTGCAGTAGTAGGAAGATGATTATGAATAAATGTTGCTGTCAAAGTAGCTTCAGCCCAGAAAACACGAGATAAGCCAGAATGAATCAGCATACATCTTACAGCATTGAGAATAGTGCGATTCTTTCGTTCAGCAACACCATTCTGTTGAGGCGAATATGGAATAGTGTGTTCATGATGAATTCCAGTGTCAGCACAGTAACTCACAAACTCTGGAGAAACATATTCGTCTCCATTGTCACTACGAAGCTTCTTAAGGCGAAGACCAGCTTGAAGTTCCGCAGCCTTGTGGAATTATTTGAAAACAGATAAGGCTTCAGATTTTTGTCTAAGTAGAAATACAGTCGTATACCTTGAGAAATCATCAATGAAAGTAATGAAGTAGCGATATTGTGATCTCGAAGAAGGTAGAGGTCGACATATATCAGTATGAACAAGATCCAAGATGTCATGAGAATGAGTTGTATTTGAAAGAGGAAAGGGTTTACGATTGTGTTTCCCAAGAGCACAAAATTCACAAATTTTCATATGGGGATGGGCTTTAAGATCCATGCCATGAACAAGATCACGACGTTGAAGATCAAGGAGTTTTGAGAAATCAGCATGAACAAAACGGTGATGCCATACTTTGCAATCATGATCACCTGGAGCAGTGACAATTTTTGCTACAGCATCGTTGAGAGAGAGTTCAAATAAATTACCGTTTCGAGGAGCAGTGGCTATAGTCTGTCCATCTTTCTCAATTCGGCATTTGGTATAATCAAATCCAACAAACAGACCAAGATCAACAAGTCTAGCAACTGAAAGAAGATTACGTTGAAGATCTGGTACATGTAATACTCCTCGCAAAATTCGAGTGGAAGAAGATAAGGTACCAAGATATAAGTCTCCAATACCCTTTACTTGACAAGTAGTATCATCAGCAAGATAAACAACACGTTGAACTGGCAGTGGATGATAATTATGGAGCCACTTAGACTGATATGTCATATTTCCTGTAGCACCAGAATCGACAATAAAAAGTGATCCATCACGTACATGAAGTATTCTGTCTGGAGCAACTGAACATAGGACGCAGCTTGTTTCTGGTACAATGTTGTTTCGATGTTCAGTAGCATATGCTCTATTCCGATCTGTGTCGAATCGACGCTTATAGCACATATGAGTGTAATGATCAGATCGTCCACAATATTCACAAGAAGAAGAAGAAGAGTCTCTAGATAAACGTGGTTGTTTTGTGGTAATATTGTGTTCATCATATTGACGTGCCCAACAATCATCTTCAGTATGGCCATTTCTGTTGCAGTAACAACATTGCTTATTAGGAAATTTGAGACGAGAGAAAATATTACCACGACGGCCACCTCTGCGGTTTCCTCGTTGAAATGGACGCCTTCGAGCATAAAAAGCACGTTCCATCTGTTGTGACTCAGTCTCCTCTTGTGAAATCATAGCTGTATCGTGACCAGCATTCCGACGTTCTTGACGTTGAGAGTATTCAATTAAAGACATGCAAGCTTGGTCGAAATCAAGACCATCTTTATTAGAGAGAATAGTAACAATGTTATCATAAGAAGAGTCCTTCACCGTATCAAGGAGAAGTGTAATCAGTTGCTTTTGTGGAACAGGATCACCGGTAGCAGCAAGTTGATTAATAATAGATTTGAAAGACTCAATATGTCCCGTCATGGCAGTACCAACTTCATATTGTAACTTGTTAAGCAACCCTCTCAAATAAAGTATTTCTGTAACAGATTTCTTCTGAAAGTTTGCAATAAGATACTTCCATACGTCATGGGAAGTAGGCAGTTCATACATATCAAGCAAAAGGGAATCAGTAAGAGCAGAAAGAATATACCGACGAGCTGCTTTATCACGTCGTTGCCAATCCATATAGGCAACATTCCAATCTTCAAATATAGGTCCTTCAATGATAAGCACGTTATCATTATCCGTATCAACAGGCTGAGGCGGACAAATACGATTTCCAAGAACAACATCGGAGAGTTCATCGCCTTCAAGAATTAACAACATCTTTGCTTTCCAGCCTGGAAATCCTTGACCTTGGAAAGGAGGAACAGAACGTTGGCCAGAAGGAAAGCCGTTGACGAGAATATGCATAGCCATATCTTGTTGCAAGAAGACGTATAAGATAAGATCGCAGAATCTGCACACCATATATGGTGAAGGCCGCAATTGAGAATGAGAAAGATATGAGTACTGCGTTCTGTCAACGATAAACATAAGAAGGATGCTCAAGGAACTTCCAAAGATGTGAGAGACGTCACCCAAAAAAGCCAGGGTAAAGGAGACGTTAATAATAAACGAGTCTTCAAAATAGAGTGGCGTGAGACGCAAGATTGACGGCCACAATACGAATAGCAAAAAGCTAAATCTTCTCGAAAAAGTTAACGCCAAAATAAGAAAAACGATCGCGGACGCTTCACGAAGAAGTAGGACGAAGAAAGCTGCGTCAAGCTCTATTGCAGTAAAAACAGCATAACTTTCTGCTGCGAACTCCGATTGACGCAAACCTAGAACTCAAATCGAAGAGCTCAAGGAGACGAACAAGTTTTGGATGAAAGGTGCCATTGCGCTTTTCCCGTTTCTCAAAATTTTGAGCAGAACAGCAAGAAAATTTGAGATGAAGTTCAGGGTGTCATTAACAAGAAAACGTAATCAACGATTAGATTGATTATAAATAAACACCACATAAAACACTAATCATATTCTTCTTAACACAAAACAACCACACTTAACAAGAATCAACGCTCAAAAATAAAATTTGTAACAATTTTGAATCTTACATGCGAATCGCATACACATACTGTTGTCACCATGAATTGAATCGACGCGTGATCGTTACCACTCTGATACCATGTTGAGATGTAGAGAGAAAGAGAGAGAGACACACCATAAACGCTCCCAAAGACTGATTCATATTGAGGAAAAGATACAAATATATAGGTGAGACCAAGTTCAGTAGAGTGAGCCATATATAGCTCCAACAGTTTTTGCCTTCATGTTTGCCATCAAGGTCCACATAGATATCAGGCTCTCGTGCTACTTTGCCCCGCAGAGCCTCAACACGCTTCCGATTTTCTTGTTCCAAATCTTCTCATAGTCGCGGAATCAGGTCTTCTTGCTCCTTCATCCTCTTCTCGTATCCTTCCATGTCCAGAATCAACCGCTTGCTCTGATACCACTTGTCACAGGAACCGAATAATAGAGATAGATAGCAAAAGGTAGAGAAAGAGATCTTTGTATTGATGAATCTTTGCAGACTTTTGATACAACAGAGGAGCAATTGAATATGGGCGCACTCCGTTGTACGGAGCTCGAACCTCCCGACCACCCCCGAGCTTTAGTTCGCTTGCATGCAGCGTCTCACTCGCACTCGCACTCGCAGAAGAGGAGATCTCTGAATGATCCCCAAATGCACCACCCGTCGTGCTTTTATCCTTCTTTTTCTCGAAAAGCCTGCACGATTTTCGCACCAAGTATACCTGTGACAATAAGATAAGAACGTGATCGCTGAAATTTTAATCATGAAATTTTGCACAGATCCTATTTCACACACTGATTTCTGCATCGCCTACCAAATAGCCAAAAGAACATACTCGTGCAACCAATTCAACATGATAATCAAAGTAAAAAAACATAATTATATACCTTCATAATCTCAATTGCAATACTCTACCATGAAGAAACAATCCACTTCTTGGTTGATAGCAAGAAGAGCTGTATGATGTTGTATGTTTGTCTGTCCCTGTGTATACTAAAATGCTACCTTTTGTTTGTTTTCATCATAACTTTTACAAACAAACTCAAAACAGAGCAATCCAGGTACTCAAAACGACGAGAATAGATTTGGTATAGAAGGCCAGGTGGACAGAATTGCGAAAAACGTCTTTCTTTGGCTGAAAACGCAACTTTTAGGTCACGACTCATAAAAGCTCTTTTTTTGGGTCTCCACTACTTTTTCAACTTATTTTAAGCCTACCCATGCATTTTGAACTAAAACACATAAATATAAAACATTGATATTAATAAAAATCTCAATTTTACTGTTCATAGACAGACTATCTGTTATTCATTAATCTTTATCAAATCCGTCTTTAGTGTATTATTTTAAAAAAAGAATATATGTTCTCTCTTAATATCTCAACTCATTCATATAAGCTCTATTTAATAGACTATTCAACAATCTTTCAAATCGTGCTAAACGAAAGATATGCCCTACTACATTCTTTTCGACTTTAAGAACTTCAAAGACTAGTCCTATTACACTCTTGTATGTTTGCTTTCACGGTAGGCCAATAGAAATATGTTTCAATCCGTTTTAGGGTAGACTGAATTACTCTATGCCCTGCATAAGGAGGAGCATGAGATTCATACATTACTTTCTCAGGTAGTGAGTTAGTAACACATAGTCTATTGCCATAGAGAAGATAACCATCTTGTAAATTAAATGGTTCCTCTTCCTTCTCTAATGCAAGGGCTGAAATCACATCTCTAAAATTGGGATCAATAGCGTAGTCATCTATCATAGAAGATACATCATTGTGAGTTGCTATGGAAACTGCATTCACTCTCGGCCGTCTTGAGAGTGCATCGACTACTTGATTATGCTTGCCAATAATGTGACCAATATGAAAATGAAATTGCAAAAGAAAATTTTCCCACCTCATTTGTTTTGTCGCAGAGCTTGGTCTACGTCATGAAGTACTTAAGACTTTGGTGATCTATCCGCAGAATGAAAGGAGTACCCAATAAATAATGCTTCCATGAGTCTAAGGCATGTAGAATTGCGAGGAGTTCCTTTTCATATATACCTAGAGCTTGCTCAATAGGGTCGAGCCTTCGACTTTCATAGGCTATGGCATGCCCTTCTTGGAGAAAAAAAACTCCAAGGAAATGATCACCACAAGCATCACATTGGACCTCAAATGGCTTTGAGAGATCCGGCAGTGTAAGCACAGGTTGAGAGATAAGCTTTTCTTTAAGCTTTTCAAAATCATTGTTCTCCTTAGCAAACCATGTATACCTAACATTTTTCTTTGTTTTTCTTTCAATTTGTGAGAACTTTTCTATGAAGCGTCTATAGTATGAACACATACCTGTTAGGTCATTTAATGGTCCTGCAATTTGTGAGAACTTTTCTATGAAGCGCCTATAGTATGCACACATACCTATAAAGCTTCTTAGTTCATGAGGATTCCTTGGTTTAGGCCATCCTTTTATTACCTCCAACTTTGATGGATCCATTTGGATGCCATCTTGAGAGATAATGTGACCTAAATACTGAATCTCTTGTAAGAAAAACTCGCTTTTCTTTGGATTAACATAAAGTTTATTCTCTCCTAAGACTTGAAATATTACGTGGAAGTGTTGCTTGTGTCCGTCAAGTGAATTAGAGTAGATGATAATATCATCAAAGAACACTCCAGTAAAGGTTCGGTGAGGCTTGAATAGCTTCTCCATCAAGTGATTGAATGTGGTTGGTGCATTGGTCAAGCCAAAAGGCATGACAATGTATTTGTAAAGACCAAACGTAGTGCGAAATGTTGTCTTTACAATGTCTTGATCAACTATCCTTATTTGATGGTAGCCACTTGTTAGGTCAATCCTACTGAAGTAGGTCAATCGTTGTAGCTTATCGAATAGGTCTTCTACCCCTAGAACGGGAAACCTTTTCTTGATAGTGATCGTATTTAGTGCTCTATAGTCGACACACATAGGATATGTACCGTCTTTCTTTTGCACTAGTAATACGGGTGAGCAAAATGGAGATGCGCTAGGCCTAACCATGCCCTTCTCAACTAACTCATACACTTGCCACATAATCTCCTCTTGTTGAGCTTGAGAAACTCTGTAAGGAGGTTTATTAGGCGGTGAACTTCTTGGAAGAAGTTCAATTGCATGGTCATCATTGCCTCTTTTAGGAGATAGTTCATAAGGGATGTCATCAATAAAGACATCTTGAAACCCCTTGAGAAAATTAAATAACTCTAATTCCTTGTGATTGTTTATATTTTCTTTTGCTAAAGCATTAGGATCATTTTGAGAATCTTTAATGAAAATCATGTACACGGAAATAGAGCTCTTTACTGACTTATTGAAAGCTTGTGTATTTACAATGGGTATGTGTTATCCATTTCTTTGGCATCTATGTACATATCTTTTTCCTTGAACCAAAAGTAGATTCTCCTTTCAAGGAATTTAACATTGGCACCCATGCGGTCAAACCATGGTGCCCCTAGGATTACATCCTCATGCTTGAGAGGAGAGATAAAGAAGTCCTCTTTGTCCACATAGCTTTGGACATGGAGCCTCAATTTCCCAATTAAGGGAGTGACTAAAGATTCTTGCCCCTTGAAAGACCGTCTGCGGGTAGGACATCTCCCATCTCATAGGTTTGGATGCCTAGCTTGGTGGCCAACTCTGTGGATATGAGATTGTGAGTAGAACCAGGGTCAAAGAGAATAAAATCATCATGTTCTCTTACCTTTCCCCAAGCATGTCATAGAGGAAAGTCTTTGTGGGTGAGATTCCTCTTCTTGGATTTCAACCAAGGGAGCTCTAAGAGGCTCATGGCAGGTGTTCTTTTGGGGACAAGCGCGGTACAAATGCCCTTGGTCCTCACACTTGAAACAACGGTTATCCTTGTGATAACGCTCAAGATCTTCAGGAGAGAGTTTGTTTTTGCTTTTGTAAACTCCCTTCTCCTTAGCTTTGTTGTTATTGGAATTGGTCTTAGGAGACTTTTGGACCTTGTCCTTCTCCTTAGGCTCACTGGAACCCTTGTTTTCTCTGGCCTTAAAATTTCTCTTAGCCCCTGCTTGGAAATTGATTTGAGAAGCCACCATAGTATGGTGTATAACCGCAGATATGGTGCGTGGCCTTGGGGAGTTGACATACTATGCCATTTCTTTAGTTAAGCCTACACAAAATGTAAGATCAATGTTTATTCTCCCTTTCCTCTGACTCTAGTTCCAGTGTGAGAGCCCTCTCTCTCTCTCTCTCTCTCTCTCTCTCTCTCTCTCTCTCTCTCACACACACACACACACACACACACACACACACAACATGATTCGCATGGACCATTCTCTATTTCTCAACACACTCATCAACACATAAAAGTATAGAATAGTTCTCTCTCTCTCTCTCTCTCTCTCTCTCTCTCTCTCTCTCTCTCTCTCACACACACACACACACACACACATACGCACACGTGCACATGCACATGTACACACACGATGTGTCTAAGACATCCACAACAAATTATTAGACTCCCATGGATGAATTGGTGAACTCATTGCACTTCATTAATGCAATGCAAATGTGGAAGACCTCCGCAACGCTCCAATACCACAACAAATGGCACGCCAACTCTATCTCTCATACACACACCTGCAACGGGTCTCTCTCTCTCTCTCTCTCTCTCTCACACACACACACACACACACACACACACACAGGCACACACACACACACACACACACTAACACGGATGTGCCGAGATTGAAGATCATTCACCGCATGGAAGGTTCATTGTGAAAACGTGTTGAGAGAGGTTCATTGTGCAAGTGTGTTGAGAGAGGTTAATTGGGCGACACGTAGAGGGGAGTTCTTCATGGCCTTCAAAATGCAAAGTAGAGCTACTCTTCAAATGGCTTTTAGAAAAGAAGTAGTCAGTGGCCACCCTTGACATTTGAGGACAGAAGTGACACTCCATGGCCTTCCCAAGAACTATAAATATTATAAATGTAGATAGAGTACTACTTTTTTGACTTTGAATTCCCAAGACTAAGTTCTAATCTTTTGAATTTACATTTGTTGGAATTAGGGTTGCAGAGAAACACACACAGCTTGGAGAAGACGAAGGAAGCTCAAGCACACAATAGAGAGTGTGTTACTTAGTGTGCAATAGAAAGATAGATAGCCCTAGAGTGATGGGAATTTATACAATGCTCGGGGGGGAAAACCTCCTAAAGAGGGAAAAAATGCCCCGGCGGTCCTAGCGTGTTCACACACATCACTACCACATGTGGTTGGTAACAAATCCCCCCTGGAGTGATGCGGTGAACGAGAGCTGGCACATGAGTAAAGGGAAGTTCCATGCCCTGAGGACAGGATGAGTCCACAAAGGGGAGTAAGCCCAAAGCTTTGCGTAAAGCTTCAAGCTTCTCACGAGACAATGCCTTTGTGAAAAGATCTGGAAGGTTGTCCTGTGTTGGCACATAAGCCAAGTTGATCTCTCCTGCTGAGAGCCTCTCCCTGACATAGTGGTAATGAACCTCATTGTGCTTTGTGCGAGCATGAAAAAATGGGTTCCTCGCAACTGCCAATGCGCTCTGATTGTCAGTGTAGATAGTGTTGGCATTGTCCTGTCCAACACCCATATCAGCCATAAGGCGTCTGATCCATACACACTCAGCCGTAGTAGCTGTGAAGAGTGCTCTATACTCAGCCTCAAAACTCGAAGTGGCCACAGTAGGTTGCTTCGTGCTCAACCATGATATACATGAACTGCCAAGCATGAAACAAAAACCACTTGTGGACACTCGCGTGTCAAAATAACCAGCCCAATCTGAGTCCGAAAAATCATGTATGTTTGTTGGCAATGATCCCCCCTTGGGATAAAACTAAGGTACAGATGTAAAGTGCCACTAAGGTAGCGGAAAATTCTCTTGACAGCCTGCCAATCTTAGACTCTGGGCTATGCATAAATCTGCTGACCTGTGAGACTGCAAACTGAATATCCAGCCTCATGTTGCATATATACATGAGGCAGCCAACAACAATTTGGTAAAGAGTGACATCAGGAGGATCGCCAGCATCATGTAGACTCAACTTCAAACCTGTTTCCATGGGAGTGGCAATAGGTTTGCAATCCTCAAGTCCAAACTTACATAGCAATGTCTCTATGTAACTTTTCTGACACAAGGCAATACCACCATCACACTGCTTAAACTGTATACCCAAGTAATGATGCAACAGCCCCAAATCTTTCATCTTGAAAGTAGCATTCAAATCAGCCTTAAATTCAGCAGTATGTCTCTCATTTGGTCCAGTGATCAGCAAATCATCAACAGAACGAACCACAATGAGAAGTACATCACCCTCACGCTTTACATACAATGTGCTTTCTGCTGGATTGTTACAAAAGCCTTGTTTGACCAAATGAGTGTCAGCTTTCTCATACCAAGCATGAGGAGATTGATTCAACCCATACAAAGCCTTCTAACATCTGCACACTTTGTCCTCTTGTCCTTTTATGACAAAACCGCGAGGCTGTGTTACATAAACTTCCTCAAATATGTCACCATTCAAGAAAGCAGTAACATTGTCTGATTGATGTACATCCCAACCAAAATGAGCTGCCAATGCACATAGAAAACGTATAGTAGTCATACGACAAGTGGGAGCAAAAGTCTCGTTATAATCTATGCCTTTTTGTTGTGCATAACCCTTTGCAACAAGTGGAGCCTTATGGCGATCAATCTCACCATCCGGTTTGCATTTCAACCTGTAAACCCACTTCATACCAATGGCCTTTTTGCCAAGAGGCAAATCACATAAAGTCCATGTGTCATTCTCTATAAGTGCATCATATTGTGATTGCATGGCAGCCATCCAATTTTCTGAATTCTGTGCTTCATCAAAAGACAGAGGCTCCTCAACATCATGTAAGCTAGACACAGCCAGAGCATAACAATCTGATGTATCAGATGCATGGCGAGAGCCTGAACGATTACGACTAGACAAAGGTGCATCCAATTTACTGTCACGCAAAGTGTGCACCAGCCATTTTGGCATACCTCTAGCCTGCTCATTTTCAGACCTTTCCACATCAAGTATATCATGTACATCTGTATCAGTAATAGGCTGATCTAAAACATTTTCAGAAACCCCCATAGGCTGTACATTTGCCTCATTGGAACCTACATTCGTATTTCCACCACTGAAAAGAGGCAACAAAGTGTCATAAATGTCCTGTGAGCTTACATTACTGTCTCTAGTACATGACAGCCAGGGCTAAATAGAATCTTCCACAAACACTACATCCCGAGAAACCAGAATACGTTTTGTTTGAAGATGATACAAGTTGTAACCTTTGCTTTCAGCACTATAACCAACAAAAATACATTTGACAGCCTTATCATCCAGTTTTCTGCATTGCACTTGTGGCACCAAAGCATATGCCAAACAGCCAAAAACACGCATGTGCTCAATAGAAGGTTTTTTATCATGCCATGCTTCATATGGAATAATAGACTGCAAAGCTTTCGTAGGACACCTGTTAAGTACATAAGTAGCACACATGATGGCCTCAAGCCAAAAAGAATGCGGCAAAGCTTGACTTTTGACCATACATCCTGCCATTTCCGTCAGTGACCTATTTTTCCTCTTAGGAGCACCATTTTGCTGAGGTGTATAAGGCACTGTACATTGGTGTTCTATCCCATGATTAGCCAGAAATGCACAAAGGCAGGCACACTGCAAGGCTAAAAAATCCCTATTCTACTTCCTCAGTTGCAATTAATAGTACCAACCATTTATAGCTAGCTTGAGGACCTCCATTCTTGAGCAAGAAAAGAGAAACCTTGTGCTTGGATACCAGTGTAGCATTTAATGGCCTAGTAGCTTGTGTGTAGCAGAAAATAGCATGAACATAGTGAGCATTTCATTAGAATAGATTCCTAATGAGCATAATAAGAGTGCTTGGGTGGAGAGAGCAACAAAAAGCATAACACCTAGTTAGTTAGCATGAACAATGCTTCAAAAGAGAGAGAAATTAAGCTATTGACTATAGTTGAGGACCGGATTTACATGGAGCCGGTCCCCCCTCCAAAAGGCCTTGTATTATAGGTTTCTCCCATCCAGAGAGACATTATACAATACAATTCTTTGTGTTCCTTCAATACTAGCTAGTCCCAATGAAGATGGAAGCTTCAAGCACTAAGCAAAACACTTATAAGAGTAGATTGAGATGAAGAAGGAGTAGTCTTACGAGAAAGATGTACATCTCCTCACATAACTACTCATATTAGCATAGCATAGCTTAGTAATTAGCATGGTAGAGGAGATGAGCATGCATTGAATCTTGGCTCTTGGTTGGATTTGCATCACAAAGCCAAGAGTTGTTGGTGTAGGCCTCCCTTCTCACAAGCCTGGAGTAGGTGATAATCTTTCCATTAAATCTTGAGAAGGAGAGAGAGAGAGTTTTCTTGCTTCACACATTGCTCTTTTGCAGATGGCCTCCCTTTTGGATCCCTATTTTCCCTCCTTTGGATCCCTAATGTCGCCGGTCTGCCAGCTTAGCCAATATTCTAGCTTTTTCTCTCGTGGAACTTCCCCATATTAAATGATTAGTTTAACATGAGAAAATCATTTGGGAGAATTAGATATTAGTTATTATAACACATGTACATCTCTTGCAAGCATCAATCACCTTTCCATGAGCTAGTTGCTATTCAAATTTTAATCAATTGTACTTGATACGGATTGATAGGTACTACTTAAGACTATGAAGGGGTCAAGACCAAGCAAATAAAGACCCATGAGGGGTCTCTCGGGCCTCTATTCACTTAGACGCTTGCCCAAGCAAGCTATTGGTAATACTACGGAATCCCCACATGTAGTAATCCAAAATTGTTGATAAAGGTAAGAGAGTGGTGGACTATGAGGAATTAACTACCCATCAAAAACCTTCATGACAAGAGGATACTCATCTGGTTATAGCTCAAAGAATTATTATGTAGCCTTAATGGAGGACATGCGTTCTCTTGACACATTACCTGCTATAAACAACATTGTGGAGGATCATGACTCATCTAAAAAAGCTAAAATCACTTTTCAGGAGGCCAACCCACTAGATATCTATCTCAAAGTGCACATGCATGAGATAGATAGGGATGATCAAGAGACAAAGGTGGTACATAATTTTTCTCTATATGAAAACTACACTTACAATGTGAAGGGGCCCACTAGGTTTGGCACTTTTAACAAGTGGATTCTTTCTAGTAACCTTGATATTTGTATGGTGCAAGAGTACAAAAGGCATGATAAATCACGTTAAACTATACATTTTAGAGAGATACCTTGGGAAACCTTTGCTGCTATGGAGGAGTTGCAGGATGCCTGACAATCTGTTTCACATCAGAACCAAGGGTCTACTTACCATTCCCAGTCTTATGTCTCCTCACAGTCTAGAATAGATAGGATGTAATTTATGGAAAGTTTAGATTTACTTGACATTGTTGAGCTCATTGTTTACATTCAATGTTCTACATTTGATCATTTTCCCCTTGTGATGACTTTGTCTAATGCATATTCTATTCACGGCATGAGAAATGTTGTTCTTGCTAAACCTCTGATGGTTACAATACTCTACTAAAACAGCATTCTTTTCAATTGATTGTGCATGAATTGATTAAATATGTTAATGTTTTGTTTGGGGATAATGATCCTATGCAAGTTTGGCATTGCATCTTTTCTAGTATGCAGCAATGCATCAGGGAAGTGGATAAACTAGTTTCATATTAGAAATACGAGAAATTAGATGCTGCTTTTGAGTATAATAAATAGGCCTTTTCTAGTGATGTGATTTCTCCTATAAAGTGAGGTACTTGCACATGTACATCTCGTGCAAGCATCAATCACCTTTTTATGAGCTAGTTGCAATTCAATTTTTAATCAATTGTACTTGATAGCGATTGATAGGTACTATTCAAGACTATGAAGGGGTCACGACCAAGTAAATAGAGACCCATGAGGGGTCTCATGGTCCTCTATTCACTTGGTTCTGACCTCATGAGGCCCTAGGCTTAAAAAGTCTAAATCTTGAGTTGAGACGTCAGAATTGAGTGTTTCAAAGTGATATTCTAAGATTTTTGTATGTTTCGGATGCATCCTTGGTATTATTTTTGTATTTCGGAAACATCTCTTATGTGTTTTCTCTCATCGCACATCACAACACTCATTAAGGTTCATGGACATGGATTTTTGTATACTCTTAAGTGTTGAACCGGAGGGAGAGAGCGCAAGTAGACGAAGAGAGATGAAGGAGAAGAGAGAGAGAACTCCATAACTGCAAACCCCAAAGTGTGTCTAGAGCACACATTGAGTACACATATATAGTGGGGACTCCTAGCTATATATAGCGTAGGGGTTGGTATATATAGCTCCAACATCCCCACTCAAATAGGAGTCCCTAACTGTGGATGAAAAAAACCTTGGGGTACAAGGGAAAAACCCACAGCACCATATATATGCACTGTTATATTAACAATTATCAAATTGTACAAAATTCATTTTTCAAGAGCTACATCACTCCATAATATACAATGTGCGCTTTCAAGCGTCTTCTAATGATCCTATATATACAATTGAATTGATGAAAATTCTCCAATATCTTTCAAAAACCTTCAATATCTTTGTGCAGCTTGAATATGTTTGAGTCTCTATACACACTGCTTGATGTGACTTTCATCCTGTAAACAATATCAACTCAATAAACATATCAAGATGTGAAGGTTAGAAATAACCACATCACATTGTCCTTAGAGACGGTTTGCGAGGTCGTTCTAAAGACGACATAGAAACAAACATAAGGACAATGCAATCACATATGTAGATGACATAGAAACAAACATAATATCAATGTAATCACATATGCACACATATATACAAAGCCGGCATATAAAAACACGATGGGGCCCCTTAGATTATTTGTATGCTTGCATGCAGATAAAATGCATTCCATAACATAAGGTTGATGAAACGATAGATTTTTAGTGGTGACTGACAAGAAGATAGCGTTTCAGTAGCGAGACGAGATGATAGATGTTCAGTTGCCAAACGAGACAATAGATTTTCAGCTATGCCGATCCGCCAGCATCAATCTTTTATGAGACGACAGAACTTCAATGTAGCCAATATATTAGTCATCTTGCCATGTCGAAATGCTTCATGCTAGCCATAACACACGGCTTTGACGAGACGAGAAGAAATGCTTTTAGCCATAAGAGAAGGCTTTGACGACATAATTTGAACGTGTTTCCATACCATACACATGGCAATGGACGTACTTATGCATATCATCAACAATCCATAGCCATGATCTTGAGACGCATTTCATCTGCATCAAAGCCAAATAGACGAAAGATCAATATCAAGAACACTAGTTGTGAAGATGCCAATGACGATCACAACATATTTATATCTCATTTTGAACAAACTAGTAATGAACTTGCCAATGAAGTAAGGTTGGAACTTTGAAGAAAATACGCTATCAAAATTAGACTGACATATGCAACCACGAATGTATACACCCAAAATACGTTGTTAAAGATGGTAATGTGGCCAATAATAGAGAACCTCAAGCTAATTTTATCACGCACACTACAAACCAGTAATCCATGTACACTTTCGAAGCAAGTCTGCAACGGCCTGAGAAGAAAATCTGCGCGCACACGACCTGCCTGCAACACACAACCATGGCCTTTATTGCACGCAATCTTGGTCTTGGCTTGCCACGAACTCAGCTCCACAGTCACAACCGCGCTTGCACGACTTATGGCAGCGCAAAAAACAAACAAGCCACGAGAGCATACAGTTGAACCGCAGCATAAGCACTAGAAGCGAGTAAAAAATACCACAAAAGTAGATCAGCCGGCCGTTCTCGCAGCAGCTACCATACTCTTCTGCAATAATATGGTGATGGCAGTTGAAGTACCCTATTAAGGGTAGATCGTCACTTCTTGCACCACCTGGAAATGTAGCGACGGGAAGCTTGGCCTACAGCATGAATTGCGGCAAAAGACCATATTAGGTATTTTGGTAAAAATCTCACATTATGGGAATCTCCAAATCGACCGAATTCATGTAATTTGGGAATTTTCCACTTAAAGTGGGAAAAATTGAGGTGTGTGGCTAGTAAATAAAGTGAAAATCTCATAGGATTGTGGTGTTGATAAACACCAAAAGTCAAGAGGATGTACAACACATGGATTTGAATAATAACTATAAATTACATAAAACAAAGGAAGATACAAAAAAGATTTTGTTTACAAATTGACTAGTATAGTCACAATAGAAGCTCCACATAATTCTACTCCACATTTGATACCATATCTGAACTTTGATCCAAGTGTGGCTGATGTGCACGAGTGAGGCCTTCTTTGGCTTTTAGAGCATGTCTTTCTGGAATCTTTATTCTAGAAAATGGTCCTTCTTTGTTGGGTCTCCAGGACCAAACAATTGCATCTATAGTTTCCCACACTTGTGGGTCCTTATAGTTGACAGCCCAATAACCCTTCCAACAATTACTGTAAGCTTGAGTATCTGTCATCCCACTTTTTCTCGCGCAAGGTGCCCAATATTGAATCAAGAGTTTTCTGTAGTTTGGTGATGTAGGCTCATTATCAATGTCAGATAAAGCCATTGCAAGCCACACTGGATAGATTTCTGTGTCACTCGGAACAAGCATAAGAAAGTCACCTTGGTGCACATCAGACATAGGGTCAAACTCTTCCCTTGGCCTATCTCGTTGAGGCCCACAAAAATGATCATTCAACTCTTCAAGGCCTAGGAATCTTTCTGCTCCTTGTTGCAAATTCATTGTAGTGCTTTGTAGATGAGAATATTCTTGAGTTTTTGGCCAAAACATTTCATACAAGACTCCCTCTGATATGATTGCTTTTCCAATCTCTTCAATTACCTTACTCCAATAATCTATCACGGGTCTATAATATCGCGAAATACTTGAACCATTCCCTAAATTTTTCCAAAATTTTATATAGTTCTTTAGCCCCAAAATGACTTCTTCGTGGGCCTTGACATACTCCGCCATTTGTACTAGAGGTGGATCTCCATGTGGTAACATTGGCTTGCCTTCTGTGTCTGTTTTCCAAAGGCGAATACTTCCACTCCAACTTGATACACCTACATGTGCCTTATATTGCATCATTGGTGTCTCATCTTGCATAAAGAACCTGAACTGAAGCGGTTTGGAATGTCCAACAAGTATGTCTTGTCCATCACAAAGATAGCCATCACAATATTGCTTGAAATCAGGGATCTTTGTGAGAAAAAATGGAGCTGGAGATGAAGATGAGCTGTTTCGTAATGTATCCATCAAATGTGGCAAAGTATAGGTTTGTGTAACTCTCAACTTCTCTGAAAACCTACTAAACATGGCGTCTATGTCCTCATGTGTATGCCCAACCATTAAAAATCCCAGCTGGATGGTTTTGAAAACACCCCTTGCAACAAGCATTGACAAATAGGCAAATAAGTATTGATTTTTGTTTTCCCCTGCACAATTATCCAATTGTAGCAACAAGTTCTCTGGCAATCTGCGAAATGTTGACCCCAATTCCTCTTCTGCAATTTCTGACGACTGCACAATGGGCTCTTTTCCATCACTCAAGTTATGGTAGTCCAAAGCATCCCTTGAGTTCAAAGCATGTAGTAGTGAAATATTGCTCCTTGGAAGTCCATTTGTTACTAGATCACCAAGAGGATGCTTATCTATCCTCTCGAGGTTATGTAAACAATTAGCAATTGAGCCAATTGTAAGATTTGGATGAGCTGGCCACAAACCATTCAAGACAAAGTGTCCGTAATGACCTTCTCCATGTCCATGAGTGATCATGCCAATCAATGCCACCTGCAGATTATATCCTGAATCCACACCCTTGGGAACAATGCGTAATCTAGGAATGGCAGTCTTCTTTTGATCCATCTTATCATGGATTATGCATACATATTTTTGTGGTTGAGTTTCTGAATACGTGCGCCATGCATAATATAGGCTTCTGCAACTCTTTTGTTGTGCCATGTGAACTTCTCTCTCCCTCAAGAGAAGAGCTCTCTCTTCAAGAGAAGGTTTAGCTTCTAACCTTGCCTTGATTGAGCTACAAATATTGCACTTAGAGAACTCACTCGTCTTTGTTAAAGTGACATGTGGGTACTCTTTGTTCCAAATTCTACCAAAAGAAGATTGGGATAGCTTCTTCTCATAGCCCATTTGGTCAAGTGTCGTGTTGATTTCACATAAAATATCCACTTGTTTGTATGTTGATGGAATCACCAATTGAGTCTCTCTTGAGCCATCTAGCAGTGTTCTACTTCTATGTGGCATTTTCTCAGAGTTATTTTCCACAAACTCGTTTAGTAGTGCTCTTGCTAAACTAGTATGTTGAAGTCCCCTTCTCAATGTACATGTGTTCCCATGTACATATTGGCGCACACCATTTTCAAAGTTCTCCTTGTATCGATAAAATGATGTCTTTGGTATTCCATGTAGCTCATACCATGCTCTACAACAAACAATAGAGCCATTTAGCCTGAATTGGTATCGTGACTTCTCATCTTTCTGATAACATATAGAAAGAACATCATAAACATAATTAGTGCGTGATTTTTGAGACTCTCCCCAAAATTGTTGTCGTAACCTTGTCACCATATCACGATCTGCAAATTGGCAGCATTTTTGTGCACAACAATCAATGCATGATACCCTTTGAATTGATTTGTTTGAAAGGTAAAAAGTCGAAGCTGGTGCTGCTTTTGATTTTTGAGTCCTGTTCATGAAAGTGTATCGTCTCTTCCTTGACAACTGGACAACATTACTCCCATCAAGTTTTTTTCCAACATTGCCATCGTTGGATACATCCTCATATGTAGCATGCATGCCATCAACAGGAACAAAGCGTTGTAATGGGCTCCCATTCAACATTGTTGTCTGCTTGATGGGCCACTTTAGCAAAGTGATGCTACCCACTTCAACCACATCATGAATGCTTGCATTTTCTCTTTCAATACCCACACCCACACAATCAGGACCAAGTTCCTGAAAGTTGACATAATCATGTGGAAATACATATAAGATGGTCCCTTCATTCATGGTTTGCATCATTGTGTCATCTTTTAAAAGGACCCTCTGATTTCTCCAAGACTCTCGAATCATTGCTTCAAATTCTGGGCTTGTCATAGGTATTGCATCTGTAACTAGAGGATCAGAATGATCATGTTCTTCATCACCATTGTAGCTTTCGTGTGGATCAATTAAGTTCCCATTTAATACAAAAGATTGCAAAAGAAGCTTTGACCATCGAACAGCACTCCATAATGAGCCTTGGAGAGATGAAGTATCCATTGTAGGAAAAGGTAGGACCACATCCTTCAAGCATTCCTCCACTAGTATGGAGACATTTCCCAGCCCTATCTTTGTACCACCACAAGTGGAATCTGGATCTGTTCTACACACACAACCAATACCAACGATTTCATTGTCAAGTATCATATGTACTTTCTCCCCAGATTCAAAGTCCATCCTGTAAGTAAAAAGATTACATTGTTAAATCCATAGTTATAGAAAAATACTCTTCAAACCAAAAATCATGCTACAACATGAAAAAGGTTTGCATAGGTTGGACAAGTGGTGAACCTTGAGACCAAATCCTCCTTGCTATATTAATGGAAGCAAGGTTGGACAAGTGGTGGACCTTGAAACCAAAGCCTCTTTGCTATATGAGAGCATAGGTTGGACAAGTGGTGGACCTAGTTGTAATACCCACTGCCACCTATCAACTACTATAAGACTATGCTTTCCAATGTCCAAGTATCCCTTGAGTCTTTCAAGGTTGAACACGTGGTGGACCTTGAAACAAAAATCCCCTTTCTATATCAGAGCATAGCTTGGACAAGTGGTGGACCTAGTTATAATGCCCAATATCCAAGGTGAAACACCTTAGAACCTTGCTACCTTGCTTGCCAATGTTTACGTAGCCCCTCATTTCTTTAATGGAAGCAAGGTTGGACAAGTGGTGGACCTTGAAAGCAAAGCCTCTTTGCGATATGAGAGCATAGGTTGGACCTAGTTGTAATACCCACTGCCACCTATCAACTACTATAGGACTATGCTTTCCAATGTCCAAGTATCCCTTGAGTCTTGCAAGGTTGAACACGTGGTGGACCTTGAAACCAAAATCCCCTTTCTATATTAGAAAGGTTGAACACATGGTGGACCTTTAAACGAAAATCCCCTTTCTTTATCAGAGCATAGCTTGGACAAGTGGTGGACCTAGTTATAATGCCCAATATCCAAGGTGAAACACCTTAGAACCTTGCTACCTTGCTTGCCAATGTTTACGTAGCCCCTCATTTCTTTAATGGAAGCAAGGTTGGACAAGTGGTGGACCTTGAAAGCAAAGCCTCTTTGCGATATGAGAGCATAGGTTGGACCTAGTTGTAATACCCACTGCCACCTATCAACTACTATAGGACTATGCTTTCCAATGTCCAAGTATCCCTTGAGTCTTGCAAGGTTGAACACGTGGTGGACCTTGAAACCAAAATCCCCTTTCTATATTAGAAAGGTTGAACACATGGTGGACCTTTAAACGAAAATCCCCTTTCTTTATCAGAGCATAGCTTGGACAAGTGGTGGACCTAGTTATAATGCCCAATATCCAAGGTGAAACACCTTAGAACCTTGCTACCTTGCTTGCCAATGTTTACGTAGCCCCTCATTTCTTTAATGGAAGCAAGGTTGGACAAGTGGTGGACCTTGAAAGAAAAGCCTCTTTGCGATATGAGAGCATAGGTTGGACCTAGTTGTAATACCCACTGCCACCTATCAACTACTATAGGACTATGCTTTCCAATGTCCAAGTATCCCTTGAGTCTTGCAAGGTTGAACACGTGGTGGACCTTGAAACCAAAATCCCCTTTCCATATCAGAGCATAGCTTGGACAAGTGGTGGACCTAGTTATAAAGCCCCTCCTTTCTTTAATGGAAGAAAGGTTGGAAAAGTGGTGAATCTTGAAACCCAAACCCTTTGGCTATATATAGAGGATATCTTGGACAAGTGGTGGGCTTAGTTGTAGTATCCAATGTCCAAGGTCCAAGGTGAACTATGTAAAGACCTTACTTCCAAAAACAGAGTCGTACAAGTGGTTCTCCTTGAAACCAAAACCTCCTTAGTGTATTAGAACATAGCTTGGAGAAGTGGTGGACTTAGTTGTAATGGTGAATGTCCAAAGCAAACTATTATAGGACCTTGCTTCCCAAATCAAGTTTGGACAAGTGGTGGATCTTGAAACCAAAACCCCCTTACTCTATTAGAGCATAGCTTAGATAAGTGGTGGACCTAGCTGCCATGGAAAATGTTCAATCTGAACTGCTGCAAGACCTTGCTATTAAATGTCTAAGTAGAGCTAGCTTCTTTAATGGAATCAAGGTTGGGAAAGTGGTGCATCTTGAAACCAAAAGCCCCTTATTGTATTAGAGCATAGCTTGGACAAGTGAGGGACCTAGTTTTAATGTGTGATGTCCAAAGAAAAGTATTACAAGACCTTGCTTTCCAATATTTGAATTGGTCAAGTGGTTAAAACTAAGTATAAAACTTTGACCATTTTCTTCTCGAATTGCCAAAAAGCTAGTTTTAGACACCCCTAAATGAAAATGGTTTAGGGTGGCCTTAAACAATGTTTTTTCAAAGACTTGAACAAAAGGGTTGTTGAAGAGTAATGACAATTTATTGTGGCTTGAAGTGCCTGAGTATGTGAAAACAAGCCTAGGTTTTCCACGAGGCAAAAGGTGACATAATAAGAACATTGGAAAGTTAGGATTGACCATGTGGCCTAAACTTTGGCAAGTGAAGTGGTGGCCAAGTTTTGTGGCACAGTGTGCACTTGGTCCTATATGTGTTGACCACTTGGCTAAATCTAGGACCATAAGGCCAAACCTTTGGCACCTTAAATATAGTATGGGACGTAATCTAGAACTGCTATAGTAAATTAGTAGTATAGCTAATATGTTAATATTTGTATTATATTTAAGTATATGCTAATATAATTTATGTTCAAAATTTCACTAATGAAGAATGTTCCCATTTAGCACTCCAGATGCGGGGTCTTAGGGCAATGCCACAATGGGGTGACAAGGCAGCGCTTCCACGTGAGGTTTGGGGGTAGCGCTCTTGATGGGGATGTGGAATATAGCGCTCTCGATGGCGGGGCTTGGGAGGTTGATTTTGGGATATTGTTCTGAGCGGGGTCCTGGGGCAGCGCCTTGGGCGGGGTCCGGGGCAGCGCCCAAAGATTTTTTTTTTTTTAAAGTGAATTCCTAGTATAGAGTTATGCATGTTTTTCATATTTTCAACCATGATTTCTTTAATTTTGGCCGTGTGAATTGGTTAATTTTTTATATTGCTTTTGTTTTTTTTAATCCTATGATAAAACATGGACTTGTAGCATACGTGGCATTCTAATAAACCCTATCAAGATTAGGCACACAGAGAGCGCACGAGAAACGCACACAGAGAAAGCAGGCGAGCAGCAAAAACACAGAAAGCGCACACGGATCGCACACAGTTGGAGTATACGCGCGCGTAGAGGAGCAAGCTCGGCATCGTACACAACACACAGGTGGAGTGCACAGGATTGAAAGTTCGCGCACAAGACAAAGAAACAGCAGCGTACACAACGCTTTCCAGAAGGGCAGGATCGGGCAGTCTTCTCAGGAGACATTGCACACCTCACGAATAGAGAAAAAACAGGTATTTCTCTCTCTCTCACTCTCTGTCTTTCTCCATATAGAGAAGATGGTTCTCTGTAACTCTTCTTGCACACACACTCTCTCGTCAAAAGACAGAGATACATAGTTTAAACGTATCCCCGCACACATACACATATTCCCACACATCGTCTTCCTCTCTTCCACATACATAACCACAGTGAAATCTGTTATCTTGCTGTCTCTCTCTTGAAAATACATGCACATATTCCCACACATCGTCTTCCTCACTTCCACATACATAACCACAATGAAATCTGTTATCTTGTTGTCTCTCTCTTGAAAATACGTGCACATATTCCCATACATCGTCTTCCTCTCTTCCACATACATAAACACAGTGAAATCTGTTATCTTTCTCTCTCCTCTCTCTAAAAAACAGTTATTTATCTCTCTCTCTCTCTCTATCTATCTATCTCTGTATTTGCTATCTCTCTCTTGAAAATACATGCTCATGTATGTGTGCGTCTGTGTTATCTATGTGTATGTATGTATATTTGTGTTATTTCATTGTAATACTCATACATAATGCAGATACACAATTACACTTAATTACGATATGCACACATAGTATATATACATACATAAATATCACAAATAACTAACACATTGTAATACTAGTAAAATTGAATGGAAGACTTACTTGCGTGATCTGTTAAAGTCGATTCTTGTAGCGAGTTCTGGATGTATGCTGAGCTGATTTTCCTCTAATCCATTTGTAGATATGATTGTAACTTCTGTATCTCAAAAATAGTAGTGTTGTTTAGTGATACACCTAATGGACATAAATGGTTTAAACTAGGACATGTAGACCAAAAATACGTGTATTTCTTTGGATGAATATATACACTTTTTGGTGACCCTTACCACAAGTGGTGGACCTTAAGACCAATGGACTATAAGGACCTCCAAACAATACCTTGTACACTCAATCCTTCTTGGTATCTAGGTTGGACAAGTGGTGGACCTTGTTCAAATTCTCTAACCACTCTCTCTAACATGGTGACATAATTTAGGTGTGATAAATTCATATCTATGCAAACTAATATCAGTTTAGGCTTGTTAATTTGAATTTGTTTGAATTTATGTACAATATAATGATTTGAGGTTTGCATATTTGAATTTAGGTGGTATAATGATATCTTTTTGTGGTAAACTTGAATTTAAAATCAATTTTGCGTAGAATATTTTAAATTTAAGTAGTAAAATTTAAATTTTTATAAAAAAGTTTGAATTTTAAAATTTGGGCGGGATAGTTTAAAATTTAGGCGGGATATTTAAGATTTGGGAGGGATATTTTAAATTTAGGCGGGAAGGTTTTGAATTTATAGCGAGATCTCCCTTACATAAGAGAGTATAGGTTGGACAAGTGGTGGACCTTCAAGCTAGAGCATCCATGCTACTGGACATGATAGGTAGGGAATCTAGTTGAATATTGTATGTATAATATATATGTAATAGATCTAGCTTGGACAAGTGGTGGACCTTGGAATAAAAACCCATGTAAAACATATCATGCACATTCCAAGTGGTCAAAAAAAATATCATTTAGAATATAGCCTTATAGGTTGGACAAGTGGTGGACCTTAACACCCAGATATTCTTCATATAATGACATAGCGTGGAAAACTGGTGAATCTTGAGACCAAACCATGCTACTAGCGATAATAGCTTGGACAAGTGGTGGACCTTTAAAGTAAACCCCCCATCTACGAAATATCGTGGGTTTAAGGTATTTCGATGGAGCCTAGCATCTTGGAGACATCGTGCATCTTGCTTCTCTTCATGTTTCAATGGAGCCTATCTTGGACAAATGGTGGAGCATCCTTCTCTCCATGTTTCAATGGACCCTAGCTTGGACAAGTGGTGGACCTTTACTTCTCTCTATTATTCAATAGAGTTAGCTTGGACAAGTGGTGGACCTTGGAACCAAACCCCCATTTAAAACCTAT
Source organism: Adiantum capillus-veneris (assembly GCF_014529385.1). Taxonomy (NCBI): domain Eukaryota; kingdom Viridiplantae; phylum Streptophyta; class Polypodiopsida; order Polypodiales; family Pteridaceae; genus Adiantum; species Adiantum capillus-veneris. The sequence continues at coordinate 42,569,766 of NC_140948.1, forward strand.
CATGGTCACTCCAAGTGGTGAGAAAGAATAACCTTTAAGATATAGCCTTATAGGTTGGACAAGTGGTGGACCTTAACACGCGCATATTCTTAATTTAATGACATAGAGTGGAAAAGTGGTGAATCTTGAGACCAAACCACTCAGGCTACTAGCAATAATAGCTTGGACAAGTGGTGGACCTTGACTGTAAACCCCTCATCTACGACATATCGTGGGTTTAATGTTTTTCGATGGAGCCTAGCATCTTGGAGACATGGTGCACCTTGATTCTCCTCATGTTTCAATGGAGCCTACCTTGCACAAATGGTGGAGCATCCTTCTCTCCATGTTTCAATGGACCCTAGCTTAGACAAGGGGTGGACCTTTGCTTCTCTCTATGTTTCAATAGAGTTAGCTTGACAAGTGGTGGACCTTGGAACCAAACCCCCATTTAAAACCTATCATGGTCACTCCAAGTGGTGAGAAAGAATAACCTTTAAGATATAGCCTTATAGGTTGGACAAGTGGTGGACCTTAACACGCGCATATTCTTAATTTAATGACATAGAGTGGAAAAGTGGTGAATCTTGAGACCAAACCACTCAGGCTACTAGCAATAATAGCTTGGACAAGTGGTGGACCTTGACTGTAAACCCCTCATCTACGACATATTGTGGGTTTAATGTTTTTCGATGGAGCCTAGCATCTTGGAGACATGGTGCACCTTGATTCTCCTCATGTTTCAATGGAGCCTACCTTGCACAAATGGTGGAGCGTCCTTCTCTCCATGTTTCAATGGACCCTAGCTTAGACAAGGGGTGGACCTCTGCTTCTCTCTATGTTTCAATAGAGTTAGCTTGGACAAGTGGTGGACCTTGGAACCAAACCCCCATGTAAAACCTATCATGGTCACTCCAAGTAGTAAGAAAGAATAACCTTTAAGATGTAGCCTTATAGGTTGGACAAGTGGTGGACCTTAACACCCACATATTCTTAATAAAAGTGGTGAATCTTGAGACCAAACCACTCAGGCTACTAGCAATAATAGCTTGGACAAGTGGTGGACCTTGAATGTAAACCCCTCATCTACGAAATATCGTGGGTTTAATGTATTTCGATGGAGCCTAGCATCTTGGAGACATGGTGCAGCTTGCTTCTCGTCATGTTTCAATGGAGCCTATCTTGGACAAATGGTGGAGCATCCTTCTCTCCATGTTTCAATGGACCCTAGCTTGGACAAGTGGTGGACCTTTGTTTCTCTCTATGTTTCAATAGAGTTAGCTTGGACAAGTGGTGGACCTTGGAACCAAACCCCCATGTAAAACCTATCATGGTCACTCCAAGTGGTAATAAAGAATAACCTTTAAGATGTAGCCTTATAGGTTGGACAAGTGGTGGACCTTAACACACGCATATTCTTAATATAATGACATAGAGTGGAAAAGTGGTGACTCTTGAGACCAAACCACTCAGGCTACTAGCAATAATAGCTTGGACAAGTGGTGGACCTTGAATGTACACCCCTCATCTACGACATATCGTGGGTTTAATGTTTTTCAATGGAGCTTAGCATCTTGGAGACATGGTGCACCTTGCTTCTCCTCATGTTTGAATGGAGCCTACCTTGGACAAATGGTGGAGCATCCTTCTCTCCATGTTTCAATGGACCCTAGCTTAGACAAGGGGTGGACCTTTGCTTCTCTCTATGTTTCAATAGAGTTAGCTTGGACAAGTGGTGGACCTTGGAACCAAACCCCCATGTAAAACCTATCATGGTCACTCCAAGTAGTAAGAAAGAATAACCTTTAAGATGTAGCCTTATAGGTTGGACAAGTGGTGGACCTTAACACCCACATATTCTTAATAAAAGTGGTGAATCTTGAGACCAAACCACTCAGGCTACTAGCAGTAATAGCTTGGACAAGTGGTGGACCTTGAATGTAAACCCCTCATCTACGAAATATCGTGGGTTTAATGTATTTCGATGGAGCCTAGCATCTTGGAGACATGGTGCAGCTTTCTTCTCGTCAAGTTTCAATGGAGCCTATCTTGGACAAATGGTGGAGCATCCTTCTCTCCATGTTTCAATGGACCCTAGCTTGGACAAGTGGTGGACCTTTGTTTCTCTCTATGTTTCAATAGAGTTAGCTTGGACAAGTGGTGGACCTTGGAACCAAACCCCCATGTAAAACCTATCATGGTCACTCCAAGTGGTAATAAAGAATAACCTTAAAGATGTAGCCTTATAGGTTGGACAAGTGGTGGACCTTAACACGCGCATATTCTTAATATAATGACATAGAGTGGAAAAGTGGTGAATCTTGAGACCAAACCACTCAGGCTACTAGCAATATTAGCTTGGACAAGTGGTGGACCTTGAATGTACACCCCTCATCTACGACATATCGTGGGTTTAATGTTTTTCAATGGAGCTTAGCATCTTGGAGACATGGTGCACCTTGCTTCTCCTCATGTTTGAATGGAGCCTACCTTGGACAAATGGTAGAGCATCCTTCTCTCCATGTTTCAATGGACCCTAGCTTAGACAAGGGGTGGACCTTTGCTTCTCTCTATGTTTCAATAGAGTTAGCTTGGACAAGTGGTGGACCTTGGAACCAAACCCCCATGTAAAACCTATCATGGTCACTCCAAGTAGTAAGAAAGAATAACCTTTAAGATGTAGCCTTATAGGTTGGACAAGTGGTGGACCTTAACACCCACATATTCTTAATAAAAGTGGTGAATCTTGATACCAAACCACTCAGGCTACTAGCAATAATAGCTTGGACAAGTGGTGGACCTTGAATGTAAACCCCTCATCTACGAAATATCGTGGGTTTAATGTATTTGGATGGAGCCTAGCATCTTGGAGACATGGTGCAGCTTGCTTCTCGTCATGTTTCAATGGATCCTATCTTGGACAAATGGTGGATCATCCTTCTCTCCATGTTTCAATGGACCCTAGCTTGGACAAGTGGTGGACCTTTGTTTCTCTCTATGTTTCAATAGAGTTAGCTTGGACAAGTGGTGGACCTTGGAACCAAACCCCCATGTAAAACCTATCATGGTCACTCCAAGTGGTAATAAAGAATAACCTTTAAGATGTAGCCTTATAGGTTGGACAAGTGGTGGACCTTAACACGCGCATATTCTTAATATAATGACATAGAGTGGAAAAGTGGTGAATCTTGAGACCAAACCACTCAGGCTACTAGCAATAATAGCTTGGACAAGTGTGGACCTAGAATGTAAACCCCTCATCTACGACATATCGTGGGTTTAATGTTTTTCGATGGAGCCTAGCATCTTGGAGACATGGTGCACCTTGCTTCTCCTCATGTTTCAATGGAGCCAACTTGGACAAATGGTGGAGCATCCTTCTCTCCATGTTTCAATGGACCCTAGCTTAGACAAGGGGTGGACCTTTGCTTCTCTCTATGTTTCAATAGAGTTAGCTTGGACAAGTGGTGGACCTTGGAACCAAACCCCATGTAAAACCTATCATGGTCACTCCAAGTAGTAAGAAAGAATAACCTTTAAGATGTAGCCTTATAGGTTGGACAAGTGGTGGACCTTAACACCCACATATTCTTAATAAAAGTGGTGAATCTTGAGACCAAACCACTCAGGCTACTAGCAATAATAGCTTGGACAAGTGGTGGACCTTGAATGTAAACCCCTCATCTACGAAATATCGTGGGTTTAATGTATTTCGATGGAGCCTAGCATCTTGGAGACATGGTGCAGCTTGCTTCTCGTCATGTTTCAATGGAGCCTATCTTGGACAAATGGTGGAGCATCCTTCTCTCCATGTTTCAATGGACCCTAGCTTGGACAAGTGGTGGACCTTTGTTTCTCTCTATGTTTCAATAGAGTTAGCTTGGACAAGTGGTGGACCTTGGAACCAAACCCCCATGTAAAACCTATCATGGTCACTCCAAGTGGTAATAAAGAATAACCTTTAAGATGTAGCCTTATAGGTTGGACAAGTGGTGGACCTTAACATGCGCATATTCTTAATATAATGACATAGAGTGGAAAAATGGTGAATCTTGAGACCAAACCACTCAGGCTACTACCAATAATAGCTTGGACAAGTGTTGGACCTTGAATGTAAACCCCTCATCTATGACATATCATGGGTTTAATGTTTTTCGATGGAGCCTAGCATCTTGGAGTCATGGTGCACCTTGATTCTCCTCATGTTTGAATGGAGCCTACCTTGGACAAATGGTGGAGCATCCTTCTCTCCATGTTTCAATGGACCCTAGCTTAGACAAGGGGTGGACCTTTGCTTCTCTCTATGTTTCAATAGAGTTAGCTTGGACAAGTGGTGGACCTTGGAACCAAACCCCCATGTAAAACCTATCATGGTCACTCCAAGTAGTAAGAAAGAATAACCTTTAAGATGTAGCCTTATAGGTTGGACAAGTGGTGGACCTTAACACCCACATATTCTTAATAAAAGTGGTGAATCTTGAGACCAAACCACTCACGCTACTAGCAATAATAGCTAGGGATAACCATTAAGATATAGTCTTTCAAGGGGTGAGAAAGAATAACCATTACGATATAGTCTTATAGGTTGGACAAGTGGTGGACCTTAACACCCAAATATTCTTAATATAATGATAGAGAGTGGAAAAGTGGTGAATCTTGAGAGCAAACCACTCATGCTACTAGCGATAATAGGTTGGACAAATTGTTGATCTTGAATGTAAACTCCCCATGTACAAAATAACGTGGGTTTAAGGTATTTCGATGGAGTCTAGAATCTTGGAGATATGGTGCAGCTTGCTTCTCTTCATGTTTCAATGGAGTCTATCTTGGACAAATGGTGGAGCATCCTTCTCTCCATGTTTCAATAGACCCTAGCTTAGACAAGTGGTGGACCTTTGCTTCTCTCTATGTTTGAATAGAGTTAGCTTGGACAAGTGGTGGACCTTGGAACCAACCCCCCATGTAAAACCTTTCATGGTCACTCCAAGTGGTCAGAAAGAATAACCATTAAGATATAGTCTTATAGGTTGGACAAGTGGTGGACCTTAATACCCAAATATTCTTAATATAATAACACAGAGTGAAAAAGTGGTGAATCTTGAGACCAAACCCCTCATGCTACTAGCGTTAATAGGTTGGACAACTGGTGGACCTTGAATGTAAACCTTCCATGTTTCAATAGAGTTAGCTTCGACAAATGGTGGAGCATCCTTCTCTCCATGTTTCAATGGAGCCTAGCTTGGACAAGTGGTGGACCTTCTGCTTCTCTCTATGAGAAGAATAAAGTTAGCTTGGATAAGTGGTGGACCTTGGAACTAAACCCCTATGTAAAACATATCATGGACATTTCAAGTGGTGAGAAAGAATACCCTTTAAGATATACGCTTATAGGTTGGACAAGTGGTCGACCTTAACACCTAGATCTTCTTTATATAATGACATAGAGTGGAAAAGTGGTGAATCTTGAGACCAAACCACTCATGCTACTAGGGATAATAGCTTGGAAAAGTGACTGACCTTGACGTTAAACCCCACATGTAAACAATATCGTGGGTTTAAGGTATTTCAATGGATGCTAGAATCTTGGAGACATGGTGCAACTTGCTTCTTTTCATGTTTCAATGAAGCCTATCTTCCACCAATGGGGGATCATCCTTCTCTAAATGTCTCAGTGGAGCCTAGCTTGGACAAGTGGTGGACCTTTGCTTCTCTCTATGTTTCCATAGAGTTAGCTTGGACAAGTGGTGGACCTTGAAACCAAACCCCCATGTAAAACATATCATGGTCATTCCAAGTGGTGAGAAATAATACCCTTTAAGATCTAGCCTTATAGGTTGGACAAGTGGTCGACCTTAGAACCTAGATCTTCATAATATAACGACATAGGGTGGAAAAGTGGTAAATCTTGAGACCCAACCACTAGTGCTACTAGGGATAATAGCTTGGAAAAGTGACTGACCTTGACGTTAAACCCCACATGTAAACAATATCGTGGGTTTAAGGTATTTCAATGGATCCTAGAATCTTGGAGACATGGTGCAGATTGCTTCCCTTCATGTTTCAATGGAGCCTATCTTGGACAAATGGTGGAGCATCCTTCTCTCCATGCTTCAATGGAGCCTAGCTTGGACAAGTGGTGGACCTTTGCTTCTCTCTATGTTTCAATAGAGTTAGCTTGGACAAGTGGTGGGCCTTGGAACCAAACTCCCATGTAAAACCTATCTTGGTAACTCCAAGTGGTGAGAAAGAATAAAGTTTAAGATATGGCATTATAGGTTGGACAAGTGGTGGACCTTAGCACCCATATATTCTTAATAGAATGACATAGAGTGGAAAAATGGTGAATCTTGAGACCAAACCACTCATGCTACTAGAGATAATAGGTTGGACAAGTGGTGGACCTTGAATGTAAACCCCCCATGTACAAAATATCATGGGTTTGAGGTATTTCAATGGAGCTTAGCATCTTGGAGACATGGTGTAGCTTGCTTCTCTTCATGTTTCAATGGAGTGTATCTTGGACAAATGGTGGAGCATCCTTCTCTCCATGTTTCAATGGACCCTAGCTTGGACAAGTGGTGGACCTTTGATTCTCTCTATGTTTCAATAGAGTTAGCTTGGACAAGTGGTGGACCTTGAAACAAAACCCCCATGTAAAACCTATGCTGGTCACTCCAAGTGGTGAGAAAGAATAACCCTTAAGATATAGCCTTATAGGTTGGACAAGTGGTGGACCTTAACACCCAAATATTCTTAATATAATGACAGAGTGAAAAAGTGGTGAATCTTGAGACCAAACCACTCATGCTACTAGCGTTAATAGGTTGGACAAGTGGTGGACCTTGAATGTAAACCCCCCATGTTTCAATAGAGTTAGCTTCGACAAATGGTAGAGGATCCTTCTCTCCATGTTTCAATGGAGCCTAGCTTGGACAAGTGGTGGACCTTTGTTTCTCTCTATGTTTCAATAGAGTTAGCTTGGAGAGGTGGTGGACCTGGAGCCAAACCCCCATGTAAAACATATCATGGACATTTCAAGTGGTGAGAAAGAATACCCTTTAAGATATACCCTTATATGTTGGACAAGTGGTCGACCTTAACACCCAGATCTTCTTAACGTAATGACATAGAGTGGAAAAGTGGTGAATCTTCAGACCAAACCACTCATGCTACTAGAGATAATAGGTTGGACAAGTGGTGGACCTTGAATGTAAACTCCCCATGTACAAAATATCATGGGTTTAAGGTATTTCAATGGATCTTAGCATCTTGGAGACATGGTGCAGCTTGCTTCTCTTCATGTTTCAATGGAGCCTATCTTGGACAAATGGTGGAGCATCCTTCTCTCCATGTTTCAATGGACCCTAGCTTAGACAAGTGGTGGACCTTTGCTTCTCTCTATGTTTCAATAGAGTTAGCTTGGACAAGTGGTGGAACTTGGAACCAAACCCCCATGTAAAACCTATCATGGTCATTCCAAGTGGTGAGAAAGAATACCCTTTAAGATATAGCCTTATAGGTTGGACAAGTGGTGGACCTTAACACCCAGATCTTCTTAATATAATGACATAGAGTAGAAAAGTGGTGAATCTTGACATCAAACCACTCATGCTACTAGTGATAATAGGTTGGACAAGTGGTGGACCTTGAATGTAAACCCCCATGTACGAAATATCATGGGTTTAAGATATTTCAATGGAGCCTAGCATTTTGGAGACATGGTGCAGCTTGCTTCTCTTCATGTTTCAATCAAACCTGGCTTGGACAAATGGTGGAGCATCCTTCTCTCCATGTTTCAATGGAGCCTAGCTTGGACAAGTGGTGGACCTTTGATTCTCTCTATGTTTCAATAGAGTTAGCTTGGACAAGTGGTGGACCTTGGAACCGTACCCCTATGTAAAACCCATCATGTGCATTCCAAGTGGTGGTAAATAATACCATTTAAGATATAGCCTTATAGGTTGGACAAGTGGTGGACCTTAACACCCAGATCTTCTTAATATAATGACATAGAGTGGAAAAGTGGTGAATCTTGAGACCAAACCACTCATGCTACTAGGGATAATAGGTTGGACAAGTGGTGGACCTTGAATTTAAACCCCACATATACAAAATATCATGGGTTTAAGGTATTTCAATGGAGCCTAGCATCTCAAAGACATGGTGCATCTTGTTTCTCTTCATGTTTCAATGGAGCCTATTTTGGACAAATGGTGGAGCATCCTTCTCTCCATGTTTCAATGGACCCTAGATTGGACAAGTGGTGGACCTTTGCTTCTCTCTATGTTTCAATATAGTTAGCCTATATTAGACAATTAGTAGACCTCCAATCTCTCCATGTTGTCTAGAGCTAAGCTTGGACAAGTGGTGGACCTTACTTCTCCCTTCCCTTAGTTTACTAGCTTAAATGATCACTATGTATACTTGCTTAGATCTAGCTTGAACAAGTGGTGGAACTTGTATTCACACAAACTTAATCCATTACAAAAAAGTATATGTTAAAATAACATTTGGTTTTTTTTGTTTCAGGAAAGATGGCTCCAAAAAACAGGTTGCAAGGGTTGCTGTCTCAGTTGACTATACTTGCAATGATCTTAGGAAATGGTATTTGGACATACATGGTATAGAGGGTGCACAATTTCATAAGGTGCATCTATTTATTGCCAAAAAGGATAATGACAGCTTGTTTGAAGATGTTGGACAAGTTGTGGAAGCATCTGTCTCTGTAGTTGATAGTCATCCAGAGGTGGAATGCATTGACATTCTAGTTCCAATGAATCTAGAATTTCAACTATCTCCAGGAGCATATGCATTGGAGCGCATGTCTAGAAACAAAGAAGAGACAATGTTTTCTCGAGGATGGAAGTTTGCAGAATCAAATCCAAATATCACAGCAGATCAACTTCAAGCTCCATCATTGCCACACTACAACGAAAAAAATGTGAAAGCTTCACGACCACCATCACAAAGAAGCAAGCAAAAGTGCAGAAAGTAGAAGCTAAGCGAACTAGCTCCATTTTGGATGTAGACAAGGCATCTTTGGCATCCTCATCAACAGAGGGTTCAATGTCAAAGATGAGAATTGTGGATCCAGATGTTTTAGAAGCTGAGGCCATGAAAGGACAAGAAAAAGATACAGGTGGAATGAATAAGTACATAAATTATTTTCCTTTCCAATATAGGGAATTTGATATCCCTATTCAAAATTGTTGGCTTGCTCCTGATCACTATAATGCACGTATTATGGATAAAAAACACGCTGAAAGTGTGTTATTTGGATTTTCACGGAGTACGACCAAGCCTGCAGCATGTGCATATTTGATGCCTGTTCGAAATGCAAAATCAAAGAAGGGGACTCCTTTGGCAGTAGAAGAGGTAGAGGAGCAAAAAATTAAAGATTATCATTATTGGATTCTTGATGGGCAGCATTCAATCTATGCTGCAAAAGTTTTGCTTCACAATGAACAAAACAACAAAGAGATCTTTGAAAGACTGATTAGCGTGTATAAATTTAGAAAGGCTCGCATTGTTGTGAATGCTCCTCCATTTGTTGCAACTGCTATATCTGCCATTGCAAATGAGGAGGCTCAGGCATTGTATGTCAAGCAACCTTACAGCCAAATATTGAGACATTTACGGAGTCAATGGATCTTCGCAGGACGACACCAAAGGCAGCAAGTGGAATTGCAGAGGGACATGCATCTCGTGCCGGATGGGATGTAAGTTATTTTCTTTGTCTTTTTGATAGTGTTTAATTAACAAATCTTGCTCAATAGTTTAATTATTTCTCTATTTCTTTTCAGGGTTTTCTTCGATTGGCAAGAATGAGTGCAGCAGCAAGTTGGATTGCTAAACAGGCACACATGGTCACCTACTCTGATTTAGTTTATGATTGCTGGATAGAAATCATTGAAAATCTAGAAGAGGAGAATAAGAAACCCCCAACAACTGTATTTAGATATCTTTGTGGCCTTGAGGAATCAGAGGTAAAGACTATTCAAGAAGAGATTAGAGATGAGAAGATTTTACTGTCAAAGAGTGCAAAGGATGGTGATGCAACTGACATGTATGATCGAATCAAGCAGTTGAAGCAAGACAAATTGATTCAAGATGCACTTCTTGAAGGCTTCAACAATTTGAATGAGTCTTCACCATGTAAAGACTGGGAGGAGGTGGTCAAAATGTATAACATCAATGATGTTGTTTATAAAACAATTTTAATGCTATGCGAGGAATGGATCAGATCTAGTTTGACGCGTTTCAATGGATCCTAGCTTAGAAAAGTGGTGGAGCTTTGCTTCTCTCCATGTTCCAATGGACCATAGCTTAGACAAGTGGTAGACCTTGAAAAACACCCCTCGTATACAACATATTATGGGGTTTTCATGTTTCAATGGCTCCTAGCTTGGACAAATGGTAGAGCTTGCTTCTCTTTATGTTTCAATGGATCCAATCTTAGCCAAGGGGTGGACCTTGAAACAAGAATCCCCCCCCCCATGTACAACGTATTATGGGTTTTGAAAGCACTGGGAGAAAATAATAGCTTTGATAAGTGGTGGACCTTGCTTCTCTCCATGCTTCAATGGAGCCGAGGTTGGACACATGTTGGAGAGAAGATGGTTGCCCATGAAATAAGACCATGCATGCTATAATCAATCATATGTTGTACACATGGTGGACCTTGCAATTGTTTTATATGCCTAACTTGGACAAGTGGAGGACCCTTGATTACCTCTAGATATCAACAACAAGCCAAGTTTGGACAAGTGTAGTACCACCAAACCAGAATCTATATGCTACAATAGAGTATAGGTAGGACACGCGATGAACCTTGATATCAAACCATCCATGCTACTAGAGATGATAGGTTTCACATGTGGTGGAACCTTGTATCAATGTTCTATGTGTAGTTTTTGACTAGTGATAGACCTTGAAACTAATCCCTCTAGGCTACAAGAAAAAAAGAGATGGATGAGGAGGCTAGACTACTTTTGTTGCATCAATGCATCCCATGTTACCACATATACTATAGGGTTCTTGGATAAGTGCTGGATCTTGTGTCAATGCTCCATGTCTAGCTTGGACAAGTGGTGGACCTTGGTTCTCTCTATGCTTCAAATGGGCAATAGATTGGAGACACAGTGGCCTTTTTTTTCCAATGATTTTATTTTTTGGAAACCTTGGAGGCACCATGTAAGAGGCACTCTAAGTCTTCCATACAATGGACCTATTGGACTATAAAATACTAATATCTTTCTTTGATATTGTCATTATTTTATGCATAATATTTTCTTCTTTTTGCAGACACAAAGGAGTTAAGTGATATAAAATCTAGATGTATTTCACACTATGATTGGCATGAAGATCCTTTTGGGACACCAACTTTTCCTATTCCCAAAGATGTAATTTTCCATATTAGCGGTGTGGATTTTGAAGTGCGACTTTCATGTATTGAAGGAGCTGGTTATGGGCTATTTGTGCATACTACCCTGGAAAGTGGTTTGACTATTCTAAACTATGGAGGGCATACGTATAGATTTCAAGACTGGAAAAAGATATGCAAAATATTTCCAAGAGCTTATAAATATTCTCTTCTAGAGGATCCAAACATAGAAGAAGAGGAAGATCAATCATACATTATTGGTTGTGTAGAAGAAGGAAACGTGTCGGGCTATATAAATAGTTCTCACAGTACAAATGTCTGTCCCAACGTACGCTATACATTTGATCCAAATTTGCCACCTTGGCATAAATGCACCTCTTCACACATCAAGTCAGAAGAATATGGCCATGTATGCATTGAGACTATTTGTCAAGTTGAAGCAGGAGAAGAGTTGTTTGCTGACTATAACTTTACTTGACATTGTAAAGTATTGTACATGGATGGAAATCTCAAGTACATGCATCATTTTCATTTTTCATGGATGAAATCTCAAGTGAATATAACATTTGATTATTGTTTAGTTTATGCTCAACGAGAATCTAGAGTGCTCTTATGCTTTGTGTGTTGTCTAACATATTTGACTACCTTGGCCATAGAATCTTGATTCTACTCTAGATTTGTGATAAATCTTACCAAAATTTAATCAATGTCTAGGTTGGACAAGTGGTGGGGCTTCAAACATTACTGTCTTAAACAAGTGGAGTTATCTTACTTGAATAAGTGGTGGCCTTTGAATCCAAATCTAAGCCAAATCTCTAATTATTTTCTTGTAGTCTAGGTTGGACATTTGGTGGACCTTGTATCCATGTTTCCTCAACAAGGGTGGCTTTTAGTTTTCACTTTAAGTACTCATCTTTAATAAAGTGTAGGATGGAAAATGTTGAGTTAGTAGATTGTATTTTAGACAAGTGGTGTTTGGTGTACGAATGCTGAAAATGGTTGCAAGGATTCTAACAACGACTTTACCTTAAATAAATTTCTTACTAGGAGTTCTACATATAAATATGGTGAATAAAATTCTAGTGGTTTTGAGATACCATTTGTGTGTGTGTTTTCTTAGATTCACAAACTGGGATGGATAACGCTCCTATGGTTCAGTCAACAACTATAGAATCCATAGATTCTATGGTTTCTAAAGTGCCCAAGATGGATGATATTTCTATACTAGAGTCTAGTGTTGTGCAACTTGAGCAAGCTTCCAATAATGAGAACCAAGAAATCGATGCTTCAAAAATGCAACATACATCAAAAGAGACTGAAAAGTCCACTCACGAGCTATTGCCAATTGGTACTACGTCATGTAGCGTAGATGTTGAGAAATCCATGCTTACAATTATATTGGATTTAAATGGTCTATTAATGAAACGTTCCCCTCAACCATCCTCACACCACAACTCAGTGCAAATGGATTCAAAAAGATATATTATACTCAGGCCAGGTTGCATCCAATTCTTGAAGACTATTTTACAAAGGTTTAATGTTGCAATTTGGTCGACAGCTACTAGGAATAATGTGTATCAAATCCTTGCAGCACTAAACAACTTAGCTGAGGATACATTGCCTTTCTTTGCAATTTGGTCGCAAGATGTTTGCTACACCGCTCAAACTCAAAAATTGTTTAGACCCGACAATCCAAACGTTGAGGCAATGTTCAAGCCTCTAGCCAAAATTGCCATGGGGTTTGAATGTGATCCACAAAGAACAGTGCTTTTGATGACTCTCCTTACAAGGGATGTATTTCACCAGCAAACAATTGCATTTTTCCACCACAATTTGATGCTGAGAAGTGGTTGACAATATGCTCTTGGAGGAGCTACTGCCATACTTGATTCAGCTTGATGAGAGAAGGGATGTGCGTGATTTAATTGCTTCTAATCGTTATGGACAACCTTATAGTGACAAATGATAGTGAATACAAACAAATCATGGAGTATTGGAAGCAGAAAAATGATGTTTGGTCAGCTAAGGTGTTCTTTACAAGAAGAATACCACCTGCAAAAGGTGACAGAGATGAAACTATCATTGAAGATGCAAGTGACACAAGCCACCGCAATGAAATGAGAAGAGCCCAAATACAAGAGATCTTGGCAAAGGAGCGTACACCCATTGAAAGCATGAAGGCGTCCAATTGACCACTTTAGCTAGGCAATTGGGTTGTAACACAAAAGGAGTTTTGAAGGCAACCACAGCAAAGGCTTATATAAATAAGGTGAAAGCTGAGAACAATCTTCTAAGGCTGGATAGAAAGCAACCCTAAGGTACTAGTGACATGTCATATATTCTTGATACACATGCTTGAACACTCATGTGCATGGTATCTAACAAATCTTTCTTTTTATTCCTTCTTGCAGGATCTTGCAAAGGATACTACTAGATGGAGCTCAATCAATAGAGATTTTGATATTTTTGCTCAAAATAATGAAGCAGTCACCTACATTTTTTGTTTATCAATTTCTGAGAGACTTTATTTTAGTTTGTAATCATCAAATGAAATGAAAAGTATCCGTCTTATTAAGATTGTTGATCTTTTTCTTGTTCAAAACCTTTCAATTGTGATTTATAGTTTTGTTAGCATGAGATTGTGCTTTTTTAGTTTGAAAAAAACTGTCAAAGATCCAAGTCTTTTTGGCTTTACTTAAGTTATTAATTGTGAAAGATCCAAGTTTTTTTCTTTACTTAAGTTATTGATTGCCTATGTAATAGTCCTTAAAAAACAATATCGGATGGCTTTCTTGCTCCCATGTCTCACATTGGTCTTTAGTAAGACAAGTGGTGACCTTGAAAGTATGGTCTCATATCTCGATCAAGTGAAGAGACATGAAGCTTAAATATCACTACTATGTATCTAGTGTTAAACTCCATCGAGACAAAGACTAGATAGCCAAATTGCAGTCGAGTTTAAGTGAAAAATCCATTTGAGCTAAGGTAAAACTTATAGTGCCTCATTTTTCTAGGATTCTACCCCATCAAGGAAGTTATAATCTAGCACAAACCAATTAAGACTCTTTTGGAGCCTAGATAGGACAATTCGTGGAACTTATGAAACTTATTATTGAGTTAGAGTCTAGTTTAGATAAGCAAAAGATCTTCAAACCAGCACTTGGTCTTACTATTCAATATTCAAAGTCCCTTGAAGCTAACAAATTACATACCCACTTGTAACCTAACTAATGAGTAATTATTATAGATCTAAGCAAGTATATATAATGAGTCTTCAAACTAATAATCCAAGGGAAGAGAGTAGCAAGGTCCACTACTTGTCCAAGCTCAGCTCTAGACAACATAGAAAGATGCTAGTTCTACTAATTGTCTAATTATAGGCATGGAGAAAATGATAGAAGGTTGACCACTTGTCCAACCTATCATCTCTAGTAAGATGGGAGGTTTGGCCTTAAGATTCACCATGTAACCAACCTATACATCATTGTATTATGAAGAGTAAAAAAGCAAAGCTCCACCACTTGTCCAAGCTAGTTCTAAAATCCACATGGAGATAAGCAAGCTCCACCATTTGTCGAATCTCTCTTCCATTAAAACATGAAAAAACTCATCTATGTTGTACAGGGGGATTTTTTCAAGGTCCACCACTTGTCCAAGCTAGGATCCCTAGTAGCACGAGTGGTTTGGTCTCAAGATACACCACTTGTACACTCTATGTCATTATATTAAGAAGAACTATGTATTAAGGGTCCACCACTTGTCCAACCTATAAGGTTATATCTTAAATGGTATCCTTTCTCACCACTTGAAATGCCCATGATATTTTTTACACGGGGGTTTCATTCCAAGGTCCCCACTTGTCCAAGCTAACTCTATTCAAACATAGAGGAAGCAAAGGTCCACCACTTGTCCAAGCTAACTCTATTCAAACATAGAGAGAAGCAAAGGTTCCAACTTGTCAAAGCTAGGCTCCGTTGAAGTATGGAGAGAAGTAACCTCCATCATTTTTCCAAGATAGGTGCCATTCAAACATGGAAAGAATCAAGATCTACCATGTCTCCGAGATTCTAGGCTCCATTGAAACACCCTAAAACCATGATATTTTGTACATGGGGTGTTTACATTCAAGGTCTACCACTTCTCTAACGTTTTATACCTAGTAGCATGAGTGATTTGGTCTTAAGATTCACCACTTATCCACTCTATGTCATTATATTAAGAATAACTGGGTGTTAAGGTCCACCACTAGTCCAACCTATAAGGGTATATCTTAAATGGTATCCTTCACCACTTGTCAAGGTCCATCACCACTTTTCCAACCTATAAGGTTATATCTTGAATGATATTTTTCCTCATCACTTGTAATGTCCATGCTATGTTTTACAAAGGGGTTTTGTTCCAAGACCCACCACTTGTCCAAGCTAACTCCATCCACCACTTTGTCCTATGGTAGGCTCCATTGAAACATTGAGAGAGAGTCTCCAAGCTAGGATGAAATCCACCATTTCTACAAGATAGGTTCCATTGAAACTTGAGAGAGCAATATCTCCACTGTCTCCAAAGCTAGGCTCCATTGAAATACCCTAAACCCATAATTTTGTACATGAGGGGTTTACATTCAAGGTCCACCACTTGTCCAACCTATTATCCCTAGTAGCAAGAGTGGTTTGGTCTCAAGATTCACCACTTGTACACTCTATGTCATTATATTAAGAAGAAATATGTGTTAAAGTCCACCACTTGTCCAGCCTATAAGGTTATATTTTAAATAGTATCCTTTCTCACCACTTGAAATGCCCATGATATGTTTTACATGGGGGTTTCATTCCAAGGTCCACCACTTGTCCAAGCTAACTCTATTAAAACATATAGAGAAAGAAAGGTCCACCACTTGTCCAAGCTAGGCTCATTGAAACATAGAGAGAAGGAACCTCCACTGTTTCTCCTAGATAGGCTCCATTGAAACATGGAGAGAAATAAGCTCCACCATGTCTCCAAGTTGCTAGGCTCCATTGAAATACCCAATACCCATAATTTTTTGTACATGGGGGGTTTACATTCAAGGTTCACCACTTGTCCAACCTATTATCCCTAGTAGGTTTGGTCTCATGATTCACCACTTGTCCACTCTATGTCATTATATTAAGAGGAATTAGGTGTTAAGGTCCACAACTTGTCTAACCTATAATGTTATAGCTTGAATGGTATTTTTTCTCACCACTTGTAATGCCCATGACATGATTTACATGGGGGTTTTGTTCCAAGGTACACCACTTATCCAAGATAAATCTATTGAAACATAGAGAGAAACAAAGGTCCACCACTTTTCCAAGCTAGGCTGCATTGAAACATGGACCTTAATACCAAATTATTTCTAGTAGCATGAGTGATATTTTGTACATGGGGCGTTTACATTCAAGGTCCACCACTTGTCCAACCTATTTCCCTAGTAGGTTTGGTCCCAATTTCACCACTTATCCACTCTATGTCATTATATTAAGAATAATTGGGTGTTAAGGTCCACCACTTGTCCAACCTATCAGGTTATATATTGAATGGTATTTTTTCTCACCACTTGTAATGTCCATGATATGTTTTACATGGGGATTTTGTTCTAAGGTCCACCACTTGTCCAAGCTAGATATGTTCAAACATAGAGAGAAACAAACATGCACCACTTGTCCAAGGTAGGCTCCATTGAAACATGGAGAGAATGATGCTCCACCATTTATCCAAGATAGACTCCATTGAAACATGGAGAGAAGTAAGCTCCACCATGTTTCCAAGATGCTAGAGTCCATTGAAATACCAAAACCCCTGATACTTTGTACATGGGGGGTTTACATTCAAGGTCCACCACTTGTCCAACCTATTATCCCTAGTAGCATGAGTGGCTTGGTCTCAGGATTCACCACTTGTCCACTCTATATCATTATATTAAGAAAAATTGGGTTTCCATATCTAAATGGATCTTTGCTTGGATAAGTGGTAGACCTTGAGACCTAAATACCCATTCTACACTAGAGCATTGGTTAAGCCTTATACACTTCAAGCATACCTTTAACAACAAGTAGTAGTTATTAGTTGACTTAAATCTAGTTGAACTCCATGGTATTGAGACTAAGAGAGAGTGTAGCATAAAAAAGAGTCAGGATTTTAATTTGACTTTCTTTCTATTAATGAGTAGATCATAGATGGATTTTGGTATCTAATAAAACCTTAGGGTAGACAATGTAAAAATCATGTCTATTGTTGTGTTTGCATTAAGTGTTCTTGTTCTTTAATTTCAGAACCATTACAGAAAAATGGATTGGCTATATGCTGGCATAAATTGAAGAAAACTATTGAATTACCCATCCAACCTCCTCCAAGACCTTGTCCAAGGAATGAATCACCTCCTTATCACCTACCACTTGCTTTCAAGGACATCAAAAGAGTACTTATCTTGGATCTAGAGGGGTTACTTCTCAAGACAGTTGAAATGAAACGTGGAGATTCTATGCCATCTTGGGCTCAACACATGCGACTTGTGGAGGACAAAGATGAAGTTTATCATGTGGTGCGACCAGACGCACAAAGTTTTTTGGATTTTTGTGCTGAATACTTTGAGCTATGGATATGGAGTTGCTATAACTTAACAAGGGTGCAACGCATCACACAAAAGTGTTTTCCTGAGCAGTATACCAAGTTCAAGGTGTTTATGAGTAACAAAAATTGCCAAAATCCAAATATCATGTTAGGATTTACAAGGGTTTATCACAAAAATCTGAGTGATATTTGGAAGATATTTGAGGATTTGGATGCAAACAATACCTTAATTTTTTATGACACTCCATATAGGGTGATGTGGAACATGCCAGGGACATATCTTATATTTCCAAAGATGTGGAGGCAAACTTCCGAGCAACTTCAAAACTTCTTGCAGAGAACCATAATTCCATGGTTGGTAGGATGGTTGTATGCAAGAGATAAGAGAGTCTATACATATAACACAATTGTAAATCAGTATAGTGATTCTGAGACAAATTATGTCCTTGGTGTGTACTTGTCAACACGAAAGCATTGAATAAATATGGCTATAAGATGCTTTTTTTATTCTAGTGTGTATCTTTCAACATTTGTATAATTTGATATAGTCTTTTTTTTTTTTATAAAAGGTGTGTCAATTTTATGAACACTTGAATGGAGTGCACCCTACTCTAAGGGGACTTCAATGTACTATTGGAGTGCATCCTATTGTAAGGGGACTCTGATGTATTGCTAGAGTGCACCCAAATTTTTGGGGACTCATTTTTTATTTGATTGGGGCCTATGTTGGGTCATATAGTAAAAGAAATTCATTTTTTGTCAATTCATATCGAGGTTGCATTTATTTGGAACTATGAAAGAATTGATGTTTGATGTCAAAATAAAACTTGTAAGTGTGGATCAGAGAATTCATGGACTTTAAATATGTGAGAGGGATCTTTTTCTTGGGCACAAATGTTTGCTTCAAGAATTTTGTCATTACATACTTTATGTGAAAGAGTTTTAGAATCTAAAAGACTTTGAAAACAAAACTATGGAATCTAAGTGCATGTATTCTTGAATGGCTTGAAAGTTGATGTATACATGCATGTCGCCTTGATGAAGATTTAGATCTGACAAGATGGAAAGATATAATTCTTGGACGTTACCTTTGTCAATTTGGTAATAACATATTTAACTTTCTTTTAATATGGGTGGAAAATATATTATTATGTGCATTTGGAAAATATATTATTATTTGCATATTTAACTTTCTTTTAATATGGGTGGAAAATATATTATTATGTGCATTTGGAACCTAATTGCTTGACCTTCAAACCAAGATTCCTATGTTATTTTTTCATATACTTTTTTATACTGAATTAAGATTGTGGATGCAAGGTCCACCACTTGTTCAAGCTAGATCTAAGAAAGTATATATACTGAGTCTTCAAACTAGTAAACCAAGGGGAGAGAGAAGCAGGGTCCATCACTTGTCCAAGCTCATCTCTAGACAACATAGAGAGATGTTATGTCTACTAATTGTCCAATATAGTCATGGAGAAATGATAGAAGGTTGATCCACTTGTCCAACCTATCATCTCTAGTAAAATGGGAGGTTTGGCCTTAAGATTCACCATGTAACCAACATATACTTCATTGTATTATGAAGAGTAGAAAAGAAAAGCTCCACCACTTGTCTAAGGTAGTTCCAAAATCAACATGGAGAGAAGAAAGCTTCACCATTTGTCCAAGATAGGCTCCATTAAAACATGGAAAACCTCATATATGTTGTACATGGAAGCTTTTTTCCAAGGTCCACCACTTGTCCAAGCTAGGATCCATTAAAACATGGATAGAAACAAGGCTCCACAACTCGTCCAACCTTTATAGCTGCAAAGTGTACCGGTTGTCTAAACTAGGCATGGGAAAATAATAGAAGGTCCACCACTTATCCAATATATTATCTCTAATAGCATGGGAGGTTTGGTCTCAAGATTTAGGAATTGGCTGACCTGTATTTCATTGTATTATGATGAATTTGGTTTTAAAGTCAACTACTTATCCAAGCTATAAGTTTATATCTTGAATGGTATTCCTTCCCATCACTTAGAAAACCAATGATATGTTGTACATGGGAGGGTTTGTTACAAGGTCCACCACTTGTCCAAGCTAGTTTCATTGAAACATGGATGAAGACAAGCTCCACCATTTGTTAAAGCTAGACTCCATTGAAATCTAGAAAATCCATTCTATGTTGTACATGGGGTTTTTGTTTTAAGGTCCAACACTTGTCCAAGCTAAGATCCATTGAAACATGGAGTAGAGAAACACTCCACCACTTGTCCAAGCTAGGCAACATTGATAGTAGTTGGTTTATTTTGAAGATCCACCACGTGTCTAAGCTAACTCTATTGAAACATAGAGAGAAGCAAAGGTCCACCAACTGTTCAAGCTAGGCTCCATTGAAACATGGACAGAAGCAAGCTCCACCATTTCTCCAAGATAGACTCCATTGAAACATGGAGAGAATCAAAGGTCCACCATTTCTCCAAGCCAAGATCTAGTTGTCCAACCTATAAGGTTATATCTTAAATGGTAATCTTTCTAATCACTTGGAATACCCATGATATGTTTTACATGGGGGTTTTGTTCCAAGATCACCACTTGTCCAAGCTAACTCTATTGAAACATAGAGAGAAGCAAAGGTCCACCACTTGTCCAAGCTAGTCTCCATTGAAACAAGGAGAGAAGAAAGCTCCATCATTTCTCCAAGATAGGCTAGCATGGATAAGTGCACCTTGAAACCAACCTTCCTATGAGGCAATAGAGCATATGCTACATATTTTATGTATGCCCCATGCCTCAAATTAAGAAGTTATAGATTAGAAGTGGACCTTGCTTAAATGTCACATGCAATAAATTAAGGAAAAATAGCCAAGTGGATTGTATTCCTCAATGGATCCTTGCTTTCACAAGTTGTGAACCTTGAGTCACTTTTACATTAACTTGGACAAGTGGTGGACCTAGAAACCAAGCTCTCCATGTTGAGATAAGTTGTAGGTAGGACATTAGAACATAGACAACGATAATGGATGCAATATACTCCTCTCCTAATAATCCAATTGATTGAAACCATGATATTTTAGTTGTTTTCATTGTGTATTGTATGTGCATAAAGTGGAATGAGACCTTAAGAAAACTCAAATTTTTGACAAAATCTCTATATTTTATACATGATATATTGAAAGTTGTCCAACCTGGGAATTGGGATTTTCCCACTTTACCTAATATGGTCTTGCAAAAATAAAGGCATGAATCTTGCAGGTCTTGTAAACAGTTATTATTAGACTTGTAGTCTTATGGCAGCACAAAAAACAAACAAGCCACGAGTGCATACAGGTGAAACGCAGCATAATAAGCAATGGAAGCGAGTAAAAAATACCACAAAAGCAGATCAGCCGGCCGTTCTCGCAGCAGCTACCATACTCTTCTGCAATAATATGGTGATGGCAATTGAAGTACCCTATTAAGGGTAGATCCTCACTTCTTGCACCACCTGGAAATGTAACGAGGGGAAGCTTGGCCTACAACATGAATTGCGGCAAAAATAAAGGCATGAATCTTGCAGGTCTTGTAAACAGTTATTATTAGACTTGTAGTCTTATGGAAGCACAAAAAACAAACAAGCCACGAGTGCATACAGGTGAAACGCAGCATACTAAGCACTGGAAGCGAGTAAAAAATACCACAAAAGCAGATCAGCCGGCCGTTCTCGCAGCAGCTACCATACTCATCTGCAATAATATGGTGATGGCAGTTGAAGTACCTTATTAAGGGTAGATCGTCACTTCTTGCACCACCTGGCAGTGTAGCGAGGGGAAGCTTGGCCTACAGCATGAATTGCGGCAAAAATAAAGGCATGAATCTTGCAGGTCTTGTAAACAGTTATTATTAGACTTGTATGACTGGACGAACAGGCTTGCAGGTCTTGTAAACAGTTAAAACAAAAACAAATATTCTTGAAACTAACGTAATGTATGGAGAGTGGAGAGTAGAGCGCAATCATAGGGACGCCCTCTAGACTTCTCCTTCTCCAAACTATCTGCCAGTTGCCGCACTACAAGGTTGCTGCAGGATGTAGTATGACGGGCTCACAGGCAGACCAAATGCAAGCTTCGTTGGCTGTAGTGTGTAATATTAATTGCGTATTTGTGCCCCGATGCTCAGTGCTGTTGGGTACTGGACAAAGCTGAAAAGATGGTTGAAGGAGCGTCACATTGGAGGTACATATAGCTCCAACATTAAGTTGGGCTCTCCAAAAGCATTCTGTACGAGAATGCACTTAAGTGATCGAGCAAAAGTTTAGGTATGTACTATGAGAAGTAAAATTCCAAAAAAAAACTTTTGTATTTTCTAGAATTACCTCTCTCTATGCTGAGTTGGAGTTTCTTGTAGGGCTCAATTGAGTCCAAATTTTTCATAATGCCCAAGGGGTGCCACCAAATGCCACATCACCACAACGAACTGTCGACTTAACATATTGCCAATAGGCATGCCGCCAACTTCCACCAAAATTATCGTACCACTGCCGGACATCGCCATAGTGCCCGATGCCATCTGCGGAGCATCGTCGCCATGGCGAGCTCCAAGGGGAGCTCTTGCCTCCCTTTTGTGATGCTCATAGAGTCCCCATAATAGACTATAAATAGCATAAGTGAGATGCCTGTTCCACCACATGTGGGCCTATATTGAAAGCCACGTGGTGACTCATGGACGTTCCCAACTTGGGTGGTGTTGAAAAACCTTATGGGACTCCATTTTTTAAACAACTTTTCCCTCCCCACTCTGAACTCATCTTATTCCTTGATCTAGTGTCAAATTGGCCTTCCAAAAAGCCTGCTTGAATCCTTACCTTGCTCAGTTTGAGCTTTCAGAGTCTCACAACACTTTGACTCTTTGATGGCCTAGCACCTCACATCCCAAAAACATTGAAAGCCATTTGACACCATCCCCTATGCAAACACTCCTAACTTCAACCATCAATATCTAAACCTCCATAGCTCTTATTGATGCACCGTCGAATCCCTGGGATTCCACTATGTAAAAATTGCATATAGCACGTGCAAACAAGAGGTATTTAAATAATCCCTTACCTGTATATTTTCAATTATTATATGTACCCCTTCTGTATACCTTTTTGTAAAAAACAATAGCCCTTATGTATGGAACATTTCACTTCCTCAATTAAAAAACCCTTTATGTAAGTACATTTTTCTATTATTCTACCTAATCATAAATCCCTTATCTTGTTCGCACATGCTACCTTACATATTTCCTAGTGGATGCCTTGGGGTCAAATCTTGCCTACTCCACCCAATGCATACTACTTCTTAAATCTCTGGCAAGTTGAAAGAGCTCCATATAGCACGTCTACCGAGGAAAACAAAATACCACATAGCTGGTCCTTGACAAGTCTTCAACCGGCCATAACTTGCCCATCTAAGCTCCAATTGTGGGTCCAGAAAGGCTAGCATGCACCACAACTTGAGCACATCATAGCTATCCATTGACATTATCTCTGACCATATATATGCACTTTCCTTGTCTGTTGAGGATCTGCAAAGCCTTCCATATTTGAACTTTGATATCTTTCACATCGTAGCTCTGTTTTGAGGAGCCATCTGGACCAACTCGTAGAATACCTTGAACACCACATTTTTAGGCACAATTTTAGCACTTTGGGCACCTCACCCTACCAACCGGGTTGGCCGCCATTGGAGCCTTTCTTCGCCTAAAAAGCCACATCATGCATACATGTTCTTAGTCATTTGCCTCCCAAGGGTCTTCACACCTACTTTAGCACTCTGTCTTGCACCTGCAGGCATCCATAGAATTGCATTGATCACTCCCTAACACCAACCATCTTTGGCTAGATGATTATCACTACCACTACCATCCCATGCTTTTAGAACTTTTAGAACATGATATTTAAGAAAAAATTGGACCCAAAAAAGGGATTTAGACATGAAATGATGATTAAATGAATAGATTAGCTTGCCCAAAAAAATCTAGCCACTTCTCATGATTGAAAGCCCACAAGTAGGACACACAGCCCGCCCGGTGTGGGCAACTGTGCATGAAATAGAAGAGGCTCACACTCTTCTCCTAAACACCACACACATTTCACCCCAACAACTTCATTCTAGATTATATTCATTCCATATTTTGTATTGCGTATTCTCTCTTTTTTTGTGAAGAAATGATGAGCAAGGAGCACAATAAAGGAGCTCTTGTGCAATTGAAGAACTCTATGTGTGTGTGCATGTGAGAGAGAGGTTATAAGTACCTGTCATCTACCTCTAGCATTATCGTGCAATACTTTGGAGCAAAAATAATCAAATTTTAGTACTTCTTTCTATTTTATTGAAAACAAATATAAAGCATTTGATATTTTTCATTAAAAAATGGACAAAACAATCGTAGATATTTGATCATTAGATTACTCATGCCCATTTTATTAACCTAAATTAGCATGCTTAATAAAATTAGAGAGAAAGAGAGACATATGAGGATATGCCAGGGTTTCAACATGACAAGTGGGAACGGCTACATAGAGATTTGATGCCATGGACGTCGGCTTTGCCCTCTACATTCCAACTAGATCCCCGTGCTGCAGTGGGGAATGTAGTCCTACCTCATTGTTTTGTTGAGTATGACCTTGTTTTCATGATAATCTTCTAAACGATGCTTTGACCCCCTAATCTTTGGGTGAATGGGGAACACAAAGTAACCCTAAAATCTAATGTTGTTTGATCCCATTCTCATAATCCGGGATTTTATACTTGCAAGCTTTTGTTATCTAGATTTTAAAATTGAAACATTATTTTTGAGCTTTTTAATACTCGTATTTGCTGAGATGTAGAGAGAAAGAGAGAGAGACGAGACAAAAGACACACCATATACGCTCCCAAAGACTGATTCATATTGAGGACAAGATACAAATATATAGGTGAGACCAAGTTGAGTAGAGTGAGCCATATATAGCTCCAACACCCCCACTCAAACAAAGGTCTCTAGCTTTGGATGAAAAAACCCTTGGGGAGTTCAAGGGAAAAACCCAAGCCCCTATACAATGTGAAAATATGAACCAGCGATGATGATGTGAAAGTGAATTTTGCATCTATGTACAAATATTCAAGTGACTTAGAGATCACAATGTGCAAATGTGGAGTGTGCATAGTGCATGGTACCTAAAAGATTACAATGTCATATGTACAAAGCTATTACAATAGCAAAGAAGCTAATCTAGAAAGAGTGAAGTCGAAGCAACTCCAAACTCTAAGCGCAAGAGGATAAAACGTGACTCGTTGAGGCCTTTGGTCAAAATGTCTGCAATCATCTGGTCACTTGGACATTGTTCAACCATAATGGTTCCTTTGCGTACTTAATACCTGACATAATGATAATGGACAGCAATGTGCTTTGACTTATTATGTTGAACATAGTCTTTTGCAAGACTAATAGCACTTTGGTTGTCACACCGCAAGGGTGTGCTAGAAAGAGGAGAGTGACCAATATCAACCAGCATTTGTCGAAGACAAATCAACTCACGAGTTGCAAGTGATGCCGCAACATATTCTGACTCAGTCGTAGAAACTACAACACAACGTTGTTTCTTGTTGTTCCAAGAAACAAGACAACCATTTATAAAGAAGAAATTTCCACTAGTAGATCGCATAGATAAATGTGAGCTTGCCCAGTCGGCATGTGTGTAACCCAAAAGAGAAAGAGATTGCATAGAATCTGATGTGAGTTGTCGTTGATAGACTAAACCAAAATCTGTAGTGCCTTTCAAGTATTTCAACACACGCTTTGTAGCAGACCAATGCTTAAGAGAAGGACATGCAAGATGTTGTCCAAGATAATTAGCAGCAAGCAGAATATCAGGACAAGTGTTCATGTCGACAAGCTGAAGACATCCAATCAAGTTAGCATAAGGTTGATTTGTGACAAGTTGACCGCCATTGTCAGAAGTGTTCTTTGTAGAGCTCGAAAGACAAGGTGTGTTGGTTGAATGTGAAGATTCCATACCAAATTTTTGAATAGTATCTGCAATAAACTTTGACTGGCGAACGAATAAAATACCTTTTGTACGGTTCCGTTGGATTTGAATGCCAAGACACGAGTGAATCTCTCCAAGATCCACCATATCAAATGCAGAAGACAATAACTTTTTCACTTGCTGAAGAAATCCCAAATCATTGGAAACAAGGATGGTATCATCCACATAAAGAGCAAGAATCACAAAACTGCTACTTTGGCATTTTATGTATAAGTTGGGGTCTGACGGGCAAGAGATGAATCCTTTAGAGGTGAGAAAAAGATCAAATTTTGTATACCAGGCTCGCGAAGCTTGTTTGAGACCATATAGTGCCTTATGGAGTTGAGCAACAAGGTCTTCTTTACTTGGAGTTAAAAAGCCTTCTGGTTGTTCCATATAAATTTCCTCTTCCAAGTCACCATTAAGAAAAGCAGTTCGCACATCCATTTGATGAGCTTCTAAATCAAATTGAACAGCAAATGCCAATAAAACTCAAACACTTGTAATGCGAACAACTGGTGAAAAAGTCTCTTGATAATCAACACCAGCTACTTGGGAGTAACCTTTTGCAACTAAACGCGCCTTGAACTTGTCAAAAGATCCATTTGCTTTTACTTTTGTCTTATACACCCACTTACATTTAATAGCTGTACGGCCAGGAGGTAATTCAGTTAGTATCCATGTACCTTTAGAGATAAGAGAATCGTACTCTGCTTCCATAGCCTCTTGCCATTGATCCTTTTGTGGTGAAGAGATAGCTTCATGATAAGTAATGGGATCTTCGGAAGTAGAAAAGGCATTATCAGCAATATCGTCATCATAAACATGACATGAGCCATGTTCAAAATCAATAGGCAAATAAACAAAAATATCAATATCATCATTGGCAACATTCGGAATGGATGGTTGTGAAGAGGAAACTTACTCTATAGGAAGAGTTTCATGTTCTGAAAGAAATGGAAAAGCCTGAAGCAATGATTTAGTATCATCAGAATCATCCATGGACCATGAGCCTCCCATAAGCTGTTCGTTAAAAGTAGCATCACGATTCACAATTACTTTCTTGGAGGAAGGGTCATAGAATTTGTAGCCTTTGGAAGTGTCAGAATATCCAATAAAAATAACTTTAAGACCAGGAGCATCAAGCTTTGTTCGTGTTTCTTTGGGAACATGAATATAAGCAATACATCCAAAGGTTCGAAAATGAGATATATACAGAAGGAATGTCACCTGTCCATGCTGTGATGGGTATCTTACCAGAGGGTGCAGTAGTAGGAAGATGATTCCAAATAAATACTGCTGTCAAAGTAGCTTCAGCCCAAAAAACAAGAGATAAGCCAGAATGAATCAACATACATCTTATAGCATTGAGAATAGTGCGATTCTTTCGTTCAGCAACACCGTTCTGTTGAGGCGAATATGGAATAGTGTGTTCATGATGAATTCCACTGTCAGCACAGTATATCACAAACTCTCGAGAAACATATTTGCCTCCATTGTCACTACGAAGCTTCTTAAGGCCACGACCAGTTTGAAGTTCCGCAGCCTTGTGGAATTGTTTGAAAACAGATAAGGCTTCAGATTTTTGTCTAAGTAGAAATACAGTCGTATACCTTGAGAAATCATCAATGAAAGTAATGAAGTAGCGATATTGTGATCTCAAAGAAGGTAGAGGTCCACATATATCAGTATTAACAAGATTCAATATGTCATGAGAATGGGTTGTACTTGAAAGAGGAAAGGGTTTGCGATTGTGTTTCACAAGAGCACAAAATTCACAAATTCCCATATGGGGATGGGCTTTAAGATCCATGCCATGAACAAGATCACGACGTTGAAGGTCAAGGAGTTTTGAGAAATCAGCATGAACAAAACGGTGATGCCATACTTTGCAATCATGATCACCTGGAGCAGTGACAACATTTTCTACAACATCGTTGAGAGAGAGTTCAAACAAATTACCATTTCGAGGAGCAAAGGCTATAGTCTGTCCATCTTTCTCAATTCGGCATTTGGTATTATCAAATCCAACAAACAGACCAAGATCAACAAGTCTAGCAGCTGAAAGAAGATTACGTTGAAGATCTGGTACATGTAATACTCCTCGCAAAATTCGAGTGGAAGAAGATAAGGTACCAAGATATAAGTCTCCAATACCCTTTACTTGACAAGTAGTATCATCAGCGAGATAAACAACACGTTGAACTGGCAGTGGATGATAGTTATGGAGCCACTTAGACTGATATGTCATATTTCCTGTAGCACCAGAATCGACAATAAAAAGTGATCCATCGTATACATGAAGTATTCTGTTTAGAGCAACTGAACATAGGACGCAGCTTGTTTCTGGTACAATGTTGTTTCGATGTTCAGTAGCATATGCTCTATTTCGATCTGTGTCGAATCGACGCTTATAGCACATATGTGGGATGATCAGATCGTCCACAATATTCACAACAAGAAGAAGAAGAGTCTCTAGATAAACGTGGTTGTTTTGTGGTAATATTGTGTTCTTCATCATATTGACGTGCCCAACAATCATCTTCAGTATGGCCATTTCTGTTGCAGTAAGAACATTGCTTATTAGGAAATTTGAGACGAGAGAAAATATTACCGCGACGGCCACCTCTGCGGTTTCCTCGTTGAAATGGACGCCTTCAAGCATAAAAAACCCATTCCATCTGTTGTGACTCAGTCTCCTCTTGTGAAATCATAGCTGTATCATGACCAGCATTACGACGTTCTTGACGTTGAGAGTATTCAAATACAGACATGCAGGCTTGGTCGAAATCAAGACCATCTTTATTAGAGAGAATAGTAACAATGTTATCATAAGAAGAGTCCTTCACCGTATCAAGGAGAGGTGTAATCAGTTGCTTTTGTGGAACAAGATCACCGGAAGCAGCAAGTTGATTAATAGTAGATTTGAAAGATTCAATATGTCCCGTCATGGCAGTACCAACTTCATATTGTAACTTGTTAAGCAACCCTCTCAAATAAAGTATTTTTGTGACAGATTTCTTCTGAAAGTTTGCAATAATCCAATCTTCAAATATAGGTACTTCACTGATAAGCACATCATCATTATCCGTATCAACAGGCTAAGACAAAAAAACACGATTTTCAAGAACAACATCGGAGAGGTCATCGCCTTCAAGAACTAACAACATCTTTGCTTTCTAGCCTGGAAAACCTTGACCTTGGAAAGGACGAACAGAACGCTGGCCAGAAGGAAAGCCATTGACGAGAATATTCATAGCCATATCTTGTTGCGAGAATACGTATAAGATAAGATCGCAGAATTTGCACACCATATATGGTGAAGGCCGCAATTGAAAATGAGAGAGATATGAGGACTGCGTTCTGTCAACGATAAGCGTAAGAAGGATGCTCAAGGAACGTCCAAAGATGTGAGAGACGTCACCAAAAAAAGGCAGGGTAAAGAAGACGTTAATAATAAAAGAGTCCTCAAAATAGAGTGGCGTGAGATGCAAGATTGACCGCCACAATACGAATAGAAAAAAGCTAAATCTTCTCAAAAAAGTTAACGCCAAAATAAGAAAAAAGATCGTGGATGCTTCACGAAGAAGTAGGACGAAGAAAGCTGCGTCAAGCGCAATTGCAGTAAAAACAACAGAACTTTCTTCTGCGAACTCCAATTGACGCAAATCTAGAACTCAAATCGAAGAGCTCAAGGAGACGAACAAGTTTTGGATGAGAAGTGCCATTGTGCTTCGTTCCATTGCACTTTTCCCGTTTCTCCAAATTTTGAGCAGAACAGCAAGAAAAATTGAGATGAAGTTCAGGGTGTCATCAACAAGAAAACGTAATCAACAATTAGATTTATTAGCAATAAACGCCACAAAAAACACTAATCATATTCTTTCTAACACAAAACAACCACAGTTAACAAGAATCAATGCTCAAAAAAAAAAATTGTAGCAATTTTTGAATCTTACATGCAAATCGCATACACATACTGTTTTGTCACCATGAATTGAATCGGCGCGTGATTGTTACTGCTCTGATACCATGTTGAGATGTAGAGAGAAAGAGAGAGAGAGAGAGAGAGAGAGAGAGAGAGAGAGAGAGAGAGAGAGAGAGACGAGACAAGAGACACACCATATACGCTCCCAAAGACTGATTCATATTGAGGACAAGATACAAATATATAGGTGAGACCAAGTTGAGTAGAGTGAGCCATATATAGCTCCAATAGTATTACACTAATGATAGCTTAAGATATTAGTGTGGCATGAGAAAAGTCTACATTGGACTATACATTTCTTCCATCACCAAATAATCGAATGCAACATGTTGTTGTGTTGTGGCACGTACCTAGTGGGAACGAGTGCTAAGAGATTGATTCTTCACTTTAAGATGCATGAGAATATTTTCCATAATGTACATATGCATTTGTAAGTATAATTATCTGCATTACATTTATACGCCTGTAGAAAAAAAATTATACGTATAAAACACCATACGATACGCCAAAATCCCGTATTCACTAAATATTTATCTTATTTTATTTTTGATCGAAAGAATTTTTTATCGAAAAATCTTTCGATAAAAAATGCTTTCAATAAAAAAATATCTTATATAAGGTATCGTCGTCGGCTTCGATCAAAAGCAGTTCTAGATCTTGAGCCAATTTTGAACGAAAGGAGTGCCAGAGTTTGAGAAGAGTTTTAAGATAGCCAGAGCTTGTGTAGCCATTTGGCTCAGTCCAGAAGTGTGTAGAAATTAATCCCTTTCCTTGTGTTGTGCAGCCACTTGGCTCACTGCAGAGAAGGGTGTTAGGACAGAATTAGATTCTCACTCATGTGGTGCAACTGTCTATCTCTCACTATAGGGTTGAGTTTAGGGTTTTGTGGTCAACTCGTGGTGTGCAGTAGGCATGATCATTACGTGAAATTTGGAGTCATAGAGGGGCCCTTTAAAGAGTTTGACTTTACCTCTCTCTACCAAAACGGGCGCATGGATAAAGTTTTGCAAGAAAACTCCAAAGCTGGCGTAGGTTTGACAGTTAGAATGTCCCCTTCAAGCTCAATCTATAGATATATAGCACGCCATGAGATTACTCATATTTTAGAAGATTATTTTTTTTGATTCACCTATGATGTGACAACTCTGTCGAAATCTAAGTGAATCAAAAAAAGAATCTTCTAAAATATGAGGAATCTCAGTGTGTGCTATATATTAATAGATAGAGCTTGAAGAGTACATTCTACCTATCAAACCTCCACCAAATTTGTTTGTAAAACTTTATCCATGCGCCCGTTTTGGTAGAGAGAGCTAAAGTCAAACTCCTTAAAGGGCCCCTTTGTGAGTCCAAATTTCACCTAATGGCTACACCTCTCACTTCAGAGTGACCTATAGGTTGCTCAAATTTAGATCAACTCAAATTGTTGTTTGTTTCATGTACACACAAGAGTTCTGTTTGTCAAACTGAGAGTGGAGAGATGCATAGTCTATGCCCTCTTCTTCTTTGTGTGATGCACTACTTACTCTTGTGTTTCAAACTCCAAAGACATGTCATTGTTCATCACTAGATGACTTGGTGTTGTCTTGGATGTAGATACATACGATATTTGGCTTGCATCTGAGATTGTTAAGTTGGCCACTGACGTTTGTGTTGTAAGTTCCACACTTCATCAGGGATTGGATTAAGTCACATCATCACTCTTACTACATAGAAATATGAGGGATATGTGTGTCTACCTAAGAGTGGAGAGATGCATACTTATGCCCTCTTCATCTTAGCACGGCACGCCTTGTGCTTTCTGATCCATAGATATGCCACTCGTCAGTAGATGACTTGGTGTTGTCTTGGATGTAAATATGTACGATGTTTGACCATAATCGGACATTTTTAAATTGTTCGTTGATGGTTGTGTTGTGCGTTCCACACACTTTATCAAGGATTAGATTGATTAAACTATTGATTAAATTAGATTGATTGTCAAACCTCCTTATAGGGCCCCTTTGAGAGTCCAAATTTTCCCTAATGCTCTTGGTTTGCTTTTGGTTGTTGCCCGCGTGCCCGCCACCAACCTCTACCTCACTCGCCGCCCCTCCCCCCCCGAAAAAAACTTTCTTGTTTCTCAGTGTGTCGGCGTCCCTTGTCCTTGTTCGGTTTCTCTTGTGAGAAAGGGTTCTATAGTAGCAAAGGTTGTGTTTGCACCTCGCCCACCAGCAGTAGTAGACAGAAATGGATGCTCTTGGATGGACTAAGATGAATCCCCCTTGATTGACCCCGCCGAGCCCACCATCTAATTTTCTCCATCGCAAGTAGAGAAAGAAAGCCTTGTAGTAGAGGTGGAGCTCCTTTAGGCAACCTCTATTATTTGCAAGATCATTGGCAATTGACCCAATTGGGGTGAGGTACACATCCTAGTCCATTTCCACCTTCTAGTAGAGGTGGAAAAGATCATTGACATCCAGCTTCTTGTGTAAGGATACTACAAATTTGAGTTTGAGACTCTTAACACTAGAATGGTAAGAGGACACTTTTATGTCCTTGGACACTTTTGTGTCCTGTTAAGTGACCATTTTTCTTGAATTATTTGAAGAGTATGAAAATGAATTTCTAGGTGCTATATATACACAAAGTTGCCTTATGAGCTGAAAAAAACTTAGCATTTTTTTTGGAGTATGGATCTCACCATTAACCTTACTCTTGCACAACATTTTTGAACCTAAACTGTGTGAAAAAACGGGTCCTGTTTTTGGCTTTTTTTCAATTTTTGGCAACTATACCACTCTAAACTTTATGTTTGTGAGGTTTAGATGGCTAGAGGTTAGGCCTTCATAGTTCTCAACATGTTTTGATGCTTGTAGGGAGAGCTAAGTGTTAAAATTGAAAGTTATGACCAATTTACAAGAATTGCATAATCTTGTTTTTGGGCCAAAATTAGCACTTTTATGATTTTTTTGGTGGCTTTCTTGATATCCAAATTCAATTTTGATTGTGTAAGTGTAATGTATAACATAAAGCTAATCTTCCTTGAGTTTTGGGGGATCTAATATGCTATATAGCATAGTATATGATGATGGTTGAGTTTTCTGATTGATGAAGAATACGATACATTTTAGAGTAGCAAGTATAACTTTCTCAATATTGCTAGTTTCTTAGGACAATTGTTTGTATTTTGTAGGTAGTAACCATATCTAATCATAGACTACAAACTTGGCTAGATATTGAGTAGTTTCTATGGGTTTCTAGAGGTCGTAATGCTAAACCCAATTTTTTCATGTTTGCTGTATTTAGCACTTTATCATTGCCCCCAAGGTTCCAATTGTAAGAGATCCATTATCCTTTTGACATGCTCCATGGATCCTTTTGAATCCAACGGCCCAAAGGGAACTAAGAAAACATGTATATAGTATCTGTATTGAGCGTGACTATAGAAACTTTGATGATAGGTCTGCAGAATGAAAAAAATGCAACTTTTTTGTACCTATTTGTTTTGCCCAAAAAAAAATAGTGAGGTAAAAGCAACCATATGTTTTGGTCACCAACCCATTGAAGTTAACAGGACATTTTATCTCAGGTCCTACAAAAATCCCCACTCTTATTTATATGCAATCAACCATAAGAAATTGTTGTTTTGGGCAAAATGCACTAGTCCATCAACTTTGGAGGCTTGTAGTGACCAAGGGATGAGAAAAATTACAAGTTTCTCATTTTTTCCATATGTAGTAGTTATTGAACTATAAGCTCATGAAAGAATTTTTCAAAATGAGTGGATCTACTATGGTTTTGGAATTTTTTCCCAAAACCCTGAAAGGACACTTTTATGTCCTGTTAGGTTACCATTCTAGTGTTAATAAGGCTACCAAGGTCGTTTTAATGAGCCCAATCGCCATCCCAATGGTTCGATCTTATTTTTGAGAGTGGCACCATGGTTTTGATGTAGCTTCATATGTTCTTATTGAGGAGCACTATCTGCCCATTTTGGCATGCCTCCCTGAGTTGAGGACGGAGTTACTTTCTTCTTCTTTCTAGGATTGTTTCCAAGATCGGGACAATTTTTGAGACC
Source organism: Adiantum capillus-veneris (assembly GCF_014529385.1). Classification (NCBI taxonomy): domain Eukaryota; kingdom Viridiplantae; phylum Streptophyta; class Polypodiopsida; order Polypodiales; family Pteridaceae; genus Adiantum; species Adiantum capillus-veneris. Next base: position 42,603,784 of record NC_140948.1, read on the forward strand.
CCCTGCATGGAAGCTTCAATTGCATCCAAGGCTGCTAGTGTGCTTGGAGTATTCAAGTCTCTTGAACTAATGCTTCATTTGCAGGAAGACGGGCCACTTAGCAAAGGCATGTCCTCGCAAGAGATATCGACCCACACCGCATGCTTAGCTCCCAAGGCTGAACATGCCTAGTAGATAGGTACCCACGACATGCAAACTAGCACTTAAACAGAGGTCACCAATCAGCTAGCTAATGGCTGGTGGTAAGTGCCCGATCACCGTCAATAGGGACGCGCCTGACAACACACACACACACACACACACACACATCTCCATAGATTAGGTGGACTCACAACAGCCATATCCTCTCCAAGAAAACACTGAGTAACAAAAATTCATTGAAAACACTCGTTTGAGCATAGCCAACCATAGAGTCACACACAAAAGCATAGCTTATTGCGTTCCAATGGAGGTCCCAATCAGCTTAATTTCCTCCTAATTCTCAACCACACACATAACACCTCTTTATCCCTCTCTTCACACACACCAATTTTCTCGCACACCTATACACTCCAGTGTGTGGGTTTAAATTAGTGAATATGATGTATTCACCAAATTCAAGGGGCCGAAAGAATGAATTTCCTTTCTCGATATTTAGGAAATTCATGTATACTTTGACATCCTTAATCCGCTCAATGAGTATTCATAACATTGGGCTGACCTTGTAGGGAACAATTCTAGAAAGTTGTTGTTGATATAAATACATTGGGTATTGTATAACTCGACAGGCGTTGAGCGAGTGAGTGCAGCAATGTTGCCCATAGTGATCACGACATTGTAGATCAATGAGAATAGTAGTCTGAAATTATAGTGGAAAAAATGGAGGCTGAGAATATCAGTAAAAAAGAAAAATGTTTGGTTTCATTTATAAAATTGAATCTTCTTCTTTCACAATCGAATAGTCACCGTTGTAGTCTCATAAATTGAATGGATCATGGAATAATCTGCTTTACAAACTGGTCAAAGCACTCTTGTTTGATAAGACTATACTACCTCAATAACAAAGAAACCAATACTTCTCAAGCTAATTGAAAGTTTACTATGGTATACAAAAGACGTTAAATAGAAAATTGATTATGGAGCAATCTCCTACACCAGTCAAAGCACACTTGTTTGACAAAACTAGACCACCTCAACAACGACGAAAGCAACACTTTTCAAACTAATTGAATTCTACATTTTATATACAAAATAACTTCAATAAAAGATTGAGGAGCCACAGTTGAATGTTATGTGGGTACTAAAATGTTGTGAATATTTTTTTTTTTCAAGGGGCTAAACGAATCATTTTCCTTTTTCGATATTTAGAAATTTTATGTATACTTTTAGCTTCTGTCGATCCTCTCAATGAGTGATCATAGCTATTAGGCAATGTTGTAGGGAGAAAGTCTAGCTTGTAAGAACTGGCTAGCTGCTGTTGACGAAGACGCATTGGGTGCGTACCTCTCCTTGTGTGGAGCCGGTGAGGGGGGCGATATTGCCCATCTTGATCATGGCGGTGGTGAAGTCGGTGAAGAAGGCGGCCGGGCTCTTAGCGTAGCGGGCCACCTGGTCACGTGTGGTGCCGGCGGTGGAGTAGAGCACTTGTTCAGAGTGGAGGAGTTCGCGGTTGCTGAGGAGGTTGGAGTAGTAGCCATTGTCAAAGAGAGTGGGGGAGGCGACGTCGAGTTCCACAAAGGCAGCATTGGCACCGGTAGGGCACTGAGGCACAAGCGACTCACGGTAGTTGGACTCGAGGGCGGTGGGGTCATCGGTGTTGGGGGTCAACCGTGCAGCGAAGTGTAAAAGTAGCTTATGATTTTAATAAGTGTGGACTTCCTTTCCACCTACCTCTATTCCCTAATTCCCACATGGACCCCTTTTTACCTATGCAAGTCTCAACATGTGTTCCCACCTACCTATAATTCCCATGTGATGGATAATCCTCACTCCCTCAACTTGTATATAAATCCCATTAGCTGCCCTCATTTGTAACAAGGTCTTCATTGTCCATTCAAGTGCAATCTATTGTCATTGCTCTATTTCTATCTTGCACTCTCTTATGTATTGACATTAGCATATTAGTTAATAGTGATATTAATCACATTTATGTTAATCTCTAAGTTCTCACATGGTATCATAGCGATAGAGCTTAAGATTAATTTTTCTAATTAGCGCTAAGAGTCTTCCATCTCTTTAGCCCATACTCGAAGCCTCACTCTCCATTCTTTTCAAGGAATCCGGAACCTCGAAAGATGGCCGAGTTAGCTTCTTCATCTTCCGCATCCACCTACAAGCCCCGCTACATTATCGACAAGCTTAACGGCACTAACTACCAAGTGTGGAAGATTCTGGTGGAACTCTACCTCAAGCAGCTGCAACTTTGGGACGTCACGTCAGGAGTTGAAGAGCAACCTGACCACCCCGAAGACCCCGAAGACAAAGATTCAACATACTTCGAATTCATCGACACCTATAATACTTGGCATAGTAAAAACAATAGTGCCAAGATGGAGCTCATTCTCCATTGCCAAGATCGGCAAGTCCAAATGGTGAAAAAGCTAACTACTGCCAGCGCCATTTGGAGATTCTTCCAGAAGAACTACGAGCATACTGACCTCGTCTACCAAGTTTCCCTAATCAAGAAATTGGTAAACACTACCATGCAAGAGGGTCAGTCATCCTCCAAGGTTTTGGAGACGTGGAAAATACTTGTAGATGAAGTACTTATCTCAGGGCTTACCATCCCTGAAGAGCTTCAAAGTATGCTCTTATTGGCTTCTCTACCTGCATCATGGAGAGCCTTTATCACTACACAAGCCACTACAACTAACTTGCAGCTACAAAATCTTGTAGCCAAGATCCATCAGGAGGAAACGCTTAGCGACCACACTAGCAGCTCGCAGAAGTCCAGGGCACTTGTCACTATGACAAGAAACTCACGCCCTTACAACAACAAGAAGCCTCAACATTCGGGCCCTCCTCGACAACACGATAACTCTGGAAGAAAGTCACAATTTCAAAGCCACCACAATCACCAAAATTGAAAGCAATGCGCCAGTTGTCATCGCTTTGGACACCTCACAAAGGACTATCGGCAACCACGCAATCAAGGTAATTGTCCTATCTCTCACCCTAATCTATATCCTTCTTACTCTCAAGGGGGAACACGCCATGGCCAACCATCTCCTTTTATTTATGGTTAAGCTCATTATGCTGACATATCTACTTATGATAGCCCATCTTATCCTTTGCAACTATATGCCACCACTATAGCCACTTCATATCCCAATATATGGCTACTTCATACGGGCGCCACCCATCATATGACATATCACCTACACTGGCTATCCAACATCACTTATCTAGAACACTCTCTAGAAGTATGCCTCGATGATAACAACCACCAGCTCGCCAAAGCCTATGGAGATGCTGTCATTAACCTACCTAATGGCCTACACACCACTATTTCTCACGTATATTATGTCCCTGGTCTCAAGAAAAATCTCATCTCTGTCAGCAAGCTAACCGACAACGGCATCTTCATCAAATTCGTGCGAGAAGGCTGTCACATTTCGGCACTAAAAAAAGATGGTCAGTATGTCACACCTTTGGTCCCCAAAATTGGGCGTCTTTATCCATTGGGTGACTCATCGCTTGCACATGCATATGCATCATCCGTAAAAACACAAGAAAACACACTCAAATGGCATTATAGACTAGGAAATATTTCTCAACATGTTTTGCACCAACTCACTCATCGCCAATTTGCACTAGGTCTTCCCAAGCACCTCACTCACGTCACACTTTGTGAGGGATGCATTCTTGCTAAAGCACATCATGTCCCATTCCCCACTTCATCATCAGTACGAGCCACTGCACCTCTCGACCTCATCCACTCTGATGTTTGTGGCCCATTGCCCGTCAACTCCCTCAATGGCAATAAGTATATGCTTACTTTTATAGATGATTTCTCAAAATACACAACTACTTACTACATGACCGAGAAATCCTCAACCTTCTCTCATTTTTTCACATTCAAGGCATTAGTTGAGACTAAACATGGTTTCCACATTAAAACTCTCCGCACAGATCATGGTGGGGAATACACTTCTCATGCATTCAAAGATCTATGTCTTTCTGATGGTATTCGACATGAATTCTCTATCACCGACCACCCACAACAAAACGGTCGTGCCGAGCGCAAGAATCGCACACTATTTGAAGCTTCTCATGCCATGCTTCTTCAAGCTAGCCTCCCAGACACCTATTGGGAAGAAGCTACCACCACTGCATGCTACATTCAAAACTGCATTCCATCCACCCGAAATCCTACTACTACACCCTACACCCTTTGGCACGGTCACCCACCTCATCTTGGCCACCTTCGCATCTTTGGAAGCATTGCATACCCACTTGTGACACAACCTTTATCAAAACTATCACCACGTGCTCAACGCACAACTTTTGTCGGCTATGGTGATCGCTTTGGCATCAAGGCATACCGCCTCTATATCCCAGACCATCAGAAGTTTATCTTTGCCCGTACCGTCGTCTTTGATGAAGAATTCATCATCTCAGGCAAATCTTCTCCACCATTGCACCCTACATTCTCATCACCAGTCCACTCTTCTCATCAATCTTTGTTGACGGCCTCACCCACACACACACCCATGCAAATTTCCCACCCTTCTAGGCACAATCTTGAGTCTCCCTTCACCATCCAAAGGCCTTTCCTCATCACCCATCCACCTCCTCGTGTCTCGCATTCTCATGCACAGCCAATCGGCAACACTCCTGCACCACCTCTTGCACCCATCTCCTCACAGTTGACACCATCACCAACACCGTCCATCCCGACTGCCGCTACTTCCATCACACCGCAGACACTCGGTGCTCCACCTCGGGAGCTCCCATCACCTTCGCTACCGGTCTCACCTTTTTTCCGCAACTCCCACGAAACCTTGCCAGTTACTCCCATCCCAGCAGATGTTGACGAACTCGAGCCTCATAGCTCTACTTCTGCCACCTTGCCATCGCAACACACTTCGGCTATACACTTGGACCAAGCCGCCTCTAGTTCGCATGGCCGCACCCGCTCTCTTCGCGAGATCTATGAAGCCACCAATTTCTCTGTTGTCCTAAGTGATGAAATGATTCTTGAAAATCCACCAGAGCCTCTTGAAGATGCCCTCCCCCTCTCTGTTCTCGATGCCCTCGCTTCTAGCGAGAGCAAGGAGTGGCATGCCGCTATATTGGATGAACTCCAAGCCCTCAAAGAAGCTAACACTTGGGAGCTTGTGCCACCTCCTAAGAATCATAACATTGTCTCTTGCAAATGGCTATTAAAGAAGAAATACCACCCCAACGGCTTAGTTGATCGCTACAAAGCACGCCTTGTCGCTCGCGGCTTCACTCAACAACAAGGTGTGGATTACTTTGACACCTATTCGCCAGTACTGGGTATGACTGCATTTCGGCTTCTTATTGCACTTGCTGCTAAGTTTAATCTTCTTTTACATCATCTTAATATAAAAACTGTCTTCTTACATGGCTTGCTCCAAGAGCTCATCTATATGCTACAACCTCCTCATTTTGAAGACCCTCAGCACCCTGATTATGTATGTAAATTGCATAAGCCCATTTATGGCTTAAAACAATCTGCACGAGAGTGGTACATCCGCATGCACCACTACTTGCTCAAATGTGGCTGGGAACGTCTTATGGCAGACTACAATATCTACATATGGCAGACCTCTAAAGGCATGGCTATCTTAGGCCTCTTTGAGGATGAAATTCCTTTTCTTGGCACATCAGAGTACATGTTGCTACAAGCAATTGATTGCATCTCTCATGAATTCCCAATAACCGACAAAGGACCTATGACTTATTTTCTCGGCATTGAAGTCATAAGAGATCCAGCAGGTAAATTTATCCAATTATCTAAATCCAAATACATTGAAGAACTCCTCCTCTTCTATGGTATGTCCTCTTCAACCCCTGAGTTTACCCCTTTGCCTGCTAAGCACAAGCTTGCTCTTGAAATTCATGATTACACTCACACTGATGCACTCTACTGCCCATCCTTTCATTTCCCAAAATTCTGCGGACAATTACGTTATCTTATCTCTTGCACCCGTTTCGATCTTTGCTACATAGGCCATATCCTCTCTCGCTCTATGTCAAAGCCCTGTAAAGTGCACAAGCAAGCTGCAAAGCGCACCCTTCGCTACTTACGCACCACTCAACACTATGCCCTCACTTACTATTACGACCCCTCTAGCCCCATCTCTATTTCAGGATATGTTGATGCCAACTAGGCTGGCGACGACCCTCGATGTTTTTCTACAGGAGGCTATGTATTCACTTTGGCTGGTAGTCCTATCTCTTGGCAAACCAAACGACAATGTTCTATTGCAAGTTCTTGTACTGAAGCTGAATACGTTGTTGCTGCTCTTGCCTCCCATGAGGCTCTTTGGATCTCTGAATTGATCAACGAATTGAAGCTACCCTTCAATATCTCGACTGATCCAATCACTCTTTTTTGTGATAATCAGTCTACCATCGCACTTACAGAATCACCTTCCTTCTCATCCAAGCTCAAACACATTAAGATAAGCTTCCATCTCTTGAAAGAATTAGTCGCAAATGGCTTTATCAAGCTAGTGTATGTTCCATCTGCAGAAAATTGGGCAGACTTTCTCACCAAGTCTGTGCCCGCCACTAAACAAACAACTTCATCGCGTAATTTGAGTTTGATCCGTACAGGATGAACCTCTCATTGAGGGGGGATAGCATGTATCTACGACATGGCTACTTCACAAAGCTCTTTTGTTCATCAATCTCAATGTTACAACGAGAAATCCACCCTTAAGGGGGGATGTAAAAGTAACTTATGATTTTAATAAGTGTGGACTTCCTTTCCACCTACCTCTATTCCCTAATTCCCACATGGACCCCTTTTTACGTATGCAAGTCTCAACATGTGTTCCCACCTACCTATAATTCTCATGTGATGGATAATCCTCACTCCCTCAACTTGTATATAAATCCCATTAGCTGCCCTCATTTGTAACAAGGTCTTCACTGTCCGTTCAAGTGCAATCTATTGTCATTGCTCTATTTCTATCTTGCACTCTCTTATGTATTGACATTAGCATATTAATTAATAGTGATATTAATCACATCTATGTTAATCTCTAAGTTCTCACACGAAGGTGTTGCAATTGGCTTTGCCGATGGTATGGCCGCCAAAGAGCACCACCATGTCCTTGGGGGAGAGGCCGATGTTGGCGAAGTTGGCGACGAGGTCGCTGATGTTGAAGTTGAATCCGAGCAAGTTCTGGCTGGTGAGGGAGCGGCTGGCGGTGAGGCTGTTACGCCGGCCGAGCAGAACACAATAGGATGGGCCGCGGCTCTGAAATGCAGACAGGATCATTGGCACTTACACTTTGGAATATTAGTAGAGTAAACATATGAGGATTCAGATTATACACAAGCGGAAGCAGATGCAAGCAGAACAATTTGAAGCGAGCAACAGATTCAACTAAAACTTACCACCGCCACGGAGTCGCGCGCGGCCATGGCCAGGATGTCCGCGCAGGAGATGCCTCCCGGGCACTCCTTCTCCAATGCGGCCTTGATGTCGTCTATCACCTCGAAGCCCCGCACGGAGTTGTCATTGGGGCGGGCCTCATGTTCGCCTTCCAGCACGCCTGGGATGCTCTTGAGCAGCAACGACCCATCGCACCCCTGCATAATGCAATCGTGGAAATGCAATCGCAGCAGCGAGCCGGCCATGCGGGCCTCCTGGGAGACTGCATTGCCCACCACCTGCCGCACGATAGACTCAGCGCTGGGGCAGCTCCTCTTGTAGAAGCTATACTGCAGCGGGCCGCTGCTGCCTTGCAAGCTGCGGCCGGCGTCGACGCTTCCCAATATGCCGATGGTCAAGCTAACAAGCAGGAGACTAATGACTAGAGTATTCACAGGACGTCCGGCCATGGAAAATTATATCTACCAAGAGCAGATGCAGATCAGCCGAAGCAGTGGGTAGAATAGCAATATCAACTTTGTAGAGCTGATCAGCAAGCGCAGCTCTCTGATATTTAGTGAGTAGCTAGAGCGCGATTTGATCTAAAGTACTGTACAGAAATTAGCTAGGTGCTCAGCGATTTGATCTAAAGTACTGTTCAGAAATTAGCTAGGCTGGAGTCCCCGTGTCCAAAGTCGATATATGTAGTGGTCGAGGAGATCGAGCTGGCCCTCAAGAAGGAGTCTTCGCACAGCTGATCTCTGCAATATGCATGCATGCTCAACGTTGCTCATGCATAATCACTTAGGTGCTTCTCACGGCTACCAGCACATAGCTTCTCTCTCTCTCTCTCTCTCTCTTGAGATAAGGCTCGGTTCACATTGCTCATGACTCAATCTATCCCACTGCAAATCGCCATAGCAACCAATGGCCTCCTAAAGTGTGGATCCACCTCATAGTCACTTTTTCCCCCACCCAAATTGTAATGTTGGAGTGACAAATGCTTGAGAGGATAGTTTGGATGCTGCCTTCTGCCATTTGCCTGAAAAAAAAAAATCGGGTAAGGCCTCTAGCAAAGTCTAAGAATATGGTTTAAAACTCTCTCTCTCTCTCTCTCTCACACACACACATATTTTTTTGTGAAACTTTCTTGCTTCTATTTTATATTACTCTCTCTCTCTCTCTCTCTCTCTCTCTCTCTCTCTCACATGTGTACATGCATGCATGTCCACCACATTGAGAGAAACTATTCTATCTTACCATCAATGGAAATTTCCTTGTGTATCCCAAGCACAAGGTGAATGCACAACATAGTGTATGCCACTAGTCTTTGTGACATGACACGGGTTGAAAATTAAAAAATTGAGAAAATACGCAGAATAGATAAAACAAGTTGAGAATCTACCTCCTATCATAACGTCTCGACCACCCCCGAGCTATCTCACTCTCAATCACGTTTCACTCACTCTCACTCCCAATCCCAATATCCCAACACATACACGCAATCACAATCACCATTGCACTCACAATCACAATCATGTAGCATGTGCCAATGATTAGAGACCGTCTCGAAGAATAGCTAGCCCAAAAGTGACTATTTTTGTAGTTGACTCTAGTCTTTAGTAAAGAAAAGTCAAAATAGAGTTGAAAAGAAGCATCGTAGGAGCACACGATCACAAAATAACACTAATAAAATCCCATACATGTTACTTTCTTAGCCATCTTCAACGGCTTATAGCTCTTCATCGGCTCCAAATATGTCCAAGCTCGTCTCACATGGAATTTTTTTCCTCGTCACGCTCTTTGATAGTTGTGTGATACAAAAGAGACACATCTAGCTTGGATTATCCAACCAAAAATGAAGATTTACAAGTTGGCAATTTCTATAAAAACCATGTAAACTAAACATGCATTTTTTACTTTTTCCATTAATATATATAAGGGCTTTAACAAGCATCAAAACGATGGAATCTAAAAATACTCAAAGAAGCATTCCTTTTTCTCATGTTTAGGGTTGTGTTTCCTACATAAATCACATTTCCAAAATCTCATATTAGCACCCTGAAAAAGTGGCTCTCAAAGTAAACCTTGGACCAAAATTTGTAACTCAAGGAAAATAATTAGAATGGCCTAGATTGTGGACAAACCTCAAAACACTGAAAACTTTTTTCAACTAAAAGTAATTGCTAAAAATTTGAAGATAAGTCGTCTTACATTCTCTCCTTGTCAAAATTAACGTTGACCTTAGAGCTGGAAGAAGGGGTGTTCAACATGCAAGACATATAAATGAACCCATGAGGCATCCTCTACATGATAGGTACCCACTTGACAACAAATTCAACATGAGTTCTACTTCTAAGTTGGCTAACTCTACAATCTAGAATGGTTTCTAGTTCAATCTCAATGACCCATCATCACCAAAATTGTAATTCTCCTATAAAACATGTTGAGGATTAGACACATAGTTCTTTTATAAACTTATAATTCTCCCACAAAACATGTTCAGGATTAAACACATAGTTCTATAATAAACATATACAATTCAAAATCTGCAATCCACTATTCTAAAATATGGTTTAAAACTCTTTCTCTCTCTCTCTCTCTCTCTCTCTCTCTCTCTCTCTCTCTCTCTCTCTCTCTTTCATGTGTACACGCATGAATGTCCACCACATTGAGAGAAACTATTCTATCTTACCATCAATGGAAATTTCCTTGTGTATCCCAAGCACAAGGCGAATGCGCAACATAGTGGATGACACTAGTCTTTGTGACAGGAAACGGGTTGAAAACCAAAAAATTGAGAAAATACACAGAATAGATAGGACAAGCTGAGAATCTACCTCCTAGCATAACGTCTCGACCACCCCCAAGCTATCTCACTCTCAATCACATTTCACTCACTCTCACTCCCAATCCCAATATCCCAACACATACACGCAATCACAATCACCATTGCACTCTCAATCACAATCACAATCACAATCACGTATCATGTGCCAATGATAGAGACCATCTCGAAGAATAGCTTGCCCAAAAGTGGCTATTTTTGTAGCCAACTCTAGTCTTTAGGAAAGAAAAGTCAAAATAGAGTTGAAAAAAGAGGCATCATAGGAGCACACGATCCCAAAATAACACTAATAAAATCCCATACATGTTACTTTTTTAGCCATGTTCAACGGCTTATAGCTCTTAATCGGCTCCAAATCTGTTTAAGCTCGTCTCACATGGAATTTTTTTCCTCATCACGCTCTTTGATGGTTGTGTGATACAAAAAAGACACATCTAGCTTGGATTATCCAACCAAAAATGAAGGTCTACAAGTTGGCAATTTCTATAAAAACGATGTAAACTAAACATGCATTTTTCAATTTTTCCTTAATATATATAAGGGCTTTAACAAGCATCAAAACGATGGAATCTAAAAATACTCAAAGAACCATTCCTTTTTCTTATGTTTAAGGTTGTGTTTCCTACATAAATCACATTTCCAAAATCTCATATTAGAACCCTCAGAAAGTAGCTCTCAAAGTAAACCTTGGACCAAAATTTGTAACTGAAGGAATATAATTAGAATGACCTCCTAGATTGTGGAAAACCTCAAAACACCAAAAAATTCCTTCAAATAAAAGTAATTGCTAAAAATTTGAAGATAAGTCCTCTTACATTCTCTCCTTGTCAAAATTAACGTTGACCATAGAGCTGGAAGAAGGGGTGTTCAACATGTAAGACATATAAATCAACCCATGAGGCATCTTCTACATGATAGGTACCCACTTGACAAAAAATTCAACATGAGTTCTACTTCTAAGTTGGCTAACTCTACAATCGAGAATGGTTTCTAGTTCAATCTCAATGACCCATCATCACCAAGATTGTAATTCTCCTATAAAACATGTTGAGGATTAGACACATAGTTCTTTAATAAACTCATAATTCTCCCACAAAACATGTTGAGGATTAGACACATAGTTCTTTAATAAACATATGCAACTCAAAATCTGCAGTCCACTCGTCTGGACTCTCCTTGCCTATGAAATTATTCCATACCTTTGCATCGCCATGCTTTCCAATGCAAAAAAACTACAACTTCACACCAATCTAGGAGCAATCACTGTGCTCCTCTGTGTGGGGGCACCAGAAGCTAGAAAGGGGGAATGGGGGAACACATCCATCACAAATGAATACAAGGCCTTGTTATATCTCAAGGCATTCACAACGCCCTTGTCCTATCAAAAACACTTGTAAAATATACAACACACACTAGCAGACTAGTGTCTACACACCTCTCAATGCTCAAACACTTGGCAAGACCACAACACAGAGCACACTCACCACACACCGTTTGTTTCAACCCTTACACGTGCATACACAACCGTTAACACCACGAATTTGGGGAGGCTTCAAGAGAACATATACAAAGCTTCCAACGTCATCAATATGGCTACAATCATGAAAAAGGGTGAAAGCATGTTTAGGTGGTACCACTTTTTGCACCTTTTGGTGGTACCACCAATAGCACCTAGGTGGAGGGAAATTCAACATTTTTCAAATTTGAGAAAAGAGGGAGAGGGAGAGGGAAATTCTAAATTTGCATGCAATATAATTTATGTACCTATCATCTAGATGCATGCAAGCCATTAAGTGGTGGAGTGGGTCCCCTTTTTTTGAACTTACAGTCATCATCGCCTAGACACTCCTTGTCCTCTTTCTCATTTCCTCTCATGCAACTAGCTTAATTGTCACTTGGACGCCCGCCTGTACCTGTGTTCTCGCTCTGCTCCCAGAGCTCGTCTTGCCCCCATTAATCGTGCGACTCCCATTGCATGTTGTAGCCATCGCGGTCTGCCCCCCATTGCACCCGTCGCACTCTGCCATAGCCCTGGTGAAGCTCTGCCTGTTAAGTATGGAGCCTAATTTATCCCTTGTAATTTTCTATGGTAAAAATGCACATTTGTAATGCCCCCGTTATGAGGAGAAGCCACCATGTGTGAAGAAAAATCACTCGTCGGAAATAAAAATCACTGGCCGGAATATTCCTTTTTGCTGGAAAGTGTTCGAAAAATGACCAGTCGGTTGGCCGGTTGGCCGTTTGCCGGTGGTTGGAAGTAAATGGCTGGTGGCCACACATGGGCGGATTGGAGAGTCCAATTTGAACTTATCTACACAAGAGCTGCAACACATGGCTACCTCTCATGAGAGAGGGTAGCCCTTTTGGCCTATTAAAGGAGGCCATTTCTACACACATTTCATAGTGTGAAGTTGATGAAACAAGGTGGGTGTGAGGTGGTGAGAGTGAAGCAAGGCGGGAGCTCCAAAAGGATATAATCCCTTTGTAACCTACTTCTTGTTTTGAAGTACTAAAGACATTGAGTGGCTGCTTTCCTGTGGACGTAGCCCACATTGGGTGAACCACGTATATCGTGTGTACTCTCTCTCTCTCTCCCTCTCTACTCTATAATCTCTTGTGTGTGAAATCTCTCTCTCCCCATTAAGTAATCTACTCAAATGTCTATTTAGCTACGTCATATTTCCTAACACTGCCCCCATTGCCCCCGGTACAAAAGCATAAAGGGTACAGCAGCACCCTCTACAGAGATGAATCCCAAGAAGAACACTCCCTCTAGGAAGCACAAAAACCTGACTCAGAGCACAGAGGTGGTATAGTAGGTGGCCCCTACTACAAACACCACAGCACAGTAGACCCCCGTATAGCAACCACACAACAGATTCCTCCACCAGGTGCATGACCACTTTTACGATGTATGCAGGCTTCTGTAACATAAGGTCTACTGGGATGCCCCCTCCAACGGTTAGCTCATGAAGAGGTTTGCAAGCGGGTTCGGATATGAATACTGTGATGCTTCCAAAGCAGACCGTGACAACCATAACATTCCATGGGCTTTGGTCAGGGATCAAGTATTAGAGAATGTTAAGAGCGAGAAAAGGGGGCTCAATCGGAAAATACATAAGTTCATGTCCGATTACGGCGTGAAGGAAGCCCACACATTTGAAGGATTCATAGAGAATTTTGTGGACGGTCCTGCGGCGTCCATGTCAGGACAATCGTAGTTTCGGGTAGCAGACCAAGGGCCAGGGACTAAATGGCTCAGTATGGCTAGGAGCCGAGGGCCAGGCATGCGTTAAGGGGACCTACTTGTAAGGGCCAAGGGCTATAAGTAGGGAGGCTGGGAGGAGAACCACATGCTAGTCTACCCTTCGCCCTTTCGTTGGTATCAGAGCTCAGAGGAGGGAGAGGCTATGGAGGAAGGGGGAACCTTGCATGGTGTTGCATGCTTGCTTTCTCTCTCTCTCTCTCTCTCGATCTGTTTCGAGCTAGGTTGCCATGGTGTGTGCACGGTCCCTTGGAAAGAGGAAGAGAATAGGGCCGTAGGTCTGCGGGAGTAGCCATGCCGGAGCAGCCCCTTCCATGGCAGGCTCAAGTTGCATGACCAAGCACGTGAGCAAGGGTTCGAAGCCGCGCGTTGTGTGCAACAACCCTTGCATGAGGGAGGCGGACGGCTTCGACGTGCACAAAACCAGGCGGTGTTGAGCGTACCGGATTCTCCCTGGGCCAAGTAGTTGAATTCGTCACAGCAGCTCCAGGAGCTTCAATTTTTTTTGTTTTTTATTTTGTTTCTCACACTATTGGCACCCTAGGGTGCCCGTGGGCCACCCAAGGGTCTCGTCACACTACCATATGGTCATAAATTTCAGTGCAAAGCTGCATGGCCATACCAAAATGATGATCTGTGGTAGGACAACCGCACGAGGAAGCTGCAGCATGCCATCATGCATGCAAAGGCTGTACAATTTGATCGGTAACAAAAATGGTCGGCATGCCTTGGAAAATTCGGCATGCAAAGGGGCATCAACATGATTCAATGATCATCGGCAATGGATATGGGCCAACACAGGCATGGCTTGTCTGTGAAATCATTGCTGATCCTTTTTGGATTTGAATATGATATCCTACTTGATACAATCGCAGATAGACGAGGTAATTCTGTCTCGACTTTTGGTAAATAGAACAATATCCTCAGTGGGTCGACACGGTGTCAGGAAGCGTACGGTCTAGCTGGGAAGGTTCAAAACCTCTGGCTGTGAGAGTTTTTGATGAGAGTCACAAACACTTTGTGAAAAAGCGTTTGTGGAGAATCACCAACCCTCTTTCTAAGGGTCACTACAACAAAAAAAGGTGTCATCGACGTAGATATCGACGCATTGCGTCGCCATGTGCATCGATATCTGCGTCCCTGTGAACCTGTCACTATTTGCGACGTAGATATAGACGCAGATAGCGACGACCATACCAGAAAAAAAATTTCTTGGGCAGAGGGCAGGTAGTCTGGCCTGTGCCCAGTTAAAAGATGGACACAGCCACGGCCAGACTTCTTGCCCTCTTCCCAAGAAAGCGAGCAGCACCAAAATCAACCATGCTCCCGCACGTAGAAATTTTGGTAGAGTTCCCTTTGTTTCACTATGAGAGATCGTGGTGTTTATCGCGGGCCATTACCGCAAAATAAGAGAGAGGAATTCAAAATGAGCAGAGAGAATCCTTTTGATGCTGAAGCGGCACTTTACCGCAAATGTTACCGTGTAAATTTCCGCGATTATTGCCGCTCACATTACCGCTAAGACAGGCTGGACCCCCTTCCCCCTCCCTCTCCCGCGGGTTTCCATTTGAATCCAATACAACTCCTACACTCTCCAGAATGCTTGCTCACTTCACTTAATCTCTCTTTCACTCTAAAAATTATATACATAAATCATTGAACTCACAACAAAACCATTACAAATACTATTCATAAGCACATAACGAAACATTTGCAAATTAATCATATACTACACCAAGTGAAAGAATGGAGAGTTTTATTAATTCTCATCTTGTATAAGATCTCTACAAGCACTAGGATCCATATTGAAACCCATAGTATTCAAATCAATAAACAAATTTAGAGATTCTTCCTCCTCTCCATCACCTCCTGTAGAATCATCATCGCTTTCTCCCTCTTCCTCCTCCTCAAGATGACTATTTGCAAGGCTTGGTTGACCTTCTTCAACTTCTACTACATCTTCCTCTGTATCTTGTGGTGATGGTATGATGGGATCAATTACTGGCTCAATGTCCGTCTCTGCAAAGATAGATCTACCCCGCGGCGTGACTAGAATGACATACCAAAGTCTTCTTTGATATATACATGGCACATAAAAGACCTGTACGTCACACACTAAGAATAAGCTGATATACATAACTTAAATTTTTAATTTAATTTAATTGCACATAGCCTAAATTACCTGCTCGCAACTACTAGGATACACCAAGTTGTCAGTTTTCCCCGATGGAATTGGGTGGAATCCACCATAATGAGCCCATTTTCATGTCTTTTGACCTCACCCGCAAACCATCGACACTCAAAGAGGAATTTGTGAAAAGATCTGAAATCCACTTTGATTATTCACTCTATAGTACCACAATATCTGACCTCATCTGTTGTTGTGTCAAAGTTTCCCATCACGCCACAATCATTAGTGGTCCGACGCTCATCTATCTTGCCGGTGCGAAAATGTCGGCCTTCAGACCAAATGGAGTTGAAAATGAGACCCTACAATCACAATGCATAAGAGGTTACATCGCATTTCATTAAGTTATTTGCATACATGCATACATAACATATACACACTCACCTTGCGCAAGCATCCTCGCGCATACTCCCATTCTTTAGGGCTTATTTGTTCTCTTTGTGCTTTGGCATTGGTCATGGCATTATGGATCCACTACACTTGAATCAAGTCAGGATATTTTGCAAGCTCTTTAGGAAAAGGAGGTGCACGTCTACCTCCATGGGACCTCTTCCATGCATCTCTATCCCTTTCTCTAGCTGCGCGGGCTTCCAAGTACATATTGACCCATTTGGTCATGATAGTGGCATTGAGTAAAGAGTAGTTGTTGACTATGGCATGAAACTCTCTATCCAAGACCAAGAGTGAGACTTTTCCACTCCGAATGGTTGAGTGCTTCGTAGGATCCTCTTCTTCACTCCACAGACGAGGCAATGATGGATCCACTGTGATGAGATACTGTGAGACATACACAAATGCCTCTTGCACCACCCAACCTTCTGCCATGCTCGCCTGAAAACATTAAAACCACATATTTTTATTAGTAACTCCATAGCATATAAATTCTATCTATATTGTATTTATTTTGCATACCTCCGGCTGTGACCTCAATCAAACAAAATCCTTTAAAGTATTCAAGAATCTCTCCAAGAAGAACATCCATCTAGAGTGAACCACACCACAAATGGCAATATCCTCAACATGGTGAAGCAATAGGTGTATTTGGCTAACAAGGATTGTACGTGGGAATGCATCCTCAATAGCACACACTGCCTCTACTGCGAGCTGATGGGCTACTGGTATGGCTTCTACTTCTATCTCCTTGGAGCTCACAAATCTACAGGGCAAACGTTATATAGTAGATGAAAAAAAATTCCAAAGTTCATGCATGCACAACATGATATAGTACTTGAAGAAAACCCATTACCTCACAATCTTACCCACTTTGAATATTGCAGCCTTCACCTTAGTGTCCCCATAACCACTAATAGTTATGGGAAGTACAAACTACAAGCAATAAAACATCTTAATGAATGTCAACCTATATATAAGGACACATAGACACCACAAATTGTTCTACTCTTACTTGAAGGATTTTATGCCAATCATGGGATTTCAATCCATGCAATTGAGTGGAGCCACCCTTTTTGGTTTTTGTGAAAGCACCTTTGAGTGACCGCATATATCCCATTGGAGTTCTGATGGATGCAATAACTTTCTTTTTCCGCTCTTGGTCTGCCTTTGACATTATCTGTCACGGGAACCGAATAATAGAGATAGACAGCAAAACAGAGGAAGAGATCTTTGTATTGATAGTGTTTGATACAACAGAGGAGCAATTGAATATATATATGGGCGCACTCTGTTGTACGGAGCTCGAACCTCCTGACCACCCCCGAGCTTCAATTCGCTTGCATGCAGCGTCTCACTCGCACTCGCACTCGCACTCGCACTCTCACTCTCACTCTCACTCGCACTCGCACTCGCACTCGCACTGGCAGAAGAGAGAATGGTGAATGATTCTTAAATGCAGCACCCGTCGTGCTTTTATCCTTCTTTTCCTCGAAAAGCCTCCAGGATTTTTGTACCAAGTATACCTGCGAGAATAATATAAGAACGTGATCGCTAAGCGATCCGTAAAGGTTAGATTTTTATCATGACACTTTGCACAGATCCTGTTTCACAAACTGATTTCTGCATCGCCTACAAAATAGCCAAAAGAACATACTCGTGCAACCAATTCAACATGATAATCAAAGTTAAAAAAACATAATTCTATACCTTCATAATCTCAATTTCCATACTCTACCGTGAAGAAACAATCCACTTCTTGGTTGATAGCAGGGAGAACTGTATGATGTTGTATGTCTGTTTGTCCCTGTGTAAACTACACTGCTGCTGCCTTCTGTTTGTTTTCATCATAACTTTTACAAACGAACTCAGAACAGAGCGATCCAGGTACTCAAAACGACGGGAATAGGTTTGGTCTACAAGGCTACGCGGACAGAATTGCGAAAAAAACGTCTTTGTTTGGCTAATAACGCAACTTTTAGGTCGCGACTCATAAAACCTCTATTTTTGGGTCTCCACTACTTTTACAACTTATTTTAAGCCTACCCATGCATTTTAAGCTAAAACACATAAATATAAAACATTGATATTAATAAAAATCTCAATTTTACTCTTCATAGACAGACTATCTGTTATTCATTAATCTTTATCAAATCCATCTTTAGTGTATTATTTTTTTTTTTTTTTAAGAATATATGTTCTCTCTTAATATCTCAACTCATTCGTATAAGCTCTATTTAATAGACTATTCAACAATCTTTCAAATCGTACTAACGAAAGATATGCCCTGCTACATTCTTTTCGACTTTAAGAACTTCAAAGACTAGTCCTATTACATTATCCATGGTGCTTTTGGGAGAATCATCTTTCCCCGCTCCCCCATGCGGAGCGGGGCTGAAGGGGGGAGACGCCTAATGGCTCTTAAATCTTCCCTAGCACCCAATGAATCCTTCTTGCCAATTATGTGATCCCATATAGCTTTCCCAACATTTTTGAATACATGCATAGGGTCCAATAAGTGTTGAATTTTGAACGAAGCCCAATAGGGGAGCGACAAGAAGATTGAGTACCTCGACATACCCTTTGGCAACCCATTGGGAGGCGGTGAGGTACCATGATGCTCCTCCCAATGCTTCGCCCAATCAGCCATGTTCCAATGGAACGGCTGCACTTCATTGATAGGGGGAGCATATCTACGATGTGAAGGAGGTAGGAAGCGATGGTTGTTGGGATAGATTACCTTCCCAATAAGCGGAGGTCTCTCTATCACAAGGGAAGGGCCACAAGTGGGACACGCACTATGTCCAGATGTTGCCAATCGTACCAAGAGGTAAACAAACGTTACACATGAGATGATAAACCTAAAGCAAAGAGTACAATTAACATGTGCATACTTACTAGATACCTCTCCAAATCCTGGGTAATCATGCATGGTCCACATGAGGATGCACTTGATGATGGCTTTGCGGTCTTGTGGTGGCCATGAAATGTCAATGACATCTATGCCTCTCCATAGTTCTTGAAGCTCATCAATAAGAGGCTGCAGATATACATCCATGTTTTTTACCTTGTGCTTTCTTGGAATGAGAAGTGATAGTAAAATGTTTCCCTTTTTTGTTGCCTCCCAAGGCGGAATATTGAAGTTTACAACAACCACCGGCCAAGTGCTCCATGAAGTAGAGCGGTGCCCAAATGGATTCACTCCATCACTAGCTGCCCCAATCCTCAAGTGACGAGGCTCATCCCTGAACTCTGGCCATGTATCCTCTATGTGCTTCTACGCTGGTGAGTCAGCTGGAACTCTCATAATACCATCTGTGGCGCGATTTTTTGCATGCCAACTCAAAAGCTCGCTCATACCCTTCGATCTAAACATGTGTTGGATGTGAGGGATGAGTGGAAAATGCCTCAAAACTTTACGTGGAATTCTGTTGCTCTGCATTCCTTCTTTGACCTTGGCTCCCTGCACGATGGACATTTGTCACAATCGGCATGCTAATTACGAAAGAGCACACAATCGTTCACGCAAGCATGAATGCGATCATAATCCATCCCTAATGAAGTCACCACTTCGCGGGCTTTTCGTCTGTTCTCTGGCATGTGATTTCTAGCTGGAAGCATCTTTCCTAGCAATCTATCGCAAGAAGAAAGTACATTAGAAGCTAATTTATGCACCCCACAAGCATCCTTCACAATTTGTATACATACCTCAAAAGTGCGTCGACACTAGCATTGCTCCATCCAAACATCGCCTGAAGGTTAAGGACTTCGAGAGATGCCCTTAAAATGGAGTAAGAGCATCTATCATATAGTGCGGTGTGTGCCAAATCGAGTAGCTCACTCCTCGTTCGCTCGGAAGCTTCTTCGCATGCACACTCTGGTTTATGCTCCTCCTCTCGTGCAAAGAGATCCTCAACCAAACTATACAAATGGTCGTCTTCTGCATCCACGTAAGGAGATGGGATGCGGTCACTCGGATAAGAGGGAGCAAAAGTACTTGGCTGATTTGATGTGCTTCCTCCCTCTCTAATGGATTCTTGGCGCATGCGCTCTTCCACCCTCCTCCACCAACCACACGCCAATGAGGGGTCACGTAAATAGCCGCTACAATTCGCGGATCGTTTGTTTCCATCCGTGCACGCTTGCGAGGATCGTCCCATAGTCCATAATCTTCTACATGGCTCAAGCATATCCGTCGAAGTTGAGCAATGGCGCATTTGCATCGCACGCATGGGCATGGTAATCGCTCGGCCAACCACCGTGATCTATCCGGTTCAGTGGACGGGCCAAAATCATCCCAAGCAACCTACATTAATAAATTACATACACTAATTAAAATCAAATTACCAAAGAATGTTAATAAAATATCAGTAAAAAGTAAAAATTAAACTTTTAGGTGTCATTTTCAAAGTCCAAGGAATACTTTTATTTTATATATATTTTATAAAAAACATAGTACCAATAGATTTTGAGGATCAATAGTAATAATGTCAGAATGTGGCCATCTGTTTATATGGCCCGAATTTGCGCCGCGGTAATAGACGCGATAATGATTGCGGTAAGCCACGCGGTAATACTTGCAGTAATAGGAGCGGAAAATCAAATTTCAACTTTTTTTATAAATAGGGGCACTTGCGTGCCCCGCGAAGATCAAAGCCCTAAAATTTGAATTTCATCGTCTTCTCCACAGAAGCCGAGAGCGCGAACCTCACAACCTTGAGCTCTTCCTCCATCTCTACTCTTCTACTCTCCACCATCTCTACTCTTTTGTTGAGATGTAGAGAGAAAGAGAGAGAGACGAGACAAGAGACACACCATATACGCTCCCTAAGACTGATTCATATTGAGGACAAGATACAAATATATAGGTGAGACCAAGTTGAGTAGAGTGAGCCATATATAGCTCCAACACCCCCATTCAAATAGAGGTCTCTAGCTTTGGATGAAAAAACCCTTGGGGAGTTCAAGGGAAAAACCCAAGCCCCTATACAATGTGAAAATATGAACCAGCGATGATGATGTGAAAGTGAATTGTGCATCTATGTACAAATATTCAAGTGACTTAGAGATCACAATGTGCAAATGTGGAGTGTGCATAATGCATGGTACCTAAAAGATTACAATGTCATATGTACAAAGCTATTACAATAGCAAAGAAGCTAATCTAGAAAGAGTGAGGTCGAAGCAACTCCAAGCTCCGAGCGCAAGAGGATGAAACGTGACTCGTTGAGGCCTTTGGTCAAAATGTCTCCAATCATCTGGTCACTTGGACAGTGTTCAACCATAATGGTTCCTTTGCGTACTTACTACCTGACATAATGATAATGGACAGCAATGTGCTTTGACTTATTATGTTGAACATAGTCTTTTGCAAGACTAATAGCACTTTGGTTGTCACACCACAAGGGTGTGCTATAAAGAGGAGAGTGACCAATATCAACCATCATTTGTCGAAGCCAAATCAACTCACGAGCTGCAAGTAATGCCGCAACATATTCTGACTCAGTCGTAGAAACTGCAACACAACGTTGTTTCTTGCTGGTCCAAGAAACAAGACAACCATTTATAAAGAAGCAATTTCCACTAGTAGATCGCATAGATAAATGTGAGCTTGCCCAGTCTGCATGTGTGTAACCCAAAAGAGAGAGAGATTGCATAGAATCCGATGTGAGTTGTCATTGATAGAGTAAACCAAAATCTGTAGTGCCTTGCAAGTATTTCAACACATGCTTTGCAGCAAACCAATGCTTAAGAGAAGGACATGCAAGACGTTGTCCAAGATAATTAGCAGCAAACAGAATATCAGGACAAGTGTTCATGCCGACAAACTGAAGACATCCAATCAAGTTAGCATAAGGTTGATTTGTGACAAGTTGACCGCCATTGTCAGAAGTGTTCTTCGTAGAGCTCGCAAGACAAGGTGTGTTGGCTGAATGTGCAGATTCCATACCAAATTTTTGAATAGTATCTACAATAAACTTTGACTGTCGAAGGAATAAAATACGTTTTGTACGGTTCCGTTGGATTTGAATGCCAAGACACGAGTGAATCTCTCCAATATCCACCATATCAAATGCAGAAGTCAATAACTTTTTCACTTGCTGAATAAATCCCAAATCATTGGAAACAGGGATGGTATCATCCACATAAAGAGCAAGAATCACAAAACTGCTACCTTGGCGTTTTATGTATAAGTTGGGGTCTGACGAGCAAGAGATGAATCCTTTAGAGGTGAGAAAAAGATCAAATTTTGTATACCAGGCTCGCGAAGCCTGTTTGAGACCATATAGTGCCTTATATATGGAGTTGAGCAACAAGGTCTTCTTTACCTGGAATAACAAACCCTTCTGGTTGTTCCATATAAATTTCCTCTTCCAAGTCACCATTAAGAAAAGCAGTTCGCACATCCATTTGATGAGCTTCTAAATCAAATTGAACAACAAATGCCAATAAAACTCGAACACTTGTAATGCGAACAACTGGTGAAAAAGTCTCTTGATAATCAACACCAGCTACTTGGGAGTAACCTTTTGCAACTAAACGCACCTTGAACTTGTCAAAAGATCCATCTGCTTTTAATTTTGTCTTATACACCCACTTACATTTAATAGCTGTACGACCAGGAGGTAATTCAGTTAATATCCATGTACCTTTAGAGATAAGAGAATTGTACTCTACTTCTATAGCCTCTTGCCATTGATCCTTTTGTGGTGAAGAGATAGCTTCATCATAAGTAATGGGATCTTCGGAAGTAGAAAAAGCATTATCAGCAATATCGTCATCATAAACATGACATGAGCCATGTTCAAAATCAATAGGCAGATCAAAAAAAATATCAATATCATCATTGGCAACATTCGGAATGGATGGTTGTGAAGAGGAAAGTTGCTCTATAGGAAGAGTTTCATCTTCTGAAAGAAATGGAAAAGCCTGAAGCAATGATTTAGTATCATCAGAATCATCCATGGACCATGAGCCTCCCATAAGTTGTTCGTTAAAAGTAGCATCAGGATTCACAATTACTTTCTTGGAGGAAGGGTCATAGAATTTCTAGCCTTTGGAAGTGTCAGAATATCCAATAAAAATAACTTTAAGACCAAGAGCATTAATCTTTGTTCGTGTTTCTCTGGGAACATAAATATAAGCAATGCATCCAAAGGTTCGAAAATGAGATACAGAAGGAATATCACCTGTCCATGCTTTGATGGGTATCTTACCAGAGGGTGCAGTAGTAGGAAGATGATTCTGAATAAATACTGCTGTCAAAGTAGCTTCAGCCCAAAAAACAAGAGATAAGCCAGAATGAATCAACATACATCTTACAGCATTGAGAATAGTGCGATTCTTTCGTTTAGCAACACCGTTCTGTTGAGGCGAATATGGAATAGTGTGTTCATGATGAATTCCACTGTGAGCACAGTATATCACAAACTCTCGAGAAACATATTTGCCTCCATTGTCACTACGAAGCTTCTTAAGGCGACGACCAGTTTGAAGTTCCGTAGCCTTGTGGAATTGTTTGAAAACAGATAAGGCTTCAGATTTTTGTCTAAGTAGAAATACAGTCGTATACCTTGAGAAATCATCAATGACAGTAATGAAGTAGCGATATTGTGATCTCGAAGAAGGTAGAGGTCCACATATATCAGTATGAACAAGATCCAATATGTCATGAGAATGAGTTGTATTTGAAAGAGGAAAGGGTTTGCGATTGTGTTTCCCAAGAGCACAAAATTCACAAATTCCCATATGGGGATGGGCTTTAAGATCCATGCCATGAACATGATCACAACGTTGAAGATCAAGGAGTTTTGAGAACTCAGCATGAACAAAACGGTGATGCCATGCTTTGCAATCATGATCACCTGGAGCAGTGACAACATTTGCTACAGCATCGCTGAGAGAGAGTTCAAACAAATTACCATTTCGAGGAGCAAAGGCTATAGTCTGTCCATCTTTCTCAATTCGGAATTTGGTATGATCAAATCCAACAAACAGACCAAGATTAACAAATCTAGCAACTGAAAGAAGATTACGTTGAAGATCTGGTACATGTAATACTCTTCGCAAAATTCGAGTGGAAGAAGATAAGGTACCAAGATATAAGTCTCCAATACCCTTTACTTGACAAGTAGTATCATCAGCAAGATAAACAACACGTTGAACTGGCAGTGGATGATAGTTATGGAGCCACTTAGACTGATATGTCATATTTCCTATAGCACCAGAATCGACAATAAAAAGTGATCCATCGCGTACATGAAGTATTCTGTCTGGAGCAACTGAACATAGGACATAGCTTGTTTCTGGTACAATGTTGTTTTGATGTTTAGTAGCATATTCTCTATTCCAATCTGTGTCGAATCGACGCTTATAGCACATATGAGTGGGATGATCAGATCATCCACAATAATCACAAGAAGAAGAAGAAGAGTCTCTAGATAAACGTGGTTGTTTTGTGGTAATATTGTGTTCTTCATCATACTGACGTGTCCAACAATCATCTTCAGTATGGCCATTTCTGTTGCAGTAAGAACATTTCTTATTAGGAAATTTGAGACGAGAGAAAATATTACCGCGACGGCCACCTCTGCGGTTTGCTCGTTGAAATGGACTCCTTCGAGCATAAAAAGCCCGTTCTATCTGTTGTGACTCAGTCTCCTCTTGTGAAATCGTAGCTGTATCATGACCAGCATTACGACGTTCTTGAAGTTGAGAGTATTCAATTAAAGACATTCAGGCTTGGTCGAAATCAAGACCATCTTTATTAGAGAGAATAGTAACAATGTTATCATAAGAAGAGTCCTTCACCGTATCAAGGAGAAGTGTAATCAGTGGCTTTTATGGAACAGGATCACCGGTAGCAGCAAGTTGATTAATAATAGATTTGAAAGATTCAATATGTCCCATCATGGCAATACTAACTTCATATTGTAACTTGTTAAGCAACCCTCTCAAATAAAGTATTTCTGTGACAGATTTCTTTTGAAAGTTTGCAATAAGGTACTTCCATTCGTCGTGGAAAGTAGGCAGTTCACACATATCAAGCAAAAGGGAATCAGTAAGAGCAGAAAGAATATACCGATGAGCTGCTTTATCACGTGGTTTCCAATCCGTATAGGCAACATTCCAATCTTCAAATATAGGTCCTTCAGTGATAAGCACGTTATCATTATCCGTATCAACAGGAAGAGACGGAAAAACACGATTTCCAAGAACAACATCGGAGAGTTCATCGCCTTCAAGAATCAACAGTATCTTTGCTTTCCAGCCTAGAAAACCTTGACCTTGGAAAGGAGGAACAGAACGCTGGCCAGAAGGAAAGTTGTTGATGAGAATATTCATAGCCATATCTTGTTGTGAGAAGACGTATAAGATAAGATCGCAGAATTTGCACACCATATATGGTGAAGGCCGCAATTGAGAATGAGAGATATATGAGGACTGCGTTCTCTCAATGATAAACGTAAGAAGGATGCTCAAGGAACGTCCAAAGATGTGAGAGACGTCACCCAAAAAAGGCAGGGTAAAGGAGACGTTAATAATAAAAGAGTCCTCAAAATAGAGTGGCGTGAGACGCAAGATTGACCGCCACAATACGAATAGCAAAAATCTAAATCTTCTCGAAAAAGTTAACGCCAAAATAAGAAAAACAATCGCGGACGCTTCATGAAGAAGTAGGACAAAGAAAGCTGTGTCAAGCTCAATTGCAGTAAAAAACGCATAACTTTTTGCTGCGAACTCCGATTGACGCAAACCTAGAACTCAAATCGAAGAGCTCGAGGAGACGAACAAGTTTTGGATGAGAAGTGCCATTGCACTACGCTCCATTGCGCTTTTCCCGTTTCTCCAAATTTTGAGCAGAAGAGCAAGAAAAATTGAGATGAAGTTCAGGGTGTCATTAACCAGAAAACGTAATCAATGATTAGATTGATTAGCAATAAACGCCACACAAAACACTAATCATATTCTTCTTAACACAAAACAACCACAGTTAACAAGAATCAATGCTCAAAAATAAAATTTGTAGCAATTTTTAAATCTTACATGCAAATTGCATACACATACTGTTTTGTCACCATGAATTGAATCGGCGCGTGATCGTTACTTATCTGATACCATGTTGAGATATAGAGCGAAAGAGAGAGAGAGAGACGAGACAAGAGACACACCATATACGCTCCCAAAGACTGATTCATATTGAGGACAAGATACAAATATATAGGTGAGACCAAGTTGAGTAGAGTGAGCCATATATAGCTCCAACATCTTCCACTCTCCTACCCTCTCCCAACAAGCGCTTCAATTCCATGTAAGTTCTGTTGTTATGTTTTTTGAGTTTTTCACACGCATACACACACACACACGCATACACACATGCATACACTCATACACACGCATACACACACATGAATACACATGCATACACACACACACTAATTAGTGCACGTGTACGTTCTTTACACACTAATTAGTGTAAGTAAAGACACACCAAAACTTAAATTTGTTAATTATTAGTTACTTGCAAAATCTAAACTTGTTAGATGTGTCAAATTTGTTAAATTATTACTTGTATAACCTAATATGTTAAATTTGGGATTGGCCATGCACACACTAATTAGTGTGTGCATTGGCCAATGTGATTGATCAATGCACACACTAATTAGTGTGTTATTAGTGTGTGCATTGGCCAATGTGATTGGTCAATGCACACACTAATTAGTGTGTGTATTGGTCAATGGGATTGGCCAATTCACACACTAATTAGTGCTCATTAACACACACTAATTTTTGTGTGATTAGTGTGTGCATTGGCCAATGTGATTGGTCAATGTACACACTAATTAGTGTGTGCATTGGTCAATGGGATTGGTCAATTCACACACTAATTAGTGCTCATTAACACACACTAATTTGTGTGTGATTAGTGTGTGCATTGGCCAATGTGATTGGTCAATGTACACACTAATTAGTGTGTGATTAGTGTGTGCATTGGTCAATGAGATTGGCCAATTCACACACTAATTAGTGCTCATTAACACACACTAATTTGTGTGTCATTAGTGTGTGCATTGGCCAATGTGATTGGTGAATGTACACACTAATTAGTGTGTGATTAGTGTGTGCATTGGTCAATGGGATTGGCCAATTCACACACTAATTAGTGTGTGCATTAGTTTGGGATTAGTGTGTGCATTGGTCAATTGGATTGGCCAATACACACATTATTTAGTGTGTGATTAGTGTGTGTACAAGCCAATTGGATTGGCCAATACACACACTATTTAGTGTGTGATTAGTGTGTGCATTGACCAATGGAATTGGCCAATGCATAGTCCAATGCACACACTAATTAGTGTATGTTAACACACACTAATTAGTGTGTGCACAATCTAATGCACACACTAATTAGTGTATGTTAAAACACACTAATTAGTGTGTGCAAAAGCCAATGCACACACTAACTAGTGTATGTTAACACACACTAATTAGTGTGTGCGCAAGCCAATGCACACACTGATTAGTGTATGTTAACACACACTAATTAGTGTGTGCTCAAGCCAATTACACAAGCCAATGCACACACTAATTAGTGTGTGCACGCACTAATGCACACACTAATTAGTGTATGTTAACACACACCAATTAGTGTGTGCACAATTCAATGCACACACTAATTAGTGTGTGCACAAGCCAATTAAACAAGCCAACACTAAAAGACACACTAATTATGTTAAATTAAACAACAATCAACACAAAAACAGAAACATACCTCCATGATTAAGTCGTTGGTGACGTATTCGTCCCCAATGACCGTCCAAGTGATTGCGCAATCAGTCACACTAATCATAAACACAATAATCTCTTATTAGTCAATACATACACTAATATCTTATTAGCACTCAAGGCTTTGCAAGACTCTTTCATAGGTTGTAGACACACATTGGATTCTTTCCACATTGGATTCTTTCAACATTGGATAGTATAGAGAATCCAATGTTTAAAAAAAATCAATGTGTAAATTTTTAATCAAATATTCAAATTGTATACCCTAGTTTAATCTTTGTCGTAATAAATGCAGACCATGTCTTCTTCTTCCACACCATGATTTTGTAGCATTGAGGATCTCATGGCAGATGGGATGTCATATCCCCACGCTCTGTCTGCCTATCATTCACAGCCGTCGCCTCAGCAGTCATCATCAGGGTTCGGCTAGTTTCGGGATGCTCTAAGTGGGTCCACTGCCGTACCTGTGACAGATCCAGATGTGGAGAGGGCATTACGTCTTCGGGCTGAGTGGTTAGGTTCATAGCAGACCCATACGCAACGCTATTCACCGGCGCAGCTAGCAGCTTTTGGATTATCAGAGGTCTCTACTCCGACTGGTGGCACTCCATACCTGCAGAGTTTTCCAGCTACAGCTCCAGGTTCAACTTTTCCTTCACAGGGTCCAACGCCCCAGGGTCCGACGTCGTTGGGTGCGACGCCACGGGCGTCCACCTATCCATCACCTATCCCACCTTCTGCCCCAGATTCACGTCGGTGCTCTTCTGGCAGTCAGCATCAGGGCAGCTCGCGCGCTAGCGCCGGTCGATCTCGACGAGGGAGCGGATCTAGTTGTTGTTTTTTAGGGGGGGGGGGAGGCAGTACTACAGATTCTCCTCCACAGTCACCGCTCCCTGCTCCAGCAGAAGATGAGGACCATGACATGCCTTCACCAGATGCATGCGGGTTATACTACAAGGTTCATAGAGGAGGTATGGTGGATCTCGAGACAGCGCAGGGCAGGAGATTCCGAACACATGTCAACCAATTAATCCACTCCACATATATCAATTGTTTTCGCAAATTTGATCATCAAGATCCCTACAACCTCACATATATAGAGACAACCATGCACATGCGTTTCCCCAACCCTGAGGGGCAACAATTCTCAAGGCAATGGTTGCAAGAGCATGTCAAAACATTTCTGAAGAACAAAAAATCTAGTGTGAGGAGAGCGGCAAATAAGACAATGGAGTCTCCAGAGCATAGCTATCGGCCAGGAAATGTCCATGATGTGGAGTGGGAGACCGCTATGGGCGAGAAAGAGGACAAAAGGGCAACGGGTGCGAGGATGTATACGCGTCAAGTTGAGGCCATATCCCATCAGACTCCTACACATTATGGTTCGGGAGGAAAAACGGCTTGGAAAGACAAATATGTAAGTAAAAATATTAGTTTTATTGTAAAAAGTCTAATGTTTTTCATTTACTTAATTGGTTGCTATTTTTTGTCAGTATAACATAACCATGAGTCGCCTGACCAGAGATGTGCAGAGATATAGAGAGAACCATACCGAGTATCAAACTTGGTGTTGGTTGTTTGAAAATCAAATGATCTCTCGAGAGGAGTTTGAAAATGTGTGCAGAAGTCTGCAACATGTAAGTTTAATCTTATCTAAATAATCAAATTGTTGATTTTATATCAAATATTAAATAACAAAGTGTTAATTGTTTCTTTTTTATGGTTTTGCAGAGTCAAGGAGTTCCACGTGAAATGCCGCCAACTCCCCCATGAGCATCCTCTATTTTGTATACGCGGGCCTCGTTTGCCCTATCCCACATGACCATACTCTATTTTGTACACGGGGGCTTTTTTTGCCCTTTATGTAAATGCAATACCTATCATTTTTTGGCTCAATACCTCCCCCAATTGTAATTCCACTTATGTAAATGAAATTATCAATCTTTTTTTGGCTCAATGTATTGTCCAATTGTGATATTTTGTTGTAATTAATAATAATTTTATAAAATAACTAAAATAAATAAAAAAATATATGACCTTTTCGATGGTCTTGCAAAGGACAATCCAAACGGTCATCTGTTTTTTTAAAATAAATCTCGCCGTGGTAATGCTTGCGATAACTCTGTCACGGTAATGTTTGCGGGTATCTGTGTAGCAAAAGGCGTGGTAATGTTCGCGGAAATATTGCCGCAACCATTACCGCGGAAGTTACCGCTAGACCATTACCGCAAACTTTGCCGCAGTATTTTCCGCAGACAGAAATTTTTATATTTCAAGTTTGTTTGTTTTTTTGCGGTAATGTGAGCGATAATACCGCACATATGGTATAGTGTTTTTACATAAACTTTTTAAAAAAAACCATATCATGTATACGCCTCCTACATGCTATCCATGTAGGATCTCACATGAGATTTAAGGCCAATGAAAGACAAGTACCGTACCAACTGAAAAGCATAACCATAACGAACCATAACCATAACTTAAAAGCATAACCATAATGAAGATAACCATAACCATAAACAAAATTAACAATAACCATAAGCATAACCAGAAACCTAAACATAACCATTAACAAAACTTGAACCATAACTATGTCTATACAAGAATAGGAGAAATAACCATGTCTATAAAATGACAATGACAATAATCATAACCATAAGGGAAAAAATATGTAAGGTCTCCAAAACCGCCGACACCAAAAGTGGGATGGAACCTTTGACAGGTCTCTAGGCCTACTAAGGTCAAAGTCTTTAAACAAGAAAAGTTCCAGGGAATTCACCCTTACCATTGACAATGGTTTAGGTTTATAGCCCTAGAAGAGACCTAGTCCTGTCTCACAGTGGAAACGGGACCCTAAAAAAAAAAATCCGGCCCCAAATCTTCATCCTTTAGATTAAGGTTTCCTTAGCCAATGCTTTTTTCCCTCTAGCATATGTGAGGGCACAGCCGCTAGTGGATTCCTTGTCCAAGTGAAGAAGTTTCTAATCGTTTTAGTGCGCGGGAATGGATAGTTACCTGACTAATCAGGTCCACCCGTCCATGATTGACAACCTTAGTCAATCCCCACTTACCACCCCGCACTCACACATGATTCTATTGTTGTCTAATTACTACCACACTCTTTTCACAATTAAAATAACAAATCCTTCTTAACTTTTCAAACTGCATTTCCTTAAGACAACCTTTGAAAACAGTATTGAAAGCATTCTTTCAAAAAACAGACGTCTTTAAACTTAAGACAAGGTACTGTCATTTCTAAGTATCACTGACCAGTACTAACTTGTCTCAAGACCACCTATACAAGGGTGAAAAACGGCACCCATTCCTTATTTATATAACCGGGGTGGAAAGTCTTCACCCAAAGTCCGAGCGCCCATATGCCAAAACTAGTTGCCCATACAACCGGGCGGTTCCTCTAGGATAAACTTAAAAGTACTTTTAGTAATTTCCCCTATTCAATTTTCTCAAAAATAGGGTATTTTAGCTAAAATAATTAGCTAAATTAACTTTCTGAACATTTTTCTAATTATCACAGGTTCTTGAACACCTAGTGATCCACTGATGATTATATGGAAGCATTTGAATTCCATTTATTAATTTCCCTTATTAAAATTTCTCAAAAAACAGAGTATTTTAGCTAAAATAATTAGCTAAATTAATTTTATGAACTTCTCCTAATTATCACGTGTTCTTGAACACTTAATTAACCACTTATAATTTAATGGAAGAATTTGAATTCCATTTACTAATTTTCCTTATTAAAATTGCTCAAAAAAATAGAGTATTTTATCTAATATAATTAGCTAAATTAACTTTCTGAACTTCCCCTAATTATCACGGGTTTTTGAATGTCTAATTAACCACTGATAATTATATGGAAGCATTTTAATTTCAATTACTAATTTCCCCTACTAAAATTGTTCAAAAAACAGAGTAATTAGGCCTAATTAATTAGGAAAACTTCTCAAAAACTTATAGGATGATTTTCCTATATTAATAACTATTTAATGTATCTATGATAAATAATTCAACTTAATCTAATCCTAATTAATATTTTTACCATTAATTCATGGTTAAATTGGCTAATTTCAGCCCTAATATAAGAGGATAAATAATTATCTTAGTATTACTAAGATTAATCATAATAATCAGAAGATTTTAATTGATTTAAAGAGGTTTAAGGAGCATGCATAGACCTAATCTTTGATTTATTAACAATTTATCGTAATCTAACCTTGCTAATTAAGAAGGATTATGTTAATTATCGTTAGGGTTAATCAATTAGAGATTAAACTCTAATGATTTTTGCGTAGTGTTTCTCCCTAGATGAGAGAGAAATTCTCAAGGCTCCGAGTTTCACAAAATATGAAGAGAAAGGTCCTATTTATAACTTTTTATGGGCGTCTGGCAGATTTTGACAGCTTTCCCCTAGTCCAAGCACTCCCCCCGCTTGAAATTTGCGCCATTTTCAGTCATCACTGCTCCTGGAAAGTTTCCCCACCTTCCACACTCACCCCATACCTTCCAGAATTTTCCTGGTTGATTTTTGCAGATCTTTAATGATGAAATTTGGAATTTCCTATCTAACTCTAGAACCTTAGTGTAAAGAAGTCTTTGCTAATGATTAATAATGAAACCATCCAATTTTTTTATTAATTAAATTTCTATGGTAATTTTCCAGGACCCGTAACTATTCCCGTTTTTATCGGAATCAAATTCTGAAAATTTCTAAACATAGTAAAGCTCTGCTTATGATTCCAATAATACCAAAATTAATAGTGTTTGGAGTCCTGCAATAGTGTTTTCCATTAAGTTTTGCAAACTTAGTACAATCTTTAAGGTTTCGGAAGCTGGAAACCTTACACAATAACTATCTGTACAAAAGAGACATAGAAGCGTGTCTGTGTCTCACAAAGCATATATATGAAATCCGGTCCACTAATGACTAGGCGTCGCAACCTACACATAGGACAACTCACAAAATTAGTATTGATATTACTTCACATATACTTACTTAATTAAATCAACTCACACATATTAACGTCTCACCTCAAGCGATCAGCGAGACTGTAAGGCCTCCCAGTCTACAGGATCTCCTGAAGCTTTAAGATCATTCAGTACTTCATAGATACCTCTGCGATATCCATCTGACTCCTCCTAGCATGTTGGAGCTCGATGCATCACAAGATTCTTCGTTTATACAAAAATCAAAGTAATAAGAATACATGATTCATCGCGTTTTAAAAAACGCCATAGTTAAGATTGGATTAGAAACTCACAAACTCATAGCGAAAGGTGTTGAAGCCTCTGCTGCCAAGATCAGATGTCCCCCTGGTCATCTGTCGTACCTGCGCGGCCTCACGCTGTTGTCTGAACCGCGTGTCCGCTATCCGCTCATCCTCCCTGATCTGCAGCCACGTCTCGTGTGGGATGCCCTAAGGCTTCGGCGAGCCGGTCCTGAAAGCCTTCCGAGCTACATCCCGTCGATGTTTCACGGTGTCCCGTGCAACACCCTTGATCCACCTCCTTGAAACAATGGAAGAACCCGGAGCAGGCTAGTACTCTCTCAGGATGGTCTCCAATATGTAATTGACTTTGTCCCCATCCTTATCACCCCAAGACGTCAGAAGGCTGGTCGAAAACCGCAGCTCCGCGAGCTGGCGAATCCGCTGTCGCATCTCAGTCCTGACTCTATCCATGTCAACAGAACCATCTACCTGTATAGTATAGAGCTTGGAGGCACTAGGATCGTGTGCCCCCCAAGGTGTCCGAGGTGTGCCAAGAGGTGTATCGAGAGGTGTGCCTGGGTAGGATGGGGGTCGTGAGCGAGGAGGAGTCCAAGCATCTGTGGACGCTCCTCCACAACAACCACCACCTCCACCTGACGATCATCGAGATCGGCGAGTGCGCCTATGCTGCGGAGATGAGGATGTACCTGCCTCTGTCCCACCCCTAGGTGTCAAAGCGGTCGTGATGGGAGAAGCAGGCGTCGTACCCATAGGCGTCCTCCCCCCCGTAGGCGTCCCCCCGCTAGGCGTCGGACCCTCCGGTGTGAAGCCCGGAGGTGTAGAACCGGTGCCTCTGGATACCCAGTACTGAGAAGCCTCTACCATCTGAGTAGGCGTCATCCGTGTAATGAAGCCCATGAATGCATCTGCACGCATGGAAGCAGGATCTGGAATCTGGTCTGCCATACTAAAGTCTTGCACAAAGAAAGTAAAATAAAGCATCAGAACACAATTGTTTAAATTAACTTGAAGCTTAATTTTAAATCAACGTCTTCACACAAACACTTACAGGCCTAGGCCTCGATGAGTGAGGCATCATCGATAAGATCTTGCATCGTATCATCGTCTATCTCTAATTGCAACCATAACTCTGTCCCAACTCGTTCTGGCAGATTGTCTTCATCCATTGCATCTTCATCTACAAGTGTCAATTCTGGCTCATCTGCGTCATCCCTCGTATATCTGTCAGCTTCCTCTTCCATACCTTCGTCCATCTCATCTAATATCACAGTAGTATGGACGTCGTCTGACTGACTTTCCTCCAGGATATCTTGGCCTTCAAATACTTGTTTATTTCTTGGAGCAACTTGAACCACAAACCACCATTGTCGCTCTCGAGGGTCGGGTACAAAGACCACTTGCTCGCAATGTTCGGGGAGAGAAAATGTGTCGCTCGCATTTGTCCAAATCTTTGTAGAATCTATTTGCACAACTTTGTTTCCATCTCTGCGTACCGTTGCATTGCGACCAGAAGTAATCACCTTGAACCACTTCACATCCAACAAAAAAATCTCAAACCGCCTGAAGCTTACTTTCAGGATATCTGACATCAGACCACAGTAATCCAGGTTGCTAGTGCTTTCATTTGTGTCTCTAGCAGTGGCCCTGCTCTTTTGCATGAAACTAACCATTACCCCACTGTCAAACGTGTTTCTTCTGCTGTCAATTTGTTGTGTTCTGAAATGATTTCCATGCGACCACAGTGCCATGTATGTATGATACTTCTAGTCACATCCAATAGCCAGCTCTTCCTCTTCTAGAGATATGGGTTCTCCGATCTGTCATGCCGCAACACTTTAGCTAGCACTGTCTCGCCAACTGCATCTTGTTTGTAGCGCATTGCTGTGCACTTAGGATACGATAAACAATCTGCGAATTCATTGCGAAAAAGAATGCAATCATTTGGACAGAATGCAGTCAGAAGTTGCTTTGCGTCTGGCCTGGAGGGGGGCATTTCATTGCCAGTCGGGAGAAGTTTCTCCCGTAATAACCTGTTTAAGTCACATTAAATTAAAAAGCTCTCTGAGAACATCACCGTTGCAATCGGAAAATCTCTTTTGTAAATTACGTACCTAAACAAAGCAGTGACACTTGCATCTGACCACCCGTACACTGACTGAAGATTCAAAAACGCCAGACAAGTACGAAGCACAGATATTTTGGCGCCTTCATAGATTGGTTTGTTGGAGCTATATATGGCTCCCTCTACTCAACTTGGTCTCACCTATATATTTGTATCTTGTCCTCAATATGAATCAGTCTTTGGGAGCGTATATGGTGTGTATCTTGTCTCGTCTCTCTCTCTTTCTCTCTACATTTCAACATGGTATCAGAGCAGTAACGATCACGCGCCGATTCAATTCATGGTGACAAAACAGTATATGTATGCGATTTGTATGTAAGATTCAAAAATTGCTACAAATTTTATTTTGAAGCATTGATTCTTGTTAACTGTGGTTGTTTTGTGTTAAGAAGAATATGATCCAAAACGTGTTCGTCTCCTCGAGCTCTTCGATTTGAGTTCTAGGTTTGCGTCAATCGGAGTTCGCAGCAAAAAGTTATGCTGTTTTTACTGCAATTGAGCTTGACGCAGCTTTCTTCGTCCTACTTCTTCGTGAAGCGTCCACGATCGTTTTTCTTATTTTGGCGTTAAATTTTTCCAGAAGATTTAGTTTTTTTCTATTCGTATTGTGGCCGTCAATCTTGCGTCTCACGCCACTCTATTTTGAGGACTCTTTTATTATTAACGTCTCCTTTACCCTGCCTTTTTTGGGTGACGTCTCTCACATCTTTGGACGTTCCTTGAGCATCCTTCTTACGTTTATCATTGACAGAACGCAAACCTCATATCTCTCTCTCATTCTCAATTGCGGCCTTCACCATATATGGTGTGCAAATTCTGCGATCTTATCTTATACGTCTTCTCGCAACAAGATATGGCTAAGAATATTCTCGTCAACGGCTTCCTTCTGGCTAGCTGTTCCTCCTTTCCAAGGTCAAGGTTTTCCAGGCTGGAAATAAAAGATGTTGTTAATTCTTGAAGGCGATGAACTCTCCAATGTTGTTCTTGGAAATCGTGTTTGTCCGCCTCAGCATGTTGATACGGATAATGATAACGTGCTTATCACTGAAGGACCTATATTTGAAGATTGGAATGTTGCCTATACGGATTGGCAACGACGTGATAAAGCAGCTCGTCAGTATATTCTTTCTTCTCTTACTGATTCCCTTTTGCTTGACATGTATGAACTTCCTACTTTCCACGACGTATGGAAGTACCTTATTGCAAACTTTCAGAAGAAATCTGTCACAGAAATACTTTATTTGAGAGGGTTGCTTAACAAGTTACAATATGAAGTTGGTACTGCCATGACGGGACATATTGAATCTTTCAAATCTATAATTAATCAACTTGCTGCTGCCGGTGATCCTATTCCACAAAAGCAACTGATTACACTTCTCCTTGATACGGTGAAGGACTCTTCTTATGATATCATTGTTACTATTCTCTCTAATAAAGATGGTCTTGATTTCGACCAAGCCTGCATGTCTTTAGTTGAATACTCTCAACGTCAAGAACGTCGTAATGCTGGTCATGATACAGCTATGATTTCACAAGAGGATACTGAGTCACAATAGATGGAACGGGCTTTTTATGCTCGAAGGCATCCATTTCAACGAGGAAACCGCAGAGGTGGACGTCGCGGTAATATTTTCTCTCGTCTCAAATTTCCTAATAAGCAATGTTCTTACTGCAACAGAAATGGCCATACTGAAGATGATTGTTGGGCACGTCAATATGATGAAGAACACAATATTACCACAAAACAACCACGTTTATCTAGAGACTCTTCTTCTTCTTCTTGTGAATATTGTGGACGATCTGATCATCCCACTCATATGTGCTATAAGCGTCGATTCGACACAGATCGGAATAGAGCATATGCTACTAAACATCGAAACAACATTGTACCAGAAACAAGCTATGTCCTATGTTCAGTTGCTCTAGACAGAATACTTCATGTAAGCAATGGATCACTTTTTATTGTCGATTCTGGTGCTACACGAAATATGACATATCAGTCTAAGTGGCTACATAACTATCATCCACTGCCAGTTCAACGTGTTGTTTATCTTGCTGATGATACTACTTGTCAAGTAAAGGGTATTGGAGACTTATATCTTGGTACCTTATCTTCTTCCACTCGAATTTTGCGAGGAGTATTACATGTACCACATCTTCAACGTAATCTTCTTTCAGCTGCTAGACTTGTTGATCTTGGTCTGTTTGTTGGATTTGATCATACCAAATGCCGGATTGAGAAAGATGGACAGACTATAGCCACTTCTCCTCGAAATGGTAATTTGTTTGAACTCTCTCTCTCAACGATGCTGTAGCAAATGTTGTCACTGCTCCAGGTGATCATGATTGCAAAGTATGGCATCATCGTTTTGTTCATGTTGATTTCTCAAAACTCCTTGATCTTCAACGTCGTGATCTTGTTCATGGCATGGATCTTAAAGCCCATCCCCATATGGGAATTTGTGAATTTTTTGCTCTTGGGAAACACAATCGCAAACCCTTTCCTCTTTCAAATACAACTCATTCTCATGACATATTGGATCTTGTTCATACTGATATATGTGGACCTCTACCTTCTTCGAGATCACAATATCTCTACTTCATTACTTTCATTGATGATTTCTCAAGGTATACGACTGTATTTCTACTTAGACAAAAATCTGAAGCCTTATCTGTTTTCAAACAATTCCACAAGGCTGCGGAACTTCAAACTGGTCGTCGCCTTAAGAAGCTTTGTAGTGACAATGGAGGGGAATATGTTTCTCGAGTGTTTGTGAGTTACTGTGCTGACAGTGGAATTCTTCATGAACACACTATTCCATATTCGCCTCAATAGAACGGTGCTGCTGAACGAAAGAATCGCACTATTCTCAATTCTGTATGATGTATGCTGATTCATTCTTGCTTATCTCGTGTTTTCTGGGCTGAAGCTACTTTGACAGAAGTATGTATTCAGAATCATCTTCCTACTACTGCACCCTCTGGTAAGATACCCATCATAGCATGGACAGGTGACATTCCTTCTATATCTCATTTTCGAACCTTTGGATGTATTGCTTATATTCATGTTCCCAAAGAAACATGAACAAAGCTTGATGCTCCTGGTCTTAAAGTTATTTTTATTGGATATTCCAACACTTCCAAAGGCTACAAATTCTATGACCCTTCCTCCAAGAAAGTAATTGTGAATCGTGATGCTACTTTTAATGAACAGCTTATGGGAGGCTCATGGTCCATGGATGATTCAAATGATACTAAATCATTGCTTCAGGCTTTTCCATTTCTTTCAGAAGATGAAACTCTTCCTATAGAGAAACTTTCCTCTTCACAACCATCCATTCAGAATTTTGCCAATGATGATATTGATATTTTTGTTGATCTGCCTATTGATTTTGAACATGGCTCATGTCATGTTTATGATGACGATATTGCTGATAATGCTTTTTCTAATTCCGAAGATCCCATTACTTATGATGAAGCTATCTCTTCACCACAAAAGGATCAATGGCAAGAGGCTATGGAAGAAAAGTACGATTCTCTTATCTCTAAAGGTACATGGATACTAACTGAATTACCTCCTGGTCGTACATCTATTAAATGTAAGTGGGTGTATAAGACAAAAGTAAAAGTAGATGGATCTTTTGACAAGTTCAAGGCACGTTTAATTGTAAAAGGTTACTCCCAAGTAGCTGGTGTTGATTATCAAGATACTTTTTCACCAGTTGCTCGCATTACAAGTGTTCGAATTTTATTGGCATTTGCTGTTCAATTTGATTTAGAAGGTCATCAAATGGATGTGCGAACTGCTTTTCTTAATGGTGACTTGGAAGAGGAAATTTATATGGAACAACCAGAAGGGTTTGTTATTCCAGGTAAAGAAGACCTTGTTGCTCAACTCCATAAGGCACTATATTGTCTCAAACAAGCTTCGCGAGCCTGGTATACAAAATTTGATATTTTTCTCACCTCTAAAGGATTCATCTCTTGCTCGTCAGACCCCAACTTATACATAAAACGCCAAGGTAGCAGTTTTGTGATTCTTGCTCTTTATGTGGATGATACCATCCTTGTTTCCAATGATTTGGGATTTCTTCAGCAAGTGAAAAAGTTATTGTCTTCTGCATTTGATATGGTGGATCTTCGAGAGATTCACTCGTGTCTTGGAATTCAAATCCAACGGAACCGTACAAAAGGTATTTTATTCCTTCGACAGTCAAAGTTTATTGCAGATACTATTCAAAAATTTGGTATGGAATCTGCACATTCAGCCAACACACCTTGTCTTGCGAGCTCTACAAAGAACACTTCTGACAATGGAGGTGAACTTATCACAAATCAACCTTATGCTAACTTGATTGGATGTCTTCAGTTTGTTGGCATGAACACTTGTTCTAATATTCTGTTTGTTGCTAATTATCTTGGACAACATCTTGCATGTCCTTCTCTTAAGCATTGGTCTGTTGCAAAGCGTGTGTTGAAATACTTGAAAGGCACTACAGATTTTGGTTTAGTCTATCGACGACAACTCACATCGGATTCTATGCAATCTCTTTCTCTTTTGGGTTACACAGATGCACACTGGGCAAGCTCACATTTATCTATGCGATCTACTAGTGGAAATTGCTTCTTTATAAATGGTTGTCTTGTTTCTTGGACCAGCAAGAAACAACGTTGTGTTGCAGTTTCTACGACTGAGTCAGAATATGTTGCGGCATCACTTGCAGCTTGTGAGTTGATTTGGCTTCAACAAATGCTGGTTGATATTGGTCACTCTCCTCTTTCTAGCACACCCTTGCGGTGTGACAACCAAAGTGCTATTAGTCTTGCAAAAGACTATGTTCAACATAATAAGTCAAAGCACATTGCTGTCCATTATCATTATGTCAGGTATGAAGTACGCAAAGGAACCATTATGGTTGAACATTGTCCAAGTGGCCAGATGATTGCAGACTTTTTGACCAAAGGCCTCAACGAGTCACGTTTCATCCTCTTGCGCTCGGAGCTTGGAGTTGCTTCGACCTCACTCTTTCTAGATTAGCTTCTTTGCTATTGTAATAGCTTTGCACATGTGACATTGTAATCTTTTAGGTACCATGCACTATGCACACTCCACATTTGCACATTGTGATCTCTAAGTCACTTGAATATTTGTACATACATACACAATTCACTTTCACATCATCATTGCTGGTTCATATTTTCACATTGTATAGGGGCTTGGGTTTTTCCCTTGAACTCCCCAAGGGTTTTTTTCATCCAAAGCTAGAGACCTTTGTTTGAGTGGGGGTGTTGGAGCTATATATGGCTCACTCCACTCAACTTGGTCTCACCTATATATTTGTATCTTGTCCTTAATATGAATCAGTCTTTGGGAGCGTATATGGTGCGTATCTTGTCTCGTCTCTCTCTCTTTCTCTCTACATCTCAACATGGTTGACGTGCCAACTTCCTCAACATGTCTTCAAGAGATAGGCGCACAGCTTCTGGTGCTACTTCGTTCGCGTTCTCCTCGCTTGTCTGGAAGAAGGCATCCAACATCTCCTCCATGCCGTCGTCTTCTGTCTGTAAGCCCTTTTCTGCTTCCATCCGTGGCTCTATATTGGTTGGACCTTTACACATAATCTTTTTTCTCTCTCTCTCTCAGATGTAGGTGCTATGTCGCAGAAATCAATGCCCGTTTCGTAGGAGTCGTATCTCAGATTCTGTACGGTTTCTCTAGCAAAATCTCCGTACTTGTGCACATGCTCATTACATATCCTACGCTTGCGCAGGATTTGATACTTGCAGAGCATACACGAGCATGCAATCTTTTCCTCCATGTTAGTTGATGACGTTGCCACCTACAATGATTATGAATGTTGCTATAATATATATATATATATATATATATATATATATATATATATATATATATATACTCCTCACAATGTAAACTACCTCGCATTCTCTAGTCTTGCCCAATCTCCATACACCTTGGTCTAGAGGTGTACGGAGATCAGGACCACCGGGTCAAAATCTCATCTTTATTGGTCAAATCCTATATGGGTAGACACATACGTGCACTCCCAGGTGTACATGGCAATGCATGTAGCAGGCAAAACCCCTTTGCCTCTTTTAGTTCCATAGTTTCTTCTCTGTCTACGTACCCTATGTCTCGTTCTCTCTCTCTCGATCTCGCTCTCGCTATCTCTCTTTCTCTCTCTATTTCCCTGGTTTCCTATCTCGCTCTCCATTTCCCTATCTCTCTCTCTCTCTCTCTCTCTCTCTCTCTCTCTCTCTCTCTCTCTATATATATATATATATATATATATATAACTCTCTTTCTCTATCTCTCTCTCTCTCGCTCTCTACTTCCCTATCTCTCTATTGATCGAACGAGCGACTGAGCTAGGGATATCTAGACGCCCATGACTACGGAGGACTACACAACATCTACAGAGGCTGCATCAGAGGATCTAGCTAGGTCACTTTGGCTCGACATGCACAACGCCCGGTCAGACTACTGACCATGGAGGAGATTGATGAGATCCGCCAGCGACAGATGCTGGATCTCCTATGATCTACTTATCCCAGCTAGTTGGTTTATCCGTTTAGTCCACACCCAGTAGTTTAGGATTCCATAATATTTTATTTTGTCATCTTCTTACTTTGACTTTGTATCAGATCTATCACATTGTAGCTTTATTGTCTCATGTCTCATAGGTCACTTTGGCCTTTCGAAGACGTTAATATAACATTTCATTTCATTTCTCTCTTTAATTCATTTTCTTTAATTTTAATTTCCTAAGCATACATTAATTCTCTCTCTCTCTCTCTCTCTCTCTCTCTTTGATTACCTACACACACACACACACATTTCTCTCTCTCTCTCTCTCTCTCTCTCTCTCTCTCTCTCTCTCTCTCTCTTTGATTACCTACACACACACACATCTCTCTCTCTCTCTCTCTCTCTCTCTCTCTCTCTCTCTCTCTCTCTCTCTCTCTCTCTCTCTCTCTCTTTCATTACCTACACACACACACATCTCTCTCTCTCTCTCTCTCTCTCTCTCTCTCTCTCTCGCTCTCTATATTTCCTACACACACACCTCTCTCTCTTTTCTACACACACACACACACACCGCTTTCTCTCTCTCTCTCTCTCTCTCTCTCTCTCTCTCTCTCTCTCTCTCTCTCTCTCTCTCTCTCTCTCTCTCTTTCCTACACACACACACACATGATGTAGAGAGAGAGAGAGGGAGGGGTTGGGGGGGGCGGAGATGGACATAATACCTGCCCAGCAGGTTTAGGCCAAGATCTGAGCAGGTGAAAATGGGCCCTACGTGCGGGTTTCACTTTTTTCCCCCAAATTTTTTTGCGTCGCTATACGCGTTGATATACGCGTGGCAATTAAAGCATTTCCATGCGTATATCGACGCACACTGCGACGTGTATAGCGACACACGCTAATTACGTCGATATACACGTGGAAAAGCATGGCCGTTGATATATACGCGTCGATATCTTCATGTAGTGTTGTAGTGGGTGACAGAGAATCTAAGAGTGAAAAAAATGTCATTTTTGATGTGAAAAATCCCAAGCGAAGTCAGGAAAATTCTTAAATTTGTGGGATCACTCACATAAGCATAAAAAGCATAGAAATTGATCATGTTTCATCAATATACCATTTTGGGTCACTTTCCATGCAATTTTGCAACGACGCTTGTTAGCTGGTACTTTTGGCGGTTTTTCTCGCACCAGTCTTTGTAGGGGAGATGAGTGTGCCACCATGAATCACTTGGACTATGTACCTTGTTAAACCAAATTAGGCATTTTACCAGGTGAAAAAGAACACAAATGAGCCACATCCAGGGGCACGGCTCCCCGGATAGGTATGTACATGATAGCGACCGTAGTAGCCGCTTTAGCATATATCACGATATGTACATTATTGCTTTTCTTTCCATGCATCGAGAAGTGTCAAAAGTGAGGTGAATATTTTTATTTCACACTATGTATGTGGCACATCACGACAACGGTCCCCAATATGCAGATTTCTTTAAAGCTAACTTGCTTTTGAGTTTCTTTTGCAAAAACTTTTTCATTAGTACAAGCAAGCTTCAAGGCGATGCCTCATGGTGGAAGGGGAGTTTGTTCCAAGAGATGTTTGTGAAGGAAAAAGTACATGCATAATCATACAGCGAGTCAGATGTTGCTAACAAGGACATCTGGAAAAAGACGACATGTTTTCACCGCTTGAAGAGGGCTTGTCAACATTGGTAAGCAAGTCGATTTTCACATTTTCAATCCTCAATTTGTTGAATTTTTCAGATCTCTTTAAGTTCAAAGCATACATTTGGCTTTTCAATCATCGAGCCGCTCAATCATATTTGTCACGTGAATGTTTTTCATGCATGGGATATGCTATGGTCAATAGCTAAGAGCACAGTCTTTGGCCCAATGACTTCTACCATTAACGGTTTGCAGTTATGGTAAGCATTTCACTTTTGGGTTGGAATTTTTTCTCGAGCATGGTTCTGCGGAAATGTTAGATCCAAAGGTACAAGCAAGTCCTGTGACATCTTGGTACACGGAAGGCCTGTGAATGTGCTCCAACGTGTTTTCTAATGTAATTGGCAATGACTGCATGCCAAGTGGCAATGTGCAACTCGGGGTT
This sequence comes from Adiantum capillus-veneris, assembly GCF_014529385.1. Taxonomy (NCBI): domain Eukaryota; kingdom Viridiplantae; phylum Streptophyta; class Polypodiopsida; order Polypodiales; family Pteridaceae; genus Adiantum; species Adiantum capillus-veneris. The sequence goes on from NC_140948.1 coordinate 42,647,838, forward strand.
ACTTTTCCCTTACCTATCTCGCGTATGACAACATTGTGATCGACATCACGGGAGCAAGGCTCCATCTAAAAATCCAGAGGATAACAAATCAAGCCACGCAAGTACGAGCATAAATATCCTTTCACTATGAGCTCTCAGGAACTCCATAAGTTGTTAAGGGAAGCAAAGCTTCCAATTTGGCATCTGGCTTATGCTAGGAGCATCCAACCTTCGAGGAATTTTTCAGTTTGTCAACGTTTTCTTTCATTACAGGCAAAGAGGGTGTATATGATATACACGACACTCTCTCTCGCACAGCAGCTATGGCAATATTGGACAATATTGTATGTGTGCAAAGCAAAGTGCTATATTGGACAATATTGTATGTTGTGCAAAGAAAAGTGCTTTGACAATTTTACGTGAGTCCAGCAAGGCACTTTTTGGCTCTCACATTTGCAGCTATCACTCTCAACGAGGGCTTACAATTCTGCATGCAAGGCATGCTAGTTGAGTGGATTCAATTCTACTGCCTCATGAATTACACTTCTGCTATCACACTCACAACTTTGTCAAGGACAGGATAAGTGATGGATTGTTTAGCATGGTTTCTGGTTGCTATAAACACACAACAACACTAAAAGGAACCTAAAAATAGGACTTATTTCACAGGAAAAGTGACCTATTTAAGTCATCCTCTTCTCGTCACGACCGCTGCAAGATCGATGGGTGAAGATGTGACTTATGTTTTCTGTTACCTCTCTCGAAGAGAGCGTTATACAGTCAGAATGTTGAATGCTTATAGGATAAGTTGCACGCTATGCATGAGATGCACACGAGCATGACCACAATATATACAAGGTAATAACTTAAGGAAAGTTCCTCACCCCTGCATGCTCTCTTTCTCTCTCTTTCTTATTTCTCTCATAGAATAATGAAAACTTTCTACGACGCTTTGAACATGTTTGTTTGGAAGTCAAGGTGCTCTAACTCTCAGGTAGATATAGGGCAAGACTCCATCTAAAGTCTTCATCGGTTTGTTGATTGAACACTAATTTCCATTAGGTCTATGAGCCACACACGTGGCTAAGAGTCATTGTCAGATCTCGGGTACGACCCAACTGTTGACATTCCTTGGGTGATTGTTTTTCAGATCACACAGATCTACCTAGTGGAATACACATTGAACACCTCGATGTTAATGGACAAGCAAGCGTGTTGTCATTACGGATGTTTAGGGTGTCATTTTTTCACTACATGTATCTAGTGCGACGCGCAAGTTGAGTTTTTGATAATCTTAAACTCACATCAGCTGATCTATACCACGGAGTCTAGAGGCAGCAAACAGCATGGCTGTTCATACAAGCTAGGCATCTGATTTGTGTGGATCTCTTGCTCTCTCTATAGCACTATGAGTGTCTATGGTACCACAATTTTCGGGGTAAGACCTAGCGGGTGCTTACTAAATCACCCCATAGGCATTGAGAATCACAATTTGATCTATTCCCGTTATACTTTCAAGGAAAGAATTCTGCAATCTACCATGCGATAGAGGAAAATTTCAATTTTTTAGGTTGATTCTCATCATTCTGTACACGGTTAACTATGTTGATTACTGTTACCTGCTAGTTGAGTAGTTTCTACAAAGGGTCTTACCAAGGGGTTGACTACGTAGATTCTACCCAACGGGTTTGGATTGCGAAGGAAACGCCCAGGGTTTCCAGTGCAATGTTGCTTGGTTTTTTCACGGATGGGAGACGTGCTCCTATGCATTTGAATACGGGTAACTGAACTTTCAGTTCAATCCCGACGGCCATGCCAAGGGTAGGTCGGAACAAGTATTTTGGGCCATAGTGTCCAATGTACATTATGCTGTTATGCACCCACTTGTCGGATTCGATTTGGCACATGTTGTCACATGTGATACAACATGGTCTAGGGACTCAAGGAGTTCAGTTTAGCAAGTGTGGAGCAAGGCTAATGAGGGTCCCTCTCACTCCCGTCGTAGAGTGTTTGCAGTTACCTCCACACACAAGTACATCTTGTACTTGTAGGATGTTCTTTTTTTAGACATCCTTAGTTGAGACTGACACTGGCACCCACGATTTCAAATATGTGTCACGACAAAGTCTCTAGGTTCTGGTCCAATCTATTTTCTAGACCATTTTCAGCACGAAGTATTAGGAGCAATTTCAAGTGGCCAGAAATTGTCGGATACTTAGAATGACTTGTTAAGATACAAGTGCTACTAAAGAGCATTACAGATGGTTTTTTTACATATAGAAATGCTATGAGTTGTTAATGAAAAAGTCTCATTGTTTGTACCTAGGAGTGATCAGTGTTTCACCTTCTATTATGGTTCAGACGTTTCAGCAAGGCTTGCAAATGATTGCAACTGAAAGTATTTAGTTTCTTTTCAGAACTATTTACATTCCTCTTTAATGTGTGCTAGACGCATCACATTTGCCATAAGTATGGGCAAGGATGATCATGGATATACAGGTTCGGATCTGTTTTTTGCTAAATGCATGCACACTAGGTGTTATGGGCCCTAGTGTTTAGCAAAGGCTAATTTGGAACGTCATGCATCCTCGTCAATTTGTTGTTTATGAAGTATTTTGCACTCTATGTGCAGTATCTCTATGAGATTACTTTTGGGTCTACTAATCACCAATAGAGGTCATGGCTCGGTTTGGGTGTTTGTGGATTTTTTAAGTTAACCACGATGGTTATTCCAGACATTGATGATGCCTCAACAATGTTACACAATATTGTGATTCCCGTTTACCAGTCATCTGGGAAGACTTTCTGTAAATCGAGCCAAACACACCTCAGTACTGTCATTTATCCAAGGGGATAGGAAGATTACAAAGTTAAATCTTGTGATGAAGGATATCCAAAGTGCGTACGTTAGCACCAAATGGTCCAATTAGTAAGCATTTACTTCTCTACTTGGAGTTTGCTTACCATCAGCTAAAGCATGTTTGCGACTAGGTTTAGCTCTTCATGTATAAGTCATATTCTCAACCTTGAACACTAGTTATGGTGGGGTTGTTTACTGATGAAGTCTGAGAACAAGTCAAGGAATTACACTTGGCTGATGAGTTGGGTCAGCAAGCTACTTTCACGAAAAGTGAAAAGCGGTACTCTTCCAGGTACATATTTGTTGTGATAAACTCGTTTACCATACTCATTAGCATTGTAAATGGAGTCTACACACTATGTTTGGATAGGAATCGTTCCCATCAGATGGTTGCAAATGGAAAACAATGTAGAAAATCAAGATGAAACTCTTGGTTTCATTGAACCTCCTACTAAACTGGGTTTCACTCAAATGAACCGTTGGATCCATGAGGGATGTCACGGTGGAAAACCTTCTTTATTACCACTTGGAGTGACCATGATAGGTTTTACATGGGGGTTTGGTTCCAAGGTCCACCACCTGTCCAAGCTAACTCTATTGAAACATAGAGAGAAACAAAGGTCCACCAACTCTCCAAGCTAGGGTCCATTGAAACATGGAGAGAAGGATGCTCCACCATTTGTCGAAGATAGGCTCCATTGAAAGATAACAAGAAGCAAGTTGCGCCATGTCTCCAAGATGCTAGGCTCCATCGAAAAACATTAAACCCATGATATTTCGTAGATGAGGGGTCTAAATTCAAGGTCCACCACTTGTCCAAGCTATTATTGCTAGTAGCCTGAGTGGTTTGATCTCAAGATTCACCACTTTTATTAAGAATATGTGGGTGTTAAGGTCCACCACTTGTCCAACCTATAAGGCTACATCTTAAAGGTTATTCTTTCTTACTACTTGGAGTGACCATGATAGGTTTTACATGGGGGTTTGGTTCCAAGGTCCACCACTTGTCCAAGCTAACTCTATTGAAACATAGAGAGAAGCAAAGGTCCACCCCTTGTCTAAGCTAGGGTCTATTCAAACATGGAGAGAAGGATGCTCCACCATTTGTCCAAGGTAGGCTCCATTGAAGCATGAGGAGAAGCAAGGTGCACCATGTCTCCAAGATGCTAGGCTCCATCGAAAAACATTAAACCCACGATATGTCGTAGATGAGGGGTTTACATTCAAGGTCCAACACTTGTCCAAGCTATTATTGGTAGTAGACTGAGTGGTTTGGTCTCAAGATTCACCACTTTTCCACTCTATGTCATTATATTAAGAATACGCGCGTGTTAAGGTCCACCACTTGTCCAACTTATAAGGCTACATCTTAAAGGTTATTCTTTATTACCACTTGGAGTGACCATGATAGGTTTTACATGGGGGTTTGGTTAGAAGGTCCACCACTTGTCCAAGCTAACTCTATTGAAACATAGAGAGAAACAAAGTTCCACCACTTGTCCAAGCTAGGGTCCATTGAAACATGGACAGAAGGATGCTCCACCATTTGTCCAAGATATGCTCCATTGAAACATGACGAGAAGCAAGCTGCACCATGTCTCCAAGATGCTAGGCTCCATCGAAATACATTAAACCCACGATATTTCGTAGATGAGGGGTTTACATTCAAGGTCCACCACTTGTCCAAGCTATTATTGCTAGTAGCCTGAGTGGTTTGGTCTCAAGATTCACCACTTTTATTAAGAATATGTGGTTGTTAAGGTCCACCACTTGTCCAACCTATAAGGCTACATCTTAAAGGTTATTTTTTCTTACTACTTGGAGTGACCATGATAGGTTTTACATGGGGGTTTGGTTCCAAGGTCCACCACTTTTCCAAGCTAACTCTATTGAAACATACAGAGAAGCAAAGGTCCACCCCTTGTCTAAGCTAGGGTCCATTGAAACATGGAGAGAAGGATGCTCCACCATTTGTCCAAGGTAGGCTCCATTGAAACATGAGGAGAATCAAGGTGCACCATGTCTCCAAGATGCTAGGCTCCATCAAAAAACATTAAACCCACGATATGTCATAGATGAGGGGTTTACATTCAAGGTCCAACCCTTGTCCAAGCTATTATTGGTAGTAGCCTGAGTGGTTTGGTCTCAAGATTCACCACTTTTCCACTCTATGTCATTATATTCAGAATATGCGCGTGTTAAGGTCCACCACTTGTCCAACCTATAAGGCTACATCTTAAAAGTTATTCTTTATTACCACTTGGAGTGACCATGATAGGTTTTACATGGGGGTTTGGTTCCAAGGTCCACCACTTGTCCAAGCTAACTCTATTGAAACATAGAGAGAAACAAAGGTCCACCACTTGTCCAAGCTAGGGTCCATTGAAACATGGAGAGAAGGATGCTCCACCATTTGTCCAAGATAGGCTCCATTGAAACATGACGAGAAGCAAGCTGCACCAAGTTTCCAAGATGCTAGGCTCCATCGAAATACATTAAACCCACGATATTTCATAGATGAGGGGTTTACATTCAAGGTCCACCACTTGTCCAAGCTATTATTGCTAGTAGCCTGAGTAGTTTGGTCTCAAGATTCACCACTTTTATTAAGAATATGTGGTTGTTAAGGTCCACCACTTGTCCAACCTATAAGGCTACATCTTAAAGGTTATTTTTTCTTACTACTTGGAGTGACCATGATAGGTTTTACATGGGGGTTTGGTTCCAAGGTCCACCACTTGTCCAAGCTAACTCTATTGAAACATAGAGAGAAACAAAGTTCCACCACTTGTCCAAGCTAGGGTCCATTGAAACATGGAGAGAAGGATGCTCCACCATTTGTCCAAGATAGGCTCCATTGAAACATGACGAGAAGCAAGCTGCACCATGTCTCCAAGATGCTAGGCTCTATCGAAATACATTAAACCCACGATATTTCGTAGATGAGGGGTTTACATTCAAGGTCCACCACTTGTCCAAGCTATTATTGCTAGTAGCCTGAGTGGTTTGGTCTCAAGATTCACCACTTTTATTAAGAATATGTGGTTGTTAAGGTCCACCACTTGTCCAACCTATAAGGCTACATCTTAAAGGTTATTTTTTCTTACTACTTGGAGTGACCATGATAGGTTTTACATGGGGGTTTGGTTCCAAGGTCCACCACTTGTCCAAGCTAACTCTATTGAAACATACAGAGAAGCAAAGGTCCACCCCTTGTCTAAGCTAGGGTCCATTGAAACATGGAGAGAAGGATGCTCCACCATTTGTCCAAGATAGGCTCCATTGAAACATGACGAGAAGCAAGCTGCACTATGTTTCCAAGATGCTAGGCTCCATCGAAATACATTAAATCCACGATGTTTCGTAGATGAGGGGTTTACATTCAAGGTCCACCACTTGTCCAAGCTATTATTGCTAGTAGCCTGAGTGGTTTGGTCTCAAGATTCACCACTTTTATTAAGAATATGTGGTTGTTAAGGTCCACCACTTGTCCAACCTATAAGGCTACATCTTAAAGGTTATTGTTTCTTACTACTTGGAGTGACCATCATAGGTTTTACATGAGGGTTTGGTTCCAAGGTCCACCACTTGTCCAAGCTAACTCTATTGAAACATAGAGAGAAGCAAAGGTCCACCCCTTGTCTAAGCTAGGGTCCATTGAAACATGGAGAGAAGGATGCTCCACCATTTGTCCAAGGTAGGGTCCATTGAAACATGAGGAGAATCAAGGTGCACCATGTCTCCAAGATGCTAGGCTCCATCGAAAAACATTAAACCCACGATATGTCGTAGATGAGGGGTTTACATTCAAGGTCCAACACTTGTCCAAGATATTATTGGTAGTAGCCTGAGTGGTTTGGTCTCAAGATTCACCACTTTTCCACTCTATGTCCTTATATTAAGAATATGCGCGTGTTAAGGTCCACCACTTGTCCAACTTATAAGGGTACATCTTAAAGGTTATTCTTTATTACCACTTGGAGTGACCATGATAGGTTTTACATGGGGGTTTGGTTCCAAGGTCCACCACTTGTCCAAGCTAACTCTATTGAAACATACAGAGAAACAAAGGTCCACCACTTGTCCGAGCTAGGGTCCATTGAAACATGGAGAGAAGAATGCTCCACCATTTGTCCAAGATAGGCTCCATTGAAACATGACGAGAAGCAAGCTGCACCATGTTTTCAAGATGCTAGGCTCCATCCAAATACATTAAACCCACGATATTTCGTAGATGAGGGGTTTACATTCAAGGTCCACCACTTGTCCAAGATATTATTGCTAGTAGCCTGAGTGGTTTGGTCTCAAGATTCACCACTTTTATTAAGAATATGTGGTTGTTAAGGTCCACCACTTGTCCAACCTATAAGGCTACATCTTAAAGGTTATTTTTTCTTACTACTTGGAGTGACCATGATAGGTTTTACATGGGGGTTTGGTTCCAAGGTCCACCACTTGTCCAAGCTAACTCTATTGAAACATAGAGAGAAGCAAAGGTCCACCCCTTGTCTAAGCTAGGGTCCATTGAAACATGGAGAGAAGGATGCTCCACCATTTGTCCAAGGTAGGCTCCATTGAAACATGAGGAGAATCAAGGTGCACCATGTCTCCAAGATGCTAGGCTCCATCGAAAAACATTAAACCCACGATATGTCGTAGATGAGGGGTTTACATTCAAGGTACAACACTTGTCCAAGCTATTATTGGTAGTAGCCTGAGTGGTTTGGTCTCAAGATTCACCACTTTTCCACTCTATGTCCTTATATTAAGAATATGCGCGTGTTAAGGTCCACCACTTGTCCAACCTATAAGGGTACATCTTAAAGGTTATTCTTTATTACCACTTGGAGTGACCATGATAGGTTTTACATGGGGGTTTGGTTCCAAGGTCCACCACTTGTCCAAGCTAACTCTATTGAAACATACAGAGAAACAAAGGTCCACCACTTGTCCGAGCTAGGGTCCATTGAAACATGGAGAGAAGGATGCTCCACCATTTGTCCAAGATAGGCTCCATTGAAACATGACGACAAGCAAGCTGCACCATGTCTCCAAGATGCTAGGCTCCATCGAAATACATTAAACCCACGATATTTCGTAGATGAGGGGTCTACATTCAAGGTCCACCACTTGTCCAAGCTATTATTGCTAGTAGCCTGAGTCGTTTGGTCTCAAGATTCACCGCTTTTTTTAAGAATATGTGGGTGTTAAGGTCCACCACTTGTCCAACCTCTAAGGCTACATCTTAAAGGTTATTTTTTCTTACTACTTGGAGTGACCATGATAGGTTTTACATGGGGGTTTGGTTCCAAGGTCCACCACTTGTCCAAGCTAACTCTATTGAAACATAGAGAGAAGCAAAGGTCCAGCCCTTGTCTAAGCTAGGGTCCATTGAAACATGGAGAGAAGGATGCTCCACCATTTGTCCAAGGTAGGCTCCATTGAAACATGAGGAGAATCAAGGTGCACCATGTCTCCAAGATGCTAGGCTCCATCGAAATACATTAAACCCACGATATTTCGTAGATGAGGGGTTTACATTCAAGGTACACCACTTGTCCAAGCTATTATTGCTAGTAGCCTAAGTGGTTTGGTCTCAAGATTCACCACTTTTATTCAGAATATATGGGTGTTAAGTTCCACCACTTGTCCAACCTATAACGCTACATCTTAAAGGTTATTCTTTCTTACTATTTGGAGTGACCATGATAGGTTTTACATGGGGGTTTGGTTCCAAGGTCCACCACTTGTCCAAGCTAACTCTATTGAAACATAGAGAGAAACAAAGGTCCACCACTTGTCCAAGCTAGGCTCCATTGAAACATGGAGAGTTTGATGCTCCACCATTTGTCCAAGCTAAGTCTATTGAAACATGGGGGGTTTACGTTCAATGTCCACCACTTGTCCAAGCTATTATCACTAGTAGCATGAGTGGTTTTGTCTCAAGATTCACCACTTTTTCACTCTATGTCATTATATTAAGAATATTTGGGTGTTAAGGTCCACCACTTGTCCAACCTATAAGGCTATATCTTAAAGGTTATTCTTTCTCACCACTTGGAGTGACCATGATAGGTTTTACATTGGGCTTTGGTTCCAAGGTCCACCACTTGTCCAAGCTAACTCTATTGAATCATAGAGAGAAGCAAAGGTCCACCACTTGTCCATGCTAGGCTCCATTGAAACATGGAGAGAAGAATGCTCCACCATTTGTCGAAGCTAACTTTATTGAAACATGGGGGGTTTACGTTCAAGGTCCACCACTTGTCCAAGCTATTAGTGCTAGTAGCATGAGTGGTTTTGTCTCAAGATTCACCACTTTTTCACTCTATGTCATTATATGAAGAATATTAGGGTGTTAAGGTCCACCACTTGTCCAACCTATAAGGCTATATCTTAAAGGTTATTCTTTCTCACCACTTGGAGTGACCATGATAGGTTTTACATAGGGGCTTGGTTCCAAGGTCCACCACTTGTCCAAGCTAACTCTATTGAATAATAGAGAGAAGCAAAGGTCCACCACTTGTCCAAGCTAGGGTCCATTGAAACATGGAGAGAAGCATGCTGCACCATTTGTCCAAGATAGGCTCCATTGAAACATGAAGAGAAGCAAGATGCATGATGTCTCCAAGATGCTAGGCTCCATCGAGATATCTTAAACCCACGATATTTCGTAGATGGGGGGTTTACTTTCAAGGTCCACCACTTGTCCAAGCTATTATTGCTAGTAGCATGGTTTGGTCTCAAGATTCACCAGTTTTCCACTCTATGTCATTATATGAAGAATATTGGGGTGTTAAGGTCCACCACTTGTCCAACCTATAAGGCTATATCTTAAATGATATTTTTTCTCACCACTTGGAATGTGCATGATATGTTTTACATGGGTTTTTGTTCCAAGGTCCACGACTTGCCCAAGCTAGATCTATTACATATATATTATACATACAATATTCAACTAGATTCTCTACCTATCATGTCCAGTAGCATGGATACTCTAGCTTTAAGGTCCACCACTTGTCCAACCTATACTCTCTTATGTAAGGGATATCTCGCTATAAATTCAAAACCTTCCCGCCTAAATTTAAAATGTCCCTCCCAAATTTTAAAAATCCCGCCCAAATTTTAAAATTCAAACTTTTTTATAAAATCTAAATTTTACCACTTAAATTTAAAATATTCTATGCGAAATTGATTTTAAATTCGAGTTTACCACAAAAAGATATCATTATACCACCTAAATTCAAATATGCAAACCTCAAATCATTATATTGTACATAAATTCAAACAAATTCAAAATAACAAGCCTAAACTGATATTAGTTTGCATAGATATGAATTTATCACACCTAAATTATGTCACCATGTTAGAGAGAGTGGTTAGAGAATTTGAACAAGGTCCACCGCTTGTCCAACCTAGATACCAAGAAGGATTGAGTGTACAAGGTATTGTTTGGAGGTCCTTATAGTCCACTGGTCTCAAGGTCCACCACTTGTGGTAAGGGTCACCAAAAAGTGTATATATTCATCCAAAAAATACACGTATTTTTGGTCTACATGTCCTAGTTTCAACCATTTATGTCCATTAGGTGTATCACTAAACAACACTACTTTTTTTGAGAAACAGAAGTTACAATCATATCTACAAATGGATTAGAGGAAAATCAGCTCAGCATACATCCAGAACTCGCTACAAGAATCGACTTTAACAGATCACGCAAGTAAGTCTTCTATTCAATTTTACTAGTATTACAATGTGTTAGTTATTTGTGATATTTATGTATGTATATATACTATGTGTGCATATCGTAATTAAGTGTAATTGTGTATCTGCATTATGTATGAGTATTACAATGAAATAACACAAATATACATACATACACATAGATAACACAGACGCACACATACATGAGCATGTATTTTCAAGAGAGAGATAGCAAGATACAAAGATAGATAGATAGATAGATAGATAGATAGAGAGAGAGAGAGAGAGATAAATACCTGTTTTTTAGAGAGAGGAGAGAGAAAGATAACAGATTTCACTGTGTTTATGTATGTGGAAGAGAGGAAGACGATGTATGGGAATATGTGCACGTATTTTCAAGAGAGAGACAACAAGATAACAGATTTCATTGTGGTTATGTATGTGGAAGTGAGGAAGACGATGTGTGGGAATATGTGCATGTATTTTCAAGAGAGAGACAGCAAGATAACAGATTTCATTGTGGTTATGTATGTGGAAGTGAGGAAGACGATGTGTGGGAATATGTGCATGTATTTTCAAGAGAGAGACAGCAAGATAACAGATTTCACTGTGGTTATGTATGTGGAAGAGAGGAAGACGATGTGTGGGAATATGTGTATGTGTGCGGGGATACTTTTAAACTATGTATCTCTCTCTTTTGACGAGAGAGTGTGTGTGCAAGAAGAGTTACAAGAACCATCTTCTCTATATGGAGAAAGACAGAGAGTGAGAGAGAGAGAAATACTTGTTTTTTCTCTATTCGTGAGGTGTGCAATGTCTCCTGAGAAGAAGCTATGCCCGATCCTGCCCTTCTGGAAAGCGTTGTGTACGCTGCTGTTTCTTTATCTTGTGCGCGAACTTTCAATCCTGTGCACTCCACCTGTGTGTTGTGTACGGCGTTGCTCGTGCGCTCTCTGTGTGCCTAATCTTGATAGGGTTTATTAGAATGCCACGTATGCTACAAGTCCATGTTTTATCATAGGATTAAAAAAAACAAAAGCAATATAAAACATTAACCAATTCACACGGCCAAAATTAAAGAAATCATGGTTGAAAATATGAAAAACATGCGTAACTCTATACTAGGAATTCACTTTTTAAAAAAAAAATCTTTGGGCGCTGCCCTCGACCCCGCCCGGCAGTCGCGCCGGGAGGCGACAAGGGACTGCCGCCCCTTGACCCCGCCCAGAACAATATCACAAAATGAACCTCCCAAGCCCCGCCATCGAGAGTGCTATATTCCACATCCCCATCAAGAGCGCTACCCCCAAACCTCACGTGGAAGCGCTGCCTTTTCACCCCATTGTGGCATTGCCCTAAGACCCCGCATCTGGAGTGCTAAATGGGAACATTCTTCATTGGTGAAATTTTGAACATAAATTATATTAGAATATACTTAAATATAATACAAATATTACATATTAACTATACTACTAATTTACTATAGCAGTTCTAGATTATGTCCCATACTATATTTAAGGTGCCAAAGGTTTGGCCTTATGGTCCTAGATTTAGCCAAGTGGTCAACACATATAGGACCAAGTGCACACTGTGCCACAAAACTTGGCCACCACTTCACTTGCCAAATTTTAAGCCACATGGTCAATCCTAAGTTTCCAATGTTCTTATTATGTCACCTTTTGCCTCGTGGAAAACCTAGGCTTGTTTTCACATACTCAGGCACTTCAAGCCACAATAAATTTTCATTACTCTTCGGCAACCCTTTTGTTCAAGTCTTTGAAAAAACATTGTTTAAGGCCACCCTAAACCATTTTCATTTAGGGGTGTCTAAAACTAGCTTTTTGGCAATTCGAGAAGAAAATGGTCAAATTTTTATACTTAGTTTTAACCACTTGACCAATTCAAATATTGGAAAGCAAGGTCTTGTAATACTTTTCTTTGGACATCACACATTAAAACTAGGTCCCTCACTTGTCCAAGCTATGCTCTAATACAATAAAGGGCTTTTGGTTTCAAGATGCACCACTTTCCCAACCTTGATTCCATTAAAGAAGCTAGCTCTACTTAGACATTTAATAGCAAGGTCCTGCAGCAGTTCAGATTGAACATTTTCCATGGCAGCTAGGTCCACCACTTATCTAAGCTATGCTCTAATAGAGTAAGGGGGTTTTGGTTTCAATATCCACCACTTGTCCAAACTTGATTTGGGAAGCAAGGTCCTATAATAGTTTGATTTGGACATTCACCATTACAACTAAGTCCACCACTTCTCCAAGCTATGTTCTAATACACTAAGGAGGTTTTGGTTTCAAGGAGAACCACTTGTACGACTTTGTTTTTGGAAGTAAGGTCTTTACATAGTTCACCTTGGACCTTGGACATTGGATACTACAACTAATCCCACCACTTGTCCAAGCTATCCTCTATATATAGCCAAAGGGTTTGGGTTTCAAGATTCACCACTTTTCCAACCTTTCTTCCATTAAAGAAAGGAGAGGCATTATAACTAGGTCCACCACTTGTCCAAGCTATGCTCTGATATAGAAAGGGGATTTTGGTTTCAAGGTCCACCACGTGTTCAACCTTGCAAGACTCAAGGGATACTTGGACATTGGAAAGCATAGTCCTATAGTAGTTGATAGGTGGCAGTGGGTATTACAACTAGGTCCAACCTATGCTCTCATATAGCAAAGAGGCTTTGCTTTCAAGGTCCACCACTTGTCCAACCTTGTTTCCATTAAAGAAATGAGGGGCTACGTAAACATTGGCAAGCAAGGTAGCAAGGTCCTAAGGTGTTTCACCTTGGATATTGGGCATTATAACTAGGTCCACCACTTGTCCAAGCTATGCTCTGATAAAGAAAGGGGATTTTCGTTTCAAGGTCCACCACGTGTTCAACATTTCTAATATAGAAAGGGGATTTTAGTTTCAAGGTCCACCACGTGTTCAACCTTGAAAGACTCAAGGGATACTTGGACATTGGAAAGCATAGTCCTATAGTAGTTGATAGGTGGCAGTGGGTATTAAAACTAGGTCCAACCTATGCTCTAATATAGCAAAGAGGCTTTGGTTTCAAGGTCCACCACTTGTCCAACCTTACTTCCATTAAAGAAATGAGGGGCAACGTAAACATTGGCAAGAAAGGTAGCAAAGTCCTAAGGTATTTCACCTTGGATATTGGGCATTATAACTATGTCCACCACTTGTCCAAGCTATGCTCTCATATAGAAAGGGGATTTTTGTTTCAAGGTCCACCACGTGTTCAACCTTGAAAGACTCAAGGGATACTTGGACATTGGAAAGCATAGTCCTATAGTAGTTGATAGGTGGCAGTGGGTATTACAACTAGGTCCACCACTTGTCCAACCTATGCTCTCATATAGCAAAGAGGCTTTGGCTTCAAGGTCCACCACTTTTCCAACCTTGCTTCCATTAATATAGCAAGGAGGATTTGGTCTCAAGGTTCACCACTTGTCCAACCTATGCAAACCTTTTTCATGTTGTAGCATGATTTTTTGTTTGAAGAGTATTTTTCTATAACTATGGATTTAACAATGTAATCTTTTTACTTACAGGATGGACTTCGAATATGGGGAGAAAGTACATATGATACTTGACAATGAAATCGTTGGTATTGGTTGTGTGTGTAGAACAGATCCAGATTCCACTTGTGGTGGTACAAAGATAGGGCTGGGAAATGTCTCCATACTAGTGGAGGAATGCTTGAAGGATGTGGTCCGATCCTACCTTTTCCTACAATGGATACTTCATCTCTCCAAGGCTCATTATGGAGTGTTGTTCGATGGTCAAAGCTTCTTTTGCAATCTTTTGTATTAAATGGGAACTTAATTGATCCACACGAAAGCTACAATGGTGATGAAGAACATGATCATTCTGATCCTCTAGTTACAGATGCAATACCTATGACAAGCCCAGAATTTGAAGCAATGATTCGAGAGTCATGGAGAAATCAGAGGGTCCTTTTAAAAGATGACACAATGATGCAAACCATGAATGAAGGGACCATCTTATATGTATTTCCACATGATTATGTCAACTTTCAGGAACTTGGTCCTGATTGTGTGGGTGTGGGTATTGAAAGAGAAAATTCAAGCATTGATGATGTGGTTGAAGTGGGTAGCATCACTTTGCTAAAGTGGCCCATCAAGCAGACAACAATGTTGAATGGGAGCCCATTACAACGCTTTGTTCCTATTGATGGCATGCATGCTACATATGAGGATGTATCCAACGATGACAATGTTGGAAAAAAACTTGATGGGAGTAATGTTGTCCAGTTGTCAAGGAAGAGACGATACACTTTCATGAACAGGACTCAAAAATCAAAAGCAGCACCAGCTTCGACTTTTTACCTTTCAAACAAATCAATTCAAAGGGTATCATGCATTGATTTTTGTGCACAGAAATGTTGCCAGTTTGCAGATCGTGATATGGTGACAAGGTTACGACAATAGTTTTGGGGAGAGTCTCAAAAATCACACACTAATTATGTTTATGATGTTCTTTCTATATGTTATCAGAAAGATGAGAAGTCACGATACCAATTCAGGCTAAATGGATCTATTGTTTGTTGTAGAGCATGGTATGAGCTACATGGAATACCAAAGACATCATTTTATCGATATAAGGAGAACTTTGAAAATGGTGTGTGCCAATATGTACATGGGAACACATGTACATTGAGAAGGGGAATTCAACATACTAGTTTAGCAAGAGCACTACTAAATGAGTTTGTGGAAAACAACTCTGAGAAGATGCCACATAGAAGTACAACACTGCTAGATGGCTCAAGAGAGACTCAATTGGTGATTCCATCAACATACAAACAAGTGGATATTTTATGTGAAATCAACACGACACTTGACCAAATGGGCTATGAGAAGAAGCTATCCCAATCTTCTTTTGGTAGAATTTGGAACAAAGAGTACCCACATGTCACTTTAACAAAGATGAGTGAGTTCTCTAAGTGCAATATTTGTAGCTCAATCAAGGCAAGGTTAGAAGCTAAACCTTCTCTTGAAGAGAGAGCTCTTCTCTTGAGGGAGAGAGAAGTTCACATGGCACAACAAAAGAGTTGCAGAAGCCTATATTATGCATGGCGCACGTATTCAGAAACTCAACCACAAAAATATGTATGCATAATCCATGATAAGATGGATCAAAAGAAGACTGCCATTCCTAGATTACGCATTGTTCCCAAGGGTGTGGATTCAGGATATAATCTGCAGGTGGCATTGATTGGCATGATCACTCATGGACATGGAGAACGTCATTACGGACACTTTGTCTTGAATGGTTTGTGGCCAGCTGATCCAAATCTTACAATTGGCTCAATTGCTAATTGTTTACATAACCTAGAGAGGATAGATAAGCATCCTCTTGGTGATCTAGTAACAAATGGACTTCCAAGGAGCAATATTTCACTATTACATGCTTTGAACTCAATGGATGCTTTGGACTACCATAACTTGAGTGATGGAAAAGAGCCCATTGTGCAGTCCTCAGAAATTGCAGAAGAGGAATTGGGGTCAACATTTCGCAGATTGCCAGAGAACTTGTTGCTACAATTGGATAATTGTGCAGGGGAAAACAAAAATCGATACTTATTTGCCTATTTGTCAATGCTTGTTGCAAGGGGTGTTTTCAAAACCATCCAGCTGGGATTTTTAATGGTTGGGCATACACATGAGGACATAGACGCCATGTTTAGTAGGTTTTCAGAGAAGCTGAGAGTTACACAAACCTATACTTTGCCACATTTGATGGATACATTACGAAACAGCTCATCTTCATCTCTAGCTCCATTTTTTCTCACAAAGATCCCCGATTTCAATCAATATTGTGATGGCTATCTTTGTGATGGACAAGACATACTTGTTGGACATTCCAAACCGCTTCAGTTCAAGTTCTTTATGCAAGATGAGACACCAATGATGCAATATAAGGCACATGTAGGTGTATCAAGTTGGAGTGGAAGTATTCGCCTTTGGAAAACAGACACAGAAGGCAAGCCAATGTTACCACATGGAGATCCACCTTTAGTACAAATGGCGGAGTATGTCAAGGCCCACAAAGAAGTCATTTTGGGGATAAAGAACTATATAAAATTTTGGAAAAATTTAGGGAATGGTTCAAGTATTCCGCGATATTATAGACCCGTGATAGATTATTGGAGTAAGGTAATTGAAGAGATTGGAAAAGCAATCATATCAGAGGGAGTCTTGTATGAAATGTTTTGGCCAAAAACTCAAGAATATTCTCACCTACAAAGCACTACAATGAATTTGCAACAAGGAGCAGAAAGATTCCTAGGCCTTGAAGAGTTGAACGATCATTTTTGTGGGCCTCAACGAGATAGGCCAAGGGAAGAGTTTGACCCTATGTCTGATGTGCACCAAGGTGACTTTCTTATGCTTGTTCCGAGTGACACAGAAATCTATCCAATGTGGCTTGCAATGGCTTTATCTAACATTGATAATGAGCCTACATCACCAAACTACAGAAAAATCTTGATTCAATATTGGGCACCTTGCGCGAGAAAAAGTGGGATGACAGATACTCAAGCTTACAGAAATTGTTGGAAGGGTTATTAGGCTGTCAACTATAAGGACCCACAAGTGTGGGAAACTATAGATGCAATTGTTTGGTCCTGGAGACCCAACAAAGAAGGACCATTTTCTAGAATAAAGATTCCAGAAAGGCATGCTCTAAAAGCCAAAGAAGGCCTCACGCGTGCACATCAACCACACTTGGATCAAAGTTCAGATATGGTATCAAATGTGGAGTAGAATTATGTGGAGCTTCTATTGTGACTATACTAGTCAGTTTGTAAACAAAATCCATGTGTTGTACATCCTCTTGACTTTTGGTGTTTATCAACACCACAATCCTATGAGATTTTCACTTTATTTACTAACCACACACCTCAATTTTTCCCACTTTAAGTGGAAAATTCCCAAATTACATGAATTTAGTCGATTTGGAGATTCCCATAATGTGAGATTTTTACCAAAATACCTAATATGGTCTTGCTACATGATACCATGAAAGAGGTTTGGGTTTTGATTGATAATTATGCTTGTATGAGCATTGAGGTTTCATGGCTGAAACTTTAGTGTTTTCAAATGGTCTTTAAAAGTGAAATTGAATGTGATTTGGTGATCCTCTTATCATAATCTCAACTACGAAAACAAGCAAGTTCCAAGCACGATAGGAAAGAGGGTTTGTGACTTTGCTGTCACAAACGCTCTTAGATTCTCTATCATCCTTAGAAAGAGGGTTGGTGATTCTCCACAAAGGCTTTTTCACAAAGTGTTTGTGACTCTCATCACGAACTCTCACAGCCAGAGGTTTTGCACCTTCCTAACTAGACCGCACACTTCCTGACACGGTGCCGACCCACTGAGGATATTGTTCTATTTATCAAAAGTGGAGACAAAATTACCTCGTCTATGTGAGATTGTATTGAGTAGGATATCATATTGAAGGCACAAAAGGATCGGCAATGATTTCACAGTCAAGCCATACCTGTGTTGGCCCATATCCATTGCCGATGATCATTGAATCATGTTAATGTCCCTTTGCATGCCCAATTTTTCAAGGCGTGCCGACCATTTTTGTTGTCGATTAAATTGTACAGCCTTTGCATGCATGATGGCATGTTGTAGCTTCCCCGTGTGGCTATCCTACCGTAGATCGTCGTTTTGGTATGGCCATGCAGCTTCGCACGGAAATTTATGACCACATGGTAGTGTGATGAGACCCCTGGGTGGCCCACAGGCACCCTAGGGTGCCCAATAGTGTGAGAAACAAAAGAAAAAAAATTAAAAAAATCGAAGCTTCTGGATATGGTAGTGTGCCGCTCTCTGCGCAAGAAAACTTCTTGGGAGGACGCACGGTGCGATGTTTTTTGGGTTGAGCTGCTGTGACGAATTCCACTGCTTGGCCTAGGGCGAATCTGGCACGCTCAACACCGCCTGGTTTCGTGCACGTCGAATCCGTCCGCCTCCCTCATGCAAGGGTTGCTGCACACATCGCTCAGCTTAGAACCCTTGCTCACGTGCTTGGTCATGCAGCTTGAGCCCGCCGTGGAAGGGGCTGCTCCGACAGGGCTGCTCTTGCAGACCTCCGGCCCTATTCTCTTCGTCTTTCCAAGGGACCCTGCCCACGCCATGGCAACCTAGCTCGAAATAGATAGATAGATAGATAGAGAGAGAGAGAGAGAGAGAGAGAGAGAGAGAGAGAGAGAGAGAGAGAGAGAGAGAGAGAGAGAGAGAGAGAGAGAGAGAAAGCAAGCATACCATGCAAGGTTTCCCCTTCCTCCATAGCCTCTCCCTCCCCTGAGCTCTGATACTAGTGAAAGGGAAAAGGGTAGACTCGCATGTGCTTCTCCTCCCAACCTCCCTACTTATAGCCCTTGGCCCTTACAAGTAGGTCCCTTTAATGCATGTCTTGTTGAGCTTATATGTGAAGCTACTCAGTATATGGCTTCTCTATAGATGGCACCCAGGTCCCCTCTATATATACATCATCTCATCTGTGTATTCTACACACTTTGGGGTTCTATTTTTGTGCTCTCTCTCTCTCTCTCAACATGGTATCAGAGCAGGACGTTTTTGTTTTCTATTTTTCTCCTTTGCAGAAACTATCCGCGTGTGGCACCACAATCGATGTGGTCTACAACTTTGCAGAATTTGAGTTATCTTTCGCCGACTGCGTACATGCCTGAAAAAAAACTTTGCTTTTTGTTTTTTATTTTTTTTGTGATTGAAAATGATTTTGCAGAAACAGCTCTCCTTAATCATTGGAATCGATGTGGTGGACAACTTTGCAGAAGAAAATTTTTCAAAATTCTGCACCGGTTTTCAGTTATCGTTGGCGGACTACGTACATGTCTGAAAAGCAACTTTGTTTTTTTTTTCCTCCTCCTAATTGAGAACAATTTTGCAAAAATAGCCTGCGAAGGCACTAAAATTGATGTGGTCTATAACTTTGCAGAAGAAAGTTTTTTCAAATTCTGCATTGATTTTGAGTTGTCGTTTGCGGACTTCGTACATGCCTGAAAAGAAACTTTCATTTTTTGTTTTTTTTTTCTCCTAATTGAAAACAATTTTACAAAAACTATTTGCTTGAGCCATCGAAATCGATGTGGTGTACAACTTTGTAGAAGAAACTTTCTCTAAATTTTGCACCGATTTTGGGTTATCGTTCTCGGACTGCGAATATGTTTGAAAAGCAAATTTTACTTTTTGCTTCTAATTTTCCTCATAATTGAAAACTTCTCAATTATATTTTCTCTTCATCAATCATATATTTGTTACAGATGTAACTTTGCTGCAAAAGTCAGTTACATATCGTTCCGATTCAGTCAAGCCGTTGATGATCATCCAAATTCTATCAAGCTACTGTTGGTACGTAATCCTTTGTTATATGATATACTCGTTCATTGATTCTCGTATAATTATTCTTCTAGAGATATAGTTTGTGTTGTTTTATTGATAATCTCTCGATGATACCATAGTGATTTTGATGGTACCATGATTATGTTTTGTTAGTACTTTGGTCATGGTGATTTTCAATGATACCGTGATGATATTTCGTTGATACCATGGTTATTCTCAGTGATTCCATGATGATATTTCGTTGATTCCATGGTTATTCTCGGTGATACCATGATGTTGTTTCGTTGATACCATGGTTATTCTTGGTGATACCATGATGTTGTTTCGTTGATACCATGGTTATTCTCGGTGATACCATGATGTTGTTTCTTTGATACAATGATTATTCTCAGTGATATCATGATGTTGTTTCATTGATAGCATGGTTATTTTCGGTGATACCGTGATGTTGTTTTGTTGATACAATGATTATTCTATGATGCTTTTCGTTGATACCATGATGATTTACTTATTTTTATTGATAAAATGATGATATTTTGTTAATACTTTGATGGTACTCATTGATATCACTACATTGATAAATGTCATTTTATGTAGTATATACACATGTCATTTGCATCACGTAATCACGCATCGTGTAATTTTACATTCACACTTTATATACCATATATTGTCGTGCATATATATGTCGTCAAAAGAGTGACGTCGCAAACCATCTCTTATGGCATTGTGAACGTAATTATTTCACTAACGATGCTAATAATTTTCATGACTATGTTTTTTGAGTCTATGATCTATGTAAGATTGATCAAAGAATTGATTTCATGAAGACAAACTTGGTGACAATAAAAGATTTATGAAGACATGTTTGGTGATGCCATATTGATGACAACATGAAGACATGTTTGGTGATGTGATATTGATGACAAGCTACACAGTAGATTCACGGAGATGCTTTTGATTGTGAGCTAATCAATAGCCTTTACACCTCTTTATTGAACCTTTGTATTCATTATTGTATTTGATAGGATAGGAGTAATGTAACTCTCATAAAACATTCATTGTAAAAGGAGTGATGTAGCTCCTAATGAACATTTGTATATTCAATGGTTTTTATAATATAACGGTGGGTGTATATAGAGCTGTGGGTTTTTTTCTTGATCCCCCAAGGGTTTTTTCATCCAGAGTTAGGGATCCTTATTTGAGCGGGGCTGTTGAGCTTATATATGAAGCTACTCAATACATGGCTTCTCTATATATGGCACCGAGGTCCCCTCTATATATACATCATCTCATGTGTGTATTCTACACACTTTGGGGTTCTATTTTTATGCTCTCTCTCTCTCTCTCTCTCTCTCAACATGCCTGGCCCTCGGCTCCTAGCCGTACTGAGCCATTCAGTCCCTGGCCCTTGGCCTACTGTCCGAAACTACCATTGTCTTAACATGGACGCCGCAGGACCGTCCACAAAATTCTCTATCAATCCTTCAAATGTGTGGGCTTACTTCACGTCGTAATCGGACATGAACGTATGTATTTTCCGATTGAGTCCCCCTTTTCTCGCTCTTAACATTGTCTAATACTTGATCCTTGACCAAAGCCCATGGAATCTTATGGCTATCGGGGTTTGCTTTGGCAGCATCGCAGTATTCATATGCGAACCCGCTCACAAACCTCGTCATGAGCTCGTCGTTGGAGAGGGCAGCCTAGTAGACCTTATGATACAAAAGCATGCATACATCATAAAGGTGGTCATGCACCTGGTGGAGGAATCTGCTGTGTGGTCGCTGTGCGGGGGTCTATTGTGCTGTGGTGTATGTAGTAGGGACCACCTACTATACCATCTATGTGCTCCGAGTCAGGTTTTTGCGCTTTCTCGAGGGAGTGTTCTTCTTGGGATTCATCTCTGTAGAGGGTGCTGCTGTAGCCTTTATGCTTTTGTACCGGGGGAATGGGGGTAGTGTTAGGAAATATGACGTAACTAAATAGACATTTGAGTAGATTACTTAATGGGGAGAGATAGATTGCACACAAAAGAAATTATAGAGTAGAGAGAGAGAGCTAGAGTACACACGATATACGTGGTTCACCCAATGTGGGCTACGTCCACAGGAAAGGAGCCACTCAATGGCTTTAGAACTTCAAAACAAGAAGTAGGTTACAAAGGGATTATACCCTTTTGAAGCTCCCGCCTTGCTTCACTCTCACCACCTCACACCCACCTTGTTGCATCAACTTCACACTATGAAATGTGTGTAGAAATGGTGTCCTTTTATAGGCCAAAAGGGCTGCCCTCTCTCATGAGAGGCAGCCATGTGTTGCCGCCCTTGTGAAGATAAGTTCAAATTGGACCCTCCAATCCCCCCATGTGTGGCAGCCCTTGAGAAGACAAGTCCGCGTTTGAATTCAGCCACCGGCCACCGGCCATTGACTACCGTCCATGGCCAACCGGCCAACCAACTGGTCGTTTTCCGACCACTTTTCATCCGCTGTTCGGCCATAATATTCCAGCAAAAAGGAATATTCCGGCGAGTGATTTTTATTTCCGACGAGTGGTTTTTCTTCACGCATGATGGCTTCTCCTCATAATGGGGGCCTTACAAATGTGCATTTTTACCACAGAAAAATACAAGGGTAAATCAGGCTCCATACTTAACAGGCAGAGCTCCACCACGGCTATGGCAGAGTGCGACAGGTGCAATGGGGGGCAGAGCGCGATGGCTACAACATGCAACGAGGGGAGCACGAGCAATGCGAGCAGCACGAGCTATGAGAGCAGAGCAAGAACACAGGTACAGGCGGGCATCCAAGTGACAAGCTAGTTGCGTGAGAGGAAAGGAGAAAGAGGACAAGGGGTGTTTAGTCCATGATGACTGTAAGTTCAAAAAAAGGGGACCCACTCCACCCCATAATGGCTCGCACGCATCTAGATGATAGGTACATAAATTATAGTGCATGCAGATTTATAATTTCCCACTCCCTCTTTTCTCAAATTTGAAAAATGTTGAATTTCCCTCCACCTAGATGCTATTGGTGGTACCACCAAAAGGACGAAAAAGTGGTACCACCTAAACATGCTTTCACCCTTTTTCATGACTGTAGCCATATATTGATGACATTGGAAGCTTTGTATATGTTCTCTTGAATCCTCCCCAAATTGGTGGTGTTAGTGGTTGTGTCTGCATGTGTAAGGGTTGAAACAAATGGTGTGTGGTGAGTGTGCTCTGTGTTGTGGTCTTGCCAAGTGTTTGAACATTGAGAGGTGTGTAGACACTAGTCTACTAGTGTGTGTTGTATATTTTACAAGTGTTTTTGAGAGGACAAGGGCGTTGTGAATGCCCTGAGCTATAACAAGGTCTTGTGTTCATCTATGATGGATGTGTTCCCCCATTCCCCCTTTCTAGCTTTTGGTGCCCCCACACAGAGCAGCACAATGATTGCTCCTAGATTGGTGTGAAGTTATAGTTTTTTGCATTGGAAAGCATGGCGATGCAAAGGTATGGAATAATTTCATAGGCAAGAAGAGTCCAGACGAGTGGATTGCAGATTTTGAATTGTATATGTTTATTAAAGAACTATGTGTTTAATCCTGGACATGTTTTGTGGGAGAATTATAAGTTTATTAAAGAACTATGTGTCTAATCCTCAACATGTTTTATAGGAGAATTACAATCTTGGTGATGATGGGTCATTGAGATTGAACTAGAAACCATTCTAGATTGTAGAGTTAGCCAACTTAGAAGTAGAACTAATGTTGAATTTTTTGTCAAGTGGGTACCTATCATGTAGAAGATGCCTCATGGGTTGATTTATATGTCTTGCATGTTGAACACCCCTTCTTCCAGCTCTAAGGTCAACGTTAATTTTGACAAGGAGAGAATGTAAGAGGACTTATCTTCAAATTTTTAGCAATTACATTTATTTGAAAGAAGTTTTGGGTTTCTTGAGGTTTGTCCACAATCTAGGTCATTCTAATTATTTTCATTGAGTTACAAATTTTGGTCCAAGGTTTACTTTGAGAGCCACTTTTTGAGGGTGCTAATATGAGATTTTGGAAATGTGATTTATGTAGGAAACACAACCCTAAACATGAGAAAAAGGAATGGTTCTTTGAGTATTTTTAGATTCCATCGTTTTGATGCTTGTTAAAGCCCTTATATATATTAGGGAAAAAGTGAAAAATGCATGTTTAGTTTACATTGTTCTTATAGAAATTGCCAACTTGTAAACTTTCATTTGTTGGTTGGATAATCCAAGCTAGATGTGTCTCTTTTGTATCACACAACTATCAAAGAGCGTGACGAGGAAAGAAATTCCATGTGAGACGAGCTTGGACAGATTTGGACCCGATGAAGAGCTATAAGCCGTTGAAGATGGCTAAAAAAGTAACATGTATGGGATTTTATTAGTGTTATTTTGTGATCGTGTGCTCCTACGATGCCTCTTTTCAACTCTATTTTGACTTTTCTTTACTAAAGACTAGAGTCAGCTACAAAAATAGTCACTTTTGGGCTAGCTATTCTTCGAGACGGTCTCTATCATTGGGACATGCTACATGATCGTGATTGTGAGTGCAATGGTGATTGTGATTGTGTGTATGTGTTGGGATATTGGGATTGGGAGTGAGAGTGAGTGAAATGTGATTGAGAGTGAGATAGCTCGGGGGTGGTCGAGATGTTATGATAGGAGGTAGATTCTCAGCTTGTCCTATCTATTCTGCGTATTTTCTCATTTTTTTGATTTTCAACCCGTGTCCTGTCACAAAGACTAGTGACATCCACTATGTTGTGCATTCGCCTTGTGCTTGGGATACACAAGGAAATTTCCATTGATGGTAAGATAGGATAGTTTCTCTCAATGTGGTGGACATGCATGCGTGTACACATGAGAGAGAGAGAGAGTGAGAGAGAGAGAGAGTAATATATAGAAGCAAGAAAGTTTCACAAAAAAATATGTGAGAGAGAGAGAGAGTTTTAAACCATATTCTTAGACTTTGCGAGAGGCCTTACCCGATTTTTTTTTTCACGCAAATGGCAAAAGGCAACATCCAAACTATGCTCTCAAGCATTTGTCACTCCCACATTACAATTTGGGTGCGAGAAAAAGTGACTATGAGGTGGATCCACATGTTGGGAGGCCATTGGTTGCTATGGCGATTTGCAGTGGGATAGATTGAGTCATGAGCAATGTGAACCGAGCCTTATCTCAACTCATTGCTCACGCAAAATAGGATAAGGTAATTATCAGCGGTTCAACTTCAACTTGAGTTGCAATTACAGCGCCACGTGCGGACATGTCATCACAGCAACCAAATGGTGGGCTACTTAGAAATAAGTCCCGAAAGCCTTTTAAGTTGGATGGTTGACCTGTCACCAGTTTCCGATCGCGACAACGTCGGAGAAATGTTCAACAGGAGGTTCTCGACGAGAGAGAGAGAGAGAGAGAGAGAGAGAGAGACACTATGTGCTGCACGTAGCCGTGAGAAGCACGTAAGTGATTATGCATGAGCAACGTTGAGCATGCATGCATATTGCAGAGATCAGCTGTGCAAAGACTCGTTCTTGAGGGCCAGCTCGATCTCCTCGACCACTACATATATCGACTTTGGACACGGGGACTCCAGCCAACTATAAGCTGAGCACCTAGCTAATTTCTGTACAGTTCTTTAGATCAAATCGCGCTCTAGCTACTCCCTAAATATCAGAGAGCTTCGCTTGCTGATCAGCTGTACAAAGTTAATATTGCCATTCTACCCACTGCTTCGGCTGATCTGCATCTGCTCCTGGTAGATATAATTTTCCATGGCCGGACGTCCTGTGAATACTCTAGTCATTAGGCTCCTGCTTGTTAGCTTGACCATCGGCATATTGGGAAGCGTCGACGCCGGCCGCAGCTTGCAAGGCAGCAGCGGCCCGCTGCAGTATAGTTTCTACAAGAGCAGCTGCCCCAGCACTGAGTCTATCGTGCGGCAGGTGGTGGGCAACGCAGTCTCCCAGGAGGCCCGCATGGCCGGCTCACTGCTGCGATTGCATTTCCACGATTGCTTTGTGCAGGGGTGCGATGGGTCGTTGCTGCTCAAGAGCATCCCGGGCGTGCTGGAAGGCGAACAGGAGGCCCGCCCCAACGACAACTCCGTGCGGGGCTTCGAGGTGATAGACGACATCAAGGCCGCGTTGGAGAAGGAGTGCCCGGGAGTCGTCTCCTGCGCTGACATCCTGGCCATGGCCGCGCGCGACTCCGTGGCGGTGGTAAGTTTTAGTTGAATCTGTTGCTCGCTTCAAATTGTTCTGCTTGCATCTGCTTCCGCTTATGTATAATCTGAATCCTCATATGTTTACTCTACTAATATTCCAAAGTGTAAGTGCTAATGATCTCACTCTGTCTGCATTGCAGAGCGGCGGCCCATCCTATCGTGTTCTGCTCGGCCGGCGTGACAGCCTCACCGCCAGCCGCTCCCTCGCCAACCAGAACCTGCCCGGATTCAACTTCAATGTCAGCGACCTCGTCGCCAACTTCGCCAACGTCGGCCTCTCCCCCAAGGACATGGTGGTGCTCTCTGGCGGCCACACCATCGGCAAAGCCAATTGCAACACCTTCGCTGCACGGTTGACCCCCAACACCGACGACCCCACCGCCCTCGAGTCCAACTACCGCGAGTCGCTTGTGCCTCAGTGCCCTACCGGTGCCAATGCTGCCTTTGTGGACCTCGACGTCGCCTCCCCCACTCTCTTTGACAATGGCTACTACTCCAACCTCCTCAGCAACCGCGGACTCCTCCATTCCGACCAGGTGCTCTACTCCACCGCCGGCACCACACGTGAAGAGGTGGCCCGCTACGCTAAGAGCCAGGCCGCCTTCTTCACCGACTTTACCACCGCCATGATCAAGATGGGCAATATCGCCCCCCTCACTGGCTCCACGCAAGGAGAGGTACGCACCCAATGCGGCTTCGTCAACAGCAGCTAGCCAGTTCTTACAAGCTAGACTTTCTCCCTACAACGTTGCCTAACAGCTATGATCACTCATTGAGAGGATCGACAGAAGCTAAAAGTATACATAAAATTTCTAAATATCGAAAAAGGAAAATGGTTCGTTTAGCCCCTTGAAAAAAAAAATATTCACAACATTTTGGTACCCACATAACATTCAACATTCAACTGTGGCTCCTCAATCTTTTATTGAAGTTATTTTGTATATAGAATGTAGAATTCAATTAGCTTGAAAAGTGTTGCTTTCGTCGTTGTTGAGGTGGTCTAGTTTTATCAAACAAGTGTGCTTTGACTTGTAGGAGATTGCTCCATAATCAATTTTCTATTTAACGTCTTTTGTATACCATAGTAAACTTTCAATTAGCTTGAGAAGTATTGGTTTCTTTGTTATTGAGGTAGTTTAGTCTTATGAAACAAGAGTGCTTTGACCAGTTTGTAAAGCAGATTATTCCATGATCCATTCAATTTATGAGACTATAACGGTGACTATTCGATTGTGAAAGAAGAAGATTCAATTTTATACCAAACATTTTTCTTTTTTACTGATATTCTCAGCCTCCATTTTTTCCACTATAATTTCAGACTACTATTCTCATTGATCTACAATGTCGTGATCACTATGGGCAACATTGCTCCACTCACTCGCTCGACGCCTGTCAAGTTATACAATACCCAATGTATTTATATCAACAACAACTTGCTAGAATTGTTCCCTACAAGGTCGGCCCAATGATATGAATACTCATTGAGCGGATTAAGGAAGTCAAAGTATACATGAATTTCCTAAATATCGAGAAAGGAAATTCATTCTTTCGGCCCCTTGAATTTGGTGAATACATAATATTCACTAATTTAAACCTACGCACTGGAGTGTATAGGTGTGCGAGAAAGTTGGTGTGTGTGTAGAGAGGGATAAAGAGGTGTTATGTGTGTGGTTGAGAATTAGGAGGAAATTAAGCTGATTGGGACCTTCATTGGAACGCAATAAGCTATGCTTTTGTGTGTGACTCTATGCTTGGCTATGCTCAAACGAGTGTTTTCAATGAATTTTTGTTACTCAGTGTTTTCTTGGAGAGGATATGGGTGTTGTGATTCCACCTAATCTATGGCGATGTGTGTGTGTGTGTTGTCAGGCGCGTCCCTATTGACGGTGATCGGGCACTTACCACCAGCCATTAGCTAGCTGATTGGTGACCTCTGTTGAAGTGCTAGTTTGCATGTCGTGGGTACCTATCTACTAGGCATGTTCAGCCTTGGGAGGCTAAGCATGCGGTGTGGGTCGAGATCTCTTGCCAGGACATGCCTTTGCTAAGTGGCCCGTCTTCCTGCAAATGAAGCATTGGTTCAGGAGACTTGAATACTCCAAGCACACTATCAGCCTTGGATGCAATTGAAGCTTCCATGCAGGGGGTCTCAAAAATTGTCCGGATCTTGGAAACAATCCCAGAAAGAAGCAGCAAGTAACTCCGTCCTCAACTTAGGGAGGCATGCCAAAATGGGCAGATAGTTCTCCTCAATAAGAACATACGAAGCTACATCAAAACCATGGTGCCACTCTCAAAAATAAGATCGAACCATTGGGATGGCGATTGGGCTCATTAAAACGACCTTGGTAGCCATCTTAACACTAGAATGGTAACCTAACAGGACATAAAAGTGTCCTTTCAGGGTCTTGGGAAAAATTTCCAAAACCATAGTAGATCCACTCATTTTGAATAATCCTTTCATGATCTTATAGTTCAATAACTACTACATATGGAAAAAATGAGAAACTTGTAATTTTTCTCATCCCTTGGTCACTACAAGCCTCCAAAGTTGATGGACCAGTGCATTTTGCCCAAAACAGCAATTTCTTATGGTTGATTGCATATAAATAAGAGTGGGGATTTTTGTAGGACCTGAGATAAAATGTCCCGTTAACTTCAATGGGTTGGTGACCAAAACATATGGTTGATTTTACCTCGCTAATTTTTTTTGGGCAAAAAAAATAGGTACAAAAAAGTTGCATTTTTGCCATTCTGCGGACCTATCATCAAAGTTTCTATAGTCACGCTCAATACAGATACTATATACATGTTTTCTTAGTTCCCTTTGGGCCTTTGGATTCAAAAGGATCCATGGAGCATGTCAAAAGGATAATGGATCTCTTGCAATTGGAACCTTGGGGGCAATGATATATAAAGTGCTAAATACAGCAAACATGAAAAAATTGGGTTTAGCATTACGACCTCTAGAAACCCATAGAAACTACTCAATATCTAGCCAAGTTTGTAGTCTATGATTAGATATGGTTACTACCTACAAAATACAAACAATTGTCCTAAGAAACTAGCAATATTGAGAAACTTATACTTGCTACTCTAAAATGTATCGTATTCTTCAGCAATCAAAAAACTCAACCATCATCATATACTATGCTATATAGCATATTAGATCCCCCAAAACTCAAGGAAGATTACCTTTATGTTATACATTACACTTACACAATCGGATATCAAGAAAGCCACCAAAAAAATCATAAAAGTGCTAATTTTGGCCAAAAAACAGGATTATGTAATTCTTGTAAATTGGTCATAACTTTCAATTTTAACACTTAGCTCTCCCTACAAGCATCAAAACATGTTGAGAACTATGAAGGCCTAACCTCTAGCCATCTAAACCTCACAAACATAAAGTTTAGAGTGGTATAGTTGCCAAAAATTGAAAAAAAGCCAAAAACAGGACCCGCTTTTTCACACAGTTTAAGTTCAAAAATGTTGTGTAAGAGTAAGGTTAATGGTGAGATCCATACTCCAAAAAAAATGCTAAGTTTTTTTCAGCTCATAAGGCAACTTTGTGTATATATAGGACCTAGAAATTCATTTTCATACTCTTCAAATAATTCAAGCAAAATGGTCACTTAACAGGAGACAAAAGTGTCCAAGGACATAAAAGTGTCCTGTTACCATTCTAGTGTTCAGAGTCTCAAACTAAACTTGGTAGTATCCTTACACAAGAAGCTGGATGTCAATGATCTTTTCCACCTCTGCTAGAAGGTGGAAATGGACTAGGCTGTGTACCTCACCCCAACTGGGTCAATTGCCAATGATCTTGCAGATAATAGAGGTTGCCTAAAGGAGCTCCACCTCTACTACAAGGCTTGCTTTCTCTACTTGCAACCGAGCAAATTAGATGGTGGGCTTGGCGGGGTCACACAAGGGGGATTCATCTTAGTCCATCCAAGAGCATCCATTTGTGTCTACTACTGCTGGTGGGCGAGGTGCAAACACGACCTTTGCTACTATAGACCCCTTTCTCACAAGAGAAACCGAACGAGGACAAGGGAGGCCGACACACTGAGAAAGAAGAAAGTTTTTTTTCGGGGGAAGAGGGGCGGCGAGTGAGGGAGAGGTTGGTGGCTGGCACGCGGGAAACAACCAAAAGCAAACCAAGAGCAGTAGGGAAAATTTGGACTCTCAAAGGGGCCCTATAAGGAGGTTTGACAATCAATCTAATTTAATCAATCTAATCCCTGATAAAGTGTGTGGAACGCACAACACAACCATCAACGAAAAATTTAAAAATGTCCGATTGTGGTCAAACATCGTACATATTTACATCCAAGACAACACCAAGTCATCTACTAGTGAGTGGCATATCTATGGATCAGAAAGCACAATGCGTGCCTTGCTAAGATGAAGAGGGCATATGTCATAATAATCAATATCTAATTCTCCTAAATGATTTTCTCATATTAAACTGATTATTTAATGTGGGGAAGGCCAGGGGAGAGAAAGCTAGAATATTGGTTAAGCTAGCAGACCAGCCACAGTAGGGATCCAAAGGAGGGAAAATAGGGATCCAAAGGGGGGGGCATCTGCAAAAGAGCCATGTGCAAAAATGGGCTAAAAAGACCCTAAGGTTCAGCCCATTAAGACTTCCAAAATGCTAAGGTTCCAAAATTCAAAGGTTGTGTCCAAAGGTCAACCCTAGGGAAAATTGGATGCTTTGTGTGTGCCCTAAAAGTCTTTGCACATCCCTACATGGGAGGGGGCGAGCCCTAAAGGTAGGGGATGAGACAGAAAGCCACACACACACACACAGGCTCCCTTTTACACAAAGGGAATGAGGGACACATGTCAGCTCCCTAGGCTAGATGCCCACAAGGTGTGCCCAATTTCTATTGGATGACCCTTGAAGTGGACCAATGAGAATTAAGCTAGAGTAAATCTAGATTAATTAATTTAAAAACATTTAATAAAAGAAACCAATGAGAATTAAGTCTCCTAGAAGACTTTTGGGCAGTCTCCCAAGGGGTCCAATGAACATTCAGGAGCTCCATGGCTTTCCTGATTCGTATTGGCCAGGAGTCAAAGGGATCCAATGAGAGTTTAGTTTAATTATTTAATTACCTAAAGCTCTCACAAAAGGGGAAAGGGGGACACATGTTAGAAGGCTATCACTTATGCTGCTTAATTGTAATTGGCTTGACTTGGGGAGGGCCAATGAGGCTTCAGCAAGAGCAATGAGCAAGAGGGCTTGCCCACACTCACACACACACTGACACAAGCTCATGTGTGAAGAAAGAGAAGACTATCTCTTCCCAAGCTTTGATGGAGAACTCATCACCTACTCCAAGCTTGTGAGATAGAAGCCTACATCAACACTCTCTTGGCATGTGGATGCAAATCCAACCAAGATCCAAGCTTCAATGCATGCTCATCTCCTCTACCAAGCTAATGACTAAGCTAAGCTATGCTACATATGAGTGATTATGTGAGGAGATGTACATCTTTCTCGTAAGATACTCCTTCTTCCTCTCAATCTACTCTCATACCCTGTTAGCTCTCACCATCTTCGAAGGTGTGTGAGGTCTTGGGTCTGAGAATGGGGATAATTCAAGTTGTGTTTGTTAAGTGTTTTGCGTAGTGCATGAAGTTTCCATCTTCATTGCACTAGCTAGTCTTGAAGGAACACAAAGAATTGTATTGTACAATGTCTCTCTTGATGGGAGAAACCATAATACAAAGCCTTTTGGAGGGGGGACCGGCTCCATACAAATCCGGTCCTTAATTGTTATCAATAGCTTAATTTCTCTCTCTTTTGAAAGTATTGTCGATTCTATCTAACTAGGTGTTATGCTTTTTGTTGCTCTCTCCACCCAAGCACTCTTGTAATTCTCATTAGGAATCTATTCTAATGAAATGCCCACTATGTTCATGCTAATTTCTGCTACACATAAGTTATTAGGCCATTTAATGTTACAGCATAATTATGCATCTCTCCACTCTTAGGTAGACACACATATCCCTCATATTTCTATGTAGTAAGAGTGATGATGTGACTTAATCCAATACCTGATGAAGTGTGGAACTTACAACACAAACGTCAACGGCCAACTTAACAATCTCAGATGCAAGCCAAATATCGTATGTATCTACATCCAAGACAACACCAAGTCATCTAGTGATGAACAATGACATGTCTTTGGAGTTCGAAACACAAGAGTAAGTAGTGCATCACACAAAGAAGAAGAGGGCATAGACTATGCATCTCTCCACTCTCTATTTGACAAACAGAACTTTGTGTGTACATGAAACAAACAAAAAGTTGAGTTGATCTAAATTTGAGCAACCTATAGGTCACTCTGAAGTGAGAGGTGTAGCCATTAGGTGAAATTTGGACTCACAAAGGGGCCCTTTAAGGAGTTTGACTTGAGCTCTCTCTACCAAAACGGGCGCATGGATAAAGTTTTACAAACAAACTCCAAATTTGGCGGAGGTTTGATAGGTATCTATTAATATATAGCACACATTGAGATTCCTCATATTTTAGAAGATTCTTTTTTTTTATTCACTTAGATTTTGACAGAGTTGTCACATCATAGGTGAATCAAAAAAAATAATCTTCTAAAATATGAGGAATCTCATGGCGTGCTATATATCTGTAGATTGAGCTTGAAGGGGACATTCTAACTGTCAAACCTGCGCCAGCTTTGGAGTTTGCTTGCAAAACTTTATCCATGCGCCCGTTTTGGTAGAGAGAGGTAAAGTCAAACTCTTTAAAGGGCCCCTCTGTGAGTCCAAATTTCATGTAATGATCATGCCTACTGCACACCACGAGTTGACCACAAAACCCTAAACTCAACCCTATGGTGAGAGATAGACAGTTGCACCACATGAGTGAGAATCTAATTCTGTCCTAACACCCTTCTCTGCAGTGAGCCAAGTGGCTGCACAACACAAGGAAAGGGATTAATTTCTACACACTTCTGGACTGAGCCAAATGGCTACACAAGCTCTGGCTATCTTAAAACTCTTCTCAAACTCTGGCACTCCTTTCGATCAAAATTGGCTCAAGCTCTAGAATTGCTTTTGATCGAAGCCGACGACGATACCTTATATAAGATATTTTTTTATTGAAAGCATTTTTTATCGAAAGATCTTTCAATTAAAAATTCTTTCGATTAAAAAGAAAATAAGATAAATATTTAGTGAATACGGGATTTTGGCATATCATATGGTGTTTTATACGTATAATTTTTTTGCTACGGGCGTATAAATGTAATGCAGATACTTATACTTACAAATGCATATGTACATTATGGAAAATATTCTCATGCATCTTAAAGTGAAGAATCAATCTCTTAGCACTCGTTCCCACTAGGTACGTGCCACAACACAACAACATGTTGCATTCGATTATTTGGTGATTGAAGAAATGTACAGTCCAATGTAGACTTTTCTCATGCCACGCTAATATTTTAAGCTATCATTAGTGTAATACGAGTATTAAAAATCTCAAAAATAATTTTTCAATTTTAAAAGCTAGATAACAAAAGCTTGCAAGTATAAAATCCCAGATTATGAGAACGGGACCAAACAACATTAGATTTTAGGGTTACTTTGTGTTCCCCATTCACCCAAAGATTAGGGGTCAAAGCATCTTTTAGAAGATTAGCATGAAAACAAGGTCATACTCAACAAAACAATGAGGTAGGACTACATTCCCCATTGCAGCACGGGGATCTAGTTGGAATGCAGAGGGCAAAGCCGGCGTCCATGGCATCAAATCTCTATGTAGTTGTTCCCACTTGTCATGTTGAAACCCTCGCAGATCCTCATATGTCTCTCTTTCTCTCTAATTTTATTAAGTATGCTAATTTAGGTTAATAAAATGGGCGTGAGTAATCTAATGATAAAATATCTACAATTGTTTTGTCCATTTTTTAATGAAAAATATCAAATGCTTTATATTTGTTTTCAATAAAATAGAAAGAAGTACTAAAATTTGATTATTTTTGCTCCAAAGTATTGCACGATAATGCTAGAGGTAGATGACGGGTACTTATAACCTCTCTCTCACATGCACACACACATAGAGTTCTTCAATTGCACAAGAGCTCCTTTATTGTGCTCCTTAAGCTTGCTCATCATTTCTTCACAGAAAAAGAGAGAATACGCAATACAAAATATGGAATGAATATAATCTAGAATGAAGTTGTTGGGGCGAAATGTGTGTGGTGTTTAGGAGAAGAGTGTGAGCCTCTCCTATTTCATGCACGGCTGCCCACACCGGGCGGGCTGTGTGTCCTACTTGTGGGCTGTCATTCATGAGAAGTGGCTAGATTTTTTTGGGCAAGCTAATCTATTCAATTAATCATCATTTCATGTCTAAATCCCTTTTTTGGGTCCAATGTTTTCTTAAATATCATGTTCTAAAAGTTCTAAAAGCATGGGGCAGTAGTGGTAGTGATAATCATAGTAGTATTACACATGGTGGTATAGCCAAAGATGGTTGGTGTTAGGGAGTGATCAATGCAATTCTATGGATGCCTGCAGGTGGAGGACAGAGTGCTAAAGCAGGTCTGAACACCCTTGGGAGGCAAATGACTAAGAACATGTATGCATGATGTGGTTTTTTAGGCCAAGAAAGGCTCCAATGGCGGCCAAACCGGTTGGTAGGGTGAGGTGCCCAAAGTGCTGAAATTGTGCCTAAAAATGTGGTGTTCAAGGTATTTTACGAGTTGGTCTAGATGGATCCTCAAAACAGAGCTACGATGTGAAAGATATCAAAGTTCAAATATGGAAGGCTTTGCAGATCCTCAACAGACAAGGAAAGTGCATATATATGGTCAGAGATAATGTCAATGGATAGCTATGATGTGCTCAAGTTGTGGTGCATGCCAGCCTTTCTGGACCCACAATTGGAGCTTAGATGGGCAAGTTATGGCCGGTTGAAGATTTGTTAGGGACCAGTTATGTGGTCTTTTGTTTTCCTCGGTAGACGTGCTATATGGAGCTCTTTCAACTTGCCAGAGATTTAATAAGTAGTATGCATTGGGTGGAGTAAGCAAGATTTGACCCCAAGGCATCCACTAGGAAATATGTAAGGTAGCATCTGCAAACAAGATAAGGTATTTATGATTAGGTAGAATAATAGAAAAATGTACTTACATAAAGGGTTTTTTAATTGAGGAAGTGAAACGTTCCATACATAAGGGATATTTTGTTTTACAAAAAGGTATACAGAAGGGGTAC
The DNA here is from genome assembly GCF_014529385.1 of Adiantum capillus-veneris. NCBI lineage: Eukaryota > Viridiplantae > Streptophyta > Polypodiopsida > Polypodiales > Pteridaceae > Adiantum > Adiantum capillus-veneris. The sequence goes on from NC_140948.1 coordinate 42,683,311, forward strand.
ATATAATAATTGAAAATATACAGGTAAGGGATTATTTAAAGACCTCTTGTTTGCACGTGCTATATGCAATTTTTACATAGTGGAATCCCAGGGATTCGACGGTGCATCAATAAGAGCTATGGAGGTTTAGATATTGACGGTTGAAGTTAGGAGTGTTTGCAGAGGGGATGGTGTCAAATGGATTTCAATGTTTTTGGGATGTGAGGTGCTAGGCCATCAAAGAGTCAAAGTGTTGTGAGACTCTGAAAGCTCAAAATGAGCAAGGTAAGGGTTCAAGCAGGCTTTTTGGAAGGCCAATTTGACACTAGAGCAAGGAACAAGACGAGTTCAGAGTGGGGAGGGAAAAGTTGTTAAAAAAATGGAGTCCCATAAGGTTTTTCAACACCACCCAAGTGGGGAACGTCCATGAGTCACCACGTGGTATTCAATATAGGCCCACATGTGGTGGAACAGGCATCTCACTTATGCTATTTATAGTCTATTATGGGGACTCTATGAGCATCACAAAAGGGAGGCAAGAGCTCCCCTTGGAGCTCGCCACGGCGATGATGCTCCGCAGATGGCATCGGGCACTATGGTGATGTCCGGCAGTGGTACGATAATTTTGGTTGAAGTTGGCGGCATGCCTATTGGCAATATGTTAAGTTGACAGTTGGTTGTGGTGATGTGGCATTTGGTGGCACCCCTTGGGCATTATGAAAAATTTGGACTCAATTGGGCCCTGCAAGAAACGCCAACTCAACATAGAGAGAGGTAATTCTAGAAAATACAAAAAGTATTTTTTTGGAATTTTATTTCTCATAGTACATACCTAAACTTTTGCTCGATCACTTAAGTGCATTCTCGTACAGAATGCTTTTGGAGAGCCCAACTTAATGTTGGAGCTATATATACCTCCAATGTGACGCTCCTTCAACCATCCTTCAGCTTCGTCCAGTACCCAACAGTGCTGAGCATCGGGGCGCAAATACGCAATTAATATTACACACTACAGCCAACGAAGCTTGTATTTGGTCTACCTGTGAGCCCGTCGTACTACATCCTGCAGCAACCTTGTAGTGCGGCAACTAGCAGATCGTTTGGAGAAGGAGAAGTCCAGAGGGCGTCCCTACGACCGCGCTCTACTCTCCACTCTCCATACATTACGTCAGTTTCAAGAATATTTGTTTTTGTTTTAATTGTTTACAAGACCTGCAAGCCTGTTCGTCCAGTCATACAAGTCTAATAATAACTGTTTACAAGACTTGCAAGATTCATGCCTTTATTTTTGCCGCAATTCATGCTGTAGGCCAAGCTTTCCCTCGCTACATTGCCAGGTGTTGCAAGAAGTGAAGATCTACCCTTAATAGGGTACTTCAACTGCCATCACCATATTATTGCAGAAGAGTATGGTAGCTGCTGCGAGAACGGCCGGCTGATCTGCTTTTGTGTTATTTTTTACTCGCTTCCAGTGCTTATTATGCTGCGTTTCACCTGTATGCGCTCGTGGCTTGTTTGTTTTTTGTGCTGCCATAAGACTACAAGTCTAATAATAACTGTTTACAAGACCTGCAAGATTCATGCCTTTATTTTTGCCGCAATTCATGCTGTAGGCCAAGCTTTCCCTCGCTACATTGCCAGGTGGTGCAAGAAGTGACGATCTACCCTTAATAAGGTACTTCAACTGCCATCACCATATTATTGCCGAAGAGTATGGTAGCTGCTGCGAGAACGGCCGGATGATCTGCTTTTGTGGTATTTTTTATTCGCTTCCAGTGCTTATGCTGCGGTTCACCTGTATGCGCTCGTGGCTTGTTTGTTTTATGCGCTGCCATAAGTCATGCATGCGCGGTTGTGAATCTGGAGCTGAGTTCGTGGCTAGCCAAGACCGAGATTGCGTGCAAGAGATGCCATGGTTGTGTGTTGCGGGCAGGTCGTGTGCACGCAGATTTTCTTCTCAGGCCGTTGCAGACTTGCTTCAAAAGTGTACATGGATTACTGGTTTGTAGTGTGCGTGATAAAATTAGCTTGAGGTTCTCTATTCTTGGCCAGGTTACCATCTTTTACAACGTATTTTGGGTGTATACATTCGTGGTTGCATATGTCAGTCTAATTTTCAGAGCGTATTTTCTTCGAAGTTCCAACCTTACTTCATTGGCAAGTTCATTACTAGTTTGGTCAAAATGAGATATAAATATGTTGTGCTCTTCATTGGCATCGTCACAACTAGTGTTCTTGATATTGATCTTTCGTCTATTTGGCTTTGATGCAGATGAAATACGTCTCAAGATCATGGCTATGGACTGTTGATGATATGCATAAGTACGTCCATTGCCATGTGTATGGTATGGAAACACGTTCAAATTATGTCGTCAAAGACTTCTCTTATGGCTAAAATCATTTCTTCTCATCTCGTCAAAGCCGTGTGTTATGGCTTGCATGAAGCGTTTCGACATGGCAAGATGACTAATATTATGGCTACATTGAAGTTCTGTCGTCTCATAAAAGATTGATGCTGGCGGATCGGCATAGCTGAAAATCTATTGTCTCGTTTGGCAATTGAACATCTATCGTCTCGTCTGGCTACTGAAACGCTATCTTCTTGTCAGTCACCACTGAAAATCTATCGTTTCATCAACCTTATGTTATGGAATGCATTTTCTCTGCATGCAAGCATACAAATAATCTAAGGGGCCCCATCGGGTTTTTATATGCCGGCTTTGTATATATGTGTGCATATGTGATTACATTGATATTATGTTTGTTTCTATGTCGTCTACATATGTGATTGCATCGTCCTTATGTCTGTTTCTATGTCGTCTTTAGAACGGCCTCGCGAACCGTCTCTAAGGACAATGTGATGTGGTTATTTCTAACCTTCACATCTTGATATGTTTCTTGAGTTGATATTGTTTACAGGATGAAAGTCACATCAAGCACTGTGTATAGAGACTCAAACATATTCAAGCTGCACAAAGATATTGAAGGTTTTTCAAATATATTGGAGAATTTTCATAAATTCAATTGTATATATAGGATCATTAGAAGACTCTTGAAAGCGGACATTGTATATTATGGAGTGATGTAGCTCTTGAAAAATGAATTTTGTAAACTTTGATAATTGTTAATATAACAGTGCATATATATGGTGCTGTGGGTTTTTCCCTTGTACCCCCAAGGGTTTTTTCATCCACAGTTAGGGACTCCTATTTGAGTGGGGATGTTGGAGCTATATATACCAACCCCTACGCTATATATAGCTAGGAGTCCCCACTATATATGTGTACTCAATGTGTGCTCTAGACACACTTTGGGGTTTGCAGTTATGGATTTCTCTCTCTCTTCTCCTTCGTCTCTCTTCGTCTACTTGCGCTCTCTCCCTCCGGTTCAACACTTAAGAGTATACAAAAATCCATGTCCATGAACCTTAATGAGTGTTGTGATGTGCGATGAGAGAAAACACATAAGAGATGTTTTCAAAATACAAAAAGAATACCAAGGATGCATCTGAAACATACAAAAATCTTAGAATATCACTTTGAAACACTCAATTCTGACGTCTCAACTCAAGATTTAGACTTTTTAAGCCTAGGGCCTCATGAGGTCAGAACCAAGTGAATAGAGGACCATGAGACCCCTCATGGGTCTCTATTTACTTGGTCCTGACCCCTTCATAGTCTTGAATAGTACCTATCAATTGCTATCAAGTACAATTGATTAAAAATTGAATTGCAACTAGCTCATAAAAAGGTGATTGATGCTTGCACGAGATGTACACGTGCAAGTACCTCACTTCATAGGAGAAATCACATCACTAGAAAAGGCCTATTTATTATACTCAAAAGCAGCATCTAATTTCTCGTATTTCTAATATGAAACTAGTTTATCCACTTCCCTAATGCATTGCTGCATATTGGAAAAGATGCAATGCCAAACTTGCATAGGATCATTATCCCCAAACAAAACATTAACCTATTCAATCAATTCATGCACAATCAGTTGAAAAGAATGCTGTTTTAGTAGATTATTGTAACCATCAGAGGTTTAGCAAGAACAACATTTCTCATGCCGTGAATAGAATATGCATTAGACAAAGTCATCACAAGGGGAAAATGATCAAACGTAGAACATTGAATGTAAACAATGAGCTCAACAATGTCAAGTAAATATAAACTTTCCATAAATTACATCCTATCTATTCTAGACTGTGAGGAGACATAAGACTGGGAATGGTAAGTAGACCCTTGGTTCTGATGTGAAACAGATTGTCAGGCATCCTGCAACTCCTCCATAGCAGCAAATATTTCCCAAGGCATCCCGCTAAAATGTATAGTTTAACGTGATTTATCATGCCTTTTGTACTCTTTCACCATACAAATATCAACGTTACTAGAAATAATCCACTTGTTAAAAGTGCCAAACCTAGTGGGCCCCTTCACATTGTAAGTGTAGTTTTCATATAGAGAAAAATTGTGTACCACCCCTATCTCTCGATCATCACTATCTATCTCATGCATGTGCACTTTGAGATAGATATCTAGTGGGTTGGCCTCCTGAAAAGTGATTTTAGCTTTTTTAGATGAGTCATGATCCTCCACAATGTTGTTTATAGCAGGTAATGTGTCAAGAGAACGCATGTCCTCCATTAAGGCTACATAATAATTCTTTGAGCTATAACCAGATGAGTATCCTCTTGTCATGAAGGTTTTTGATGGGTAGTTAATTCCTCATAGTCCACCACTCTGTTACCTTTATCAACAATTTTGGATTACTACATGTGGGGATTCCGTGGTATTACCAACAGCTTGCTTGGGCAAGCGTCTAAGTGAATAGAGGCCCAAGAGACCCCTCATGGGTCTTTATTTGCTTGGTCCTGACCCCTTCATAGTCTTAAGTAGTACCTATCAATCGGTAACAAGTACAATTGATTAAACTTTGAATAGCAACTAGCTCATGGAAAGGTGATTGATGCTTGCAAGAGATGTACATGTGTTATAATAACTAATATCTAGTTCTCCCGAATGATTTTCTCATGTTGAACTAATCATTTAATATGGGGAAGTGCCACGAGAGAAAAAGCTAGAATATTGGTTAAGCTGGCAGACCGGCCACATTAGGGATCCAAAGGAGGCAAAATAGGGATCCAAAAGGGAGGCCATCTGCAAAAGAGCAATGTGTGAAGCAAGAAAACTCTCTCTCTCCTTCTCAAGATTTAATGGAAAGATTATCACCTACTCCAGGCTTGTGAGAAGGGAGGCCTACACCAACAACTCTTGGCTTTGTGATGCAAATCCAACCAAGAGCCAAGATTCAATGCATGCTCATCTTCTCTACCATGCTAATTACTAAGCTATGCTATGCTAATATGAGTAGTTATGTGAGGAGATGTACATCTTTCTCGTAAGACTACTCCTTCTTCCTCTCAATCTACTCTTATAAGTGTTTTGCTTAGTGCTTGAAGCTTCCATCTTCATTGGGACTAGCTAGTATTGAAGGAACACAAAGAATTGTATTGTATAATGTCTCTCTGGATGGGAGAAACCTATAATACAAGGCCTTTTGGAGGGGGGACCGGCTCCATGTAAATCCGGTCCTCAACTATTGTCAATAGCTTAATTTCTCTCTCTTTTGAAGTATTGTTCACGCTAACTAACTAGGTGTTATTCTTTTTGTTGCTCTCTCGACCCAAGCACTCTTATTATGCTCATTAGGAATCTATTCTAATGAAATGCTCACTATGTTCATGCTATTTTCTGCTACACACAAGTTACTAGGCCATTAAATGCTACACTGGTATCCAAGCACAAGGTTTCTCTTTTCGTGCTCAAGAATGGAGGTCCTCAAGCTAGCTATAAATGGTTGGTACTATTAATTGCAACTGAGGAAGTACAACAGGGATGTTTTAGCCTTGTAGTGTGCCTGCCTTTGTGCTTATAATGGGACATCACCATCAAGAGCTATGGTCTTAATGGTGGAGTCCTACGGGGCTTGCCTACGGCTTAATCACTATTGAGCTATTAGAATCCTGAGAGGAACCGATGATGTTTTGGTGTTGAATGACCCTCTCTTCTATTCCTTGCAATTAATGGTATTCGAGCCACGGGTATAGTAGCTTGAGTGCTTTTCTAAAGGGGTAAAGAGGAGTAACAACTAGGGCTTGAAGTGCCAAAGTACAACTAATACACCTAAATGTTGTTAGAATGGCTGACAACAGTAAAGAGAGTGAAATTAATGTTGATAGCTTTGATTTTGCTAATGATCAGGCTGCTAATGATGCCCCTATGCTTGTTAACTACCTTGTTTCTACGCTTCAACAAGCCATGGGCAATCCATCCCTCCAAAGTGAAGTGCAATGGCAGCTTTGTGCTCATGGGATCCTCCAAATTTCCCACCATGACGAGAGAGTACCTAGGAAGCCTCCTTGCAAGACTCCCAAAAGAGGCTTCTCTCCAACTCGGGAAGAAGAAGAGGATCCATACGAAGGGCTCAAAAATTTTCTTCTTGATGATGCATCTTCTTCTCAAAGGAGCACTCAAGAGCCCCCTCCCGAAGGAACGAGACATAAGTGAGTCTCTTGTCACCTCATTTGAGATGCTCCACAGAGACGGCGGGCTAAACGCTCTCCATCACCTCCTAAATGGAGAAGACCATCGCACACTTCTCCACACCAGAATTCAGAGAGGGCTGAAAAAAGGCAAGAGACTAAAAAGGAGAGAAAGATGTCACCCTCTTCTCCATCTTCTTCATCCTCTTCCTCTTATGAAGAAAGTGATGGCTCCGACAAGGAAGATAAAGGCAAGAAAAAGGTGAGAAATAGGTCACCCTCTCCTCCATCTTCCTCAAATTCTTCATATTCTGAAGAAACGATGGTGAAACTTCTGAACCATCAAAAAGAAGAGGCCATAGGAAATCCTATGCTGCGTGGAAGAGGTTGTAACAATCTCAAGAAGTTCAAAGAGGTAGGAAAGAGCATCTCTTTCCTTAAGGACAATGACACCTTTGGTGCTACGGACAAAGTCTTGGCCTTTATCCAAAAATTCAATGCGGCGTTTGGAGATGAGGGCTTCATGGAGTCCTCTAAGCTATGTCGTGTAGCTATGCACTTTCAAAAGTCCGCCAGGGAATGGTGGTGTAGCCTATGGGCAAACGTTGAAGCTCCACGACCATGGAAATCTTTAAGAGCTTCCATTATGAAGCAGTTTTTGGCAATCAAGGCCAATGACAAAGTAATCACCGAATGGCAAAGGTTGAAGCTCTTTCCCTATGAATCTATCTATACTCTTTATTATGCAGCTTAAAATTTTGAAGGAAGGAGAGAGCCTCCATGTGTCACACTCTGGTTTATTTCAAAGAAAACTTTTGGAAACATTTCATTTGAAATGCAAAAGTGAAGAGTTAAGTACTTAGATGGTAAAAAATGAAAATACTTTCTTATTGATTGATTGCTGACAATATTGTTACCATATACATGTGGTAGTGATGTGTGTGAACACACTAGGACCACCGGGGCATATTTTCCCTCTTTAGGAGGTTTTTTCCCCCGAGCATTGTATATACGCCCATCACTCTAGGGATATCTATCTTTCCATTGCACAATAAGTAAAAAACTCTCTATTGTGTGCCTTTAGCTTCGTTCGTCTTCTCTGAGCTGTGTGTGTTCCTCTACAACCCTAATTCCAACAATGGGTATCAGAGCAGGTCACGTCCTCCCGGGCTTAGTCGCCAGCTGCTCCAGCACACGCCTGCTCACTTTCTCCAATTTCAGTGAGCTTTGGTGAGTGTTCGCAGGTGGACAAATATTTTGGGAGAGCTCGTAGAGTGTGTCTGCTCAGAATTTTGATTTGGGCTCATTTTGGCCTTCGTTTCCTCTACAGGAAGTACTGCACAGGCTATTTCGTCATTTTGTAGAGAATTTCTGTTAGTCTCGTTTTCTGCATAACAGGTGGCTAATAGTCTTCTACGGTTTGTGCTATATAGCACATGTTGTTCCCACTCCGTTTCTCCTATTTTCGTACAATTTTCACATCAGGTGCAGCATTTACCATGGCTGACAACAACAACACAGATGTGTTCAAGATGTTTGCTGCCGAGGACACGTTGGATGGGGACAACTACCCTATGTGGTCTTATATGATGCAACATGTTTTTGTGTCAAAGGGTGTCTGGAACATTGTGCAGGGCATTGATGTACGTCCTGGTTCTGAGGATGTAGGCGATGTTGAGGATGTTGCAGGTCTTGCTACAAGAATTGCAGCTGTTAGAGTTGTTTTGACTACGACAGAACAAGCTCGTTGGGATGTTAAGGATGCGTAGGCTCATGCATTGATTGCGTTGTCTGTGAAGCACACCATTGTTCCTCACATCTGTTCAACAAAATCTGCAAAACAGGCTTGGGATATTTTAGCAGGTCTTTATGCAAGCCGCAATGAGGCTAAAATTGCTTTGCTACGTAAAGAGCTGGAGTCAAAGATTATGCATGAGGAAGATGATATGGACACTTTCCTTGCTAGTGTCAAGGATATCAATGAGCAGCTTATTTCTGCAGGTGAAGTCATTTCAGACAGTTCCCTTGTGCAGACTGTTCTTGATGCCTTACCAGATACCTACCAAACTTTTGCTAGTACTTGGAGACTGATGGCCCAAAGAAATCCTGAAGTTGTCAAGTTTGATGCATTATGCACATTGCTGTTGCAAGAGTCACTTTCTAGAAAAAACAGGACTATGCAGCGTGTAGTTGAACAGGATTTTATTGCTTCTCAAAGAAAGGGTGGTAACAGTAATGCAAGCACTTCTTATGGTTTTGCTGCAAGTGGCAAAAATTCTGTTTCTAATGCTTCTGCTGGTGGTACTTTGTCTAGCAATTCTGGTGATAAGGGCAAAAAGAAGATGCGTTGCCACTATTGTAAAGCCAATGATCACTTGATCAAGTCGTGTCCTAAGTTGAAGGCCAAAGAGGCTAAGAAGAAAGAGGGTGGTTCCACTGCAAATGCTAGTTCCACTACAAATGCAGCCATTGTTGAGTCTTCTGTGAAAGGAGACTGTGTTGCTGATGTTGATGTAGAATGGGCTTTTAGTGCAAAGTGCAGTTACAATCCTGCTGTCCATGATGCATGCTTGTCAGTTGCTGCAGATTCACATGTGTGGTATTTAGACAGTGGTGCTACAAAGCACATTACATCACATCGTGAATTGTTTACCTCTCTCGAGTCTGTCCCTCATGGGAATTCAGTCACTTGTGCCAACAACGCCTCTTATCCACTTCAAGGAGTTGGAAAGATTGTGCTCACTGCTTCTAATGGTAGTTCCTTCACACTTGTTGATGCACTTTATGTATCTGGGATCAAGAAGAATCTCTTGTCTGTATCCGCACTTGCTAGACTTGGACTTGTAGTCAAATTTGTGGATGACAGATGTACAGTTCATGATCTCAATTTTGGTGATGAAATTGTTGCATCTGGGCTTTTGTGTCGTGGTCTGTATAAGCTCACTTTGTATGACAAGTGTGGATAAAATTTTGCAAATGCTGTTGCAGATTCAAGGGATATTTCAGATGCAAAACTTTGGCATGCACGTTTTGTTCATCTGAATTTTGCCAGTTTGCTACGTTTGCAGAAATAATTTCATAGGCAAGGAGAATCCAGACGAGTGGATTGAAGTTTTTGAGTTGTATATGTTTATTAAAGTGTAAATAACTATGTGTATAATCCTGAACATGTTTTGTGGGAGAATTATAAGTTTATTAAAGAGCTATGTGTCTAATCCTTAACATGTTTTCTAGGAAAATTACAATCGTTGTGATGATGGGTCATTAAGATTGAACTAGAAACCATTCTAGATTGTAGAGTTAGCCAACTTAGAAGTAGAACTCATGTTGAATTTTTTTGTCAAGTGGGATACCTATCATGTAGAAGATGCCTCATGGGTTGATTTCTATGTCTTTCATGTTGAGCACCCCTTCTTCCAACTCTAAGGTCAACGTTAATTTTGACAAGGAGAGAATGTAAGAGGACTTATCTTAAATATTTTAGCAATTACTTTTATTTGAAGGAAGTTTTGGGTGTTTTGAGGTTTGTCCACAATCTAGGAGGTCATCCTAATTATTTTCCTTCCATTACAAATTTTGGTCCAAGGTTTACTTTGAGAGCCACTTTTTGAGGGTGCTAATATGAGATTCTGGAAAAGTGATTTATGTAGGAAACACAACCCTAAACATAAGAAAAATGAATGGTTCTTTGAGTATTTTTAGATTCCAGAAAAATGAATGGTTCTTTGAGTATTTTTAGATTCCATCGTTTCGATGCTTGTTAAAGCCCTTATATATATTAAGGAAAAAGTGAAAAATGCATGTTTAGTTTACATCGTTGTTATAGAAATTTCCACCTTGTAGAACTTTATTTTTGGTTGGATAATTCAAGCTAGATGTGTCTTTTTTGTATCACACAACCATCAAAGATCGTGAAGAGGAAGAAAATTCCATGTGAGACGAGCTTGGATAGATTTGGAGCCGATTAAGAGCTATAAGCCGTTGAAGATGGCTAAAAAAGTAACATGTATGGGATTTTATTAGTGTTATTTTGTGATCGTGTGCTCCTATGATGCCTCTTTTCAACTCTATTTTGACTTTTCTTTACTAAAGACTAGAGTCGACTACACAAATAACCACTTTTGGGCTAGCTATTCTTTGAGACGGTACGTCTCTATCATGGGCACATGCTACGTGATTGTGATTGACAGTGCAATGGTGATTGTGATTGCGTGTATGTGTGGGATATTGGGATTGGGAGTGAGAGTGAGTTAAATTTGATTGAGAGTGAGATAGCTCGGGGGTGGTCGAGACGTTATGATAGGAGGTAGATTCTCAGCTTGTCCTATCTATTCTGGGTATTTTCTGATTTTTTTTTGTTTTCAACCCGTGTCCTGTCACACAAAGACTAGTGACATCCACTATGTTGTGCATTCGCGTTGTGCTTGGGAAACACAAGGAAATTTCCATTGATGGTAAGATAGGATAGTTTCTCTCCATGTGGTGGACATGCATGCGTATACACATGAGAGAGAGAGAGAGAGAGAGAGAGAGAGATTAATATAAAATAGAAGCAAGAAAGTTTCAAAAAAAAAAATGAGAGAGAGAGTTTTAAACCATATTCTTAGACTTTGCGAAAGGCCTTACCCGATTTTTCTTTTCAGGCAAATAGGAGAAGGAAGCATCCAAACTATGCTCTCAAGCATTTGTTACTCCAACATTACAATTTGGGTGGGGGAAAAAGTGACTATGAGGTGGATCCACACTTTGGGAGGCTATTGGTTGCTGTGGTGGTTTGTGGGTTAGATAGAGTCATGAGCAATGTGAACCGAGCCTTATCTCAACTCATTGCTCACGCAAAATAGGATAAGCTAATTAGCAGCGATTCAACTTGAACTTGAGTTGCAAATACAGCGCCATGTGCGGACATATCATCACCGCCAGCCGCTCCCTCGCCAACCAGAACCTGCTCGGATTGAACTTCAACGTCAGCGACCTCGTCGCCAACCTCGCCAACGTAGGCCTCTCCCCCAAGGACATGGTGGTGCTCTCTGGCAGCCACACCATCGGCAAGGCCAATTGCAACACCTTCGTTGCACGGCTGACCCACAACGCTGACGACCCCACCGCTCTCGAGTCTGCCTACCGCGAGTTGCTTGTGCCGCAGTGCCCTGCCGGTGCCAATGCTGCCTTTGTGGACCTCGACGTTGCCTCCCCCACGCTCTTTGACAATGGCTACTACTCCAACCTCCTCAACAACCGTGGACTCCTCCATTCCGACCAGGTGCTCTACCCCACCGCCGGCACCACATGTAACCAAGTGGCTCCCTATGCTAAGAGGCAGGCTGCCTTCTTCGTCGACTTCACCACCGCCATGATCAAGATGGGCAATATCGCCCCCCTCATCGGCTCCAGGCAAGGAGAGGTGCACAGCCTATGCGGCTTCGTCAACAATAGCTAGCGAGATCTTACAAGCTAGACGTTCTCCCTACAACGTTGGCTAACAACTATGATTAGTGATTGAGAGGATCGACAAAAATTAAAAGTATAGATTCTGACCAGGTGGCCCGCTACGCTAAGAGCCAGGCCGCCTTCTTCGCCGACTTCACCACCGCCATGATCAAGATGGGAAATATCGCCCCCCTCACCGGCTCCATGCAAGGAGAGGTGCGCACCCAATGCGGCTTCATCAACAGCAGCTAGCCAGTTCTTACAAGCTAGACTTTCTCCCTACAACGTTGGCTAACACCTATGATTACTCATTGAGAGGATCGCCAAAAAGTTTCTAAATATAAAAAACGTATACATAAAGTTTCTAAATATCGAAAAAGAAAAATCATTCTTTTAGCCCCTTCAATCTTTTATTCAAGTTATTTTGTGTATTGTGTATAAAATGTAAAATTCAATTATCTTGAAAAGTGTTTCTTTCGTCGTTGTTGAGGTGGTCTAGTCTTGTCAAACAAGTGTGCTTTGACTGGTTTGTATAAGAGATTGTTCCATAATCAATTTTCTATTTAACGTTTTTTGTATACCAAAGCAAACTTTCAAATAGCTTGAGAAGTATTGGTTTCATTATTATTGAGGGAGTCTAGTCTTATCAAACAAGAGGGCTTTGACCAGTTTGTATAGCAGATTATTCCATAATCCATTCAATTTATGAGACTATCTGTGAAATTTGATTGATCGCACTATAATGGTGATTATTCGATTGTGAAAGAAGAAGATTCGATTTTATAAATGAAACCAAACCTTTTCTTTTTTACTGATATTCTCATCCTCCAGTTTTTTCCACTATAATTTCAGACTACTATTCTCATTGGTCTGCATCGTCGTGCTCCACTCACTCGCTCAACACATGTCGAGTTATACAATACCCAGTGTATTTATATCAACAACAACTTGCTAGAATTGCTCCCTACAAGGTCGGCCCAATATTATGAATACTCATCGAGCGGATTAAGGAAGTCAAAGTATACACGAATTTCCTAAATATCGAAAAAGGAAATTTGTTCTTTCGGCCCCTTGAAATTGGCGAATACATAATATTCATTAATTTAAACCTATGTACTAGAGTGTATAGGTGTGTGAGAAAATTGGTGTGTGTGCAGAGAGGGATAAAGAGATGTTATGTGTGTGGTTGAGAATTAGGAGGAAATTAAGTTGATTGGAACCTCCATTGGAATGCAATAAGCTATGCTTTTGTGTGCAACTCTATGCTTGGCTATGCTCAAACGAGTGTTTTAAATGAATTTTTGTACCTCACTGTTTTCTTGGAGAGGATATGGGTGTTGTGATTCCACCTAATCTATGGAGATGTGTGTGTGTGTGTATGTTGTCAGGCACGTCCCTATTCACGATGATCGGGCACTTACCACCAGCCATTAGCTAGCCGATTGCTGACCTCTATTGAAGTGCTAGTTTGCATGTCGTGGGTAGCTATCTACTAGGCATGTTCAGCCTTGGGAGGCTAAGCATGCAGTGTGGGTCGAGATCTCTTGCGAGGACATGCCTTTGCTAAGTGGCCCCTCTTCCTGCAAATGACGAATTGGTTCAGGAGTCTTGAATACTCCAAGCACGCTAGCAGCCTTGGATGCAATTGAAGCTTCCATGCACGGGGTCTCAAAAATGATCTTGGAAACAATCCCAAAAAGAAGCAGCAAGTAACTCCCTCCTCAACTCAGGGAAGCATGCCAAAATGGGCAGATAGGCCTCCTCAATAAGAACATACGCAGCTACATCAAAACCATGGTGTCACTCTCACAAATAAAATCTAACCAGTGGGATGGCGATTGGGCTCATGAAAACGACCTTGGTAGCCATCTCAAGAGTCTCAAACTCAAGTTGGTAGTATCCTTACACAAGAAGCTGGATGTCAATGATCTTTTCCACCTCTGCTAGAAGGTGGACATGGACTAGGTTGTGTACCTCACCCCAACTAGGTCAATTGCAAATGATCTTGTAGATGATAGAGGTGGCCTAAAGGAGCTCCACCTCTACTACAAGGCTTGCTTTCTCTACTTGCGATAGAGCAAATGAGATGGTGGGCTCGGCGGGGTCACGCAAGGGGGATTCATCTTAGTCCCTCCACGAGCATCCATTTGTGTCTACTACTGATGGTGGGTGAGGTGCAAACACAAACTTTTCTACTACAAAACCCTTTCTCACAAGGGCAACCAAACCAGGACAAGGGAGGCTGACACACTGAGAAACAAGAAAGTTTTTTTTGGGGTGGAGGGGCAGCAAGTGAGGCAGAGGCTAGCGGCGCGAACATGGGCAACAACCAAAAGCAAACCAAGAGCATTATGGAAAATTTGGACTCTCAAAGAGGCCCTATAACGAGGTTTGACTTTGGCTTTCTTCTTTAAAGTTGGTAGCCCGGTGAAGTACATTAACGCTTTGTCAAAACCCTATCAACCAACATATCATTGGAAAGATCTTAGAAAGTAGGTTCTAAATCCCTAAACTCCGAAAAATTTGGAGTTGATTTGTAGAAGTTATGGCCTCCCCATTGAAGCTAAAATGTGGGGAGAGATTCCATTTATTCCATGTGCTATATATCAATGGATAGATCTCAATGAGTACATTCCAAATCCAAAAGGTTCATCAAGTTTTGATTTCACTTGTAAAAATTTTACCGTGCACCCGTTTTGGACAAGAGGGAGAAAATCAAAGTCCTTATAGGGCCCATTTGAGAGTGCAAAATTTCCCTAATGGGAGCGAGAGGGCAACACAAGAAAAGGGGGTGAGGATAGCATGGGGAGGATGGGAGCAAGCCACATGAGTGGGGGAGAGGACATGTACAAGGTGGGTAGCAAGGCAAGGAGTGATTCACATTCAACAACCAATGCAAAAAGTGAATATTCCCTCTAAATTTGTATATAATGCAGTGAAAAAGTCCATTGATATGGATTCCCACTTTTTACTAGGGACATCTAGAGGCTATAACTCACCAATTAAGTATTTTTATTGAACCTTCATCTATTGGAATGGTAAGCATTCATGCATAGAAAAGAAGATATCAGGTCGTATTCTTGGACAAATCAATGAGCTCCTCACTTTATCACGTGTTTTATGAAACTAGGATGTCATGCAAATGGGGTGTTGTGACTTTCGAACAAAATTTGATGTTTCAAAGAGGGATTTGCAGACACACACAACTGATCGTGATAATACATGTTACCTTTATACAAATGAAATGTTGCCTCAAACATCGCTCCCACATGAGAATTCAAAAAGGAGATAATGTTAGAGTAGAAGGATCATTATTCACTTCACTTCGAACTTGATCAATCAAATCATTGTGCACAACAAAAAGAAAATTATACCTAGGACTTTGATTAAAGCCATCGGTTAACATGTTCTCTTTTACATCCAAATATTTGAGATCAAAATAAGCTCAACAATAGTTGAAGCCATCATTTTTGTCTGTTGTTGTTCAGGAATGGTTAAGTGAAAATATATTTTGAACTTTGATGATCACTCTTAAATTCAAAATTTACACTAAGCAATAAAGGATGCCAATGTTCTAGAGCATGAGTAGCAACATGGGATTTCATGAACGTGATCACAAATGTGTGAACATGTTAATAATGTTGAGTGATCACATTTCAAACTATGTGATCACGTTTAATATTTATGTGACTTTCCTTAACGTATAGAAACTGTCCAATTTGGTAAGCCCAATGGGATTTTTTTCATTTCCTGGTGGTCCTGGTTTAGTGTTCTTGTAGTTTCCCAATGGGCCCGTTGGGAAAACGCATGCTTCGACGAAGTTTTGGTGGGTTGTCATGTCACCAATTATCTCCTTAAAATTTTATTATGTGAATATGATAATAAAAAATGTGATCACAAGAAATTTAATGTGACATAAAACACATCCCATTTGTTCCCCGCTTGCATCAAGTCTTACCACAAAATGTGTTCTTATTTTGGGATTTTTAAATTACAATTTTTAGCCACTCATTCTGTAACTGGTTGCTTTTGACCATACAAAACTCTTGTTTGTCTTTGTTAATCTAGTTAGAGAACTTGCAATCTTAGAGAAACTCTTAATATGTGCTCGTTTATACTATGCCTACCCCATGAAACTCCTCACATGTCTCATTGTTTTTGGTATTGTCCAATCTACAATTGCCTTGACTTTATCAAGATCATTATGGATTGGAGATTACACTTTCTAGATATACAATTTCTTCCTTAGTAAATAAGCACTAGTTATGTAGTTTGGCATACAAGTGATGATCCAATAATACTTGAAGTGATTTCCTTACATGTGGTTCATCTTTATTTTCATTCTTACAATAAGCAAAAATATCATTCAAATAAATTCATCAAGCTAAGGATGAAATATATTGTGCATTAAACACATGAATGTTGTAGGTACACTGGTCAAACCAAAAGCCAAAATGGAAAATTCAAAGTTCTTATATCATGTACGAAAAACAGTTTTGAAAATATTTCCTTTGGAGATAAAGGTTACTCATTAGGGCTATAGGACAAGTGTGTAGCATTAGAAGTTGAAAAAGCCAATTTTTTGCACTAGTAGAGATCCTCATCACGCTTATCTCTTGACCTCAAACTGGCTCATTTTGACATTTTCACCTCGTACAATCTATTGTCATGTTGCATATAGGCCTTGAATTTCCTCACATGTCAAAAATCACTCACATCATGATCACATCATCCAAAAGCACACTAGGTCTTCTTACACTACAAGAGGCTATTCATATTAGCGACGCTCACACAGCGACGCTTTAAAAACAAATTTCCCGGCATTGCTATGAGCGTTGCAAATTTACAAGTAAATTTGCGACGTTCATAGCGACGCCGACTGGGCTAAAAAAAATAACAGAGAGTGCCCAAAAACTCAGATCTCAGATCTGAGTTTTTCGGCGCCCTCAAGCAAGGAGCAGGTAACGCTCTCCCTCTCTCTCTCTCTCTCTCTTTCTTCTCCACACACACACACACACACACACACACGAGGAGAGGAAGGAGAGCCAGGTATGGTCCTTCCCTCTCCTCACTCTCATCTTCCCTTCCCCTCTTTCTCTCTCCCTCTCTCTCTTGCTCACACACACACACACACACACACACACACACACACACACACATAGTGTTTTTGAGAGAGAGAGAGAGAGAGAGAGAGAGAGAGAGAGAGAGAGAGAGAGAAAGAGTACAAACATAAATAAAAACACACACACACATACATAAACAAAGAATGCACACACACATTGAGAGAGGAAAAGAGAGAGAGAGCATGCATAAACAAAAAACGCACACATTGAGAGAGAAAAAGAGAGAGAGAACATGCATAAACAAAAAACGCACACATTGAGAGAGGAAAAGAGAGAGAAAACATGCATAAACAAAAAAACGCACACACATTGAGAGAGAAAGAGAGAGAAACTAATTTAATGTCGTAGGAAACTAATTAAAATTAAAAGACCTAAAGATCTAGCCGACGAGGAGTTGAACTCAAGACCTATTATTCAAGAGGGAAATGGCATAACCAATCTATCATACTTGGCATGGGTGATAGAAAGGTTATACCATTTATCTCTTTTTATTGGCACACACATCCACACACGCGCACACACACAAGAAGAAGAGAGTTATAACGTCGTAGGAAACTATCCTAAAAGACGTTAAAGATTAGGTTAGATGTAGACTTACGTTAAATTAGATTTAGGTTTATTTAAGTTAAATTAGATTAGATTTAGGTTTATTTTTAGTTATATTTACGTTTATTTACGCTAGATTTAGATTTACGTTATATTAGATTAGATTTAGGTCTCCATAGACTGTGATGCCTGCATGAAGCGGGTGAAGAAAGCCCGCAATGGAATATAGGGTATTGCTGCCTTCACTCATGGTGGGCTCCGTCAATCCAAAAGTACTGGTGAAATGTCTTCAGAAGATAGGGAAGAAGGTGGATCTTCAGGGCAGCAAGAGTCACTACATCCCCGACAATGACCATCTAGACAACCTCTAGTCATTCAACAGCAACTTCAAAGTTAGTAACAAGAGCAAGAACGGTCCAAAGGGCCAATTGCTGTCGTCAGATGTGGATGGAGATGAGGCAGCGTCACCGCCGGAAGTTAACTCTCACATCTTTAGTGATGAGAATGCCAACTCTTGCCGAGTTATGTGAAAAATTATGTGTTAAATCAGTTTTAAGGTTCTTATAATCCCTGTTAGTTTAGTTCTTTGTTTTTAATATAACATAATTTACGTTAGATTTAGATTTATGTTATACTAGATTAGACTCAGGTTTATTTAGGTTTATCCACACACACACACACACACACACACAAGAAGAAGAGAGTTTTAACATCGTAGGAAACTATCCCAAAAGACGTTAAAGATTAGGTTAGATGTAGACTTACGTTAAATTAGATTTAGGTTTATTTTTAGTTAGATTTACGTTTATTTACGTTAGATTGAGTCCACGCAAGAATTACTTATGGATTAGGGTTTAGAGTTAGACGAACAGTGAAAAGATCTACTGTGAAAAGATATTAAGATGCTGTGAAGTGCTACAGCTAGAGAAGAGGCAAAGGGGTTTTGTCCACTACATGCAGTATCATGTAGACGTGGGTCTGTAGATTTCTTGTACCCACAAATATAGGTATTGACCAATAAAGACGAGATTATAACCCGGTGGTTCTGATCTCCGTGCACCTCTAGACCGAGGTGTGCGGGGATTGGACATGACTAGAGAATGTGAGGTAGAGAGAGAGAGAGAGAGAGATAAGACGAAGAATGCCAATAGAATATTAAATTTTTTGTCCAGGTTATAAGATTTTTATCCTCATTATGAGTAGTGACGAGGATGTGGGACCGTCCAACCGAAACACCTATCTCTCAACGAGGGTCTTATGTCCTTGTTATCAATGCAAGCATGTTGTGCGACGGACAAGACATGTTTCTTTGCAGCACGTTCGCGAATTTGGCGAGTTCGATCCATCTATTATAGATCGAGTTGTTGCCAATTATAACTCGTCGGACTCTGACGTTGGCCAACAAGAAGCAATCTTGCAACCCAATAGACGTGTTCGCAGGCGCTTTGGTCAAGCAGCATATGTGAGGCCACAAGATGTAGCCTATGACAGCTCGGGGGATGATCATGCAGAGCACATTCCCAACGAGGCAATGTTTGAGCCCGAGATTGATGAAATGATCGAGACGATCATGGATTCAGAAAGGCTTATCTATGATGATATGAAAAGTGAAGCCGATACGCCATTGTATAATGGAGCACGTATGTCTAGATTGAAAGTACTCCTGGTTCTTCTCAACATGCAGGCAAAGTTTGGATGGAGTGACACTAGCATCACAGCGCTTTTCAGGTGATCTATTACAATTAGTTTACTTTAATAAAACTCTAAATGTATAATGATCTGATAGATTTTACACGACTGTATCGTATTTTTATGTTGTGTAGATTGCTTAAAGAGCACATACTACCAGCTGACAATGTGATGCCAGATTCCCGAGATGAAGCAAGAAAGATTTTGTGAAACTTGGGGATGGATTACAATTCTATCCACGCTTGTCCTAATGACTGCATTCTTTTCAGAGGGGAATACATAGACATGGAGAAGTGTCCGAAATGTGATTCCGAAAGATATTGAGTAGATCTCCACGGGGCAAAAATTCCACAAAAGGTTTTGCGACATTTTCCTCTGCTTCCTTGCATCAAGCATTTCTTCGAATGTAAGTCCATGGCCGCCCTAGCATCATGGCATGAGGAGAATAAATCTTCGGATGGTGTGCTACGAATTCCTGCAGATTGCGTAGCCTGGAAACATATAGATGGAACATGGTCGGATTTTGCCAGGGAAGCTCGAAATTTGCGCTTAGGCCTGGCTATGGATGGCGTAAATCCATTTGGTCAAAGATCAACATCTTACAGTGTATGGCCCGTTGTCATCGTCAACTACAACATTCCCCCGTGGTTGACTACGAAGAAGGGGCACCTATGGCTAAGCTTGATTGTGCCAGGGCGATATAGAGTGAAGAATATGGATGTGTATCTTTGTCCACTATTGGAAGAGCTACAACAATTGTGGATTGGTATAGAGGTGGTGGATATGAGCCGACACACAGGACGACGGAATGCTTTGATCAAAGGCATTCTAATGTGGACCATGCATGACTATCCCAGGCTAACAGAATTCTCAGGTGATCTATTGATACTCCTCACTCAGACACTGTAAATCTTGTTTTTTCCCATAGTTGATCTATTATCATGTGTATACATGCAGGGCTTCAAACAAGGGGATACAAAGCATGTGTCACATGTGGACCTAGACTGAATGCACGTAGGGCGCCCTCACTGAAGAAGCAAATCTACGAAGGTCATCAAGCGTATCTTCCAGAGAATCATGTGTTACGCGATGGCTTTTTGGGAAGAGAGCCACCAAGGATGTCTGCACAAGCATGGTTAGAGCAGAAGGAGATGTGCGATGACGGATTGCCTCCAGGGATGAAGAGACTATCTCTATGGTACGAGTTACCATACTGGCCCCGACTCATGATCAATCACTTGCTCGATCCAATGCACATATTCAAGAATGTGGGTAATCTACTATGGGACCATCTGACCAGCAAGAAAGATACTTTGGGAGCCGGAGTTGACCTTAGAAATGTGGATCGTATGGAGCAATATTGGCCGCAAACAGCGTCTGATGGACCGATAAAACTCCCTAAAGCACCATGGATTTTCACAGGAGCCCAAGAATGCAAAGTAAAAGAGACCATTTGATCTTTGCGGACCCCCACTGCCGTAATGCACTCACTCCGAACGTGTTTTACTAAAGAAGGAAAGCTTACCGGTTTGAAGTCACACGATTGGCATAAAATGTGTCATGTACGTTCATAGTGGAATTTAATATCATTGCATAAAATGTGGACTTTAATATCATTGCTGCACATACTTTACAGTTTATTTTACCGGTGGCCATTGAGGGATGTTTGTCTCTCGACATCCGTAACACAATCTACAAACTTGCAAAGCTGGTGCAATGGATCTCACAAAAAGAGATCAACGTAGACTCCATACCATTCACCAAACTAAATGTTGCGGAGCTTGTGTGCATGTTTGAGAAACATTTTCCTACTACCATGCTAACCATTCAGGTGCATCTTCTTGTTCACATAGTTGATGAGGTGGAAATAGCTGGCACAGTTCATTCGAGATGGATGTTCTTCTTAGAACGTTTCATGAAAATGCTTAAGGGATATGTGCGTCAAAAGGCATGTCCGGAGGGTAGCATGGCAGAAGGTTGGTTGGTATGAGAGTCCCTAGTGTACATTGGAGAGTGGCTAGACGGATTTGATAAAGCCCGGGACACACTATGGCGAACCATAGATGATGAGCACATATCTG
Source organism: Adiantum capillus-veneris (assembly GCF_014529385.1). Lineage (NCBI taxonomy): Eukaryota > Viridiplantae > Streptophyta > Polypodiopsida > Polypodiales > Pteridaceae > Adiantum > Adiantum capillus-veneris. The sequence goes on from NC_140948.1 coordinate 42,704,703, forward strand.
GGATTGTCATGTGCAATCTCGGTGTTGAGAAGAAGATGACGGAAGATCTAGAGGCTAAAATCAACCGATTTTGCATGCTTCACAATCCAGTGATGCAAAAGTGGATTTCACAATATGAGGATGCAAAGCAAGAGCAACAAAGGGCACGAATCGAGTGGAGACGGGGAAGACGACCACCGATGCACTATCCGACGGGTCTGGAGAGCCTACCAACATTCATGAGCTTAAGATGGTTGCACAACCAATTGAAGTTCTCATGTAAGTTATGTGGCTCTGGCAGGTAATCTTTCATCCTACAAAGTCTACATCAAACTAGTGGTACGTCATAGAGGTAGCCCCTCGTAGTGCAAGGACGTATGAAGGCTACCATGCGCCAATCACAACGGCATCAATGGAGGAGATAAGAGAAGATGCTCAATCAGAAGCCGTTGCGGTGGTGCCAGACGAGCATCAAGATGCTACTACTCTATATGGGGTGCATGCAGAGGAGCTACAAAATGAAACAAAGGATATGTGTTTAAACGGAGAGCTCTATATAGATATAGGAAGTTATGCTGAGTTATGGGAGGATGAGAGAGAGATCTCTTAAAGCCACAAATATTGTATTTGAATAATTTTACTCCGTGTTGTAAAAGGTTTGGCTCTCTAAGTACCTTCCATGGTGTATAACGCTCGTTTCTACTCGCGCTCACATCTTTTGATTGAAAATTCTGAGTTTTTGACTTGCCTCTTCTATCACTCAATTCATTGCGTCATTGTATTTATATGCGTCATTACGTCATTGTATTTAATGGTCTTTGCGTCATTGTCTACTCTATTCATTCAATATTAAGTTTAAATATTCGTGTGTTTAATGCAGGTATGGATGATGAGGAGTTTCTTTCTTCTTTGTCACCGCAGCAGAGACAGTGATATGTGGAGCATCATCGCTCTGGCGCATCATCCCGCGTTCCTACTCCATCCGCATCTCCCTCTCTTTCGGAGCATTCGACGCGCTCCGAAGCTTCGGTGTCGACGAGACGATCTTCACACTCATCTAGACACAGGCGCTCTAGTGGTGGCGGTGGCGGTTGTTGTGGGGATTCCACCGCCGATGCCTCCACACCGCCTCGTGTTCGACGAGGCTCTTTACCCTCCCCTTCTTTTCCCGCCCCCACACCAACCACAACATCGCCATCTACGCCAGGTTTTGCGCGGCTGACTGTTCCTAGTAGCTACACACCTCTACCTACTCCGCCAGGAGCCACCCCACTCGATACTCCTCGCTTCGGGGCCCAGATGCCGGTGGAGACACCTGACGTCCGTACCCCCATCGACACGCCGCTAGAGACCCCTGCCGGGACACCCAGGTTCACGCGTCACCGGCCAGAGTGCTTGCCTTACTCCGTCGACTTCAGCGGCGGCATCATCATGGATGATGACGACAAGAAGGTGATCTCGCGCATGCGTGGTCTTTGCTCTCAGCTGTTTAAACACTACATACTAAACAAATGGAGTGAAGTACCAAGTGATTTAAAAGCCAGAGTCATCAGTATACTTCATGATGAGTTTCCCATTCCAACATGGGATCACCGCTTCAATGAAGACCTGATGAAGATTCGAATGCGCGAATACTGCAAACACAAGCGTTCCGAAGTGCAAAAAGCAATCAAGCATGGGTGGAACAGGCCAGATTGGCTGGCCAAAGAAGATTGGAAGAATGCGAAGAAAGTAGTGCGCGAGAATCCCGACAAGTGGAAGCAACAAAAGGATGCAGCCAGAGCGCGAGCAGAGGCAGGGAGCTCGCACCACTTGGGGAGCGGTGGATGGGCATCATTTGAGGCCGATTTTGTAAGTGTTTTCGCATTGCTCTTTATGTTCGATAGTTTAGGGTTTATGAGTTTTTTAATTCTAACATAATGAAATCTTTGTATGTTTTGACAGTGGTCGATGACAGGACGTGATCCCACACCGTACGAGCGCGAGTACGCAGGCAGGAAGGGCTTAAACGCCCTGATGGACATTCTCAGTTCTCGCGGCGGCATGGTTAGTATTAGGGTTTACTCTTTTCTATTTTTTGTATTGTTTTATAAATGTAGTTATATGTTTATACTTACTGAAAGCTGTCTTATTGTATTTTTTTGCAGAATCCGACAGATACGCCGCTTGGACGCGATGAGACTTCTGACTAGACGACGTCAGTTTAGCCGTAGCTAGATAGCATTAGTTTAGGGTTTCTCATAGCTTATGTATCATGAGACGGATTTTATACGTCTTTTTGAACCATGTATATTATTACATTTGTCACCGCAGTTCATTTTGCCAATCAATTCTTTATGCCTATGATATTGTACAATTATCATTATTACATTTGCGAATCAATTCATTTTGCCTCTGATGTGTACAATTGTCAATTTTACGCTTGTCAATTTTGCAAACAATGCGTCTTGTGGGTGACTATTTTGGGTCTATTATCTACCCTTGCACTTTTTAAAAAAAGTGAATCAAGTACAATATGGATGCCCTGTCACCAAAAGAAATTTCTCTCGGGCGTCGCTATAACCGTCGCTATTTATGGCTTTGGAGCATCGCTATAGACTTTTGTGTAAACGTCGCTATAACTGTCGCTATAACCCTCTCTATGAGCGACGCATATAGCGATGCTCTTGTAGCGACGCTATTAGCGACGGTTTTAGCGACGCCGGGGGCTATAAAAACCCAGTGTATTTGCGTCGCTAACAGCGTCACAAGAGCACACAACCTCTTGTAGTGGTTCCCTTGTAGCCCAAGGGAACCACTTTCAAATCCAAAAAGTACAAAAACACATTCAATATAGGGAAGCATCATGTACAACCAGCACAAGCCTTGAAAATGTAAAAAAAGTTTCAAAAATGACACAGTAGATAATCAACGCGCTTATTATCTTCTGTTTCCAAATGAGTTCAATTTTGTTAATTTTTCTTCCCATCAGTGTTATCATGTCTTTACTAGCCTCGATATCAAGTTTGGATCAATTTTGACACTTTAAAACTTTGCACCAACACTTGGACATTTTTCAGAGTCTTCCGGACAAAAGGTGATCCCAACCATGCATCCAAGAATCCAAATCTAACCAAACTTCAAATACTAGTTTTTCAATGCTTATAACCCTTGTGCATAACCAAAATCCAACTTTGATGCCAAAATGATGCCTTAGATAATAAGTGTGCTTATTATCTCAAATGAATTTTATTTATGGGAATAACTTTTTGATGCTTACACATTGCTTGTATGAATTCAAGTAGACGTAATTATTTGGATTTATATGTGAATTTGATCTACAAAATTTCAATTGAAGGTTAATAAGTAATCTTCCGCTCTCAAATGCACCTAATGCCTATGCATGGCGTGCCAACTCCAGGATCATTGCAAAACGAGCCCTCCACCTAAAAAAACAAGACTCACTACTAGACCTTCTAGAGTATCAACTAGAAGAGGAGTCTATGCGCAAGGCAAAAAAGACTTTTGCTGGGGACCTACTTGAAAAGAACCATGTAGCAATTTTCCAAGGGAGGTTTAGCATAGTAGAAAACCAAGCAATTGAGTTACAAATGATGCCAAAGGAAATCTATGATGTGTCCCAAGTACCAGAGCTACAAGAGGCATAGAAGAAGCTCGGACTCCACTCCTACCAAATGGATCCATGTGGAGTGGATCTACAAAGGGCATACAAAGTGCTCAACACAATCCAAGAAGATTGCACCAAGAAAATCTCAAATGCTACTCGCTAGTCAACATAGGTGAATATATCTCAAAGGAGATAGTGGCTGAGGTTCACTAACTACCAAACGTAGAAGAGTTGATGAGGTCAAAAGAAAATAAAAGAATAGGTTTTTTCACAAAAAATCCACCATAACTACTGAGGCAGTCTGGGACGGGCAACAAGAGAGGTGACCCCTAAACATCCCTCAAGGCTCTCGTGCTGCTCAATTGGGCCTTGGGCAACCACAAGCAAGAAAAAGAACCAACAAACCCATAACCAAACAAGTGAAGGAGCACCAACAAGTTATGGGATGCGAACTAGGAAGCGGGAAAATTCTTGAAAAATACCCCCAAGAAAACACAACAAAAAAACTCAAAAACAAGAGACACTCTCTTGTACACACATCCACACTCAACTAAGAGAATGCGAGGAAGAGGAAGAGCATTGATGAAGACTTGGTTTTTTCTCTGCATAATGAATATATACTTTCTAAACAACTCAAGCTTGCATGAATGCTACACAAACACCAACCAAATGCTTCACATTTCCATCATGCATACACTCTCTTAGGGTACTTGGAGCCCTCTCATTGTTTACCCTCTTACAAAGCATCAATTTTTGCAATGGAGAAAAAAATAAAAACAAATAATTCAAATATGCGAGCTGAATTTGACATCTGAAAAGGTACAAATCACCTCACAAATACTTATGCCAATTTGCACAAATGGCAAGGAGTGGGTTGCCAAGTTTGATTACGCCTTGCTGCACCAACTTCTTGATTGCATTACTGAAATTGAAAGCATGTACAATAGGGAGATTTACTACAAACACTCTCTCCTAAGAAAGGTGTAGGATTAGGGCTTTGCTCACGCCACACAATGTAATCTCCCAAAGGTGTTACACTTAGTCTCTCCTCACACATAGAGTGTTGGTGCTATGACAGATTTCCTTACAAGGAATCCAAAAGAATTATTTATAGGTTAGAAGCCCCCCGATTAGAATTATTTCTAAGTCTAATTAGTAAGCTCACTAAGCAAACTTATTATTTTCTTCTAGTATTCAAATGAGGTGGCTCTATATTATGCCTTTGAGTCATCAATGTGGGCTAAAGAGTGAAAATATTTGAAATGAAAAGAGGTGAAATTGGAGAGATAAGAGAGTGAGAGTAAGAGAGAATGCATTTCATTTTTTGTACATACTCTAATGTGAGGTGCTTTAGTAATTAGGGTGGTTAGTTGTAATTTATGTGTTAGTAGTTTGTAGTTAGTAGGATGTGTTAAAATTACATGGCTACACTTAAGGTGAATTACATGATTTATACAAGGATGAGAATATACACAATTTGATGAAAACCACAAGATGTAAAGGGAATGTTCCACCTATCTCCTCTAGTGGATGAAGTGGTTGTAGAACTCGATCTGTCAGTGTAGTTTTTGTGACCCTGGAAAAGTTGAATTTTCCATGATCAAACTCCTCCCTTTTTAGAGCTTGAGCTGGGTTATTTGCTGAGTTTTTCTCTTTTTGTGAAAGGATGAATAGGTTATGGTAATATGAGTTTGATTCTAGAGGAGAGAAATTGAGTTATATGTGTGTAGAGACAATAATTTTTGAGCTATGGAGTAAAGGAGAGATGGAAATGGTGAAGAAGATGAAAGAACGCATGAAAGGTGCAGGTTTTGGTGATGGAGGAGGAGGATGAGTGTGTGAGTATGTGTGAAAGTGTGGAAAAGGTAGAAAGGAACCTAGCTCTAATTGAGTGTGTGAGGTAGGAAGATTGAGGTCCACAAAAATCTAGAAACAATACGCAAATGAGCTCAAAAAATTCTAAACTAATTTGAGCACAATCTTGAAATCATGTGAAAAGTTTTTCATGTTGTATACTTCTTCAAAATCGGATGGGAACAAATTTTTAAAAAATTAGAAAAACATGTGTTTTTGGCCTTAAAAAGTCATTGACTCGGTCCCTTCTTTGTTTTGATTTCCTTTAGCCTTCAAGAGAGTGACCTCTCATTCCTAGTAGAGTGACAAAGTACTACTAAGATATTAATATCCACATATGGAAAAGGATTTTCACACAATATATGATATGCATGTGATGGAAATTAGAAACAAAGTAGTGTGTAAATATTCCAAGATACCCCGAGTATAACAAATATAAGAAATAAAAAGCAAAAAATAGAAGACACAAGTGACATGATAGAGTCAAATGAGAGGACCTGCCCTTGATATTATTTATGGGGATAAAAAAAGTATGTGAAATGTGAAGAGATTTCAGTGATAATAAGTGACGGAGGGGATATAAGTCATTCTTATTAAATAATAAATGTGAATATTCTCACGTTGTCGAGAAATTTGCGGTCTTGCCAGGAAAGCACCGGGCTTATGGCTGTGAGAGTTTGTGAGAGAACTCAACAAAAACTATATGAAGGAGTTAAACCATAGATGCCATGAAGACTAGGGTTTGGAAAGAAGTACAATCAAAGAGGCCCACCCATTCTCTCTTGCACTCACACGCACAAAGAAAGAACACAAAAGAAAATGTCAAAATAACACAAAGATGAAAACATCAAGGCTATGGTCATATCGTATCATGGGTAATATGAAAGGGTTAACAGATGAGTTAATGGCATTCAATGTTGGCTGCCCAAATAGGCTACGAATTGTTCTTTGGAATTGTAGTTTTGTGCTTACCATAATATATATATTTTGTCTAGTGATTGGGATTAATTGTGTGTACAAATACTCTTGGTTCATAGCAAGATAACTACGCTTACGTCAAAAGAAAAGTTATAGTCTATGAGAGGTAGTATGATGGGATCCAGTGATAGAAGTATTTCATTGAGCCTTTCTGGGCCAAAGAGAAACACTATACGTTGTTGAAAGTGTATTTTACGGCTAATCCATATGTTAATTCTAATAGATCATATAGAGTGAAAGCGATAGAAATTATCATCATGTGGGTTATTCATCTAGGATAGTATGTGCGAAATGTAGATATGAGAGAAGTGAAGAGATGAGAAGTTTCCCTCCCAAGCCCTATTCTTGCTGGTAAGCAATAAGGATACTGTGGGGAGAGATGTACCTGTAGCAAAGAGAACCTAGAGAGGATGAATTACTAAGAATGAGAGAGATAGGTTTGGTTAAGGGGATGAGATTAGATACATATATATATGTTGGATTAGAGATGAAAATGAAAACAACAAGAAATTAAGAAAACATCAATGTAGAACACATCTTACTTGAAACCCTTCGGCACCATTATTGATGGGAGAGAGAAGAAGAGGGGAGAATTCAACGTTGATTGATACGCCAAGTATAACACCTTCTTTGATTAGAGTTGATCCTCCAAGGATGGCGTACAAGAATGACTAGTTTTCCTCTAGGAGAAAGTGTAGGCTTAGGCTTATGTTAATGGGGCTATGTACAATTACGCATTACTACTCACTCCCTCAAGAATTCCTCTCATCAATGGATTGAATTCTTGAGTTGCTTCAATGAAGAAGAGGTCCCCTTTTATAGGTGAAGGGAACCCACAAGGGTTTACACAAGAAGAGAGGAGCCAGTGTGAACAGGAATTGGAAAAGTTGGAAATGAGCTGTCCCTGCATGATGTGGGCAGACTGGGGTTCAGTATTTTGATCATATCTCCTCAACCGTAGCTCCAAATAAAATAATAAAAATATGGGAAGAAACTTCAGCTCATTAGCTACGATTTTCATTTTAAAATCATTCTCTAATTCGGATTGGAACCTTGTGTAAAAAATTCATCAAAATAGGGTCCATTTATGGCAGCAAAAGTCTTCATGTGGTCTCCTTAGCCTTGACTTTCATTTAATTCCCAAGGACACCTCATGCCATATGAAAGCATGACATTTCTCCTTGACAAAGTTTTGTAACCATGCTTGCAATAATGCATTAAAATAAGTGTATCTTTGAAATCATGCCACCTAGTGTCCCACTAGGATTTGATTCTCTCCTAGTAGCTATTTAAAAAGAAATATAAGAAAAGTATAAAAAATACATAGAATATATATATATTGGAGTTTACCCTAGATATAGGATCTAGCTAGGGTGTGAGATGATAATTAAATAGTAGAAATAAAGAATCAATGCTTTTTGCCCCAAGTTAAAGAGGCGGAGCTATTGACACTTTTCCCATAGTATTTTTTGATGGTAAAGTAAGAATACATTACTCTTGAGATAAATAATAAGATGAGATAGAAAGCCTATTTTTATACTTACATATGCATATGTACATTATAGGAAATATAATTATGTATCTAAAAAGTTACAAGATAACTCTTGTAGCATGTGTTCCCACTATGTACATGTCACATCACGACATCCACCCCCTCTAAACCTGCACATCCTCCGGTATGTGACAAATTATTTCTTTGTAAGATCAGCCCTCTTGTACATCTTCCTTGCTTTCATCTTCACTGGATGATTCCAGAGCTTCATTTTCACTTTGATCTTCACCTGTGTTTTGCTCTTCTTCCTCATGAGCATTTTCTGGATCATTGTCTCCTCTTCTCTTAAACATTTTGATCCTTTTTCCTGCAATGGGAATCTTTACTTCTGTGCCCTCTAGTTCAGACAAGCTGTAAGTAGCATTTTCATGCACATGTTTTACAACATATGGTCCAAACCATCTTTTTGAAAACTTACGCATGACTGTGTGTTGGTTATCAAGGCTACTATCATACACTAAAATCCTTTTTCTTTTTGTACCACTGCAATCCCGCTTTACAATGGTACTTGGCCAAAACCCATCATTTCTCTATGATCATTAAACTCTTTGCTCACCTTTGGTAGAGGATGTTCTCTGAGGTTGTCACAATTTCTTTCATGGTTTACACAAACTGTGAGAAATTGGACAACTCGTTTACCATCTTTGCTACGTATTCTAGCATATGATGAACCATCGTCCATTACCTTTGTTTCCATTCAAACTCCCACAATGTAGGGTTGTCCAAGGATGAGATGATATGAAGATGTATCCTGTACAAAGAAGTTTTGGTCAATCTTTACATCACCTATTGTTACCTTCACACCTGGACATGCTGCATACAATTCACCGGATGAATTGTTTGCCACTTTTACCATCCAGCCATGATCTGTGTCCATCGGCCATTTGCACTTGTTGTAGAGACTCTTTGACATTATGTTTATTTCGGAACCATGGTCAATCAAGGCAACAAATGGCTCTTCAAGATCACCTACCTTGACCAAAGTTTCTGTAGTAGCCCTTGCCCAATGACTTCGTGAATAGTAACTCCTAGGAATATCTTCAACTTCTTCATCATCATTTGAGAAATGCACTTGCTTCACTCTCCCACTAGATTGGTAGCATCCTACCACAGCTCCATCATTCTCCTTATTTTGCAGTTGCATCCCTTGTGTCTTTGAGGTTTCCCCTTCAACCTGTGGACGAGAAACTTCGGCAAGGGTTTGCCTCTTTCTCTTGATGATGTCAACGATCTCCTCATGGAATTCACGCTTTGCAATGCCAAGAACTTCTCCCAGAGTAAACTCAATCTTGCTATTCAAGATCCTTTCCTCCAAGACTTTCTTTAAATCTGTAGCAACCTCAATATCAGATTGTAGTTTATAAGTTGGGCCTTTTGTCTTACCTTTCATTGGCTCTTTCTTCTTTCCTGTTGTAGACTCCTCCATGAGTACTTCAGGTGGAGATGCTCCTTGTGTTGAGGGTGTTTGAGAAGGCATTGAGTCGCTTCTTCCCCCACTTCTAGAAGCTCTTTTTGATGGTCCTTCATCAGCATTCTCACGTCTGCGCTTCTCTTCTACAATTGCCTCATTTTGTTGGCATTTTGTAATGTAGGCATGCACTGACAATGAGTCCACTGGATCATTCCATCCTGTTTCTAGACGTATGCAATCACCTGCTTCATGTAGAATCTCTTTTGTAAGCTTTCCCTTTTTAGCTAATTGCATGACATTTGGCCAAATTTGACCATGATGGTCACTCACCTCTTCATCACAAAAATGTTCAATTTTTACTCCATAAGTAGCTGCCTCAACTGAAGAGGTGGCATGCTTGGTTGCCATATCTTCAACTAAGGTTTGCATTCCCCCCTTCCCAAAGTTAGTTCTCAAGGGTAGACCTGTCTCTCTTAAGTGGATTTTACCATCCTTAAAAAAGACAACATCTTTTGACAAAGCATCACTAAAATCATTACAATCCCTTCTTACATGGTCTGTACTATCACACCAAATACATTTATTAACAAACCCTTCTTTGGGCTGTTGTCTTTGCCTAGGAAGTGCCCCTGATGGTTGGCCTTTTTCTTCAAGCTTTGCAAACTTCACCTTCAAGTCACGCATTCCCTTCACAAGCTCATCTAGCATGGACTCATCAAACTTAGGAGCGATAAAAGTAGGCTTTACCATTTTGTCAGAAGTTGAGGTAGAAGGACTTGTAGTGTTTACTACCATCTTGTCCCTTCTTCTTTGTCGTTTGGCAAGCAGTGAGACAGCACCTTCAACCTCATTCCAGTCGGTCTTTAGTCCTTGCTCAGCATCTTTATCTTCAAGAAGAAGCTCCAAATTTTCTTGAAACTCTTTACCTGCAGCTTGTAAGAAAAGATCTGTTTTCTCTGCATCTAGTGTGGCCCTTTCTGTCCTAGTGAGTTTTGCATAGCGCCGCTCAAATTCCCTAATTAGCTCTGTTATTGATAGTCCTTGCTTTGGCTTGACTACCCATTCTAAGAATGTCCTTTTGGTCACTCTCTCAGAGTCCTCCATGAAATATTCCTCCTTTAAAGCTACTTTGAGTTCTTCCCAATTTCTCCCATGCCCATCTTTAATTGCCCTAACATGCTCCCTAATTTCTGGAGCAACAACTAGCTCAAAGCTTTGAATCATCTCACCTTCTGACACGCGATGCAGCTCCATCTCCTTCACATACTCGTGTAAGTACTTGGTTACATCTTTGCCATTGAACTGATCCATTCTATTGACGACCGCTTGTATGGCCTTCGTTGCTGAAATCTCCCTTCTTTCAGTAGCATGTTGTTGTTGCATGAACATTGCAAATGCTTGAAACATTTGCATTGTTGCTGGATCAAAATGCATACCCTGTTGCTCAACATGATCACCCATGGTTACCCACAAACTCTCAACCTAGCAGATTCGCCTCGGGTTCACCAAAAATATGTCGAGAAATTTGCGGTCTTGCCAGGAAAGCACTGGGCTTATGGCTGTGAGAGTTTCTGAGAGAACTCGACAAAAACTATATGAAGGAGTTAAACCATAGATGCCATGAAGACTAGGGTTTGGAAAGAAGTACAATCAAAGAAGCCCACCCATTCTCTCTTGCACTCACATGCACAAAGAAAGAAAACAAAAGAAAATGTCAAAATAACACAAAGATGAAAACATCAAGGCTATGGTCATATCCTATCATGGGTAATATGAAAGGGTTAACAGATGAGTTAATGGCATTCAATGTTGGCTACCCAAATAGGCTACGAATTGTTCTTTGGAATTGTAGTTTTGTGCTTACCATAATATATATATTTTGTCTAGTGATTGGGATTAATTGTGTGAACAAATACTCTTGGTTCATAGCAAGATAACTACGCTTACGTCAAAAGAAAAGTTATAGTCTATGAGAGGTAGTATGATGGGATCCGGTGATAGAAGTATTTCATTGAGCCTTTCTGGGCCAAAGAGAAACACTATACGTTGTTGAAAGTGTATTTTACGGCTAATCCATACGTTAATTCTAATAGATCATATAGAGTGAAAGCGATAGAAATTATCATCATGTGGGTTATTCATCTAGGATAGTATGTGCGAAATGTAGATATGAGAGAAGTGAAGAGATGAGAAGTTTCCCTCCCAAGCCCTATTCTTGCTCGTAAGCAATAAGGATACTGTGGGGAGAGATGTACCTGTAGCAAAGAGAACCTAGAGAGGATGAATTACTAAGAATGAGAGAGATAGGTTTGGTTAAGGGGATGAGATTAGATACATATATATATGTTGGATTAGAGATGAAAATGAAAACAACAAGAAATCAAGAAAACATCAATGTAGAACACATCTTACTTGAAACCCTTCGGCACCATTATTGATGGGAGAGAGAAGAAGAGGGGAGAATTCAATGTTGATTGATACACCAAGTACAACACCTTCTTTGATTAGAGTTGATCCTCCAATGATGGCGTACAAGAATGACTATTTTTCCTCTAGGAGAAAGTGTAGGCTTGGGCTTATGTTAATGGGGCTAAGTACAATTAGGCATTACTACTCACTCCCTCAAGAATTCCTCTCATCAATGGCTTGAATGCTTGAGTTCCTTCAAGGAAGAAGAGGTCCCCTTTTGTAGGTGAAGGGAACCCACAAGGGTTTACACAAGAAGAGAGGAGCCAGTGTGAACAGGAATTGGAAAAGTTGGAAATGAGCTGTCCCTGCATGATGTGGGCAGATTGGGGTCCAGTATTTTGATCATATCTCCTCAACCGTAGCTCCAAATAAAAAAAAATATATATGGGAAGAAACTTCAGCTCATTAGCTACGATTTTCATTTTAAAATCATTCTCCAATTCGGATTGGAACCTTGTGTAAAAAATTCATCAAAATAAGGTCCATTTATGGCAGCAAAAGTCTTCATGTGGTCTCCTTAGCCTTGACTTTCATTTAATTCCCAAGGACACCTCATGCCATATGAAAGCATGACATTTCTCCGTGACAAAGTTTTGTAACCATGCTTGCAATAATGCATTAAAATAAGTGTATCTTTGAAATCATGCCACCTAGTGTCCCACTAGGATTTGATTCTCTCCTAGTAGCTATTTAAAAAGAAATATAAGAAAAGTATAAAAAATACATAGAATATATATATATTGGAGTTTACCCTAGATATAGGATCTAGCTAGGGTGTGAAATGATAATGAAATAGTAGAAATAAAGAATCAATGCTTTTTGCCCCAAGTTAAAGAGGCGGAGCTATTGACACTTTTCCCATAGTATTTTTTGATGGTAAAGTAAGAATACATTACCCTTGAGATAAATAATAAGATGAGATAGAAAGCTTATTTTTATACTTACATATGCATATGTACATTATAGGAAATATAATTATGTATCTAAAAAGTTACAACATAACTCTTGTAGCATGTGTTCCCACTATGTACATGTCACAGCACAACAACGTGGAGGAATTTTACTTATTACAATGGATTATATACAAGAAGTATAATGAAGGGTAAGGATGCATGGCATGAATTTTTGGTTTGATGAAACACACACCTCATTGTAGTATTTACGTAATTAATTAAAGATATTTATAAAAATAGATAAAATGCATGAGAGAAAAATTGTACATAGGCACTTGGATAAAAATAGATTATATACACAAATAGGCCACAATATAGATCCACTTCTTTTTTTGGCTTCTCTAGCTAATAATAAGCTAGAAAAATATTTTAGATAAAATATGAGAAAAACAATCCCTAACACACACACACACACGCCTATGTATAGTGAAAGGGTGAGGATAACCAGAATGTTTGAGTGATTTTTATAAGGTGAGGTAGTTCACTATGGCAATTATGGAGAGCAAAAAGACGGCTATCACTACCTTCCAAGATAGGATTCAAAATTTGGTAGAGCAACCCACAAGATTGTTCCATTAGTACTTTCATTTCTTAGCAAAGAGGCCGCCAAGGTACACCTGTCCAAACCATGCAATGGCATCATCCTTCAAGGCCGGTTTGAAGATCAAAATTGCCACGTCAATTGATCATGCCTCGTATGTGCTTAACACCTTGAAAAGCACCAAGAGACTAAGGGGATCAAGTATCTCGGGGCACCAAAAATTCTCACTCAAATTACCTACCATGCAGTCGGGATGGTAGAAAACCTACAACTAGCACTAGATTAAAATCTGTGGATAGAAGCTAGATTGAAAAATTAAGAACGAGAAGATAAGGAGAAAGTTGAAAATGAGCCACTACCATTTCTCAAAATATCAAAGAGGAAGTTACCCCCGTTTTCTCTAGTCGAGAACAAAGAAGAGAGCGATGAAGGGGCGATGGAGGAATATAAGGATAAAGCCTCTAAAGAAAGTGAAGCAGATCCAAATATAGAAGATGAGAAAAAATGAATGGCTAGAGGCAAGGAGAAACTTGAATATATGCCACCAAAGCGAGCTTGAAGGCCCATCCCAATCATCATTGAAAAACCATCTCAGAGAGCGGTGAGACTTGAATAGAGAAAGAGGCATTTGAACAAGAAAAAGGTCTGCAAGGGGATTTTGAGGAGTTATGGCAACCAAATCTTCAAAAGAAACTTAGAACAAAGAGCCCCTTCTATGGAAAAGATCCCCTTGCATAGCTGGAAATGATCTAGTAAGAAGTGGAGCTGGCATAGGCCAAGGAAGAAGTTAAAATATCTGATTTGTCAGTCACTAAGCGTGATAAACAGCCTCCTTCTCTTGTCACCATGGGGGTACCCTCTTCAACTCCCATAGTAGAAATTAATCTCAAAGAGACGGCTCAAGAGGAACCTCCGCAAGAGGAAAAGATAGATCTGGTGCCAACAACATCAGGAACGACTAAGATACAAAAAGGAGAGGAATGAATAGATATGCAAGTAGATATAAAGCTGTATGTTGTTGCACGAGAGCCGAGAGAACAGGTAGACAGTATGAAAGAGATCAAGATGGACACTCTCAAAGATGAGACACCTATTGAAGAAGAAAAGGTTGAGCCAGATACACTAGAGAAAGTGCAACAAGATCTAGCGGGCACTTCTCAACCAACCACATCTTAGCCACGTAGTGTGGGCCTCTGCCGCACGTACAAATCAAGGGACTTGCCTAACAATATGTGAGAGACACAGATGGCTCCAAGCACGCAACTAGCCTAAACTAGTAAGCTCAAAGATGACAATGGTGTGTCACTCACCGCTCTACGCTTTTTGTCGTGGAGGATTCCTGACTGCGAAGAAGAGGGAGTCGTCGCTGTGCCGCGCTCAATTGCCTCGCCACAATGCTCGATCACACCCACTCTCTCTCTCTCTCTCTCTCTCTCTGTATCTATCTATCTCTCTCTCTCTCTCTGTATCTATCTATCTCTCTCTCTCTCTCTCTCTCTCTCTCTCTCTCTCTCTCTCTCTCCCCCGCACACACACACTAGTACACAAAGGAGACAGAGAAGGAGATGGAGCAAGAGAACTCTTCTTGCATCACACATGTGAGAGAATTCACTATTTTAGGATTAGATTGACTTTATATGGCCTTGCCCATTCACATTTGGGCGCCCACACTTAGCCAATCTTACCCAAACATTATAGGTTCCAGTTTTAGAGTGCCCCTCTCCATTAGGAGAAAGCTGGACTCACTTTTGGGCCTTTCAGTTCTAAAGAGAGAGTGGCGCTCAACCAATGAGGAAGAGGCTAACGTTACGTTGAAAATCGACATTTTGGAGTCAAGCTCTTTTTTAAAAAAAAGGAGGAAATATTATTTTGGTTAATCAAATTGCACAATTTCACGCTTTGAAAGCATAAATGCCGTAGGTCATACTAACTATGTACCGAGGAATTTCAGAACTTTCATTGAAGACTCTATCTAGTATCTTTGTTCCCGCCCAAATATCACTTTGAGTAGCTCTACTTCCCTCTCAAAACTTGTTCCCTTTTTCATATTTGCGCTAACCTTTCTGTGTATTCATTCTACTAAACACCATGTCTACTTCTCGAAGGCCTAGCACTACCATTGACTCTGTTAGCATTTTTAACAGTTATACTACAGACGATCAAGCATGGATTCCATCTCGAATAACTATCGGAAGTTGGGTTCTACTTCAAACTAGGAGGAGGAAGAGGAGGCAACGCAATGATTTTGTGGAGGCTTTCAAGGGTCAAGTTAAAGAGTTTAAAGTGTGTGCACAAAGCAAGCGGGTGAAAGAGGTCCTCATACAACATGCTTTCCAGCATGCAGACTTAAGGTTGCAAACATCTCCTCCAAGTTTTCTAAGGCATCGACCCAACTCTAAGTTATTTCAGCATCTCACTTAGTGCATGATTACATTCGAATATTAAGTGGTGGATATCATCTTTGATATGTTTCAGATATTTATCCATCGAATAGGACAGATTGGCAACCGGTTGAGAGTATAGTTGGGATTTTTTATGCTTTTTGTGCATTTATTGGTGAGCAAATGTACCGAGGAAGACAACATAAGGAACTTGCAGATAATGGAATTTTCTTTGATGATAGGTCATATGTGGAACCGAGAACTTCCATTGGTTGGGGTCGTGTAGCTCCTTTGTCACTTCCATCTTTTGACAACAAGGATTGGTCCCTGCCTGCTTCGTAAACTAGTGAAAGCTTCAAGAATAAGTTGTTTCAGGATATACAAAAGTCCCTCAAGTATTCAATTGCCACAAAAATAGTTCAGCTCGCACTATTTATGCCTCTTGAAGTGTTTGTAGATTTTTTCTTCGATGAGAAAATAAGAACTACCACAACAATGTTCATTTTCAAGTCTGAGAGTTGTTTGGACTTTTTAGATGATAATTGGGATAGGAAACAATCACAGAACAAAATCTATATTTTGCAAAAGAAGTCCATAATTGTAAGTTTATTATAAGCTCTCAAAATTTCTTAATATCGTTTTACTATATTAGATATCATCTTCTTAGTGGGCAGCTTATTCCACTCGACCAAGATACAGAGAACAACCTCGAGAACAAAACCTTTATCAATGGAGCTCTACTTTCGAGACAACCTACTTACTGTGATGGAGACCATGTCAAGCACAACTCTGGCACAGCTCAGGATAGACAGCTCAGGATAGATCTTACATGTGAAGAACTTCCACTTTTGCCGGAATTGTATGCATTCAGTCTCAACAATAGAAGGTGATTACTAAATTGATAAATTTTGATTGTCTTTAATACACTATGACTGAATCTAACTTTTTCTTCTTTTCAGATTCCAAGGCGCAAGGAGAAAACACATTGTGCAAGGATTCACTAACAAATACACTTCACTTAATTGCTTCCACTGGAAGCTAGGTCACATACCTTGTGCACGCAAAGAGCTTTGATGCCATGCAAACCATGATGTACTCTTCAAAATGACTAATGCAGAGATATTTTTTGGCGGTCAAACAATGTTTCAAAAATGTACATTTTCAATGTTTCAAAACTTTACATATTGTGTTGTTTCTGTCAAGATTTATACAAGTAATTTGCTCTCTTTCCCTGCTACTGTCCTCTCCACCGGCTTGTGCCACTCATCCCTTCTCCTCTCCCCGGGTTTGTGCCACTCATCCCCTGTCCTCTCCTGTGGTTTGTGCCACTCGTCCCTTGTCCTCTGCTCCGATTGCTCCCCTGCCCTCTGCTTTGGTTGCTGCTACCTCCACCTTTGGGGACGCTGGTCTCAGGCATCCTTTCGCGTCGCTCGAAATCATGGGCGTCTTCCATGGCTTCCCATGCTTCTTGCACCTGTGAAGCTTCCCGTTTTTCTTGCTCTTGCCATCAATGTGTAGCTCATTCTTCTACTTCTGCGGCGTCCACAGAATATTGGTTTATTGCTCCTGCATATTTCGAACTTCTTCTTGAGTCTGATTGTGGCGTTGCATCACTTCGTTAATGCGAGCCACTTCGAACTCGTCAGCTCTCGCCGCTTCCTCTCTTGTGCGTCTGTTTACCGAGATTATAATATGTTGGATGGCCATTACAGAAAAATGCCGCACATCGTTGTTGGTGTAGTTATGTAATCGAAGTTCCTGTAGAAGCGTGATACAGACATCTGTTGCTTCATATGTAACAAGACTTGATTTTGAGGTGTTTTAGTAATAAATTTTGTTTTCTAGGAAGTTTTGGTCGTTTTAAAGTTAGTCCACTGTGTAGAAGGATGTGTGGATTGTTTTCGTCCGATAAAATTTTTTGATCCGGAAGGCACTTTCTGGGGCATTTTTGAAGGTGTTAACGTGGGATTTTGAAAAAGTGATGTATGAAGCGATTGAAGCCTGCGTTATAAGGAACAACTTTGGTTCTTTGAGTCTTTAGAGATTTTGATGTTTTGATGCTCGTTGAGGGCCAAAGATTAAGAAAAAAGTTGAATTTGCTGTTTTTGCATCATTTTTGTAGAAAAGGCTGTTTTGCAGGTTGATTTTCAGCAAATCAGAGCAGGCTATGGAAATTTTCCATCACATAGCCGTCGAAGAGCGCAGCGAGGGCAACTAGATTGTGTGAGACGGACTTGGGCTGTTTTGGCTCCGTTTGGGAGTTATGTTCAGTTGAAGACAACTAAAAAATTTGTGGACCATTGCATGCTTGTTTGTGGAAGAGATATTTCGTTTGCATGGCATGCCCAAGATCATAGTGTCTGACAGAGATTCTAAGTTCACTTCACATTTCTGGAGAGCGACTTTTGACTCTATAGGTACCCAATTACGCATGTCTACTGCTTTTCATCCTCAAACCGATGGGAAACGGAGAGAGTGAATCGTATTTTAGAAGATATGTTACGAATGTATGTCAATGAAAACCAATCTAATTGGAATGAATATTTGCCTTTGGATGAATTTGCATACAACAGTTCATATCATTCATCTATTAGGATGACCCCGTTTGAAGCAAAGTATGGCTATAACTGTCCCACACCTATAAATTTTCTTAGCTCGAGGAATAAGGTAGAACTTTCATGTGAGATTCTTGAGAAAATGGATAACGAGTTGGCCAAAATCAGGGGGAATATTAGAGAAGCCCAAAAGAGACATAAATTGTATTATGACAAGAAACATCGGGTTGTGGAGTATGAAACTGGGGATATGGTTTTCTTAAAGGTTATTCCCGAGAAGTCTCATTTGATTCTTGGAAAGGATAAGCGATTGTCTCCACGATTTGTTGGGCCATTTAAAATTTTGAAGCGCATTGGTTCATTAGCTTACAAATTGGAATTGCCTTCTCATGTCAAAGTGCATCCTGTATTTCATGTGAGTTTATTGAAAAAGTATGTTCCTAACGTGCACCATGTTTTACAGGACAACTCTAAGTTGAAAGATGACGGAACGTTGACAGTAGAACCAGACGTAGTGCTAGATAGGCGTGTCAAACATTTGAGAAATAGAGACATTGTGGAAGTTTTGGTTAAGTGGCAGAACTATCCAGTAGAGGATGCATCTTGGGTTGATCTTAGTGTTTTGCAAAGCGAATTTCCCTCCTTCCAACTCTGAGGACAGAGTTAATTTTGAAAAGGGGATATTGTAACAAGACTTGATTTTCCATCACATAGCCGTCGAAGAGCGCAGCGAGGGCAACTAGATTGTGTGAGACGGACTTGGGCTATTTTGGCTCCGTTTGGCAGTTATGTTCAGTTGAAGACAACTGAAAAATTTGTGGACTTAAAAAATAAATAAATAATAATAATAATAATAAAAAATCTAACCTCTACGGATCGCTTCGCGATCACGTTTTACCTTGTTCTCGCAGGTATATTGGCGCGCAAGTCGAGTCGACCGAACGCCAAAAATAGAAAAGCGGCTATTTTGAGAGGTCGCAGGCTTTTGGAGGAAAAATCAGAATAGAAGGACGGGTGGTGCGTTTTGGGAGGATTCACTGATCTCTCTTCTGCGAGTGCGAGTGCAAGTGTGAGTGAGACGCTGCATGCAAGCGAATTGAAGCTCGGGGGTGGCCCAGAGGTTCGAGCTCCGTACAACGGAGTGCGCCCATATATTTTTCTCCTCTGTTGTATCAAACACTATCAATACAAAGATTTCTTCCTCTGTTTTGCTGTCTATCTCTATTATTTGGTTCATGTGACATCATACATACGTTGCAGCAAACAATAAAATAGCAGATTACTTACATTTGGTATATCCATAATTTGACTGATGAGCAACACGGCATTCAAATAGGTTTTACCAACCACAACTATAGTCATCAGTCTACGTGGGCACGGTTACCCGTTCGTGCCGGACTACATTTCCTAGATCATGTGCTAACAAAAGATGCTCTACACAGCATACAAGTTTTTTCGCGGCACTACATACATAACCACTTGAGTCAGCAACACATTACAAAGAGACACTGCTTTCCAAATGTACCCAAATGGACCTTACGTTTTTACATGACCGTGAAACACCCTGCTTTGCCCGGAGTTTGCGTAGTAAACAATCTTAGCTTCCATGTCAAATAACATCAGACTCCAATGATCACTACAAAGACACCATCAAAGATGAGGAGAGATTCTCAATGCAATATGTTTTTTACAAGGCAAGAAAATACTCACGATTGATTGTACGTAGTGATCAGAAAGCGCGCTAGATCAAAGTTGACTCTGCTAAACCAGTTCATCAGACTCAAAAAGGAAACTGAGTTGTTCTGTAGATAAGGCGATATCAGCGGATCTATTACGTATACTTTCTCTTGAACCTCAGAAGGCAGAAGCGAGACAGCGTGGCTAACATGAACAAATGGCAGAGATTAGACTTGAACACCAAGTGAGTCAATACCGAGCGAGTGGGGCAGCTATCGAATTCCATCCGCCAGTGATTCACTTGGTATTGACCCATGTCTTGGCTGAAATGAGCCATTATAAAGAAGAAATTGACGACTGCTGCAAATACATGGGTCAATACTGAGCGAGTCAGTGGCGGATTCCAATTCCATAAGCAACTGACTTGCTTGGTATCTACCAGTGTCTTTAAGGTAGTGAACCATTATAAAGAAAAATTGGCAACTACAGCAAAGACATGGGTCAATACCGAGTGAGTAGTACCAATATCCAATTTCATTAGCCACTCTCTCGCTTGGTATTGACCCATGTCTCGGTAGAGACCCATTTAATGAGCATGAGAATTAAAGAGCATGAGAATTACCACAAAGCAACATTGATGACCACATTCATTGCGAGCGAGTCGGTGAAACTGCGCATGCACATGAAGTCTACATTATCGAGGTTGGTAATGCAGGCCTCCTCTGACCTTGCAGGCAGCTGTATGTGCGCATGCAAAGGCGCTGAGCTCAAAAAAATTCTCAACTCCTCTTCATTGTCTTCGTTGATTTGCTCTAAAATAATTGACTCATCCGATACGTGTGATGGCCCTTCTGATGCAGAGTCTTGTCCTTGCCTTCTTGAGCTGGCTCCCTGGTTGCCTGAGGCTCCTCCCTAACAGCCTCCCTAACAGCCTCCCTAACAGCCTCTGGCTCCGGATCATTTTACTTCAATATTGGTTGCTCCATAGATGCCTCAGGCTCCACCCTGACCTGCTCTTGGCCCTCATCATCCACGATGGGCTCCAGATCCTCCATGACTTGCTCATTTTGGTGTCTAGCTGGCTCCTCGATAATTGTCTCTCTTTCTTCCATGATTGCCTTGGGGTCCACTTTGGCTTGCTCTTGGCCCTCTGCGGCTATCTCACCCTGCCCATCTGTGTCGTTTCTCTCGACCCGTGATCGGGTCCTTCTGTTGTTTGTTTCAGCCCTAGACGGCTATGTCTGTCATGCACGAGGATGGAGAGGGGGGATGTTGAGAATATCCATGGTTCTACTATCCCGGATAGGCACTGGCTGAAGCAACCCATCGTAGTGGAAACGAAGCCTACGAAGAGTATCAAAATCCCGTGGCATGATAGTGACGCGGTGTGCATGGGCAGCCAAGATATATCCATCGCTGAAGAACTCCACGAGGTAGTCGTCAACAATTTCTTGAAGGCAGATGAGTGTACTACTGGCCCATCGCATGCTGACTCTCCACTGCTCGCAAATCTCCTGCACTACTCACTGGAAAGGGAGACGTGGAATAGCATGTTGAACGTATCGTTCTATCATGCGCAGCTCTTGCAGTACACCTCTGTGTGCCTCATATCGGCGTCTTCTTGCTTGAGAATTCAAAGATTCACCTGTTGCTCTCCTAGCGCAGGCCTTTACACGAGGCATCTCTACAGATACAATAATACCAAAAGACAATTCATTTGTAAGCACAAGGGACTTCAGAGATTTCAGAAAAGGTCAGTACCAAGCGAATAGGTGCATAGGAAAGAGTTGCCTTCCCTTATTCTCTTGGTACTGACCACAGAAAATAGTAATAGCAGGCATGACTTATATTTTTTGAGGTCATTACCGAGCAAATAGGTGCATAGGAAAGAGTTGCCTTGCCTTATTTGCTCGGTAGTGACCTCAGAAAATAGTAATAGCAGGCATGGCTTATATTTTCTGAGGTAACTACCGAGGGAATAGGTGCATAGGAAAGAGTTTGCCTTGCCTTATTCTCTCGGTAGTGACCTCAGAAAATAGTAATAGCTGACATGACATATATTTTCTAAGGTCACTACCGAGCGAATAGGTGCATAGGAAAGAGTTTCCTAGCCTTATTCGCTCGGTAGTGACCTCAGAAAATAGTAATGGCAGACATGAATTATATTTTATGAGGTCACTACCGAGCGAATAGGTGCATAGGAAAGAGTTTGCCTTGCCTTATTCACTCGGTAGTGACTTCAGAAAATAGTAATAGCAAACATCACTTACATTTTTGGAGGTCACTACCAAGAGAACAGGTTTGCATCCCGTGCAACAAAATACCTTATTCGTTGGGTAGTGACCTCAGAAAAGTGTACAAACAAGCGAACAGGTTTGCATCCGCTGCAACAAAATACCAATGTGAAGGAGATGTTAAATCAATGAGGTCCTAACTGTCATGTCGTTCCCTACCATCACCTCCCCTAATATCGGGGGGATGGTACCATTGATTCTCTCTCCCACATCCACCTCTCATGAAACCGCATGGCGGTACCACCCCTCACAGACCACTCAATCATAAGCCAGAACCCAGGCTCTGCTTTTTAAGCATGTCTGAAAGTCTATTTAAGAAGAAATTGTTTCAGAACCTCCCTCAGGGTTTCGCACAACAGCTAAAAGATGCTTAGGATAGTGGTGATGCCTTTCCAAGGTATACTCCCGCAGCGTCAGCAACACCGCATCCGGGCCCTCCTCATTATGAAGTGCTTGAGCTAGCCAGTAAATATGAGGAAGCCATTAAATTTTCCAACAAGATTTGCGAAGAGATAGCCTGGCTGTGAAGGAAAAGGACTACATGGTTATTGCAAACCCTAAACCCCTGGAAATTTATAGGCCACTCTTTGTAAAGTCTGAAGTGTTTTCTAACTCAAAACCTAGTGTTCAGTTGTAATTTTGTTTCTTTCTTATAAAATCAAAATGTTTATTTGGCAAAAGAAAACCCTAAATCCGCAACAAGTAGCCTGGGTTACCTTCCTTTTATTTGCTTAGTATTGACCTCTGTACTAGCAGATATCACTTAACTTTTCTTTTGGTCAGTACCAAGCAAATAGGGCCCTTCGGACTAAGTGACCTTACCTTATTCGCTTGGTACTGACCAAGGACGATGACCTGTACCAAGAGAACAAGTGCAGTAAACAGGGTTTACCTTCCCTTATTCGCCTGGTACTAACTACACAAAATACAAGTGCACAGAAGGGTAGAAAGTAGCATACCTCTTCACTGTGTGTAGAGTTCCGCGTCACTAAAGCACTGCAGAACAAGAGTAAGAAAAGGAGCATGCACGAGAGTAAGCGGTGGTGGAGTTTGCTTATCGCGTAGCATCGATGGGGGTAGAGTTAATTAGAATGATGCGCAATAGTGGACGCAAAAAGAGGCAGAATAGTTGAAACTTGAGATGTTTGGCAGGGGTAATGCCTCAACTTAGAATGCTTACCTCGGGGAGGGTGACAACTTCACTTATGCGCGAGATTGCGGTTGGTAAATCGTACTGCATGGGAATCTGAGACCATTTAATACTACTTTTCCTTGAGAGAGCAGCCCACGTGCCTTTTTGAGTGACCGTTTAGGGTCAGACAGACGCCATTCGCCCTTGCAGTCTCCATCTCCATCTCCATCACCGAGTGGAACAAATAGATCGCCTTTGCCTTTGCATTTTCTGCGCCCTTCCCCTTGGCCAGCTCTCGTGATCCTGCGTTTAGAGTCAGATGCCGATCGACCTTGCATTCGCCATCTCCATCTCCAAGTAGAAAAAACAGATCGCCAACGCCTTTGCATTTTCTGCGCTCTTCCCCTTGGCCAGCTCTCGTGATCCTGCGTTGAGTGACCTCCACTGGGTCGAGTCCTTTGCTGCTGCATCGCCATCACCATCGCCCCCCTCAGGTTCTTGCTGTCGGTGGCTTGCGACATCACCATCCAACTTGGTGCCATTGGATATTGCAGAGACAGGTTCTTTCTCTCTGCCTCTCCCCTTCCTGTGTGCTGTTAACTGTGTGCCCACCGAAGCCACTGCGCTAGGGTAAAAATGCATGCATGGTTGGAATAATTACTCCTTATGTGACCGTACCGCATTCATGGTTGGAATAATTACTCCTTATGTGACCATGCCTGAGTTTGGGCATAGTGAGTGAGTAGGCCTATAAATCTATCACTGATAACATGATATGCTCTGTTCTTATCCACCTGTTCCGAATGCTTAGGTCACAAGACAGAACCAAGTGAATAGGGCCCTTCAAAGATTCTTGGGGGCCCTACTCGCTTGTTTTTTACTCAACTAACGTCACCTTTTACGACATTAGCGCACAGGACAGAACCAAACGAATAGGGCCCTTCGGTGATTCTTGGGACCCCTACTCGCTTGGTTCTGACTTAACTAACATCACCTCTTATGACATTAGCGCAAGTGACAGAACCAAGCGAATAGGGTCCTTCCGAAATTCTTGGGGGTCCTACTTGCTTGGTTCTGACTCAACTAACGTCACCTCTTATGACATTAGTGCACGGGACAAAACCAAGCAAAAAAGGACATTGAGGGGTACTCGAGGCTCAACATTCCCTTGGTTATGACACCAAATAGTTTTGGATTTCTTTTTCTTTCAGTCATGGGGATGATAGCCTGGATACAGACGTGAGCTAGGATACATGTGAAGAAAAACTATTCACATTCTTATATAACGCCCGTGCTCATCACCGTGAACCAGAACTATCAGGAATGTTCTATGCAGAGTTTTCTATACAGAGGATTATAGATTGCTTCTTTGAGTACCTACAAAACCATTTGCAACAGTATGAGGTAGTCACTTGTGACAATTCCATGACAATTGATGGCATGAGATATGTGCACCGTGCTGACCTTGACCCTGACAAGAGTGCTTCAAGGAGACTGAATTGCTCTCTAGAAAAGTGTCCCTCCAATGCACTGCTTGTACAAGACAGGTGTATGAAACACTTCAAAAACTGTTGCTTATTGGAATTCTACCCTGGGTTTATCTGTTACTTATACTTGCAGACGGATGGTGATTCAGAGACTTCGCAGTCAACAACTTTCGGTAGTTGTCCATTGGCGCAGGAGGAAGAGGTAGAGGATGTGGAGGTGCAATTCAACCTAAAAGAAGAGCGGGTAGAGGTACTAAAGAAAACATTTGATGCGGGCTTAACTCTTGTTTCTCTTGCGGATGCAGCAATAGGGTGCAAGCAAGAAAGCCCAAGTAAGGAAGTGACGTTGCCTCTGAATAGTGCTCCCAACTTTGCTATGGCGGGAGACACCCACTATGTTTTGCTCACAGATATCATGCATGAGATCAATATACGGGAGGACTACTGCCTAGCGGCAATTGAAAATTTTTGTGAGGTAGACATGGGGTTTGTGGACGATGATGGAGTGGACCACCATCTTATTGCTGACACTGCTGTCCGTGACTCACAATTCACTTCAAGGTGGCAACTGATCAAAGATACGTTCAATGAAGCGAAGTCCAGAGAGGCCAATTTTCCAACAGATGAGCAGTTTGAATCGACAACAAAACAACTCGTCTTGGAAAACATGGGTAGGCACGTGGCACCCAAAGATCGGGTAATCAATAGTCAGTCTATTCACTTATGGAGGAGGTTGATGCTGGAAATGGACGAGAATCAGATGGTAACTTTTGTCATGCATTCAGATGGTATTAGAGATGGCCCAGTGGTAAAATATCATGATCATTTTTTTTTGCTACCAGGTGCTAGTGTATGACGATAGTTTCCTTAGAAGAGCGGGAGGCTCACGGCAAGGGCTTGTCACTGGAGTCCAAGGCAAGGATGCGGCGTTGTCTCACTACATCGGGCGTTTCAACCACAAAAAGGTTTGTAGAAACAATTCAAGTACTTGGCAATTGCACTCATCTCACTTACGGCCCATAAATTCATTTCAATTTTTATGTAGATCATAATATACCACAAGGAATACTCCGATGACAATGCAAAATTCCCACTATTTGCAAGGAAAGTTATTACAAGATTGTGTAGTGGGAACCCCCTCCCACTAAACACAGAAAGACTAATTTTGATTGAGAGACAGTTTGCTCTACGCGTATTTGGCATTGGGTATGGGTGCCAAGCACTCAGAGCCCCCTATTTCATGTCCTACACAGCTCAGGCTCTGGCTGCAGGGGTTGAAGACCTGGATAGCTTAGATCCATACAACAAGCAGATGTTTCTGAGGGAAAGAAGACGCTTGATGCCCGTGGGGATGCTGCTATCAACAGAGGAACAAGCGCGTCTACAGAGGTTGCACATCGAAGAGGTACAAAGTGAGGAAGAAGGAGGTGCATTGAAGAGGATAAAAACGACGGGCTCAGATTCATCTTCTCCCACTCCTGACTTGTGACTGGCGCCACCTCGCACGGCACTCCGCTGTATTTGAAGCTCCCCAAGCCATATGTTTCTTCTCTTTGTGGATGGGTTGTAAAGACTATGTAATTTCTGAACTCTTAAGAAGTTCCTTTGACCTTGCTCTATGAATTAGTCGTCTATAAGTCCATTGGTGTAACTTTAATAGGATATTGGCATTTTCTTTTCCTCCCCCATGTCGAGTGTGCTGAAAATAACCTATTCTTGCCCTGTAATGGGTTTTTTCCATGCCTTGTGTGGACCATATTGATAGTGAGCCGTATGTCTTGGAAAAATATGCACCATGGTTGAACAGTATGTGCTGCATTGAAATAAAACAAAATGGTCAGTAGAGTATAATCTAAAATTTTGTTTTATATATTGATAGCCATTTTTCGGCTTTCCATAATTGCCATAGTACGCTACCTCACCCTATCAAATCACTCAAACATTTTGGTTATCCCTGCCATTTCACTGTACATAGGCATGTGTGAGTCAGGGGACTTTTCCCATATCTTCTTAAAAACCCTTAATTAGCTAGTCACTGGGCTGCTTGAGCCAAAAATAAAAAATAATAAAAAAATAAGTATATTATGGCCCATTTGTGTGTAAATATTTCATTGTATATAGGGCCTAAATATAAGGATTTTTCATAATTATTTTTGTATTTATTTAAATATTTATACTTAGGTGTGTGTTATTTATGCTATGTACATTGACTCACCATTACCATATTTTTTCTTACCATTTTGCATACTCTTTATTCCATATAAAAATAATTTCATGCAAGACTCTCTTATTTTTGGTGTAACTCTATCCATACAAAAATCCAAAAAAACTAGTTTTATTTATGTGTATATTTTTTCACTATTGTCATTTTTTCCTTCCTACATCTATTCTCTATTACTCTCATAACTTAGACCACCAAAAATATTCATCTTTTTATGGTAGACTTACAATGAGAGAGATTTATTTTGACCCATATATGTTTTTTCCACCTATATTATTTATATTTGACATGTACATATTTTTTTAGACCCCTCAATATTTGATTTTCTTAGTTGTACTATTCACTTATATCATGATCTCAATAATATCTTCAATTATAGACCTACCAAAGAAGGTCAAGGGTATGTGGCATGCATGCATGCACCATGGGGAGCTCACTCTTGGAGGTATTCAAAAGAATCATCCAAAGAAGGACCTCACAAGGACCTTGTGGAGTGGAAAAAACAGTCAGTTTTTCTGAATTTTTAAAGATCACATGCTCCCCAATTTTGAAAAGGTGATACACACAAAAGTTGTAGCTCGTGAGCTGAAATTTCACCTCAATTTTTCTCATATTTTTTTCAGCTACGAGGTGTGAGCTATGATTTTATTGGTGGACCCCAGTTTGCCCATGCTATGCAGCCACACTCCCTCTTCCACTTTATCATTTTCCTCTTTCACACACACTCCTCCCTCTCCTTCCCACTCCCATGTCCTAATTCACCCTCTTCACCATTGCCACATCTCTCACACCTCCATAGCCTTCATCCTCCATTTCTACACCCTATGTGTCCCCCTTTCTCTCTACATATATGTCCATATTACCATACTCTCTTCAACTTTGTAAAGAACTTCAAAAAATCAGCAAAAATCCAAGGATAACCTCTGAAAATGAAGTCTTTTATCATGAATTTTCCAAGGTTTGAAGATAACGTAGCTTCATCGACACGCGCTACTTCGCCATGCTCACTGCTTCTTCTTCCGGTGCTGTAACGATGTGAATGTCAAAGCTTCAACCTCTCTTTACAAGCTCATCCCTTCTCTAACGTTTCTCATCATATATCTCACCATTTGGTGAATTATTTTGTAAATATTTTTTAGTGATAATTACTAACTACTAACCACTAACCTTATTGTAAAATGCACCCTCTACTAGAGTAGGCACTCCCCAATTATTCACTCAATCCTCTCTCCTTTCATCCTCAATAATTCTCTTCCCTTGAGCCCACATCCATGTGACTCAAAGGACAAGAGAGACCCACCCTCATTAAAAAAATATATATATGCATAATCTTTTATTCCTTCAAATAAACTTGATTAGGCCTAATCTTAATCGGGGCTTCTAAAACCTATAAATAGAGCCCTTCTCTCCCTTTTAAAACATCACATGATCACACTACACCACACCATTCTCAACACATAACACACCACTCTTCAAGCCTAGTTGTGTAGAGTGTGTGCTTCGTGAGTGCTCTATTCCATCATTACACATAGGTGCATGGAGAAGCTCGAAGTTAGTTATGCCATCTAGAGGAGTGGAGTGTATGCCATACTCTACACCACACTTGTAGCCTACTCTTGTGCATAAATAAGATTTATAGTTTTGGGTGCAATTGTATGCTGCAACTACGACTCTTCTATCCAAATTGACTTGATAAGTTGACTAATCAGGTGGTTGAAGGTATATTGTCCTTGAAGTTTGTTGTGCCATTTCATGCTTGGTGGTTTGAGGGCTTATTGAAGTGTTTGCCTAAAAGGTCAATTGTAAGAGGGTGCTCGGTGAGAGGGATCCCGTGACCCTAAGACAATTTTTGTATTGGAAACAAGGTCAAGTTTTGTGTTGTCTCTCTTTTTTTCATCAAGTTTTGTGTGCATCTAGTCTTTAAGGCTAAGACTGAGTTGCTCAAGTTGATTTGTGCTCTTTACCTCTCTCTGGCGTGGTGAATGTTTGTGTTTGGTGTGTGTGGCTATCTTGCATTCCCCTCAGTTTGTGCATTTGAGTACAAGGAGATTTCACGTGCGTCCTAGTTCGCATCTACAACTAGGTGGTGCCCCTTTTCTTGTTTGGTTTCTGGTTGTGGGCTGTTGTGTCTCTGATTGTGCTTACCACAGTCCCAATTGAGCAGCACGGGAGCCTTGAAGGGTGTTTAGAGGCCGCTCTTCTTGTTGCCCGCCCCGGACCGCCTCAAATTGGTGCCCCCACTGAGGACGTCTTGTGTATGTTTTGTGTAGGCTCAACCTTTATCATAATCAAGTAGCTTGCATGAATCACGAGAATTTGTATGATCCTTTCATTCCCATTGCAAGGCAAAAGGTACACATAATTGTTAGTACTAAGTTGCAATTTCAACGTATAATTCGTAGAATTTTAGGTCCTCTTAGGTTGGCAGAGATAAACGCATCAGTAAATCCTTTTATTTTGCCTCTCATTAGGTACGACCTTAGTTGAGGCCGGTGCACCTGCTACCTTTGACGCAGCTGAAACTAGGGCTGCTGAGAAATATAGGAAGCTCAAGTGCTTAAGGGGGGAGGTTCCAATAGAAGGTCTTAGACCCAAAGGTAAGTCACAATCATCAACATCTAGGGAACTTCCTGAGGTAACGGCGGAAGTGATTGAGAAGTTAAATGAATCTTTAAGCAGCTTGTCAATTCACCTTGCACGAGCTGTAGGTCCAAAGGGACAAGCAAAGAAGTCTGAAGAGAGAGATTCACGACCTAGGAGATTCTTGCAATGTTGGAATTGCGGTGAGTCTGTACATGGGATGTATAATTGTCCTTGGCCCCGTGGGGAGCCAGGGAGACCTAACTTGAATTACCCAGTGATGAATGCAGGAGAAGGAACTATTCAGCAACCACAGCTTCTACAAAGGCCAAATGGAGCAAGACCTCCTCCACAAGGAGTGGAAGGAGTTCCACCTTTTCCAGACCCAAATGTGCATGTAGTAGAGGTGACAAACTCAAATGAGGTCGACATGGAAACAAATGGCATTAAGCGTGGCCGTGGAAAAGGGAAGGAGAAAGAAGGTGTCACATCACAGAGTGACCATGGACGAGGTAAGAAGGCAAAGGAGACCAAGGAAGCTAAGAGGACTCGACGTCGTATCAATCTCCAAGACTTCCCTCTTGGACATGGTATGGCTCCATACAACTTGTTGGAAGACATGAGAGGTAAGGGTCCTGATATCACATGGCCTCAGTTTCTTGCATTATGCCCACAAGTTAGGAGGGATTTAACAAAGGCAGTTAGCACTAGGAAAAAGGTAAAAGAGAGTGTGCCTTTTGTAAAAATTGCACATGCTGAAATGAATGAGGATATTACGCCTGTGCTAGATTGTTACATCAAAGGAATATTGGTTAGGAAAGGTCTAGTGGATGGGGGTGCACAAATTTGCATCATGACAGAGGGACTCATGCAAAAACTAGGCATGCACATCCATGAGACACCTGAAATTAAAGTCAAGATGGCAAACAATAGCAAAGCTAGGTGTGTAGGCATTTGTAAAAATGTCTTTGTGGAGGCCTTTGGCATTAAGAAGGCAGTGGATTTCTATGTCATGTCTAGCAAAGGAAATGGTTACCCATTTATCCTAGAAAGACCATGGCTAATGAAAATGCGAGCTTTTCAAGATTTGGAGAGTGGAAAGATAATTTGCAGGAATGACAATCATAAGAAGGTTGTCTTTGACATGAAGGAGCAACTCCAAGAGGAGCTCCATGAAGAATCATCTCAAAGTGAGACGGAGGAAGGCTGGACCGATAGCACTTCAGAAGGAGAAAGTAGCGGCAGCATTACTGAAGAGGATTCTTCCATCGAAGTCATGGGGGAAAGGTTTAAGCCAAACAACCAAGAGACCTCTTGCCCAGGTTTGGAAGAGGTAGGTTCCCAAGAAAACGAAAAAGTGGAAGATGAAAGAATGCTAGAAGGTATGTTATCCACAACACTTACAAAGGATGAAAGAGAGGAGCTCAAAGGTGTGTTAAGGAAATTTCCTAGGCTTTTCGCTAAAGACTACACCGATGTGTGTGGAGTAGATGTTGTTCAACACAAAATTGAGTTGAAGCTGGAGGCCACACCTAAGGCTCAAAAGCTACGAAGGCTAGGAGTCATCAAGGAGCAAGCTTTACTCAAGGAGGTAAGAAAGCTTCTAGCAGTAGGTTTCATTTATCCAGTGGAGAATTCAGAGTGGGTCTCTCCCGTTGTTGTCACTCCTAAGAAAAATGGCAAGTGGAGGGTGTGTGTGGATTACCGTCCACTCAATGAGGCAACAAAAAGAGATCACTTTCCCCTTGCATTTCAAGATGCGATACTAAATGAGGTAGCTGGTCATGAGAAGTACACTCTGTGTGATGGCTACTCGGGTTACTTTCAAATAGGTATCGCATTGGAAGATCAGTTAAAAACAACCTTCATCACTCCTTGGGGTTGTTATGCTTTTAGAGTCATGCCATTTGGCCTGACAAATGCTCCTGCAACTTTCCAACGCTTCATGAACATGGTGTTTCAAACATTCTTTGGAAAGTCCATTAGGTTTTTTATTGATGACTTTTGCATTTATAGCTCAAAATCATTGCATCTACAAAGGGTAGAAGAAGGTTTAAAGAAGCTCTATGACATGGGAGGTCAACTCAACCTCAACAAGTGCCACATAGGTGAGGATGAAGTGATCTTGCTTGGTCACAAGGTTTCCTATAAAGGCGTTGAGGTGGATCCTTCAAAGAAAAAGGCTCTTATTGAGCTCCCATCACCCAAGAATCTCAAAGAGGTCATCTCATTCATTCAAAAGGTGAAGTATATGTCACACTTTATTCACTTAACTTCGGAGTTGCTTCATCCTTTGCAAAAGTTGACACAACAAGTAGAATTTGCATGGTCTGATGAGCTTGAAGAGTACTTTTGTAACATTAAAGTCATTTTGTCAGAGCTACCAACACTCATGCCTCCTTGTTGGGAGTACACATTCTTTGCTAGCTCTAATGTTGGGAAAGAAACAATTGGTGCGGTTTTGCTACAACAAGATCTCCACAGTACCAGAATGCGACCCATGTACTTTGCTAGTAGGGTCATGAATGCTTTAGAGAGAGGCTACACAGAGGCAGAACTCATGATGCTTTCTCTCATATTTTCGGTGAGAAAGTTTAGATTCTACCTGCTACCAAAACCTTTTGTAATTCTCACTTCAGAAAATTTGTTCCCTTGGGTGTCATCTCAAATGAATCTTAGCACTAGGATCTCAAAGTGGATTATGGAATTGCAAGAGATCCAATACTCTTTCAAGGTAGAAGATAGTGTGAGTGCACAATTAGAAGGGATCCTTACTTATAGGATACATGAGAAGGAGATTAAGGTGCCTGAAGTAAAGACCCTACCATTGCCACCACCTAAAATTATTCCTAATGCTTTTACCTTGTTCTTTGATGGAGCTTTTCGACGAGCCACAGGAAAAGCAGGGGGAGGGCTAGTATTGCTCAACCCAAGTGGAGAAGTGGTCATGAAAGAGAAGGTCAATCTACCAGGTTCAACTAGAAACAATGAAGCAGAATACCACACACTACTTCATCGTTTAAAGATATGCATTGGCCAAGGTATCCAACGGCTCATGGTAAAAGGGGATGCACTTCTCATTGTGAAGCAAATTTTAGGCATATGGGCATGCAAGAATGAAAGCTTAAGGACAAAAGTTCATGCCATTCGTAGATTTTTTAATCAATTTGAAGAAGTGCAACTATATCATATTCCTAGGAAACATAATGAAGATGCCGATTTACTTGCACAACAAGCGGTTACATGTGTTGAGAAAGAAGTGCAGGTCATCATTGTGGCAGCAACTCTCAAGCAACCGAGATACCAAAGATTGGAGTCATTGTCTCCAATTATTAGCTACATTTTGGAGGGTGAGTTTCCACAAGACTTCACGAAGGCTCAGAAGAGGAGACTCATGAAAAAGGCAAGCGCGTATCTCTTTCTAGAAGGATCCCTTTATCAAAGAGGGAAGGATCAAGTGTGCAGAAGAGTACCAACTATTGAGGAAATCCCAGCCATTCTAAAAGGTTTGCATGAGGAAGCGTGTGGTGGTCATTTTGCGCAGGAACTCACCCCAAAAAAGATTTTTCTTGCCGGATATGTTTGGACAAGCTTGCACATTGATGTTCAACATTGATGTAAAAGCTGTCACAACTGTCAGATTAATGGAAACAAGCGTCTGTTATATGGTCCACGTCAGTTAGTCCTTGCAAATGGTCCATTTGAAAAATGGGGCATTGATGCTATGGGTCCATTGCCTAGGACTAAAAATGGGAAATTGTATATCTTGGTGGCCATAGACTACATGACGAGATGGGTAGAAGCACAAAGTGTGGCAAAGGTAAATGAGAGGACAGTGAGCAAATTTGTCTACACTCACATTTGTTGTAGATTTGGCACACCTTCGGAGATTGTTTCTGATAATGGTCCAGGGTTTAGAAAGGGCTTGCTTACAAAAGTCTGTGAAGAACTTCACATTCTACATCGTCATAGTACACCCTACTATCCCCAATCCAATGGTCTTGTAGAAAAAGCTAATGGTGTCATTGTAGGCATCATTAGAAAGATGGTGAAAAACAAGACAACGTTGTGGGATGACTTCTTGGATGGTGCCTTGTGGGCATATCAAACCACATATAGGGAAGCCACGGAGTTCACACCATTTCACTTGGTCTATGGTCAAGAGGCTTTACAACCAATTGAGCTCAACATTCCAACAATGCGACTTCATGGCAAAGCAGCACAAGATGATCAAGAAGCATGGATGGATCGACTTCTTACCTTAGCTGATCTTGAGTGAAAAAGAGAAGCAGCATACGAGTGCTACAAGAGGAAATCCACACAGACGAAGGAAAAGCTCGACAAGAAACTAAAGGACAAAGGTATCAAGGAAGGAGATCTGGTGCTAAGGTATGACAATCGACTCGATAATCGTTTTGATGCCAAATTTGAAACTAGATGGCAGGGGCCATACATAGTTAAGAAGGCTTTCAATTCAAGTTACTATCAACTTATGGACTTGAATGGGAAAGAGAACTCCAAGAAGGTAAACGGGTATCGCTTGAAGCCTTATTTGAGTCGCCTTCTACCCAAGGATCTACCAAAGATCTGTCAAAGGGCAGATGTCTCATGTAAGTATTGTTACATGAAGCATGAGTGTAACTCCAGCCAAAATTATGAGGGGCCAAACAATGAATATCCGTCAAGTACTCTGAAGCACTCTCTTTGGAAAAGATGCTCTATGATGGTACATGAATATACCATCATCCTGGGGGAGGGCTAATGATAGCCGTTTTTCGGCTTTCCATAATTGCCATAGTAACCTACCTCATCCTAACAAATCACTCAAACATTTTGGTTATCCCTACCATTTCACTGTACATAGGCATGTGTGAGTTAGGGGACTTTTCCCATATCTTATTAAAAACCCTTAATTAGCTAGTCACTAGGCTAGTTGAGCCAAAATATATATATATATATATAAGTTTATTATGAGCCATTTGTGTGTAAATATTTCTTGTATATAAGGCCTAAATATAGGGATTTTTCATAATTATTTTGGTATTTATTTAAATATTTATAGCTAGGTGTGTGTTATTTATGCTATGTACATTGACTCACCATTACCATATTTTTTCTTACCATTTTTCATACTCTTTATTCCATATAAAAATAATTTCATCCAAGCTTCTCTTATTTTTGGTGCAACTCTATCCCAATAAAAATCCAAAAAAACTAGTTTTATTCATGTGTATATTTTTCCACTATTGTCATTTTTTCCTTCCTACATCTATTCTCTATTACTCTCATAAATTAGACCACCAAAAATATTCATCTTTTTATGGTAGACTTGTAATGAGAGAGATTTATTTTGACCCATTTATATTTTTTCCACCTATATTATTTATATTTGACATGTACATATTTTTTTAGACCCCTCAATATTTGATTTTCTTAGTTGTACTATTCACTTATATCATGATCTCAATAATACCTTCAACTATAGACCTACCAAATAAGGTCAAGGGTATGTGGCATGCATACATGCACCATGGGAAGCTCACTCTTGGAGGTATTCAAAAGAATCATCCAAAGAAGGACCTCACAAGGACCTTGTGCACTGGAAAAAACAGTCGGTTTTGCTGAATTTTTAAAGATCACATGCTCTCTGAATTTGAAAAGGTGATACAAACAAAAGTTGTAGCTCGTGAGCTGAACTTTCACCTCAAATTTTCTCATGTTTTTTTGAGCTATGAGCTGTGAGCTATCATTTTGTTGGTGGATCCCAGTTTGCCCATGCTATGCAGCCACACTCCCTCTCCTACTTTATCATTTTCCTCTTTCACACACACTCGTCCCTCTCCTTCCCACTCCCAAACCTGAAACTCCCATGTCCTAATTCACCCTCTTCACCATTGCCACATCTCTCACACCTCCATAGCCTTCATCCTCCATTTCTACACCCTATGTGTCCCCCTTTCTCTCCACATATATGTCCATATTACCATACTCTCTTCAACTTTGTAAAGAACTTCAAAAAATCAGCAAAAATCCAAGGATAACCTCTGCAAATGAAGTCTTTTATCATGAATTTTCCAAGGTTTGAAGATAACGTAGCTTCATCGACACGCCCTACTTCGCCATGCTGATTGCTTCTTCTTCCAGTGCTGTAAAGATGTGAATGTCAAAGCTTCAACCTCTCTTTACAAGCTCATCCCTTCTCTAACGTTTCTCATCATATATCTCACCATTTGGTGAATTATTTTGTAAATATTTTTTAGTGATAATTACTAACTACTAACTACTAACCTTATTGTAAAATGCACCCTCTACTAGAGTAGGCACTCCCCAATTATTCACTCAATCCTCTCTCCTTTCATCCTCAATAATTCTCTTCCCTTGAGCCCACATCCATGTGACTCAAAGGACAAGAGAGACCCACCCTCATTAAAAAAATATATATATGCATAATCTTTTATTCCTTCAAATAAACTTGATTAGGCCTAATCTTAATCGGGGCTTCTAAAACCTATAAATAGAGCCCTTCTCTCCCTTTTAAAACATCACATGATCACACTACACCACACCATTCTCAACACATAACACACCACTCTTCAAGCCTAGTTGTGTAGAGTGTGTGCTTCGTGAGTGCTCTATTCCATCATTACACATAGGTGCATGGAGAAGCTCGAAGTTAGTTATGCCATCTAGAGGAGTGGAGTGTATGCCATACTCTACACCACACTTGTAGCCTACTCTTGTGCATAAATAAGATTTATAGTTTTGGGTGCAATTGTATGCTGCAACTACGACTCTTCTATCCAAATTGACTTGATAAGTTGACTAATCAGGTGGTTGAAGGTATATTGTCCTTGAAGTTTGTTGTGCCATTTCATGCTTGGTGGTTTGAGGGCTTGTTGAAGTGTTTGCCTAAAAGGTCAATTGTAAGAGGGTGCTCGGTGAGAGGGATCCCGTGACCCTAAGACAATTTTTGTGTTGGAAACAAGGTCAAGTTTTGTGTTGTCTCTCTATTTCTCGTCAAAATTTGTGTGCATCTAGTCTTTAAGGCTAAGACTGAGTTGCTCAAGTTGATTTGTGCTCTTTACCTCTCTCTGGCGTGGTGAATGTTTGTGTTTGGTGTGTGTGGCTATCTT
This sequence comes from Adiantum capillus-veneris, assembly GCF_014529385.1. Lineage (NCBI taxonomy): Eukaryota > Viridiplantae > Streptophyta > Polypodiopsida > Polypodiales > Pteridaceae > Adiantum > Adiantum capillus-veneris. The sequence continues at coordinate 42,741,507 of NC_140948.1, forward strand.
GCATTCCCCTCTCTTTGTGAATTTGAGTACAAGGAGAATTCACGTGTGTCCTAGTTCGCATCTACAACTAGGTGGTGCCCCTTTTCTATTTTGGTTTCTGGCTGTGGGCTGTTGTGTCTCTGATTGTGCTTGCCACAGCCCCAATTGAGCAGCACGGGAGCCTCGAAGGGTGTTTAGAGGCCGCTCTTCTTGTTGTCCGCCCCGGACCTCCTCAATACGCAGAATGCCAACCCACCATGTAATGTGTGATATGGTACCGACTCCACCCTGTAAGGTAAGCCTTTTTCCAATCCAGCAAGGCTGCTTGAAATGATGTGAGCTTACTTTGGTCCCAAGAATGCTGCTCAACGTAATGGAAAATTTTATCTAGTGATTTCCACATGTGCGCCTTGTGATTCTGGATTGCCCCACCACCAGCATTGTCTTTAACCACTTTATGTAACTGTTTCCATTTGTTGAACAGGTTTCTCCTTTCTTCTTTGAGGCTAAACCCAAGAAACCTTCTTGCCTTCACTCCGCCTATCGATGCTTTCCTCGGTACTACCTTGTACCGACTTTGAGACATCTTAGGGTCCTCTTTGATTTTGCCATTGCCTCCATGCAAAACAATGTCTGAGAGCACTTCCTCTAATGCTTTGATCACTCTTTTCGACTCACTCTCTGGATTTAATGTCCATGCAAAACATATGTACAAATGAACCACCTTTTGAATTATTCGAGAGAGTGCATGAAGTATACAGACATGAACTCTACTCAGAGGAATATCAAGCACTGGTTTAAAGTTTTATCTTGAAGATGTCTGTTGGGAGCTCTAATCTATTGCACACTCTCAAGTGATTGTCCATCAGCCATGCAATATAAGCATGGATTTTCCACAGCTGCTCCGTGTGTTATGTTGTACATACACTTAAGAGTCTTTAAGTCACCTGCCATGTGCCATTACACTGTGTAGTCACCAAATCCTTCCACTGAAAGAACCGCTCCATTTCCTCGTTCACTGATGATAGAAGGAATTTTTGTTTGACTAAAAACCCAATCGAGGATTTCAAAATTTTCCTTATCAACCTGCAGTGAAAAATGAAAACACAAAATCAACAACCAAATAATCAATATTTTTGTTATCAGAGATTGAACGAAGTATACCTGAAATGATCCTAGAGTTTTTCTGATTGCATGCTGAAGTATCGTGGATCCAGAGATCTGTTCATGAGGGTAATGGTGACTCTCTTCAACTTATTGTTCTTCAGGACCTCACACTCGTCGAGCTTCAAAACAAACTTGAGAACCCCACCGCACTCGTCTCGACTGATGTCAAAGAAGTGAACTGCATACTTTTGCAATGCTTCAAGATCAACGAAGAGGTTGTTGTGCTCGTTAAATTGTACCTCTCTGCCGCCCTTGCCTAAGAACGTTGCTTCAATATGGAATGGTGACCCAAGTTTCTCAAACACCTCATTGTTTACGTGCCGGCAAGTAGCCTTTACATGTGATGGTTTTGGCAGTAATGATCCTCTTTGTAGTTTATTTTGAGACTTTTTAGCTAATGCTTTGAAGAGTGCCCTGTATCCCATCTGCGAGATGCCACTCTCATCAAGTATTGCTTGCACTTCCATTGGTTCCATCTGATTCTCGTTCATGAAGGAGGTAAGTAGCCTCCCTTTCAACTAACGAAATTTTTTATGAGTTGTCATCTCTTCAACTACTTCTTTTGGAAATGGACGGCTGCAATGCACTCCGGCATTAAAGCCTGCACCGTTCAAGTTTGAATGCAGTAAAGACCTGCCAAAAAAGCACAATGCGTTATGATCATGTATAGGAAAGTAAGTGTATCCATTTCTTAATGAAGCACATTGAAGAAACAAACTTCAAATTATCTTAAAGCTCGTATTCATTTTTTCAGGCCACCACTACCAACCTTCATGTTCTCAATGTTGCATAGATCTCGTTTTCTTTTCCAACTACCAAGCACGGTGTCTTTCTCTCTCAAACTTGTGATCTTCTTCTCAAGGACTTGGATTGTCTCTTTGTTTGATGAAATCTTTTGAGAGCATGCTTCATTAAGTTTCTTAAGCTGCATGTTCTCCATTGCCAGGAAGTTTCTTTGCCTTTCCGCATTCAATCCTCTCATTTCCAAATGTTCAGTGTATCCCAATAGCCCATCCTTGCCATCGCCTGTGAAATGTAAGAGGTTAGTGATATTAGCAAAGGTGTTGAGATGTAGAGAGAAAGAGAGAGAGAGACGAGACAAGAGACACACCATATACGCTCCCAAAGACTGATTCATATTGAGGACAAGATACAAATATATAGGTGAGACCAAGTTGAGTAGAGTGAGCCATATATAGCTCCAACATAATATGCAAGCAGGGAGTCCATATATCAACCAGTACTGAAGATATAATTGCTGCTCAATTGTAGTGCTCATCAGATCGTTCAAATTCATGACGTTGTCGTGCTGTGTTAGGTACATAGTGGGAACGCATGCTACAAGAGTTATCTTGTAATTTTTTAGATACATAATTATATTTCCTATAATGTACATATACATATGTAAGTATAAAAATAAGCTTTCTATCTCATCCTATTATTTTTCTCAAGGGTAACATATCCTTACTTTACCATCAGAAAATACTATGGGAAAAGCATCAATAGCTCCGCCTCTTTAACTTGGGGCAAAAAGCATTGATTCTTTATTTCTACTATTTCATTATCATCTCACACCCTAGCTAGATCCTATATCTAGGGTAAACTCCAATATATATATATTCTATGTATTTTTTATACTTTTCTTGTATTTCTTTTTAAATAGCTACTAGGAGAGAATCAAATCCTAGTGGGACACTAGGTGGCATGATTTCAAAGATACACTTATTTTAATTCATTATTGCAAGCATGATTACAAAACTTTGTCAAGGAGCAATGTCATGCTTTCATATGGCATGAGGTGTCCTTTAGAATTAAATGAAAGTCAAGGCTAAGGAGACCACATGAAGACTTTTGCTGCCATAAATGGACCCTATTTTGATGAATTTTTTACACAAGGTTCCAATCCGAATTGTAAAATGATTTTAAAATGAAAATCGTAGCTAATGAGCTGAAGTTTCTGCCCATATTCTTACTTTTTTATTTGGAGCTACGGTTGAGGAGATATGATCAAAATGCTGGACTCCAGTCTGCCCACATCATGCAGGGACAGCTCATTTCCAACTTTTCCAATTCCTGTTCACACAGGCTCCTCTCTTCTTGTGTAAACCCTTGTGGGTTCCCTTCACCTATAAAAGTGGACCTCTTCTTCCTTGGAAGGAACTCAATCATTCAAGCCATTGATGAGAGGAATTCTTGAGGGAGTGAGTAGTAATGCCTAATTGTACTTAGCCCCATTAACATAAGCCCAAGCCTACACTTTCTCCTAGAGGAAAACTAGCCATTCTTGTACGCCATCCTTGGATGATCAACTCTAATCAAAGAAGGTGTTGTACTTGGCATATCAATCAAAGTGGAATTATCCACTCTTCTTCTCTCTCCATCAATAATGGTGCCGAAGGGTTTCAAGTAAGATGTGTTCTACATTGATGTTTTCTTGATTTCTTGTTGTTTTCATTTTCATCTCTAATCCAACATATATATATGTATCTAATCTCATCTCCTTAACCAAACCTATCTCTCTCATTCATTCATCCTCTCTAGGTTCTCTTTGCTACAGGTACATCTCTCCCCGCAATATCCTTATTGCCTACAGGCAAGAATAGGGCTTGGGAGGGAAACTTCTCATCTCTTCACTTCTCTCATATCTACATTTCTCACATACTATCCTAGATGAATAACCCACATGATGATCATTTCTATCGCTTTCACTATGTAAAATCTATTAGAATTAACGTATGGATTAGCCGTAAAATACACTTTCAACAATGTATAGTGTTTCTCTTCGGCCCTGAAAGGCTCAATGAAATACTTCTATCACCGGATCCCATCATACTACCTCTCATAGACTATAATTTTTCTTTTGATGTAAACGTAGTTATCTTGCTATGAACCAAGAGGATTTGTACACACAATTAATCCCAATCACTAGACAAAATATATATATTCCAAAGAACAGTTCGTAGCCTATTTGGCCAGCCAAGATTGAATGCCATTAACTCATCGATCAACCCTTTCATATTACCCATGATACGATATGACCATAGCCTTGATGTTTTCATCTTCGTATTGTTTTGACATTCTCTTTTGCGTTCTTTCTTTGTGTGTGTGAATTCAAGAGAGAAAGAATGAGTCTTCTTTGATTGCACTTCTTTCCAAACCCTATTCTTCATGGCATCTATGGTTTAACTCCTTCATATAGTTTTTGTTGAGCTCTCTCACAAACTCTCACAGCCATAAGCCCGGTGCTTTCCTGGCAAGACCGCAAATTTCTCGACATATTTTTGGTGAACCGGATGCAAACAAGCCGGGGTGAGAGTACATAAAGATGGTTAGCAAAGTGGAGCAGCTATATGCTGAAATGAAAGAGCTTGAAGACAGATGCAAATGGCTTGAAGAAGAAGACCGGATTCAAAAAGCGATTGAAAGCGCTATGCAATCCGTATATAATGAGCTTAATATATTCGAAGGCTATGATCCAGAAGGATATCTTGAGTGCTATGTGACAGAGATGAGGCTTCAAGAAATTCCAGACGCTCGAATGATTGCAGCATTTGTTGAACTTGTGAGTGATGATTTCAAGCACCAAGTTCAAGACTATGCAAGTGTATATGCAAGCAACTGGGGTGAGTTTTCTACAGCTATAACACGGGTATGCTTGGAACATCAAGACCAAGAGATGGAGCAGAGTGGAAGTGGATGTGACCAGCTAGAGTTGGTGTCTCCTATAAGCCATGCAAGTGTCAACATATCCATACAGGCCAATTTAGAAGCAGTAATAGATGCATATCTTTTGCAAGATGCAAATTTATTGTATGCAGATGAAGCAGACATAGTGCAAGCTATTTATGCACGTTTGGGTCTTGTAAACTTTTTATCTCGAGATAATGACTTTCATGATGCTATCCAAGCGCCTGAAACGGCTCAAAGCGACTTAGAGGATGATGCAAACTCGTCGGCTATGATAGATGATTTGGACGCTCCTTTTGATTCGTTTGAAGATGCACATGAGTGTATATACAAGGATGAGGATGCTATGGTTTTGAGAGAGGATGTGAAGGGAAAACAGGTGGAAGACGGCTATATTAGTGATGTGCTACAATCTACTTTTGAGCAGATCCAGGAACTTTTACCAAGTTTAGAAGAGCCGGATGCCTATGCTGAAGACATATACCAGGATGAAGAAGTCATTATCAATGCTTTCCTACGCGAGTTTGATCCATGTGGTACTACCCAAATGGATATTGCTAGCTGCGAAAGTGCTAATTTAGAGGGGGCGACTGAAAATCTCTTCCTTTGTGAGTATAGCTCTGCTAGTAGCATTGCGGATTGTGAAGTACCTCAGCTAGACGAGGTGGAAGAAGAGGAGTGCATTGACAGAGTAATATGTATGTCTTGTATATATGGGGTAGCAGATGTAATGCAGATGACTCATGAAATTGTGTCTTATTTAGAGCTAGATGCAGCAAGATTTCACAATTCCATGGTAGAGGAAGGAATGACAGATGCAGATTCTCTGCATGAGGATTGGGGTTCTGCGGATGAAGCTATGAATCTTCAAGATTCACAAATCAAAGATAGAGAAGTGTTTGGTTATGCTATACAGGTTGAAGTGACATCAGAGGATAGAGTAGAAGAGCGAGAAACCTCTTGGGATATGGTCTGTGATGGGGGTGATATTTCTTATCTGTGTAAAGATGCAAATAAAGATGCTTGCCATAAAGTGCCTACTATACAGGGTTCTAAGAAATTCGGTTGCCTGCAGGTATGCAAACAATATCTGAGGCATAAAAGGGATTTAGTTCTTGTGTCACAGGGTATAAATTGCAAGCAAGTTTGTGAGCATCTATCTGCTATGGATAGGAAGGGTATACATGGTGATTCCTTGAAGCAAGAAGAGGATGCTAGCTCTATGCTGACACCAGAGTCATGTAATGAAGAAGCGTTCTCCCTAGAGGAGTGGAGACATGATTCAGTTGAAGATAATTTAGCGATGAGTCAAAAAGGAGGAAGGGGTGAAGATATTGTGTCAGAGACTAACTCCAAGGAGGTTTTTGAGCAGTCGGTTACAAGTGACTAGGAGCATACCTACCAGGATGATTTGGAAAGGGAATTAGACACCATATTTGAGAGGTATGCAAAGTTTTATGCTATAAAGCTGGAGAGGTATTTGATAAAAGGTGAGAGAATTCATGAGAGGTTTACCATGCACATTTCTGAGGTTTCTCTCGATGTTGAGAAAGGATATCTAGAGGATTCTTTTGAGAATGAAGATGCAGATTCAGACTTCTATGCGGAAGAGGTACATATGGATTTACAGGTTGGTCAGAAGGTTGAAGTGCAGTTTCAAAAATCTTTCAAGTATATTACAGGAAGCCTGGAAATGTTTTTTGAAGAGGAGGATGAGGAACTTATGTCTCTATGTCATGAAGATTTTGCGTATAATGGAGATTTGTTACAGATGTTTTGGAGACAGATGTATATAACAATTCCTTCTGATCTGAGAGCAATTAAAATATGCGGAGAATCTCAATACTTAGTACAATACAAGTTTTTGAGTTACCCATATGATCCTGGAGGAGGTCATGGGATGACAGGGGATACAATTGCTTTCACAAGTTACCATGAGGTTGGCACATGCCGGAGGATGTGCAGGTTTAGAGGGGGTGGATGTCGTGCTGTGTTAGGTACATAGTGGGAACGCATGCTACAAGAGTTATCTTGTAATTTTTTAGATACATAATTATATTTCCTATAATGTACATATGCATATGTAAGTATAAAAATAAGCTTTCTATCTCATCCTATTATTTTTCTCAAGGGTAACATATCCTTACTTTACCATCAGAAAATACTATGGGAAAAGCATCAATAGCTCCGCCTCTTTAACTTGGGGCAAAAAGCATTGATTCTTTATTTCTACTATTTCATTATCATCTCACACCCTAGCTAGATCCTATATCTAGGGTAAACTCCAATATATATATATTCTATGTATTTTTTATACTTTTCTTATATTTCTTTTTAAATAGCTACTAGGAGATAATCAAATCCTAGTGGGACACTAGGTGGCATGATTTCAAAGATACACTTATTTTAATGCATTATTGAAAGCATGATTACAAAACTTTGTCAAGGAGCAATGTCATGCTTTCAGATGGCATGAGGTGTCCTTTGGAGTTAAATGAAAGTCAAGGCTAAGGAGACCACATGAAGACTTTTGCTGCCATAAATGGACCCTATTTTGATGAATTTTTTACACAAGGTTCCAATCCGAATTGGAAAATGATTTTAAAATGAAAATCGTAGCTCCAGGTGATCATGATTGCAAAGTATGGCATCACCGTTTTGTTCATGCTGATTTCTCAAAACTCCTTGATCTTCAACGTCGTGATCTTGTTCATGGCATGGATCTTAAAGCCCATCCTCATATGGGAATTTGTGAATTTTGTGCTCTTGGGAAACACAATCGCAAACCCTTTCCTCTTTCAAATACAACTCATTCTCATGACATATTGGATCTTGTTCATACTAATATATGTGGACTGGCCTCTACCTTCTTAGAGATCACAATATTGCTACTTCATTACTTTCATTGATGATTTCTCAAGGTATACGACTGTATTTCTACTTAGACAAAAATCTGAAGCCTTATCTGTTTTCAAGCAATTCCACAAGGCTGCGGAACTTCAAACTGGTCGTCGCCTTAAGAAGCTTCGTAGTGATAATGGAGGCGAATATGTTTGTCGAGAGTTTGTGAGTTACTGTGCTGACAGTGGAATTCCTTCTGAACACACTATTCCATATTTGCCTCAACAGAACGGTGTTGCTGAATGAAAGAATCGCACTATTCTCAATGCTGTAAGATGTATGCTGATTCATTCTGGCTTATCTCGTGTTTTTTGGGCTGAAGCTACTTTGACAGCAGTATTTATTCAGAATCATCTTCCTACTACTACACCCTCTAGTAAGATACCCATCACAGCATGGACAGGTGACATTCCTTCTGTATCTCATTTTCGAACCTTTGGATGTATTGCTTATATTCATGTTCCCAAAGAAACACGAACAAAGCTTGATGCCCCTGGTCTTAAAGTTATTTTTATTGGATATTCTGACACTTCCAAAGGCTACAAATTCTATGACCCTTCCTCCAAGAAAGTAATTGTGAATCGTGATGCTACTTTTAACGAACAGCTTATGGGAGGCTCATGGTCCATGGATGAATCTGATGATACTAAATCATTGCTTCAAGCTTTTCCATTTCTTTCAGAAGATGAAACTCTTCCTATAGAGCAACTTTCCTCTTCACAACCATCCATTCCGAATGTCGCCAATGATGATATTGATATTTTTGTTGATCTGTCTATTGATTTTGAACATGGCTCATGTCATGTTTATGATGACGATATTGCTGATAATGCTTTTTCTACTTCCGAAGATCCCATTACTTATGATGAAGCTATCTCTTCACCACAAAAGGATGAATGGCAAGAGGCTATGGAAGCAGAGTACGATTCTCTTATCTCTAAAGGTACATGGATACTAACTGAATTACCTCCTGGTCGTACAGCTATTAAATGTAAGTGGGTGTATAAGACAAAAGTAAAAGCAGATGGATCTTTTGACAAGTTCAAGGCGCGTTTAGTTGCAAAAGGTTATTCCCAAGTAGCTGGTGTTGATTATCAAGAGACTTTTTCATCAGTTGTTCGCATTACAAGTGTTCGAGTTTTATTGGCATTTGCTGTTCAATTTGATTTAGAAGCTCATCAAATGGATGTGCGAATTGATTTTCTTAATGGTGACTTGGAAGAGGAAATTTATATGGAACAACCAGAAGGGTTTGTTATTCCAGGTAAAGAATACCTTGTTGCTCAACTCCATAAGGCACTATATGGTCTCAAACAAGCTTCGCGAGCCTGGTATAAAAAATTTGATCTTTTTCTCACCTCTAAAGGATTCATCTCTTGCTCGTCAGACCCCAACTTATACATAAAACGCCAAGGTAGCAGTTTTGTGATTCTTGCTCTTTATGTGGATGATACCATCCTTGTTTCCAATGATTTGGGATTTCTTCAGCAAGTGAAAAAGTTATTGTCTTCTGCATTTGATATGGTGGATCTGTTGAGCTATATATAGAGACACTATATATAGCTCAACAAGACACTATATATATCTCAACAGGATCTTGGAGAGATTCACTCATGTCTTGGCATTCAAATCCAACGGAACCATACAAAAGGTATTTTATTCCTTCGACAGTCAAAGTTTATTGCAAATACTATTCAAAAATTTGGTATGGAATTTGCACATTCAGCCAACACACCTTGTCTTGCAAGCTCTACGAAGAACACTTCTGACAATGGCGGTCAACTTGTCACAAATCAACCTTATGCTAACTTGATTGGATGTCTTCAGTTTGTTGGCATGAACACTCGTCCTGATATTCTGTTTGCTGCTTATTATCTTGGACAACATCTTACATGTCCTTCTCTTAAGCATTGGTATGCTGCAAAGCGTGTGTTGAAATACTTGAAAGGCACTACAGATTTTGGTTTAGTCTATCGACGACAACTCACATCGGATTCTATGCAATCTCTTTCTCTTTTGGGTTACACAGATGCAGACTGGGCAAGCTCACATTTATCTATGCGATCTACTAGTGGAAATTGCTTCTTTATAAATGGTTGTCTTGTTTCTTGGACTAGCAAGAAACAACGTTGTGTTGCAGTTTCCACGACTGAGTCAGAATATGTTGCGGCATCACTTGCAGCTCGTGAGTTGATTTGGCTTCGACAATGTTAACCCTCACGGCACACGGACACCCCATCACCTACGATGGACGCGTATTATGTATTTGGTAGAGTCAGGTACCGGGCTTGTCGGACCAATAGGGAAAGGTAGAGTGATCGTCGATGAGAGGCGCACTTTAACTTGGACATTCAAGGGATTAGTTGGCTAAGCATGGGCACCCAAGTGTGAATGGGGTGAGCTCCTATAAAAGCCAACTAAACCTAATTTTTACTCATTCTCTCATTTGTGCAATTGAAGAGTGCTCTTGCTCCATCTCCATCTTCTTCTTCTTCACCTCCTTGTGTGTGTGTGTGAGAGAGAGAGAGAGAGAGGGAGAGTGTGTGTGCGATCGAGCATTACGAAGGCACGACGGCGGCGAAGCGGTTGAGCGCGGCACGACTGCAGCTTCTTCTTCATCGCGGCGAGGAATCCACCACGAAGGCGAGCGTAGAGCGGTGAGTGACACACCCTTTGTTTTCTTGAGCTTGTTAGTTTAGGCTTGTTGTGTGCTTGGAGCCGTTTGTGGCTCGCATACGGTGTATTGGCAAGTCCCTTGCTTCGACAGTGCGGCAAGGAGCGCACATTTTTGGCGCCGTTGTCGGGGATATGCCCTACACTAAGCTCGGTTAGCACTTTACGCTTCCTTGTGGTGCAATTTCTATCATAGGAAAGGCAGGGAAGGAGTGTGTGGAGATTTCTGTTTTTTGCGTTTTCTGCATTTTTTGCCAAGTTTCAATTTCTGTTATTGTCTGCGTTTTTTCAATTTCTGCAATTTCTGCATTTTCAAGTTCTGCGTTTTCAATTTCTGTATTTTTCAATTTCTGCAATTTTTTGCATTTCTGCGTTTTTTCAATTTCTGCAATTTCTGCATTTTCAAGTTCGGCGTTTTCAATTTCTGCAATTTTCTGCATTTCTGCGTTTTTTCAATTTTCTGCATTTCTGCATTTTCAATTTCAGCGTTTTCAATTTCTGTATTTTCTGCATAAAAAAAAAAGAAAAAAAAAATTCTGAAAAAAAATAAAATAAAAAATTAATTATTTTTATAAAAAAAATTAAAAACGCGAGAGAGCGGGCGGCGAATTTTTTCGAAAATAAAAAACGTGACTCTTAAAACGGACGGGTTGGTTTGTATAAAAGATAGATCGGGATCGGGATCCCAAGCCCAGGCCCAGGCCCAGGCCTTAGTCCTCAGTCTTATGATATATACTAGACTCACTCTTATATATATACCCTACTCCCTCAAGAGAGAATGAGAGCATGTGGGACAAGTCCTCCACACTCTTCTTTTCTCTTCCCACTTGCACCCTTAGACTTTCTAGTTTGGGCCTAGTTCCCTACTGGAAATTGACAGTTTTAGGGATTCCGAGGGCATAGAGTGACCAAACGGAGGGCTGTAAAGCACGGCACAACCCTCTGACCGATACGCTCCTTTCGAGCTATCACACGGCCCATTCCACGACACGCTCTAAAAAATCTAGCAAAAAAACAAACAAAAAACACGCTAAAAACTAGTCACAAGGCCTCCTAGAGCAGCTTTTCGACACCTTGGGGTATCAAAAGCACATGCACTTACGCTCTGGGCGGGTGTTAGAGCACGATCACATTGGTAGTGCCTCTGTTCATACGGACACCCATTACCCATCCACGATAAGCTCTAGACCCTCAGCGGGGACACAAGGTAGCACCACCCAAGACCCTAAAATAGCCGCTAGTGATTCCTCCTCCGACTCAGAAATCATGGAAGCATACCCTACCCAAAACACTGAGAGAGAAGGCCATGCACATCCCGAAGCTCCACAGCCTAGTACTAGTATGTTTAGCCGTTTCATGGAAACATTAGGTAGAGCTACTCGCTCGGAACCTGATGCAAATGAAGCACACGAAGGGGGTGGGGAAGTGGAATCTCCTTTCACATCGCACGTGGACCCCACACCCCTAAAGAGTGTCCATGTGGATATCCTGCCAACTTCTTACCAAGAAGACCCTGTTGAACTGCCTCCTTCAGAAGTTCCCTCTAGAGTACCGTTGCTGACAAGTAAAACCACGGGGAGCAACATTGCTTCTACCTCACAAGAAACCATTAACACGTCGACTCTAGAAGGATTTTTCATTAATGATCATTGGACATACGACCTCCACACTGAGGTGTTGACGGATCTACACTCTGGCCATGCCTACCATGTAGGATGGATAGAGATTGTACAATCCACCTCTAGTGCCACGAGCATCGAAGATCAACAGAAAATGATCTGTAATGTTATCCATGGCATTATTCAATCAGAAAGGCAAAACCGAGGGGTAAATATACTCTCAACTGGCCCCATGAGATTTCTGGATACGAGCAAGGCTCAACAGCCTACTCTATCACAAATGGAGACTCCTCTAATGAGTCCCATGGACCCATCTTACGTCATTTCACCTGGGGTCTCTATGCAATCTGAGCCTCCGAGCGACAACTTTAGCTTCCCTAACTTGGCTCAACCCTCTATTAAGGAAAACCCAGTGCTCACTCCAGGGATAAGCCTGACAGAGAATGTACCGATGACATCTACGGTTAGCGCAGTGCCACTACCTAGTGTCGTAGTACCTAATATGGGGCCTCGACCATATGTGCCTCTAGCCCCTTATGCACACATGGCCCCCACACCTCCAATTGTACCACTTGCTTATGCTCCTCGAGTGCCGCTCCCTAGCTCTTATCCGAGTGGACCTATGCCCGGTTATGTTCCATATCCTGCATCATCTACACATATGCCAAGACCGGTACCCGCTCCTCTCCCACATATGATTCCAAGAGTACCTCCACCGGCCCTACCTCCTCACATAGGTGACTTGGCAGCGTTTGCTCAAACCATAGGTCGATCTATCGCGGAAAATATGCGTCATGCATCTGATAGAGAGCCTAGAAGTAAGGCAGTACAAATTGCCAAACTCACGCAAAAATTCAATGGGGACGAAGATGCTAGGAAACACATTGAAGTGTTTGAACAAGTATGTGATTCCTTAGGGGAACGCAACGAACTACATAAGTGCAATGCCTTAAGCTTGACATTAAGTGGGAAGGCTGGAGATTGGTATAGAACCCTAAGGGTGGACGAGAAAACAATCTACCCTACCCTTCGAAGGTTGTTTCTAAAGGAGTACATACGAGAAGGTGTTCTTTGGGGTGTAGCATCTCAGCTACAGAAGGCCGAACGTAAGGAAGGAGAGTCAGTAAGGGACTTCATTAGTCGTCTAAAGCACTTAAACTCTCGTTGCCCTGTAAATGAGCGCTTCAACAATAACCAACTGCTTGATCGATTCATTCGAGGGTTGAGGAATGAAGGAATCTATAATGGACTAGTGATTAGAGGTATCACAACCTGGGAAGATGTCACTGCCAATGCAATCCAATTAGAGGACAACTTGATGATAGCAGGCATGAGGGTGTCTACTGACACGAGATCCACTAGCTCACAAGCCATTGAGTATGAACCCATGACTGCAAAGCCCATTGCCAATGAGCCAAAGGTATTTGAGACATTCTTGACAGACCTCACCAAGGCAATCCAAGAGTCTCTTAAGGATAATCGACCCCCTCAAAATAGTCACATGTATCCAAGAAGGGAGCAACAATGGTGTTCCATTTGCTTAGGTCCACATAGCACTAGTGAGTGCCCTACGTTTAGAGTAAAATTTAATGGAACTTGCAACGCATGTGGTAGGTATGGTCACCAAGCTAAGGATTGTTTAATGATCAAACGTATGATGGCAAATAGACCACATGTAGCCTAGACGGATGCGCCTCGAGCTCCTGTATTGATGCCTACTCCACCTGTTGAGAAACTACCGCAACACATGGTCCCTAGATCTCAAAATGTTGTACAAGCTACACCGCTACCACCTCCTGTGCTAGGACCGCAGCCCCCGCATCCAAGAGTCGCCCCTATGAACCAAGTGGGTTGCGAGCCATCAAATGCTTATGCAGATGGCTGTGAGGAGGAAATAGACACTAGTATTGCCTACGGACTTGATACATTGGAAGAATGTCCTATATACTACATGGAAGATTGTTGAGGACAAGTCAAAAAGCGGGTTTATCAAGCTGCTGCTCTTGCATCCAGAGGTCAAAATATCAACACCCAGGCTAGGAGGCCACCTCTTCAATGCTACGAGTGTGGTGGACCACATCGAGTAGCGGAGTGCCCTATTAGGCTGCAAAAGAATGCTGCACAGATGCAAATGAATCAAGGGAGCACGTCTGCAATGCCAATACTCACATGTAATCGTTGTGGCATAGATCACTTGATTTCCCAATGCCCCTATAACCCAAATGCGCCTAAAATCACACCCCTAAATTTGGTCGAAATTGCTAGTGTGACATCGCCAATACCACCCGTCGCACCCGCTTATGCGATTACACGGTCCATGCTTCAAGGGCCAGGCCATATCCTTGAAGAGAGAGATACCGCGTCAATTATCCAAGCAAAGACAAAGAAGACACGAAGGAAGAAGTCGCAGAATACGAAAAATTCAAAGCCAAGTTCCAAAACAAACATAGGAAAACCGTAACATGGAACCAAATGAAAACCGTAACATGGAACCAAATGAAAACCGAATAAGAGAAAACCATAAAGAGCCTCTGAAAACACCACAAGTGTTTCCAAATCCAATCCAAGACCCCCAAGATAAACCGCAGGGGCAAAAAGGGAAGAATCGTAAAAAGAAGATTGGGACGTATCCAAACCCAGTAGACGAGATTGAGCAGGTGAAACATCTAAGAGGTTTAGTGGAGGAGACTCAAAGGAAACTAGAACCAGAACCCATGCAGGTCAAAATTCATGACACAATGTTTCCCACACAAGTTCATCCACCCCACATGAACCATAGACCGTTATCCATATCTAGTATCATCCAAGAAGGGAGTGAGGAGAGGACATCAGAAAGTGAGCATACACCCTTCTTGTTGGAAAGGATGTTTAACGAAGGAATACCTGATCCCATTGAGGAATATGAGATTCCATCCTCACCAGTTCCTAGTCAAGGACCTACACCCTGCAAAACTCCAATGAATGTTGCCAAACTAGTGGACTTCATGTCTTCTGAGGTCCGAACCACGATCATAGCAAAGCTGTATGGAGATCCTGAGTTATTCCTTGCACTTCGAGCATTCCTTAATGGAGAGCTACGAACAGGATTACCGCAGTTTGCGCAACCAAATAGGCCTGGCTCGATTATGATTGATGAGTAAAATCATGTGCAATCACTTGAATTAGATGGACACGAGTCTGTGATCGAGGTACCCATTAACGAATTAGGGCAGTATTTTGAAGGCGACGAGTCTAATGCGACCCTACCCATCACTACCAAGGGATTAACTATAAAGGGAATTCTTGATGGTGGTGCGGGAGTTAGCATCGTTATAAAAGATTGTTGGGAATCCATGGGAAAACCCCGCCTCAGTGTTACTAACATTGTGGTAAAGATGGCAAATGGTACCATAGCCAAACCTATGGGGATGCTCAAGGATCTTAAGATCAAAGTTCTAGGACACAAGGTACGACATACGTTCATTGTAATGGATTTCTCTAAACACCTTATGTCATATGAAATGATTTTAGGACGACCATTCATGAGGGAAGCACAAATGGTTCACGATTGGTCTAAAAATCATGTCTATTTGCAATTCCAAGACTCTGTCCTTAGAGTGGATTTGGTGACTGGTAAGGTACACGCCTTAGGGAGTAAAACCATTATTGATCATCGCTCTGACACCACAGTTCACTCGGCCCCACTACAATATTGTTACACTTGTAAGAAGGATACAGACATTGGCCAAGATTCTCCTTATATGGATATCCTACCTGGGATGACGGAATCGGACAATGTGGATTGGGTCCACCTAGCATCAACCATAGACACTTGGGGAAATAGGGGGACGACCTGGGTAACACCTGAGGGGGATGAATTGCCTATACCCTTAAATATGCTACAAGCAATGCATATCGCTTCTGACAAGACTCATCCTAATGTAACGAAGAAAACATACAAGTGGGTCCCTAAAGCTTCCTTAGCGACCATAGCTAGTGCTAAAAAACAGAAGCCTTGTAAGAAACGTACCACTCGCTCCAAGAAAAGTAAGAAAATGTTGCGATGGATCCCTAAAC
The DNA here is from genome assembly GCF_014529385.1 of Adiantum capillus-veneris. NCBI lineage: Eukaryota > Viridiplantae > Streptophyta > Polypodiopsida > Polypodiales > Pteridaceae > Adiantum > Adiantum capillus-veneris. The sequence goes on from NC_140948.1 coordinate 42,757,589, forward strand.
GACTATTGGAAGCCCAAGGCTACTATCAAGGAAATGATTAAATCTGGGTGCCAAAACGTAGATTGTGCTCTTACCTATCACCTGACCCAAGTGAGCCCAATCCCGTATCTCCAAAACGAATCAATGATCGTGGAAAGGAAAAAATCACAGAATGCTACACACCAGCTCCCGAGCTAGTTTGGGTACCAAAGAAAGAACGATTTGTTCCACCTAGCTCAGGAAGGGGGGAGTCCCATGAATATTCTAGCTCCTCATGTAATACATCCATAGAGGTAAAAGCTTCTACACCGCCTCCATCTATAGTAGTGGATCTCAATGAAGCTACAAAAGAATCCACACCTCCCAGGGTTCAAGAATCACCTGATGAACCACTTCAAGTTCGATCCTGGGAGAGTACCTTACCACCCTTGCAACTTGACGAGGCACCTAGGGTAATAGAAAACTACTGGCAAAAATCCTCACCTATTACCAACTGGAACAATTGGTTTCAAAGGGTGACAAGCTCATTTCAAATGGTATGATCTACCTAAGCAAGGGGGGAGTGTTTGCTAACATCCATCATTCACTTGCTTCCCTCTCAACCTTTTTCCCTGACCTCTTAATCTCCAATCTTAGGGAATGTACATATAAAGCTTTATACTCACAAAAAAAAAAGGAGCAAGAGCAATTAGCAAACGAGTATGCACATTAAAGTCAAAACATTGACTCAGACCTACACATGTCACATCTGGTACAGTGAAACAGAAACCTATGCCATGAAACACCTTTGATCCTCATCACTTGAGTGATGGAGGGTAAGGTAAGATTAGTACGATAGGAGTGTTTCTGTTTTAGAGTTGAGTGATTAGCAAAGTTCTCCTTTCCCACTGATGTTCCTCCTGGAGGTATTCCTTTTGTTTCCTAGTGTGTACAGGAGCGTGTTGCTATTGATAGGATTTGGACCTTCATGGAGCCTTCAAATCAAGCGCGACCATCAACACAAACAGGTGTTTCTTATCCATTAGCATTGCCCTTATCTTTTTGCATCCATGTTTGTCTGCCTTGATTGTGATTGGTAGCATAATATTCAGTGCATTTGCTTAGTATCAAACATTTAATTCAATGTAATGTTTTGTCATAATCACTTGTTTAGGTGTAAAAATCAAGCAGTCCGACTAAGCTAGTTTGACCAAGCTAGGTATTAGAAATCTTCTCTTAATACCATGGGGAATGCCTTCCTAATAAGCAATGGTTACTTAGGTTCTTAATCCGATTTAGGCAGCATTGTATGAAATGTACTAGGGCTTTCTAGTGGGCTTAACCCTATCGACCTTTAGCTTAAGTATTATAAAGGGAGTTTACTAATGTGATGAGCCTGGGGAGTGTAACAGTGTTATATGACCCCCCAAAGTTACAAAATTAAAATGCTGAAAATGAACAAACAAAAAATCAAAGTGCCACAATGTAAAATTTTAAGCTGGAAGAGAAATCTCGGCTTGATTTGGTACTTCACTCACATGTATCGCCTATGGTACTAGAGCCCTAGAGGTTCCCAGTGTGGGCGCTTTTCCTTGAAAAGCAAAAAACCCAAGGCATACAAAATAAGCACACACATCATAATTGAATCAATGTGAAAAGACTTTGGGGGGTCAAAGAAAAAGTAATCAGTCAGGCGATGATTTCATGAGAAATTTCTTTTATGGTAGCTTAACTACAAAGTTTTCTAGATATAGCCTCTAGTCAGCCCTCGAACATCAATACTTGGCTCTCGCGATTAAACAACTTAATTGACCACTGAAAATTGAGAAGATTACCCATGGTATTAATATTCGATCTCTAGTGCTTTTCGACCGTCAAATTAGCGACCCCATACTTGTTTAATTTTCTACCTTTACATCTGTTTATGCATTTGATTACATTGAAATTTAATGTTCATTGCTGACAAATTGTTTGAAATTCTTTTTCCAATCAATGTGTCTACCTAAAACTGCATATGCTTTTTAAGAGAATGCCATTACTGTGCCAATGTTGTTTGATTTTGCAGTGACTGAAGAAGGCTAAGGACATTCATCTCAAATGCTCTTCCACCTCGACGAACCAGCTTCAACTCAATAGCTTCTGAGGACGGAATCTACATCAGGAAGGGGGGCATGTTAACCCTCACGGCACACGGACACCCCATCACCTACGATGGACGCGTATTATGTATTTGGTAGAGTCAGGTACCGGGCTTGTCGGACCAATAGGGAAAGGTAGAGTGATCGTCGATGAGAGGCGCACTTTAACTTGGACATTCAAGGGATTAGTTGGCTAAGCATGGGCGCCCAAGTGTGAATGGGGTGAGCTCCTATAAAAGCCAACTAAACCTAATTTTTACTCATTCTCTCATTTGTGCAATTGAAGAGTGCTCTTGCTCCATCTCCATCTTCTTCTTCTTCACCTCCTTGTGTGTGTGTGTGAGAGAGAGAGAGAGAGGGAGAGTGTGTGTGCGATCGAGCATTACGAAGGCATGACGGCGGTGAAGCGGTTGAGCGCGGCACGACTGCAGCTTCTTCTTCATCGCGGCGAGGAATCCACCATGAAGGCGAGCGTAGAGCGGTGAGTGACACACCCTTTGTTTTCTTGAGCTTGCTAGTTTAGGCTTGTTGTGTGCTTGGAGCCGTTTGTGGCTCGCATACGGTGTATTGGCAAGTCCCTTGCTTCGACAGTGCGGCAAGGAGCGCACAGACAAATGCTGGTTGATATTGGTCACTCTCCTCTTTCTAGCACACCCTTGCGGTGTGACAACCAAAGTGCTATTAGTCTTGCAAAAGACTATGTTCAACATAATAAGTCAAAGCACATTGCTGTCCATTATCATTATGTCAGGTATGAAGTACGCAAAGGAACCATTATGGTTGAACACTGTCCAAGTGACCAGATGATTTCAGACATTTTGACCAAAGGCCTCAACGAGTCACGTTTCATCCTCTTGCGCTCGGAGCTTGGAGTTGCTTCGACCTCACTCTTTCTAGATTAGCTTCTTTGCTATTGTAATAGCTTTGTACATATGGCATTGTAATCTTTTAGGTACCATGCACTATGCACACTCCACATTTGCACATTGTGATCTCTAAGTCACTTGAATATTTGTACATAGATGCACAATTCACTTTCACATCATCATCGCTGGTTCATATTTTCACATTGTATAGGGGCTTGGGTTTTTCCCTTGAACTCCCCAAGGGTTTTTTCATCCAAAGCTAGAGACCTTTGTTTGAGTGGGGGTGTTGGAGCTATATATGGCTCACTCTACTCAACTTGGTCTCACCTATATATTTGTATCTTGTCCTCAATATGAATCAGTCTTTGGGAGCGTATATGGTGTGTCTCTTGTCTCGTCTCTCTCTCTCTTTCTCTCTACATCTCAAGAAAAGGGAGGTGGCACATTTGTCGTAGGATCCTTTGGATAAATAAACCTATCTGTCCACAAATCCAAATGATGTTCCTTGTTTGTCCTTCAAGTTCTTTCTCCGATTGAGATAAGAAAGACTCCCTCCTACGTTTCTGCAACGGTGCGTACTCTTGCAATACATCAACATGAAGATGATGTGTGTTCTTTCTTTGGGTAAGTGTTAAAGATGAAGGGTCTGAGGATTGTAAGTTCAAATTAGTGTTTTCATCAGGAAAAGATGCGTTCTCCATTCCTAGAGTTGATAGAGAAGAAGACGGAGAAATGTCTCAGGTTTTGGGAGGGAAAGCCATATTCTCAAGTTTAGAGTTGATAGAGTTCGTGTGGCTTATGTTTCTGGAGGGAACGCTTGTAAGTTGGCATTTCAGATCATTAGTCATACGATTAGTTGGATTCCTGACAAGAGAATGAAGGATAAGAATGATAAAGACGGAGGCTACCTACCAAAGAATGTCATTTTGGCTTTTTGTTGCGCAAAAAAGTATCACATAAAATGCACAATTTAACATTTTTATTTTCTCTCTCTAAGCCGACGCGGCACTTCTTACCGGGCCCAAAAGTGAGTCCAACTTTCTCCTAATGATTGGTGATCACTCTTAACCCTAACCGACAAGCCTCGACAATAACATTATACACTACTAGCGGGTCCGCAAAGCTCAGCCCATGGCTACACAAAAGGTGGTCGCTTGGTGGTAACATGCCCCCCTTTCTGATGTAGGTTCCGCCTCAGAAGCTATGAGAGAAATCCCATTTTGTCCATGTTGTAGAGCGTCTGGATTTGAATCTGCAAGGCAAAGTCACTGTTTATGCAAGAGGAATTATATCGCACTAAATCACGAGAGGAATGTAAAGTACATGTGGAAATGAGTAAATGCAAGATTTATGAAATGCTAGACTGCCATTAAGGACAAATAAATTTCACTTTGATGAAATTAATTAATCAAGATTTTTGGGCTTATGAGTGAGTTTATCAATTAGTTAGCTATGACTAAGGTTAAAACAACTACTCTAGTACTAGCTAAGCTAAGAAGATTATCTAAATTCAAGATTCCCTAGTTGTGTTTTTCAGCTTTGATTAGCCAACTAGGTCCCACAACTCCAAATGAAAGCTTGAAATTTTAACTACAAGCTCGATGGAAGGCTTTTAAATGTCATTTTTCTTCTTTCTTCTTTTACTTTGGTTCACAATCATTTGACATGTGTGCTTATTTTTATGTCCGGAGCTTTTTGCTTCTCAAGGAAAAGCACCCACACTCAGAACCTCTAGGGCTCTAGTACCATAGACAATACATGTGAGTGAAGTACCAAATCAAGCTAGGATTTCTCTTCCACTAGCGTAAGATTTTTCATTTGTGGCACCTTTGTTTTTTGCTTCCATTTCCTTGGTATTCTCACTAGTGTCTTTTGTTGTTTAAGTGAGCAAGCTTCTCTATGCGTAAAAAGGTCCTAAGGTCTTAAACACTCGGATAATTTTATCAACTAGAACTAGTGTCAAGTAAATGAGTTAACCTAAAGTCACGGTCTCCTAATCTCAAGGCTCATCTATAAGATTAAAATCTAGTTCAATCAACTTAAGCAAAAACAAATTTATACATCTATAATGGCAGATAACAAACATAACTATTGCACTCAAACAAACCATGAAAAACCACAATTAGCAATTATATATATCCACCAGCATGAATCATGGAAAGTAGTACACCTGGAGGTATGGAGTTGCTCATTTCGTCAAAGCAAATGTCCTCAGCCATATGGACGGAAATCCATATAAGTCCTACATAACAATATCAAGGCACTATAGCTCTAAGAGGCATGTCAGTGTGAAAAAATTAAAACTCCAACAGCTTTGAAGGTATTCACCCCAATTATCTACCAACTTTCGATAAGCATCACATGCCCTTATATTTAAGTCATTATGTAGTAGATTTATTTTCCTTTATCCTAGCACTCACATTTGCTTGATATCCTCGCCTCTTATATCTCTTACTCTTCTTCTCTAAGTTTCGATTATGGCTGATCTCTAGTGAAGAGTCACTAGATGAACCGCTACTTGTGTCTTCTGCTCCCTTGGATAGATTGTCATCTAGGGTACCACTGGGTCCTGAATGGTTTGTCCCCACATTTGCACTAAGATTTAACTCAAATTATTTATCCTCAGAGTCAATTTCAATTGATAATTTTGACCCCAAATCGTGTGGGCTATAGTCTTGTGAGACGCTACTAGTTCCAATGCCAATCAGACCTTCATCTTGTAGGTCATCAGAAGCTACATGCATTTATTCTAGCATATTTAAGGGTATGAGTGGTGGAATTTCATCCCCCTCAAGTGTTACCCTGGCCGTCCCCTTGTTTCCCCAAGTGTCTATGGTTGTGGCTAGGTGGACCCAATGCACATTGTCCGACTCAATCATCCTAGGTAGTACATCCATATAAGGAGAATCTTCCCCATCATCAGTGTCCTCTTTACACGTGTAACAATAATGCAATGGGGCCGAGTGAACTGTGGTGTCAGATCAATGATCAATTATAAACCTGTTTCCTAGAGGATGTGCTCGACCAGTGTGGGACGCATGTCTAACCTCACCATCCTATCTTATTGCAGTATTAGAGAAAACCACGATTAAATTGTCAATCCATGGGACGAAGCTGACTCCACTAGTGCATAGAGTCTACAAAAGGTTTTCAATCTCTCAAAAAACAACTAACAACTCGCATCTAACTCAAGCTACACTCAAGTGACTGAAATCACCAAAAGCCAATCGCTCATGGACAAACAAAATGTCTGTTACAACATCAAATGACATCCAAATGTAATGAAACTTCTAGGACATGTTTATAAGACCTAAGCACACATTCTTATGGTCTCAAACTCCACTTTAGGTCAAGTGGGGCAAGAGGGCACATGTAGTGCATCCGGTGCATCTCCTTAATTTACCTCAGGTATATCAGCAAGAACATCTTCAAAGTGTGTCACAATGCTTTACTTAGTAATTTTGGGTGCTTGGAAAAGCTTTGAAGAGCTTTATAACTGTCTCAAAGTGCACCACTTAGAGCCTGCAAATGCTTGAAAGCGCCAAAAAAGTGCATCTTAGTGTGCTTGAAAGCACCAAAAAAGTGCTTCAAAGTCTTTTAGAGCGCTTCCAAAGTGCACTAAAGTGATTCATGGTTCTTGAACTTTAGAGTGCTTCAGAGTGCTTTCTTAACTCTAAAGTTATTTCGTGTGCTGCAAAGTGCCACAAAGTGCCCTGGAGTGTTCTTGCTTATCGGCAAGAGGGCACATGTGGTGCATCTGGTGCATCTCCTCAATTTACCTCAGGTATATCAGCAAGAACATCTTCAAAGTGTTCACAATACTTTACTTAGTGATTTTGGGTGCTTTCAAAAGCTTTGAAGTGCTTTATAAGTGTCTCAAAGTGCATCACTTAGAGACTACAAATGCTTGAAAGCGCCAAAAAACTGTATCTTAGTGTGCTTAAAAGTACCAAAAAGTGCTTCAAAGTATTTCAGAGCGCTTCCAAAGTGCACTAAAGTGATTCATGGTGCTTGAAAGTTCCACAAAGTATTTTAGAGTGCTTTCTTAACTCTAAAGTTCTTTTGAGTGCTGGAAAGTGCCACAAAGTGCCCTAGAGTGTTCTTAAATAACACCGAGCACCAACACTTTTTTCCCACTAGCGAGAAAGTAAAAATATTCAAGATAAATACTAGGATGCAGTAGAAATCTTATATTTATACTTGGAAATGCATATCTCCATTATGGAAAATATTCTCATGCATCTAAAAAACAAGGATTAATCTCGTAGTACTCATTCCCACCATGTACATGCCACAACATGGCATCCAACCCCTCTAAACCTACACATCTTCCGGTATGTGCCACATTTGCTCTTTGCAAGATCAGTCCTCTTGTATATCTTCCTTGCTTTCTTCTTCACTTGCACATTTCAAAGCTTCATCTTCACTTTGATTGTCACCTGTGTTTTCTTTTTTTAGCATCTTCTCGACTATTCTCTTCTCTTCTCGTAAACACCTTGATTCTTTTCCCCGCAATGCGAATCTTTATCTCTATCCCATCTAGTTTAGACAAGCTCTAAGTAGCATTTTCATGCACATGATTTACAACGTACGATCCATACCATCTTTTTGAGAACTTAGGCATGACTCTGTGTTGGTTATCAAGGCTACTATCATACATTAAAACCGAGTCACCTTTGTCAATTGATTTACTCCTGAGACAATGTCGCTTATCAATGTAGTCCTTGTTTTTCAACCTTGCATTTTTTAGTCATTCTTTTGTAGCCTCAATGTCTTCAGGTCTTCTTTCTAGTTGCCTTATGCACAATACAAGGAGACCTTCCCTTCTAAGCCCCACTTGCCAAGGTAGTAAATTCCATGTGGGAATTGTATCTTTAATCAACATCACTGGATTTTGACTATACATCAGCTCCACAGGCATATAGTCAGTTACTGAGCTATGTGTTATACGATCAACCCATAAAGCATATAGAAACAATGTTGGCCACTCACCAAATTTCCTTGGAAAGTCTTAGCCAAATCTTTGATGATAGAAGGATGTCCTCTTTCACTCTTTCCATTGCCTTCAGGGTTGTAAGCTGTAGTAAGACAAATCTTGATTTGTACTCTAGAAAAAACATCCCTTGCTTCCTTAACACCCATTTCACCTCTGTCTATAGTGATATTTCCCACACAACCATTAAAAAAAATCATCTCATCCAGAAGGAATTTTCATATAGATTCTGTGGTTTTAGCTCTTAATGTTCGCCCTTCAACTTGGTTGGTTAGGTCCTCTTCTGCAAGAACAAGTATCTCATTTGCTAGAGTCCTAAAGGCATTATGACTAGATCCACAACTCATTTATGGTGCATGTCTAGTGGATGTGTAGGGTTCAATCCATCACGATGTTGGACATTTGAATACATTTGACCAGGTACACATGACTCTATGAATTGAGATACATCTTCATACACACCCTTCCACGTGGTTTCCCACACACCCCAGTGTCCAGCCCATAGACTCTAATGAAAATCTTGCATGAGGTTTACTTGAGTCTCTTTTTTACATATAACCCTTTGTGATGTAACATCCTTTTGTTTAGAATGCTTGAACAAGTAACCATGTGTCAAAAAGTACTCGTATGCTTTCCTGAGTATCCTCCTAAATTTTTGTTTAGACCAATCATCATGTTTTGTTAGAGTACTCAAGTAACTTCCAATAACAAGTCAGTCACCTTCATAGAGCTCTTTAAAGAACAATTTAAGTGGATTAGTTATGCAAACATTGTTACGTTTGACATGAGAGATAGAATAGAACTTTGTGCCTACATATATCTCTCGTTAATCATCTGTGAGTCATCTTCATACCTTGCCCTTGATAGCATATCTTCCATTGTATTGTCTTTACCTGCAATGTGCTTAAACTCGAGATTTAAGGACTTAATGTAGGAAATCCACAACAACATAACAATGTATGGCGTTGAGCAGCTTGTAATCATCCCAAGAAGTAGTAGAAAATCTGTTTCTACAACCGCACATGCACCAATTAGGTACTCTTTCCCATTTTTTAAGGATGTAACCATACCCCATAACTCTCTCTTTATCTATGGATAGTTTCTTTGGTGAGCACTTAGTACCTTTGCTACAAATCTCACTACATACCTCTGTCCTTCTTCGTCATCTTGCCCTATTTCCCATCCAATTCCTGTAGGACTGGTGTCTACTGTCACAATTACTAGCCTTTGACATTCATAGTCTACCTTTCTCAAAGTTGGTGCTGACTAGAGCAACTCCTTTAGCTTTTTCATGGCTTTTACACGTTCTTCTATCCATTTAAAGTTTTGATTCTTTCTAAGAAATTGATAAAGAGGATCAGCTATATGTGCATAATGTGGAATTCAAATAACATAAAAGACACATGCTCCCAGAAATCTTCTAACATCATTGATGCTAGTTCATGTTTCTTTCATTCTTTGGACGGCATCTACTGTTGTTGGACAAGGTTGTCTACCATATGGTCTGCACATGGGCCCCATAATGAGCACTTCATTGACACCATACATAGACTTTCTCCCTGACAAAGTAAGATTCACTTCCTCCAACCTAGATAGAATTCTATCACAATTATTTATGTGATTTTCCACAAACCTGCGACATCCTTGAGATCTGAAGCTTCAGCTTTCTTCACATCCTTTGATAGGAAAATCATCAATGAAAGGCATTGTGATTTGAGGAATAAAGTCACGTAAGACCTTATTCATCCCATTCATCATATGTGATTTGAGGAATAAAGTCACGTAAGACCTTATGTATCGCATTCATCATATCTTCAACCGAGTTGGTTTCTCCCTAAAGCAAGGTACACATCCTTAGCATACTCTCGCATGAGGTTACTGTCAGCAAAATATAATAGAATAGAGCTTAGTTTTATTTAGGTAAGTTAGATTTTGACCTGTGGATACTTTCTCACCTCAAAGTGAACATAGATAGGAATTTTGTTGTCCTATGTAGAGCCATCACACTATGCTCTCACTGGAATCAAAATTTAAGAATCTCATGTCCAAATACATTGATATTACATTATCTTTATTTGGATCGCTACGTCTATCATACCGTGTGATTGTACACGTGCATCAAATGCAGATAGATAAGATTTCAAAGATCTACCATGGAGTGTGAGAACTTCATGTTCGCACTTCAGATAGATATGACAATCGTCAAAGATTGCAATTAATCCTTATTTCCAATGAGAAGCAATTGCAACATCTGATCAATATTACCGATTATCGTAATGTGTGAAAGCTTTAAGCTTGCACTTTAGATAAATCGATATAGTGCAATGGACTAAAATTATCGATTATTGTAATGTGTGAAAGCCAAAATCTTGCACTTTAGATGAATCAATATAGTGCAATGTGATTGAAACGTTTTGTTTGAAGTGATGAAGTTATTTAGTTCATCAAAATATGATTTGATTGACATGAGTTTATTGAAGAATGCAAAGACTATTATCGTCTCTTGTTAATTGATGATGTAGCACGAGATTAATTGATAATGTGGACAGATTTTGATCACTATATTGATCAATAGAGCATTGCTTGTGTAGTTTGCTGCTTTGAAGTAATTTTGTTTTTGAAATTAACAAGTAGATTTTTTGATCTCGCAACCTAAATTTTATCTGTCAGCATGGTGAGAGGACATGAGTGGAGTTACATCCATGAACTGCGTGCTGGAAAGAATATGTCTCGATTAAAATGCAAGACATGTGGCCATGAGTTTAGTGGAAATGTGACCGTAATTAAAGAGCATTTGTTTAAAGTCCTTGGTAATGTGTCCGCGTGTATGACATTGCCAAGAGATATTCATGCTAGATTGCCAAAATACGCTCGCATTGCAGAGAAAATTCTTGCAGCTTTTTTTTTTTGTTAATACCAAACAAGATGCAATGGATGTTGAAATGTATTTTGTCAATGAGAGGTAAGAACATGTCCCTACAGAAGCAAATTATCACACTCCCCAATCAACTCCTTTTCATAGACATGCTTCAACGTCCGCAACAGCAAATCCTAGCTCAACTAAAGTTAGTAAAGCATCATCGAATGGCCAAATTTTATATGAAGTGATAGATAAGCAATGGTCTCTTGAGTTGCAATTGAAATGGACACAAGCTTTTGTGGCATGTGGTATACCATTCAATGCTATGCACAACCCCGTATTTCAAGATGCTTTAATGAGCAGGGCCAAAAAAGGGTTTGTGCTTCCTGATTATAATAAGATGTGCACAGAGTATCCAGATAAAGTGAAAGACAGTATTGAAGCCATCGTCAAGCGCATGGTGGTGGAGTTTGTTCCTGCATATGGTTACACCATAGCGTTGGAAGGATGAACCCACAGATAGAAGAAGCCGCTCATCAATTTGATGCTTATCAATCCTAGAGGGTCTATGTTCGTAGAAGCCATTGATGTTGAGTTATATACAGGGGACCAGGGCTCTATATATAGAGTTACTCTATATATAGAGCCCTGGTCCCCTCTATATATAGAGTTACTCTATATAGCTCAACAAGTGACACCTCTTTAAAAGATAAGACCAATGATTATCTAGAAAGGATATATGAACGTGCCATAGCAAAGGTAGACAGATCAAAGAATGTGACTGTAATTGTCACAGGTAATGCATCCAATTACAAGGTTGCAGGAAGGGCTATCCAAGTTAAGTAACCATACATTACTTGGGTACCATGTGCCACGCATACTCTTAATTTGCTATTAAAAGACATTGGAAAAATGGTAGTTCTAAAACAAACACTTCTGGATGCTAATCATGTGGTGAAATTTATTAGAGAGCATCAAATTTTGTATGCTCTTTTTCGATTAAAATCACCCAACAAAACATTGTAGATGTTTTGTGCGGCAAGGTTTACAACCGCATATTATGTTCTTGCCACCTTGCAAGAAGTGAAGCCTGCATTGATTGAAACAGTAGTAGCTGATAGATGCTAGGATGCATGCAAGTATCCGAGCTACCAAGAGGCAGCTACAAGGTGTGTACAACTTGTGAACTTGCAATCTTTTTGGCGCAATGTAGAGAGAATTGTCACCCTGGAAAACCATTTGTAGATCTTTTTTGAATAGTTAACAAAGACTCTTTTGTCTTTGTTCAAGTCTATTGATATATGTCAGAGGCATTGTACAAAGTAAGAGAGCATGCTGGCTTTGGTGCAAAGGAAAAGGCTTCCATAATCACAACTGCCAATAAGCCATGATTGCAATTGCATACGCCGTTGCATGGTGCTCCATTTGTATCAGATCCTTAATTTCAAATGCACCAACAATCGGCCAATAAAGAAGTAATGAGTGACTTCAAAACAGTGTGATTGTAACTATTAGGACAAGAGGATGGGAAGATTTCTTTTTATCAGCGAGGTTGATTATGCTAATAAAACTCGCATGTCTCAGGATCCATGGCATATAGATGCCATTGCACACACAAGTGCACCTCTATGGTGGAAGAAGTATGGTGGGGAGAAGCTGGAGCTGCAACATATTGCTATTAGGGTTCTATCTATTGCAACATGAAGAGGAAGCTGTGAGAGGAACTCGTGGAATTTTGAATTTATGCATACTAAGAAACAAAACCGGCTTCATCCTCAACGTGCTGCAGATTTGGTTTATGTTTTCTCCAACATGAGACTCATTCATAAGCCATTGAACATTGCAACAAGAGCAACACAAAAGCACTATGGTGTTTTTCAAACCCGTGAAACTATAGCTGCGGAAATAGACGATGACGATGATATGGAATGGGAGATAGCTTCAGAATGATCTGATATAGATGAAGTAGATGATATGATTGGTGTGTTTGATGGATATGAAGATGTATGACTTAAATTCTATAAGTTTGGTCGCTGTGAATATGTGAAAATTATGACACATCGCCATTTTACACTACAGCATGTTCACCTCTCTCTCTCTCTCTCTCTCTCTCTCTCTCTCTCTCTCTCTCTCTCTCTCTCTCTCTCTCTCTCTCTCTCTCTCTCAAGTTACTTTTGCAATAAGAGTCATAATTATAGTTGGATACAATACAATACAATTTGGCAGAATCAAGAATACAAAAATGGCATGCTGAGGGGAAAAATAATGAACTGTGACTACAAACAATATAGCGTGGAGCCAAAATAGAAAGGGGTAAAGTGAGCGAAGTGCTTAACCCAAATATTGTGTCAGCTCATTGAGTAGTTCGCCTATGTCGAACTCAGCACTTTCAGGTGTAGCAGATGGACCTGGAGGTCCTTACTGGGATGGACCAGCCTGATCTGGCAATGGTCCGTAGAGTGTTGCATATTGTTGCAGCTTGGCTTGGACCTCTGATATCTCTATCTCGAACTTAAGTATTCTGCCGTGCAAAACATCAGGTGTCTCTCCTTGTCTTGCATGATTTTTCCCTTGGCTTGCCAATGCAACAAGTGTCTCTAATTCTTCGAGAAGCAAAACTATTGGCCGTTTGCATAAAGGTATTGGATTATTGAGGTTGAGAGGAGGAAGTGAAAAACAAACCTGGTGGTCTCTACACCAACACTATTCACAATGGCCTCATCATGGGAGGTACACAATAGGGGCACCACCTAGCAAGATATGCGGTTAGGACGCATACATATACACAATCAAACATGCCATGGAAAACAATTTGAACATCCATGCTCAAGGGGCACCCAAGTGTGGGATTGGGTGGTTGGGAAACAAGATGAGAGAAATGGTGAGTGAGTGAGAATGGGTTTTCTACTTGTGCATGTAGTAAGGAACACTACAACATAACCCAAAGTTATCGACGTCCTATATACATCGATGCCCCTGCCTTTCCATGTCCATATCAACGTTCTTACACTCCGTCGATATGTACGTCGATAATTGCGTCGATATGCCCGTGGATATTAACGTAGAAAGGTAAAGTTTTCCACGCATATATCGACGCAGTTATCGACGCTAAGAATTTGGGGGAAAAAAAGCCGACCCCGCGTGAAGGGGCCATTTTCGCCTTCAACACGCGCGTTCTCAGATCTTGGCCGAAACCTGCGCAGCAGGTATTATGGCACTCTTCCCCACCCCCCAACCTCTCTCTCTCTCTCTCTCTCTCTCTCTCTCTCTCTCTCTCTCTCTCACATCGTGTGTGTGTGTGTGTGTGTAGGAAAGAGATAGAGAGAGAGCGGTGTGTGTGTGTGTGTGTATGTAGGAAAGAGAGAGAGAGAGAGAGAGAGAGAGAGAGAGAGAGAGAGAGAGAGAGAGAGAGAGAGAGAGAGAGAGCGGTGTGTGTGTGTGTGTATATGTAGGAAAGAGAGAGAGAGAGCGGTGTGTGTGTGTGTAGGAAAGAGAGAGAGAGAGAGAGAGAGAGAGAGAGAGAGAAGTGTGTGTGTGTGTGTAGGAAAGAGAGAGAGAGAGAAAGAGAGAAGTGTGTGTGCGTGTAGGAAATTAAACAGAGAGATAGAGATAGAGAGAGAGAGAGAATTATGGTTTGCATAAAAAATTAAAATTAATTAAAGAAATGAAATGAAATGTTATATTAACTCTTCAAAAGGCCAAAGTGACCTATGAGACCAGAAAGTTACAATGTGGTAGACTGATACAAAGTTAGAATAACAAGATGACAAAATAAAATATTATGGAATCCTAAACTGTTGGGTGTGGACTAAGCAACTAAAACAGCTAGCTGGGATAGGTAGATCATAGGAGATCTAGCATCTGTCGTCGCTGGCAGAACTCATCAATCTCCTCCATGGTTAGTAGTCTGACCGCGCGTTGTGCATGTCGAGCCAAAGTGACCTGGATCGTCTGATGCAGCCTCTGACTTCATTTGACTAGCTCAAAACACATTCGAAGCTCAACTCTCACCTTTACACATGAAAGTCCTCTAGGGAGCAACAATAGCGTCGTCGTTGCTCTTAGAGACAAGCTTCCTCCTTAAAAAAGTTTGGGCCGGGGCATATAACAAGCCGTAGGTCAAACAGATAGAAGAAACGCCCAAAATACAAGCGGTTTCTGAAGTCCGGTTGGGTTTTTCTACGGAAAAACACAAACCGACTTCATAAACGGCTTCTACGCCGTAGGTCAAATCCAGTTGCGTTTTTCTATGGAAAAATGCAAACGAACTTCGGAAATGGATTCTATGCCTACCGAAACCATCCGTAGTCCATTATGTACTCTTAAGGCAATGTCAAGAGCGTGTATGGCAAGCCGTAGGTCAAACGGACAAAAGAAACGTAAAATACACAAGCCATAGGTAAAATCCGGTTGCGTTTTTCTACGAAAAACGCAGACGGCGGTCTTCGAAAATTGATTGTATGCCTACCGAAACCATCCGTAGTCCATTAGGTAGTCTTTAGGTAATTTCAAGAGCGTGTATGGCAAGCCGTAGGTCAAATCCGATTGCGTTTTTCTATGAAAAAACGCAGACGGCGGACTTCGGAAACAAATTCTACGCCTACCGAAACCATCGGTAGTCCATTAAGTAGTCTTAAGTCAATGTCAAGACTGTGCATGGAAAGCCGTAGGTTAAACGAACAGAAGAAACGTCAAATACACAAGCCGTAGGTCAAATCCGGTTACGTTTTTCTACGAAAAAACGCAAACGGCCGGACTTCGGAAATGGCTTCTATGCCTACTGAAACCATGCGTAGACAATTAGGTAGTCCTTAGGAAATGTCAAGAGCGTGTATGGAAAGCCGTAGGTCAAATGGATAGAAGAAACGCCAAATACACAAGCCCTAGGTCAAATCCGGTTGCGTTTTTCTACAGAAAAACGCAAACGGACTTCGGAAATGGCTTCTATGCCTACCGAAACCATCCGTAGTCTTAAAGCAATGTCAAGAGCATGTATGGCAAGCCGTAGGTCAATGGGTTTGAATTAACGCCAAATACACAAGCCATAGGTCAAATCCGATTGCGTTTTTCTACGGAAAAACGCAAACGGATTTCGGAAATGACTTCTACGCCTACTAAAACCATACGTAGTCCATTAGGTAGTCTTAAATCAATGTCAAGAGCGCATATGGCAAGCCGTAGGTCAAACGGATAGAAGAAACGCCAAATACACAAGCCGTAGGCTAGGTCAAATCCGATTGCGTTTTTCTACAAAAAAACGGAGACGGACTTCAAAAACTGATTCTACGCCTACCGAAACCATCCGTAGTCCATTAAGTAGTCTTAAGGCAATGTCAAGACCATGTATGGAAAGCCGTAGGTTAAACGGACAGAAGAAACATCAAATACACAAGCCGTAGATCAAATCCGGTTGCATTTTTCTACAAAAAAAACGCAAACGGACTTCGGAAATGGCTTCTATGCCTACTGAAACCATATGTAGTCCATTAGGTAGTCTTTAAGCAATGTCAAGAGCACGTATGGCAAGCCGTAGGTGAAACGGATAGAAGAAACGCCAAATACACAAGCCGTAGGTCAAATCTGGTTGCGTTTTTCTACAGAAAAACGCAAACAGACTTCGAAAATGGCTTCTATGCCTACCAAAACCATCTGTAGTCCATTAAGTGGTCTTAAAGCAATGTCAAGAGCGTGTATGGAAAGCCGTAGGTCAAATCTGGTTGTGTTTTTCTATGGAAAAACGCAAACGGATTTCGGAGATGACTTCTATGCCTACTTAAACCATCCATAGTCCATTAGACAGTCTTAAAGCAATGTCAAGAGTGTCTATGGCAAGCCGTAGGTCAAACGGATAGAAGAAACGCCAAATACACAAGGGATTGATCAGATACGATTACGTTTTTCTACAAAAAAACACAAACGAGCTTCAGAAACTGATTCTACGATTATCGAAACCATCCGTAGTCGATTAGGTAGTCTTTAGGGAATGTCAAGAGAGAATGCCAGAGATGTGGCCTTGACTAAAGTCCGCTACATGCATTGCCATGTACACCTGGGAGTGCACGTATGTGTCTACCCATATAGGATTTGACCAATAAAGACGAGATTTTGACCCGGTGGTCCTGATCTCCGTACACCTCTGGACCGAGGTGTACGAAGATTGGGCAAGACTAGAGAATGAGAGGTAGTTTACATTGTGAGGAGTATATATATTAAAACAACATTCATAATCATTGTAGATGGCAACGTCATCAACTAACATGGAGGAAAAGATTGCATGCTCGTGCATGCTCTACAAGTATCAAATCATGCACAAGCGTAGGATATGTAATGAGCATGTGCACAAGTACGGAGAGTTTGCTAAAGAAACCGTACAGAATCTACGATACGACTCCTACGGAACGGGCATTGATTTTCGTTACATAGCACCTACATATGAGAGAGAGAGAGAGAGAGAGAGAGAGAGAAAAGAAGGATTATGCGTGAAGGTTCAACCAATATAGAGCCAAGGATGGAAGCAAAAAAGGACTTACAGACAAAAGACGACGGCATGGAGGAGATGTTGGATACCTTCTTCCTGACAAGCAAGGAGAACGCTAACGAAGCACCACCAGAAGCCGTGCACCTATCTCCTGAAGACATGTTGAGGAAGTTGGCACGTCAACCAATTTATGAAGGCGTCAAAATATCGACGCTTCGTACTTGTGTGGCTTTTTGAATCTTCAGTCAGTGTACGGGTGGTCAGATGCAAGCGTCACTGCTTTGTTTAGGTACGTAATTTACAAAAGAGATTTTTTTATTGCAACGGTGACGTGCTTGGAGAGCTTTTTAATTTAATGTGGCTTAAACAGGTTGTTGCGGGAGCAACTTCTCCGGCTGGCAATGAAATGCCCCCCTCCAGGCCAGACGCAAAGCAACTATTGACCTCAGTTGGCTTGGACTACAACAAGATTCATGCATGTCCAAATGATTGCATTCTTTTTCACAATGAATTCGCAGATTTTCTATCGTGTCCTAAGTGCGGAGCAATGCGCTACAAACAAGATGCAGTTGGCGAGACAGTGCCAGCTAAAGTGTTGCGGCATTTCCCTATTATTCCTAGGATAAAAAGAATGTTTCATTGTGGTTCCATTGCAAAGTTAATGCGGTGGCATTCTACGAATAGATCCACTGACGCAACATTTAGGGTGCCTGCTGATTCAAAGGCCTGGAGGCACATTGAAGATACCTGGACACATTTTAAGAGTGAACCATGCAATTTGCGTTTGTGCATGGCAATGGATGGAGTCAATCCATTTGGCTTGAGAAGCTCGTCATGGAGCACTTGGCCTGTGTGCCTTATCAATTACAACCTCTCGCCGTGGCTTGCCATCAAGAAGAGTCATTTGATATTAAGCTTGATTGTACTTGGTAAGTTCAAGGCACAAAACATGGATGTTTATCTAGCTCCACTAGTTGACGAGCTCCAGGAGTTATGGCATGGGATTGACATAGCAGATGCGGTTGAACCAGTAGGACAATAGCATGCAAGGATCCATGGACTTCTTATGTGGAATATGCATGATTGGCCAGGATACAGAGAAGCTTCTGGTAATGGTTCTTGATTTACAAAATTCTCGCTATTCGCAAGCACTTTGCCTTGGCCTGATTCATGCTTTAATATATGCAGGGCTAACAACTTCGGGATACAATGCATGTCCAATTTGCGGGCAGTCTTTGGATGTGCGCTATTTTGCCTCTCTTCGAAAGACAATTTATCAAGGCCACCAACATCATCTTCCAAATGCCCATCACTTGCGTGAAGGTCAGCTTGGTCGCATCGAATGTCATCCTATGCATGTAGAAGAGTGGCGTCACCGATGGGAGCAACATGAGGGGCAACCTTTTCCAGGAATGAAATGTTTGTCCATTCTCCATACGTTGCCGTACTGGGTTGATCTGCTAATTAACCATTTGCTAGATCCAATGCATATATTCAAAAATATGGCAGAGCTTCTCTCGAAGACAATCATGGGAATGAAAGACAATTGAGCTTCATGAGATGATTTGCAGTCAGTTGGAAAGATGCCAGAGTTGTGGCCTTTCACCAATGCAGCTGGCCAAACAAAACTTCCAAGAGCGCCATGGGTATTGCTAAAAAACAAAGAGTGACAAGCTAAAAGGGTGATTTCAGAGTTCACGACGCCAACAGGATATATGCGATGTCTCAAGACAGCATTCACCCATGACGATCAACTGTCAGGACTGAAATCGCATGACTGGCATAAGTTCTTGCAATTCATTCTCCCAAGTGCGATCAAGAGGTGTTTAACGGAGGAAGTGCGGACCTGCATATACAAGATTTCAGAGCTAGTGCGGTGGATCTCTTCCAAGGAGATACAGGAGGAATCTATTGCAGTCGCAAGGGCTAACTCCATTGAGGAAATTTTGCATGATTGAGAAGTATCTACCCACGAGCTGCCTAACTATCCAAATGCACTTGCTCGTCCATATCGTAGATGAGGTTGCAGTGGCAGGTACAGTCCACAGCCGCTGGATGTTCTTTCTAGAGCGGTTCATGAAAACACTTAAGGGTTTTGTTCACCAAAAAGCGATTCTAGAGGGGAGCATCACAGAAGGATGGCTGGTGCAGGAGTCTCCTGTATTGACGACCGAATTTCTATCCGTTTCTGACCCAGAAATGCCTTGACCGTGGAGCGATGAGGAGGATGCAAGACTGGTGGGCGAGGAGCCGCAAGGGCAAGGGGTGCTGAAAAGAATGAACGACGCCATGCGAGAAAAGATCATGAAGTTCTGTATACTAAATTCAGCGCCGATGCAAAAATGGCTTGAAAGGTACGAAGAAGAGAAAGAGAGACGCAATAGGGAGCGATAGGATTTCAGGTGAAGCCGAACGACTAGAGGTTTACCCTTGCCAGACTATCTCACTCCTCTACCTGAATTCCCTACAATGGCATGGTTGGACAAGACAGTGAGAGCATCTCGACAGATCGGAGAACCCATATCTCTAGAAGAGGAAGAGATGGCTATTGGATGTGACTGGAAGTATCATACATACATGGCACTGTGGTCACATGGAAATCATTTCAGAACACAATAAAATTGAAAGCATAAGAAACACGTTTGACAGTGGGGTAATGGTTAGTTTCATGAAAAAGAGTAGGGCCAGCGCCAGAGACACGAATGAGAGCACTAGCAACCTAGATTACTGAGGTCTGGTGTCAGATATCCTAAAAGTAAGCTTCAGGCGGTTTGAGATGTTTTTGTTGGATGTGAAGTGGTTCAAGGCGATTACTTCTGGTCGCAATGCAACGGTACGCAGAGATGGAAACAAAATTGTAAAAATAGATTCTACAAAGGTTTGGACAGATGCGAGCGACACATTTGCTCTCCCCGAACATTGCGAGCAAGTGGTCTTTGTACCGGACCCTCGACAGCGACAATGGTGGTTTGTTGTTCAGGTTGCTCCAAGAAATAAACAAGTATTTGACAGGAAAGATCTCCTGGAGGAAAGTCAGTCAGACGACGTCCATACTACTGTGACATTAGACAAGATGGAATAACGTATGGCAGAGGAAGCTGACATATATACGAGGGATGACGCAGACGAACCACAATTGACACTTGTAGATGAAGATGCAATGGATGAAGATAATCTGCTAGAATGAGTTGGGGCAGAGTTATGTTTGCAATTAGAGATAGACGATGATACGGTGCAAGATCTTATCGATGGTTCCTCACTCGTCGAGGCCTAGGCCTATAAGTGTTTGTGTGAAGACGTTGATTTAAAGTTAAGCTTAAAGTTAATTTAAACAACTGTGTTCTGACGCTTTATTTTACTTTCTTTGTGCAGGAGTTTAGTATGGCAGACCAGTTTCCAAATCCCGCTTCTATGAGTGCAGATGCATTCATGGGCTTCGTTACACGGATGACGCCTGCTTAGATGGCAGAGGCTTCTCAGTACTGGGGAGCCAGAGGCACGGGTACTACGCCTCCGGGCTTCACACACGAGGGTCTGACGCCTAGGGGGGCGACACCTATGCGGGGGGGGGACGCCTATGGGTACGATGCTTGCTTCTCCCATCACAACCGCTTCGACACCCAAGGGTGGGACAGAGGCGGGTACGTCCTCATCTCCGCAGCACACGCGCACTCGCAGATCTCGGCGATCATCAGGTGGAGGTGGTGGTTGCTGTGAAGGAGGGTCCACAAATGCTTCGACCCTCCTCGCTAACGACCCCCGTTCTACCTAGGCACACCTCTTGACACACCTCGGACACACGTCTTGACACACCTCGGACACCTTGGGGGGCACACGATCCTAGTGCCTCCAAGCTCTATACTGTATGGGCAGATGGTTCTGTTGGCATGGATAGAGTCACGACTAAGATGAGACAGTGGATTCGCCAGCTCGCGGAGCTACAGTTTTCGACCAGCATTCTGACGTCTTGGGGTGAGCAGGAAAAGGACAAAGTCACTTAAATAGTGGAGACCATCCTGAGAGAGTACCAGTCAGCTTCGGGTTCTGACATTTTTACAAGGAGGTGGATCAAGGGTGTTGCACGGGACACCGTGAAACATCGACGAGATGCAGCTCGGAAGGCTTTCAGGATCGGCTCGCCGAAGCCTTCGGGCATCCCACACGAGACATGGCTGCAGATCAGGGAGGATGAGCGGACAGTCGGCCACGGGGTTCAGATAGGAGTGTGAGGCCACGCAGATAGGAGAGATGACCAGGGGGACATCTCATCTTGGCAGCGGAGGCTTTGACACCTTTCGCTATGAGTTTGTGAGTTTCTAATCCAATCTTAACTATGGCGTTTTTAAAAACGCGATGAATCATGTATTCTTATTACTTTGATTTTTGTATAAACATCGAATCTTGTGATGCATCGAGCCCCGACACGTCAGGAGGAGTCACATGGATATCGTAGAGGTATCTATGAAGTATTGAATGATGTTGATGCTTCAGGAGATCCTGTAGACTGGGAGGCCTTACAGTCTCGCTGATCGCTTGAGGTGAGACGTTAATATGTGTGAGTTGATTTAATTAAGTAAGTATATGTGAAGTAATATCAATACTAATTTTGTGAGTTGTCCTATGTGCAAGTTCTGATGCCTAGTCATGAGTGCACCGGATTTCATATATATGCTTTGTGAGACACAAACACGCTTTTGTGTCTCCTTTTGTATAGACATATATATATATATAGTTATGATTATTGTTCAGATAGTTATTTTTTTCCTTATGGTTATGGTTATTGTCATTGTCATTGTATAGACATGGTTATTTCTCCTATTCTTGTATAGACATAGTTATGGTTCGGGTTTTGTTTATGGTTATGTTTAACTTTCTGGTTATGCTTATTGTTATTGTTAATTTTGTTTCTGGCTATGATCAAAGTGGTTATGGTCGGTTATGGTTTTAAGTTATGGTTATGCTTTTAAGTTTCATTTATGGTTCGTTATGGTTATGCTTTTAAGTTATGGTTATGGTTCGTTATGGTCATTGGCCTTAATCTCATGTGAGATCCTACATGGATAGCATGTAGGAGGCGTATACATGATTTTTTTTTAAAAAAAGTTTATGTAAAAACGAAGGGAACTCTGTCGAAATTTCTGCGGGAGCGGAGCACGGTTGATTTTGGTGTTGCTCGCTTTCTTGGGAAGAGGGCGGGAAGTCTGGTTGTGGTGGTTGTGTCCATCTTTTCCATGCGTATATCGACGCTCTTTGCGGCAGTTTCACAGGGACACATATAGCGACGTTAAGCATCGCTATATACGTCGATAACACCTTTTTTTGTTGTAGTGGAAGACAATGAGGTAAGGGAGACATGCAAGTATGCTCACTTCTCATGTCAGAGTTGGCGAACTACACACCTTTAGATGCAAGTAGCAAGATGATAGGAATATAGTAGGAATATGAGAGGGAGAGAGAGTGTGTGTATGATGGCAAATCCGCACACCTTAACATAAGAAAAATGAAAAGAACAAGCATAAACCATACTCACAATGAAGTGTATCCCAAACAACACAAGGTATGGCACCGAGATGGAGTGTGTTGATTGCTTGCAAAAGATGAATACAATAGGTAGCATAGGGAAAGATTCAGATGAGAAGGGTACAAGACCATATGAAGCATAATGGAGGGATGGGAGTTGATGGCAAGTAATATCATGAGTGTAGCCATCATTATTCTTCTTGAAATCCTGCCTTCAATCCTTCATTACAAGTGTGTGGAGATATGGTACTCATTTTGTGCATGGTGATGGTGATGGTGTTGTGATTATGTGATTAGGGTTCATGCCACTAGCATGTAGCACAAGGGTATGTATGTGTAGGTCTGTGGGTATGTGTGTATGGGATAGTGTGTGTGTGTGTGTGTGTAGTGTAGTCCCGTTTACAAAAGAGGAGGCCTCTTTTTATAGGCCAAGAGAGTCATTAGGGAAGAGATTATGAGCAAGAGGAGTTACTACAAAGTAACCTCAATTAGAGGCATTCCCCCAATGAGAGAGCTCCATGTGCCCTTATTATTGACCAATTTCCTCCTAATCGCCATCATCATGGCAAGCTTTGTCTCCATATGCCACCTTCCATAGCTTGAGTCTAAGAGCTTCCTTATAAAATTTGAGAGAATCTTGATAAAATAAGAGAAAATAGAGCAATAATGGTGAGAAATCTATAAGAAATTGTGTGTGTGGAGCTGGATAACCACGACTTCTTCCCAAGTGGACAGATAGGCTCCACCTTTTTTGCCATACCTCCAAAACCATAGCTCCAAAATTTATTTAAAAAATAGGGACCAAAAGATCAACTCAACTCCTACAACTTTGCTGTTCAAAACTTTTTCCAATTCGGAATGGAAAAGAATAGAGAAAAATCCCACAAAAATATGTGTCTATTTTTTCCCTTCCAAAAATTTTCTAGGGGGTCCCCTCTTGACTTCATGTGCAAACGTTGTGTCCAATAATATTTGTTGACTCCAACTCAATAATGCATAAGATTCTCCTCCCTTTCACTGTTGACTTTTACTCTTCATCTGTAGTGACCGTCGGGTGAATTAGCATCTAGGTATTTTTTTTCTTTTCATAGGGTTTGTTTCTACCTCTCCTTATTCCAAGATCCAAATGTGTCAAAACTTGATCCTTGACCTGCCGATCCACTCTAGGTCCATGAAAGTGGACTTTGAAGATTTTCACCACATATAGTGGCTCTTTAAATACAGGGTGTGTGACACCTACACGCTTCACGTTTGCCCATCTCTCTTCTCCCAACAGCAGAGCATGTATGTTGAAGATTGCAGTTTCTGGCAAAAGATGTAATATAGGGGGGAGCTGAGACTGATCGAGAGCGAGAGTGGCACTAGAAGGAGACTCTATTCTAATCGTAGTTTCTGGCTCTGTAGTAGCATCAAAAGAGCTGACTTCCACTCTCATGCGCTTTGCTTCTCTTTCCAACTTTCCCTTGCTCTTGAATCAATATACAACTGTTGCACAAGTCTTATGCGAGTAGCTACGCTTGGCAAAGTAAGGATTTCATGATTTTTTAGATCCTGAAAAATCTTTGTAATTTATCCAATAGACTACTTGACCATGTTCGATAATGAACCTAAAGTCATTAGAGATATGTCAAAAGCAGCGGGCGTAAATGCATGTTGAAGCTGCTCAAAGACAGACTTTGTTAAGTCCTCTGTGAACTAATAAACCTATTTTGAAGCAAAAGGGTTTAGGCAACGAAGAAGCTTAAGCTCTAACATGTGATGAAAGTGACGTATTATCACTTCAAAGACGAATTTTTGTTGATGTTTTTCAAGCTTAATATCCGCCATATGTGCAAGATCTAATTTTATAACATAAATGTTGTCAGAGAAGAGGGGAAACTATCAAATTTATGTCATGTTTGTTAATCCAGAGTCCTTACACAATATGACTTAATTCATAGCAAATGAGGATATATTATGATTTCAGTGTTAAATTATGGTGGATACACAAGTGACGCATTCATGATAAAAGGATGCAGAATTACTCGATAAGAAATTCATGTACAAAGTGCCTCATATATAGGCATAGTGAGGGATGTAGCCTTCTGACACATAGCCTTCTAGGTGTCATCACATGCATAGGATTCAAGGTCTTTATTACATATGGTTGTCAAGCTTAGAGGGTTGCACATGTAGAGTTATTTCCCATAGTCGTTGAAGAAGGACATGCCTATCTCAACAATCCTCCCCTTAGGCATGCAGTATATTGAAGCAAGCTAGGTCGAGACTCAATGCCACACAGGCAAGCAGTCACACAGAATGGGGTAGTCACTCAGACTATGGCAGTCACACAGATTAAATCATGGTCTCAAACAGACATGGTGTCACACAAACTTAAGTATTCCTCCCCTTAAACATGAAAGGAGAAGGATAACCATATCTATAATTGTGAGTGTCTAGTCCCTTTACAATGTTCTAGAAATTGATAACTTTATTAACAAGTTGTTGTTCATATGCCCTATGCACTTGGTTGATGTCATTTTCGTTGGTTTCTTCATAGGGTTGAAAACCAGGTGGCCATATCACGTCACCTTGTGGTAGTAGTGACCTTTGTTTACAAATAGTTGCTTTGTGCCTATATGCTTGGTCATGTGATCTTGTCCTCGCTGTCGATGTCAACGAGTCTTAAAAATATTCTGCTTTTAGGTGTCTGCTACAATCCATAATTGCAAACAAACGCCTTGAGTTTTGAAAAAAATGGTGATGATGTGAGAAGTAAAAAAGGCTTCAAAAAGCTTTGAAGCTCGATTATGTGCCTTGAGCTTCGCCACAGTGTGTAAAATCTTAGGAACAATACCTGTTGTGTGGGAATGCACTCTTTAAAAAAAGCAAATTCAATGACAATTAATCCCAAAACAATGAGGCTACGTGGGCAGCTTTGCAAGTCGGAGCAGAAAAGCCGGAAGAAGCCAATTAAGGGTGCTTTGTCGCTACTACGAGACAAAAGCTCTTGGTACGGAGGACAAAGGATGGCACCGGGTTTGGGGTTGCAAGCTGTGGTAGAAGCCTTCGGGAATTTTGAGGGCTTAATTTAGGCAGGTAGCCCGGGCACACAATTGTTGTGCAACAAAATTATGCAGGAGCAAAAGCAGCCGAGAGAGGAGAGATTTCTGAGCAGCACCTCACACCGATGGTCAGCAAAAGCAAGGGTGCCGCGTGCAGGGCTTGCTGCCAGTGGCCAGGAGGAGCCAGGTAAGGCAGTGGTTGGCTGGAGAAGAAGAGGGTGTTGCAGAGTTATGTTGATGATGACAATTGAGCTAAGAGGCTTGGTGAGAATATGGGTGGCTTGAGTAAGGTTGCAAGCACGGATGGCACAGGGAAGCACATAATTGATGAGCAGGGCATTGTATGGATTACGAGAGAAGTCGAATGGCTTTACGCGGAGCAAAATAAAGTGGGCTTTGATTTGATGAAAAGTGCTCCCACTCAGTTCTTCTTAATTAATTCCCTAAATGAAAAGCCATTGCCACCTCATACCTTCCAAACAAAAATGATAGGCTCCTTAGCACAGAAATCCTCAAAGGCAAATGTTGCACTCCACACAAAAGTCTACTCTACTGTCACTTGAAGGCTAAATCAACCCTAAGAGATTAAAAAGATAATAATGCAAAATCTAAATGCTAATGCAATGAAATTGGATTGATCAATTAGCAAGGAAAGAGAAGCTAATGGATCTAGTAGGAATATTATGCCTAATCTAGCCTAGGAGCATGGAACGATGGTTAGGAGGTTCTGATAACACACCATGATCTGATACCAATTGTTAAGTTATGGCGGATACGCAAGTGACGCATTCATGATAAAAGGATGAAAAATTACTTGATAAGAAATTCATGTACAAAGTGCCTCACATATAGGCATAGTGAGGGATGTAGCCTTCTGACATATAGCCTTCTAGGTGTCATCACATGAATAGGACTCAAGGTCTTTGCTACACATGATTGTCAAGCTTGGAGGGGTTACACATGTAGAGGTGTTTCCCATAGTCGCTAAAGAAGGACATGCCTATCTCAACATGCAATACATACATTGTACAATGGGGAGGAGAATACACAAAGAGAGAGATGGAGAGAGGTGAACATGCCAGGAGTGTGAGGCATGCTCATCACAGGAACTAGACCTTGTTATGTTTGTTACATAATACACATAAATGATTGAAGCGTGAACGTGAACAACCCAGCTGGTGTGAGGTACACTCAACATAAGTCCTCGACGTTGTTGTAATGTTGATTGATACTTTCATCTAATCCCCGATGAAGTGTGTGGAACGCACAATAGAACCATCAACGAACAATTTAAAAATGTCCGATTGTGGTCAAACATCGTACATATTTACATCCAAGACAACACCAAGTCATCTACTAACGAGTGGCGTATCTACGGATCAAAAAGCACAAGGAGTGTCATGCTAAGATGAAGAGGGCATAAGTATGCATCTCTCCACTCTTAGGTAGACAAACGTATCCCTCATATTTCTATGTAGTAAGAATGATTATGTGACTTAATCCAATGCGTGATGAAGTGTGGAACTCACAACACAAACGTCAGCGGACAACTTAACAATCTCATATGCAAGCCAAATATCGTATGTATCTACATCCAAGACAACACCAAGTCATCTAGTGATGAACAATGACATGTATTTGGAGTTCGAAACACAAGAGTAAGTAGTGCATCACAGAAAGAAGAAGAGGGCATAGACTATGCATCTCTCCACTCTCTATTTGAAACAGAAATCTTGTGTGTACATGAAACAAACGACAATTTGAGTTGATCTAAATTTGAGCAACCTATAGGTCACTCTGGAGTGAGAGGTGTAGCATCATGCCTACTGCACACCAAGAGTTGACCACTAAACCCTAAGCTCAGCCCTGTGGTGAGAGATAGATAGTTGCACCACATGAGTGAGAATCTAAGTCTGTCCTAAAATCCTTCTCTGCAGTGAGCCAAGTGGCTGCACAACACAAGGAAAGGGATTAATTTCGAAAAACTTCTCGAGTAAGCCAAATGGCTACACACCACGAAGTGGCCTATAACCTGCAAGCCAACTCTGTGGTGAGAGTAAAACAACTACACCACACAAATCTGGCACAACACACAAAAACAAGTTAGAAAAGAACAGTACAAGTTGAAAACATTACCTCAAGCTCTGGCTGTTTTAAAACTCTTCTCAAACTCTGGCACTCCTTTCGATCAAAATCGGCTCAAGCTCTAGAACTGCTTTTGATCGAAGCCGACGACGATACCTTATATAAGATATTTTTCGATTGAAAGCATTTTTGATTGAAGGTTATTTCGCTATAAAAATGCTTTCGATTGAAAGCATTTTTGATCGAAATTTCTTCGATTAAAATTTTTTCGATCAACAAGAAAATAAAATTAATATTTAGTGATTATACGGGATTTTGGAATATCATATGGTGTTTTATACGTATAATTTTTTTGGTACGGGCGTACAAATGAAATGCAAATACTTATACTTAGAAATGCATATGTACATTATGGAAAATATTCTCATGCATCTTAAAGTGAAGAATCAATCTCTTAGCACTCGTTCCCACTAGGTACGTGCCACAACACAACAACATGTTGCATTTGATTATTTGTTGATTGAAGAAATGCATAGTCCAATGTAGACGTTTCTCATGCCACACTAATATTTTAAGCTTTCATTAGTGTAATATGAGTATTAAAAAGCTCAAAAATAATGTATCAATTTTAAAAGCTAGAAAACAAAAGCTTGCAAATATAAAATCCCGGATTATAATAACGGGACCAAACAACATTAGATTTTAGGGTTACTTTGTGTTCCCCATTCACCCAGAGATTAGGGGTCAAAGCATCTTTTGAAAGTTTAGCATGAAAACAACTCAGCAAAACAATGAGGTATGACTACATCCCCCACTGCAGCACGGGGATCTAGTTGGAATGCAAAGGGCAAAGTCGGCGTCCATGGCATCAAATCTCTGTGTAGCCATTCCCACTTGTCATGTTGAAACCTTGGTAGGCCCTCGTATGTCTCTCTTTCTCTCTAGTTTTATTAAGCATGCTAATTTAGGTTAATAAAATGGGTGTGAGTAATCCAATCGTCAAATATCTATGATTGTTTTGTCCATTTTTTAATGAAAAATATCAAATGCTTTATAGTTGTTTTTAGTAAAATAGAAAGAAGTACTAAAATTTGATTATTTTTGCTCCAAAGTATTGCAGGATAATGCTAGAGGTAGATGACGTGTACTTATAACCTTTATCTCACATGCACACGCACATAGATATCCACCTTCACACATTTTCTTTTGTGTTTGTTTGTAGAGTTTTGGTTGCAAGTGGAGATAGTGTTTTGTGTTTACATGGTGAGAGAGTCCTCCCACTAGTGTAGAGTTCTTCAATTGGACAAGAGCTCCTTTATTGTGCTCCTTGCTCATCATTTCTTCACATAAAGAGAGAATACGTAATACAAATTATGGAAAGAATATAATATAGGATGAAGTTGTTGGGGCGAAATGTGTGTGGTGTCTAGGAGAAGAGTGTGAGCCTCTTCTATTTCATGCAAAGTTGCCCACACCGGGCCCGGATCGGGCTGCGTGTCCTACTTGTGGGCTGTCATGCATGAGAAGTGGCTAGATTTTCTAGGCAAGCTAATCTATTCAATTAATCATCATTTCATGTCTAAATCCCTTTTTTGGGTCCAATTTTTTCTTAAATATCATGTTCTAAAAGTTCTAACAGCATGGGGCAGTAGTGGTAGTGATAATCATAGTAGTATTACACATGGTGGTCTAGCCAAAGATGGTTGGTGTTAGGGAGTGATCAATGAAATTCTATGGGTGCTTGTAGGTGCAGGATAGAGTGCTAAAGCAGGTGTGAATACCCTTCGGAGAAAAATGACTAAGAACATGTATGCATGATCTGGTTTTTTAGGCCAAAAAAGGTTTCAATGGCGGCCAACCCGGCTGGTAGGGTGAGGTGCCCAAAGTGCTAGAATTGTGCCTAGAAATGTGGTGTTCAAGGTACTGTACAAGTTTCTCCAGATGGCTCCTCAAAAGAGAGCTACCATGTGAAAGATATCAAAGTTCAAATATGGAAGGCTTTGCAGATCCTCAACAGAGAAGGAAAGTGCATATATATGCTTAGAGATAATGTCAATGGATAGCTATGATGTGCTCAAGTTGTGGTGCATGCCAGCCTTTTTGGACCCACAATTGGAGCTTAGATGGGCAAATTATGGCTGGTTGAAGATTTGTCAGGGGCCAGTTATGTGGTATTTTGTTTTCCCCGATAGACGTGCTATATGGAGCTCTTTCAACTTGCCAGAGATTTAAGAAGTAGTATGCATTGGGTGGAGTAGGCAAGATTTGACCCCAAGGCGTCCACTAGGAAATATGTAAGATAGCATATGCAAACAAGATAAGGATCTATAATTAGATAGAATAATAGAAAAAAGTACTTACATAAAGGGTTTTTTAATTGAGAAAGTGAAACGTTTCATACATAAGGGCTGGTTTTTTTTACAAAAAGGCATACAGAAGGGGTACATATAATAATTGAAAATATACAGGTAAGAGATTATTTAAATACCTCTTGTTTGCACGTGCTATATGCAATTTTTACATAGTGGAATCCCAGAGATTCGACGGTGCATCAATAAGAGCTATGGAGGTTTAGATATTGACGGTTGAAGTTAGGAGTATTTGCAGAGGGGATGGTGTCAAATGGCTTTCAATGTTTTTGGGACGTGAGATGCGAGGCCATCAAAGAGTCAAAGTGTTGTGAGACTCTCAAAGCTCAAACTGAGCAAGGTGAGGTTTAAAGCGGGCTTTTTGGAAGGACAATTTGACACTAGAGCAAGGACTAAGATGAGTTCAAAGTGGGGAGGGAAAAGTTGTTAAAAAAATGGAGTCCCATAAGGTTTTTAAAAACCACCCAAGGGGGGAACGTCCATGAGCCACCATGTGGCTTTCAAATAGGGCCACATGTGGTGGAACAGGCATCCCACTTATGCTATTTATAGTCTAATATGGGGACTCTATGAGCATCACAAAAGGAAGGCAAGAGCTCCCCTTGGGGCTCGCCATGGCAACAGTGCTCCGCAGGTGGCATCGAGCACTATGGCGGTGTCTGGCAGTGGTGCGATAATTTTGGTGGAAGTTGGTGGCATGCCTATTGGCAATAATTCAAGTCGATAGTTGGTTGTGGTGATGTGGCATTTGGTGGCACCCCTTGGGCATTAGGAAAAATTTGGACTCAATTGGGCCCTGCAAGAAACGCCAACTCAGCATAGAGAGAGGTAATTCTAGAAAATACAAAAGTATTCTTTTGGAACTTTATTTCTCATAGTATATACCTAAAATTTTTCTCGATCACTTAAGTGCATTCTCGTACAGATTGCTTTTTGAGAGACCAACTTAAGAGTATACAAAAATCCATGTCCATGAACTGTAATGAGTGTTGTCATGTGCGATGAGAGAAAACACATAAGAGTTGTTTTCAAAATACAAAAAGAATACCAAGGATGCATCCGAAACGTACAAAAATCTTAGAATATCACTTTGAAACACTCCATTCTGACATCTCAACTCAAGATTCAGACTTTTTAAGCCTAGGGCCTCACAAGGTCAGAACCAAGTGAATAGAGGACCATGAGACCCCTCATGGGTCTCTATTTACTTGGCCTATTTATTATACTCAAAAGCAGCATCTAATTTCTCATATTTCTAATATGAAACTTGTTTATCCACTTCCTTGATGCATTGCTGCATATTGGCAAACATGCAATGCCAAACTTGCATAGGATCATTATCCCCAAACAAAACATTAAACCTATTCAATCAGTTCATGCACAATCAGTTGAAAAGAATGTTGTTTTAGTAGAGTATTGTAACCATCAGAGGTTCAGCAAGAGCAACATTTTTCATGCCGTGAATAGAATATGCATTAGACAAAGTCATCACTGTTGAGAGAGAGAGAGAGAGAGAGAGAGAGAGAGAGCACATAAATAGAACCCCAAAGTGTGTAGAATACACATATGAGATGATGTATTTATAGAGGGGACCTGGATGCCATCTATGGAGAAGGCATATATTGAGTAGATTCACATATAAGCTCAACACCCCCACTCAAATAAGGGTCCCTAACTATGGATGAAAAAACCCTTGGGGGATCAAGGGAAAAACCCACAGCTCTATATACACCCACCGTTAAAAATCATTGAATATACAAATGTTCATGAGGAGCTACATCACTCCTTTTACAATGAATATTTGATGAGGATCTACATCACTCCTTTTACAATGAATGTTTTATGAGGAGTTACATTACTCCCATCCTATCAAATACAATAATAAATACAAAGGTTCAATAAAGAAGTGTAAAGGCTATCGATTAGCTCGTAATCAGAAGTGTCTTTGTGAATCTGCTGTGTAGCTTGTCATCACTATCGCATCACCAAACATATCTTCATGTTGTCATCAATATGGCATCACCAAACATGTCTTCATAAATCTTTTATTGTCACCAAGTTTGTCTTCATGAAATCAATTCTTTGATTAATCCTACACAGATCATAGACTCAAAAAACATAGTCATGAAAATTATTAGCATCGTTAGTGAAATAATTACGTTCACAATGCCATAAGAGATGGTTCATGACGCCACTCTTTTGACGACATATATACACACGACAACATATGTGGACATAAAGTATGAACATAAAAGGTACAAGATGCATGATACGTGATGAAAATGACATGTGTATATACTACATAAAAAGACATTTATCAACGTAGTGATATCAATGAGTATCATCAAAGTATTACCAAAATATCATCATTGTATCAATAAAAATGAATAAATCATCATGGTATCAAAAAAAAGAATCATAGAATAATCATTGTATCAACGAAACAACATCATGGTATCAGCGAGAAGAAGGTCATGGTATCAACAAAACAACATCATGATATTACCGAGAATAACCATGGTATCAATGAAAAAACATCATGGTATCACTGAGAATAACCATGGTATCAACGAAAAAACATCATGATATCACCAAGAATAATCATTGTATCAACGAAACAACATCATGGCATCATCGAGAATAACCATGGTATCAAGAAAACAACATCATGGTATCACCAAGAATAACCTTGGTATGAACGAAACATCATCATGCTATCAACGAAAATCACTATGAAATCAACGAAATATCATCATGGCATCACCGAGAATAACCATGGTATCAATGAAATATCATCATGGCATCACCGAGAAAAACCATGGTATCAATGAAAATCACCATGAAGAAAGTACTAACAAAACATCATCATGGTACCATCAAAATCACTATGGTATCAACGAGAAATTATGAATAAAACAATGTAAACTATATTTCTAGAAGAATAATTATACGAGAATCAATGAATGATTATATCATATAAAAAAAGATCATGTACCAACAGTAGCTCGATAGAATTTGCTCGATAGAATTTGGCTTCTGCAGCAAAGTTACGTCAGTAACAAATATATGATTGATGAAGAGAAAATATAATTGAGAAGTTCTCAATTATGAGGAAAATCAAAAGCACAAAGTAAAATTTTCTTTTTAAACATATTCGCAGTCGGAGAACGATAATAAAAAATCCGGTGCAGAATTTAGAGAAACTTTCTTCTGCAAAGTTGTACATCACATCAATTCTGATGGCTGAAACGAATAGTTTCAGCAAAATCATTTTCAATAAGGAAAAAAATCAAAAAACAAAAAACAAAAGGTGCTTTTCAAACATATTCGCAGTCAAAGAACGATAACCCAAAATCGGTGCAAAATTTAGAGAAACTTTCTTCTGCAAAGTTGTACATCACATCGATTCCGATGGCTTAAGAGAACTGTTTGCAGTCCACTAACGATAACTCATAATTGGTGCACAATTTGAGAAAACTTTCTTCTCCAAAGTTATAGACCACATCGATTCCGGTGTTCACCATGAACTGTTTGTGCAAAATCGTTTTGAATAAGGAGACAAATTGAAAACAAATAGAGAAGTTGCTTTTGAGGCATGTACACAGTTCGCGAATGATAACTCAAAATCGGTGCAGAAATTGAAAAAACTTTCTTCTGTAAAGTTGTAGACCACATTGATTCCGTTGCGGTTACTGAGTTGTTTTTGCAAAATCATTTTGAATCAGTAGAAAAATCAAAACAAAAAATTGAAACTTCTTTTTAGGCATGTACACAGTTGACGAACGATAATTCAAAATCAGTGAAGAATTTGAAAAAAACTTTCTTCTGCAAAGTTGTAGACCACATCAATTCTAGTGCCTTCAACTCGTAGTTTCTGCAAAATTGTTTTCAATCAGGAGAAAAATTGAAAATAAAATGTCCTGCTCTGATACCATGTTGAGAGCGAGAGAGAGCACAGAAATAGAACCCCAAAGTCTGTAGAATACACACATGAGATGTTGTATATATTGAGGGGACCTGGGTGCCATCTATAGAGAAGCCATATATTGAGTAGCTTCACATATAAGATCAACAATCATAAGGGGAAAATGATCAAACGTAGAACATTGAATGTAAACAATGAGCTCAACAATGTCAAGTAAATATAAACTTTCCATAAATTACATCCTATCTATTCTAGACTGTGAGGAGACATAAGACTGGGAATGGTAAGTAGACCCTTGGTTCTAATGTGAAACAGATTGTCAGGCATCCTGCAACTCCTCCATAGCAGCAAAGGTTTCCCAAGGCATCCCGCTAAAATGTATATTTTAACGTCATTTATCATGCCTTTTGTACTCTTGCACCCTACAAATATCAAGGTTACTAGAAAGAATCCTCTTGTTAAAAGTGTCAAACCTAGTGGGCCCCTTCACATTGTAAGTGTAGTTTTCATATATAGGAAAATTGTGTACCACCTCTGTCTCTCGATCATCACTCTCTATCTCATGCATGTGCACTTTGAGATGGATATCTAGTGGGTTGGCCTCCTGAAAAGTGATTTTAGCTTTTTTAGATGAGTCATGATCCTCCACAATGTTATTTATAGCAGCTCATGTGTCAAGAGAACGCATGTCCTCCATTAAGGCTACATAATAATTCTTTGAGCCATAACTAGATGAGTATCCTCTTGTCATGAAGGTTTTTGCTGGGTAGTGAATTCGTCATAGTCCACCACTCTCTTACCTTTATCAACAACTTTTGGATTACTACATGGGGATTCCGTGGTATTACCAATAGCTTGCTTGGGCAAGCGTCTAAGTGAATAGAGGCCCAAGAGACCCCTCATGGGTCTCTATCTGCTTGGTTCTAACCCCTTCATAGTCTTAAATAGTACCTATCAATCGCTATCAAGTACAATTGATTAAAATTTGAATAGCAACTAGCTCATAAAAAGGTGATTGATGCTTACAAGAGATGTACATGTGTTATAATAACTAATATCTAATTCTCCCAAATGATTTTCTCATGTTAAACTAATCATATAATATGGAGAAGTACCACGGGAGAAAAAGCTAGAATATTGGTTAAGCTGGCACACCGGCCACATTAGGGATCCAAAGGTGGGAAAATAGGGATCCAAAAGGGAGTCCATCTGCAAAAGAGCAATGTGTGAAGCAAGAAGACTCTCTCTCTCTCCTTCTAAGGCTTTAATGGAAATCTTAGCACCTACTCCAAGCTTGTGAGAAGGGAGGCCTACACCAACAATTCTTGGCTTTGTGATGCAAATCCAACCAAGATCCAAGATTCAATGCATGCTCATCTCCTCTACCATGCTAATTACTAAGCTATGCTATGCTAATATGAGTAGTTATGTGAGGAGATGTACATCTTTCTCGTAAGACTACTCCTTCCTCTCAATCTACTCTTATAAGTGTTTTTCTTAGTGCTTAAAGAAGAAGAGGATCCATACAAAGGGCTCAAAAATTTTCTTCGTGATGATGCATCTTCTTCTCAAAGGAGCACTCAAGATCCCCCACCGAAAGAACAAGATAGAAGCGAGTCTCCTGCCACCTCGGTGGAGATGGCTCCACAGAGACGGTGGACTAAACGCTCTCCATCACCTCCTAAATGGAGAAGACCATCGCACACTTCTCCACACCATAATTCAAAGAGGGCTGAAAAAATGCAAGAGAATCAAAAGGAGAGAAAGAGGTGGTGCACCCTCTTCTCCATCTTCTTCATCCTCTTCCTCTTATGAAGAAAGTGATGGTGCTGAAAAGGAAGATAAAGGCAAGAAAAAGGTGAGAAATAGGTCACCCTCTCGGAAATCCTATGCCGCATGGAAGAGGTCATAACAAGCTCAAGAAGTTCAAAGAGGGAGGAAAGAGAATCTCTTTCCTTACGTACAACGACACCTTTGGTGCTAGGGACATAGTCTTGGCCTTTATCCAACAATTCAATGCGGCATTTGGAGATGAGGGATTCACAGAGTCCCGTAAGCTACACCATGTAGCTATGCACTTTCAAAAATCTGCCAAGCAATTGTTCTCTAGCCTATGGGCAAACGTTGAAGCTCCACGACCATGGAAATCTTTAAGAGCTTCCATTATGAAGCAGTTTTTGGCAACCGAAGCCAAAGACAAAGTACTCCTCGAATGGCAAAGATTGAAGCTGTCTCCCTATGAATCTATTCACAAATATGTAGACAAGTTTTGAAATTTACATCTCAAAGGCACTGTCTTCAAAAAGGCACTGTCCAAAAGTCTCCTAAGGTCAATTCCAATAACAACAAAGCTAAGGAGAAGGGAGTTTACAAAGGCAAAAACAAACTCTCCTGAAGAGCTTGAGCGTTATCGCAAGGATAGCCGTTGTTTCGAATGCGGGGACCAAGGGCATGCATACGGCGCTTGTTCCCAAAAGAACACCTGCCATGAGCCTCCTAGAGCTACCTTGGTTGAAATCCAAGAAGAGGAGTCTCACCACAAAGACTTTCCTCTATGCCATGCTTGGGGAAAGGTAAGAGAACATGATGCTTTTATTCTCTTTGACCCTAGTTCTACTCACAATCTCATTTCCACGGAGTTGGCCCCCAAGCTAGGCATCCAAGACTATGAGATGGGAGATGTCCTACCCGCAGACGGTGCTTTCAAGGGGCAAGAATCTTTAGTCACTCTCTTAATCGGGAAATTGAGGATCCATGTCCAAAGCTATGTGGACAAAGAGGACTTCTTTATCTCTCCTCTCAAGCACGAGGATGTAATCCTAGGGGCACCATGGTTTGATCGTATGGCTGCCAATGTTGAATTCCTTGAAAGGAGAATCTACTTTTGGTTTAGGGAAAAAGATATGTACATAGATGCCAAAGAAATGGATAACACCATACCCATTGTACATACACAAGCTTTCAATAAGTCAGTAAAGAGCTCTATTTCCATGTACATGATTTTCGTTAAAGATTCTCAAAATGAACCTAATGCTTTAGCAAAAGAAAATATAAACAATCACAAGGAATTAGAGTTATTTAATTTTCTCATGGGGTTTCAAGATGTCTTTATTGACAACATCCCTTGTGAACTACCTCCTAAACGAGGCAATGATGACCATGCAATTGAACTTCTTACAAGAAGTTCACCGCCTAATAAACCTCCTTATAGACTTTCTCAAGCTCAACAAGAGGAGATTATGCGGCAAGTGTATGAGTTAGTTGAGAAGGGCATGGATAGGCCTAGCGCATCTCCATTTTGCTCACCCGTATTACTAGTGCAAAAGAAAGATGGTACATATCATATGTGTGTCGACTATAGAGCACTAAATAGGATCACTGTCAAGAATAGGTTTCCCGTTCCAGGGGTAGAAGACCTATTTGATAAGCTACAACGATCGGCTTACTTCAGTAGGATTGACCTAACAAGTGGCTACCATCAAATAAGGATAGTTGATCAATACATTGTAAAGACTAGTACCTTAACGAGAAATTGTGTTTCAATTCTGGTCAATGAAAACCCGCATCACCCCAAACAAGAAAGATGTCATTTGAAAGAGGATCGTCAAGAGGGCACATGTAGTGCATCGAGTGCATCTCCTCAATTTACCTCAGGTACATAAGCAAGAACATCTTTAAAGTGTGTCACAATGCTTTACTTAGTAATTTTGGGTGCTTTCAAAAGATTTGAAGTGCTTTATAAGTGTCTCAAAGTGCATCATTTAGAGCCTGCACATGCTCGAAAGCGCCAAAAAAGTGCATGTTAGTGTGTTTCAAAGCACCAAAAAGTTCTTCAAAGTATTTCAGAGCACTTTCAAAGTGCACTAAAGTGATTCATGGCGCTTGAAAGTGCCACAAAGTACTATAGAGTGCTTCAAAGTGCTTTCTAAACTCTAAAGTTCTTGCGAGTGCTGCAAAGTGCCACAAAGTGCCCTAAAGTGTTCTTAAATAGCACTGAAGTGCTTTCAAAGTGCTTCGTAGTGCTTGAAACTACCATAAAGTGCTTCATAGTTCTTAAAAGTGCCACAGAGTTCCTCAGAGTGCTTTGAAGTGCCACAAAATACTTGAAAGTTCTTTTAAAGTGCCACCAAGTAGTTTAGAGTGCTTCCAAAGTAGTTCAAACTGCACCAAAGTGCTGGTAAAGTGGTTCACAGTGCTAGAGAGTGCTATCAAGTGCCACATAGTGCCTTAGAGTGCTCTTAAAGTGCACTGAAGTGATTTAGAGTGCTTTCAAGTGCCCCAAAGTGCTTTACAGTGATGCAGAGCGCTTTAAAGGGCACCAAAGTGCATGATAGGTTTCTTGAAAGTGCCACAAAGTGCTTCAGAGTGTTCTCCAAGTGCATTGAAGTGCTTCACTAGTGGATAGAAGTTGAACAATACAAAAGATTGAATTAGAAAATGTGAATTTCTAGAAATAGACACCAACTCCCACTCTTCATCTACTCCCACCTCTCAACCAACCCCACCTCACTTTGGTTGAAAAGGTGGAGAAATTACATACCTACTTTCTTTGTGGACAAAAGGTGAAGTCATACCTACTTTTGTGAAAATACACCCCGAGGTGGTAGTAGGTAAGTGCTGCAATTAAATTTCAGTACTTTATAATATTTTTACATGCGGCTCCAGGAGGCTCATCCTAGCATTGCGATGTCCCTTAGATGCTTTGAGGGTCCGAAGTCGTACTTCATACGCAAGTCAAAGGACCGCAATCTTGACCTGCTATTGTGAATACCATGTTCAACTTGTTTACTTGAAGAAAGGCTCAATTAAGATGTGCCATGGAAGACCTGCACGTGTCTTGTGTGCAGTCCAAGTGGTGGAATAGTGCAGTGCACAGCATCAAAAGCCACTTTTTCATCCTTGACAGAAATGTGGGAGTCTGTATTGTTTCCAAAGCCAAATGATAGTGCTTTTCACCGTAGCAAATGTATTTTGGGGGACATGCACTCATTGCGGGATTAAAGGACTCTTGTTGTGTTCTGTCGAAGAGAGTGATGGTATCTCTAGAATGATTGTCAAGCTTTTTGACAAGGTTCCTACACAGGAAAAGGATGAAGAAGGTCTAGCTAAATGTCAAAAAGATCTCATGGCTCAGTAACTGAGTCTGATGAGTTTCAGTTTTGTGCTTCAAGGGAATCTCGAGAAGCTCATCAAAAACAACTACTTGTACAAGTGGCAAGCTCAATAGTTCAAGGAGTGTTTGGCCAATTTTCCTGACAATGTAGTTGTGTCTATAGTGGATTTTGCATAGAATTACTCCTTCAAGGTGCAAAATGAGATCCATTCAATGCATTGGTATTCATCTCAGGTCACATTTCATACTTACGTGATGTGCTTGGCTCTATACAAAAGTCGACTCACTTCTACATCTCTGATCACAAGACACATGACACTTTGTTTGTGCATCACTGTTTTATTTTGCATAATGAATGGATGAAAAGAAATGGCTATAGTGTCAAGCGACATTGGGTGTGGTCGGATGATGCTGCGTTACAATTCAAAGCAAGGAGACCATTCTATTTTGTTGCATGATTCTTCAATGTGAGAGGTGTCAAAACGACACACAACTTCTTTGCTTTAGGTCATGGTAAGGGTGAACATGACGGGGCTGGTGCATGTTGAGAGAGAAAGAGAGAGCTCAGAAATAGAACCCAAAGTGTGTAGAATACACATATGAGATGATGTATATATAGAGGGGACCTGGATGCTATATATAGAGAAGCCATATATTGAGTAGCTTCACATATAAGCTTAACACCCCCGCTCAAATAATTGTCCCTAACTGTGGATGAAAACACCCTTGGGGGATCAAGGGAAAACCCACAACTCTATATACACCCACCGTTATATTATAAAAATCATTGAATGTACAAATGTTCATGAGGAGCTACATCACTCCTTTTACAATGAAACTTTTATGACAAGCTACATCACTCCTTTTACAATGAATGTTTTATGAGGAGTTACATCACTCCTATCCAATCAAATACAATAATGAATACAAAGATTCAATAAAGAGGTGTAAAGGCTATCGATTAGGTCGTGATCAAAAGTGTCTCTGTGAATCTGCTCTATAGCTTGTCATCAATATGCCATCACCAAACATTTCTTCATAAATCTTTTATTGTCACCAAGTTTGTCTTCATGAAATCAATTCTGTGATCAATCCTACAAGGATCATAGACTCAAAAAACATAGTCATGAAATTTTTTAGCATCATTAGTGAAATAATTACATTCACAATGCCATAAGATATGGTTTTTGATGCCACTCTTTTCAAAAAATATATACGCAAGACAACATATTTGTACATAAAGTATGAACGTAAAAGTACAAGATGCGTGATTACGTGATGCAAATGACATGTGTATATACTACATAAAACAACATTTGTCAACGTAGTGATATCAATGAATATCATCAAAGTAAAACATCATCATTGTATCAATAAAAATGAATAAATCATCATGGTATCAATGAAAAGCATCATGCTATCACCAAAATAATCATTGTATGAACGAAACAACATCATGGTATCACCGAGAATAACCATGGTATCAACGAAAGAACATCATGGTATCACCGAGAATAATCCTTGTATCAACGAAACAACATCATGGTATCACCGAAAATAACCATGGTATCAACGAAACAACATCATGGTATCACCGAGAATAACCATGGTATCAACGCAACAGCATCATGGTATCACTGAGAATAACCATGGTATCAACAAAACAACATCATGGTATCAACGAAATATCATCATGGTATCACCGAGAATAACCATGGTATCAATGAAACAACATCATGGTATCTCCGAGAATAACCATGGTATCAACGAAATACCATCATGGTATCAACGAAAATCACCATGACCAAAGTACTAACAAAACATCATCATGGTACCATAAATCACTATGGTGTCAATGAGAGATTATCAATAAAACGACGTAAACTATATCTCTAGAAAAATAATTATATCAAAATCAATGAACGAATATATCATATAACAAAAGATCATATACCATCAGTAGCTCGACCGAATTTGGACGATCATCAACAGCTCGACTGAATCGGAACGATATTCATGACAGATATCCATGACCATATCTATAGATATTTGATATCTGGAAATGTAGGTATCCAAGAGAAA
This sequence comes from Adiantum capillus-veneris, assembly GCF_014529385.1. NCBI lineage: Eukaryota > Viridiplantae > Streptophyta > Polypodiopsida > Polypodiales > Pteridaceae > Adiantum > Adiantum capillus-veneris. Next base: position 42,799,020 of record NC_140948.1, read on the forward strand.
ATCATCAACAAATGTCTTAGTACGTATTAGACAGCTTGAAATAGTATAGACTTTTGAGAACATATATCTATAACATAGATTCGATTTGTAACTGTCTTCTGTAGCGAAGTTACGTTAGTAACAAATATATGATTGATGAAAAGAAAAATATAATTGATAAATTTTCAATTAGGAGAAAAATAAAAAGCAAAAATCAATATTTGCTTTTTAGACGTGTATGCATTCTGCGAACAATAACTCAAAATTACTGTAGAATTTGAAAGAAGTTTCTTTTGCAAAGTTATAGATCACATCGATTCCAATGGCTCACACGAACCATTTCTGCAAAATAGTTTTCAATTAGGAGAAAAATCAAAAATAAAAAAAAATTGCTTTTCAGGCATGTACGCTGTCTGCGAACGATAACTCAAAATCAGTGCAGAATTTGGACAAAGTTTCTTCTACAAAGTTGTAGAACGAATCAATTTGGTTCCTTCGCGAGCTGTTTCTGCAAAATTGTTTGCCATTGGGAGAAAAATTTAAAACAAAAAGCGGGAGTTACTTTTTAGACATGTATGCAGTCCACGAACGATAACTCAAAATCGGTGCAGAATTTGAAAAAAGTTTCTTCTACAAAGTTGTAGACCGATGCCTCTTGCGGGCTATTTCTGCAATGTCATTTTCAATCAAGAAAAAAATCAAAAGCGAAAATGTCCTTCTCTGATACCATGTTAAGAGAGAAAGAGAGAGCACAAAAATAGAACCCCAAAGTGTGTAGAATACACACATGAGATGATGTATATATAGAGGGGACCTGGGTGCTATATATAGAGAAGACATATATTCAGTAGCTCAGTGTAGTGGTCAAAAGAGTCCTCACACACAAGCTGTTGAAATCTGATAAGTGGGTGTTGCATAACGCTTCAAGCGTTGTTGCATTTCTCAATGCAACTGTCATAAATCAATGCCCACAGACAAGCAAGAAAGTCGATCGTGCTTTTTGGGAGTTTAAGATCCGTGATGTCGATAGAGTTATAACGTGGGATTGCAAGTGCATGACAGGGTCTCAATCTTGGAAATGTTTGAATGGCTACAATCAGACAGATATGAACGGACTAAGGCATAGACTCCTCTCTTAATTTTGTGGTGTGTGTATCAAAGGTCAATGGAGGAGATGTGCCAACAAAGATCATGTGCAGGGGTGGATATACTTGCAAATACAACCCACAACTATGGATGAAAGCAAGGGAGAGCAAGGATGAGGATGAATATGCCCCCATGTATGCTGGCCACGACGATAACCTGAGCGATACCTTAATGGTTGGCCAGAACTTTGCAGTGACTGAAGAGTAGGCAGGTGTAGACTTCTATGTCCTGAAATGCACCAACACAAAGCACCTTGCTAGAACAAAGGAAATGATCAATGGCACAACATCGTAAAGAAAAATTTGTATGTGGTTGAGGGCCAATTCTATGACAAGGTAAATGACCAAGATGATACTTATGTCCTGTTGCACAACAAGCCCACTGCTCTAATCTACTCCCATCTGGTACAATGCATCAGGTTTTCATGTCCCCAAGGTATGATATGTCAAATGACATATTCGAGCAAATCTATAACAACATGTCCCCAGAGGAGAACTTGTAAGATTTATCTCTGTAAATTTGACTTGAGGACTTGTCCAACACTTTTAACAGTAGCTAGCACATTTATAAATAAAAAAAAGGAGGCAGGGAACTCTATTGAAGAGAGTCAGGAAGGATTACATCAAAGCTCACGAGGGGGGATCACCTTACTACTTCCCCCTAAAATTAGAGCTAAATACCCCTGCTGAATAGCTAGCACTTTTCACAGTAGAGTGATAAAAGATGTCTTTTAGAACACTTGAAATCACTTCAGAGCACTTGAACAGTTGAACAACGCTTTATTGGCCCCCTAAAACAATTAAAACCACTTTTGAGCACTTTAATAGCCCCTTGAACCACTTGACCAGCTCTTTGGCCCACTTAGGACCACCTGACCAGCACTTTTAAGCACTTTATACTACTTGACAAGCACTATGAACCACTTGACCAAAACTTTGAACCACTCGAACAACACTTTTAATCAATTGAGAAGCACTTTGAACCACTCGAACAACACTTTTAACCAATTGACCACCCCCCTAAACCACTTGGACAACACTTTGTTCCACTTGATCACCATTTACCAGCCCCTTGAACCACATGACCAGCTCTTTGGACCACTTGACCAACAATTTTAAGCACTTTATACCACTTGACAAGCCCCTTGACCCACTTGGCCAACATTTTATACCACCTAACAAGCACTCTGAACCACATGACCAGCACTTTGAACCACTTGACCAACCCCCAGAACCACTTGGACAACACTTTGTACTACTTTACCACCGTGAACCACTTGACCAGCTCTTTGGACCACCTGACCAACACTTTTAAGAACTTTGTACCATTTAGACAACACTTTGAACCACTTGGCCACTTAACCAACACTTAAGACCAAATCCAATTGACAATAGTAAAAAGAGTTGACTTGCAAAATTTTTCATAGTATATTTAGGTTTAGATACAAGAATAATTATCTTTACAAGGAGTTAGCTTTTTCAAGGCGTAAAGTCAGTTAGTTAGAAGACTGCTCTAGCCATTGTTGCCGAGGTGGCCCGTTAGACTTGGAATCTTTTAAGCATTTTGAAGCAATTTTAACCACTTTGAAGCACCTTCAAGCACTTGCAGGACTTTGCAAGTGATAAAAAGTGCTTCAGAGTGCTTTAATGTGCCTGCAAATGGTTCAAAGTGCAAGCTTGCAAGTGCATAAAAATTAGGCACTTTTTAGCACTTGTAGGCATTTGTACGTGTTTATAAGTGCTTGGAAGTTCTTGCAGATGCTCTATCTGTCCACTTGCAGCACTTTGAAAGGCACTTACTAGCACTTGGAAGATCTTTTTAGCATTTAGAAGCACTTTCAACCACCTCCAAACTGTTGCAAGTGCTTGCAGGGTCTCAAAAGTGGTTAAAGGTGTTTAAAAGTTCTCTGGAGTGAGTGCAGAAAGCACTTTTAACTCCTTTTTAGCAATTTTAACCTCTTTGAAGCACCTTCAAACACTTGCAAGAGTTTTCAAGTGGTTGAAAGTGCTTCAAAGTGCTAAATGTTTTGGCAGGTGGCTCAAAGTGCTTGCACAAGTGCATAAAAGTTAGACAATTATAGCACTTGCAGGCATTTGTAGGTGTTTAAAAGTGCTTGAAAGTGCTTGCAAGTGGTTAAAAGTGTTTGCAAGTGCTAAATAGTCAAGAAATTTTTACCGGTTTGCAAGCACTTTTGACCACTTTTATGCACCTGCAAGCACTTGCAGGCATTTCTAGGTGTTTGCATGTGCTTAAAAGAGCCTATAGGTGGCTGAAAGTGCTTAAAAGGTGAACACTTTCAACCACTTATAACAATTTCTAGAACTTTATATAGTTTAAAGACAGAGAGACTGCAATACCTACATGACTGACACCTCCTCCTTCATCCTTGCAGCATGATTGAGTCCAAAGGACCTGAAGAGTACCCTTGTAAGAGCTACGATTTCAGTCTCCTTTTTGGCAATCGCAATTGCATTTTCTGTTGGAGAGGATTTCAGTTTCTCCACCTCCTCTCTGAGGCTCTCCACCTCTGTAGTGATGGGTACACAAGCTGAGGAGGTCATCGGCAAGATTATCCACCCATGCTGTGTAGAGGGGATGAGAGGCTATCCACATGTGTTGTAGAGGGAGACTGGACTGAAAGGGCAAAGGGTAGACTGGCATGTGGTTCTCCTCCCAACCTCCCTACTTATAGCCCTTGTCCCTTACAAGTAGGTCCCCTTAACACATGCCTGGTCCTTGGCTCCTAGCCGTACTGAGCCATTCAGTCCTTGGCCCTTGGCCTGCTACCCGGTCCTACCATTCCTGACATTACTCCCCCCTTGGAGAAGCATTTTCGTCCGCGCAAACACAAGTGATAGTATCTTCATAAGAACACTAATGTTTTCCACCGTGACATCCCTCATGGATCCAACGGTTCATTTGAGTGAAACCCGGTTCAGTAGGAGGTTCAATAAAACCAAGAGTTTCATCTTGATTTTCTACATTGTTGTCCATTTGCAACCATCTGATGGGACCGATTCCTATCCAAACATAGTGTGTAGACTCCATTTAGAATGCTAATGAGTATGGTAAACGAGTTTATCACAACAAAGATGTACCTGAAAGAGTACCGCTTTTCACTTTCCGTGAAAGTAGTTTGCTGACCCAACTCATCAGCCAAGTGTAATTCCTTGACTTGTTCTCAAACTTCATCAATAAACAACCCCACCATAACTAGTGTTCAAGGTTGAGAATCTGACTTATACATGAAGAGCTAAACCTAGTCGCAAACATGCTTTACCTAATGGTAAGAAAACTCCAAGTAGAGAAATAAATGCTTACTAATTGGACCGTTTGGTGCTAACGTACGCACTTTGGATATCCTTCATCACAAGATTTAACTTTGTAATCTTCCTATCCCCTTGGATAAATGACAGTACTGAGGTGTGTTTGGCTCGATTTACAGAAAGTCTTCCCAGATGACTGGTAAACGGGAATCACAATATTGTGTAACATTGTTGAGGCATCATCAATGTCTGGAATAACCATCGTGGTTAACTTAAAAAATCCACAAACACCCAAACCGAGCCATGACCTCTATTGGTGATTAGTAGACCCAAAAGTAATCTCATAGAGATACTGCACATAGAGTGCAAAATACTTCATAAACAACAAATTGACGAGGATGCATGCCGTTCCAAATTAGCCTTTGCTAAACACTAGGGCCCATAACACCTAGTGTGCATGCATTTAGCAAAAAACAGATCCGAACCTGTATATCCATGATCATCCTTGCCCATACTTATGGCAAATGTGATGCGTCTAGCACACATTAAAGAGGAATGTAAATAGTTCTGAAAAGAAACTAAATACTTTCAGTTGCAATCATTTGCAAGCCTTGCTGAAACGTCTGAACCATAATAGAAGGTGAAACACTGATCACTTCTAGGTACAAACAATGAAACTTTTTCATTAACAACTCATAGCATTTCTATATGTAAAAAAACCATATGTAATGCTCTTTAGTAGCACTTGTATCTTAACAAGTCATTCTAAGTATCCGACAATTTTTTGCCACTTGAAATTGCTCCTAATACTTCGTGCTGAAAATGGTCTAGAAAATAGATTGGACCAGAACCTAGAGACTTTGTCGTGACACATATTTGAAATCGTGGGTGCCACTGTCAGTCTCAACTAAGGATGTCTGAAAAAAGAACATCCTACAAGTACAAGATGTACTTGTGTGTGGAGGTAACTACAAACACTCTACGACGGGAGTGAGAGGGACCCTCATTAGCCTTGGTCCACACTTGCTAAACTGAACTCCTTGAGTCCCAAGACCATGTTGTATCACATGTGACAACATGTGCCAAATCGAATCCGACAAGTGGGTGCATAACAACATAATGTACATTGGACACTATGGCCCAAAATACTTGTTCCGACCTACCCTTGGCATGGCCCTCGGGATTGAACTGAAAGTTCAATTACCCGTATTCAAATGCATAGGAGCACGTCTCCCACCTGTGAAAAGCCCAAGCAACATTGCACTGGAAACCCTGGGCATTTCCTTCGCAATCCAAACCCGTTGGGTAGAATCTACGTAGTCAACCCCTTGATAAGACCCTTTGTAGAAACTACTCAACTAGCAAGTAACAGTAATCAACATAGTTAACCGTGTACAGAATGATGAGAATCAACCTAGAAATTTGAAATTTTCCTCTATCGCGTGGTAGATTGCGGAATTCTTTCCTTGAAAGTATAACGGGAATAGATCAAATTGTGATCCTCAATGCCTATGGGGTGATTTAGTAAGCACCCGCTAGGTCTTACCCCGAAAATTGTGGTACCATAGACACTCATAGTGCTATAGAGAGATCAAGAGATCCACACAAATCAGATGCCTAGCTTGTATGAACAGACATGCTGTTTGCTGCCTCTAGACTCCGTGGTATAGATCAGCTGATGTGAGTTTAAGATTATCAAAAACTCAACTTGCGCGTCGCACTAGATACATGTAGTGAAAAAATGACACCCTAAACATCCGTAATGACAACACGCTTGCTTGTCCATTAACGTCGAGGTGTTCGATGTGTATTCCACTAGGCAAACATGTGTGATCTGAAGAACAATCACCCAAGGAATGCCAACAGTTGGGTCATACCCGAGATCTGACAATGACTCTTAGCCACATGTGTGGCTCATAGACCTAATGGCAATTAGTGTTCAATCAACAAACCAATGAAGACTTTAGATGGAGTCTTGCCCTATATCTACCTGAGAGTTAGAGCACCTTGACTTCCAAACAAACATGTTCAAAGCGTCGTAGAAAGTTTTCATTATTCTATGAGAGAAATAAGAAAGAGAGAGAAAGAGAGCATGCAGGGGTGAGGAACTTTCCTTAAGTTATTACCTTGTATATATTGTGGTCATGCTCGTGTGCATCTCATGCGTAGCGTGCAGCTTATCCTATAAGCATTCAACATTCTGACTGTATAACGCTCTCTTCGAGAGAGGTAACAGAAAACACAAGTCACATCTTCACCCATCGATCTTGCAGCGGTCGTGACGAGAAGAGGATGACTTAAATAGGTCACTTTGCCTGTGAAATAAGTCCTATTTTTAGGTTCCTTTTAGTGTTTTTGTGTGTTTATAGCAACCAAAAACCATGCTAGACAATCCATCACTTATCCTGTCCTTGACAGAGTTGTGAGTGTGATAGCAGAAGTGTAATTCATGAGGCAGTAGAATTGAATCCACTCAACTAGCATGCCTTGCATGCAGAATTGTAAGCCCTCGTCGAGAGTGATAGCTACAAATGTGAGAGCCAAAAAGGGCCTTGCTGGACTCACGTAAAATTGTCAAAGCACTTTGCTTTGCACAACATACAATATTGTCCAATATAGCACTTTGCTTTGCACACATACAATATTGTCCAATATTGCCATAGCTGCTGTGCGAGAGAGAGTGTCGTGTATATCAATTACACCCTCTTTGCATGTAATGAAAGAAAACGTTGACAAACTGAAAAATTCCTCGAAGGTTGGATGCTCATAGCATAAGCCAGACGAGAAAATCTCAATGCAAGATGCCAAATTGGAAGCTTTGCTTCCCTTAACAACTTATGGAGTTCCTGAGAGCTCATAGTGAAAGGATATTTATGCTCGTACTTGCGTGGCTTGATTTGTTATCCTCTGGATTTGTAGATGGAGCCTTGCTCCTGTGATGTCGATCACCCCAAGTTGCACATTGCCACTTGGCATGCAGTCATTGCCAATTACGTTAGAAAACACGTTGGAGCACATTCACAGGCCTTGCGTGTAACAAGATGTCACAGGACTTGCTTGTACCTTTGGATGTAACATTTCCGCAGAACCATGCTCGAGCAAAAATTCCAACCCAAAAGTGAAATGCTTACCATAACTGCAAACCATTAATGGTAGAAGTCATTGGGCCAAAGACTGTGATCTTAGCTATTGACCATAGCATATCCCATGCATGAAAAACATTCACGTGACAAATATGATTGAGCGGCTCGATGATTGAAAATCCAAATGTATGCTTTGAACTTAAAAAGATCTGCAAAATTCAACGAATTGAGAATTGAAAATGTGAAAATCGACTTGCTTACCAATGTTGACAAGCCCTCTTCAAGCGGTGAAAACATGTCGTCTTTTTCCAGATGTCCTTGTTAGCAACATCTGACTCGCTGTATGATTATGCATGTACTTTTTCCTTGACGAACATCTCTTGGAACAAACTCCTCTTCCACCATGAGGCATGGCCTTGAAGCTTGCTTGTACTAATGAAAAAGTTTTTGCAAAAGAAACTCAAAAGCAAGTTAGCTTTAAAGAAATCTGCGTATTGGGGACCGTTGTCATGATGTGCCACATACATAGTGTGAAATAAAAACATTCACCTCACTTTTGACACTTCTCGATGCATGGAAAGAAAAGAAATAATGTACATATTGTGATATATGCTAAAGCGGCTACTACGGTCGCTATCATGTACACACCTATCCGGGGAGCCGTGGCCCTGGATGTGGCTCATTTGCGTTCTTTTTCACCTGGTAAAATACCTAATTTGTTTTAACAACGTACATAGTCCAAGTGTTTCATGGTGGCACACTCATCTCCCCTACAAAGACTGATGCGAGAAAAAACCGCCAAAAGTACCAGCTAACAGGCGGCGTTGCAAAATTGCATGGAAAGTGACCCAAAATGGTATATTGATGAAATATGATGCTTATCTATGCTTTTTATGCTTATGTAAGTGATCCCACAAATTTAAGAATTTTCCTGACTTCGTTTGGGATTTTTCACATCAAAAATGACATTTTTTTCGCTCTTAGATTCTCTGTCACCCACTACAACACTACATGAAGATATCGACGCGTATATATCGACGGCCATGCTTTTCCACGTGTATATCTACGTAATTAGCGTGTCACTATACACGTCGCAGTGTGCGTCGATATACGCATGGAAATGCTTTATTTGCGACGCGTATATCGACGCGTATATCGACGCAAAAAATTTTGGGGGAAAAAAGTGAAACCCGCACGCAGGGCCCATTTTCACCTGCTCAGATCTTGGCTTAAACCTGCTGCGCAGGTATTATGTCCATCTCCGCCCCCCCCAACCCCTCCCTCTCTCTCTCTACATCATGTGTGTGTGTGTGTGTAGGAAAAAGAGAGAGAGAGAGAGAGAGAGAGAGAGAGGGAGAGAGCGGTGTGTGTGTGTGTGTGTGTAGAAAAGAGAGAGATGTGTGTCTGTGTGTGTGTGTGTGTAGGAAATAGAGAGAGAGAGAGAGAGAGAGAGAGAGAGAGAGAGAGAGAGAGAGAGAGAGAGAGAGAGAGAGAGAGAGAGAGAGCAGTGTGTGTGTAGGAAAGAGAGAGAGATAGAGAGGTGTGTGTGTGTGTAGGAAAGAGAGAGAGAGAGAGAGAGAGAAATGTGTGTGTGTGTGTGTGTGTGTAGGAAGGAGAGAGAGAGAGAGAGAGAGAGAAATGTGTGTGTGTGTAGGTAATCAAAGAGAGAGAGAGAGAGAGAGAGAATTAATGTATGCTTAGGAAATTGAAATTAAAGAGAATGAATTAAAGAGAGAAATGAAATGAAATGTTATATTAACGTCTTCGAAAGGCCAAAGTGACCTATGAGACATGAGACAAGAAAGTTACAATGTGATGGATCTGATACAAAGTCAAAGTAAGAAGATGACAAAATAAAATATTATGGAATCCTAAACTACTAAGTGTGGACTAAACAGCTAAACCAGCTAGCTGGGATAGGTAGATCATAGGAGATCCAGCATCTGTCGCTGGCGGATCTCATCAATCTCCTCCATGGTCAGTAGTCTGACCGGGCGTTGTGCATGTCGAGCCAAAGTGACCTAGCTAGATCCTCTGATGCAGCCTCTGTCGATGTTGTGTAGTCCTCCGTAGTCGTGGGCGTCTAGATATCCCTAGCTCAGTCGCTCGTTCAATTAGTAGAGAGATAGGGAAGTAGAGATTGAGAGAGAGAGAGAGAGAGAGAGATAGGAAATAGAGAGATAGAGAAAGAGAGTTATATATATATATATATATATATATATAGAGAGAGAGAGAGAGAGAGAGAGAGAGAGAGAGAGATATGGAAGTGGAGAGCGAGATAGGAAACTAGGGAAATAGAGAGAGAAAGAGAGATAGCGAGAGCGAGATCAAGAGAGAAAGAACGAGAGATAGGGTACGTAGACAGAGAAGAAACTATGAAACTAAAAGAGGCAAAGGCGTTTTGCCTGCTACATGCATTGCCATGTACACCTGGGAGTGCACGTATGTGTCTACCCATATAGGATTTGACCAATAAAGATGAGATTTTGACCTCGTGGTCCTGATCTCCGTACACCTCTCGACCGAGGTGTACGGAGATTGGGCAAGACTAGAGAATGCGAGGTAGTTTACGTTGTGAGGAGTATATATATATATATATATAAATATAAATAAATATATATATATATTATAACAACATTCATAATCATTGTAGGTGGCAACGTCATCAACTAACATGGAGGAAAAGATTGCATGCTCTTCAAGTATCAAATCCTGCGCAAGCGTAGGATATGTAATGAGCATGTGCACAAGTACGGAGAGTTTGTGAGAGAAACCGTACAGAATCTGAGATACAACTCCTACGAAATGGGTATTGATTTCTGCGACATAGCACCTACATCTGAGAGAGAGAAAAAAGATTATGCGTGAAGGTCCGATGAATATAGAGACACGGATGGAAGCAGAAAAGGGCTTACAGACAGAAGACGACGGCATGGAGGAGATGTTGGATGCCTTCTTCCAGACAAGCGAGGAGAACGCGAACGAAGTAGCACCAGAAGCCGTGCACCTATCTCTTGAAGACATGTTGAGGAAGTTGGCACGTCAACCATGTTGAGATGTAGAGAGAAAGAGAGAGAGACGAGACAAGCTACACACCATATACGCTCCCAAAGACTGATTCATATTGAGGACAAGATACAAATATATAGGTGAGACCAAGTTGAGTGGAGTGAGCCATATATAGCTCCAACACCCCCACTCAAACAAAGGTCTCTAGCTTTGGATGAGAAAAACCCTTGGGGAGTTCAAGGGAAAAACCCAAGCCCCTATACAATGTGAAAATATGAACCAGCGATGATGATGTGAAACTGAATTGTGCATCTATGTACAAATATTCAAGTGACTTAGAGATCACAATGTGCAAATGTGGAGTGTGCATAGTGCATGGTACCTAAAAGATTACAATGTCATATGTACAAAGCTATTACAATAGCAAAGAAGCTAATCTAGAAAGAGTGAGGTCGAAGCAACTCCAAGCTCCGAGCGCAAGAGGATGAAACGTGACTTGTTGAGGCCTTTGGTCAAAATGTCTGCAATCATCTGGCCACTTGGACAATGTTCAAACATAATGGTTCCTTTGCGTACTTCATACCTGACATAATGATAATGGACATCAATGTGCTTTGACTTATTATGTTGAACATAGTCTTTTGCAAGACTAATAGCACTTTGGTTGTCACACCGCAAGGGTGTGATAAAAAGAGGAGAGTGACCAATATCAACCAGCATTTGTTGAAGCCAAATCAACTCACGAACTGCAAGTGATGCTGCAACATATTCTGACCTAGTAGATTGCATAGATAAATGTGAGCTTGCCTAGTCTGCATCTGTGTAACCCAAAAGAGAAAGAGATTGCATAGAATCCGATGTGAGTTGTCGTCGATAGACTAAACCAAAATCTGTAGTGCCTTTCAAGTATTTCAACACACACTTTGCAGTAGACCAATGCTTAAGAGAAGGACATACAAGATGTTGTCCAAGATAACTAGCAGCAAATAGGATATCAGGATGAGTGTTCATGCCGACAAGCTGAAGACATCGAATCAAGTTAGCATAAGGTTGATTTGTGACAAGTTGACCGACATTGTCAGAAGTGTTCTTTGTAGAGCTCGCAAGACAAGGTGTGTTGGCTGAATGTGCAGATTCCATACCAAATTTTTGAATAGTATCTGCAATAAACTTTGACTGTCGAAGGAATAAAATACCTTTTGTACGGTTCTGCTGGATTTGAATGCCAAGACACGAGTGAATCTCTCCAAGATCCACCACATCAAATGCAGAAGACAATAACTTTTTCACTTGCTGAAGAAATCCCAAATCATTGGAAACAAGGACGGTATCATCCACATAAAGAGCAAGAATCACAAAACTGCTACCTTGGCGTTTTATGTATAAGTTGGGGTCTGACAAGCAAGAGATGAATCCTTTAGAGGTGAGAAAAAGATCAAATTTTGTATACCAGGCTCGCGAAGCTTGTTTGAGACCATATAGTGCCTTATGGAGTTGAGCAACAAGGTCTTCTTTACCTGGAGTTAAAAAGCCTTCTGGTTGTTCCATATAAATTTCCTCTTCCAAGTCACCATTAAGAAAAGCAGTTCGCACATCCATTTGATGAGTTTCTAAATCAAATTGAACAGCAAATGCCAATAAAACTCGAACACTTGTAATGCGAACAACTAGTGAAAAAGTCTCTTGATAATCAACACCAGCTACTTGGGAGTAACCTTTTGCAACTAAACACGCCTTGAACTTGTCAAAAGATCCATTTGCTTTTACTTTTGTCTTATACACCCACTTACATTTAGTAACTGTACGGCCAGGAGGTAATTTAGTTAGTATCCATGTACCTTTAGAGATAAGAGAATCGTACTCTGCTTCCATAGCCTCTTGCCATTGATCCTTTGGTGGTGAAGAGATAGCTTCATCATAAGTAATGGGATCTTCGCAAGTAGAAAAGGCATTATCAGCAATATCATCATCATAAACATGACATGAGCCATGTTCAAAATCAATAGGCAGATAAACAAAAATATCAATATCATCATTGGCAACATTCGGAATGGATGGTTGTGAAGAGGAAAGTTACTCTATAGGAAGAGTTTCATCTTCTGAAAGAAATGGAAAAGCCTGAAGCAATGATTTAGTATCATCAGAATCATCCATGGACCATGAGCCTCCCATAAGATGTTCATTAAAAGTAGCATCACGATTCACAATTACTTTCTTGGAGGAAGGGTCATAGAATTTGTAGCCTTTGGATGTGTCAGAATATCCAATAAAAATAACTTTAAGACCAAGCGCATCAAGCTTTGTTCGTGTTTCTTTGGGAACATGAATATAAGCAATACATCCAAAGGTTCGAAAATGAGATACAGAAGGAATGTCACCTGTCCATGCTGTGATGGGTATCTTACCCGAGGGTGCAGTAGTAGGAAGATGATTCTCAATAAATATTGCTGTCAAAGTAGCTTCAGCCCAAAAAACACGAGATAAGCCAGAATGAATCAACATACATCTTATAGCATTGAGAATAGTGCGATTCTTTCGTTCAGCAACACCGTTCTGTTGAGGCGAATATGGAATAGTGTGTTCATGATGAATTCCACTGTCAGCACAATATATCACAAACTCTCGAGAAACATATTCGCCTCCATTGTCACTACAAAGCTTCTTAACGCGACGACCAGTTTGAAGCTCCGTAGCCTTGTGGAATTGTTTGAAAACAGATAAGGCTTCAGATTTTTTTCTAAGTAGAAATATAGTCGTATACCTTGAGAAATCATCAATAAAAGTAATGAAGTAGCGATATTGTGATCTCGAAGAAGGTAGAGGTCCACATATATCAGTATGAACAAGATCCAATATGTCATGAGAATGAGTTGTATTTGAAAGAGGAAAGGGTTTGCGATTGTGTTTCCCAAGAGCACAAAATTCACAAATTCCCATATGGGGATGGGCTTTAAGATCCATGCCATGAACAAGATCAAGCCGTTGAAGATCAAGGAGTTTTGAGAAATCAGCATGAACAAAACGGTGATGCCATACTTTGCAATCATGATCACCTGCAGCAGTGACAACATTTGCTAAAGCATCGTTGAGAGAGAGTTCAAACAAATTACCATTTCGAGGAGCAGTGGCTATAGTCTGTCCATCTTTCTCAATTCGGCATTTGGTATGATCAAATCCAACAAACAGACCAAGATCAACAAGTCTAGCAATTGAAAGAAGATTACGTTGAAGATCTGGTACATGTAATACTCCTCGCAAAATTCGAGTGGAAGAAGATAAGGTACCAAGATATAATTCTCCAATACCCTTTACTTGACAAGTAGTATCATCAAAAAGATAAATAACACGTTGAACTAGCAATGGATGATAGTTATGGAGCCACTTAGACTGATATGTCATATTTCCTGTAGCACCAGAATCGACAATAAAAAGTGATCCATCGTGTACATGAAGTATTCTGTCTGGAGCAACTGAACATAGGACGCAGCTTGTTTCTGGTACAATGTTGTTTCGATGGTCAGTAGCATATGCTCTATTTCGATCTGTGTCGAATCGACGCTTATAGCACATATGAGTTGGATGATCAGATCGTCCACAATATTCACAAGAAGAAGAAGAAGAGTCTCTAGATAAACGTGGTTGTTTTGTGGTAATATTGTGTTCTTCATCATATTGACGTGCCCAACAATCATCTTCAGTATGGCCATTTCTGTTGCAGTAAGAACATTGCTTTATTAGGAAATTTGAGACGAGAGAAAATATTACCGCGATGGCCACCTCTGCGGTTTCCTCGTTGAAATGGACGCCTTCAAGCATAAAAAACCCGTTCCATTTGTTGTGACTTAGTCTCCTCTTGTGAAATCATAGCTGTATCATGACCAGCATTACGACGTTCTTGATGTTGAGAGTATTCAATTAAAGACATGCAGGCTTGGTCGAAATCAAGACCATCTTTATTAGAGAGAATAGTAACAATGTTATCATAAGAAGAGTCCTTCACCGTATCAAGGAGAAGTGTAATCAGTTGCTTTTGTGGAACAGGATCACCGACAGCAGCAAGTTGATTAATAATAGAGTTGAAAGATTGAATATGTCCCGTCATGGCAGTACCAACTTCATATTGTAACTTGTTAAGCAACCCTCTCAAATAAAGTATTTCTGTGACAAATTTCTTCTGAAAGTTTGCAATAAGGTACTTCCATACGTCGTGGAAACTAGGAAGTTCATACATATCAAGCAAAAGGGAATCAGGAAGAGCAGAAAGAATATATCGACGAGCTGCTTTATCACGTCGTTGCCAATCCGTATAGGCAACATTCCAATCTTCAAATATAGGTCCTTCAGTGATAAGCACGTTATCATTATCCGTATCAACAGGCTGAGGCGGACAAACACGATTTCCAAGAACAACATTGGAGAGTTCATCGCCTTCAAGAATTAACAACATCTTTGCTTTCTAGCCTGGAAAACCTTGACCTTGGAAAGGAGGGACAGCTGGCCAGAAGGAAGCCGTTGACGAGAATATTCATAGCCATATCTTGTTGCGAGAAGACGTATAAGATAAGATCGCAGAATTTGCACACCATATATGGTGAAGGCCGCAATTGAGAATGAGAGAGATATGAGAACTACGTTATGTCAATGATAAACGTAAGAAGGATGCTCAAGGAACGTCCAAAGATGTGAGAGACGTCACCCAAAAAAGGCAGTGTAAAGGAGATGTTAATAAGAAAAGAGTCCTCAAAATAGAGTGGCGTGAGATGCAAGATTGACGGCCACAATACGAATAGCAAAAAACTAAATCTTCTGGAAAAAGTTAACGCCAAAATAAGAAAAACGATCGTGGACGCTTCACGAAGAAAGCTACGTCAAGCTCAATTGCAGTAAAAACAACATAACTTTCTGCAACGAACTCCGATTGACGCAAACCTAGAACTCAAATCGAAGAGCTCGAGGAGACGAACAAGTTTTGGATCATATTCTTCTTAACACAAAACAACCATAGTTAACAAGAATCAATGCTCAAAAATAAAATTTGTAGCAATGTTTGAATCTTACATGCAAATCGCATACACATACTGTTTTGTCACCATGAATTGAATCGGCCCGTGATCGTTACTGCTCTGATACCATATTGAAATGTAGAGAGAAAGAGAGAGAGACGAGACAAGATACACACCATATACGCTCCCAAAGACTGATTCATATTGAGGACAAGATACAAATATATAGGTGAGACGAAGTTGAGTAGAGTGAGCCATATATAGCTCCAACAAACCAATCTATGAAGGCGCCAAAATATCTGTGCTTCGTACTTGTCTGGCGTTTTTGAATCTTCAGTCAGTGTACGGGTGGTCAGATGCAAGTGTCACTTCTTTGTTTAGGTATGTAATTTACAAAAGAGATTTTCCGATTGCAACGGTGATGTTCTCGGAGAGCTTTTTAATTTAATGTGACTTAAACAGGTTATTACGGGAGCAACCTCTCCCGACTGGCAATGAAATGCCCCCCTCCAGGCCAGATGCAAAGCAACTTCTGACTGCATTCTGTCCAAATGATTGCATTATTTTTTGCAATGAATTCGTAGATTGTCTATCGTATCCTAAGTGCGGAGCAATACGCTACAAACAAGATGCAGTTGGCGAGACAGTGCCAGCTAAAGTGTTGCGGCATGACAATGGATGGAGTCAATCCATTTGTCTTGACAAGCTTGTCATGGAGCACTTGGCCATGCGAGAAAAGATCATGAAGTTCTGTATACTAAATTCAGCGCCGATGCAAAAATGGCTTGAAAGGTACGAAGAAGAGAAAGAGAGACGCAATGGGGAGCGACAGGATTTCAGGCGAAGTCGAATGACTAGAGGCTTACCCTTGCTAGACTATCTCGCTCCTCTACCTGCATTCCCTACAATGGCATGGTTGGACAAGACAGTGAGAGCAACTCGACAGATCGGAGAACCCATATCTCTAGAAGAGGAAGAGCTGGCTATTGGATGTGACTAGAACTATCATACATACATGGCACTGTGGTCGCATGGAAAGCATTTCAGAACACAACAAATTGACAGCAGAAGAAACACGTTTGACAGTGGGGTAATGGTTAGTTTCATGCAAAAGATCATGGCCAGTGCTAGAGACACAAATGAAAGCACTAGCAACCTGGACTACTGTGGTCTGATGTCAAATATCCTGAAAGTAAGCTTCAGGCGGTTTGAGATGTTTTTGTTGGATGTGAAGTGGTTCAAGGTGATTAGTTCTGGTCGCAATGCAACGGTACGCAGAGATGGAAACAAAGTTGTGCAAATAGATTCTACAAAGATTTGGACAAATGCGAGCGACACATTTTCTCTCCCCAAACATTGCGAGCAAGTGGTCTTTGTACCCGACCCTCGAGAGCGACAATTGTGGTTTGTGGTTCAAGTTGCTCCAAGAAATAAACAAGTATTTGAAGGCCAAGATCTTCTGGAGGAAAGTCAGTCAGACGACATCCATACTACTGTGATATTAGATGAGATGGACGAAGGTATGGTAGAGGAAGCTGACATATATACAAGGGATGACGCAGACGAGCCAGAATTGACACTTGTAGATGAAGATGCAATGGATGAAGACAATCTGCCAGAACGAGTTGGGACAGGGTTATGTTTGCAATTAGAGATAGACGATGATACGATGCAAGATCTTATCGATGATGCCTCACTCGTCGAGGCCTAGGCCTGTAAGTGTTTGTGTGAAGACGTTGATTTAAAATTAAGCTTCAAGTTAATTTAAACAATTGTGTTTTGATGCTTTATTTTACTTTCTTTGTGCAGGACTTTAGTATGGCAGACCAAATTCCAGATCCTGCTTCCATCAGTGCAGATGCATTCATGGGCTTCGTTACACGGATGACGCCTACTCAGATGGTAGAGGCTTCTCAGTACTGGGTAGCCAGAGGCACGCTTACTACACCTCCGGGCTTCACACCGGAGGGTCCGACGCCTAGCGGGGGGACGCCTACGGGGGGGAGGACGCCTATGGGTACAACGCCTGCTTCTCCCATCACGGCTGCTTCGACACCTAAGGGTGGAACAGAGGCAGGTACGTCCTCATCTCCGCAGCACAGGCGCACTCGCCGATCTCGACGATCGTCAGGTAGAGGTGGTGGTTGTTGTGGAGGAGGGTCCACAGATGCTTCGACTCCTCCTCGCTCACGACCCCCATCCTACCCAGGCACACCTCTCGATACACCTCTTGGCACACCTCGGACACCTTGGGGGGCACACGATCCTAGTGCCTCCAAGCTCTATACTATACAGGTAGATTGTTCTGTTGACATGGATAGAGTCAGGACTGAGATGCGACAGCGGATTTGTCAGCTCGCGGAGCTGCAGTTTTCGACCAGCCTTCTGACGTCTTGGGGTGATAAGGATGGGGACAAAGTCAATTACATATTGGAGACCATCCTGAGAGAGTACCAGCCTGCTCTGGGTTCTTCCGTTGTTCCGAGGAGGTGGATCAAGGGTGTTGCACGGGACACCGTGAAACATCGACGAGATGTAGCTCGGAAGGCTTTCAGGACTGGTTCGTTGAAGCCTTCGGGCATCCCACACGAGATGTGGCTGCAGATCAGGGAGAATGAGTGGACGGCGGACACGCGGTTCAGACAACAGTGTGAGGCCGTGCAGGTATGACAGATGACCAGGGGGACATCTGATCTTGGCAGCGGAGGCTTCGACACCTTTCGCTTTGAGTTTGTGAGTTTCTAATCCAATCTTAACTATGGCGTTTTTTAAAACGCGATGAATCATGTATTCTTATTACTTTGATTTTTGTATAAACGAAGAATCTTGTGATGCATTGAGCCCCAACATGCCAGGAGGAGTCAGATGGATATCGCAAAGGTATCTATGAAGTACTGAATGATCTTGAAGCTTCAGGAGATCCTATAGACTGGGAGGCCTTACAGTCTCGCTGATCGCTTGAGGTGAGACGTTAATATGTGTGAGTTGATTTAATTAAGTAAGTATATGTGAAGTAATATCAATACTAATTTTGTGAGTTGTCCTATGTGTAGGTTGCAACGCCTAGTCATTAGTGGACCAGATTGCATATATATGATTTGTGAGACATAGACACGCTTCTATGTCTCTTTTGTACAGACAGTTATTGTTCAGATAGTTATTGTGTAAGGTTTCCAGCTTCCGAAACCTTAAAGATTGTACTAAGTTTGCAAAACTTAATGGAAAACACTATTGCAGGACTCCAAACACTATTAATTTTGGTATTATTGGAATCATAAGCAGAGCTTTACTATGTTTAGAAATTTTCAGAATCTGATTCCGATAAAAACGGGAATAGTTACGGGTCCTGGAAAATTACCATAGAAATTTAATTAATAAAAAAATTGGATGGTTTCATTATTAATCATTAGCAAAGACTTCTTTACACTAAGGTTCTAGAGTTAGATAGGAAATTCAAAATTTCATCATTAAAGATCTGCAAAAATCAACCAGGCAAATTCTGGAAGGTATGGGGTGAGTGTGGAAGCTGGGGAAACTTGCCAGGAGCAGTGATGACTGAAAATGGCGCAAATTTCAAGCGGGGGAAGTGCTTGGACTAGGGGAAAGCTGCCAAAATTTGCCAGATGCCCAGAAAAAGTTATAAATAGGACCTTTCTCTTCATATTTTGTGAAACTCGGAGCCTTGAGAATTTCTCTCTTATCTAGGGAGAAACACTACGCAGAAATCATTAGAGTTTAATCTCTAATTGATTAACCCTAACGATAATTAACATAATCCTTCTTAATTAGCAAGGTTAGATTACGATAAATTGTTAATAAATCAAAGATTAGGTCTATGCATGCTCCTTAAACCTCTTTAAATCAATTAAAATCTGATGATTATTATAATTAATCTTAGTAATACTAAGATAATTATTTATCCTCTTATATTAGGGCTAAAATTAGCCAATTTAACCATGAATTAATGGTAAAAATATTAATTAGGATTAGATTAAGTTAAATTATTTATCAGAGATACATTAAACAATTATTAATATCGAAAAATTATCCTATAATTTTTTGAGAGGTTTTCCTAATTAATTAGGATAATTACTCTTTTTTTTGAACAATTTTAGTAGGGGAAATTAGTAATTGAAATTAAAATGATTCCATATAATTATCAGTGGTTAGTTAGGTGTTCAAAAACCCGTGATAATTAGGAGAAGTTCAGAAAGATAATTTAGCTAATTATATTAGCTAAAATACTCTATTTTTTTGAGCAATTTTAATAGGGAAAATTAGTAAATGGAATTCAAATGCTTTCATATAATTATCAATGGTTAATTAGGTGTTTGAAAACCAGTGATAGTTAGGAGAAGTTCAGAAAATTAATTTAGCTATTTATTTTAGCTAAAATACTCTATTTTTTGAGAAATTTTAATAGTGGAAATTAATAAATGGAATTCAAATGCTTCCATATAATTATCAGTGGTTAACTAGGTGTTCAAGAACCTGTGATAATTAGGAAAAGTTCAGAAAGTTAATTTAGCTAAATATTTTAGCTAAAATACCCTATTTTTTGAGAAAATTTAATAGGGGAAATTAGTAAATGGAATTAAAATACCTTCATATAATTATCAGTGGTTAGTTAGGTGTTCAAGAACTCGTGTTAATTAGAAAAAGTTCAGAAAATTAAATTATCTAATTACTTTAGCTAAAATACTCAGTTTTTTGAGCAATTTTAATGGGGGAAATTAGTAAATGGAATTTAAATACTTCCATATAATTATCAGTGGTTAATCAGGTGTTCAAAAACCCGTGATAATTAGGAGAAGTTCAGGAAATGAAAGTAGCTAATTACTTTACCTAAAATACCCTGTTTTTTGAGAAATTTCAATATGGAAAATTAGTAAATGGAATTCAAATGCTATCATATATTTATCAGGGGTTAATTAAGTGTTCTAAAACCTGTGATAATTAGGATAAGTTCAAAAAGTTAATTTAGCTAATTACTTTGGCTAAAATACTTTGTTTTTTGAGAAATTTAAATAGGGGAAATTAGTAAATGGAATTTAAATACTTCCATATAACTATCAGTGGTTAATTAAGTGTTCAAAAACCCATGATAATTAGGATAAGTTCAGAAAATTAATTTAGCTAAAATACCCTGTTTTTTGAGCAATTTTAATAGAGGAAATTAGTAAATGGAATTCAAATGCTTCCATTTAGTTATCAGTGGTTAATTAGGTGTTCAAGAACCCGTGATAATTAGGAGAATATCAGAAAATTAAATTAGTTGATTAGTTTAGCTAAAATACTCTATTTTTTGAGCAATTTTAATAGGGGAAATTAGTAAATAGACTTCAAATGCTTCCATATAATTATCAATGGTGAATTAGGTGTTCAAGAACCCGTGATAGTTAGGAAAAAGTCAGAAAATTAATATAGCTAATTACTTTAGCTAAAATACCCTGTTTTTTGAGAAATTTAAATAGGGGAAATTAGTAAATAGATTTAAATTGAATTGAGATGTTTATCAAAGGTTTATTAGACCTCAAGGAATCTGTGGTAATTATGCTACCATTAGAAAATTGGTTTAACTATATATCCCAATAAAATTACTCCAATTTTGGAAAAAATAAAAAGGGAAATATAGTAAAGTAAATAGAAACCCTTTGATATCAATACCAGAGAAGTTATATATCTTAGAAAATATATTATAATTATCCTAACCTTAGGTAAATAGTTTAGGTATGTATTTTGGTCAAAAGTAACCAATTTTTGTATACAATGGATAAGAAAAATTAAGAAATAAAATTATCTAAGTGACAAGAAATTAACCGAGGTCCACAATCCTTATTTTTGGGTAAACAAGAAAAAATAAATGTTATTCAATTAATCCTCTAATGGATTAAGTCTTTTTATAAGGCTGCCGAAATGGCTCCCAAGAGAACCAGGGGGAACCCTTTGACTGAAGATGAAGATGTTAGTAACAAATGCAACAAAGCAACTAACGACCATGAAGCAGGGCCTAGCCATAGGCCAACAGAGGAAAGTTTACGAGCACCTGCCCCACAGTAGATGGACGACCAGTCCCAAGTGGATTTCAATTATGCCATTAATAGCTTTTAGAGTTCATTTCAAGTTAAGCATTGCATACGTAAGGTTAGGAAGGAAAAAAAAACTGGTTGTAAATGGAAATTAACTTCCACGAAACCCGCGAGCAATGATTGTAATTAGGAAAGGACTGATTGGGTTATGACTGGTTGAAATAGAAAAGAAATGTTTGGCCATCCTTAAGACAGCTTGTCTCAAGACACCTCTGATTCCTTGGAAATATTTTACTCCAGGTAATGAGTAATGATGGAGATACCATCATGGAGGAGTCGGTTACCTCGGCACGTGTGGAGTCTTTATCCCGTGCTTGTTTATGTTTATGGATAGTACTTTTAAGTTTATCCTAGAGGAACCGCCCGGTTGTATGGGCAACTGGTTTTGGCGTATGGGCACCCGGACTTTGGGTGAAGACTTTCCACCCCGGTTATATAAATAAGGAATGGGTGCCGTTTTTCACCCTTGTATAGGTGGTCTTGAGACAAGTTAGTACTGGTCAGTGATACTTAGAAATGACAGTACCTTGTCTTAAGTTTAAAGACGTCTGTTTTCTGAAAGAATTCTTTCAATACTGTTTTCAAAGGTTGTCTTAAGGAAATGTAGTTTGAAAAGTTAAAAAGGAATCATTATTTTAATTGTGAAAAGAGTGTGGTAGTAATTAGACAACAATAGAATCATGTGTGAGTGCGGGGTGGTAAGTGGGGATTGACTAAGGTTGTCAATCATGGACGGGTGGACCTGACTAGTCAGGTAACTATCCATTCCCGCGCACTAAAACGATTAGAAACTTCTTCACTTGGAAAAGGAATCCACCAGCAGCTGTGCCCTCACATATGCTAGAGGGAAAAAAGCATTGGCTAAGGAAACCTTAATCTAAAGGATGAAGATTTAGGGCCGGAATATTTTTTTTTAGGGTCCCGTTTCCACTGCGAGACAGGACTAGGTCTCTTCTAGGACTATAAACCTAAACCATTGTCAATGGTAAGGGTGAATTCCCTGGAACTTTTCTTGTTTAAAGACTTTGACCTTAGTAGGCCTAGAGACCGGCCTGTCAAAGGTTCCATCCCACTTTTGGTGTCAACGGTTTTGGAGACCTTACATATTGTTTCCCTTATGGTTATGATTATTGTCATTGTCATTGTATAGACATGGTTATTTCTCCTATTCTTGTATAGACATAGTTATGGTTCAAGTTTTGTTAATGGTTATGTTTAGGTTTCTGGTTATGCTTATGCTTATTGTTAATTTTGTTTATGGTTATAGTTATCTGCATTATGGTTATGCTTTTAAGTTATGGTTATGGTTTGTTATGGTTATGCTTTTCAGTTGGTACGGTACTTGTCTTTCATTGGCCTTAAATCTCATGTGAGATCCTACATGGATAGCATGTAGGAGGCGTATACATGATATGGTTTTTTTTTTAAAGTTTATGTAAAAACACTATAACATATGCGCGGTATTATCGCTCACATTACCGCAAAAAAACAAACAAACTTGAAATATAAAAATTTCCGTCTACGGAAAATATTGCGGCAAAGTTTGCGGTAATGGTCTAGCAGTAACTTCCGCGGTAATGGCTGCGGCAATATTTCCGCGAACATTACCGCGCCTTTTGCTGCACAGATACGCGCAAACATTACCGCGACAGAGTTATCACGAGCATTACCACGACGAGATTTATTATAAAAAAACAGATGGCCGTTTGGATTGTCCTTTGCAGGACCATCCAAAAGGTCATCTATTTTTTTATTTATTTTAGTTATTTTACAAAATTATTATTTATTTTAACAAAATATCACAATTGGACAATACATTGAGCCAAAAAAAGATTGATAATTTCATTTACATAAGTGGAAATTGGGGGAGGTATTGAGCCAAAAAATGATAGGTATTGCATTTACATAAAGGGCAAAAAAAGCCCGCGTGTACAAAATAGAGTATGGTCATGTGGGATAGGGCAAACGAGGCCCGCGTATACAAAATAGAGGATGCTCATGGGGGAGTTGGCGGCATTTCACGTGGATTTCCTTGACTCTGCAAAACCATAAAAAAGAAACAATTAACACTTTGTTATTTAATATTTGATATAAAATCAACAATTTGATTATTTAGATAAGATTAAACTTACATGTTGCAGACTTCTGTACGCATTTTCGAACTCCTCTCGAGAGATCATTTGATTTTCAAACAACCAACACCAAGTTTGATACTCGGTATGGTTCTCTCTATATCTCTGCACATCTCTGGTCGGGCGACTCAAGGTAATGTTATACTGACAAAAAATAGCAACCAATTAATTAAATGAAAAACATTAGACTTTTACAATAAAACTAATATTTTTACTTACATATTTGTCTTTCCAAGCCGTTTTTCCTCCCGAACCATAATGTGTAGGAGTCTGATGGGATCTGGCCTCAACTTGACGCGTATACATCCTCGCACCCGTTGCCCTTTCGTTCTCTTTCTCGCCCATAGCGGTCTCCCACTCCACATCATGGACATTTCCTGGCCAATAGCTATGCTCTGGAGACTCCATTGTCTTCTTTGCCGCTCTCCTCACACTAGATTTTTTGTTCTTCAGAAATGTTTTGACATGCTCTTGCAACCATTGCCTTGAGAATTGTTGCCCCTCAGGGTTGGGGAAACGCATGTGCATGGTTGTCTCTATATATGTGAGGTTGTAGGGATCTTGCTCATCAAATTTGAGAAAACAATTGATATATGTGCAGTGGATTAATTGGTTGACATGTGTGCGGAATCTCCTGCCCTGCGCTGTCTCGAGATCCACCATACCTCCTCTATGAACCTGGTAGTATAACCCGCGAGCATCTGGTGAAGGCATGTCATGGTCCTCATCTTCTGCTGGAGCAGGAAGCGGTGACTGTGGAGGAGAATCTGTAGTACTTCCCCCCCCCCCCAAAACAACAACTAGCTCCTCTCCCTCGTCGAGATCAACAGGCGCTAGCGCGCGATCTGCCCTGATGCTCATTGCCAGAAGAGCGCCGACGTGAATCTGGGGCAGAAGGTGGGATAGGTGATGGATAGGTGGATGCCCGTGGCGTCGCACCCAACAACGTCGGACCCTGGGGCATTTGACCCTGTGAAGGAAAAGTTGAACCTCGAGCTGTGTTGAGCTTATATGTGAAGCTACTCAATATATGGCTTCTCTATATATGGCACCCAGGTCCCCTCTATATATACATCATCTCATGTGTGTATTCTACACACTTTGGGGTTCTACTTCTGTGCTCTCTCCTTCTCTCTCAACATGGTATCAGAGCAGTACGTTTTTGTTTTTGATTTTTCTCCTGATCAAAATCGATTTTACTGAAACTACCTGGCTAGGAGCCGGAATCGATGTGGTCTACAACTTTGCAGAAGGAAGTTTTTTCAAATTCTGCACCGATTTTGAGTTATCGTTCGCGGACTGCGTACATACCTGAAAAGCAACTTCCGCTTTTTGTTTTTGATTTTTTTGCTAATTGAAAACGATTTTGCAGAAACTTCCCACTGACCGGAATCGATGTGGTCTACAACTTTGCAGAAGAAAGTGTTCTCAAATTCTGCTTAGATTTTGAGTTATCGTTCGCGGACTGCGTACATACATAAAAAGCAATTTCCGTTTTTTGTTTTTTATTTTTCTGCTTATTGAAAACGATTTTGCAAAAACTACCCGCGTGAGAGACCGGAATCGATGTGTTCTACAACTTTGCAGAAGAAACTACCCGCTATGGGAGACCGGAATCGATGTGGTCTATAACTTTGCAGAAGGAAGTTTCTCTAAATTCTGCACCGATTTTGGGTTATCGTCTCGGACTGCGAATATGTTTGAAAATCAAAATTTTACTTTTTGCTTTTGATTTTTCTCATAATTGAAAACTTCTCAATTATATTTTTCTTCATCAATCATATATTTGTTACTGACGTAGCTTTGCTGCAGAAGCCAGTTACACATCGTTCCGATTCAGTCGAGCCGTTGATGATCGTCCAAATTCTATCGAGCTACTGTTGGTACATGATCTTTTGTTATATGATATACTCGTTCATTGATTCTCGTATAATTATTCTTTTAGAGATATAGTTTACGTCGTTTTATTGATAATTTCTCATTGATACCATAGTGATTTTGATGGTACCATGATGATGTTTTGTTAATACTCTGGTCATGGTGATTTTCGTTGATACCATGATGATATGTCATTGATACCATGGTTATTCTCGGTGGTGCCATGATGATATTTCATTGATACCATGGTTATTCTCGGTGATGCCATGATGATGTTTCGTTGATACCATGGTTATTCTCGGTGATGCCATGATGTTGTTTCGTTGATTCCATGGTGATTTTTGTTGATACCATGATGATGTTTTGTTGATACCATGGTTATTCTCGGTGATACCATGATGTTGTTTCGGTGATACCATGATGTTGTTTCGTTGATACCATGGTTATTCTCGGTGATGCCATGATGATGTTTCGTTGATACCATGGTTATTCTCGGTGATGCCATGATGTTGTTTCGTTGATACAATGAATATTCTCGGTGATATCATGATGCTTTTCGTTGATACCATGGTCATTTATTCATTTTTATTGATATAATGATGATATTTTGTTAATACTTTGATGGTATTCATTGATCACTACATTGATAAATGTTGTTTTATGTAGTATATACACATATCATTTCTATCACGTAATCACACATTTTGTACTTTTACGTTTATACTTTATGTACCATATGTTGTCGTGCGTATATATGTCGTCAAAAGAGTGGCGTCGCGAACCATCTCTTATGGCATTGTGAACGTAATTATTTCATTAACGATGCTAATAATTTTCATGACATGTTCTTTTTGGAGTCTATGATCTATGTAGGATTGATCAAAGAATTGATTTTATGAAGACAAACTTGGTGACAATAAAAGATTTATGAAGATATGTTTGGTGATGCCATATTGATGACAACATGAAGACATGTTTGGTGATGCGATATTGATGACAAGCTACACAGCAGATTCACGGAGACACTTTTGATTACAAGCTAATCGATAGCCTTTATACCTCTTTATTGAACCTTTGTATTCATTATTGAATTTGATAGGATAGGAGTAATGTAACTCCTCATAAAACATTCATTGTAAAAGGAGTGATGTAGCTCCTCGTAAACATTTGTATATTTTATGATTTTTATAATATAACAGTGGGTGTATATAGAGCTCCCTTGATCCCCGAAGGGTTTTTTTCATCCACAGTTAGAGACCCTTATTTGAAGGGGGGTGTTGAGCTTATATGTGAAGCTACTCAATATATGGCTTCTCTATATATGGCACCCAGGTCCCCTCTATATATACATCATCTCATGTATGTATTCTACACACTTTGGGGTTCTATTTCTGTGCTCTCTCCTTCTCTCTCAACAAGCTGTAGCTAGAAAACTCTGCAGGTATGGAGTGCCACCAGTCGGAGTAGAGACCTCTGATAATCCAAAAGCTGCTAGCTGCGCCGGTGAATAGCGCTGCGTAAGGGTCTGCTGTGAACCTAACCACTCAGCTCGAAGACGTAATGCCCTCTCCACATCTGGATCGGTCACAGGTACGGTAGTGGACCCACCTAGAGCATCCCGAAGCCAGCCAAACCCTAATGATGACTGCTGAGGCGACGGCTGTGAATGATAGGCAGAGAGAGCGTCGGGATATGACATCCCATCTGCCATGAAATCCTCAATGCTGCGAAAGCATGGTGTGGAAGAAGAAGACATGGTCTGCATTTATTACGACAAAGATTAAACTAGGGTCTAAAATTTGAATATATGATTAAAAATTTACACATTGATTTTTTTAAAACATTGGATTTTTTAACATTGGATTCTCTATAGTATCCAATGTGGAAAGAATCCAATGTGTGTCTACAACCTATAAAAGAGTCTTGCAAAGCCTTGAGTGCTAATAAGATATTAGTGTGTGTATTGACTAATAAGAGATTATTGTGTTCATGATTAGTGTGACCGATTGCAAGATCACTTGGACGGTCATTGGGGCCGAATACATCACCAACGACTTAATCATGGAGGTATGTTTCTGTTTTTGTGTTGATTGTTGTTTAATTTAACATAATTAGTGTGTGTTTTAGTGTTGCCTTGTTTAATTGTCTTGTGCACACACTAATTAGTGTGTGTTAACATACACTAATTAGTGTGTGCATTGGCTTGTGTAATTGGCTTGTGCACACACTAATTAGTGTGTTTTAACATACACTAATTAGTGTGTGCATTGGCTTGTGCACACACTAATTAGTGTGTGTTAACATACACTAATTAGTGTGTGCATTGGCTTGTGCACACACTAATTAGTGTGTGTTAACATACACTAATTAGTGTGTGCATTGGCTTGTGCACACACTAATTAGTGTGTTTTAACATACACTAATTAGTGTGTGCATTAGATTGTGCACACACTAATTAGTGTGTTCATTGGACTATGCATTGGCCAATTCCATTGGTCAATGCACACACTAATCACACACTAAATAGTGTGTGTATTGGACAATCCAATTGGCTTGTACACACACTAATCAATGTGTGTATTGGCCGATCGAATTGACCAATGCACACACTAATCCCAAACTAATGCACACACTAATTAGTGGGTGAATTGGTCAATCCCATTGACCAATGCACACACTAATCACACACTAATTAGTGTGTACATTGACCAATCACATTAGCCAATGCACACACTAATGACACACAAATTAGTGTGTGTTAATGAGCACTAATTAGTGTGTGAATTGGCCAATCCCATTGACCAATGCACACACTAATCACACACTAATTGGTGTGTACATTGACCAATCACATTGGCCAATGCACACACTAATCACACACAAATTAGTGTGTGTTAATGAGCACTAATTAGTGTGTGAATTGGCCAATCCCATTGACCAATGTACACACTAATCACACACTAATTAGTGTGTACATTGACCAATCACATTGGCCAATGCACACACTAATCACACACAAATTAGTGTGTGTCAATGAGCACTAATTAGTGTGTGAATTAGCCAATCCCATTGACCAATACACACACTAATTAGTGTGTGCATTGACCAATCACATTGGCCAATGCACACACTAATCACACACTAATTAGTGTGTGCATGGCCAATCCCAAATTTAACATATTAGGTTATACAAGTAATAAATTTAACAAATTTGACAAATCTAACAAGTTTAGATTTTGCAAGTAACTAATAATTAACAAATTTAAGTTTTGGTGTGTCTTTACTTACACTAATTAGTGTGTAAAGAACGTACACGTGCACTAATTAGTGTGTGTGTATGCATGTGTATTCATGTGTGTGGATGCGTGTATATGAGTGTATGCATGTGTGTATGCATGTGTGTGTGTGTATGCGTGTGTGTATGCGTGTGAAAAACTCAAAAAACATAACAACAGAACTTACATGGAATTGAAGCGCTTGTTGGGAGAGGGTAGGAGAGTGGAAGATGTTGGAGCTATATATGGCTCACTCTACTCAACTTGGTCTCACCTATATATTTGTATCTTGTCCTCAATATGAATCAGTCTTTGGGAGCGTATATGGTGTGTCTCTTGTCTCGTCTCTCTCTCTTTCTCTCTACATCTCAACATGGTATCCGAGCAGTAACGATCACGCGCCGATTCAATTCATGGTGACAAAACAGTATGTGTATGCGATTTGCATGTAAGATTCAAAAATTGCTACAAATTTTATTTTTCAGCATTGATTCTTGTTAACTGTGGTTGTTTTGTGTTAAGAAGAATATGATTAGTGTTTTGTGTGGCGTTTATTGCTAATCAATCTAATCATTGATTACGTTTTCTTGTTGATGACACCCTGAACTTCATCTCAATTTTTCTTGCTGTTCTGCTCAAAATTTGGAGAAACGGAAAAAGTGCAATAGCACTTTTCATCCAAAACTTGTTTGTCTCCTCGAGCTCTTCGATGTGAGTTCTAGGTTTGCGTCAATCGGAGTTCGCAGCAGAAAGTTATGTTGTTTTTACTGCAATTGAGCTTGACGTAGCTTTCTTTGTCCTACATCTTCGTGAAGCGTCCGTGATCATTTTTCTTATTTTGACGTTAACTTTTTCGAGAAGATTTAGCTTTTTGCTATTCGTATTGTGGCGGTCAATCTTGCATCTCACGCCACTCTATTTTGAGGATCCTTTTATTATTAACGTCTTCTTTACCCTGCCTTTTTTGGGTGACGTCTCTCACATCTTTGGACGTTCCTTGAGCATCCTTCTTACGTTTATCGTTGACAGAACGTAGTCCTCATATCTCTCTCATTGTCAATTGCGGCCTTCACCATATATGGTGTGCAAATTCTGCGATCTTATCTTATACGTCTTCTCGCAACGAGATATGGCTATGAATATTCTCGTCAACGGCTTTCCTTCTGGCCAGCGTTCTATTCCTCCTTTCCAAGGTCAAGGTTTTCCAGGCTGGAAAGCAAAGATGATGTTAATTCTTGAAGGCGATGAACGCTCCGATGTTGTTCTTGGAAATCGTGTTTGTCCGTCTCAGCCTGTTGATACGGATAATGATAACGTGCTTATCACTGAAGGACCTATATTTGAAGATTGGAATGTTGCCTATATGGATTGGCAACGACGTGATAAAGCAGCTCGTCGGTATATTCTTTCTGCTCTTACTGATTTCCTTTTCCTTGATATGTATGAACTGCCTACTTCCCACGACCTATGGAAGTACCTTATTGCAAACTTTCTGAAGAAATCTGTCACAGAAATACTTTATTTGAGAGGGTTGCTTAACAAGTTACAATATGAAGTTGGTACTGCCATGACGGGACATATTGAATCTTTCAAATCTATTATTAATCAACTTGCTATTTCCGGTGATCCTGTTCCACAAAAGCAACTGATTACACTTCTCCTTGATACGGTGAAGGACTCTTCTTATGATAACATTGGTACTATTCTCTCTAATAAAGATGGTATTGATTTCGACCAAGCTTACATGTCTTTAATTGAATACTCTCAATGTCAAGAACGACGTAATACTGGTCATGATACAGCTATGATTTTACAAGAGGAGACTGAGTCACAACAGATGGAACGGGCTTTCTATGCTCGAAGGCGTCCATTTCAACGAGGAAACCGCAGAGGTGGCCGTCGCGGTAATATTTTCTCTCGTCTCAAATTTCCTAATAAGCAATGTTCTTACTGCAACAGAAATGGCCATACTGAAGATGATTGTTGGGCACGTCAATATGATGAAGAACACAATATTACCACAAAACAACCACGTTTATCTAGAGACTCTTCTTCTTCTTCTTCTTGTGAATATTGTGGACAATCTGATCATCCCACTCATATGTGCTATAAGCGTCGATTCGACACAGATCGAAATAGAGCATATGCTACTGAACATCAAAACAACATTGTACCAGAAAGAAGCTGTGTCCTATGTTCAATTGCTCCAGACAGAATACATCATGTACGCGATGGATCACTTTTTATTGTCGATTCTGGTGCTACAGGAAATATGACATATCAGTCTAAGTGGCTCCATAACTATCATCCACTTCCAGTTCAACGTGTTGTTTATCTTGCTGGTGATACTACTTGTCAAGTAAAGGGTATTGGAGACTTATATCTTGGTACCTTATCTTCTTCCACTCGAATTTTGCGAGGAGTATTACATGTACCAGATCTTCAACGTAATCTTCTTTCAGTTGCTAGACTTATTGATCTTGGTCTGTTTGTTGGATTTGATCATACCAAATTTCGAATTAAGAAAGATGGACAGACTATAGCCACTACTCCTCGAAATGGTAATTTGTTTGAAGTCTCTCTCAACGATGCTGTAGCAAATATTGTCACTGCTCCAGGTGATCATGATTGCAAAGTATGTCATCACCGTTTTGTTCATGCTGATTTCTCAAAACTCCTTGATCTTCAACGTCGTGATCTTGTTCATGGCATGGATCTTAAAGCCCATCCCCATATGGGAATTTGTGAATTTTGTGCTCTTGGGAAACACAATCGCAAACCCTTTCCTCTTTCAAATACAACTCATTCTCATGACATATTGGATCTTGTTCATACTGATATATGTGGACCTCTACCTTCTTCGAGATCACAATATCGCTACTTCATTACTTTCATTGATGATTTCTCAAGGTATACGACTGTATTTCTACTTAGACAAAAATTTGAAGCCTTATGTGTTTTCAAACAATTCCACAAGGCTACGGAACTTCAAATTGGTCGTCGCCTTAAGAAGCTTCGTAGTGACAATGGAGGCGAATATGTTTCTCGAGAGTTTGTGAGTTATTGTGTTGAAAGTGGAATTCATCATGAACACACTATTCCATATTCCCCTCAACAGAACGGTGTTGTTGAACGAAAGAATCGCACTATTCTCAATGCTGTAAGATGTATGTTGATTCATTCTAACTTATCTCATGTTTTTTGGGCTGAAGCTACTTTGACAGCAGTATTTATTTAGAATCATCTTCCTACTACTGCACTCTCTGGTAAGATACCCATCACAGCATGGACAAGTGACATTCCTTCTGTATCTCATTTTCGAACCTTTGGATGTATTGCTTATATTCATGTTCCCAAAGAAACACGAAAAAAGCTTGATGCTCCTGGTCTTAAAGTTATTTTTATTGGATATTCTGACACTTCCAAAGGCTACAAATTCTATGACCCTTCCTCCAAGAAAGTAATTGTGAATCGTGATGCTACTTTTAACGAACAGCTCATGGGAGGCTCATGGTCCATGGATGATTCTGATGATACTAAATCATTGCTTCAGGCTTTTGCATTTCTTTCAGAAGATGAAACTCTTCCTATAGAGCAACTTTCCTCTTCACAACCATCCATTCCGAATGTTGCCAATGATGACATTGATATTTTTGTTGATCTGCCTATTGATTTTGAACATGGCTCATGTCATGTTTATGATGACGATATTGCTGATAATGCTTTTTCTACTTCCGAAGATCCCATTACTTATGATGAAGCTATCTCATCACCACAAAAGGATCAATGGCAAGAGGCTATGGAAGCAGAGTACGAGTCTCTTATCTCTAAAGGTACATGGATACTAACTGAATTACCTCCTGGTTGTACAGTTATTAAATGTAAGTGGGTGTATAAGAAAAAAGTAAAAGCAGATGGATCTTTTGACAAGTTCAAGGCGCGTTTAGTTGCAAAAGATTACTCCCAAGTAGCTGGTGTTGATTATCAAGAGACTTTTTCACCAGTTGTTCGCATTACAAGTGTTTGAGTTTTATTGGCATTTGTTGTTCAGTTTGATTTAGAAGCTCATCAAATGGATGTGCGAAATGATTTTCTTAATGGTGACTTGGAAGAGGAAATTTATATGGAACAACCAAAAGGGTTTGTTATTCCAGGTAAAGAAGACCTTGTTGCTCAACTCCATAAGGCACTATATGGTCTCAAACAGGCTTCGCGAGCCTGGTATACAAAATTTGATCTTTTTCTCACCTCTGAAGGATTCATCTCTTGCTTGTCAGACCCCAACTTATACATAAAACGCCAAGGTAGCAGTTTTGTGATTCTTGCTCTATATGTGGATGATACCATCCTTGTTTCCAATGATTTGGGATTTCTTCAGCAAGTGAAAAAATTATTGTCTTTTGCATTTGATATGGTGGATCTTGGAGAGATTCACTCGTGTCTTGGCATTCAAATCCAACAGAATCGTACAAAAGGTATTTTATTCCTTCGACAGTCAAAGTTTATTGTAGATACTATTCAAAAATTTGGTATGGAATCTGCACATTCAGCCAACACACCTTATCTTGCGAGCTCTACGAAGAACACTTCTGACAATGGCGATCAACTTGTCACAAATCAACCTTATGCTAACTTGATTGGATGTCTTCAGTTTGTCGGCATGAACACTCGTCCTGATATTCTGTTTGCTGCTAATTATCTTGGACAACATCTTGCATGTCCTTCTCTTAAGCATTGGTCTACTGCAAAGTGTGTGTTGAAATACTTGAAAGGCACTACAGATTTTGGTTTAGTCTATCGACGACAACTCACATAGGATTCTATGCAATCTCTTTCTCTTTTGGGTTACACAGATGCAGACTGGGCAAGCTCACATTTATCTATGCGATCTACTAGTGGAAATTGCTTCTTTATAAATGGTTCTCTTGTTTCTTAGACCAGCAAGAAACAACATTGTGTTGCAGTTTCTACGATTGAGTCAGAATATGTTGCGGCATCACTTGCACCTCCTGAGTTGATTTGGCTTCAACAAATGCTCGTTGATATTGGTCACTCTCCTCTTTCTAGCACACCCTTGCAGTGTGACAACCAAAGTGCTATTAGTCTTGCAAAAGACTATGTTCAACATAATAAGTCAAAGCACATTGCTGTCCATTATCATTATGTCAGGTATGAAGTACGCAAAGGAACCATTATGGTTGAACATTGTCCAAGTGACCATATGATTGCAGACATTTTGACCAAAGGCCTCAACGAGTCACGTTTCATCCTCTTGCGCTCGGAGCTTGGAGTTGCTTCGACCTCACTCCTTCTAGATTAGCTTCTTTGCTATTATAATAGCTTTGTACATATGACATTGTAATCTTTTAGGTACCATGCACTATGCACACTCCACATTTGCACATTGTGATCTCTAAGTCACTTGAATATTTGTACATAGATGCACAATTCACTTTCACATCATCATCGCTGGTTCATATTTTCACATTGTATAGGGGCTTGGGTTTTTCCCTTGAACTCCCCAAGGGTTTTTTCATCCAAAGCTAGAGACCTCTGTTTGAATGGGGGTTTTGGAGCTATATATGGCTCACTCTACTCAACTTGGTCTCACCTATATATTTGTATCTTGTCCTCAATGCGAATCAGTCTTTGGGAGCGTATATGGTGTGTCTCTTGTCTCCTCTCTCTCTCTTTCTCTCTACATCTCTACAGAAGAGTAGAGATGGTGGAAGAGCTCAAGGTTGTGAGGTTCGCGCTCTCGGCGTCTGTGGAGAAGACGATGAAATTTGAATTTTAGGGTTTTGATCTTCGCGGGGCACGCGGGTGCCCCTATTTATAAAAAAAATTGAAATTTGATTTTCCGCTCCTATTACCGCAAGTATTACCACGTGGCTTACCGCAATCATTACCGCGGCGCAAATTCAGGCCATATAAACAGATCGCCACGTTCTGACATTATTACTATTGATCCTCAAAATCTATTGGTACTATGTTTTTTATAAAATATATATAAAATGAAAGTATTCCTAGGACTTTGAAAATGACACCTAAAAGTTTAATTTTTACTTTTTACTAATATTTTATTAACATTCTTTGGTAATTTGATTTTTATTAGTGTATGTAATTTATTAATGTAGGTTGCTTGGGATGATTTTGGCCCATCCTTTGAACCGAATAGATCATGGTGGTTGGCCGAGCGATTACCATGCCCATGCGTGCGGTGCAAATGCACCATTGCTGGACTTCGACGGATATGCTTGAGCCATGTAGAAGATTATGGACTATGGGATGATCCTCGCAAGCGTGCACGGATGGAAACAAACGATCCGCGAATTGTAGCGGCTATTGACGTCACCCCTCATTGGCTTGTGGTTGGTGGAGGAGGGTGGAAGAGCGCATGCGCCAAGAATCCATTAGAGAGGGAGGAAGCACATCAAATCAGCCAAGTACTTCTGCTCCCTCTTATCCGAGTGACCACATCCCATCTCCTTACGTGGATGCAGAAGATGACCAGTTGTATAGAATGGTTGAGGATCTCTTTGCACGAGAGGAAAAGAATAAACCAGAGTGTGCATACGAGGAAGCTTCCGAGCGAACGAGGAGTGAGGTACTCGATTCGGCACACACTGCACTATCATTGATAGATGCTCTTACTCCATTTTAAGGGCATCTCTCGAAGTCCTTAACCTTCAGGCGATGTTTGGATGGAGCAATGCTAGTGTCGACGCACTTTTGAGGTATGTATACAGATTGTGAAGGATGCTTGTGGACTGCATAAATTAGCTTCTAATGTACTTTCTTCTTGTGATAGATTGCTAGGAAAGATGCTGCCAGTTGGCAATCACATGCCAGAGAACAGACGAAAAGCCCGCGAAGTGGTGCCTGCATTAGGGATGGATTATGATCGCATTCATGCTTGCGTGAACGATTGTGTGCTCTTTCGTAATGAGCATGCCGATTGTGACACATGTCCATCGTGCAGGGAGCCTAGGTCAAAGAAGGAATGCAAAGCAATAGAATTCCACGTAAAGTTTTGAGGCATTTTCCACTCATCCCTCGCATCCAACACATGTTTAGATCGAAGGGTACGAGCAAGCTTTTGAGTTGGCATGCAAAAAATCGCTCCACAGATGGTATTATGAGAGTTCCAGCTGACTCACCAGCATAGAAGCACATAGAGGATACATGGCCAGAGTTCAGGGATGAGCCTCGTCACCTGAGGATTGGGGCAGCTAGTGATGGAGTGAATCCATTTGGGCACCGCTCTACTTCATGGAGCACTTGGCCGGTGGTTGTTGTAAA
The DNA here is from genome assembly GCF_014529385.1 of Adiantum capillus-veneris. Classification (NCBI taxonomy): domain Eukaryota; kingdom Viridiplantae; phylum Streptophyta; class Polypodiopsida; order Polypodiales; family Pteridaceae; genus Adiantum; species Adiantum capillus-veneris. The sequence goes on from NC_140948.1 coordinate 42,835,182, forward strand.
CTACAATATTCCGCCTTGGGAGGCAACAAAAAAGGGAAACATTTTACTATCACTTCTCATCCCAGGAAAGCACAAGGTGAAAAACATGGATGTATATCTGCAGCCTCTTATTGATGAGCTTCAAGAACTATGGAGAGGCATAGATGTCATTGACATTTCACGGCCACCACGAGACCGCAAAGCCATCATCAAGTGCATCCTCATGTGGACCATGCATGATTACCCAGGATTTGGAGAGGTATCTGGTAAGTATGCACATGTTAATTGTACTCTTTGCTTTAGGTTTATCGTCTCATGTGTAACGTTTGTTTACCTCTTGGCAGGATTGGCAACATTTGGACATAGTGTGTGTCCCACTTGTGGCCCTTCCCTTGTGACAGAGAGACCTCCTCTTCTTGGGAAAGTGATCTATCCCAACAACCATCGCTTCCTACCTCCTTCACATCGTAGATATGCTCTTCCTATCAATGAAGTGCAGCCATTCCATTGGAACATGGCTGATTGGGCGAAGCATTGGGAGGAGCATCATGGTACCTCACCGCCTCCCAATGGGTTGCCAAAGGGTATGTCGAGGTACTCAATCTTCTTGTCGCTCCCCTATTGGGATTCGTTTAAAATTCAACACTTATTGGACCCTATGCATGTATTCAAAAATGTTGGGCAAGCTATATGGGATCACATGATTGGCAAGAAGGATTCATTGGGTGCTAGGGAAGATTTAAGAGCCATTAGATGTCTCCCCCCAAAAGCACCGTGGATAATGTCAAAGGCAGACCAAGAGCGGACAAAGCAAGTTATTGCATCCATCAGAACTCCAATGGGATATATGCGGTCACTCAAAGGTGCTTTCACAAAAACCAAAAAGGGTGGCTCCACTCAATTGTATGGATTGAAATCCCATGATTGGCATAAAATCCTTCAGGTAAGAGTAGAACAGTTTGTGGTGTCTATGTGTCCTTATATATAGGTTGACATTCACTAAGATGTTTTATTGCTTGTAGTTTGTACTTCCCATAACTATTAGTGGTTATGGGGACACTAAGGTGAAGACTGCAATATTCAAAGTGGGTGAGATTGTGAGGTAATGGGTTTTCTTCAAGTACTATATCATGTTGTGCATGCATGAACTTTGGAATTTTTTTTCATCTACTATATAACGTTTGCCTTGTAGATTTGTGAGCTCCAAGGAGATAGAAGTAGAAGCCATACCAGTAGCCCATCAGCTCGCAGTAGAGGCAGTGTGTGCTATTGAGGATGCATTCCCACGTACAATCCTTGTTAGCCAAATACACCTATTGCTTCACCTTGTTGAGGATATTGCCATTTGTGGGGTGGTTCACTCTAGATGGATGTTCTTCTTGGAGAGATTCTTGAAGACTTTAAAGGATTTTGTTAGATTGAGGTCACAGTCGGAGGTATGCAAAATAAATACAATATAGATAGCATTTATACGCTATAGAGTTACTAATAAAAATATGTGGTTTTAATGTTTTCAGGCGAGCATGGCAGAAGGTTGGGTGGTGCAAGAGGCATTTGTGTATGTCTCACAGTATCTCATCACAGTGGATCCATCATTGCCTCGTCTGTGGAGTGAAGAAGAGGATCCTAGGAAGCACTCAACCATTCCCAGTGGAAAAGGCTCACTCTTGGTCATGGATAGAGAGTTTCATGCCATAGTCAACAACTACTCTTTACTCAATGCCACTATCATGACCAAATGGGTCAATATGTACTTGGAAGCCCGCGCAGCTAGAGAAAGGGATAGAGATGCATGGAAGAGGTCCCATGGAGGCAGACGTGCACCTCCTTTTCCTAAAGAGCTTGAAAAATATCCTGACTTGATTCAAGTAGAGTGGATCCATAATGCCATGACCAATGCCAAAGCACAAGGAGAACAAATAAGCCCTAAAGAATGGGAGTATGCGCGAGGATGCTTGCGCAAGATGAGTGTGTATATGTTATGTATGCATGTATGCAAATCACTTAATGAAATGCGATGTAACCTCTTATGCATTGTGATTGTAGGGTCTCATTTTTGAATCGATTTGGTCCGAAGGCCGACATTTTCGCACCGGCAAGATAGATGAGCGTCGGACCACTAATGATTGTGGTGTGATGGGAAACTTTGACACAATAACTGATGAGGTCAGATATTGTGGTACTATAGAGAGAATAATCAAAGTGGATTTCAGATCTTTTCACAAATTCCTCTTTGAGTGTCGATGGTTTGCGGGTGAGGTCAAAAGACATGAAAATGGGCTCATTATGGTGGATTTCACCCAATTCCATCGGGGAAAACTGACAAATTGGTGTATCCTAGTAGTTGTGAGCAGGTAATTTAGGCTATGTGCAATCAACTTAAATTAAAAATTTAAGTTATGTATATCAGCTTATTCTTAGTGTGTGACGTACAGGTCTTTTATGTGCCATGTATATATCAAAGAAGACTTTGGTATGTCATTCTAGTCACGCCGCGGGGTAGATCTATCTTTGCAAAGACGGACATTGAGCCAGTAATTGATCCCATCATACCATCACCACAAGATACAGAGGAAGATGTAGTAGAAGTTGAAGAAGGTCAGCCAAGCCTTGCAAATAGTCATCTTGAGGAGGAGGAAGAGGGAGAAAGCGATGATGATTCTACAGGAGGTGATGGAGAGGAGGAAGAATCTCTAAATTTGTTTATTGATTTGAATACTATGGGTCTAAATATGGATCCTAGTGCTTGTAGAGATCTTATACAAGATGAGAATTAATAAAACTTTCCATTCTTTCACTTGGTGTAGTATATGATTAATTTGCAAATGTTTCGTTATGTGCTTATGAATAGTATTTGTAATGGTTTTGTTGTGAGTTTAATGATTTATGTATATAATTTTTAGAGTGAAAGAGAGATTAAGTGAAGTGAGCAAGCATTCTGGAGAGTGTAGGAGTTGTATTGGATTCAAATGGAAACCCGCGGGAGAGGGAGGGGGAAGGGGGTCCAGCCCGTCTTAGCGGTAATGTGAGCGGCAATAATCGTGGAAATTTACGCGGTAACATTTGCGGTAAAGTGCCGCTTCAGCATCAAAAGGATTCTCTCTGCTCATTTTGAATTCCTCTCTCTTGTTTTGCTAGAATGGCCCGCGGTAAACACCACGATCTCTCATAGTGAAACAAAGGGAACTCTACCAAAATTTCTACGTGTGGGAGCATGGTTGATTTTGGTGCTGCTCGCTTTCTTGGGCAGAGGGCAGGAAGTCTAGCTGTGGCTGTGTCCATCTTTTAACTGGGCACACGCCAGACTACCTGCCCTCTGCCCAAGAAATTTTTTTTCTGGTATTGTCGTCGCTATCTGCGTCTATATCTACGTCGCAGATAGTGACAGGTTCACAGTGACGCGGATATCGACGCACATAGCGACGTAATGCATCGATATCTACGTCGATGACACCTTTTTTTGTTGTAGTGACCCTTAGAAAGAGGGTTGGTGATTCTCCACAAACGCTTTTTCACAAAGTGTTTGTGACTCTCATCACAAACTCTCACAGCCAGAGGTTTTGCACCTTCCCAGCTAGACCGCACACTTCCTGACACCGTGTCGACCCACTGAGGATATTGTTCTATTTACCAAAAGTCGAGACAGAATTACCTCGTCTATCTGCGATTGTATCAAGTAGGATATCATATTCAAATCCAAAAAGGATCAGCAATGATTTCACACACAAGCCATGCCTGTGTTGGCCCATATCCATTGCCGATGATCATTGAATCATGTTGATGCCCCTTTGCATGCCGAATTTTCCAAGGCGTGCCGACCATTTTTGTTACCGATCAAATTGTATAGCCTTTGCATGCATGATGGCATGCTGCACCTTCCTCGTGCGGTTGTCCTACCATAGATCATCGTTTTGGTATGGCCATGTAGCTTCGCACGGAAATTTATGACCACATGGTAGTGTGACGAGACCCTTGGGTGGCCCACGGGCACCCTAGGGTGCCCAATAGTGTGAGAAACAAAATAAAAAACAAAAAAAATTGAAGCTCATGGATATGGGAGCGTGCCGCTGTCTGTGCAAGGAAACTTCTTAACAGGACGCACGATGCAATGTTTTTTGGGTCGAGCTGCTGTGACGAATTCAACTGCTTGGCCCAGGGAGAATCCGGCACGCTCAACACCGCCTGGTTTTGTGCACGTCGAAGCCATCCGCCTCCCTCATGCAAGGGTTGTTGCACACGTCTCCCGGCTTCGAACCCTTGCTCACGTGCTTGGTCATGCAACTTAAGCCCGCCATGGAAGGGGCTGCTCCGACATGGCTACTCCTGCAGACCTACGGCCCTATTCTCTTCCTCTTTCCAAGGGACCGTGCACACACCATGGCAACCTAGCTCGACAGAGAGAGAGAGAGAGAGAAAGAGAGAGAGAGAGAGAGAGAGAGAGAGAGAGAGAGAGAAAGCAAGCATGCAAGGTTCCCCCTTCCTCCATAGCCTCTCCCTCCTCTGAGCTCTGATACCAATGAAAGGGCGAAGGGTAGACAAGCATGTGGTTCTCCTCCTAGCCTCCATACTTATAGCCCTTGGCCCTTACAAGTAGGTCCCCTTAACGCATGCCTGGCCCTCGGCTCCTAGCCGTACTGAGCCATTCAGTCGCTGGCCCTTGGTCTGCTGCCCAAAACTACGATTTTCCTGACATGGACGCCGCAGGACCGTCCACAAAATTCTCTATGAATCCTTGAAATGTGTGGGCTTCCTTCACGCCCTAATCGGACATGAACTTATGTATTTTCCGATTGAGCCCCCTTTTCTCGCTCTTAACATTCTCTAATACTTGATCCCTGACCAAATCCCATGGAATGTTATGGCTGTCACGGTCTGCTTTGGAAGCATCACAGTATTCATTTCCGAACCCGCTTGCAAACCTTGTCATGAGCTCGCCGTTGGAGGGGGCAGCCCAGTAGACCTTATGTTACAGAAGCCTACATACATTGTAAAAGTGGTCATGCACCTGGTGGAGGAATTTGTTGTGTGGTTGTTGTACGGGGGTCTACTGTGCTGTGGTGTTTGTAGCAAAGGCCACCTACTATACCACCTTTTTGCTCCGAGTCAGGTTTTTGTGCTTCCTAGAGGGAGTGTTCTTCTTGGGATTCATCTCTGTAGAGGGTGCTACTGTACCCTTTATGCTTTTGTACCGGGGGTAATGGGGGCAGTGTTACGAAACATGACATAGCTAAATAGACATTTGAGTAGATTACTTCATGGGGAGAGAGAGATTTCACACACAAGAGATTATAGAGTAGAGAGAGAGAGAGAGAGAGAGAGAGAGAGAGAGAGAGTACACACGATATACGTGGTTCACCCAATGTGGGCTACGTCCACTGGAAAGCAGCCACTCAATGGCTTTAGTACTTCAAAACAAGAAGTAGGTTACAAAGGGATTATATCCTTTTGGAGCTCCCGCCTTGCTTCACTCTCACCACCTCACACCCACCTTGTTGCATCAACTTCACACTATGAAATGTGTGTAGAAATGGCCTCCTTTAATAGGCCAAAAGGGCTGCCCTCTCTCATGAGAGGCAGCCTTGTGTTGCAGCTCTTGTGTAGATAAGTTCAAATCGGACTCTCCAATCCGCCCATGTGTGGCCGCCCTTGAGAAGACGAGTCCGCATTTGAATTCGGCCACCGGCCACCAGCCATTGACTTCCAACCACCGGCAACCGGCCAACCGGCCAACCGACTGGTCATTTTTCGAACACTTTCCGGCAAAAAGGAATATTCCGGCCAGTGATTTTTATTTTCGACGAGTGATTTTTCTTCACACATGGTGGCTTCTCCTCATAATGGGGGCCTTACAAATGTGCATTTTTACCACAGAAAATTACAAGGGGTAAATGAGGCTCCATACTTAACAGGCAGAGCTTCACCAGGGCTATGGCAGAGTGCGACGGGTGCAATGGGGGGCAGACCGCGATGGCTACAACATGCAATGGGAGGAGCACGATTAATGGGGGCAACACGAGCTCTGGGAACAGAGCGAGAACACAGGTACAGGCGGGAGTCCAAGTGACAAGCTAGTTGCATGAGAGGAAAGGAGAAAGAGGACAAGGAGTGTCTAGGCCATGATGACTGTAAGTTCAAAAAAGGGGACCCACTCCACCACTTAATGGCTCGCATGCATCTAGATGATAGGTACATAAATTATATTGCATGCAAATTTAGAATTTCCCTCTCCCTCTCCCTCTTTTCTCAAATTTGAAAAACGTTGAATTTCCCTCCACCTAGGTGCTATTGGTGGTACCACCAAAAGGTGCAAAAAGTGGTACCACCTAAACATGCTTTCACCCTTTTTCATGATTGTAGCCATATTGATGACATTGGAAGCTTTGTATATGTTCTTCTGAAGCCTCCCCAAATTCGTGGTGTTAACGGTTGTGTATGCATGTGTAAGGGTTAAAACAAACGGTGTGTGGTGAGTGTGCTCTGTGTTGTGGTCTTGCCAAGTGTTTGAGCATTGAGAGGTGTGTAGACACTAGTCTGCTAGTGTGTGTTGTATATTTTACAAGTGTTTTTGATAGGACAAGGGTGTTGTGAATGCCTTGAGCTATAACAAGGCCTTGTATTCATTTGTGATGGATGTGTTCCCCCTTTCTAGCTTCTGGTGCCCCCACACAGAGGAGCACAGTGATTGCTCCTAGATTGGTGTGAAGTTGTAGTTTTTTGCATTGGAAAGCATGGCGATGCAAAGGTATGGAATAGTTTCATAGGCAAGGAGAGTCCAGACGAGTGGAGTGCAGATTTTGAGTTGTATATGTTTATTAAAGAACTATGTGTCTAATCCTCAACATGTTTTGTGGGAGAATTATGAGTTTATTAAAGAACTATGTGTCTAATCCTCAACATGTTTTATAGGAGAATTACAATCTTGGTGATGATGGGTCATTGAGATTGAACTAGAAACCATTCTTGATTGTAGAGTTAGCCAACTTAGAAGTCGAACTCATGTTGAAATTTTTTGTCAAGTGGGTACCTATCATGTAGAAGATACCTCATGGGTTGATTTATATGTCTTACATGTTGAACACCCCTTCTTCCAGCTCTAAGGTCAACGTTAATTTTGACAAGGAGAGAATGTAAGAGGACTTATCTTCAAATTTTCAGCAATTACTTTTATTTGAAGGAAGTTTTGGGTGTTTTGAGGTTTGTCCACAATCTAGGAGGTCATTCTAATTATATTCCTTCAGTTACAAATTTTGGTCCAAGGTTTACTTTGAGAGCCACTTTTTGAGGGTGCTAATATGAGATTTTGGAAACGTGATTTATGTAGGAAACACAACCTTAAACATAAGAAAAAGGAATGGTTCTTTGAGTATTTTTAGATTTCATCGTTTTGATGCTTGTTAAAGCCCTTATATATATTAAGGAAAATTTGAAAAATGCATGTTTAGTTTACATCGTTTTTATAGAAATTACCAACTTGTAGACCTTCATTTTTGGTTGGATAATCCAAGCTAGATGTGTCTTTTTTGTATCACACAACCATCAAAGAGCGTGATGAGGAAAAAAATTCCATGTGAGACGAGCTTAAACAGATTTGGAGCCGATTAAGAGCTATAAGCCGTTGAAGATGGCTAAAAAAGTAACATGTATGGGATTTTTTTAGTGTTATTTTGGGATCGTGTGCTCCTATGATGCCTCTTTTTTCAACTCTATTTTGACTTTTCTTTCCTAAAGACTAGAGTTGGCTACAAAAATAGCCACTTTTGGGCTAGCTATTCTTCGAGACGGTCTCTATCATTGGCACATGATATGTGATTGTGATTGTGATTGTGATTGTGATTGAGAGTGCAATGGTGATTGTGATTGCGTGTATGTGTTGGGATATTGGGATTGGGAGTGAGAGTGAGTGAAATGTGATTGAGAGTGAGATAGCTTGGGGGTGGTCGAGACGTTATGATAGGAGGTAGATTCTCAGCTTGTCCTATCTATTCTGTGTATTTTCTCAATTTTTTGGTTTTCAACCCATGTCCTATCACAAAGACTAGTGACATCCACTATGTTGTGCATTCGCCCTGTGCTTGGGATACACAAGGAAGTTTCCATTGATGGTAAGATAGAATAGTTTCTCTCAATGGGGTGGACATGCATGCGTGTACACATGAAAGAGAGAGAGAGAGAGAGAGAGAGAGAGAGAGAGAGAGAGAGAGAGAGAGAGAGAGAGAGAGAAATATAAAATAGAAGCAAGAAAGTTTCACAAAAAAATGTGTGTGTGTGTGTGTGTGTGTGTGTGTGTGTGTGTGTGTGTGTGAGAGAGAGAGAGAGAGAGAGAGAGAGAGAGAGAGAGAAAGATTTTTAAACCATATTTTAGAAGAGTGGATTGCAGATTTTGAATTGTATATGTTTATTAAAGAACTATGTGTTCAATCCTGAACATGCTTTGTGGGAGAATTAAAAGTTTATTAAAGAACTATGTGTCTAATCCTCAACATGTTTTATAGGAGAATTACAATCTTGGTGATGATGGGTCATTGAGATTGAACTAGAAACCATTCTATATTGTAGAGTTAGCCAACTTAGAAGTAGAACTCATGTTGAATTTTTTGTCAAGTGGGTACCTATCATGTAGAAGATGCCTCATGGGTTCATTTATATGTCTTGCATGTTGAACACCCCTTCTTCCAGCTCTAAGGTCAACGTTAATTTTGACAAGGAGACAATGTAAGAGGACTTATCTTCAATTTTTTAGCAATTACTTTTAGTTGAAAAAAGTTTTCGGTGTTTTGAGGTTTGTCCACAATCTAGGCCATTCTAATTATTTTCCTTGAGTTACAAATTTTGGTCCAAGGTTTACTTTGAGAGCCACTTTTTGAGGGTGCTAATATGAGATTTTGGAAGCGTGATTTATGTAGGAAACACAACCTTAAACATAAGAAAAAGGAATGGTTCTTTGAGTATTTTTAGATTCCATCGTTTTGATGCTTGTTAAAGCCCTTATATATATTAATGGAAAAAGTGAAAAATGCATGTTTAGTTTACATGGTTTTTATAGAAATTGCCAACTTGTAAATCTTCATTTTTGGTTGGGTAATCCAAGCTAGATGTGTCTCTTTTGTATCACACAACCATCAAAGAGCGTGACGAGGAAAAAAATTCCATGTGAGACGAGCTTGGACAGATTTGGAGCCGATGAAGAGCTATAAGCCGTTGAAGATGGCTAAGAAAGTAACATGTATGGGATTTTATTAGTGTTATTTTGTGATCGTGTGCTCCTACGATGCCTCTTTTCAACTCTATTTTGACTTTTCTTTACTAAAGACTAGAGTCAACTACAAAAATAGTCACTTTTGGGCTAGCTATTCTTCGAGACGGTCTCTATCATTGACACATGCTACATGATTGTGATTGTGAGTGCAATGGTGATTGTGATTGCGTGTATGTGTTGGGATATTGGGATTGGGAGTGAGAGTGAGTGAAATGTGATTGAGAGTGAGATAGCTCGGGGGTGGTCGAGACGTTATGATAGAAGGTAGATTCTCAGCTTGTCCTATCTATTCTGCGTATTTTCTCAATTTTTTAATTTTCAACCCGTGTCATGTCACAAAGACTAGTGACATCCACTATGTTGTGCATTCACCTTGTGCTTGGAATACACAAGGAAATTTCCATTGATGGTAAGATAGGATAGTTTCTCTCAATGTGGTGGACATGCATGCATGTACACGTGTGTGTGTGTGTGTGTGTGTGTGTGAGAGAGAGAGAGAGAGAGAGAGAGAGAGAGAGAGAGAGAGAGAGAGAGAGAGAGAGAGAGAGAGAGAGACAGAGAGAGAGAGAGAGTAATATAAAATAGAAGCAAGAAAGTTTCACAAAAAAATATGTGTGTGTGTGTGTGTGAGAGAGAGAGAGAGAGAGTTTTAAACCATATTCTTAGACTTTGCTAGAGGCCTTACCCGATTTTTCTTTTCAGGCAAATGGCAGAAGGCAACATCCAAACTATCCTCTCAAGCATTTGTCACTCCAACATTACAATTTGGGTGGGGGAAAAAGTGACTATGAGGTGGATCCACACTTTAGGAGGCCATTGGTTGCTATGGCGATTTGCAGTGGGATAGATTGAGTCATGAGCAATGTGAACCGAGCCTTATCTCAAGAGAGAGAGAGAGAGAGAGAGAGAGAGAGAGAGAGAGAGAGAGAGAGAGAGAGAGAGAGAGAGAGAGAGAGAGAGAAGCTATGTGCTGCACATAGCCGTGAGAAGCACGTAAGTGAGTATGCATGAGCAACGTTGAGCATGCATGCATATTGCAGAGATCAGTTGTGCAAAGACTCGTTCTTGAGGGCCAGCTCGATCTCCTCGACCACTACATATATCGACTTTGGACACGGGGACTCCAGCCAACTATAAGCTGAGCACCTAGCTAATTTTTGTACAGTACTTTAGATCAAATCGCGCTCTAGCTACTCCCTAAATATCAGAGAGCTGCGCTTGCTGATCAGCTCTACAAATTTGATATTGCTATTCTCCCTACTGATTCGGCTTGTGAAGCAAATAGTAACTGATGCTAATAACAACTAATCTAACAAAGTAAATAATGAGAGAGAGAGACACTGCAGTGTAGCAAGGAAGTAAAGCTAGCTTGTATTGATAGAATGAAATAATAACTTGCACACTCTTCAACATAACAAAGGTGCCTTTATATACATTAGGCAAGGGGAGCCTTATTGGGTAAGTGCTAGGATGAAGGGACGTTGCCTACATTAGGGGGAGATGATTTAGCGGGTGGGTGAGATGATTGAGGCACTGAGTGCGCACCGTTAATAGGGGTAAGATATTTCACACGACTGATCTGCATCTGCTCGTGGCAGATATAATTTGCCATGGCCGGACGTCCTATGAATACTCTAGTCATTAGTCTCCTGCTTGTTAGCTTGACCATCGGCATATTGGGAAGCGTCGACACCGGCCGCAGCTTGCAAGGCAGCAGCGGCCCGCTGCAGTATAGCTTCTACAAGAGCAGCTGCCCCAGCGCTGAGTCTATCGTGCGGCAGGTGGTGGGAAACGCAGTCTCCCAGGAGTCCCGCATGGCCGGCTCGCTGCTGCGATTGCATTTCCACGATTGCATTGTGTAGGGGTGCGATGGGTCGTTGCTGCTCAAGAGCATCTCGGGCGTGCTGGAAGGCAAACAGGAGGCCCGCCCCAACGACAACTCCATGCGGGGCTTCGAGGTGATTGACGACATCAACGCCGCGTTGGAGAAGGAGTGCCCGGGAGGCGTCTCCTGCGCCGACATCCTGGACATGGCCGCGCGCGACTCCGTGGCGGTGGTAAGTTTTAGTTGAATCTGTTGCTCGCTTCAAATTGTTCTGCTTGCATCTGCTTTCGCTTATGTATAATCTGAATCCTCATATGTTTACTCTACTAATATTCCAAAGTGTAGCTGCTAATGATCTCACTCTGTCTGCATTTCAGAGCTGCGGCCCATCCTATCGTGTTCTGCTCGGCCAGCGTGACAGCCTCACCGCCAGCCGCTCCCTCGCCAATTAGAACCTGCCCGGATTCAACTTCAACGTCAGCGACCTCGTCGCCAACTTCACCAACGTCAGCCTCTCCCCCAAGGACATGGTGGTGCTCTCTGGCGGCCACACCATCGGCAAAGCCAATTGCAACACCTTCGTGCGAGAACTTAGAGATTAAGAGAAATGTGATTAATATCACTATTAATTAATATGCTAATGTCAATACATAAGAGAGTGCAAGATAGAAATAGAGCAATGAAAATAGATTGCACTTGAATGGACAGTGAAGACCTTGTTACAAATGAGGGAAGCTAATGGGATTTATATACAAGTTGAGGGAGTGAGGATTATCCATCACATGGGAATTATAGGTAGGTGGGAACACATGTTGAGACTTGCATAGGTAAAACGGGGTCCATGTGGGAATTAGGGAATAGAGGTAGGTGGAAAGGAAGTCCACACTTATTAAAATCATAAGTTACTTTTACATCCCCCCTTAAGGGTGGACTTCTCGTTGTAACATTGAGATTGATGAACAAAAGAGCTTTGTGAAGTATCCATGTCGTAGATACATGCTATCCCCCCTCAATGAGAAGTTCATCCGGTAGGGATCAAACTCAAATTACGCGATGAAGTTGTTTGTTGAGTGGCGGGCACAGACTTGGTGAGAAAGTCTGCCCAATTTTCTGCAGATGGAACATACACTAGCTTCACAAAAGTCTCACGGGAGGCAAGAGCAGTAGCAACATATTCAGCTTCAGTAGAAGAACTTGCAATAGAACATTATCGTTTGGTTTGCCAAGAGATAGGACTACCAGACAAAGTGAATACATAGCCTCCTGTAGAAAAACATCGAGGGTCGTCGCCAGCCCAGTTGGCATCAACATATCCTGAAATAGAGATGGGGCTAGAGGGGTCGTAATAGTAAGTGAGGGCATAGTGTTGAGTGGTGCGTAAGTAGCGAAGGGTGCGCTTTGCAGCTTGCTTGTGCACTTTACAGGGCTTTGACATAGAGCGAGAGAGGATATGGCCTGTGTAGCAAAGATCGAAACGGGTGCAAGAGATAAGATAACGTAATTGTCTGCAGAATTTTGGGAAATGAAAGGATGGGCAGTAGAGTGCATCAGTGTGAGTGTAATCATGAAATTCAGGAGCAAGCTTGTGCTTAACAGGAAAAGGGGTAAACTCAGGGGTTGAAGAGGACATACCATAGAAGAGGAGGAGTTCTTCAATGTATTTGGATTGAGATAATTGGATAAATTTACCTGCTGGATCTCTTATGACTTAAATGCCGAGAAAATAAGTCATAGGTCCTTTGTCGGTTACTGGGAATTCATGAGAGATGCAATCAATTGCTTCTAGCAACATGTACTCTGATGTGCCAAGAAGAGGAATGTCATCCCCAAAGAGGCCTAAGATAGCCATGCCTTTAGAGGTCTGCCATATGTAGATATTGTAGTCTGCCATAAGATGTTCCCAGCCACATTTGAGCAAGTAGTGGTGCATGCCGATGTATCACTCTCGTGCAGATTGTTTTAAGCCATAAATGGGCTTATGCAATTTACATACATAATCAGGGTGGTGAGGGTCTTCAAAATGAGGAGGTTGTAGCATATAGATGAGCTCTTGGAGCAAGCCATGTAAGAAGGCAGTTTTTATATCAAGATGATGTAAAAGAAGATTAAACTTAGCAGCAAGTGCAATAAGAAGCCGAAATGCAGTCATACCCAGTACTGGCGAATAGGTGTCGAAGTAATCCACACCTTGTTGTTGAGTGAAGCCGCGAGCGACAAGGCGTGCTTTGTAGCGATCAACTAAGACGTTGGGGTGGTATTTATTCTTTAATAGCCATTTGCAAGAGACAATGTTATGATTCTTAGGAGGTGGCACAAGCTCCCAAGTGTTAGCTTCTTTGAGGGCTTGGAGTTCATCCAATATAGCGGCATGCCACTGCTTGCTCTCACTAGAAGCGAGGGCATCGAGAACAGAGAGGGGAAGGGCATCTTCAAGAGGCTCTGGTGGATTTTCAAGAATCATTTCATCACTTAGGACAGCAGAGAAATTGGTGGCTTCATAGATCTCGCGAAGAGAGCGGGTGCGGCCATGCGAACTAGAGGCGGATTGGTCCAAGTGTATAGCCGAAGTGTGTTGCGATGGCAAGGTGGCAGAAGTAGAGCTATGAGGCTTGACTTCGTCGACATTTGCTGGGATGGGAGTAACTGGCAAGGTTTCGTGGGATTTGCAGAAAAAAGGTGAGACCGGTAGCGAAGGTGATGGGAGCTCATGAGGTGGAGCACCGAGTGTCTGCGGTGTGATGGAAGTAGCGGCAGTCGGGATGGACGGTGTTGGTGATGGTGTCAACTGTGAGGAGATGGGTGCAAGAGGTGGTGCAGGAGTGTTGCCGATTGGCTGTGCATGAGAATGTGAGACACGAGGAGGTGGATGGGCGATGAGGAAAGGCCTTTGGATGGTGAAGGGAGACTCAAGATTGTGCCTAGAAGGGTGGGAAATTTGCATGGGTGTGTGTGTGGTTGAGGCCCTCAACAAAGATTGATGATAAGAGTGGACTAGTGATGAGAAGAGTGGACTGGTGATGAGAATGTAGGGTGCAATGGTGGAGAAGATTTGCGTGAGATGATGAATTCTTCATCAAAGACGACGGTACGGGCAAAGATAAACTTGTGATGGTCTGGGATATAGAGGCGGTATGCCTTGATGCCAAAGCGATCACCATAGCCGACAAAAGTTGTGCGTTGAGCACGTGGTGATAGTTTTGATAAAGGTTGTGTCACAAGTGGGTATGCAATACTTCCAAAGATGCGAAGGTGGCCAAGATGAGGTGGGTGACCGTGACAAAGGGTGTAGGGTGTAGTAGTAGGATTGCGGGTGGATGGAATGCGGTTTTGAATGTAGCATGCAGTGGCGGTAGCTTCTTCCCAATAGGTGTCTAGGAGGCTAGCTTGAAGAAGCATGGCATGAGAAGCTTCAAATAGTGTGCGATTCTTGCGCTCGGCACGACCGTTTTGTTGTGGGTGGTCGGTGATAGATAATTCATGTCGAATACCAGCAGAAAGACATAGATCTTTGAATGCATGAGAAGTGTATTCCCCACCATGATCTGTGCGGAGAGTTTTCATGGGGCAACCATGTTTAGTCTCAACTAATGCCTTGAATGTGCAAAAATGAGAGAAGGTTGAGGATTTCTTGGCCATGTAGTAAGTAGTTGTGTATTTTGAGAAATCATCTATAAAAGTAAGCATATACTTATTTCCATTGAGGGAGTTGACGGGCAATGGGCCACAAACATCAGAGTGGATGAGGTAGAGAGGTGCAGTGGCTCGTGATGATGAAGTGGGGAATGGGACATGATGTGCTTTAGCAAGAATGCAGCCCTCACAAAGTGTGACGTGAGTGAGGTGCTTGGGAAGACCTAGTGCAAGTTGGCGATGAGTGAGTTGGTGCAAAACATGTTGAGAAATATGTCCTAGTCTATAATGCCATTTTCTTGTGTTTTTATGGATGATGCATAAGCATGTGCAGGCGATGAGTCGCCCAATGGATAAAGACGCCCAGTTTTGGGGACCAAAGGTGTGACATACTGACCATCTTTGTTTAGTGCCGAAATGTGACAGCCTTCTCGCACGAATTTGATGATGATGCCGTTGTCGGTTAGCTTGCTGACAGAGATGAGATTTTTCTTGAGACCTGGGACATAATATACGTGAGAAATAGTGGTGTGTAGGCCATTAGGTAGGTTAATGACAGCATCTCCATAGGCTTTGGCGAGCTGGTGGTTGTTATCATCGAGGCATACTTCTAGAGAGTGTTCTAGATAAGTGATGTTGGATAGCTAGTGTAGGTGATATGTCATATGATGGGTGGCGCCCGTATCAAGTAGCCATATATTGGGATACGAAGTGGCTATAGTGGTGGCATATAGTTGCAAAGGATAAGATGGGCTATCATAAGTAGATATGTCAACATAATGAGCTTGACCATAAATAAAAGAAGATGGTTGGCCATGGCGTGTTCCCCCTTGAGAGTAAGAAGGATATAGATTAGGGTGAGAGATAGGACGATTACCTTGATTGCGTGGTTGCCGACAGTCCTTTGTGAGGTGTCCAAAGCGATGACAATTGGCGCATTGCTTTGAATTTTGGTGATTGTGGTGGCTTTGAAATTGTGACTTTCTTCTAGAATTATCGTGTTGTCGAGGAGGGCCCGAATGTTGAGGCTTCTTGTTGTTGTAAGGGCATGAGTTTCTTGTCATAGTGACAAGTGCCGTGGACTTCTGCGAGCTGCTAGTGTGGTCGCGAAGCGTTTCCTCCTGATGGATCTTGGCTACAAGATTTTGTAGCTGCAAGTTAGCCGTAGTGGCTTGTGTAGTGATAAAGGCTCTCCATGATGCAGGTAGAGAAGCCAATTTAGAGCATACTTTGAAGCTCTTCAGGGATGGTAAGCCCTGAGATAAGTACTTCATCTAGAAGTATTTGCCACATCTGCAAAAACTTGGAGGATGACTGACCCTCTTGCATGGTAGTGTTTACCAATTTCTTGATTAGGGAAACTTGGTAGACGAGGTCACTGTGCTCGTAGTTCTTCTCGAAGAATTTCCAAATGGCGCTGGTAGTAGTTAGCTTTTTCACCATTTGGACTTGACGATCTTGGCAATGGAGAATGAGCTCCATCTTGGCACTATTGTTTTTACTATGCAAAGTATTATAGGTGTCGATGAAGTATGTTGAATCTTTGTCTTCGGGGTCTTCGGGGTGGTCAGGTTGCTCTTCAACTCCTGATGTGACATCCCAAAGTTGCAGCTGCTTGAGGTACAGTTCCATCCGAATCTTCCACACTTGGTAGTTAGTGCCGTTAAGCTTGTCGATAATGTAGCAGGGCTTGTAGGTGGATGTGGAAGATGAAGAAGCTAACTCGGCCATCTTTCGAGGTTCCCGATTCCTTGAAAATAATGGAGAGTGAGGCTTCGAGTATGGGCTAGAGAGATGGAAGACTCTTAGCGCTAATTAGAAAAATTAATCTTAAGCTCTATCGCTCTGATACCATGTGAGAACTTAGAGATTAACATAAATGTGATTAATATCACTATTAACTAATATGCTAATGTCAATACATAAGAGAGTGCAAGATAGAAATAGAGCAATGAGAATAGATTGCACTTGAATGGACAGTGAAGACCTTGTTACAAATGAGGGCAGCTAATGGGATTTATATACAAGTTGAGGGAGTGAGGATTATCCATCACATGGGAATTATAGGTAGGTGGGAACACATGTTGAGACTTGCATAGGTAAAACGGGGTCCATGTGGGAATTAGGGAATAGAGGTAGGTGGAAAGGAAGTCCACACTTATTAAAATCATAAGTTACTTTTACACTTCGCTGCACGGTTGACCCCCAACACCGACGACCCCACCGCCCTCGAGTCCAACTACCGCGAGTCGCTTGTGCCTCAGTGCCCTACCGATGCCAATGCTGCCTTTGTGGACCTCGACGTCGCCTCCCCCACTCTCTTTGACAATGGCTACTACTCCAACTTCCTCAGCAACCACAGACTCCTCCACTCCGACCAGGTGCTCTACTCCACTGCCGGCACCACACGTGACCAGGTGGCCCGCTACGCTAAGAGCCAGGCCGCCTTCTTCATCGAGTTCACCACCGCCATGATCAAGATGGGCAATATCACCCCCCTCAACGGCTCCACGCAAGGAGAGGTACGCACCCAATGCGGCTTCATCAATAACAGCTAGCCAGTTCTTACAAGCTAGACTTTCTCCCTACAACGTTGCCTAACAACTATGATCACTCATTGAGAGGATCGACAAAAGCTAAAAGTATACATAAAATTTCTAAATATTGAAAAAGGAAAATAATTCGTTTAGCCCCTTGAAAAAAAAAATATTCACAACATTAGTACCCACATAACATTCAACTGTGGCTCCTCAATCTTTTATTGAAGTTATTTTGTATATAAAATTTAGAATTCAATTAGCTTGAAAAGTGTTGCTTTCGTCGTTGTTGAGGTGGTCTAGTTTTGTCAAACAAGTGTGCTTTGACTGGTGTAGGAGATTGGTCCATAATCAATTTTCTATTTAACGTCTTTTGTATACCATAGTAAACTTTCAATTAGCTTCAGAAGTATTGGTTTCTTTGTTATTGAGGTAGTTTAGTCTTATCAAACAAGAGTGCTTTGACCAGTTTGTAAAGCAGATTATTCCATGATCCATTCAATTTATGAGACTATAACGGTGACTATTCGATTGTGAAAGAAGAATTAGATTCAATTTTATAAATGAAACCAAACATTTTTCTTTTTTACTGATATTCTCAGCCTCCATTTTTTCCACTATAATTTCAGACTACTATTCTCATTGATCTACAGTGTCGTGATCACTATGGGCAACATTGCTCCACTCACTCGCTCGACGCCTGTCGAGTTATACAATACCCAATGTATTTATATCAACAACAACTTGCTAGAATTGTTCCCTACAAGGTCGGCCCAATGTTATGAATACTCATTGAGCGGATTAAGGAAGTCAAAGTATACATGAATTTCCTAAATATCAAGAAAGGAAATTCATTCTTTCGGCCCCTTGAATTTGGTGAATACATAATATTCAATAATTTAAACCTACACACTGGAGTGTATAGGTGTGAGAGAAAATTGGTGTGTGTGCAGAGAGGGATAAAGAGGTGTTATGTGTGTGGTTGAGAATTAGGAGGAAATTAAGCTGATTGGGACCTCCATTGGAATGCAATAAGCTATGCTTTTGTGTGTGACTCTATGCTTGGCTATGCTCAAACGAGTGTTTTCAATGAATTTTTGTTACTCAGTGTTTTCTTGGAGAGGATATGGGTGTTGTGATTCCACCTAATCTATGGAGATGTGTGTGTGTGTGTGTTGTCAGGCGCATCCCTATTGACGGTGATCGGGCACTTACCACCAGCCATTAGCTAGCTGATTGGTGACCTCTGTTGAAGTGCTGATTTGCATGTCGTGGGTACCTATCTACTAGGCATGTTCAGCCTTGGGAGGCTAAGCATGCGGTGTGGGTCGAGATCTCTTGCGAGGACATGCCTTTGCTAAGTGGCCCGTCTTCCTGCAAATGAAGCATTGGTTCAGGAGACTTGAATACTCCAAGCACACTAGCAGCCTTGGATGCAATTGAAGCTTCCATGCAGGGGGTCTCAAAAATTGTCCCGATCTTGGAAACAATCCCAGAAAGAAGCAGCAAGTAACTCCGTCCTCAACTCAGGGAGGCATGCCAAAATGGGCAGATAGTGCTCCTCAATAAGAACATACGAAGCTACATCAAAACCATGGTGCCACTCTCAAAAATAAGATCGAACCATTGGGATGGCAATTGGGCTCATTAAAACGACCTTGGTAGCCATCTTAACACTAGAATGGTAACCTAACAGGACATAAAAGTGTCCTTTCAGTGTCTTGGGAAAAAATTCCAAAACCATAGTAGATCTACTCATTTTGAAAAATCCTTTCATGAGCTTATAGTTCAATAACTACTACATATGGAAAAAATGAGAAACTTGTAATTTTTCTCATCCCTTGGTCACTACAAGCCTCCAAAGTTGATGGACCAGTGCATTTTGCCCAAAACGGCAATTTCTTATGGTTGATTGCATATAAATAAGAGTGGGGATTTTTGTAGGACCTGAGATAAAATGTCCCGTTAACTTCAATGGGTTGGTGACCAAAACATATGGTTTCTTTTACCTCACTATTTTTTTTTGGGCAAAAAAAATAGGTACAAAAAAGTTGCATTTTTGCCATTCTGCAGACCTATCATCAAAGTTTCTATAGTCACGCTCAATACAGATACTATATACATGTTTTCTTAGTTCCCTTTGGGCCTTTGGATTCAAAAGGATCCATGGAGCATGTTAAAAGGATAATGGATCTCTTACAATTGGAACCTTGGGGGCAATGATAAAATGCTAAATACAGCAAACATGAAAAAATTGGGTTTAGCATTACGACCTCTAGAAACCCATAGAAACTACTCAATATCTAGCCAAGTTCGTAGTCTATGATTAGATATGGTTACTACCTACAAAATACAAACAATTGTCCTAAGAAACTAGCAATATTGAGAAAGTTATACTTGCTACTCTAAAATGTATCGTATTCTTCAGCAATCAAAAAACTCAACCATCATCATATACTATGCTATATAGCATATTAGATCCCCTAAAACTCAAGGAAGATTAGCTTTATGTTATACATTACACTTACACAATCAAAATTGAATTTGGATATCAAGAAAGCCACCAAAAAAATCATAAAAGTGCTAATTTTGGCCAAAAAACAGGATTATGCAATTCTTGTAAATTGGTCATAACTTTCAATTTTAACACTTAGCTCTCCCTACAATCATCAAAACATGTTGAGAACTATGAAGGCCTAACCTCTAGCCATCTTGTTGGAGCTATATAGAGAGCCCACACTTATGCTATACATAGGTAGGAGTCCCCACTATATATGTGTACTCAGTGTATGCTCTATACACACTTTGGGGTTCTACTTCTGTCTTCTCTCCTTCTCTCTCAACATGGTATCAGAGAAGTACGTTTTTGTTTTCGATTTTTCTCCTGATCAAAATCGATTTTGCAAAATCGATGTGGTCTACAACTCTGCAGAAGGAAGTTTCTTCAAATTCTGCACCAATTTTGAGTTATCGTTCACGGACTGCGTACGTACCTGAAAAACAGCTTCCGCGTTTTGTTTTTGATTTTTCTGCTAATTGGAAACGATTTTGCAGAAACTACCCGTCATGGAGACCGGAATCGATGTGGTCTACAACTTTGCAGCAAGTAGTTTTTTCAAATTCTGCACCGATTTTGAGTTATCGTTCGCGGACTGTGTACATACCTAAAAAGAAACTTCCGCTTTTTGTTTTTGATTTTTCTGCTAATTGAAAACGATTTTGCAGAAACTACCTGTACGGGAGACTGGAATCGATGTGGTCTACAACTTTGCAGAAGGAAGTGTTTTCAAATTCTGCACCGATTTTGAGTTATCGTTCGCGGACTGCGTACATACATAAAAAGCAATTTCTGTTTTTTGTTTTTTATTTTTCTGCTTATTGAAAACGATTTTGCAGAAACTACCCGCGTGAGAGACCGGAATCGATGTGTTCTAAAACTTTGCAGAAGAAACTACCTGCTATGGGAGACCGGAATCGATGTGGTCTATAACTTTGCAGAAGGAAGTTTCTCTAAATTTTGCACCGATTTTGGGTTATCGTCTCGGACTGCGAATATGTTTGAAAATCAAAATTTTACTTTTTGCTTTTGATTTTTCTCATAATTGAAAACTTCTCAATTATATTTTTCTTCATCAATCATATATTTGTTACTGACATAACTTTGCTGCAGAAGCCAGTTACACATCATTCCGATTCAGTCGAGCCGTTGATGATCGTCCAAATTCTATCGAGCTACTGTTGGTACATGATCTTTTGTTATATGATATACTCGTTCATTGATTCTCGTATAATTATTCTTTTAGAGATATAGTTTACGTCGTTTTATTGATAATTTCTCATTGATACCATAGTGATTTTGATGGTACCATGATGATGTTTTGTTAATACTTTGGTCATGGTGATTTTCGTTGATACCATGATGATATGTCATTGATACCATGGTTATTCTCGGTGGTGCCATGATGATATTTCATTGATACCATGGTTATTCTCGGTGATGCCATGATGATGTTTCGTTGATACCATGGTTATTCTCGGTGATGCCATGATGTTGTTTCGTTGATTCCATGGTGATTTTTGTTGATACCATGATGATGTTTTGTTGATACCATGGTTATTCTCGGTGATACCATGATGTTGTTTCGTTGATACCATGGTTATTCTCGGTGATGCCATGATGATGTTTCGTTGATACCATGGTTATTCTCAGTGATCTCATGATGTTGTTTCGTTGATTCAATGATTATTCTCGGTGATATCATGATGTAGGATGAAATTACATGATGCATCTTCATCCATGGTTCAAGATATGACAAGATTTACCACACCATTATCTACTGACTAATCAGTGTCTTGAGGTTTCGCAGATTTTTCACAAAACTAGCGTCTCTGATGCCATGGTACGTAAAGCCATGATGATGATTCCTATTTTATAATTTGTATTTAATTTGAAGAAAAACGTCTCTAATGCCATAGTACGTAAAGCCATGATAATTTCTATTTCAAAGTTTTTTTTTTCTGTGCGTCTTTAATACCATGGTGAATACCATGATGCCATGGTACGTAAAGCCATGATGATGATCAGTATTGTACATTTTTTTATTTGATTTAAAGAAAACGTCTTAGATGTCATGGTACGTAAAACCATGATGATTGCTATTTCAAATCTTTTCTAAGCGTCTCTTATGCCATGGTGAATACCGTGATGCCATGGTACTTAAAGCCATGATGATGACAACTTCCAGCTGTCGAGATCTCGGGGGGCCCAATATGTTCATTAATATATGTTGCACATATGATTACATTGATATTATATTTGTTTTTATGTCATCTTTAGAGCGGCGTCGCGAACCGTCTCTAAGGATAATGTGATGTGATTATTTCTAACCTTCACATTTCCATATGTTTCTTGAGTTGGCATTGATTACAGGATGAAAATCACATCAAGCAGCATATACAAGGGATCAAAGACGCTAAAGCTGCTTTATGAAAATATTTGCAGTGGCACAAGAACGACGTAGCTCTTACAGTTAAAACTTTTTATTTGTTTCCATTAGACTTTTTATGAGCCTTCATGGTGATTGTTGTATATTATGGAGTGATGTAGCTCCTCGAGAACATATTTTGTAAACTTGAAAATTTATTAATACAACAGTGCATGTATATGGTGCTGTGGGTTTTTCCCTTGTACCCCCAAGGGTTTTTTCATCCACAGTTAGGGACTCCTATTTGAGTGGGGGTGTTGGAGCTATATAGAGAGCCCACACTTATGCTATACATTGGTAGGAGTCCCCACTATATATGTGTACTCAGTGTATGCTCTATACACACTTTGGGGTTCTACTTCTGTGTTCTCTCCTTCTCTCTCAACACATCTAAACCTCACAAACATAAAGTTTAGAGTGGTATAGTTACCAAAAATTGAAAAAAAGCCAAAAACAGGATCCGTTTTTTCACACAGTTTAGGTTCAAAAATGTTGTGCAAGAGTAAGGTTAATGGTGAGATCCATACTCCAAAAAAAATGCTAATTTTTTTTCAACTCATAAGGAAACTTTGTGTATATATAGCACCTAGAAATTCATTTTCATACTCTTCAAATAATTCAAGCAAAATGGTCACTTAACAGGACACAAAAGTGTCCAAGGACATAAAAGTGTCCAGTTACCATTCTAGTGTGAAGAGTCTCAAACTCAACTTTGTAGTATCCTTACACAAGAATCTGGATGTCAATGATCTTTTCCACCTCTACTGGAAGGTGGAAATGGACTAGGTTGTGTACCTCACCCCAACTGGGTCAATTGCCAATGATCTTGCAGATAATAGTGGTTGCCTAAAGGAGCTCCACCTCTACTACAAGGCTTGCTTTCTCTACTTGCGACGGAGAAAATTAGATGGTGGGCTCGGCGGGGTCACGCAAGGGGGATTCATCTTAGCCCATCCAAGAGCATCCATTTGTGTCTACTACTACTGGTGGGCGAGGTGCAAACACGACCTTTGCTACTATAGAACCCTTTCTCACAAGAGAAACCGAACGAGGACAAGGGAGGCCGACACACTGAGAAACAAGAAAGTTTTTTCCGGGGGGGGAGGGGCGGCGAGTGAGGCAGAGGTTGGTGGCGGGCAAATTTGGGAAAATTTGGACTCTCAAAGGGGCCCTATAAGGAGGTTTGACAATCAATCTAATTTAATCAATAGTTTAATCAATCTAATCCTTGATAAAGTGTGTGGAACGCACAACACAACCATCAACGAACAATTTATAAATGTCCGATTGTGGTCAAACATCGTACATATTTACATCCAAGACAACACCAAGTCATCTACTGACGAGTGGCATATCTATGGATCAGAAAGCACAAGGCGTGCCGTGCTAAGATGAAGAGGGCATAAGTATGCATCTCTCCACTCTTAGGTAGACACACATATCCCCATATTTCTATGTAGTAAGAGTGATGATGTGACTTAATCCAATCCCTGATGAAGTGTGGAACTTACAACACAAATGTCAGTGGCCAACTTAACAATCTCAGATGCAAGCCAAATATCGTATGTATCTACATCCAAGACAACACCAAGTCATCTAGTGATGAACAATGACATGTCTTTGGAGTTCGAAACACAAGAGTAAGTAGTGCATCACACAAAGAAGAAGAGGGCATAGACTATGCATCTCTCCACTCTCTGTTTGACAAACAGAACTCTTGTGTGTACATGAAACAAACAACAATTTGAGTTGATCTAAATTTGAGCAACCTATAGGTCACTCTGAAGTGAGAGGTGTAGCCATTAGGTGAAATTTGGACCCACAAAGGGGCCCTTTAAGGAGTTTGACTTTAGCTCTCTCTACCAAAATGGGCGCATGGATAAAGGTTTACAAACAAACTCCAAATTTGGCGGAGGTTTGATCAAAATTGGCTCAAGCTCTAGAATTGCTTTTGATCGAAGCTGACGACGATACCTTATATAAGATATTTTTTTATTGAAAGCATTTTTTATCGAAAGATCTTTCGATAAAAAATTCTTTCGATCAAAAAGAAAATAAGATAAATATTTAGTAAATACGGGATTTTGGGGTATCATATGGTGTTTTATACGTATAATTTTTTTGCTACGGGCGTATAAATGTAATGAAGATACTTATACTTACAAATGCATATGTACATTATGGAAAATATTCTCATGCATCTTAAAGTGAAGAATCAATCTCTTAGCACTCATTCCCACTAGGTACGTGCCACAACACAACAACATGTTGCATTCGATTATTTGGTGATTGAAGAAATGTACAGTCCAACGTAGACTTTTCTCATGCCACACTAATATTTTAAGCTATCATTAGTGTAATACTGTTGGAGCTATATATGGCTCACTCTACTCAACTTGGTCTCACCTATATATTTGTATCTTGTCCTCAATATGAATCAGTTTTTGGGAGCGTATATGGTGTGTCTCTTGTCTCGTCTCTCTCTCTCTCTCTCTCTTTCTCTCTACATCTCAACATGGTATCAGAGCAGTAACGATCACGCGCCGATTCAATTCATGGTGACAAAACAGTATGTGTATGCGATTTGCATGTAAGATTCAAAAATTGCTACAAATTTTATTTTTGAGCATTGATTCTTGTTAACTGTGGTTGTTTTGTGTTAAGAAGAATATGATTAGTGTTTTGTGTGGCGTTTATTGCTAATCAATCTAATTGTTGATTACGTTTTCTTGTTGATGACACCCTGAATTTCATCTCAATTTTTCTTGTTGTTCTGCTCAAAATTTGGAGAAACGGGAAAAGCGCAATGGAGCGTAGCACAATGGCACTTTACATCCAAAACTTCTTCGTCTCCTCGAGCTCTTCGATTTGCGTCAATCGGAGTTCGCAGAAGAAATTTATGTTGTTTTTACTACAATTGAGCTTGACGCAGCTTTCTTTGTCCTACTTCTTCGTGAAGCGTCCGGGATCGTTTTTCTTATTTTGGCGTTAACTTTTTCGAGAAGATTTAGCTTTTTGATATTCGTATTGTGGCGGTCAATCTTGCGTCTCACGCCACTCTATTTTGAGGACTCTTTTATTATTAACGTCTCCTTTACCTTGCCTTTTTTGGGTGACGTCTCTCACATCTTTGGACGTTCCTTGAGCATCCTTCTTACGTTTATCGTTGACAGAACGCAGTCCTCATATCTCTCTCATTCTCAATTGCCGCCTTCATCATACATGGTGTGCAAATTCTGCGATCTTATCTTATACGTATTCTCGCAACAAGATATGGCTATGAATATTGTCATCAATGGCTTTCCTTCTGGCCAGCGTTCTGTTCCTCCTTTCCAAGGTCAAGGTTTTCCAGGCTGGAAAGCAAAGATGTTGTTAATTCTTGAAGGCGATGAACTCTCCGATGTTGTTCTTGAAAATTGTGTTTGTCCGTCTTAGCCTGTTGATACGGATAATGATGACGTGCTTATCAGTGAAGGACCTATATTTGAAGATTGGATTATTGCAAAATTTCAGAAGAAATCTGTCACAAAAATACTTTATTTGAGAGGGTTGCTTAACAAGTTACAATATGAAGTTGGTACTGCCATGACGGGACATATTGAATCTTTCAAATCTATTATTAATCAACTTGCTGCTGCCGGTGATCCTGTTCCACAAAAGCAACTGATTACACTTCTCCTTGATACGGTGAAGGACTCTTCTTATGATAACATTGTTACTATTCTCTCTAATAAAGATGGTCTTGATTTCGACCAAGCCTGCATGTCTTTAATTGAATACTCTCAACGTCAAGAACGTCATAATGCTGGTCATGATACAGCTATGATTTCAGAAGAGGAGACTGAGTCACAACAGATGGAACGGGCTTTTTATGCTCGAAGGCATCCATTTCAAGGAGGAAACCGCAGAGGTGGCCGTTGCGGTAATATTTTCTCTCGTCTCAAATTTCCTAATAAGCAATGTTCTTACTGCAACAGAAATGGCCATACTGAAGATGATTGTTGGGCACGTCAATATGATGAAGAACATAATATTACCACAAAACAACCACGTTTATCTAGAGACTCTTCTTCTTCTTCTTGTGAATATTGTGGACGATCTGATTATCCCACTCATACGTGCTATAAGCGTCGATTCGACACAGATCGGAAAAGAGCATATGCTACTGAACATCGAAACAACATTGTACCAGAAACAAGCTGCATCCTATGTTCAGTTTCTCCAGACAGAATACTTCATGTATGCGATGGATCACTTTTTATTGTCGATTATGGTGCTACAGGAAATATGACATATCAGTCTAAGTGGCTCCATAACTATCATCCACTGCCAATTCAACGTGTTGTTTATCTTGCTGATGATAGTACTTGTCAAGTAAAGGGTATTGGAGACTTATATCTTGGTACCTTATCTTCTTCCACTCGAATTTTGCGAGGAGTATTACATGTATCAGATCTTCAACGTAATCTTCTTTCAGTTGCTAGACTTGTTGATCTTGGTCTGTTTGTTGGATTTGATCATACCAAATGCCGAATTGAGAAAGATGGACAGACTATAGCCAGTGCTCCTCGAAATGGTAATTTGTTTGAACTCTCTCTCAACAATGCTGTAGCAAATGTTGTCACTGCTCCAGGTGATCATGATTGCAAAGTATGGCATCACCATTTTGTTCATGCTGATTTCTCAAAACTCCTTAATCTTCAACGTCGTGATCTTGTTCATGGCATGGATCTTAAAGCCCATCCCCATATGGGAATTTGTGAATTTTGTGCTCTTGGGAAACACAATCGCAAACCCTTTCCTCTTTCAAATACAACTCATTGTCATGACATATTGGATCTTGTTCATACTGATATATGTGGACCTCTACCTTCTTCGAGATCACAATGGAGGCGAATATGTTTCTCGAGAGTTTGTGAGTTATTGTGCTAACAGTGGAATTCATCATGAACACACTATTCCATATTCGCCTCAACAGAACGGTGCTGCTAAATGAAAGAATCGCACTATTCTCAATGCTGTAAGATGTATGTTGATTCATTCTAACTTAGCTCGTGTTTTTTGGGTTGAAGCTACTTTGACAGTAGTATTTATTTAGAATCATCTTCCTACTACTGCACCCTCTGGTAAGATACCCATCACAGCATGGACAGGTGACATTCCTTCTGTATATTATTTTCGAACCTTTGGATGTATTGCTTATATTCATGTTCCCAAAGAAACACGAACAAAGCTTGATGCTCCTGGTCTTAAAGTTATTTTTATTGGATATTTTGACACTTCCAAAGGCTACAAATTCTATGAACCTTCCTCCAAGAAAGTAATTGTGAATCGTGATACTACTTTTAACGAACAGCTTATGGGAGGCTCATGGTCCATGGATGATTCTGATGATACTAAATCATTGCTTCAGGCTTTTCCATTTCTTTCAGAAGATGAAACTCTTCCTATAGAGCAACTTTCCTCTTCACAACCATCCATTCCGAATGTTGCCAATGATGATATTGATATTTTTGTTGATCTGCCTATTGATTTTGAACATGGCTCATGTCATGTTTATGATGACGATATTGCTGATAATGCTTTTTCTACTTCCGAAGATCCCATTACTTATGATGAAGCTATCTCTTCACCACAAAAGGATCAATGGCAAGAGGCTATGGAAGCAGAGTACGATTATCACCTCCTGGCCGTACAGTTTAGTTGCAAAAGGTTACTCCCAAGTAGCTGGTGTTGATTACCAAGTTCGGGTTTTATTGGCATTTGCTGTTCAATTTGATTTAGAAGCTCATCAAATGGATGTGCGAACTGCTTTTCTTAATGGTGACTTGGAAGAGGAAATTTATATGGAACAACCAGAAGGGTTTGTTATTCCAAGTAAAGAAGACCTTGTTGCTCAACTCCATAAGGCACTATATGGTCTCAAACAAGCTTCGCGGGCTTGGTATACAAAATTTGATCTTTTTCTCACCTCTAAAGGATTCATCTCTTGCTCGTCAGACCCCAACTTATACATAAAACGACAAGGTAGCAGTTTTGTGATTCTTCCTCTTTATGTGCATGATACCATCCTTGTTTCCAATGATTTGGGATTTCTTCAGCAAGTGAAAAAGTTATTGTCTTCTGCATTTGATATGGTGGATCTTGGAGAGATTCACTCGTGTCTTGGCATTCAAATCCAACGGAACCATACAAAAGGTATTTTATTCCTTCGACAGTCAAAGTTTATTGCAGATACTATTCAAAAATTTGGTATGGAATCTTCACATTCAACCAACACACCTTGTCTTGCGAGCTCTACGAAGAACACTTCTGACAATGGCGGTCAACTTGTCACAAATCAACCTTATGCTAACTTGATTGGATGTCTTCAACTTGTCGGCATGAACACTCGTCCTGATATTCTGTTTGCTGCTAATTATCTTGGACAACATCTTGCATGTCCTTCTCTTAAGCATTGGTTTGCTGCAAAGCGTGTGTTGAAATACTTGAAAGGCACTACAAATTTTGGTTTAGTCTATCAACGACAACTCACATCGGATTCTATGCAATCTCTTTCTCTTTTGGGTTACACAGATGTAGACTGGGCAAGCTCACATTTATCTATGCGATCTACTAGTGGAAATTTCTTCTTTGTAAATGGTTGTCTTGTTTCTTAGACCAGCAAGAAACAACGTTGTGTTGTAGTTTCTACGACTGAGTCAGAATATGTTGCCGCATCACTTGCAGCTTGTGAGTTGATTTGGCTTCGACAAATGTTGGTTGATATTGGTCACTCTCCTCTTTCTAGCACACCCTTGCGGTGTGACAACCAAAGTGCTATTAGTCTTGCAAAAGACTATGTTCAACATAATAAGTCAAAGCACATTGCTGTCCATTATCATTATGTCAGGTATGAAGTACGCAAAGGAACCATTATGGTTGAACAATGTCCAAGTAACCAGATGATTGCAGACATTTTAACCAAAGGCCTCAACGAGTCATGTTTCATCCTTTGCGCTTAGAGCTTGGAGTTGCTTCGACCTCACTCTTTCTAGATTAGCTTCTATGCTATTGTAACTCTTGTCTCTTGTCTCGTCTCTCTCTCTTTCTCTCTACATCTCAACAAATACGAGTATTAAAAAGCTCAAAAATAATGTTTCAATTTTAAAACCTAGATAACAAAAGCTTGCAAGTAAAAAATCTTGGATTATGAGAATCGGATCAAACAACATTAGATTTTAGGGTTACTTTGTGTTCCCCATTCACCCAAAGATTAGGGGTCAAAGAATCTTTTAGAAGATTAGCATGAAAACAAGGTCATACTCAACAAAACAATGAGGTAGGACTACATTCCCCACTGCAGCACGGGGATCTAGTTGGAATGTAGAGGGCAAAGCCGGCGTCCATGGCATCAAATCTCTATGTAGCCGTTCCCACTTCTCATGTTGAAACCCTGGCAGATCCTCATATGTCTCTCTTTCTCTCTAATTTTATTAAGCATGCTAATTTAGGTTAATAAAATGGGCATGAGTAATCTAATGATCAAATATCTACGATTGTTTTGTCCATTTTTTAATGAAAAATATCAAATGCTTTATATTTGTTTTCAATAAAATAGAAAGAAGTACTAAAATTTGATTATTTTTGCTCCAAAGTATTGCATGATAATGCTAGAGGTAGATGACGGGTACTTATAACCTCTCTCTCACATGCACACACACATAGAGTTCTTCAATTGCACAAGAGCTCCTTTATTGTGCTCCTTGCTCATCATTTCTTCACAGAAAAAGAGAGAATACGCAATACAAAATATGGAATGAATATAATCTAGAATGAAGTGTTGGGGTGAAATGTGTGTGGTGTTTAGGAGAAGAGTGTGAGCCTCTTCTATTTCATGCACGGTTGCCCACACCGGGCGGGCTGTGTGTCCTACTTGTGGGCTGTCATTCATGAGAAGTGGCTATATTTTTTTGTGCAAGCTAATCTATTCAATTAATCATCATTTCATGTCTAAATCCCTTTTTTGGGTCCAATTTTTTCTTAAATATCATGTTCTGAAAGTTCTGAAAGCATGGGATGGTAGTGGTAGTGATAATCATAGTTGTATTAGACATGGTGGTCTAGCCAAAGATGGTTGGTGTTAGGGAGTGATCAATGCAATTCTATGGATGCCTGCAGGTGCAGGACAGAGTGCTAAAGCAGGTGTGAAGACCCTTGGGAGGAAAATGACTAAGAACATGTATGCATGATGTGGCTTTTTAGGCCAAGAAAGGCTCCAATGGCAGCCAACCCGGTTGGTAGGGTGAGGTGCCCAAAGTGCTGAAATTGTGCCTAAAAATGTGGTGTTCAAGGTATTCTACAAGTTGGTCCAGATGGCTCCTCAAAACAGAGCTACGATGTGAAAGATATCAAAGTTCAAATATGGAACGCTTTGCAGATCCTCAACAGACAAGGAAAGTGCATATATATGGTCAGAGATAATGTCAATGGATAGCTATGATGTGCTCAAGTTGTGGTGAATGCCAGCCTTTCTGGACCCACAATTGGAGCTTAGATGGGCAAGTTATGGCCGGCGGTTGAAGATTTGTCAGGGACCAGTTATGTGGTATTTTGTTTTCCTCGATAGACGTGCTATATGGAGCTCTTTCAACTTGCCAGAGATTTAAGAAGTAGTATGCATTGGGTGGAGTAGGCAAGATTTGACCCCAAGGCATCCACTAGGAAATATGTAAGGTAGCATGTGCGAAAAAGATAAGGGATTTATGATTAGGTAGAATAATAGAAAAATGTACTTACATAAAGGGTTTTTTAATTGAGCAAGTGAAACGTTCCATACATAAGGGCTTTTTTTTTATACAAAAAGGTATACAGAAGGGGTACATATAATAATTGAAAATATACAGGTAAGGGATTATTTAAATACCTCTTGTTTGCACGTGCTATATGCAATTTTTACATAGTGGAATCCCAGGGATTCGACAGTGCATCAATAAGAGCTATGGAGGTTTAGATATTGACGGTTGAAGTTAGGAGTGTTTTCATAGGGGATGGTGTCAAATGGCTTTCAATGTTTTTGGGATGTGAGGTGCTAGGCCATAAAAGAGTCAAAGTGTTGTGAGACTTTGAAAGATCGAACTGAGAAAGGTAAGGATTCAAGCAAGTTTTTTGGAAGGCCAATTTGACACTAGATCAAGGAATAAGATGAGTTCAGAGTGGGGAGGGAAAAGTTGTTTAAAAAATGGAGTCCCATAAGGTTTTTCAACACCACCCAAGTGGGGAACGTCCATGAGTCACCACGTGGCTTTCAATATAGGCCCACATGTGGTGGAACAGGCATCTCACTTATGCTATTTATAGTCTATTATGGGGACTCTATGAGCATCACAAAAGGGAGGCAAGAGCTCCCCTTGGAGCTCGCCATGGCGACGATGCTCCGCAGATGGCATCGGGCACTATGGCGATGTCCGACAGTGGTACGATAATTTTGGTGGAAGTTGGCGGCATGCCTATTGGCAATATGTTAAGTTGACAGTTGGTTGTGGTGATGTGGCATTTGGTGGCACCCCTTGGGCATTATGAAAAATTTGGACTCAATTGAGCCCTACAAGAAACTCCAACTCAACATAGAGAGAGGTAATTCTAGAAAATACAAAAGTACTTTTTTGGAATTTTATTTCTCATAGTACATACCTAAACTTTTGCTCGATCACTTAAGTGCATTCTCGTACAGAATGCTTTTGGAGAGCCCAACTTAATGTTGGAGCTATATATACCTCCAATGTGACGCTCCTTCAACAATCCTTTAGCTTCGTCCAGTACCCAACAGCGCTGAGCATTGGGGCGCAAATACGCAATTAATATTAAGCACTACAGCCAACGAAGCTTGCATTCGGTCTGCCTATGAGCCCGTCGTACTACATCCTACAGCAAACTTGTAGTACGGCAACTGGCAGATAGTTTGGAGAAGGAGAAGTCCAGAGGGCGTCCCTACGACTGTGCTCTACTCTCCACTCTCCATACATTACGTCAGTTTCAAGAATATTTGTTTTTGTTTTAACTGTTTACAAGACCTGCAAGCCTGTTCGTCCAGTCATACAAGTCTAATAATAACTGTTTACAAGACCTGCAAGATTCATGCCTTTATTTTTGCCGCAATTCATGCTGTAGGCCAAGCTTCCCCTCTCTACATTGCCAGGTGGTGCAAGAAGTGACGATCTACCCTTAATAGGGTACTTCATTTGCCATCACCATATTATTGCAGAAGAGTATGGTAGTTGCTGCGAGAACGGCTGGCTGATCTGCTTTTGTGGTATTTTTTACTCACTTCCAGTGCTTATTATGCTGCGTTTCACCTGTATGCGCTCGTGCCTTGTTTGTTTTTTGCGCTTCCATAAGACTACAAGTCTAATAATAACTTTTTACAAGACCTGCAAGATTCATGCCTTTATTTTTGCCGCAATTCATGCTGTAGGCCAAGCTTCCCCTCGCTACATTTCCAGGTGGTGCAAGAAGTGACGATCTACCCTTAATAGGGTACTTCAATTGCCATCACCATATTATTGCAGAAGAGTATGGTAGCTGCTGCGAGAACGGCCGGCTGATCTGCTTTGTGGTATTTTTTACTCGCTTCCAGTGCTTATGCTGCGGTTCACCTGTATGCGCTCGTGGCTTGTTTGTTTTTTGCACTGCCATAAGTCGTGCATGCGCGGTTGTGACTGTGGAGCTGAGTTCGTGGCAAGCCAAGACCGAGATTGTGTGCAATAGAGGCCATGGTTGTGTGTTGCGGGCAGGTCGTGTGCGCGCAGATTTTCTTCTCGGGCCGCTGAAGACTTGCTTCGAAAGTGTGCATGGATTATTGGTTTGTAGTGTGCGTGATAAAATTAGCTTGAGGTTCTCTATTCTTGGTCACGTTACCATCTTTGACAACATATTTTGGGTGTATACATTCGTGGTTGCATATGTCAGTCTAATTTTGATAGCGTATTTTCTTCGAAGTTCCAACCTTACTTCATTGGCAAGTTCATTACTAGTTTGGTCAAAATGAGATATAAATATGTTGTTATCGTCATTGGCATCGTCACAACTAGTGTTCTTGATATTGATCTTTTGTCTATTTGGCTTTGATGCAGATGAAATACGTCTCAAGATCATGGCTATGGATTGTTGATGATATGCATAAGTACGTCCATTGCCATGTGTATGGTATGGAAACACGTTCAAATTATGTCGTCAAAGCCTTCTCTTATGGCTAAAATCATTTCTTCTCGTCTCGTCAAAGCCGTGTGTTATGGCTAGCATGAAGCGTTTCGACAT
Source organism: Adiantum capillus-veneris (assembly GCF_014529385.1). Lineage (NCBI taxonomy): Eukaryota > Viridiplantae > Streptophyta > Polypodiopsida > Polypodiales > Pteridaceae > Adiantum > Adiantum capillus-veneris. The sequence continues at coordinate 42,868,689 of NC_140948.1, forward strand.
GGCAAGATGACTAATATTATGGCTACATTGAAGTTCTGTCGTCTCATAAAAGATTGATGCTAGCAAATTGGCATAGCTAAAAATCTATTGTCTCGTTTGGCAACTGAACATCTATCATCTCGTCTGGCTACTGAAACGCTATCTTCTTGTCAGTCACCACTAAAAATCTATCGTTTCATCAACCTTATGTTATGGAATGCATTTTCTCTGCATGCAAGCATACAAATAATCTAAGGGGCTCCATCGTGTTTTTATATGCCAGCTTTGTATATATGTGTGCATATGTGATTACATTGATATTATGTTTGTTTCTATGTCGTCTACATATGTGATTGCATCGTCCTTATGTCTGTTTCTATGTCGTCTTTAGAACGGCCTCGCGAACCGTCTCTAAGGACAATGTGATGTGGTTATTTCTAACCTTCACATCTTGATATGTTTTTTGAGTTGATATTGTTTACAGGATGAAAGTCACATCAAGCAGTGTGTATAGAGACTCAAACATATTCAAGTTGCACAAAGATATTGAAGGTTTTTCAAAGATATTGGAGAATTTTCATCAATTCAATTGTATATATAGGATCATTAGAAGACGCTTGAAAGCGCACATTGTATATTATGGAGTGATGTAGCTCTTGAAAAATGAATTTTGTAAACTTTGATAATTGTTAATATAACAGTGCATATATATGGTGCTGTGGGTTTTTCCCTTGTACCCCCAAGGGTTTTTTCATCCACAGTTAAGGACTCCTATTTGAGTGGGGATGTTGGAGCTATATATACCAACCCCTACACTATATATAGCTAGGAGTCCCCACTATATATGTGTACTCAATGTGTGCTCTAGACACACTTTGGGGTTTGCACTTATGGAGTTCTCTCTCTCTTCTCCTTTGTCTCTCTTCGTCTACTTGCGCTCTCTCCCTCCAGTTCAACACTTAAGAGCATACAAAAATCCATGTCCATGAACCTTAATGAGTGTTGTGATGTGCGATGAGAGAAAACACATAAGATATGTTTTCGAAATACAAAAAGAATACCAAGGATGCATCCGAAACATACAAAAATCTTAGAATATCACTTTGAAACACTCAATTCTGACGTCTCAACTCAAGATTTAGACTTTTTAAGCCTAGGGCCTCATGAGGTCAGAACCAAGTGAATAGAGGACCATGAGACCCCTCATGGGTCTCTATTTACTTGGTCCTGACCCTTCATAGTCTTGAATAGTACCTATCAATCGCTATCAAGTACAATTGATTAAAAATTGAATTGCAACTAGCTCATAAAAAGGTGATTGATGCTTGCACGAGATGTACACGTGCAAGTACCTCACTTTATAGGAGAAATCACATCAGTAGAAAAGGCCTATTTATTATACTCAAAAGCAGCATCTAATTTCTCGTATTTCTAATATGAAACTAATTTATCCACTTCGCTGATGCATTGCTGCATACTGGAAAAGATGCAATGCCAAACTTGCATAGGATCATTATCCCCAAACAAAACATTAACCTATTCAATCAATTCATGCACAATCAGTTGAAAAGAATGTTGTTTTAGTAGATTATTGTAACCATCAGAGGTTTAGCAAGAACAACATTTCTCATGCCGTGAATAGAATATGCATTAGACAAAGTCATCACAAGGGGGAAATGATCAAACGTAGAACATTGAATGTAAACAATGAGCTCAACAATGTCAATTAAATATAAACTTTCCATAAATTACATCCTATCTATTCTAGACTGTGAGGAGACATAAGACTGGGAATGGTAAGTAGACCCTTGGTTCTGATGTGAAACAGATTGTCAGGCATCCTGCAACTCCTCCATAGCAGCAAAGGTTTCCCAAGGTATCCCGCTAAAATGTATAGTTTAACGTGATTTATCATGCCTTTTGTACGCTTGCACCATACAAATATCAAGGTTACTAGAAAGAATCCACTTGTTAAAAGTGCCAAACCTAGTGGGCCCCTTCACATTGTAAGTGTAGTTTTCATATAGAGAAAAATTGTGTACCACCTTTGTCTCTCGATCATCACTATCTATCTCATGCATGTGCACTTTGAGATAGATATCTAGTGGGTTGGCCTTCTGAAAAGTGATTTTAGCTTTTTTAGATGAGTCATGATCCTCCACAATGTTGTTTATAGCAGGTAATGTGTCAAGAGAACGCATGTCCTCCATTAAGGCTACATAATAATTCTTTGAGCTATAACCAGATGAGTATCCTCTTGTCATGAAGGTTTTTGATGGGTAGTTAATTCCTCATAGTCCACCACTCTCTTACCTTTATCAACAATTTTGTATTACTACATGTGTGGATTCCGTAGTATTACCAATAGCTTGCTTGGGCAAGCCTCTAAGTGAATAGAGGCCCAAGAGACCCCTCATGGGTCTTTATTTGCTTGGTCCTGACCCCTTCATAGTCTTAAGTAGTACCTATCAATCGGTATCAAGTACAATTGATTAAAATTTGAATAGCAACTAGCTCATGGAAAGGTAATTGATGCTTGCAAGAGATGTACATGTGTTATAATAACTAATATCTAATTCTCCCGAATTACTTTCTCATGTTAAACTAATCATTTAATATGGGGAAGTGCCACGAGAGAAAAAGCTAGAATATTGGTTAAGCTGGCAGACCGGCCACATTAGGGATCCAAAGGAGGGAAAATAGGGATCCAAAAGGGAGGCCATCTGCAAAAGAGCAATGTGTGAAGCAAGAAAACTCTCTCTCTCCTTCTCAAGCTTTAATGGAAAGATTATCACCTACTCCAAGCTTGTGAGAAGGGAGGCCTACACCAACAAATCTTGGCTTTGTGATGCAAATCCAACCAAGAGCCAAGATTCAATGCATGCTCATCTCCTCTACCATGCTAATTACTAAGCTATGCTATGTTAATATGAGTAGTTATGTGAGGAGATGTACATCTTTCTCGTAAGACTACTCCTTCTTCCTCTCAATCTACTCTTATAAGTGTTTTGCTTAGTGCTTGAAGCTTCCATCTTCATTGGGACTAGCTAGTATTGAAGGAACACAAAGAATTGTATTGTATAATGTCTCTCTGGATGGGAGAAACCTATAATACAAGGCCTTTTGGAGGGGGGACCGGCTCCATGTAAATCCGGTCCTCAACTATTGTCAATAGCTTAATTTCTCTCTCTTTTGAAGTATTGTTCATGCTAACTAACTAGGTGTTATGCTTTTTGTTGCTCTCTCCACCCAAGCACTCTTATTATGCTCATTAGGAATCTATTTTAATGAAATGCTCACTATGTTCATGCTATTTTTTGCTACACACAAGTTACTAGGCCATTAAATGCTACACTGGTATCCAAGCACAAGGTTTCTCTTTTCTTGCTCAAGAATGGAGGTCCTCAAGCTAGCTATAAATGGTTGTTACTATTAATTGCAACTGAGGAAGTAGAATAGGGATTTTTTAGCCTTGCAGTGTGCTTGCCTTTGTGCATTTCTGGCTAATTGTGGGATAAAACACCAATGTACAGTGCCTTATACACCTCAGCAAAATGGTGCTGCTGAGAGGAAGGATAGGTCACTGATGGAAATGGCACGATGTATGGTCAAAAGTCAAGCTTTTCCGTATTCTTTTTGGCTTGAGGCCATCATGTGTGCCACTTATGTACTTAACAGGTGTCCTACGAAAGCTTTGCAGTCTATTACTCCATATGAAGGATGGCATGATAGAAAGCCTTCTATTGAGCACATGCGTGTTTTTGGCTATTTGGCATATGCTTTGGTGCCACAAGTGCAACGCAGAAAACTGGATGATAAGGCTGTCAAATGTATTTTTGTTGGTTATAGTGCTGAAAGCACAGGTTACAACTTGTATCATCTGCAAACAAAACTTATTCTGGTTTCTCGGGATGTAGTGTTTGTGGAAGATTCTATTCAGACCTTGCTGTCATGTACTAGAGACAGTAATGTAAGCTCACAGGACATTTATGACACTTTGTTGCCTCTTTTCAGTGGTGTAAATACGAATGTAAGTTCCAATGAGGAAAATGTACAGCCTATGGGGGTTTCTGAAAATATTTTAGATCAGCCTATTACTGATACAGATGTACATGATGTACTTGATGTGGAAAGGGCTGAAAATGAGCAGGCTGGAGGTATGCCAAAATGGTTGGTGCACACTTTGCGTGACAGTAAATTGGATGCACCTTTGTCTAGTCGTAATCGTTCAGGCTCTCGCCATGCATCTTATGCATCAGATTGTTATGCTCTAGCTGTGTCTAGCTAACATGATGTTGAGGAGCCTCTGTCTTTTGATGAAGCACAAAATTCAAAAAATTGGATGGCTGCCATGCAATCACAATATGATGCACTTATAGAGAATGACACATGGACTTTATGTGATTTGCCTCCTGGCAAAAAGGCCATTGGTATGAAGTGGGTTTACAAGTTGAAATGCAAACCGGATGGTGAGATTGATCGCCATAAGGCTCCACTTGTTGTAAAGGGTTATGCACAACAAAAAGGCATAGATTATAAAGAGTCTTTTGCAACCACTTGTCGTATGACTACTATACGTTTTCTATGTGCATTGGCAGCTCATTTTGGTTGGGATGTACATCAATCAGACAATGTTACTGCTTTCTTGAATGGTGACATATTTGAGGAAGTTTATGTAACACAGCCTCGCGGTTTTGTCATAAAAGGACAAGAGGACAAAGTGTGCAGATGTAAGAAGTCTTTGTATGGGTTGAAGCAATCTCCTCATGCTTGGTATGAGAAAGCTGACACTCATTTGGTCAAACAAGGCTTTCGTAACAGTCCAGCAGAAATAACATTGTATGTAAAGCGTGAGGGTGATGTACTTCTCATTGTGGTTCGTTATGTTGATGATTTGCTGATCACTGGACCAAATGAGAGACATACTACTGAATTTAAGGCTGATTTGAATGCTATTTTCAAGATGAAAGATTTGGGGCTGTTGCATCATTACTTGGGTATACAGTTTAAGCAGTGTGATGGTGGTATTGCCTTGTGTCAGAAAAGTTACATAGAGACATTGCTATGTAAGTTTGGACTTGAGGATTGCAAACCTATGGCCACTCCCATGGAAACAGGTTTGAAGTTGAGTCTACATGATGCTGGCGATCCTACTAATGTCACTCTTTACCAAACTGTTGTTGGCTGCCTCATTTATGTATGCAACATGAGGCCGGATATTCAGTGTGCAGTCTCACAGGTCAGCAGATTTATGCATAGCCCAGGGTCTAAGATTGGTAGGCTGTCAAGAGAATTTTCCGCTACCTTAGTGGCACTTTACATCTCTACCTTAGTTTGATCCCAAGGGGGGATCATTGCCGCCAAACATACATGCTTTTTCGGACTCAGATTGGGCTGGTTATTTTGACACGTGAGTGTCCACAAGTGGTTTCTGTTTCATGCTTGGCAGTTCATGTATATCATGGTTGAGCAAGAAGCAACCTATTGTGGCCACTTCGAGTTGTGAGGCTGAGTATAGAGCAGTCTTCACAGCTACTAGGGTTGAGTGTGTATGGATCAGACGCCTTATGGCTGATATGGGTGTTGGACAGGACAATGCCAACACTATCTACACTGACAGTCAAAGCGCATTGGAAGTTGTGAGGAACCCAGTTTTTCATGCTCGCACAAAGCACATTGAGGTTCATTACCACTATGTCAGGGAGAGGCTCTCAGCAGGAGAGATCATCTTGGCTTATGTGCCAACACAGGACAACCTTGCAGATCTTTTCACAAAGGCATTGTCTCGTGAGAAGCTTGAAGCTTTCCGCAAAGCTTTGGGCTTAATCCCCTTTGTGGACTGATCCAGTCCTCAGGGCATGGCACTTCCCTTTACTCATGTGCCATCTCTCGTTCACCGCATCACTCCAGGGGGGATTTGTTACCAGCTACATGTGGTAGTGATGTGTGTGAACACACTAGGACCGTTGGGGCAGTTTTTCCCTCTTTAGGAGGTTTTCCCCCCCGAGCATTGTATAAATGCCCATCACTCTAGGGCTATCTATCTTTCTATTGCACACTAAGTAACACACTCTCTATTGTGTGCTTGAGCTTCCTTCGTCTTCTCCAAGCTGTGTGTGTTTCTCTGCAACCCTAATTCCAACAAATGTAAAGTCAAAATATTAGAACTTAGTCTTGGGAATTCAAAGTCAACAAAGTAGTACTCTATCTACATTTATAATATTTATAGTTCTTAGGAAGGCCATGGAGTGTCACTTCTGTCCTCAAATGTCAAGGGTGACCACTGACTACTTCTTTTCTAAAAGCCATTTGAAGAGTATCTCTACTTTGCATTTTGAAGGCCATGAAGAACTCCCCTCTACGTGTCGCCCAATTAACCTCTCTCAACACGCTTGCACAATGAACCTCTCTCAACACGTTTTCACAATGAACCTTCCATGCGGTGAATGATCTTCGATCTCGGCACATCCGTGTTAGTGTGTGTGTGTGTGTGTGTGTGTGTGTGTGTGTGAGAGAGAGAGAGAGAGAGAGAGAGAGAGAGAGAGAGAGAGAGACCCGTTGCAGGTGTGTGTATGAGAGATAGAGTTGGCGTGCGATTTGTTGTGGTATTGGAGCGTTGTGGAGGTCTTCCACATTTGCATTGCATTAATGAAGTGCAATGAGTTCACCAATTCATCCATGGGAGTCTAATAATTTGTTGTGGATGTCTTAGACACATTGTGTGTGTACATGTGCGTGTGCACACGTGTGTACGTGTGTGTGTGTGTGTGTGTGTGTGTGTGTGTGTGTGTGTGTGTGTGTGTGTGTGAGAGAGAGAGAGAGAGAGAGAGAGAGAGAGAGAGAGAGAGAACTATTCTATACTTTTATGTGTTGATGAGTGTGCTGAGAAATAGAGAATGGTCCATGCGAATCATGTTGTGTGTGTGTGTGTGTGTGTGTGTGTGTGTGTGTGTGTGTGTGTGTGTGTGTGTGAGAGAGACAGAGAGAGAGAGAGAGAGAGAGAGAGAGAGAGAGAGGGCTCTCACACTGGAACTAGAGTCATAGGAAAGGGAGAATAAACATTGATCTTACATTTTGTGCAGGCTTAACTAAAGAAATGGCAGAGTATGTCAACTCCCCAAGGCCACGCACCATATCTGCGGTTATACACCATACTATGGTGGCTTCTCAAATCAATTTCCAAACAGGGGCTAAGAGAAATCTTAAGGCCAGAGAAAACAAGGGTTCCAGTGAGCCTAAGGAGAAGGACAAGGTCCAAAAGTCTCCTAAGGCCAATTCCAATAACAACAAAGCTAAGGAGAAGGGAGTTAAAAAAAGCAAAAACAAACTCTCTGCTGAAGATCTTGAGCGTTATCACAAGGATAACCGTTGTTTCAAGTGTGAGGACCAAGGGCATTTGTACCGCGCTTGTCCCCAAAAGAACACCTACCATGAGCCTCTTGGAGCTACCTTGGTTGAAATCCAAGAAGAGGAATCTCACCCACAAAGACTTTCCTCTATGCCATGCTTGGGGAAAGGTAAGAGAACATGATGCTTTTATTCTCTTTGACCCTGGTTCTACTCACAATCTCATATCCACAGAGTTGGACACCAAGCTAGGCATCCAAACCTATGAGATGGGAGATGTCCTACCTGCAGAAGGTCTTTCAAGGGGCAAGAATATTTAGTCACTCCCTTAATTGGAAAATTGAGGCTCCATGTCCAAAGCTATGTGGACAAAGAGGACTTCTTTATCTCTCCTCTCAAACATGAGGATGTAATCCTAGGGGGACCATGGTTTGGCTGCATGGGTGCCAATGTTAAATTCCTTGAAAGGAGAATCTACTTTTGGTTCAAGGAAAAAGATATGTACATAGATGCCAAAGAAATGGATAACACCATACCCATTGTAAATACACAAGCTTTCAATAAGTCAGTAAAGAGCTCTATTTCCGTGTACATGATTTTCGTTAAAGATTCTCAAAATGATCCTAATGCTTAGGCAAAAGAAAATATAAACAATCACAAGGAATTAGAGTTATTTAATTTTCTCAAGGGGTTTCAAGATGTCTTTATTGACGACATCCCTTATGAACTATCTCCTAAAAGAGGCAATGATGACCATGCAATTGAACTTCTTCCAAGAAGTTTACCGCCTAATAAACCTCCTTATAGAGTTTCTCAAGCTCAATAAGAGGAGATTATGCAGCAAGTGTATGAGTTAGTTGAGAAGGGCATGGTTAGGCCTAGCACATCTCCATTTTGCTCACCCGTATTACTAGTGCAAAAGAAAGACGGTACATATCCTATGTGTGTCGACTATAGAGCACTAAATACGATCACTATCAAGAATAGGTTTCCTGTTCTAGGGGTAGAAGAACTATTCGATAAGCTACAACGATTGACCTACTGCAGTAGGATTGACCTAACAAGTGGCTACCATCAAATAAGGATAGTTGATTAAGACATTGTAAAGACAGCATTTCGCACTACGTTTGGTCTTTACAAGTACATTGTCATGCCTTTTGGCTTGACCAATGCACCAACCACATTTAATCACTTGATGGAGAAGCTATTCAAGCCTCACCGAACCTTTACTGGAGTGTTCTTTGACGATATTATCATCTAGTCTAATTCACTTGATGGACACAAGCAACACTTCCACGTAATATTTCAAGTCTTAGGAGAGAATAAACTTTATGTTATTCCAAAGAAAAACGAGTTTTTCTCACAAGAGATTCAGTATTTAGGTCACATTATCTCTCAAGATGGCATCCAAATGGATCCATCAAAGTCAGAGGTAATAAAAGGATGGCCTAAACCAAGGAATCCTCATGAACTAAGAAGCTTCATAGGTATGTGTGCATACTATAGGCGCTTCGTAGAAAAGTTCTCACAAATTGCAAGACCATTAAATGACCTAAGAGGTATGTGTTCATACTATAGACGCTTCATAGAAAAGTTCTCACAAATTGAAAGAAAAACAAAGAAAAATGTTAGGTATACATGGTTTGCGAAGGAGAACAATGCTTTTGAAAAGCTTAAAGAAAAGCTTATCTCTCAACCTGTGCTTACACTGCCGGATCTCTCAAAGCCATTTGAGGTCCAATGTGATGCTTGTGGTGATCATTTCCTTGGAGTTGTTTTGCTCCAAGAGGGGCATGCCATAGCCTATGAAAGTCAAAGGCTCGACCCTGTTGAGAAAGCTCTAGGTATATATGAAAAGGAACTCCTAGCAATTCTACATGCCTTAGACTCATGGAAGCATTATTTATTGGGTACTCCTTTCATTCTGCGGATAAATCACCGAAGTCTTAAGTACTTCATGACGTAGACCAAGCTCTGCGACAAAACAAATGAGGTGGAAAAATTTTCTTTTGGAATTTCATTTTCATATTGGTCACATTATTGGCAAGCATAATCAAGTAGTCGATGCACTCTCAAGACGGCCGAGAGTGAATGCAGTTTCCATAGCAACTCACAATGATCTATCTTCTATGATAGTTGAGTACTCTATTGATCCCGATTTTAGAGATGTGATTTCAGCCCTTGCATTAGAGAAGGAAGAGGAACCATTTACTTTACAAGATGGTTATCTTCTCTATGGCAATAGACTATGCGTTACTAGCTCACTACCTGAGAAAGTAATGTATGAATCTCATGCTCCTCCTTATGCAGGGCATAGAGTAATTCAGTCTAACCTAAAACGGATTGAAACATATTTCTATTGGCCTACCGTGAAAGCGAACATACAAGAGTGTAATAGGACTAGTCTTTGAAATTCTTAAAGTCCAAAAGAATATAGCAGGGCATATCTTTCGTTTAGCACAATATGAAAGATTGTTGAATAGTCTATTAAATAGAGCTTATATGAATGAGTTGAGATATTAAGAGAAAACATATATTCTTTTTTTTAAATAATACACTAAAGACGGATTTGATAAAGATTAATGAATAACAGATAGTTTGTCTATGAACAGTAAAATTGAGATTTTTATTAATATCAATGTTTTATATTTATAAAGCTAGAATATTGGTTAAGCTGGTAGACAGGCCACAATAGGGATCCAAAGGAGGGAAAATAGGAATCCAAAAGGGAGGCCATCTGCAAAAGAACAATGTGCAAGAATGGGCTTTAAAGACCCTAAGTTTCAGCCCTTAAGACTTCCAAAATGCTAAGGTTCCAAAATTCAAAGTTTGTGTCCAAAGGTCAAAGCTTAGGAAAATTGGATGCTTTGTGTGCTTACAAAAAGTCTTCAATGAGTCCTACATAGGAGGTGGCAAGCCCTAGAAGTAGAGGATGAGAGAGAAACACACACACACACACTCACAAGCTTCCTTTACACAAAGGGAATGAGGGACACATGTCAGCTCCCTAGCCCAAATGCTCACAAGGTGTACTCAAATCCTATTGAATGGCTATGGAGGTGGACCAATGAGAATTAGGCTAGATTAAATCTATTTTAATTAATTTAAAAACACTTAATAAAAGAACCAATAAGAATTAATCTCTCTAGAAGACTATTGGACAGTCTCCCAAGGGCTCCAAGGAGCATTCAGCAGCCCAATGGCTCGCCTGATTCCTATTGGCCACGAGACAAAGAGGTCCGATGAGAGTTTAGTTGCATTAATTAAATTACCTAGATCCCTCACAAAAGGGGAAAGGGGGATACATTTCAGAAGGTTATCACTTATGCTGCTTAATTTTCTTTGTAGGAAAGGTCTAATGGGGTGTGAGCATGAGTAAAATGCAAGAGGGGTCAACCAAGAGAGAGAGAGGGACTGAATTTCTCAAGTTAATTAACACACACACACACACACTCACACAAGATCATGTGTGAACCAAGAAGACTCTCTCTCTCCTTCTCAAGCTTTAATGGAAAGCTTATCACCTACTCCAAGCTTGTGAGAAGGGAGGCCTACACCAACAACTCTTGGCTTTGTGATGCAAATCCAACCAAGAGCCAAGCTTCAATGCATGCTCATCTCCTCTACCATGCTAATTACTAAGCTATGATATGCTAGTATGAGTGATTATGTGAGGAGATGTACATCTTTCGCGTAAGACTACTCCTTCTTCCTCTCAATCTACTCTCATACCCCACTAGCTCTCACCATCTTTGAAGTTGTGTGAGGTCTTGGATCTGAGACCGTGAGGGAATTGATGTTGTGTTTTATAAGTGTTTTTCTTAGTGCTTGAATTTTCTATCTTCATAACACTAGGGGGACCGGATCCATGTAAATCCGGTCCTCAACTGTTGTCAATATCTTAATTTCTCTCTCTTTTGAAGCATTGTTCATGCTAACTAACTAGGTGTTATGCTTTTTGTTGCTCTCTCCACCCAAGCACTCTTGTTATGCTGATTAGGAATCCATTCTAATGAAATGCTCACTATGTTCATGCTATTTTCCGCTACACACAAGTTACTAGGCCATTAAATGTTACATCACGTGCAAGTACCTCACTTTATAGGATAGCATCTAGGGTCATAAAAAGGCATTCGACACTCGTGAAAGATGTCATAATCAAGCGCATTACTTTTCTAGTGATAGTGACAATTTCACCAAAATAGTTTTCAAAGAAATTTTCAAAAATAAGGAAAAAGGCTTTTTCTACGTAACATTAGCATTCTTCCTATTGGATGAGGAACTAGAGCTAAAAGGCCCAAAAATGAGTCCATTTCTTTCCTAATGGCTTGATACCAAGTAGTGGGTGCCCATTGGCCTCCCCCCAAATCATTTATTAAAGGAGAGAGATTATACATTGGAGAGAGAGAGAGGCAGAGTCCATTTCAGCAAGAGAGAGGCACACGATGGTCTCCTGAGGCTAACGAGTCTCCACAGGGCTTGCGAGGTAGTCAAATAAGATAGCACAGTCAAAAACGACAGCACAGAGACAGAGAGAGTGATAAGGAGATCATCCATGGCACTTCCTTTTGCATTCCTACTTAACCCTCGTGAAGCAACAGCATCCTCTGCTGTGTCAGAAATGATTCTAGATAAAGAAACTCTTGCCCTTAGCATTCAGGATACTCTTACAACGGATCCTAAAGTACAAGGTCAGCACAAAGTAACCTTGCCTGCAAATGTAGTGCTCAGCCAGAAGTCTGTCTTCACAACTCGGGCTATCGTCTTGTATTTCAAGGGGAAATTACTTGCTTTGTTTGAGATAGCTGGTCACTTGGATCAAGGGTCTAGGAGGGTTGCCGTGGACAAGGTATTTTACAATGGCTCAGGGCTATACGAAGTCCTTTTCTTAAAGGTATAAGATCAACAATCCTTCAAAACCACCTCGACCATCATCATATGTGGCCAAGTGGTGCATGTCTTTCCTTGCCAACCAGTGAAACAACTTAAGGAGGATTTTCTTTCCAAATGCCCGGTTTGGGTTGAATTTTTTGATCTGCCGGCATTTCTATGGCCTACTATCAGTGATCTTGCTGCATCTTTAGGCAAAGTACTGTTTGCCCCCACTATCAACTGTCCTAATAGAAATCGAGCATGTGTGATGTGTCAAACGGACCATAGCATGCCCCAGACATTGGAAATCGAATTGGAATCTATTGGCAGATTGGTTATCTACCTAAAATCGGGTAACTTAGCTGGCTCATGTTTCCACTGCTGTCTTTTGGGACAATTCTCAAAAAATTGTCCTACATTGGCCAAAGGCTCAACAAAACTGATTCCTTCTTACCCAGGCAGTAAACATATGGTTCCCAAGGAGCAAATATTTGGCAAATTGAGCTATTAGATAGGGGATAAGGCGCAGGCTCCTTCCTCCTCCCCACCTGACACTCCTATCTATGCTGCCCCACCTGGACACTACAAAATAGCTCTGAAATCTACTCCACCGGGACTTCCCAAAGTCGCTCAGCAATCTTCATCCATAAAATCGCATGTAGGGAACTAGGCTAGCTCTTCTAGAAACCCTCGCCCTATTGATAAGGGGAAAAGGCCAGTAGATGCTGATGGATTTCAACTCTCCAAATGAACTTTCAGGGCTAAACGAGGTATCACCTGGTACACCTCCCCTAATGTTTTTGATGTGTTGCAAGATGTTCCATCCCCAGACACCCTAGCTTCTATCGACTCGGTGATAGCACACCATTCCATATCCAAACCCAAAGAATCCCCGCCTATTTATCTAGAGGTGCACATGACTGAGAAAGTGATGAAGATACCCAGCTAGTTCTTAGTACCCCTCTTCCCTCATGAAGATAGCATCCTTTAATGTTCAGGGGTTAAGCCATCCCACAAGGCTATTTTCTTTTCATAATTGGTTGCTAAGCTCAAAGTTGGATGTATGTATGGTGCAAGAACATAAGCTGCACCACAGAGCTGGAGACTGTATGCACTATAAAGGATATACAGTGTTTTATGGTGATAAAAAAGGCCAGTCCTACGGTACCCTTACTTACATTCGAGATTCTCTCAAGCCCCAATGGGTCCTTGACCATGAATCAGGCAGATGCTCGATTTTCCATATACACTCAGAATTTGGCCACATACAGCTGGTCAATATTTATGCAGATAATCTTTCCAAAAAAAGGATCCCTCTCTGGCAATGGCTAGGAGATCTCACGTGGACTCAAGGCATTATCGGGGGGGACTTCAATATGGTACAACAAGGTGCCCACACTACCTCGTTGGGCTCTGTCATGCCGATATCTGAGACTCCTTCCTGGACACACCCTCAAGCCCAAGTTCATCTTAAGGATGCTTGGACGTCGGCTTCTCGACTTTCTACTAGTTTTACCTTTCACTCTCTTTCGCATGATGCCTCTTGGTCATGACTGGACAGAATTTGCTACATTGGGGTTGATTGGCTACCTAATAATGATGACATGTTTGTGGATGTTGCAACAACACTTTCGGATCATTTTCCCCTAGTTCTTACTCTCTCCAATCTGGAGCAGTCTCCTTCGAATGAGTTTGGGTACTCCAGACCTTTAATGTTCAATAACTCTCTACTGAATCATCCAAACTTTAAAGCACAAGTTCACGTTACTGTTGCCAATGCTCACCAGTTGCATGATAACCCTCTGTTAATATGGCTTCATGTCGTGGCTCGATTGCAATCATGTATTCGGAGTGTGGGTAAACAAGTAGCCAGATAATCCAAACAGGCCGTTATTGGCGCTCAAGCATCAGCTAAACGGTTGTTGCATAAAGCTGGCATAACCACATTGTGTCCGGCCGATTTGGATGCACTAAGGACAGCCAGAGATGTTATATTTGCTGAGGAACAGAATCTGGCGAGAAAAGCCAGGATCTTGTGCAGGCAATGGGTTTTGGCAGATTGTACAGATTCATCCAAGGGGTTCTACAAGAAATTAAAGCACAATAAATCCAAACAGCAGATCACAGTACTCCACCATGGGGATGGGCCTCCACTAACCAAGATAAAAGAAATTGTTGATTTAGCCACTTGCCATTTTAATGAACTGTTGAATGTTCCGCCTCTCCAATCTCCTGACAGAAAATTAGCTACTGAAACCCTGCTGAATGCAGTCAAACCATGTGTGGAGAGCTCTACAGCAGCCAGACTGGAACAACTCTTTGAGGAGTCAGAATTGTATTTTGCTTTGAAAAAGATTCCTAATGACAAAACTCCTGGATTATGTGGATTGTCCAAAGAATTTATGATGTCATATTGGGATGTATTGAAGGCGACTGTGGTTCCACTTATTAATGCTGTGTGGATCTCCCAAAATATGGATCCTGCACTCAAACAGGGCATCATCAAACTCATCCCCAAAACAACCTTCCCTAAAACCCTAGCGGACTAGCGACCTATCACCATGATGGGGATACTGTATAAAATACTCGCAAAAGCCATTGCTCTCAGGATTGGGCCCAAACTCAGAAAACACATTCACCGGCCTTGCTTGTACCTTTGGATCTAACCTTGCCACGGAACCATGTTCGAGCAAAAATTCCAACCCAAAAGTGAAATGTTTACCATAACTGCAAACTGTTAATGGTAGAGGTCATTGGGCCAAAGACTATGCTCTTAGCTATTGAACATAGCATATCCCATGCATGGAAAACATTCACATGCGAAATATGATTGAGCGGCTCGATGATTGAAAAGCCCAATGTATTCTCTAAACTTAAAGAGATCTGCAAAATTCAATGAATTGAGAATTGAAAATGTGAAAATCGACTTGCTTACCAATGTTGACATGCCCTCTTCAAGCGGTGAAAACATGTCGTCTTTTTCTGGATGTCCTTGTTAGCAACATCTGACTCGTTGTATGATTATGCATGTACTTTGTCTTGGACAAGAATCTCTTGGAACAAACTCCCCTTCCACCATGAGGCATGGCCTTGAAGCTTGCTTGTAATAATGAAAATTTTTTGCAAAAGAAACTCAGAAGCAATCTAGCTTTAAAGAAATCTGCGTATTGGGGACCGTTGTCGTGACGGCTACTACGGTCGCTAACATGTACATACCTATCTGGGGAGTTGTGGCCCTGGATGTGGCTCATTTGCGTGCTTTTTCACCTGATAAAATGCCTAATTTGGTTTGACAACATAATAGTCCAAGTGTTTCATGGTGGCACACTCATTTCCCCTACAAAGACTAATGCGGGCAAAAACCGCCAAAAATAGCAGCTAATAGACGCCGTTGCAGAATTGCATGGAAAGTGACCCAAAATGGTATATTGATGAAAAATTAAAATTATCTATGCTTTTTATTCTTATGGGAGTGATCCCACAAATTTAGGGATTTTCTTGACTCCGTTGGGGATTTTTCGCATCAAAAATGAGTTGAAAATGGCCTAGTTTTGGTCTAGAGTGGCAAAATGGCCCAAAAATTGACACATCAGATCATATTTCCATGGGGAAGAGAGAGAAGGGGGCTTTCTACAGAAAAAACCTGCAATTCATCACTACTCTGTAATGGTTTCCATGGTTGCTCAATCTATGTGTATGGCAGTCTCGCCTCTTCGCAATCTTGTATCTGAGCTTGTGAGGGAGTGAATTAGGGTTTCCCCTTATGAAATGGTGTGTGGGATTCACTTTAGAAGCTCATAAATATTTGCAAAATAAAAAATTTGTCATCGTGAAGGTGGAAGCTGGAGCATTCCTTTCAACTGTTTGATGCTGTGACTATGTAATTGGAGGCGAGGCTACATGATACCATGAAAGAGGTTTGGGTTTTGATTGATAATTATGCTTGTATGAGCATTGAGGTTTCATGGCTGAAACTTTAGTGTTTTCAAATGTTCTTTAAAAGTGAAATTGAATGTGATTTGGTGATCCTCTTATCATACTCTCAACTACGAAAACAAGCAATTTCCAAGCACGATAGGAAAGAGGGTTTGTGACTTTGCTGTCACAAACGCTCTTAGATTCTCTATCATCCTTAGAAAGAGGGTTGGTGATTCTCCACAAAGGCTTTTTCACAAAGTGTTTGTGACTCTCATCACGAACTCTCACAGCCAGAGGTTTTGCACCTTCCCAGCTAGACCGCACACTTCCTGACACGGTGCCGACCCACTGAGGATATTGTTCTATTTATCAAAAGTCGAGACAAAATTACCTTGTCTATGTGCGATTGTATTGAGTAGGATATCATATTGAAAGAACAAAAGGATCGGCAATGATTTCACAGTCAAGCCATACCTGTGTTGGCCCATATCCATTGCCGATGATCATTGAATCATGTTGATGTCCCTTTGCATGCCGAATTTTCCAAGGCGTGCTGACCATTTTTGTTGTCGATCAAATTGTACAGCCTTTGCATGCATGATGGCATGTTGCAGCTTCCCCGTGTGGCTGTCCTACCGTAGATCGTCGTTTTGGTATGGCCATGCAACTTCGCATGGAAATTTATGACCACATGGTAGTGTGACGAGACGCTTGGGTGGCGCACGGGCACCCTAGGGCGCCCAATAGTGTGAGAAACAAAAAATAAAAAATAAAAAATCAAAGCTTCTGGATATCGTAGTGTGCCGCTCTCTGCGCAAGAAAACTTCTTGGGAGGACGCACGGTGCGATGTTTTTTGGGTTGAGCTGCTGTGATGAATTCCACTGCTTGGCCAAGGGCGAATCTGGCACGCTCAAAACCGCTTGGTTTCGTGCACATCGAAGCCGTCCGCCTCCCTCATGCAAGGGTTGCTGCACACATCGCTTGGCTTAGAACCCTTGCTCACGTGCTTGGTCATGCAACTTGAGCCCGCCGTGGAAGGGGCTGCTCCTGCAGACCTCCGTCCCTATTCTCTTCGTCTTTCCAAGGGACCCTGCCCACGCCATGGAAACCTAGCTCTAAATAGATAGATAGATTGATAGAGAGAGAGAGAGAGAGAGAGAGAGAGAGAGAGAGAGAGAGAGAGAGAGAGAGAGAGAGAGAGAGAGAGAGAGAGAGAGAGAGAGAGAGAGAGAGAAAGCAAGCATACCATGCAAGGTTTCCCCTTCCTCCATATCCTCTCCCTCCCCTGAGCTCTGATACCAGTGAAAGGGCAAAGGGTAGACTCGCATGTGCTTCTCCTCCCAACCTCCCTACTTATAGCCCTCGGCCCTTACAAGTAGGTCCCTTTAATGCATGTCTTGTTGAGCTTATATGCGAAGCTACTCAATATATGGCTTCTCTATATATGGCACCCAGGTCCCCTCTATATATACATCATCTCATCTGTGTATTCTACACACTTTGGGGTTCTATTTTTGTGCTCTCTCTCTCTCAACATGGTATCAGAGCAGGACGTTTTTGTTTTCTATTTTTCTCCTTTGCAGAAACTATCCGCGCGTGGCACCGCAATCGATGTGGTCTACAACTTTGCAGAATTTGAGTTATCTTCTGCACCGGTTTTCAGTTATTAATTGTTGGCGGACTGCGTACATGTCTGAAAAGAAACTTTGTTTTTTTTTTCCTCCTCCTAATTGAGAACGATTTTGCAAAAATAGCCCGCGAAGGCATTGAAATTGATGTGGTCTATAACTTTGCAGAACAAAGTTTTTTCAAATTCTGCATTGATTTTGAGTTGTCGTTTGCGGACTTCGTACATGCCTGAAAAGCAACTTTCATTTTATTTTTTTTTTCTCCTAATTGAAAACAATTTTGCAGAAACTATTTGCTTGAGCCATCGAAATCGATGTGGTGTACAACTTTGCAGAAGAAACTTTCTCTAAATTTTGCACCGATTTTGGGTTATCGTTCTCGAACTGCGAATATGTTTGAAAAGCAAATTTTACTTTTTGCTTCTAATTTTCCTCAGAATTGAAAACTTCTCAATTATATTTTCTCTTCATCAATCATATATTTGTTACAGATGTAACTTTGCTGCAAAAGCCAGTTACATATCGTTCCGATTCAGTCAAGCCGTTGATGATCATCCAAATTCTATCGAGCTACTGTTGGTACGTAATCCTTTGTTTTATGATATACTCGTTCATTGATTTTCGTATAATTATTCTTCTAGAGATATAGTTTCTGTCGTTTTATTGATAATCTCTCGTTGATACCATAGCGATTTTGATGGTACCATGATTATGTTTTGTTAGTACTTTGGTCATGGTGATTTTCGTTGATACCATGATGATATTTCGTTGATACCATGGTTATTCTCAGTGATGCCATGATGATATTTCGTTGATTCCATGGTTATTCTCGGTGATACCATGATGTTGTTTCGTTGATACCATGGTTATTCTTGGTGATACCATGATGTTGTTTCGTTGATACCATGGTTATTCTCGGTGATACCATGATGTTGTTTCTTTGATACAATGATTATTCTCGGTGATATCATGATGTTGTTTCATTGATACCACGGTTATTTTCAGTGATACCTTGATGTTGTTTTGTTGATACAATGATTATTCTATGATGCTTTTCGTTGATACCATGATGATTTACTTATTTTTATTGATACAATGATGATATTTTGTTAATACTTTGATGGTACTCATTGATATCACTACATTGATAAATGTCATTTTATGTAGTATATACACATGTCATTTGCATCATGTAATCACGCATCGTGTACTTTTACATTCACACTTTATGTACCATATATTGTCGTGCATATATATGTCGTCAAAAGAGTGACGTCGCAAACCATATCTTATGGCATTGTGAACGTAATTATTTCACTAACGATGCTACTAATTTTCATGACTATGTTTTTTGAGTCTATGATCTATGTAGGATTGATCAAAGAATTGATTTCATGAAGAAAAACTTGGTGACAATAAAATATTTATGAAGACATGTTTGGTGATGCCATACTGATGACAACATGAAGACATGTTTGGTGATGTGATATTGATGACAAGCTACACAGCAGATTCACGGAGACGCTTTTGATTGTGAGCTAATCGATAGCCTTTACACCTCTTTATTGAACCTTTGTATTCATTATTGTATTTGATAGGATAGGAGTAATGTAACTCTCATAAAACATTCATTGTAAAAGGAGTGATGTAGCTCCTCATGAACATTTGTATATTCAATGGTTTTTATAATATAACGGTGGGTGTATATAGAGCTGTGGGTTTTTCCTTGATCTCCCAAGGGTTTTTTCATCCACAGTTAGGGATCCTTATTTGAGCGGGGCTGTTGAGCTTATATGTGAAGCTACTCAATACATGGCTTCTCTATATATGGCACCGAGGTCCCCTCTATATATACATCATCTCATGTGTGTATTCTACACACTTTGGGGTTCTATTTTTATGCTCTCTCTCTCTCTCTCTCTCTCTCTCTCTCTCTCTCTCTCTCTCTCTCTCTCTCTCTCTCTCTCTCTCTCTCTCTCTCTCTCTCTCAACATGCCAGGCCCTCGGCTCCTAGCCGTACTGAGCCATTCAGTCCCTGGCCCTTTGCCTGCTGTTCGAAACTACCATTGTCCTGACATGGACGCCGTAGGACCGTCCACAAAATTCTCTATCAATCCTTCAAATGTGTGGGCTTCCTTTATGTCATAATCGGACATGAACGTATGTATTTTCCGATTGAGCCCCCTTTTCTCGCTCTTAACATTGTCTAATACTTGATCCTTGACCAAAGCCCATGGAATCTTATGGCTATCGGGGTTTGCTTTGGCAGAATCACAGTATTCATATGCGAACCCGCTCGCAAACCTCGTCATGAGCTCGCCGTTGGAGAGGGCAGCCCAGTAGCTCAAAATTAGACTGACATATGCAACCACGAATGTATACACCCAAAATACGTTGTTAAAGATGGTAACGTGGCCAAGAATAGAGAACCTCAAGCTAATTTTATCACGCACACTACAAACCAGTAATCCATGTACACTTTCGAAGCAAGTCTTCAGCGGCCTGAGAAGAAAATCTGCGCGCACACGACCTGCCCGCAACACACAACCATGGCCTCTCTTGCACGCAATCTCGGTCTTGGCTAGCCACGAACTCAGCTCCACAGTCACAACCGTACATGCACGACTTATGGAAGCGCAAAAAACAAACAAGCCACGAGCGCATACAAGTGAACCGCAGCATAAGCACTGGAAGCGAGTAAAAAATACCACAAAAGCAGATCAGCCGGCCGTTCTCGCAGCAGCTACCATACTCTTCTACAATAATATGGTGATGGTAGTTGAAGTACCCTATTAAGGGTAGATCGTCACTTCTTGCACCACCTGAAAATCTAGCGAGGGGAAGCTTGGCCTACAACATGAATTGCGGCAAAAATAAAGGCATGAATCTTGCAGGTATTGTAAACAGTTATTATTAGACTTGTAGTCTTATGGCAGCGCAAAAAACAAACAAGCCACGAGCGCATACAGGTGAAACGCAGCATAATAAGCAATGGAAGAGAGTAAAAAATACCACAAAAGCAGATCAGCCGGCCGTTCTCGCAGCAGCTACCATACTCTTCTGCAATAATATGGTGATGGAAGTTGAAGTACCCTATTAAGGGTAGATCGTCACTTCTTGCACCACCTGGCAATGTAGCGAGGGGAAGCTTGGCCTACAGCATGAATTGCGGCAAAAATAAAGGCATGAATCTTGCAGGTCTTGTAAATAGTTATTATTAGACTTGTATGAATGGACGAACAGGCTTGCAGGTCTTGTAAACAGGTCTTGTTAGAGCGCAGTCGTAGGGACGCCCTCTAGACTTCTCCTTCTCCAAACTATCTGCCAGTTGCTGCACTACAAGGTTGCTGCAGGATGTAGTACGACGGGCTCACAGGCAAACCAAATGCAAGCTTCGTTGGCTGTAGTGTGTAATATTAATTGCGTATTTGCGCCCCGATGCTCAATGCTGTTGGGTACTAGACGAAGCTGAAGGATGGTTGAAGGAGCGTCACATTGGAGGTATATATAGATCCAACATTAAGTTGGGCTCTCCAAAAGCATTCTGTACGAGAATGCACTTAAGTGATCGAGCAAAAGTTTAGGTATGTACTATGAGAAATAAAATTCCAAAAAAATACTTTTGTATTTTCTAGAATTACCTCTCTCTATGTTGAGTTGGAGTTTCTTGCAGGGCTCAATTGAGTCCAAATTTTTCATAATGCCCAAGGGGTGCCACCAAATGCCACATCACCACAACCAACTGTCAACTTAACATATTGCCAATAGGCATGCCGCCAACTTCCACCAAAATTATCGTACCACTGTCGGACATCGCCATAGTGCCCGATGCCATCTGCGGAGCATCGTCGCCATGGCGAGCTCCAAGGGGAGCTCTTGCCTCCCTTTTGTGATGCTCATAGAGTCCCCATAATAGACTATAAATAGCATAAGTGAGATTCCTGTTCCATCACATGTGGGCCTATATTGAAAGCCACGTGGTGACTCATGGACGTTCCCCACTTGGGTGGTGTTGAAAAACCTTATGGGACTCCATTTTTTAAACAACTTTTCCCTCCCCACTCTGAACTCATCTTATTCCTTGATCTAGTGTCAAATTGGCCTTCCAAAAAACCTGCTTGAATCCTTACCTTGCTCAGTTCGAGCTTTCAAAGTCTCACAACACTTTGACTCTTTTATGGCCTAGCACCTCACATCCCAAAAACATTGAAAGCCATTTGACACCATCCCCTATGCAAACACTCCTAACTTCAACCGACAATATCTAAACCTCCATAGCTCTTATTGATGCACTGTCGAATCCCTGGGATTCCACTATGTAAAAATTGCATATAGCACGTGCAAACAAGAGGTATTTAAATAATCCCTTACCTGTATATTTTCAATTATTATATGTACCCCTTCTGTATACCTTTTTGTATAAAAAAAAAGCCCTTATGTATGGAACGTTTCACTTGCTCAATTAAAACACCCTTTATGTAAGTACATTTTTCTATTATTCTACCTAATCATAAATCCCTTATCTTTTTCGCACATGCTACCTTACATATTTCCTAGTGGATGCCTTGGGGTCAAATCTTGCCTACTCCACCCAATGCATACTACTTCTTAAATCTCTGGCAAGTTGAAAGAGCTCCATATAGCACGTCTATCGAGGAAAACAAAATACCACATAACTGGTCCCTGACAAATCTTCAACCGGCCATAACTTGCCCATCTAAGCTCCAATTGTGGGTCCAGAAAGGCTGGCATTCACCACAACTTGAGCACATCATAGCTATCCATTGAAATTATCTCTGACCATATATATGCACTTTCCTTGTCTGTTGAGGATCTACAAAGCGTTCCATATTTGAACTTTGATATCTTTCACATCGTAGCTCTGTTTTGAGGAGCCATCTGGACCAACTTGTAGAATACCTTGAACACCACATTTTTAGGCACAATTTCAGCACTTTGGGCACCTCACCCTACCAACCAGGTTGGCTGCCATTGGAGCCTTTCTTGGCCTAAAAAGCCACATCATGCATACATGTTCTTAGTCATTTTCCTCCCAAGGGTCTTCACACCTTCTTTAGCACTCTGTCCTGCACCTGCAGGCATCCATAGAATTGCATTGATCACTCCCTAACACCAAC
The DNA here is from genome assembly GCF_014529385.1 of Adiantum capillus-veneris. Taxonomy (NCBI): domain Eukaryota; kingdom Viridiplantae; phylum Streptophyta; class Polypodiopsida; order Polypodiales; family Pteridaceae; genus Adiantum; species Adiantum capillus-veneris. The sequence goes on from NC_140948.1 coordinate 42,891,572, forward strand.
CATCTTTGGCTAGACCACCATGTGTAATACTACTATGATTATCACTACCACTACCGCCCCATGCTTTTAGAACTTTTAGAACATGATATTTAAGAAAAAATTGGACCCAAAAAAGGGATTTAGACATGAAATGATGATTAATTGAATAGATTAGCTTGCCCAAAAAAATATAGCCACTTCTCATGAATGACAACCCACAAGTAGGACACACAGCCCGCCCGGTGTGGGCAACCGTGCATGAAATAGAAGAGGCTCACACTCTTCTCCTAAACACCACACACATTTCGCCCCAACAACTTCATTCTAGATTATATTCATTCCATATTTTGTATTGCGTATTCTCTCTTTTTCTGTGAAGAAATGATGAGCAAGGAGCACATTAAAGGAGCTCTTGTGCAATTGAAGAACTCTATGTGTGTGTGCATGTGAGAGAGAGGTTATAAGTACCCGTCATCTACCTCTAGCATTATCGTGCAATACTTTGGAGCAAAAATAATCAAATTTTAGTACTTCTTTCTATTTTATTGAAAACAAATATAAATTAAGCATTTGATATTTTTCATTAAAAATTGGACAAAACAATTGTAGATATTTGATCATTAGATTACTCACGCCCATTTTATTAAGCTAAATTAGCATGCTTCATAAAATTAGAAAGAAAGAGAGACATATGAGGATCTGCGAGGGTTTCAACATGACAAGTGGGAACGGCTACATAGAGATTTGATGCCATGGACGTCGGCTTTGCCCTCTGCATTCCAACTAGATCCCCGTGCTGCAATGGGGAATGTAGTCCTACCTCATTGTTTTGTTGAGTATGACCTTGTTTTCATGCTAATCTTCTAAAAGATGCTTTGACCCCTAATCTTTGGGTGAATGGGGAACACAAAGTAACCCTAAAATCTAATGTTGTTTGGTCTTGTTCTCATAATCCGGGATTTTATACTTCCAAGCTTTTGTTATCTAGCTTTTAAAATTGAAACATTATTTTTAGCTTTTTAATACTCTTATTACACTAATGATAGCTTAAAATATTAGTGTGGCATGAGAAAAGTCTACATTGGACTGTACATTTCTTCAATCACCAAATAATCGAATGCAACATGTTGTTGTGTTGTGGCACGTACCTAGTGGGAACAAGTGCTAAGAGATTGATTCTTCACTTTAAGATGCATGAGAATATTTTCCATAATGTACATATACATTTGTAAGTATAAGTATCTGCATTACATTTATACGCCCGTAGCAAAAAAATTATACGTATAAAACACCATATGATACGCCAAAATCCCGTATTCACTAAATATTTATCTTATTTACTTTTTGATCGAAAGAATTTTTTATCGAAAGATCTTTCGATAAAAAATGCTTTCAATAAAAAAATATCTTATATAAGGTATCGTCGTCGGCTTCGATCAAAAGCAATTCTAGAGCTTGAGCCAATTTTGATCGAAAGGAGTGCCAGAGTTTGAGAAGATTTTTAAGATAGCCAGAGCTTGTGTAGCCATTTGGCTCAGTCCAGAAGTGTGTAGAAATTAATCTCTTTCCTTGTGTTGTGCAACCACTTGGCTCACTGCAGAGAAGGGTGTTAGGACAGAATTAGATTCTCACTCATGTGGTGCAACTGTCTATCTCTCACCATAGGGTTGAGTTTAGGGTTTTGTGGTCAACTCGTGGTGTGCAGTAGGCATGATCATTACGTGAAATTTGGACTCACAGAGGGGCCCTTTAAAGAGTTTGAATTTACCTCTCTCTACCAAAACGGGCGCATGGATAAAGTTTTGCAAGCAAACTCCAAAGCTGGCGCAGGTTTGACAGTTAGAATGTCCCCTTCAAGCTCAATCTACAGATATATATATAGCACGCCATGAGATTCCTCATATTTTAGAAGATTATTTGTTTTGATTCACCTATGATGTGACAACTCTGTCGAAATCTAAGTGAATCAAAAAAAGAATCTTCTAAAATATGAGGAATCTCAATGTGTGCTATATATTAATAGATAGAGCTTGAAGAGGACATTCTACCTATCAAACCTCCGCCAAATTTGGAGTTTGTTTGTAAAACTTTATCCATGCGCCCGTTTTGGTAGAGAGAGCTAAAGTCAAACTCCTTAAAGGGCCCCTTTGTGAGTCCAAATTTCACCTAATGGCTACACCTCTCACTTCAGAGTGACCTATAGGTTGCTCAAATTTAGATCAACTCAAATTTTTCTTTGTTTCATGTACACACAAAGTTCTGTTTGTCAAACAAAGAGTGGAGAGATGCATACTCTATGCCCTCTTCTTCTTTGTGTGATGCACTACTTACTCTTGTGTTTCGAACTCCAAAGACATGTCATTGTTCATCACTAGATGACTTGGTGTTGTCTTGGATGTAGATACATACGATATTTGGCTTGCATCTGAGATTGTTAAGCTGGCCGTTGACGTTTGTGTTTTAAGTTCCACACTTCATCAGGGATTGGATTAAGTCACATCATCACTCTTACTACATAGAAATACGAGGGATATGTGTGTCTACCTAAGAGTGGAGAGATGCATACTTATGCTGTAACATTTAATGGCCTAATAACTTATGTGTAGCGGAAATTAGCATGAACATAGTGGGCATTTCATTAGAATAGATTCCTAATGAGAATTACAAGAGTGCTTGGGTGGAGAGAGCAACAAAAAGCATAACACCTAGTGAGATAGCATCGACAATACTTTCAAAAGAGAGAGAAATTAAGCTATTAACAACACTTGAGGACCGGATTTGTATGGAGCCAATCCCCTCTCCAAAACGCTTTGTATTATGGTTTCTCCCATCAAGAGAGACATTGTACAATACAATTCTTTGTGTTCCTTCAAGACTAGCTAGTGCAATGAAGATGGAAACTTCATGCACTAAGCAAAACACTTAACAAACACAACTTGAATTATCCCCGTTCTCAGACCCAAGACCTCACACACCTTCGAAGATGGTGAGAGCTAGCAGGGTATGAGAGTAGATTGAGAGGAAGAAGGAGTATCTTACGAGAAAGATGTACATTTCCTCACATAATCACTCATATGTAGCATAGCTTAGCTTAGTAATTAGCTTGGTAGAGGAGATGAGCATGCATTGAAGCTTGGCTCTTGGTTGGATTTGCATCCACATGCCAAGAGAGTGTTGATGTAGGCTTCTATCTCACAAGCTTGGAGTAGGTGATGAGTTCTCCATTAAAGCTTGGGAAGACATAGTCTTCTCTTTCTTCACAAATGAGCTTGTGTCACTGTGTGTGTGTGTGATAATGCCTTGCAAAAATCAGCCCCCTCTCTCTCTTGGGCGAGCCCTCTTGCTAATTGCTCTTGCTGAAGCCTCATTGGCCCTCCCCAAGTCAAGCCGATTACAATTAAGCAGCATAAGTGATAGCCTTCTGAAATGTGTCCCCCTTTCCCCTTTTGTGAGAGCTTTAGGTAATTAAATAATTAAAATAAACTCTCATTGGACCCCTTTACCTCGTGGCCAATAGGAATCAGGCAAGCCATGGGGGTTCTGAATGTTCATTGGACCCCTTGGGAGACTGCCCAATAGTCTTCTAGGAGACTTAATTCTCATTGGTTTATTTTATTAAATGTTTTTAAATTAATTAATCTAGATTTACTCTAGCTTAATTCTCATTGGTCCACTTCAAGGGTCATCCAATAGAAATTGGGCACACCTTGTGGGCATCTGGCCTAGGGAGCTGACATGTGTCCCTCATTCCCTTTGTGTAAAAGGGAGCTTGTGTGTGTGTGTGTGGCTTTCTCTCTCATCCCCTACCTTTAGGGCTCGCCCCCTCCCATGTAGGGATGTGCAAAGACTTTTAGGGCACACACAAAGCATCCAATTTTCCCTAGGGTTGACCTTTGGACACAACCTTTGAATTTTGGAACCTTAGCATTTTGGAAGTCTTAATGGGCTGAACCCTAGGGTCTTTTTAGCCCATCGTTGCACATGGCTCTTTTGCAGATGGACCCCCCTTTGGATCCCTATTTTCCCTCCTTTAGATCCCTACTGTGGCCGGTCTGCTAGCTTAACCAATATTCTAGCTTTTTCTCCCCTGGCCTTCCCCACATTAAATGATCATTTTAATATGAGAAAATCATTTAGGAGAATTAGATATTGATTATTATGACATTACCTCTCTCTTGAAATCATAGTCGTCCTCGACTATGGTGTAGAGAAGATAAAGTATATTCATGAGTCCTTTTCTTAGCGGGTAGAGGATCCCTATGTTACCCTACGACATCATTCAACAATGGATGACTAGTCCATTTGGCACTTGAGAGCCTGAGGCTGCCACAAGAATGTCTACACATTAGTCCTATTAGTCTTCCATAGTAGAGTGACAAGCTCTACTTGGTATTTGGGAGACTTCGTCTCCGCAAACTTGATCTAAGCATGCATACTACTTCATTTTTGTGCACAAATAAAGAAAAAGAGAGTCTTATAAGACAAAAACTTTGTTCATATTTAACATTTTATACATTTGCTTACTCTTGGGAAGCATTGTAAGCATTGACAAGGTTTAGGTTATCCTTTAATTGTATGCCTTGCATCCATCTAGCATCTTCAAAAGGATAATTCTTAAACTTAATAAGATATCGTTGGATAGTCTTACCGCCTCTTAGTACCTTGTCTTCATGTCGGAGAATGGACTCGGGCTGCAGCACCTCTTCTTGGTCATCGATCTCCGGTGGGTCTTCAATAGTTGGTTCTTGAGGTGGCTCTCCTTTGTAAGGCTTTAATAGGCTCACATGAAAAGCATTGTGTAAGAGCCAATGATTGGGAAACTTGAGTTCTTAGGCCATCTCATTGATTGGCCTAAGAATCTGAAAGGGACCATAGTACCTTTTTGCTATTTTAGCATAGTACTTTTGGTGACCCGTTGTGTGCCTTAATCGAGCCTTGGGAAACTTTAACAAGACCCAATTGTTTTCTTTAAATTCTTGGGCTCTTCTGTGCTTGTCAACAGTAGCCTTTTGCCTTTGCTGTGAGATAGAGATAGCATCCTTAATCTTTTGAAAAGATTCTTGTAGGTTTCGGCTATACTCATCTGCAGCGAAGATCTTCCCATGTACCTTAAGTAGCAAGGGACTTTTTTATCTTCCCTCAATTACCTCGAAAGGTGCTTTTCCCGTGGAAGTATGTACAGTGTTATTGTAAGAATACTCCACTAAGGGTAAGTACTTCTCCCATTGGGATCTTTGATCTACTTCCGTTACATAGGCTTTTAGTAGATCGAGAATGGTTAGGTTAGCTATTTCACTTTGGCCATCAGTTTGTGGATGATAGGCCGAAGAGAAGTTTAGCCTTGTTCCTAAATTCTCAAAGAGACCCTTCCAGAAATTATTGGTCATTCTAGGATCTCTATCCGACACTATGGACATGGGCTAGCCATGGTACTTGAAAATTTGTGAAATAAAGAGGGTTGCCATTTGATGGGCTTTGATAGTCTTTTTGACAGGTATAAAATGAGCTTGTTTACTAAACCTGTCTACTATCGTCCATATTCCTGTATTCCCATGGATAGACTTAGGCAATCCAAAGGTAAAATCCATGGATATGCTCTCCCATGGTGAATTAGGGATTAGCAAGGGTCCAAGTTGCTTCCCTCTATCAAATTTTGTCTTTTGGCATACCACACATTTGGAAACATACTCTTGTATGTTCACTTTCATGGTAGGCCAATAGAAATATGTTTCAATTCCCTTTAAGGTAGACTGAATCCCTCTATGCCCCGCATAAGGTGGAGCATGAGATTCATACATTACTTTCTCACGTAGTGAGTTAGTAACGCATAGTCTATTGCCATAGAGAAGATAACCATCTTGTAAAGTAAATGGTTCTTCTTTCTTCCCTAATGCAAGGGCTGAAATCACATCTCTAAAATCGGGATCAATAGCATACTCATCTATCATTGAAGATAGATCATTGTGAGTTGCTATGGAAACCGCATACACTCTCCGCCGTCTTGAGAGTGCATCAGCTACTTGATTATGCTTGCCAGCAATGTGAGAAATATGAAAATGAAATTGCGAAAGGAAATTTTCCCACCTCATTTGTTTGTCGGAGAGCTTGGTCTGCGTCATGAAGTACTTAAGACTTTGGTGATCTATTCGCAGAATGAAAGCAGTCCCCAATAAATAGTGTTTCCATGAGTCTAAGGCATGTAGAACTGCAAGGAGTTCCTTGTCCTATATGCCTAGAGCTTGCTCAACAGAGTCGAGCCTTCGTCTTTCATAGCCTATGGCGTGCCCTTCTTGGAGAAAAACAGCTCCAAGGAAATCACCACAAGTATCACATTGGACCTCAAATGGTTTTGAGAGATCCGGTAGTGTAAGCATAGGTTGAGAGATAAGCTTTTCTTTAAGCTTTTCGAAAGCATTGTTCTCCTTAGCAGACCATGTATACCTAATGATTTTCTTTGTTAGGTCATGTAATGGTCCTGCAATTTGTGAGAACTTTTCTATGAAGCGTCTATAGTATGCACACATACCTATAAAGCTTCTTAGTTCATGAAGATTCCTTGCTTTAGGCCATCCTTTTATTACCTCTAACTTGGATGGATCCATTTGGATGCCATCTTGAGAGATAATGTGACCTAAATACTGAATCTCTTGCAAGAAAAATTCACTTTTCTTTCGATTAACATAAAGTTTATTCTCTCTTAAAACTTGAAATATTACCTGGAGGTGTTGCTTGTGTTCCTCCAATTAATTAGAGTAGATGATAATATCATCAAAGAACACTCCAGTGAAGGTTCGATGAGGCCTGAACAGCTTCTCCATCAAGTGGTTGAATGTGGCTGGTGCATTGGTCAAGCCAAAAGGCATGACAATGCATTCGTAAAGACCAAATGTAGTACAAAATGCGGTCTTTACAATGTCTTGATCAACTATCCTTATTTGATGATAGCCACTTTTTAGGTCAATCCTACTGAAGTAGGTCGATCCTTGTAGCTTATCAAATAGGTCTTCTACCTGTGGAACGGGAAACCTATTCTTGATAATGATCCTATTTAGTGCTCTATAGTCGACACACATACGATATGTGCCGTCTTTCTTTTGCACTAATAGCACAGGTGAGCAAAATGGAGATGAGCTTGGCCTAACCATACCCTTCTCAACTAACTCATGCACTTGCTGCATAATCTCCTCTTGTTGAGCTTGAGAAACTCTATAAGGAGGTTTATTAGGCCGTGAACTTCCTGGAAGAAGTTCAATTGCATGGTCATCATTACCTCGTTTAGGAGGTAGCTCACGAGGGATGTCGTCAATAAAAACATCTTGAAACCCCTTGAGAAAATTGGATAACTCTAATTCTTTTTGGTTGCTTTTATTTTCTTTTGTTAAAGCATTAGGTTCATTTTGAGAATATTTAACAAAAATCATGTACACGGAAATAGAGCTCTTTATTGACTTGTTGAAAGCTGGTATATGTACAATGGGGATGGTGTTACCCATTTCCTTAGCATTTATATACATGTCTTTTTCCCTGAACTTAAAGGAGATTCTCCTTTCAGGAAATTTAACATCCGCAGTTAGGCGGTCAAACCATGGTGCCCCTAGGATTACATCCTCATGCTTGAGAGGAGAGATAGAGAAGTCCTCTTTGTCCACATAGCCTTGGACATGAAGTCTCAATTTCCCGATTAAGGGAGTGACTGAAGCTTCTTTCCCCTTGAAGGCACTGTCTGCGGGTAGCACATCTCCCATCTCGTAGGATTGTATGCCTAGCTTGGTGGCTAACTCCATAGAAAAACAATTGTGAGTAGAACTAGGGTCAAAGAGAATAAAAGCATCATGTTCTCTTACCTTTCGCCAAGCATGGCATAGAGGAGATCCTTTGTGATGAGTTTGGTGAATTTCCTCCTCTTGGATTTCAACCAAGGAAGCTCTAGGAGGATCTTGGCGGTTGTTATTTTGGGGACAAGCACGGTACGCATGCCCTTGTTCGCCGCACTTGAAACATCGGTTATCCTTACGATAACGCTCAAGCTCTTCAGGAGAGAGTTTATTCTTACCTTTGTAAACTCCCTTCTCTTTAGCTTTGTTGGAGTTGCCCTTAGGAGACTTTTGGACATTGTCCTTCCCCTTAGGCTCATTGGAACCCTTGTTTTCCGGGGGCTTATTATTTATTTTTTCCCCCGTTTGGAAATTGATTCGAGAGGCCACCATAGTGTGGTGTATTACCGCCGATATGGTACGTGGTCTTTGGGAATTGACATACTCCGCCATTTATTCGGTTAAGCACGCACAAAATTTTTGCTTTTTCTCTCCAAAATCCAAATTTTTGAAGACAATGGCTTTGAGTTGTAGGTCCCAAAACTTGTCTATATATTTGTGGATAGATTCATTGGGAGAGAGCTTTAAGCTTCGCCATTCAGTGAGTACTTTTTCTTTGGCATCGGTGGCCAAACACTGCTTCATAATGGAAGCTCTTAAAGCTTTCCATGTTCGTGGAGCTTCACCATTGGCTCGTAGGCTAGACCACCATTGTCTGGCGGACTTTTGAAAGTGCATAGCTACATGGCATAGCTTAGAGGACTCCGTGAATCCCTCATCTCCAAACGCCGCATCGAATTGCTGGATAAAGGCCAAGACTTTGTCCGTGGCACAAAGATACCATCATAGGTAAGGAAAGAGATGCTCTTCCCTCCCTCTTTGAATTTCTTCAGCTCGGACGACCTCTTCCAGGCGGCATAGGATTTCCTATGGACTCTTCTTTTTGATGGTTCAAAAGTTGCACCATCACTTTCTTCAGAAGGTGAAGAATTTGAAGAAGGTGGAGAAGAGGGTGACCTCTTTCTCGCCTTTTTCTTGTCCTGATCTTTGTCGTCTTCACCATAGCTTTCATAAGAGGAAGAGGATGAAGAAGATGGAGAAGAGGGTGTCCTCTTTCTCGCCTTTTTCTTCTCTTGCTTTTTATCATCCCTCTTCGAATTGTGGTGAGGAGAAGAATACGATGGTCTTCTCCACTTTGGTGGTGATGGAAAGCGTTTATCCCACCGTCTTCGTGGAGCCATCTCCGCCGAGGTGGCGGGAGACTCGCTTCTTTCTCGTTCCTTCGGTGGATGCTCTTGAGTTCTCCTTTGGGAAGGAGATGCATCATCAAGAAGTAAATTCTTGAGCCCTTCATAAGGATTCTCTTCTTCTTTTCGAATCGGAGAGAGAGCTCTTTTGGGAGTCTCACAAGGAGGCTTCCTAGGTGTTCTCTCGTCATGGTGATGCGCTTGGAGAATCCCGTGAGCACGGAGCTGCCGTTGCACTTCACTTTGGAGAGATGGATTGCCCATGGCTTCTTGAAGCCTAGTAACAAGATAGTTAACAAGCATAGAAGCATCATTAGTAGTTTGCTCATGAGCAAAATCAAAGTTATCAACATTAATTTCACTCTCTTTACTATTGTCAGCCATTCTAACAACTTTTAGGTGTAAACTTGTTAGGTGTACTTTGGCACTTCAAGCCCTAGTTGCTACTCCTCTTTACCCCTTTAGAAAAAGCACTCAAGCTATTGTACCCGCGGCTCGAATACCATTAATTGTAGGAAATAGAAGAGAGGGTCTTTCAACACCAAAACAACACCGGCTCCTGTCAAGCTTCTAATAGCTCAATAGTGGTTAAGCCGTAGGCAAGCCCCATGGGACTCCACTATTAAGACCATAGCTCTCCACGGTGATGCCCCGTTAACTGCACAAAGGCAGGCGCACTGCAAGGCTGAAAAATCCCTAGTCTACTTACTCACAGGCAATTAATAATACCAACCATTTGTAGCTAGCTTGAGGACCTCCCTTCTTGAGCAAGAAAAGAGAAACCTTGAGCTCTAATACCAATGTAACATTTAATGGCCTAATAACTTATGTGTAGCGGAAATTAGCATGAACATAGTGGGCATTTCATTAGAATAGATTCCTAATGAGAATTACAAGAGTGCTTGGGTGGAGAGAGTAACAAAAAGCATAACACCTAGTTAGATAGCATCGACAATACTTTCAAAAGAGAGAGAAATTAAGCTATTGACAACAGTTGAGGACTGGATTTTTATGGAGCCAGTCCCCCCTCCAAAAGGCTTTGTATTATGGTTTCTCCCATCAAGAGAGACATTGTACAATACAATACTTTGTGTTCCTTCAAGACTAGCTAGTGCAATGAAGATGGAAACTTCATGTACTAAGCAAAACACTTAACAAACACAGCCTGAATTATCCCCATTCTCAAACCCAAGACCTCACACACCTTCGAAGATGGTGAGAGCTAGCAGGGTATGAGAGTAGACTGAGAGAAAGAAGGAGTATCTTACGAGAAAGATGTACATCTCCTCACATAATCACTCATATGTATCATAGCTTAGCTTAGTAATTAGCTTGGTAGAGGAGATGAGCATGCATTAAAGCTTGGCTCTTGGTTGGATTTGCATCCACATGCCAAGAGAGTGTTGATGTAGGCTTCTATCTCACAAGCTTGGAGTAGGTGATGAGTTCTCCAATAAAGCTTGGGAAGAGATAGTCTTCTCTTTCTTCACACATGAGCTTGTGTCAGTGTGTGTGTGTGTGATAATTCCTTGCAAAAATCAGCCCCCTCTCTCTCTTGGGCGACCCCTCTTGCTAATTGCTCTTGCTGAAGCCTCATTGGTCCTCCCCAAGTCAAGCCAATTACAATTAAGCAGCATAAGTGATAGCCTTCTGACATGTGTCCCCCTTTCCCCTTTTGTGAGAGCTTTAGGTAATTAAATAATTAACTTAAACTCTCATCGGACCCCTTTGCCTCCTGACCAATAGGAATCAGGCAAGCCATGGGGCTCCTGAATGTTCATTGGACCCCTTCGGAGACTGCCCAATAGTCTTCTAGGAGACTTAATTCTCATTGGTTTATTTTATTAAATGTTTTTAAATTAATTAATCTAGATTTACTCTAGCTTAATTCTCATTGGTCCACTTCAAGGGTCATCCAATAGAAATTGGGCACACCTTGTGGACATCTGGCCTAGGGAGCTGACATGTGTCCCTCATTCCCTTTGTGTAAAAGGGAGCCTCTGTGTGTGTGTGTGGCTTTCTCTCTCATCCCCTACCTTTAGGGCTCGCCCCCTCCCATGTAGGGATGTGCAAAGACTTTTAGGGCACACACAAAGCATCCAATTTTCCCTAGGGTTGACCTTTGGACACAACCTTTGAATTTTGGAACCTTAGCAGTTTGGAAGTCTTAATGGGCTGAACCTTAGGGTCTTTTTAGCCCATTGTTGCACATGGCTCTTTTGCAGATGGCCCCCTCTTTGGATTCCTATTTTCCCTCCTTTAGATCCCTACTGTGGCCGGTCTGCTAGCTTAACCAATATTCTAGCTTTTTCTCCCCTGGCCTTCCCCACATTAAATGATCAGTTTAATATGAGAAAATCATTTAGGAGAATTAGATATTGATTATTATGACATATGCCCTCTTCATCTTAGCACGGCACGCCTTGTGCTTTCTGATCCATAGATATGCCACTCGTCAGTAGATGACTTAGTGTTGTCTTGGATGTAAATATGTACGATGTTTGACCACAATCGGACATTTTTAAATTGTTCGTTGATGGTTGTGTTGTGCGTTCCACACACTTTATCAGGGATTAGATTGATTGTCAAACCTCCTTATAGGGCCCCTTTGAGAGTCCAAATTTTCCCTAATGCTCTTGGTTTGCTTTTGGTTGTTGCCTGCGTGCCCGCCACCAACCTCTGCCTCACTCGCCGCCCCTCCCCCACCGAAAAAAAACTTTCTTCTTTCTCAGTGTGTCGGCCTCCCTTGTCCTCGTTCGGTTTCTCTTGTGAGAAAGGGTTCTATAGTAGCAAAGGTCGTGTTTGCACCTCGCCCACCAGCAGTAGTAGACACAAATGGATGCTCTTGGATGGACTAAGATGAATCCCCCGCCGAGCCCACCATCTAATTTGCTCCGTCGCAACTAGAGAAAGCAAGCCTTGTAGTAGAGGTGGAGCTCCTTTAGGCAACCTCTATTATCTGCAAGATCAATCGCAATTGACCCAGTTGGGGTGAGGTACACAGCCTAGTCCATTTCCACCTTCTAGCAGAAGTGGAAAAGATCATTGACATCCATACTCTTGTGTAAGGATACTACCAAGTTGAGTTTGAGACTCTGAACACTAGAATGGTAGCAGGACACTTTTATGTCCTTGGACACTCTTGTGTCCTGTTAAGTGACCATTTTGCTTGAATTATTTGAAGAGTATGACAATGAATTTCTAGGTGCTATATATACACAAATTTGCCTTATGAGCTGAAAAAAACTTAGAATTTTTTTTGGAGTATGGATCTCATTGATCTTTTGAACCTAAAATGTGTGAAAAAACGGGTCCTGGTTTTGGCTTTTTCTCAATTTTTGGCAACTATACCACTCTAAACTTTATGTTTGTGAGGTTTAGATGGCTAGAGGTTAGGCCTTCGTAGTTCTCAACATGTTTTGATGCTTGTAGGGAGAGCTAAGTGTTAAAATTGAAAGTTATGACCAATTTACAAGAATTGCATAATCTTGTTTTTTGGCCAAAATTAGCACTTTTGGGGGATCTAATATGCTATATAGCATAGTATATGATGATGGTTGAGTTTTTTGATTGCTGAAGAATACGATACATTTTAGAGTAGCAAGTATTACTTTTTCAATATTGCTAGTTTCTTAGGACAATTGTTTGTATTTTGTAGGTAGTAACCATATCTAATCATAGACTACAAACTTGGCTAGATATTGAGTAGTTTCTATGGGTTTCTAGAGGTCGTAATGCTAAACCCAATTTTTTCATGTTTGTTGTATTTAGCACTTTATCATTGCCCCCAAGGTTCCAATTGTAAGAGATCCATTATCCTTTTGACATGCTCCATGGATCCTTTTGAATTCAAAGGCCCAAAGGGAACTAAGAAAACATGTATATAGTATCTGTATTGAGTGTGACTATAGAATCTTTGATGATAGGTCCGCAGAATGGCAAAAATGCAGCTTTTTTGTACCTATTTTTTTTGCCCAAAAAAAAATAGTGAGGTAAAAGCAACCATATGTTTTGGTCACCAACCCATTGAAGTTAACGGGACATTTTATCTCAGGTCCTACAAAAATCACCACTCTTATTTATATGCAATCAACCATAAGAAATTGCTATTTTGGGCAAAATGCACTGGTCCATCAACTTTGGAGGCTTGTAGTGACCAAGGGATGAGAAAAATTACAAGTTTCTCATTTTTTCCATATGTAGGAGTTATTGAACTATAAGCTCATGAAAGGATTTTTCAAAATGAGTGGATCTACTATGGTTTTGGAAATTTTTCCCAAAACCCTGAAAGGACACTTTTATGTCCTGTTAGGTTACCATTCTAGTGTTCAGATGGCTACCAAGGTCGTTTTAATGAGCCCAATCGCCATCCCAATGGTTCGATCTTATTTTTGAGAGTGGCACCATGGTTTTGATGTAGCTTCGTATGTTCTTATGGAGGAGCACTCTCTGCCCATTTTGGCATGCCTCCCTGAGTTGAGGACGGAGTTACTTGCTGCTTCTTTCTGGGATTGTTTCCAAGATCGGGACAATTTTTGAGACCCCCTGCATGGAAGCTTCAATTGCATCCAAGGCTGCTAGTGTGCTTGGAGTATTCAAGTCTCCTGAACCAATGCGTCATTTGCAGGAAGACGGGCCACTTAGCAAAGGCATGTCCTCGCAAGAGATCTCGACCCACACCGCATGCTTAGCCTCCCAAGGCTGAACATGCCTAGTACATAGGTACCCACGACATGCAAACCATCACTTCAACAGAGGTCACCAATCAGCTAGCTAATGGCTGGTGGTAAGTGCCCGATCACCATCAATAGGGACGCGCCTGACAACACACACACACACACACATCTCCATAGATTAGGTGGAATCACAACACCCATATCCTCTCCAAGAAAACACTGAGTAACAAAAATTCATTGAATACACTCGTTTGAGCATAGCCAAGCATAGAGTCACACACAAAAGCATAGCTTATTGCGTTCCAATGGAGGTCACAATCAGCTTAATTTCCTCCTAATTCTCAACCACACACATAACACCTCTTTATCCCTCTCTGCACACACACCAATTTTCTCACACACCTATACACTCCAGTGCGTAGGTTTAAATTAGTGAATATTATGTATTCACCAAATTCAAGGGGCCGAAAGAATGAATTTCGTTTCTCGATATTTAGGAAATTCATGTATACTTTGACTTCCTTAATCCGCTCAATGAGTATTCATAACATTGGGCCAACCTTGTAGGGAACAATTTTAGCAAGTTGTTGTTGATATAAATACATTGGGTATTGTATAACTCGACAGGCGTCGAGCGAGTGAGTGGAGCAATGTTGCCCATAGTGATCACGACACTGTAGATCAATGAGAATAGTAGTCTGAAATTATAGTGGAAAAAATGGAGGCTGAGAATATCAGTAAAAAAGAAAAATGTTTGGTTTCATTTATAAAATTGAATCTTCTTCTTTCACAATCGAATAGTCACCGTTATAGTCTCATAAATTGAATGGATCATGGAATAATCTGCTTTACAAACTGGTCAAAGCACTCTTGTTTGATAAGACTAAACTACCTCAATAACAAAGAAACCAATACTTCTCAAGCTAATTGAAAGTTTAGTATGGTATACAAAAGACATCTATATACAAAATAACTTCAATAAAAGATTGAGGAGCCACAGTTGAATGTTATTGGGTACTAAAATGTTGTGAATTTTTTTTTTTTCAAGGGTCTAAACGAACCATTTTCCTTTTTCGATATTTAGAAATTTTATGTATACTTTTAGCTTCTGTCGATCCTCTCAATGAGTGATCATAGCTGTTAGGCAACGTTGTAGGGAGAAAGTCTAGCTTGTAAGAACTGGCTAGCTGCTGTTGACGAAGCCGCACTGGGTGCGTACCTCTCCTTGCGTGGAGCCGGTGAGGGGGGCGATATTGCCCATCTTGATCATGGCGGTGGTGAAGTCGGTGAAGAAGGCGGCCTGGCTCTTAGCGTAGCGGGCCACCTGGTCACGTGTTGTGCCGGCGGTGGAGTAGAGCACCTGGTCGGAGTGGAGGAGTCCGCGGTTGCTGAGGAGGTTGGAGTAGTAGCCATTGTCAAAGAGAGTGGGGGAGGCGACGTCGAGGTCCACAAAGGCAGCATTGGCACCGGTAGGGCACTGAGGCACAAGCGACTCGCGGTAGTTGGACTCGAGGGCGGTGGGGTCGTCGGTGTTGGGTGTCAACCGTGCAGCGAAGGTGTTGCAATTGGCTTTGCCGATGGTGTGGCCGCCAGAGAGCACCACCATGTCCTTGGGGGAGAGGCCGACGTTGGCGAAGTTGGCGACGAGGTCGCTGACATTGAAGTTGAATCCGGGCAGGTTCTGGTTGGCGAGGGAGCGGCTGGCAGTGAGGCTGTCACGCCGGCCGAGCAGAACACGATAGGATGGGCCGCCGCTCTGCAATGCAGACAGAGTGAGATCATTAGCACTTACACTTTGGAATATTAGTAGAGTAAACATATGAGGATTCAGATTATACATGAGCGGAAGCAGATGCAAGCAGAACAATTTGAAGCGAGCAACAGATTCAACTAAAACTTACCACCGCCACGGAGTCGCGCGCGGCCATGGCCAGGATGTCGGCGCAGGAGACGACTCCCGGGCACTCCTTCTCCAACGCGGCCTTGATGTCGTCTATCACCTCGAAGCCCCGCACGGAGTTGTCGTTGGGGCGGGCCTCCTGTTCGCCTTCCAGCACGCCCGGGATGCTCTTGAGCAGCAACGACCCATCGCACCCCTGCACAAAGCAATCGTGGAAATGCAATCGCAGCAGTGAGCCGGCCATGCGGGCCTCCTGGGAGACTGCGTTGCCCACCACCTGCCGCACGATAGACTCAGCGCTGGGGCAGCTGCTCTTGTAGAAACTATACTGCAGCGGGCCGCTGCTGCCTTGCAAGCTGCGGCCGGCGTCGACGCTTCCCAATATGCCGATGGTCAAGCTAACAAGCAGGAGCCTAATGACTAGAGTATTCACAGGACATCCGGCCATGGCAAATTATATCTACCAGGAGCAGATGCAGATCAGCCGAGGCAGTGGGTAGAATGGCAATATTAACCTTGTAGAGCTGATCAGCAAGCGCAGCTCTCTGATATTTAGGGAGTAGCTAGAGCGCGATTTGATCTAAAGTACTGTACAGAAATATCGATATATAGGGAGTAGCTAGAGCACGATTTGATCTAAAGTACTGTACAGATCTAAAGCTCAGCTTATAGTTGGCTGGAGTCCCCGTGTCCAAAGTCGATATATGTAGTGGTCGAGGAGATCGAGCTGGCCCTCAAGAACAAGTCTTTGCACAGCTCAACGTTGCTCATGCTACGTGCAGCACATAGTTTCTCTCTCTCTCTCTCGTCGAGAACGTCTTTTGCCAGTACCAGTGCACCTCCTGTTGAACGTTTCTCCGACGTTGTCGCGATCGGAAACCGGTGACAGGTCAACCATCCAACTTAAAAGGCTTTCGGGACTTATTTCTAAGTAGCCCACCATTTGGTTGCTGTGATGACATGTCCGCACGTGGCGCTGTAATTGCAACTCAAGTTGAAGTTGAACCGCTGATAATTACCTTATCCTATTTTGCGTGAGCAATGAGTCGAGGTAAGGCTCAGTTCACATTGCTCATGACTCAATCTATCCCACTGCAAATCACCATAGCAACCAATGGCCTCCCAACGTGTGGATCCACCTCATAGTCACTTTTTCTCGCACCCAAATTGTAATGTGGGAGTGACAAATGCTTGAGAGCATAGTTTGGATGCTGCCTTCTGTCATTTGCGTGAAAAGAAAAATCGGGTAAGGCCTCTCGCAAAGTCTAAGAATATGGTTTAAAACTCTCTCTCTCTCACATATTTTTTTGTGAAACTTTCTTGCTTCTATATATTACTCTCTCTCTCTCTCTCATGTGTACACGCATGCATGTCCACCACATTGAGAGAAACTATCCTATCTTACCATCAATGGAAATTTCCTTGTGTATCCCAAGCACAAGGCGAATGCACAACATAGTGGATGTCACTAGTCTTTGTGACAAGACACGGGTTGAAAATTAAAAAATTGAGAAAATACGCAGAATAGATAGGACAAGCTAAGAATCTACCTCCTATCATAACGTCTCGACCACCCCTGAGCTATCTCACTCTCAATCACATTTCACTCACTCTTACTCCCAATCCCAATATCCCAACACATACACGCAATCACAATCACCATTGCACTCACAATCACAATCATGTAGCATGTGCCAATGATAGAGACCGTCTCGAAGAATAGCTAGCCCAAAAGTGACTATTTTTGTAGCTGACTCTAGTCTTTAGTAAAGAAAAGTCAAAATAGAGTTGAAAAGAGGCATCGTAGGAGCACACGATCACAAAATAACACTAATAAAATCCCATACATGTTACTTTTTTAGCCATCTTCAACGGCTTATAGCTCTTCATCGGGTCCAAATCTGTCCAAGCTCGTCTCACATGGAATTTTTTTCCTCGTCACGCTCTTTGATAGTTGTGTGATACAAAAGAGACACATCTAGCTTGGATTATCGAACCAACAAATGAAGTTTTACAAGTTGGCAATTTCTATAAGAACGATGTAAACTACACATGCATTTTTCACTTTTTCCCTAATATATATAAGGGCTTTAACAAGCATCAAAACGATGGAATCTAGAAATACTGAAAGAACCATTCCTTTTTCTCATGTTTAGGGTTGTGTTTCCTACATAAATCACATTTCCAAAATATCATATTAGCACCCTCAAAAAGTGGCTCTCAGAGTAAACCCTGGACCAAAATTTGTAACTCAAGGAAAATAATTAGAATGACCTAGATTGTGGACAAACCTCAAGAAACCCAAAACTTCTTTCAAATAAACGTAATTGCTAAAAATTTGAAGATAAGTCCTCTTACATTCTCTCCTTGTCAAAATTAACGTTGACCTTAGAGCTGGAAGAAGGGGTGTTCAACATGCAAGACATATAAATCAACCCATGAGGCATCTTCTACATGATAGGTACCCACTTGACAAAAAATTCAACATGAGTTCTACTTCTAAGTTGGCTAACTCTACAATCTAGAATGGTTTCTATCTCAGTTTTGGTGATGAAATTGTTGCATCTGGGCTTTTGTGCCGTGGTCTGTATAAGCTGATCACTTTGTATGACAAGTGTGGATAAAATTTTGCAAATGTTGTTGCAGATTCAAGGGATATTTCAGATGCAAAACTTTGGCATGCACATTTTGTTCATCTGAATTTTTCCAGTTTGCTATGTTTGCAAAAATCTGATATGGTTGCTTCTTTGCCACCTCTTGAAGCACCTATCAAACATGTTTGTGAAGGCTGTATTTTGGGTAAGATGCAGCATTCTAAATTTTCAAAGGATGGTTCAATTCGGGCCACATGCAGGTTGTAGCTTGTGCATAGTGATGTTTGTGGGCCCATGCAAACTCTGTCCTTGGGCAATTACCTATACTTCGTGACCTTCATTGATGATTACTCCAGGCATGCATGGGTATTTCCGCTTAAAGCGAAGTCCGAAGTTTTTATGTGCTTCAAACAATTTCTGGCTATGGCTGAAAATGTCTCGAAATGTACTATGGGCACCCTCCGTTCCGATTGAGGGGGGGAGAATATGTCTCATGAATTTAATGCATTTCTGGCTAATCGTGGGATAAAACACCGATGTACAGTGCCTTATACACCTCAGCAAAATGGTGCTGCTGAGAGGAAAAACAAGTCACTGACGAAAATGGCACGATCTATGGTCAAAAGTCAAGCTTTGCCGCATTCTTTTTAGCTTGAGGCCATCATGTGTGCCACTTATGCACTTAACAGGTGTCCTACGAAATCTTTGCAGTCTATTACTCCATATGAAGCATGGCATAATAGAAAGCCTTCTATTGAGCACATGCGTGTTTTTGGCTATTTTGCATATGCTTTGGTGCCACAAGTGCAACGCAGAAAACGGGATGATAAGGCCGTCAAATGTATTTTTGTTGGTCATAGTGCTGAAAGCAAAGGTTACAAGTTGTATCATCCGCAAACAAAACGTATTCTAGTTTCTCGGGATGTAGTGTTTATGGAAGATTTTGTTCAGCCCTTGCTGTCATGTACACATGACATTTATGACACTTTGTTGCCTCTTTTTAGAGGTGGAAATACGAATGTAAGTTCCAATGAGGCAAATGTACAGACTATGGGGGTTTCTAAAAAAAATTTAGATCAGCCTATTACTGATGCATATGTACATGATGTACTTGATGTGGAAAGGGCTTAAAATGAGCAGGCTAGAGGTATGCCAAAATGGTTGGTGCATAGTTTGCGTGACAGTAAATTGGATGCACCTTTGTCTAGTCGTACTCGTTCAGGCTCTAGCCATGCATCTTATGCATCAGATTGTTATGCTTTGGCTGTGTCTAGCTTACATGATGTTGAGGAGCCTCTGTCCTTTGATGAAGCACAGAATTCAGAAAATTGGATGGCTGCCATGCAATCACAATATGATGCACTTATAGAGAATGACACATGGACTTTATGTGATTTGCCTACTGGCAAAAAGGCCATTGGTACGAAGTGGGTTTACAAGTTGAAATGCAAACCGGATGGTGAGATCGATCGCCATAAGGCTCCACTTGTTGCAAAGGGTTATGCATATCAAAAAGGCATAGATTATGAAGAGACTTTTGCTCCCACTTGTTGTATGACTACTGTACGTCTTCTATGTGCATTGGAAGCTCATTTTGGTTGGGATGTACATCAATCGGACATTGTTACTTCTTTCTTGAATAGTGACATATTTGAGGAAGTTTATGTAACACAGCCTCGCGGTTTTGTCATAAAAGGACAAGAGGACCAAGTGTGCAGATGTAAGAAGGCTTTGTATGGGTTGAAGAAATCTCTTTGTGCTTGGTATGAGAAAGCTGACACTCATTTGGTCAAACAAGGCTTTCGTAACAGTCCAACAGAAAGCACATTGTATGTAAAGCGTGAGGGTGATGTACTTCTCATTGTGGTTCGTTATGTTGATGATTTGTTGATCACTGGACCAAATGAGAGACATATTGCTGAATTTAAGGCTGATTTGAATGCTACTTTCAAGATGATAGATTTGGGGCTGTTGCATCATTACTTGGGTATACAATTTAAGCAATGTGATGGTGGTATTGCCTTGTGTCAGAAAAGTTACATAGAGACATTGCTATGTAAGTTTGGACTTGAGGATTGCAAACCTATTGCCACTCCCATGGAAACAGCTTTGAAATTGAATCTACATGATGCTAGCGATCCTGCTGATATCACTCTTTATCAAACTGTTGTTGCCTGCCTCATTTATGTATGAAACACGAGGCCGGATATTCAGTTTGCAGTCTTACAGGTCAGCAGATTTATGCATAGCCCAGGGTCTAAGTATTGGCAGGCTGTCAAGAGAATTTTCCGCTACCTTAGTGGCACTTTACATCTCAACCTTAGTTTTATCCCAAGGGGGGATCATTGCCGCCAGACATACATGCTTTTTCAGACTTAGATTGGGCTGGTTGTTTTGAAGTGAGTGTCCACAAGTGGTTTTTGTTTCATGCTTGGCAGTTCATGTATATCATGGTTGAGCAAGAAGCAACCTATTGTGGCCACTTCGAGTTGTGAGGTTGAGTACAGAGCAGTCTTCACAGCTACTACGATTGAGTGTGTATGGCTCAGACGCCTTATGGTTGATATGGGTGTTGGACAGGACACTGCCAACACTATCTACACTGACAGTCAGAGCGCATTGGCAGTTGCCAGGAACCCATTTTTTCATGCTCGCACAAAGAACATTGAGGTTCATTACCACTATGTCAGGGAGAGGCTCTTAGCAGGAGAGATCAGCTTGGCTTATGTGCCAACACAGGACAACCTTGCAGATCTTTTCACAAAGGCATTGTCTCGTGAGAAGCTTGAAGCTTTCCACAAAGGTTTGGGCTTACTCCCCTTTGTGGACTGATCCTATCCTCAGGGCATGGCACTTCCCTTTACTCATGTGCCAGCTCTCGTTCACCGTATCACTCCAGGGGGGATTTGTTACCAACTACATGTGGTAGTGATGTGTGTGAACACACTAGGACAACCAGGGCATTTTTTACCTCTTTAGGAGGTTTTTTCCCCCGAGCATTGTATAAATTCCCATCACTCTAGGGCTATCTATCTTTCCATTGCACACTAAGTAACAAACTCTCTATTGTGTGCTTGAGCTTCCTTCGTCTTCTCCAAGCTGTGTGTGTTTCTATGCAACCCTAATTCCAACAAATGTAAAGTCAAAAGATTAGAACTTAGTCTTGGGAATTCAAAGTCAAAAAAGTAGTACTCTATCTACATTTATAATATTTATAGTTCTTGGGAAGGCCATGGAGTGTCACTTCTGTCCTCAAATGTCAATGGTGACCACTGACTACTTCTTTTCTAAAAGCCACTTGAAGAGTAGCTCTACTTTGCATTTTGAAGGCCATGAAGAACTCCCCTCTACGTGTCGCCCAATTAACCTCTCTCAACACGCTTGCACAATAAACCTCTCTCAACACCTTTTCACAATGAACCTTCCATGCGGTGAATGATCTTCGATCTCGGCACATCCGTGTTAGTGTGTGTGTGTGTGTATGAGAGAGAGAGAGAGAGAGAGAGAGAGAGAGAGAGAGAGACCCGTTGCAGGTGTGTGTATGAGAGATAGAGTTGGCGTGCCATTTGTTGTGGTATTGGAGCATTGCGGAGGTCTTCCACATTTGCATTGCATTAATGAAGTGCAATAAGTTCACCAATTCATCCTTGGGAGTCTAATAATTTGTTGTGGATGTCTTAGACACATTGTGTGTGTACATGTGCGTGTGCGCGCGTGCGTACGTGTGTGTGTGTGTGTGTGTGTGTGTGTGTGTGTGTGTGTGTGAGAGAGAGAGAGAGAGAGAGAGAGAGAGAGAGAGAGAACTATTCTATACTTTTATGTGTTGATGAGTGTGCTGAGAAAAAGAGAATGGTCCATGCGAATCATGTTGTGTGTGTGTGTGTGTGTGTGTGTGTGAGAGAGAGAGAGAGAGAGAGAGAGAGAGAGAGGGAGAGAGAGAGAGAGAGAGAGAGAGAGAGAGGGCTCTCACACTGGAACTAGAGTCAGAGGAAAGGGAGAATAAACATTAATCTGACATCAACAATCGATGAAATTTGCAATCGAGAATCGAGAATTGACATCTACAGAATCCAGAATCGTTGTAATAAAAAATTTTAATCCAATGAATCCAAGGTAGAAAGCGTGCATACCCAAGGCAAGAGCGGACCTCAACAAATGGCAAAGGCGGACAATGGGAGGCAACTCCAACAACTCTTCGATATTTTTGAAGGTTTTTACGCTACATTTTTGTGAGCTTGGTGGTTTCCTTCGGGTTGACGAATTTAAAAGTAAACCTCAAAATTTATAGGTAGGATTACACATAGCCTAGATTTTTTCAACCGCATAAAGGCAAATTAGAATTTTTGAGGCAAATCATAAAAATTTGTAAGAGGGGTTATACTAAATTGAGTTGAAGTGCAATGTTTTTTCCCAAAAACATGAAAAACTTGGGTATGAGATAGGGGTAACTTTATTATATTTGAAGGCTTGTACACTCAATTTTTTAATACTTTGTACGTATAGAGATAATTTTCTAAATCTGTAGGTGAGATTACACTAGGTCTAGGTTTTTTCGAGCATTTGTCTATACTATGACTTTTCCCAAGAAAACAAATTAGAGGCAGATTTACTAAAAAATTTGAAGGTTTTTGCATTAAACTTCTTTGCACTTTGTAGATTCTTAAACTTTCTTAAACTTTGATTTAGTTTTCTGAACTTTGTAGTTTCTTTTAACTTTGGAGGTGGTCTTTCAATTTAAAATTTAAGGTTGTGATGTTAAGTGTCATTCTTTTTGCATCCACGGCTTAGTTGGAGCATGGCGATGTTGTATTTTTTATGTTTCTAATTCAGTATCATTGAGTGAGTGCTGCTGAAAACAAAAAATTTAAAAAATTAGAGGTAAATCTTGAAATTTGTAGGTGGAATTAATTACACTAAACCTATGTTTTTTTTGCAATGTTGTGGGTGCCCTAATCTTCAAATTACATTTTACAAGTGTGTGGCCCGTCAGAGAGAGAGAGAGAGAGAGAGAGAGAGAGAGAGAGAGATGCCCCTTTCCTTGGCACCCAATCCATTCTCTCTCTTTCTTTGCCTTGGCCTCCATAACCCCCCCCCCCCCCAAAAGCCCTTTCCTTATGTCACATGGAAGGGGCCTTTAAGGTGCATAAGATATAGTTGAGAAATTTGTAGGTGGGATTGCACTAAACCTAGGTTTTTCTTGAGCACTTGGGTACAAAATAGTTTTCTACTATTACTCAATAGTCCATTATCTATACTCTTTATAATGGAGCACAAAAAATTAGAGGAAGGAGAGGGCCTCCACATGTCGCATTTTCGGTTGATTTGCATGGCCCGTTGGATCAATGCCGATATTAAGATGTTAAGTCCTAGCCTTAAAAAATTGCATAAAGTAGTTCAGATTGCAACTCCATCCTTTCCCAATATGACTTGCAATAGTCAAATTTGTGAGTCTAACAAGTTGTCAATCTGTGTATGTGTGTGTGTGTGTGTGTGTGTGTGTGTGTGTGTGTGAGAGAGAGAGAGAGAGAGAGAGAGAGAGAGAGACAATGTAGAATATGCAAATCCAACCTTTTTCAACAATATACAGATTGTAGTAGCCAAAATCGTGCACTTGATAGTTTGCATGTGTGTGTACACGCTCTGTGTGTGCGTGCGAGTCATTGTGTGTGTGTGTATGTGTGTGTGTGTGTGTGTGTGTGTGTGTGTGTGTGTGTGTGTGTGTGTGTGTGTGTGTGTGTGTGTGTGTGAGAGAGAGAGAGAGAGAGAGAGAGAGAGAGAGAGAGATAGATAGATTTTATTATCTTCCTCGGAGGTCAAATATGACCTATGGGACCAAAGTTACATGTGATGTAGTATGTGTATGGCTGATGAGTGACTCTCGATGCTCCAAAATTGTAGTGATGAGAGTCGCAATGGAGAGCCCACACTTTGGCTGGGAGAGGAAAGTGTGTAGGTCTAAGTTATGGCTGAAAATGTGAGAGAAGCAAGTTCGGATGTGATCAAAAGCTGAGCACTCTAGTAGTGTGTGGTACTCAGACTCTCGAACTTGCAGTGAGCATAATGTGCACAATCGATTTGACTCTTCTCCATTGCCCCAACGCCCTATCTCGCATCGGAGGAAATGGGAGCTAAGCCGAATTGTTGCGATAGTGCGTATCGCGGACAAGGGAATAGGATCAAGCATGTAAGTGTGAGTACGGTTTCCTCTCTCAGTGAAGAACATGGTTTTGTAGTTGGGGGCAATATAGGTTGTGTAATGTATGAAGCGTGACCCACCAGATTTCTCCCAAGCCGTAATACATTGGCGTTGTAGAAAAGCTTCATTCACTTGAGAGTCAATTGAGGCATCATGTAGCAAGTGTAATGCATCCCATCTCCCAAACCACTTCTTTATGTCTTGCATCCATCCCGTGCTCAAGATCTTTCTTTTATGCGTCTTTTGAACTTTTTTGCTTGCTTCCCATGCAATTGTAGGAAGTCGATGTGAGGGGTTTTGACGCATCTTTATCATGTACTCCACAACCCTTTCTATGCCCATAACCTCAATTGGAAGAGATCCCGAATCAAGAAGTAAGAGCATATATGGTGTTTGTGTCTTAACTTGGAGAAAGTTTGTAAGAAAACGCTTTTGGACATTCTCAAACTCTTTCCAAGTAGACTTTGAGATGCTCCCACCCCACACTTCAACTCCTTAAAGAAGAACCAGTGTCACCAATGCATCAAAAAGATACTTCTTGAGAATCCAACACTTGATGTTTCCCGCATTACACATGTTCTCAAATGCATAATATACTCTCTTTCCCGCTTCCAAACGACGCATAGCACATTCATACCACTTGTGATTGGATGGAACCTCAAGGCCAAGGTACTTAAAGCTCTCAACAACTTCAAGTGTCTCGTTGTTGTACACAATGCATGGCTTCTCCTTATGGTTGGTTTTCACAAGCATAACCTTTGTTTTGGATTCATTTACAATCAGCCCACTATGCAAGAAAAAGTTCTCAAGGAGAACCATAAGCTTTTGTGCATCTTCTAAAGTGTGTGCTAGAAGCACTACATCATCCGCATACAACAAAAGCATGATTACTGCATTGCAAATAGTGACCTCTTCAATGCCTTCTTCTTGCATAAAGTCAAGTACCATTTGTTCCAATTGATCAATGCATAGACCAAAGAGAGTTGGTGACAATGGACATCCTTGTTTAACCCCAATAGTGCTTACAAAAATTTCTGAAATTTCTCTCCCCATGCGCAATTGACAAATCACCTTCTCATAGATTCGAGAAACCGCAAGCATAAACTCACTTGGCACTTGGAGTTCTTCCATCCTTCTCCACAAATTGTTACGTGGAATCATATCAAAGGCTTTCTTAAAGTGCACAAAACAACAATACAATCGCTTGCCTTTCAACCGACTTTCCTCCATGAGAACACGAAGAGTGACAAGATGATCAATGGTGCTATGGCATCGACGAAAACCCGCTTGTCCGTTTGCATGCTTGTCATTCTCTTCAGCCCAATCACTCAATTTCATCTCCATTATGCACCCAAACAACTTTGCCATAAGAGACCCAATCATTATAGTCCGGTAGTTGCTTACATTCTTTACATCCCCTCCTTTATGCAAAGGCTTAACCCAATTAGTACTCCAATCATAAGGCATACCATGTTGAAGTGCAAGGTTGAACATATCACACATCCACTCATGGATAAAATCTCCCGTCCATTTGATCATCTCCGGCTTGATACCTTGAAGATCTCCCGCTTTGCGAGTGGCCAACTTTTCAAGCCCACCGCATACATCCTCAATAGTAAAAAAGGATGGCATACATGGGAGTGAACCATAAAATGGATTTTTTCCAGTATTTGCTTGCTCATATAATTGCCTACAATGTGTGTACATATCCACTAGACTCAAGTTACCAAAATTCTCAACCCGCTTGCCTCTCAAGTTTCTCCGAAATCTTCCACATGCATGTGCCTTTTCTTGGACTTGAAATTCTTGTTGCTTTACTTCCCATCTTCTTCTCTTCTTTTGAATCAATGCCTTGTATGTATGCAAATGACTTTGATAGTTGTCTTTGTCCATAGTTGCATCAAGACTTATCAAGGACTTTCGAGCATCTTGACATTCTTTATCAAACCACCTTTTGCGTGATCTATCTTTGTTGATACCATGGAGATGCTTTATGGCAAATCATTCTTCCGCACAAGAACAAATAGCTTTCTGGAAATCTTCCCATTTAGTTTCCAATGGTGCATCACATTGAAGCTTTGTCATCCATAATTTTTTCTCAACCATTTCAATGTACATTGGTGCCCGTTTGAAATCCATCCATAGTGATAACTTCTCTTTCCTTTGGATGCGATTATCATGCTTAGTTGCTTCTCCACATGAAAGGTCAATACATAAAGTGCGATGGTCGGATTCCGAGGTCCATTGACCAAACATAAAACTCTTTATGCGATACATGATGGCTTCAGAGAGTAGCATATAGTCAATCACACTATCCCCATTATGTCTCCTACATGTAAATCCATTGGTTTCACTCCACAAAGATATACCATTGGCAATGAGCATACCCATGCTATTACACATGTGTAAAAGAAACTTTCCATAGTGATCCGGCTCTTTCTCATCCATTGAAGTACGATCATACAAGTGAACTTCCTCCAACTCCCTTGAAATGTATGGCATATCAAATTGTTGAGTATTATGTTGCAATGTTTTTGTGCGAGCATTCATATCCCCAAATACAATAACATCACCTTCACCTTTGAAATAAGCAATGTCCTCTTCCAAATCAGAAAATGGTTTATCTCTATCCATGCAAGCATAAAAGGGAGAATCATGATGAGGAATGTAGCAACCGGCTACAAAAATGGGTGCTCTTTTTGGTGTCATAATTTTCAGCCATACATAACGTTTGTACTTGTCATCTTTCACAATTGATACAAAATCTTCCAATCCTTTCTTAACCATACATGCTAACCCTCCTTGTCCTCTTCGTTGCTTGAGATTCTTTGACCACATGAATGAATGTACATTGTGATCCTCCAAGCCGTTAATCCTTTGTGTATCATGCTCCCAAGTTTCAACAAGAATTACAACATCGGCTTTGCTTGTTAGTTCATCAATGCCAACCCCCGCATTCCATGGGTATCCATTACAATTCCAAAAGCATATTTTCAATTGTAACTCGGTCTCATAAGTCACGCATCCCTATTTTCTTGAGAGACTTGCCTCCTCCTTGGGCACATTTTCTTCATGAGAGATCTCCTTGTTTTTATTATTCTTTTCCTCATATGCCTTGCGATGCATATTTTGTTGCTTAATAGTGCGATCTTCAAATACAAAACATTTTGTATCCCTCAAATAGATCCAACTATTATCAAGGATAATCTTTCACTTGGTCTCATCCGGCATGGTGCATACAATTGGCCGTTCTCCCGAGCGAGGAGATCCTTGCTTCCCCACTATATGTGCTCCATAGACCATAACTCCGGACATGCCAAGGTGGGTTTTGAAGAAATCTTCAATAACAATGGCAAGAGAAGGAGGTGTCTCTAACTTCTCTTCAGGAATTCCACGAATAACAATGTTCTTGGAACGTCGCTCCCATTCCTTCAACTCCTCCACATCCACATTCTCAACATTCTTTGTTTGAACCATAGCTTGCATGAGTGAGGAATTAGAATCCACATTGCTACCACATACATCAACCCAAGACTTGTTTGTGCATACATTTTTCATGTCGCATACATCCCAGCTCATAGTGTCAAATTTCTCCTCTTTCAATACATGGTCATGCTCTACTTTGCTCATCCGCTCCTTCAACGCATTCAAGTCCACAAGAGAGCGTTTACATTCCTTGACTTCCTCTTCAAGTTGCATCAAACGTTTTGTTTGCATCTCAAGTGTCCTCTTGAGATTCTCATTCTCAACCACAAGTACCCTTAGTGTGCCATTCTCCATTGCAAGTGCTTGTAAGTCTTCGCCTTGTTTGTTTACGGTCTCTTGCAATGATACCAAGTACGCCATGATCATGGTTTCCGATGTCGTTGGTTGGGTGGTTGTGTTGCTATCTCCACACTTAGGAGATTTTGGATCATTTTCCACAATGGTTGTGGACCTTGTTGAAGAAGAAGAACCCTTGCGAGTGCCGGAAGACATTGTATGTAAAATAGGAGATGAGAATCAATTTTGTTGAACCTGTTCACTTCGAAAAAGCTGCTACACAAACGCCTTCCATAACTCTGAAAATTTCTGTCTTAACATCAATGCGTAGAGGACTTCGTGCTCTTTGATTGAGGCTATAGATCACCCAAATCGGGGTTCGGAGAGGGGGAGAGAGAGAGAGAGAGAAAGAGAGAGAGAGAGAGAGCCTTTCCTTGGCAACTCGGTAGCCCACCAAAATGACTATGAAGCATCAAAACGTGTCTACCTCCAACCAAGTGAGAGTCATGAGAAGCCCAAATATTGGCAAGCCATGGTTTTGATAGCATGGTGCAATAGTAGCAAGTTGGTAGAAATATGGTACATTGTAATTGATTGATGAGTGGGGAGATATGGACAACTCAAATTTGTTAGAATCATGTGAAGGATGAGTTGATCGCAACCGATCGACTGAAAGCACTCCATGTGAAGAGAGAGAGAGAGAGAGAGAGAGAGAGAGAGAGAGAGAGAGAGAGAGCGCTATTGAGCAAGTCTTCAACTTAAAAGAATTGAGAAATGGAGGAAAGCAAGTGATAAAAGAGATATGAAAGACCTACTCGTGATTCCTAGGACTACTATTCCATTGTGTGTGTGTGTGTATGAGAGAGAGAGAGAGAGAGAGAGAGAGAGAGACAGATCCAATTACCATGCTTTTCTAGAGAGATAGAAAGATAGAGAGAAGACGTACATATGCATTGTTATCTTTCTATAGTGATTCCAAGGACTACGTTTCCATTGTCTGTGTGTGTGTGTGTGTGTATGAGAGAGAGAGAGGTCCAATTGCCATGCTTTTCTTGGCCGCAGAAACGCGCGGGTCACATACTACTTCACAAATATGTAGAAAAGTTTTGAAATTTACATCTCAAAGGCACTGTCTTCAAAAAGATGGATTTTGGAGAGCAAAAACAACAATTTTGTGCGGGCTTAACTGAAGAAATTGCGGAGTATGTCAACTCCCAAAGGCCACGCACCATATCTGTGGTTATACACCATACTATGGTGGCTTCTCAAATCAATTTCCAAACAGGGGCTAGGAGAAATCTTAAGGCCACAGAAAACAAGGGTTCCAGTGAGCCTAAGGAGAAGGGAAAGGTCCAAAACTCGCCTAAGGCCAATTCCAATAACAACAAAGCTAAGGAGAAGGGAGTTTACAAAAGCAAAAACAAACTCTCTCCTGAAGATCTTGAGCGTTATCACAAAGATAACCGTTGTTTCAAGTGTGAGGACCAAGGGCATTTGTACCGCGCTTGTCCCCAAAAGAACACCTTCCATGAGCCTCTTAGAGCTACCTTGGTTGAAATGCAAGAAGAGGAATCTCACCACAAAGACTTTCCTCTATGCCATGCTTGGGGAAAGGTAAGAGAACATGATGCTTTTATTCTCTTTGACCCTGGTTCTACTCACAATCTCATATCCACAGAGTTGGCCACCAAGCTAGGCATCCAAACCTATGAGATGGGAGATGTCCTATCCGCAGATGGTCATTCAAGGGGCAAGAATCTTTAGTCACTCCCTTAATTGGGAAATTGAGGCTCCATGTCCAAAGCTATGTGGACAAAGAGGACTTCTTTATCTCTCCTCTCAAGCATGAGGATGTAATCCTAGGGGCACCATGGTTTGACCGCAATGTTAAATTCCTTCAAAGGAGAATCTACTTTTGGTTCAGGGAAAAAGATATGTACATAGATGCCAAAGAAATGGATAACACCATACCCATTGTAAATACACAAGCTTTCAATAAGTCAGTAAAGAGCTCTATTTTCGTGTACATGCTTTTCATTAAATATTCTCAAAATGATCCTAATGCTTTAGCAAAAGAAAATATAAACAATCACAAGGAATTAGAGTTATTTAATTTCCTCAAGGGGTTTCAAGATGTCTTTATTGATGACATCCCTTATGAACTATCTCCTAAATGAGGCAATGATGACCATGCAATTGAACTTCTTCCAAGAAGTTCACCGCCTAATAAACCTCCTTATAGAGTTTCTCAAGCTCAACAAGAGGAGATTATGGGGAAAGTGTATGAGCTAGTTGAGAAGGGCATGGTTAGGCCTAGCGCATCTCCATTTTGCTCACCCGTATTACTAGTGCAAAATAAAGATGGTACATATCCTATGTGTGTCTACTATAGAGCACTAAATACGATCACTATCAAGAATAGGTTTCCCATTCTAGAGGTAGAAGACCTATTTGATAAGCTACAACGATTGACCTAACAAGTGGCTACTATCAAATAAGGATAGTTGATCAAGACATTGTAAAGACAACATTTCGCACTATTTTTGGTCTTTACAAATACATTGTCATGCCTTTTGGCTTGACCAATGCACCAACCACATTCAATCACTTGATGGAGAAGCTATTCAGGCCTCACCGACCCTTTACTGGAGTGTTCTTTGATGATATTATCATCTACTCTAATTCGCTTGACGGGCACAAGCAACACTTCCACGTAATATTTCAAGTCTTAGGAGAGAATAAAATTTATGTTAATCGAAAGAAAAGCGAGTTTTTCTTACAAGAGATTCAGTATTTAGGTCACATTATCTCTCAAGATGGCATCCAAATGGATCCATCAAAGTTAGAGGTAATAAAAGGATGGCCTAAACCAAGGAATCCTCATGAACTAAGAAGCTTTATAGGTATTTGTGCATACGATAGGCGCTTCATAGAAAAGTTCTCACAAATTGCAGGACCATTAAATGACCTAACAGGTATGTGTTCATACTATAGACGCTGCATAGAAAAGTTCTCACAAATTGAAAGACCATTAAATGACCTAACAAAGAAAAATATTAGGTATACATGGTCTGCCAAGGAGAACAATGCTTTTGAAAAGCTTAAAGAAAAGCTTATCTCTCAACATGTGCTTACACTGCCGGATCTCTCAAAGCCATTTGAGGTCCAATGTGATGCTTGTGGTGATCATTTCCTTGGAGTTGTTTTTCTCCAAAAAGGGCATGCCATAGCCTATGAAAGTCGAAGGCTCGACCCTGTTGAGCAAGCTCTAGGTATATATGAAAAGGAACTCCTCAGAATTCTACATGCCTTAGACTCATGGAAGCATTATTTATTGGGTACTCCTTTCATTCTGCGGATAGATCACCAAAGTCTTAAGTACTTCATGACGCAGACCAAACTCTGTGACAAAACAAATGAGGTGGGAAAATTTTCTTTTGCAATTTCATTTTCACATTGGTCACATTGTTGGCAAGCATAATCAAGTAGTCGATGCACTCTCAAGACGGCCGAGAGTGAATGCAGTTTCCATAGCAACTCACAATGATCTATCTTCCATGATAAATGAGTACGCTATTGATCCCAATTTTAGAGATGTGATTTCAGCCCTTGCATTAGGCAAGGAAGAGGAACCATTTACTTTACAAGATGGTTATCTTCTCTATGGAAATAGACTATGTGTTAGTAGCTCACTACCTGAGAAAGTAATGTATGAATCTCATGCTCCTCCTTATGCAGGGCATAGAGTAATTCATTCTACCCTAAAACGGATTGAAACATATTTCTATTGGCCTACCATGAAAGCAAACATACAAGAGTATGTTTGTAAATTTGTGGTATGCCAAAAAACAAAGTTTGATAGAGGGAAGCAACCTAGATTGCTTCAACCTTTGCCAATCCCTAATTCACAATGGGAGAGCATATCCATGGATTTTATCTTTGGATTGCCTAAGTCTATACATGTGAATACGGGAATATGGACGACAATAGACAGGTTCAGTAAACAAGCTCATTTTATACTTGTCAAAAAGACTATCAAATCCCATCAAAGGGCAACCCTCTTCATTTGACAAATCTGCAAGTACCATGGCTTGCCAATGTCCATAGTGTCGGATAGAGATCCTAGAATGACCAATAATTTTTGGAAGGGTCTCTTTGAGAATTTAGTGACAAGGCTAAATTTCTCTTCGGCCTATCACCTGCAAACGGATGGCCAAAGTGAAATAGCTAACCTAGCAATCCTTGATCTACTAAAATCCTATGTAACAGAAGTAGATCAAAGGTCCTAATGGGAGAAGTACTCATCCTTAGTGGAGTATGCCTACAATACCAATGTACATACTTCCACGGGAAAAGCACCTTTCGAGGTAATTGAGGGAAGATAAAAAAGTCCCTTGCTACTTAAGGTACATGGGAAGATCTTCGCTATAGACGAGTATAGCCGAGACCTACAAGACTATTTCCAAAAGATTAAGGATGCTATCTCTATCTCACAGCAAATGCAAAAGGCTACTGCTCATAAGCACAAAAGAGCCCAAGACTTTATAGAAAATGATTAGGTCTTACTTAAATTTCGCAAGTCTTGATTAAGGAACACGACGGGCAAGAATCCTACGGGACACCAAAAGTACTATGCTAAGTTAGCAAAAAGGTACTATGGTCCCTTCCAGATTATTAGAAGAATCAATGAGATGCCCTATCAACTCAAGTTGCCCAGCCATTGGCTCATACACAATGCTTTCCATGTGATCCTACTAAAGCCTTACAAAGGAGAGCCACCTCAAGAACCAACTATTGAAGACCTACCAGAGATCAAGGACCAAGAAGAGGTGCTGTAGCCTGAGTCCATTCTCCAACATGAAGACAAGGTATTAAAAGGTGATAAGACAATCCGATGATATCTTATTAAGTTTAAGAATTATCCTTTTGAAGATGCTAGATGGATGCAAGGCATACAATTAAAGATAAACTAAACCTTGTCAATGCTTACAATGCTTCCCTAGAGTAAGAAAACGTACAAATGTTTAAAAATGAACAAAGTTTTTTTCTTATAAGACTCTCTTTTTCTTTATTGAGCACAAATGTTAAGTAGTATGCATGCTTAGATCAAGTTTGTGGAGAGGACGTCTCCCAAACACCAAGTAGAGCTTGTTAATCTACTATGGAAGATTGATGAACTAATGTGCAGACATGCTTGCCGCAGCCTTAGGCTAGCTCTCAAGCACCAAATGGATTAGTCATCCATTCTGGAATGACGTCGTAGGGTAAGATAGGGATCTTCTACCTGCTAGAAAAAGGACTAATTAATGAATAGGCTTTATCTTCTCTACCCCATAGTCAAGGACGAGTATGATTTTAAGTGAGAGGTAATGTCATACTAACTAATATCTAATTATCCTAAATGATTTTCTCATGTTAAACTCATCATTAAATATGGGGAAGTGCCAGGGGAGAAAAAGCTAGAATATTGGTTAAGCTAGTAGACAGGCCACAATAGGGATCCAAAGGAGGGAAAATAGGAATCCAAAAGAGAGGCCATCTGCAAAAGAACAATGTGCAAGAATGGGCTTTAAAGACCCTAAGTTTCAGCCCTTAAGACATCCAAAATGCTAAGGTTCCAAAATTCAGAGGTTGTGTCCAAAGGTCAAAGCTTAGGAAAATTGGATGCTTTGTGTGCGTACAAAAATTCTTCAATGAGTCCTATATAGGAGGGGGCAAGCCCTAGAAGTAGAGGATGAGAGAGAAACACACACACACACACACACTCACAAGCTTCCTTTACACAAAGGGAATGAGGGACACATGTCAGCTCCCTAGCCCAAATGCCCACAAGGTGTACTCAAATCCTATTGAATGGCTATGGAGGTGGACCAATGAGAATTAGGCTAGAGTAAATCTATTTTAATTAATTTAAAAACACTTAGTAAAAGAACCAATAAGAATTAAGCTCTCTAGAACACTATTGGACAGTCTCCCAAGGGGTCCAATGAGCATTCAGCAGCCCAATGGCTCGCCTGATTCCTATTGGCCACGAGACAAAGGGGTCCGATGAGAGTTCAGTTGCATTAATTAATTACCTAAAGCTCTCACAAAAGGGGAAAGGGGGACATGTCAGAAGGTTATCACTTATGATGCTTAATTTTCTTTGTAGGAAAGGTCCAATGGGGTGTGAGCATGAGTAAAATGCAAGAGGGGTCAACCAAGAGAGAGAGGGGGACTGAATTTGTCAAGTTAATTAACACACACACACACACACACAAGCTCATGTGTGAAGCAAGAAGACTCTCTCTCTCCTTCTCAAGCTTTAATGGAAATCTTATCACCTACTCCAAGCTTGTGAGAAGGGAGGCCTACACCAACAACTCTTGGCTTTGTGATGCAAATCCAACCAAGAGCCAAGCTTCAATTCATGGTCATCTCCTCCACCATGCTAATTACTAAGCTATGATATGCTAGTATGAGTGATTATGTGAGGAGATGCACATCTTTCCTGTAAGACTACTCCTTCTTCCTCTCAATCTACTCTCATACCCCACTAGCTCTCACCATCTTTGAAGTTGTGTGAGGTCTTGGGTCTGAGACCGTGAGGGAATTGATGTTTTTTTTTATAAGTTTTTTTCTTAGTGCTTTAATCTTTCATCTTCATAACACTGGGGGGACCGACTAAATCGGGTCCTCAACTATTGTCAATAGCTTAATTTCTCTCTCTTTTGAAGTATTGTTCATGCTATCTAACTAGGTGTTATTCTTTTTGTTGCTCTCTCCACCCAAGCACTCTTGTTATGCTCATTAGGAATCTATTCTAATGAAATGATCACTATGTTCATGCTATTTTCCGCTACACACAAGTTACTAGGCCACTAAATGTTACATCATGTGCAAGGACCTCACTTTATAGGATAGCAGCTAGGATCATAAAAAGGCGTGGTGACATTGATGAGTAGGAGGCAAAGAAAAGTTTTAGGGAAATTGCTAAGTCTTGGTGTAATCAAACAAACAGGCTTGATGAGCGTCTTCAATGGAGCATTCTACAGCAACTTTGCAATCATTTAACCTTCTCAGTGTTGCAACTCACATCGGAGATAGTTGGGAGGCTGATTTTCTCTAACACTTGTCATACATTGTCTGAGGTGAAGACTCCTCGTTCAAACAATGAGCTATTTTTGAAATGGGCTACTATCATCGCATGCCTCAATGGAGTCAATGGGAAGAAACGTGAAAAAAGGGATGGGACGAGCGCAAGAGGGTGGTGACATTGATGAGCAAGAGGCAAAGAAAACTTGTAGGGAAATTGCTAAGTCTTGGTGTAATCAAACAAACGGGCTTGACGAGGGTCTTCAATGGAGCATTCTAAAGCAACTTTGCAATCATTTAACCTTCTCAGTGTTGCAACTCACATCGGAGATAGTTGGGAGGCTGATTTTCTCTAACACTTGTCATAAATTGTCTGAGGTGAAGACTCCTCGTTCAAACAATGAGCTATTTTTGAAATGGGCTACTATCATGGCATGCCTCAATGGAGTCAATGGGCCTCACAATGTAATGAGCAATAATGATGTTGCAAAGGCAGTAGGAATCTATCGAAGAAATGTCACGGGAGCTAGTTTTCGGCTGCAAACTGATATGGAGGAGGGGTCACTTCCCTTAGACACGTGTCAACGTCAACACCATAGGACCAGTACCTTAACAAGAAATCGTGTTTCAATTCTGGTCAATGGAAACCCGCATCACCCCAAACAAGAAAGATGTCATTCGAAAGAGAATCGGCAAGAGGGCACATGTGGTGCATCGAGTGCATCTCCTCAATTTACCTCAGGTACATCAGCAAGAACATCTTCAAAGTGTGTCACAATGCTTTACTTAGTGATTTTGGGTGCTTGCAAAATCTTTGAAGTGCTTTATAAGTGTCTCAAAGTGCATCATTTAGAGCCTGCAAATGCTTGAAAGCGCCAAAAAAGTGCATCTCAGTGTGCTTCAAAGCACCAAAAATTTCTTCAAAGTATTTCAGAGCGCTTCCAAAGTGCACTAAAGTGATTCACGGTGCTTGAAAGTGCCACAAAGTACTATAGAGTGCTTCAAAGTGCTTTCTAAACTCTAAAGTTCTTTCGATTGTTGCAAAGTGCCACAAAGTGCCCCAGAGCGTTCTTAAATAGCATTGAAGTGCTTTCAAGTGCTTCATAGTGCTTCATAGTGCTTCAAACTGCCATAAAGTGCTTTATAGTGCTTGAAAGTGCCACAGAGTGCTTTGAAGTGCCACAAAGTACTTGAAAGTTCTTTTAAAGTTCCACCAAGTAGTTTAGAGTGCTTCCAAATTAATTCAAAGTGCACCAACGTGTTGGTAAAGTGGTTCACAGTGCTTGAGAGTGCTATCAAGTGCCTCAGAGTGTTCTTAAAGTGCACTGAAGTGATTCAAAGTGCTTTCAAGTGCCCCAAAGTGCTTTATAGTGTTGCAGAGTGCTTTAAAGGGCACCAAAGTGCATGACAGGTTTCTTGGAAGTTCCACAAAGTGCTTTCAAGTTTCTTAAAGTCCTTTAAAGTGTTGTAGAGTGCTTAAAAGGACACCAAAGTGCCCCAAAGTGCTTCAGAGTGTTCTCCAAGTGCACTGAAGTGCTTCACTAGTGGATAGAAGTTGAACACTACAAAAGATTGAATTAGAAACTGTGAATTTCTAGAAATTGACACCAACTTCCACTCTTCACCAACTCCCACTTCTCAACCAACCCCACCTCACTTTGGCTAAAAAGGTGGAGAAATGACATACCTACTTTTTTTGTGGACAAAAGGTGAAGTCATACCTACTTTTGTAAAAATACACCCCGAGGTGGTAGTAGGTAAGTGGTGCAATTAGATTTCAATACTTTATAATATTTTTTAATGTCTTTTGTGTGGCAGAGGGATTTGTACATGCGGTTCCAAGAGGCTCATCCTAACATTATGATGTCCCTTAGATGCTTGAGGGTCCGAAGTCATACTTCATATGCAAGTTGAAGGACCTCAATCTTCACCTGCTATTGTGAATACCATGTTCAACTTGTTTAATTGAAGGAAGGCTTAAATAAGATGTGCCATGGAAGACCTACAGGTGTCTTGTGTGCAGTCCAAGTGGTGGAATAGTGTAGTGCACAGCATCAAAAGCCACTTTTTCTTCCTTGACAGAACTACGGGAGTCTGTATTGTGTCCAAAGCCAAATGATAGTGCTTTTCACCGCATTAAATGTCTTTTGGGAACATGCACTGATTGCGGGATTAAAGGGCTCTTGTTGTGTTCTGTCAAAGAGAGTGATGGTATCTCTAGGATGGCTGTCAAGCTTTTTGACAAGGTTCCTACACAGGAAAAGGATGAAGAAGGTCTAGCTAAATGTCAAAAGACCTCGTTGTTCAGCAGTTAAGTTTGATGAGTTTCATTTCTGTGCTTCGAGGGAAACTACGGAAGTTCATCAAACACAACTACTTGTACAGGTGGCATGCTCAATAGTTCAAGGAATGTTGGGCCAATTTTCTTGACAATGTAGTGTTGTCTATAGTGGATTTTGCAGAGAATTACTCCTTCAAGGTGCAGAATGAGATCCATTCAATTCATTGGTATTCATCTCAGGTCACAATCTTTGTTCACATTTCATACTTACGTGATGCGCTTGGCTCTATACAAAAGTCGACTCACTTCTACATCTCTGATCACAAGACACATGGGCCACTTTGTTTCTGCAGCACTGTTTTATTTTGCAAAATAAATTAATGGCTGAAAAGAAACGCTATAGTGTCAAGCGACATTCAATGCGGATGGATGATACTACGTCACAATTCAAAGCAAGGCGGCCATTCTATTTTGTTGCATGATTCTTCAATATGAGAGGTGTCAAAATGACACACAATTTCTTTGCTTCAGGTCATGGTAAGGGTGAACATGACGGGGCTGGTGCATGTTGAGAGAGAAAGAGAGAGCAGAGAAATAGAATGCCAAAGTGTGTAGAATACACACATGAGATAATGTATATATAGAGGGGACCTGGGTTCTATATATAGAGAAGCCATATATTGAGTAGCTTCACATATAAGCTCAACACCCCTGCTGAAATAAGTGTCCCTAACGGTGGATGAAAAAACCCTTGGGGGATCAACGAAAAAACCTACAGCTCTATATACGCCCACCGTTACATTATAAAAATCATTGAGTGCACAAATGTTCATGAGGAGCTACATCACTCCTTTTACAATGAATATTTTATGACAAGATACATCACTCCTATCCTATCAAATACAATAATGATTACATAGATTCAATAAAGAGGTGTGAAGGCTATCAATTAGGTCGTGATCAAAAGTTTCTCCGTGAATCTGCTCTATAGCTTGTCATCAATATGGCATCACCAAACATGTCTTCATAAATCTTTTATTGTCACCAAGTTTGTCTTCATGAAATCAATTCTTTGATCAATCCTACATAGATCATAGACTCAAAAAACATAGTCATGATTT
Source organism: Adiantum capillus-veneris (assembly GCF_014529385.1). Classification (NCBI taxonomy): domain Eukaryota; kingdom Viridiplantae; phylum Streptophyta; class Polypodiopsida; order Polypodiales; family Pteridaceae; genus Adiantum; species Adiantum capillus-veneris. The sequence goes on from NC_140948.1 coordinate 42,930,216, forward strand.
TTTTTAGCATCATTAGTGAAATAGGTACATTCACAATGCCATAAGAGATGGTTTGTGATGCCACTCTTTTGAAAACATATATACGCACGACAACATATGTGTACATAAAGTATGAACATGAAAGTACAAGATGCGTGATTATGTGATGCAAATGACATGTGTATATATTACATAAAACGACAGTTATCAACGTAGTGATATCAATTAATATCATCAAAGTAAAACATCATCATATATCAATAAAAAGGAATAGATCATCATGGTATCAACGAAAAGAATCATGGTATCACCAAAAATAATCATTGTATGAACGAAACAACATAATAGTATCACCGCGAATAACCATGGTATCAACGAGAGAACATCATGGTATCACAGAGAATAATTCTTGTATCGACGAAACAACATCATGGTATCACCGAGAATAACCATGGTATCAACGAAACAACATCATGGTATCACCGAGAATAACTATGGTATCAACGAAACAACATCATGGTATCACGGAGAATAATTATGGTATCAACAAAACAACATCATGGTATCAACGAAATATCATCGTGGTATCACCGAGAATAACCATAGTATCAATGAAATACCATCATGGTATCAACGAACATCACCATGACCAAAGTACTAACAAAACATCATCAGGTACCATAAAAATCACTATGGTGTCAATGAGAGATTATCAATAAAATGACGTAAACTATATCTTTAGAAGAATAATTATATCAGAATCAATGAACAAATATATCATATAACAAAAGATCATATATTATCAGTAGCTCGACCGAATTTGTACGATCATCAACGGCTCGACTAAATCGGAACGATATTCATGACAGATATCCATGACCATATCTATAGATATTTGATATCTGGAAATGTAGGTATCCAAGAGAAAATCATCAGTAAATGTCTCACTACGTATTAGAGAGCTTGAAATAGTAGAGACTTTTGAGAACATATATCTATAACACTAATTCGATTTGTAACTGTCTTCTACAGCAAACACTACAAGAGGTTGTGTGCTCTTGTGACGCTGTTAGCGACGGAAATACACTGGGTTTTTATAACCCCCGGCGTCGCTAAAAACGTCGCTACGAGAGCGTCGCTACGAGAGCGTCGCTATAGGCGTCGCTATATACGTCGCTATCAGCGTCGCTATATAGCGACGCCTATAGCGACGCTCTCACAGAAGACTATAGCGACGCTCATAGCGACGCTACAGAGCCATAAATAGCGACGCTTATAGCGACGCCCGAGAGAATATTTTTTTGGTGGCAGGGCATTGAATGCCCTGCCACCCATCAACCATATTGTACTTGATCCACTTTTTAAAAAAAGTGCAAAGGTAGATAATAGACCCAAAATAGTCACCCACAAGACGCATTGTTTGCAAAATTGACAATTGTACACATCATAGGCAAAATGAATTGATTGGCAAATGTAATAATGACAATTGTACAACATCATAGGCATAAAGAATTGATTGGCAAAAGGAACTGCGGTGACAAATGTAATAATATACATGGTTCAAAAAGACGTATAAAATCCGTCTCATGATACATAAGCTATGAGAAACCCTAAACTAATGCTATCTAGCTACGGCTAAACTGACGTCGCCTAGTCAGACGTCTCATCGCGTCCAAGCGGCGTATCTGTCGGATTCTGCAAAAAAAGACAATAAGACAACGACATTTATAAAACAATACAAAAAATAAAAAAGAGTAAACCCTAATACTAACCATGCCGCCGCGAGAACTGAGAATGTCCATCAGGGCATTTAAGCCCTTCCTGCCTGCATACTCGCGCTCGTACGGTGTGGGATCACGTCCTGTCATCGACCACTGTCAAAACATACAAAGATTTCATTATGTTAGAACTAAAAAACTCATAAACCCTAAACTATCGAACATGCATAAAGAGCAATGTGAAAAGACTTACAAGATCGGCCTCAAATGATGCCCATCCACCGCTCCCCAAGTGGTGCGAGCTCCCTGCCTCTACTCGCGCTCTGGCTGCATCCTTTTGTTGCTTCCACTTGTCGGGATTCTCGCGCGCTGCTTTCTTCGCATTCTTCCAATCTTCTTTGGCCAGCCAATCTGCCTATTCCACCCATTCTTGATTGCTTTTTGCACTTCGGAACGCTTGTGTTTGCAGTATTCGCGCATTCGAATCTTCATCAGGTCTTCATTGAAGCGCTGATCCCGTGTTGGAACGGGAAACTCATCATGTAGTATGCTGATGACTCTGTTTTTTAAATCACTTGGTACTTCACTCCATTTGTTTAGTATATAGTGTCTAAACAGCTGAGAGCAAAGACCACGCATGCGCGAGATCACCTTCTTGCCGTCATCATCCATGATGATGCCGCCGCTGATGTCGACGGAGTAAGGCAAGCCCTCTGGCCGGTGACGCGTGAACCTGGGTGTCCCGGCAGGGGTCTCTAGCGGCGTGTCGATGGGGGTACGGACGTCAGGTGTCTCCACCGGCGTCTGGGCCCCGAAGCGAGGAGTGTCGAGTGGGGTGGCTCCTGGCGGAGTAGGTAGAGGTGTGTAGCTTCTAGGAACAGTCAGCCGTGCAAAACCTGGCGTAGACGGCGATGCTGTGGCTGGTGTGGGGGCGGGCAAAGAAGGGGAGGGTAAAGAGCCTCGTCGAACACGAGGCGGTGTGGAGGCATCGGTGGCGGAATCCCCACAACAACCGCCACCGCCACCACTAGAGCGCCGGTGTCTAGACGAGTGTGAAGCTCGTCTCGTCGACGCCGAAGCTTCGGAGCGCGCCGAATGCTCCGAAAGAGAGGGAGATCCGGATGGTGTAGGAACGCGCGATGATGCACCAGAGCGATGACGCTCCACGTACCACTGTCTCTGCTGCGGTGACAAAGAAGAAAGAAAATCCTCATCATCCATACCTGCATTAAACACACGAATATTTAAACTTAATATTGAATGAATAGAGTAGACAATGACGCAAAGACCATTAAATACAATGACGTAATGATGCATATAAATACAATGACGCAATGAATCGAGTGATAGAAGAGGTAAGTCGAAAACTCAGAATTTTCAATCAAAAGATGTGAGCGCGAGTAGAAAAGAGCGTTATACACCATGGAAGGTACTTAGAGAGCCAGAGCTTTTACAACACGGAGCAAAATTGTTCAAATACAATATTTGTGGCTTTAAGAGATCTCTCTCTCATCCTCGCATAACTCAGCATAACTTCCTATATCTATATAGATCTCTCCGTTTAAACACATATCCTCTGTTTCATTTTGTAGCTCCTCTGCATGCACCCCATATAGAGTAGTAGCATCTTGATGCTCGTCTGGCACCACCGCAGCGGCTTCTGATTGAGCATCTTCTCTGATCTCCTCCATTGATGTCGTTGTGATTGGCACATGGTAGCCTTCATACGTCCTTGCACTACGAGGGGCTACCTCTATGACGTACCACCAGTTTGATGTAGACTTTGTAGGATGAAATACTACCTGCCAGAGCCACATAACTTACATGAGAGCTTTCAAGCACATAACTTGTAAAAGGGGGATGTTAACTATTTACATACTTACTTGTTCACAATGCTCGGGTAGTACGAAAGTGTCTCTTAGGTCAGTCCATTTCTTAGTAGAATCCACCTCAAGAAAACCAGACTCTCCTCTACGCACAGTAGCGTTGCGACCCTCCATGATTATCTTGAACCATTGCACGTCGAACAAGTCGACAAAAAATCCTCTGTAATCGATCCTCAAAATCTCTTGCAGCGTGCCGAAGTAAGTGAGTTCCGCCACCACAGGATCTGCATCAGAGGAACATCGTCGATTAGACTGTTCAAATTTTGCCATGATTCCACAATCTTGAGTAAAACGCTTTTTGTCGATTCGTTCCACCCTAAAATGTCGACCTTTACACCATGCTGCTGTGTATGACTTATACTACAACGAACAAAGATTATGAGTGGCCGTTCAAACGTTTATAAATAAAGTCACTTGCTAGTCGTACATTGCAAACTTACCTTGGTTGCGCAACCCCGAGAGTACTCCCACTCTTCTTCAGTCACTTCGTCACCGCATTGTTGTGCGCTTTTCAATTGGTTGTGCAACCATCTTAAGCTCATGAAGGTTGGTAGGCTCTCCAGAACCGCTGGATAGTGCATCGGTGGTCGTCTTCCCCGTCTCCACTCGATTCGTGCCCTTTGTCGCTCTTGCTTTGCATCCTCATATTGTGAAATCCACTTTTGCATCACTGGATTGTGAAGCATGCAAAATCGGTTGATTTTAGCCTCTAGATCTTCCGTCATCTTCTTCTCAACACCGAGATTGCACATGACAATCCCAGATATGCGCTCATCATCTATGGTTCGCCATAGCGTGTCCCGGGATTTATCAAATCCGTCTAGCCACTCTCCAATGTACACTAGGGACTCTGATACCAACCAACCTTCTGCCATGCTACCCTCCGGACGTGCCTTTTGACGCACATATCCCTTGAGCGTTTTCATGAAATGCTCTAAGAAGAACATCCATCTGGAATGAGCTGTGCCAGCTATTTCCACCTCATCAACTATGTGAACAAGAAGATGCACCTGAATGGTTAGCATTGTAGTAAGAAAATGTTTCTCAAACATGCACACAAGCTCTGCAGCATTTAGTTTGGCGAATGGTATGGAGTCTACGTCGATCTCCTTTTGTGAGATCCATTGCACCAGCTTTGCAAGTTTGTAGATTGTGTTACGGATGTCGAGAGACAAACATTGGCAACCGGTAAAATAAACTGTAAAGTATGTGCAGCAATGATATTAAAGTCCACATTTTATGCAATGATATTAAAGTCCACTATGAACGTACCTGACACATTTTATGCCAATCGTGTGACTTCAAACCGGTAAGCTTTCCTTCTTTAGTAAAACACGTTCGGATAGAGTGCATTACGCCAGTGGGGGTCCGCAAAGATCGAATGGCCTCTTTTACTTTGCGTTCTTGGGCTCCTTTGAAAATCCATGGTGCTTTAGGGAGTTTTATCGATCCATCAGACGCTATTTGCGGCCAATATTGCTCCATACGATCTACATTTCTAAGGTCAACTCTGGCTCCCAAAGTATCTTTCTTGCCGGTCAAATGGTCCCATAGTAGATTACCCACATTCTTGAATATGTGCATTGGATCGAGCAAGTGATTGATCACGAGTCGGGGCCAGTATGGTAACTCGTACCATAGAGATAGTCTCTTCATCCCTGCAGGCAATCCGTCATCGCACATCTCCTTCTGCTCTAACCATGCTTGTGCAGACATCCTTGGTGGCTCTCTTCCCAAAAAGCCGTCGCGTAACACATGATTCTCTGGAAGATACGCTTGATGACCTTCGTAGATTTGCTTCTTCAGTGAGGGTGCCCTACGTGCATTCAGTCTAGGTCCACATGTGACACATGCTCTGTATCCGCTTGTTTGAAGCCCTGCATGTATACACATGATAATAGATCAACTACGGAAAAAAACAATATTTACAGTGTCTGAGTGAGGAGTGTCAATAGATCACCTGAGCATTCTGTTAGCCCGGGATAGTCATGCATGGTCCACATTAGAATACCTCTGATCAAAGCATTCCGTCGTCCTGTGTGTCGGCTCATATCCACCACCTCTATGCCAATCCACAATTGTTGTAGCTCTTCCAATAGTGGACGAAGATACACATCCATATTCCCCACTTTATATCGCCCTGGCACAATCAATCTTAGCCATAGGTGCCCCTTCTTCGTAGTCAACCACGAGGGAATGTTGTAGTTGACGATGACAACGGGCCATACACTGTAAGATGTTGATCTTTGACCAAATGGATTTACGCCATCCATAGCCAGGCCTAAGCGCAAATTTCGAGCTTCCCTGGCAAAATCCGACCATGTTCCATCTATATGTTTCCAGGCTGCGCAATCTGCAAGAATTCGTAGCACACCATCCGAAGATTTATTCTCCTCATGCCATGATGCTAGGGCGGCCATGGACTTACATTCGAAGAAATGCTTGATGCGAGGAAGCAAAGGAAAATGTCGCAAAACCTTTTGTGGAATTTTTGTCCCGTGGAGATCTACTCGATATCTTTCGGAATCACATTTCGGACACTTCTCCATGTCTGTGTATTCCCCTCTGAAAAGAATGCAGTCATTAGGACAAGCGTGGATAGAATTGTAATCCATCCCCAAGTTTCGCAAAATCTTTCTTGCTTCATCTCGGGAATCTGGCATCACATTGTCAGCTGGTAGTATGTGCTCTTTCAGCAATCTACACAACATAAAAATATGATACAGTCGTGTAAAAATCTATCAGATCATTATACATTTAGAGTTCTATTAAAGTAAACTAATTGTAATAGATCACCTGAAAAGCGCTGTGACGCTAGTGTCACTCCATCCAAACTTTGCCTGCATGTTGAGAAGAACCAGGAGTGCTTTCAATCTAGACATACGTGCTCCATTATACAATGACGTATCGGCTTCACTTTTCATATCATCATAGATAAGCCTTTCTGAATCCATGATCGTCTCGATCATTTCATCAATCTCGGGGTCAAACATTGCCTCGTTGGGAATGTGCTCTGCATGATCATCCCCCGAGCTGTCAGAGGCTACATCTTGTGGCCTCACATATGCTGCTTGACCAAAGCGCCTGCGAACACATCTATTGGGTTGCAAGATTGCTGCTTGTTGGCTAGCGTCAGAGTCCGACAAGTTATAATTGGCAACAACTCGATCTATAATAGATGGATCAAACTCGCCAAATTCGCGAACGTGCTGCAAAGAAACACGTCTTGTCCGTCGCACAGCATGCTTGCATTGATTACAAGGACATAAGACCCTCGTTGAGAGATAGGTGTTTCGGTTGGACGGTCCCACATCCTCGTCGCTACTCATAATGAGGATAAAAAACTTATAACCTGGACAACAAATTTAATATTCTATTGGCATTCTTCGTCTTATCTCTCTCTCTCTCTCTCTCTCTCTCTCTCTCTCTCTCTCTCTCTCTCTTTACCTCACATTCTCTAGTCATGTCCAATCCCCGCACACCTCGGTCTAGAGGTGCACGGAGATCAGAACCACCGGGTTATAATCTCGTCTTTATTGGTCAATACCTATATTTGTGGGTACAAGAAATCTACACACCCACGTCTACATGATACTGCATGTAGTGGACAAAATCCCTTTGCCTCTTCTCTAGCTGTAGCACTTCACTTCATCTTAACATCTTTTCACAGTAGATCTTTTCACTGTTCGTCTAACTCTAAACCCTAAACCGTAAGTAATTCTTGCGTGGACTCGATCTAACGTAAATAAGCGTAAATCTTAATAAACGTAAATCTAACTAAAAATAAAGCTAAATCTAATTTAACGTAAGTCTAATGACTAGAGGTTGTCTAGATGGTCATTGTGTCGGGGATGTAGTGACTCTTGCCGCCCTGAAGATCCACCTTCTTCCCTATCTTCTGAAGACATTTCACCAGTACTTTTGGATCGACGGAGCCCACCATGAGTGAAGGTAGCAATACCCTATATTCCATTGAGGGCTTTCTTCACCCGCTTCATGCAGGCATCGCAGTCTATGGAGACCTAAATCTAATCTAATATAACGTAAATCTAAATCTAGCTTAAATAAACGTAAATCTAGTTAAAAATAAACCTAAATCTAATTTAATGTAAGTCTACATATAACCTAATCTTTAACGTCTTTTAAGATAGTTTCCTACGACGTTATAACTCTCTTCTTCTTGTGTGTGTGCGCGTGTGTGGATGTGTGTGCCAATAAAAAGAGATAAATGGTATAACCTTTCTATCACCCATGCCAAGTATGATAGATTGATTATGCCATTTCCCTCTTGAATAATAGGTCTTCAGTTCAACTCCTCGTCGGCTAGATCTTTAGGTCTTTTAATTTTAATTAGTTTCCTACGACGTTAAATTAGTTTCTCTCTCTTTCTCTCTCAATGTGTGTGCGTTTTTTTGGATCGTATGCATGTTTTCTCTCTCTTTTCCTCTCTCAATGTGTGCGTTTTTTGTTTATGCATGTTCTCTCTCTCTTTTCCTCTCTCAATGCGTGCGTTTTGTTTATGCATGCTCTCTCTCTCTTTTTCTCTCTCAATGTGTGTGTGCATTCTTTGTTTATGTATGTGTGTGTGCGTTTTTGTTTTTGTTTGTACTCTCTCTCTCTCTCTCTCTCTCTCTCTCTCTCTCTCTCTCTCTCTCACTCTCAAAAACACTATGTGTGTGTGTGTGTATGTGTGTGTGTGAGAGAGAGAGAGAGGGAGAGAGAAAGAGGGGAAGGGAACATGAGAATGAGGAGAGGGAAGGAGCATACCTGGCTCTCCTTCCTCTCCTCGTGTGTGTGTGTGTGTGTGTGTGTGTGTGGAGAAGAAAAAGAGAGAGAGAGAGAGAGAGAGAGAGAGAGTGAGGGAGAGCGTTACCTGCTCCTTGCTTGAGGGCGCCGAAAAACTCAGATCTGAGATCTGAGTTTTTGGGCGCGCTCGGTTATTTTTTTTACCCCAGCCAGCGTCGCTATGAGCGTCACAAATTTACAAATAAATTTTCGACGCTCATAGCGACGCTTATAGCGACGCCGGGAAATTGTTTTTTGAGCGTCGCTGTGTGAGCGTCGCTAATATGAAGAACCTCTTGTAGTGAAAGTTACATCAGTAACAAATATATGATTGATGAAAAGAAAAATATAATTGATAAAATTTCAATTAGGAGAAAAATCAAAAGCAAAAAGCAAAATGTTCTTTTCAGACGTGTATGCAATTTGTGTACGATAACTCAAAATTACTGTAGAATTTGAAAGAAGTTTCTTTTGCAAAGTTATAGACCAGATCGATTCCGGGGGCTCGCATGAACCATTTCTGCAAAATAGTTTTCAATTAGGAGAAAAATAAAAAATAAAAAATAAAAATTTCTTTTTAGGCATGTACGCAGTTTGCGAACGATAACTCAAAATCAGTGCAGAATTTGCAAAAAGTTTCTTCTGCAAAGTTGTAGAACACATCAATTCGGCTCTTGTCGCGAGTTGTTCCTGCAAAATCGTTTGCCATTAGGAGAAAATTTGAAAAGAGAAATCGGGATTTACTTTTCAGAAATGTACGCAGTCCAGGACGATAACTCAAAATTGGTGCAAAATTTGAAAAAAGTTCTTCTGCAAAGTTGTAGACCGATGCCTCTTGTGGGCTATTTCTGCAAAGTCATTTTCAATCAGGAAAAAAATCAAAAACAAAAACGTCCTGGTCTGATACTATGTTGAGAGAGAAAGAGAGAGCACAAAAATAGAACCCCAAATTGTGTAGAATACACACATGAGATGATGTATATATAGAGGGGACCTGGGTACTATATATAGAGAACCATATATTGAGTAGCTCAGTGCAATGGTCAAAAGAGCCCTCACACACAAGCAGTTGAAATTTGATGAGTGGGTGAGCTGCATAACGCTTCAAGTGTTGTTGCATTTCTCAATGCAACTGTCAGAAATCAATGCCCACGGACAAGCAAGAAAGTCGATCGTGCGTTTTGGGAGTTCACGCTCCGTGATGTCGATAGAGTTATAGTGTGGGATTGCAAGCACATGACAGGGTCTCAATCTTGGAACTGTGTGAATGGCTACAATCAGACAGATATGCACGGATTAAGGGATATACTGCTCTCTTACTTTTGTGGTGCGTGTATCAAAGGTCAATGGAGGAGATGTGCCAACAAAGATCATGTGCAGGGGTGGATATACTTGCAAATACAACCCACAACTACGGATGAAAGCAATGGAGAGCTAGGATGAGGATGAATATGCCCCCATGTATGCTGGCCACCACGATGACCTGAGCGATACCTTAATGGTTGGCGGAACTTTGCAGTGATTGCAGAGTAGGCAGGTGTAGACTTCTATGTCCTCAAATGCACCAACATATAGTGCCTTGCTAGAACAACATCATAAAGAAAATTCATATGTGGTTGAGGGCCAATTCTATGACAAGGTAAATGACCGAGATGATACTTTTGTCCGTTTGCACAACAAGCCCACTGGTCTAATCTACTCCCCGAGGTATGATATGTCAAATGACATATTTGAGAAAATCTATAACAACATGCCCCCATAGGAGAACTTGTAAGATTTATCTCAGTAAATTTGACTTGAGGACTTGGCCAACAATTTTAAAAGTAGCTAGCACTTTTATAAATTTAAAAAAGCAGGCAGGGAACTATATTTAAGAGAGTCAGGAAGGATTACATCAAAGCTGAGGGGGGGGGATCACCTGACTACTTCCCCCTAAAATTACAGCTAAATACCCCTGCTGAATAGCTAGCACTTTGCACACTAGAGTGATAAAATATGTCTTTTAGAACACTTGAAATCACTTGAGAGCGCTTGACCAGTTGAATAACACTTTATTGGCCCCCTAAAACACTTAAAACCACTTTTGAGCATTCTAATAGCCCCTTGAACCACTTGACCATCTCTTTGGCCAACTTAGGACCACCTCACCAGCACTTTTAAGCACTTTATACTACTTGACAAGCACTATGAACCACTTGACCAGAACTTTGAACCACTCGAACAACACTTTAGACAAATTGACAAGCACTTTAAACCACTAGAACACCACTTTTAACCAATTTCCCACCCCCCTAAACCACTTGAACAACACTTTGTTCCACTTGATCACCATTTACTTGCCCCTTGAACCACATGACCAGCTCTTTGGACCACTTGACCAACATTTTTAAGCACTTTATACCACTTGACAAGCCCCTTGACCCACTTGAACACCCCCTCAACCACTTGGCCTGTCATAATAATCAATATCTAATTCTCCTAAATGATTTTCTCATATGAAACTGATCATTTAATGTGGGGAAGTGCCAAGGGAGAAAAAGCTAGAATATTGGTTAAGCTAGCAGACCGGCCACAGTAGGGATCCAAAGGAGGGAAAATAGGGATCCAAAGGGGGGGCCATCTACAAAAGAGCCATGTGCAACAATGGGCTAAAAAGACCCTAAGGTTCAGCCCATTAAGACTTCCAAAATGCTAAGGTTCCAAAATGCTAAGGTTCCAAAATTCAAAGGTTGTGTCCAAAGGTCAACCCTAGGGAAAATTGGATGCTTTGTGTGTGCCCTAAAAGTCTTTGCACATCCCTACATGGGAGGGGGCGAGCCCCAAAGGTAGGGGATGAGAGAGAAAGCCACACACACACACACAGGCTCCCTTTACACAAAGGGAATGAGGGACACATGTCAGCTCCTTAGGCCAGATGCCCACAAGGTGTGCCCAATTCCTATTGGAAGACCCTTGAAGTGGACCAATGAGAATTAAGCTAGAGAAAATGTAGTTTAATTAATTTAAAAAAATTTAATAAAAGAAACCAATGAGAATTAAGTCTCCTAGAAGACTATTGGGCAGTCTCCCAAAGGGTCCAATGAGCATTCAGAAGCCCCATGGCTTGCCTGATTTCTATTGGCCATGAGACAAAGGGGTCCAATGAGAGTTTAGTTTAATTATTTAATTACCTAAGCTCTCACAAAAGGGGAAAGGGGGACACATGTCAGAAGGCTATCACTTATGCTGCTTAATACCTATTGGCTTGACTTGGGGAGGTCCAATGAGGCAAAAGCCAGACCTAATTAGCAGCTAGGGCTCGCCCAAGAGAGAGAGGGGGCTGATTTTTGCTTGGCATTGACACACACACACTCACACTTGACCATGTGTGAAGGAAGAATACTCTATCTCCTCCCAAGCTTTAATGGAGAGCTCATCACCTACTCCAAGCTTGTGAGATAGAAGCCTACATCAACACTCTCTTGGCATGTGGATGCAAATCCAACCAAGAGCCAAGCTTCAATGCATGCTCATCTCCTGTCACGGGAACCGAATAACAGAGATAGACATCAAAACAGAGGAAGAAGTCTTTGTATTATTAGTGTTTGATACAACAGAGAAGCAAAATATATATGGGCGCACTCTGTTGTACGGAGCTCGAACCTCCCGACCACCCCCGAGCTTCAATTCGCTTGCATGCAGCGTCTCACTCGCACTCGCACTCTCACTCTCACTCTCACTCGCACTCGCACTCGCACTCGCAGAAGAAGAGATCGGTGAATGATCCCCAAACGCACCACCCATCGTGCTTTTATCCTTCTTTTCCTCGAAAAGCCTGCACGATTTTCGTACCAAGTATACCTGCGAAAATAATATAAGAACGTGATCGCTAAGCGATCCGTAAAGGTTAGATTTCTATCATGACACTTTGCACAGATCCTGTTTCACACATTGATTTCTGCATCGCCTACAAAATAGCCAAAAGAACATACTCGTGCAACCAATTCAACATGATAATCAAAGTAAAAAAACATAATTATATACCTTCATAATCTCAATTGTCATACTCTACCATGAAGAAACAATCCACTTCTTGGTTGATAGCAGGGAGAACTGTATGATGTTGTATGTCTGTCTGTCCCTGTGTACACTACACTGCTATTGTCTTGTGTTTGTTTTCATCATAACTTTTACAAACAAACTCAGAACAGAGCGATCCAGGTACTCAAAACGACGGGAATAGGTCTGGTCTACACGGCAGCGCGGACAGAATTGCAAAAAACATCTTTGTTTGGCTAAAAACGCAACGTTTAGGTTGCGACTTATAAAACCTCTATTTTTGGGTCTCCACTACTTTTACAACTTATTTTAAGCCTACCCATGCATTTTAAGCTAAAACACATAAATATAAAACATTGATATTAATAAAAATCTCAATTTTACTGTTCATAGACAAACTATTTGTTATTCATTAATCTTTATCAAATCCGTCTTTAGTGTATTATTTTTAAAAAAAAGAATATATGTTCTCTCTTAATATCTCAACTCATTCGTATAAGCTCTATTTAATAGACTATTCAACAATCTTTCAAATCGTACTAACGAAAGATATGCCCTGCTACATTCTTTTCGACTTTAAGAACTTCAAAGAATAGTCCTATTACATTCTCCCCTTATCAAAATTAACTCTGTCCTCAGAGTTGGTCTAAAGAGAGGAAAATTCTGTTTGCAAAACACTAAGATCAATCCATGATGCATCCTCTACTGGATAGTTCTGCCACTTAACCAAATTTTCCACAATGTCTCTATTTCTCAGATGTTTAAAACACCTATCTAGTACTAAGTCTGGTTCTACAGTCAATGGTCCGTCATCTTTCAACTTAGAGTTGTCCTCTAAAACATGATGCACATTAGGAGCATACTTTTTCAATAAACTCACATAGAATACATGATGCACTTTAACATGAGAAGGCAATTCCAATTTGTAACCTAATGAACCAATGCGCTTCAAAATTTTAAATGGACCAACAAATCGTGGAGACAATCTTCTATCATTTCCAAGAATCAAATGAGACTTCTCAGGAATAACCTTTAAAAAACCATATCATCAGTTTCATACTCCACAACACGATGTTTCTTGTCATAATACAGTTTATGTCTCTTTTGAGATTCTCTAATATTCCCCCTGATTTTGGCCAACTCGCTATCCATTTTCTCAAGCATCTCACGTGACAGTTCTACCTTATTCCTCGAATTAAGAAAATGAATAGGTGTAGGATAGTTATAGACATACATTGCCTCAAACGGAGTCATCCTAATAGATGAATGATATGAACTGTTATATGCAAATTCAACCACCAAAGGCAGATATTCATTCCAATTAGATTGGTTTTCATTGACATACATTTGTAACATATCTTCTAGAATACGATTCACTCTCTCCGTTTTCCCATCTGTTTGAGGATGAAAAGCAGTAGACATGCGTAACTGGGTACCTATAGAGTCAAAAGTCGCTCTCCAGAAATGAGAAGTGAACTTAGAATCTCTGTCAGACACTATGCTCTTGGGCATGCCATGCAAAGGAAATATCTCTTTCATAAACAAGTATGCAATGGTCAATGCAGTATAAGTTATTTTTACAGGAAAGAAGTGAGCTTGTGTTGTGAGTCTATCTACCACCAGAAAGATCGAATCATACCCTCCACGAGTAGTAGGAAGTCTAATGATAAAGTCCATGGATATACACTCCCACTTCTGTAAAGGAATGTCTAAGGGTTGAAGGTCACCAAGTATCCTCTTATGTTCAATCTTAACTTGTTGACATTGAAAGCATTCACGCACATAAATCTTAACATCCAATTTCATACGCGGAAAAAGAATGAACTTTTAATCTTTTCATGTGTCTTATTCAATCCAGGATGACCAGAAAAAGTTGAATTATGACACTCATGCAAAATTTGACTCTTGAAAGCAGAATTTGTAGGAATACACAAGCGGTCATAATAATACAGATTTTTCTTATACAAGTGATATCTGTTCTCATACCTCTCACCAATATTCTCACGCAAGAATTTCAAAATAGGCATATAAAAAGAATCATTTTCAACCTCAGCATGCATATCATCAATCAAATTGGATCGCACAACAGTCAACAAATTACCCATGGACGTACGACTCAATGCATCTGTAACTTTATTTTCTTTTTCACACAAATACTTCAAATCAAAGTCATACTCAGCCAGCAATTCAATCCATCTTCTTTGTCTGTTATTTAACAATGGCTGAGTGAAAATATACTTCAAGTTTTGATGATCAGTACGCAATTCAAATTTTACACCAAGCAAGAGATGACGCCAATGCTTCAATGCATGAACAACAGCAAGTAATTCTAGATCATGTGTTGCATAGTTCAATTCATGTCGTCTTAATTTCCTAAACTCATATGCAACCACTCTTCCTTCTTGTGTCAAAACACAACCTAATTGTTAACCACTAGAGTCACAGGACACAACAAATGGTTTGCCCATCTCAGGAACTTTTAAAACATAATTTTCCGCTATTTTATCCTTCAAGGTCTCAAAAGCAGTCTCACAGCTAGAAGTCACACAAAACCCTTGTCTTTCTTGGTCAATTCGGTCAAAAGACTTGCTATCTTAGAGAAATCTTTAATGTGTGCTCTCTCATATTGTGCTAGACCCATAAAGCTTCTTACATCTCTTACTAACATAGTCTTAACTTTGTCAAGGTCAATGTGAATCCCCTTTTTAGAAATCACTCTTCCCAAATACACAATCTGATCCTTTGCAAAAGAATACTTACTTGCTTTGGCATACAATTTATGTTCACGCAAAACCTCAAATGTTTTCTTTAAGTGCAATGCATTATCTTCTTCATTCGTAGAATACACAAAAATATTATCTAAGAATACCAGAATGAAGTCATCAAGATACGGGTGAAAAATATTATTCATTAAGCACATGAAAGTTGTTGGTGCATCAGTCAAACCAAAAGCAAGAACTCTAAATTCATAATGTCCATAACGTGTACGAAAAGAAATCTTTGGAATGTCCTCGACCTTAATGCGGATTTAATGGTAGCCAGAATGAAGATCAACCTTTGAAAATATTATAGCACCACTCAAATGACTAATCAATTCATCTATGTGAGGAAGAGGATATTTGTTCTTAATGGTCTTTTTGTTTAATCCCCTATAGTCGATGCATAACCTATATGTACCATCCTTTTTCTTTTGGAATAACACAGGACTACCCCAAGGAGATACACTAGGTTTAATGAAACCCTTTTTAAAAAGATCATCAAGTTGTATCTTGAGCTCTTTAAGCTCATCAATATTGAACATGTATGGAGATCTGGAATAAAGTGTCGCTCCTGGATATAGATCTATGGCATGGTCTACCGCTCTAGGCGGAGGTATACCAGGAAGATCGTCCGGAATACATCCTTAACTTCATGTAAGAGATCCTCTATAAATTCTCGATTTGTCTCTTTATGTTTATCCTTAGATTCTCTTTAATCTCATTAGCAAACACAAGCAACGTCTCACACTCTTATCTAAGTCACCTTATCAATTCCATTGTCAAAACTAGATTTAGAATCTCTTTCTTTCCACAAAGAGTGTGACTTATCATCATCAAATGATTAAAGATATATTTTTCTTTCTTAACAATCAATCAAAACATGATTTTCAATGATCTAATTGATACCAATGATAACATCATGCATATCAATGTTTATGTTATAGAAATCATCTTTATGATTTCGACTCTTCAAAGAAAAAAAAACAATTTTTCTACTAACTCTTTCGTGAAACTATTATTACCACTAGTTAAATCCACAAGTCTTTTAACTTCTCGATTTAATTTCAAGTTTAATTTCTCAATCAATTTAGACGATAAGAAGCAATGAATACTATCCAAATCAATTAAGAAATTCAAATTTTAATCTCAACTTCTACGCATAAATTCTATCTCACAGAAGCTTTCAAAAGACGTATCAAAGACATAAAACATCACAAAGAAGGGGTAGATGACTTACCTTTATCGTACGCATCGCCAAAAGTATCCAATTGAGCCATCTTGGTACGTATTGTCTTATCGATCACCTTGCTCGAGCATTCGAAAGTCTCGTGGTCGTGTTCTCGATATTGAAAGTATAATCCCAATCTTTGAGTTCTTCAATCCACGCTTCTAAATCTTCGCATATCTTTCTTATGCCATCAAACTCTTTAAGCTTAGCCTTCGTTAAGAATGATTTGGTTGTCGCTTCTCCCATATCGTCATCGTTTCTTTTGGTGGTACCCCAGTGCCACCACGATGATTATTGTTTCCAGGTGGATTAGCATGGTTTTCACCTTCATGTTGGCCATCAAGGTCTACATAGATATCAAGCTCTCGTGCTGCTTTGCCCCGCAGAGCCTCAACACACTCCCGATTTGCAATTTTCAGATCTTCTCATAGTCGCCGAATCAGGTCTTCTTGCTCCTTCATCCTCCTCTCGTATCCTTCCATGTCCAGAATCAACCGCTTGCTCTGATACCAATTGTCACGGGAACCGAATAACAGAGATAGACATCAAAACAGAGGAAGAAATCTTTGTATTGATAGTGTTTGATACAACAGAGAAGCAAAATATATATGGGCGCACTCCGTTGTACGGAGCTCGAACCTCCCGACCACCCCCGAGCTTCAATTCGCTTGCATGCAGCGTCTCACTCGCACTCGCACTCTCACTCTCACTCTCACTCGCACTCGCACTCGCACTCACACTCGCAGAAGAAGAGATCGGTGAATGATCCCCAAACGCACCACTCATCGTGCTTTTATCCTTCTTTTCCTCGAAAAGCCTGCACGATTTTCGTACCAAGTATACCTGCGAAAATAATATAAGAACGTGATCGCTAAGCGATCCGTAAAGGTTAGATTTCTATCATGACACTTTGCACAGATCCTGTTTCACACATTGATTTCTGCATCGCCTACAAAATAGCCAAAAGAACATACTCGTGCAACCAATTCAACATGATAATCAAAGTAAAAAAACATAATTATATACCTTCATAATCTCAATTGTCATACTCTACCATGAAGAAACAATCCACTTCTTGGTTGATAGCAGGGAGAACTGTATGATGTTGTATGTCTGTCTGTCCCTGTGTACACTACACTGCTACTGCCTTGTGTTTGTTTTCATCATAACTTTTACAAACAAACTCAGAACAGAGCAATCCAGGTACTCAAAACGACGGGAATAGATCTGGTCTACACGGCAACGCGGACAGAATTGCAAAAAACATCTCTGTTTGGCTAAAAACGCAACGTTTAGGTTGCGACTCATAAAACCTCTATTTTTGGGTCTCCACTACTTTTACAACGTATTTTAAGCCTACATGCATTTTAAGCTAAAACACATAAATATAAAACATTGATATTAATAAAAATCTCAATTTTACTGTTCATAGACAGACTATCTGTTATTCATTAATCTTTATCAAATCCGTCTTTAGTGTATTATTTTTAAAAAAATGAATATATGTTCTCTCTTAATATCTCAACTCATTCGTATAAGCTCTATTTAATAGACTATTCAACAATCTTTCAAATCGTACTAACGAAAGATATGCCCTGCTACATTCTTTTCGACTTTAAGAACTTCAAAGACTAATCCTATTACATCTCCTCTACCAAGCTAATTACTAAGCTAAGCTATGCTAATATGAGTGATTATGTGAGGAGATGTACATCTTTCTCGTAAGATACTCCTTCTTCCTCTCAATCTACTCTCATACCCTGCTAGCTCTCACCATCTTCGAAGGTGTGTGAGGTCTTGGGTCTGAGAACGGGGATAATTCAAGTTGTGTTTGATTAAGTGTTATGCTTGGTGTATGAAGTTTCCATCTTCATTGCACTAGCTAGTCTTGAAGGAACACAAAAAATTGTATTGTACAATGTCTCTCTTGATGGGAGAAACCATAATACAAAGCCTTTTGGAGGGGGGACCGGCTCCATGCAAATCCGGTCCTCAACTGTTGTCAATAGCTTAATTTCTCTCTCTTTTGAAAGTATTGTCGATGCTATCTAACTAGGTGTTATGCTTTTTGTTGCTCTCTCCACCCAAGCACTCTTGTAATTCTCATTAGGAATCTATTCTAATGAAATGCCCACTATGTTCATGCTAATTTCCGCTACACATAAGTTATTAGGCCATTAAATGTTACATGGCCAGCATTTTATACCACTTAAGAAGCACTCTGAACAACATGACCAACACTTTGAACCACTTGACCAACCCCCTGAACCACTTGGACAACACTTTGTACTACTTGACCACTGTGAACCATTTGACCAGCTCTTTGGACCATGTGACCAGCACTTTTAAGCACTTTGTACCACTAAGACAACACTTTGAACCACTTGACCACTTAACCAACACTTAACACCGAATCTAGTTGATAGTAGCAAAAAACTGCTGACTTGCAAAATTCTTCATAGTATATTTAGGTTTAGATACAAAAATAATAATCTTTACAAGGAGTTAGCTTTTTCAAAGCGTAAAGTTAGTTACTTAGAAGACTGCTCTAGCCATTGTTGCCGAGGTGGCCAGTTAGACTTGGTTGCATGAGTTGGCAATCTCGGTGCAATAATTTTTTGTTGAAGTGATTGTAGGATAAACTTTTAAGCACTTTGAAAGCATTTTGAAGCAATTTTAACCACTTTGAAGCACCTTCAAGCACTTGCAGGACTTTGCAAGTGATTGAAAGTGCTTCAAAGTGCTTTAATGTGCCTGCAAATGGTTCAAAGTGCGAGCTTGCAAGTGCATAAAAAATTAGGCACTTTTTAGCACTTGCAGGCATTTGTACGTGTTTATCAGTGCTTGGAAGTGCTTGCAGATGCTCTATCTATTTGAAAGGCACTTAGTAGCACTTGGAAGATCTTTTTAGCATTTTGAAGCACTTTCAACGACCTGCAAACTGTTGCAAGTGCTTGCAGGGTCTCAAAAGTGGTTAAAGGTGCTTAAAAGATCTTAAAAATTCTCTGAAGTGATTGTAGAAAGCACTTTCAAGTACTTTTTAGAAATTTTAACGACTTTGAAGCACCTTCAAACACTTGCAAGAGTTTTCAAGTGCTTCAAAGTGCTTAAATTTTTTGGCAGGTGGCTCAAACTGCTTGCACAAGTGCATTAAAGTTAGGCACTTTTAGCACTTGCAGACATTTGTAGGTGTATAAAAGTTCTTGGAAGTGCTTGCAAGTGGTTAAAAGTGTTTGCAAGTGCTAAATAGTCAAGAAATTCTAAGCAGTTTGCAAGCACTTTTGACCACTTTTATGCACCTTCAAGCACTTGTTGCAGGCATTTCCAGGTGTTTGCATGTGCTTAAAAGAGCCTATAGGTAGCTGAAAATGTTTGAAAGGTGAACACTTTCGACCACTTTTAGCACTTTCTAGAACTTTACATACTTTAAAGACAGAGAAGACTCGAGTACCTACGTGACTGACACCTCCTCCTTCATCCTTGCAGCATCATTGAGTCCAAAGGACTTGGAGAGTACCCTTGTAAGAGCTCCGATTTCAGTCTCCTTTTTGGCAATCGCAGTTGCATTTTCTGTTGGAGAGGCTTTCAGTTTCTCCACCTCCTCTCTGAGGCTCTCCACCTCTGCAGTGATGGGTACACAAGCTGCGGAGGTACCTTTGTTGCGCAACCATCAGTCCCGCTTTGCAGCCAAGATTTTCTTTATAGAGTTCACCTTCTCTTTTGCCTTCATTGTGTGTTGCTCAAGGTCATCGGCAAGATTCTCCACCCATGTTGTGTAGAGGGGATGAGAGGCTATCCACATGTGTCGTAGAGGGAGACTGGACTGAAAGGGAAAAGGGTAGACTGGCATGTGGTTCTCCTCCCAACCTCCCTACTTATAGCCCTTGTCCCTTACAAGTAGGTCCCCTTAACGTATGCCTGGCCCTCGGCTCCTAGCCGTACTGAGCCATTCAGTCCCTGGCCCTTGGCTTGCTTCCCAGTCCTACCATTACTCCCCCCTTGGAGAAGAGTTTTGGTCCGCGAAAACACAAGTGATGGTTTCTTCATAAGAACACTAATGTTTTCCACTGTGACATCCCTCATGGATATCTTGCTTTTAATCAATTGATATGTATCTTATGTTTTTTAGCTTGATCCATTGAAGAATTATTCATTTGAGCGGAACCTGGGTCAGTAGGAGGTTCAATGAAACCAAGAGTTACATCTTGATTTTCTACATTGTTGTCCATTTGCAACCATCTGATGGGACCGGTTCTTATCCAAACATAGTGTGTAGACTCCATTTAGAACGCTAATGAGCATGGTAAACGAGTTTTTTCACAACAAGGATGTACCTAAAAGAGTACCACTTTTTACTTTTCGTGAAAGTAACTTGCTGACCTAACTCATCATCCAAGTGTAATTCCTTGACTTGTTCTCAAATTTCATCAGTAAAGAACCCCACCATAACTAGTGTTCAAGGTTGAGAATCCGACTTATACATGAAGAGCTAAACCTAGTCGCAAACATGCTTTAGCTGATGGTAAGCAAATTCCAAGTAGAGCAATAAATGCTTACTAATTGGACCGTTCGGTGCTAACGTACGCACTTCGGATATCCTTCAACACAAGATTACACTTTGTAATCTGCCTATCCCCTTGGATATCTGACAATACTGAGGTGTGTTTCCTTCGGTTTAACAGACAGTCTTCCCAGATGACTGGTAAATGGGAATCACAATATTGTGTAACATTGTTGAGGCATCATCAATGTCTGGAATAACCATTGTGGTTAACTTGAAAAATCCACAAACACCCAAACCGAGCCATGAGGGCCTCTATTGGTGATTAGTAGACCCAAAAGTAATCTCATAGAGATACTGCACATAGAGTGCAAAATACTTCATAAAAAACAACTTGACGAATACGCATGCCATTCCAAATCGGCCTTTGCGAAATACTAGGGCCCATAACACCTAGTGTGCATGCATTTACGAAAAAACAAATCCGAACCTGTATATCCATGATCATCCTTGCCCATACTGATGGCAAATGTGATGCATCTAGCACACATTAAAGAGGAATATAAATAGTTCTGAAAAGAAACCAAATACTTTCAGTTGCAATCATTTGCAAGCCTTGCTGAAACATCTGAACCATAATAGAAGGTGAAACAATGATCACTTCTAAGTACAAACAATGAAACTTTTTCATTAACAACTCATAGCCTTTCTATATGTAAAACAACCATCTATAATGTTGTTTAGTAGCACTTGTATCTTAACAAGTCATTCTAAGTATCCGACAATTTCTGGCCACTTGAAATTGCTCTTGATACTTCGTGCCGAAAATGGTATAGAAAACAGATTGGACCAGCACCTAGGGACTTTGTCATGAAACATATTTGAAATCGTCAGCGCAAGTGTCAGTCTCAACTAAGGATGTCTGAAAAAAGAACATCCTACAAGTACAAGATGTACTTTTGTGTGGAGGTAACTGCAAACACTCTACGACGGGAGTGAGAGGGACCCTCATTAGCCTTGCTCCACACTGGCTAAACCGAACTCCTGGAGTCCCTAGACCAGGTTGTATCCCATGTGACAACATGTGCCAAATCGAATCCGCCAAGTGGGTGCATAACAGCATAATGTACATTGGACACTATGGCCCAAAATACTTGTTCCGACCTGCCCTTGGCATGGCCTTGGGGATTGAACTGAAAGTTCAGTTACCCGTATTCAAATGCACAGGACCACGTCTCCCACCTCTGAAAAAACCAAGCAACATTGCACTGGAAACCTTGGGTGTTGCCTTCGCAATCCAAACCCGTTGGGTAGAATCTACGTAGTCAACCCCCTGGTAAGACCCTTTGTACAAACTGCTCAACTAGCAAGTAACAGTAACCAACATAGTTAACCGTGTACACAATGATGAGAATCAACCTAAAAATTTGAATTTTTGGTAGATTTCAGAATTCTTTCCTTGAAAGTATAATGGGAATAGATCAAAATGTGATCCTCAATGCCTATGGGGTGATTTGGTAAGCACCCGCTGGGTCTTACCCCGAAAATTGTGGTACCATAGACACTCGTAGTGCTATAGAGAGAGCAAGTGATCCACAGAAGTGAGATGCCTAGCTCGTATGAATAGACATGATGTTTGTTGCCTCTAGACTTTGTGGTATAGATCAGCTAATGTGAGTTTAAGGTTTTCAAAAAATCAACTTGCGCGTCTCACTAGATACATGTAGTGTAAAAATGACACCCTAAACATCCGTAATGACAACATGCTTTCTTGTCCATTAATGTCGAGGTGTTCGATGTGTATTCCACTAGGCAGATCTGTTTGATCTGAAGAACAATCACCCAAGGAATGTCAATAGCTGGGTCGTACACGAGATCTAACAATGACTCTTAGCCACGTGCATGGCTCATAGCCCTGATGGCAATTAGTGTTCAATCAACAGATTGATAAAGACTAATTTAGATGGCGTCTTGCTCTATATCTAGCTGAGAGTTAGAGCACCTTGACTTCCAAACAAACATGTTCAAAAGCGTCGTAGAAAGTTTTCATTATTCTATGAGAGAAATAAGAAAGAGATAGAAACAGAGCATGCGGATCTGAGGAACTTTCCTTAAGTTATTACCTTGTATATACTGTGGTCATGCTCGTGTGCATCTCATGCGTAGCGTGCATCTTATCCTATAAGCATTCAACATTTTGGATGTATAACGCTCTCTTAGAGAGAGGTAACAGAAAACACAAGTCACATCTTGACCATCGAGCTTGTAGCGGTCGTGAGAGAAGAGGATGACTTAAATAAGGCACTTTGCCTCTGAAATAAGTCCTCTTCTTAGGTTCGTTTTAGTATTGCTGTGTGTTTACAGTAACCAAAAACCATGCTAAACAATCCATCACTTATCGTGTCCTTGACAGAGTTGCGAGTGTGATAGTGGAAGCGTAATTCATGAGGCGGTAGAATTGAATACACCCAACTAGCATGCCTTGCATGCTAAATTGTAAGCCCTCGTCGAGAGTGATGGCCGCAAACGTGAGAGCCTAAAGTGACTTGCTCGCTTCACGTAAAATTGTCAAAGCTTTGCACAACATACAATATTGTCCAAAATAAATGTGAAAACATGAAAACAAGCAAAACTTAAAATTTTATAACCTAGTCATCCCATTGTAACCAGTTATCTTGAAATTCTGAAGGAAAAACTCGCTGGAAGATGGTTCATAGCCATAACTGTTGTGCGAGAGAGATTTGACGTGTATATCATATACACCCTCTTTGCATGTAATGAAATAACACAATGATAAACTGACAAATTCCTCGAAGGTTGGATGCTCATAGCATAATCCGGACGAGAAAATATCAATGCAAGATGCCGAATTGGAAGCCTTGCTTCCCTTAACAACTTATGGAGTTCCTGAGAGCTCATAGTCAAAGGATATTTATGCTCGTACTTGCGTGGCTTGATTTTTTATCCTCTGGATTTGTAGATGGAGCCTTGCTCCCGTGATGTCGGTCACAATGTTGTCATACGCGAGATAGGTAAAGGAAAAGTAACCCCGAGTTGCACATTGCCACTTGGCATGCAGTCATTGCCAATTACGTTAGAAAACACGTTGGAGCACATTCACAGGCCTTGCCTGTACCAACATGTCACAGGCCTTGCTTGTACCTTTGGATCTAACATTTCCACGGAACCATGTTCGAGTAAAAATTCCAACCCAAAAGTGAAATGTTTACCATAACTGCAAACCGTTAATGGTAGAAGTCATTGGGCCAAAGACTGTGTTCTTAGCTATTGAACATAGCATATCCCATGCATGAAAAACATTCACAGCCAAATATGATTGAGCGGCTCGATGATTGAAAAGCGCAATGTATTCTCTAAACTTAATGACTAATGCGGGCAAAAACCGCCAAAAATAGCAGCTAATAGGCGTCGTTGCAGAATTGCATGGAAAGTGACCCAAAATGGTATATTGATGAAAAATGATGATTATCTATGCTTTTATGCTTATGCGAGTGATCCCACAAATTTAGGGATTTTCTTGACTCCGTTTGGGATTTTTCACATCAAAAATGAGTTGAAAATGGCCTAGTTTTGGTCCAGAGTGGCAAAATGGCCCAAAAATTGACACATCATATCATATTTCCATGGGGAAGAGAGAGAAGGAGGCTTTATATAGAAAAAACCTGCAATTCATCACTACTGTGTAATGGTTTCCATGGTTGCTCAATCTATGTGTATGGCAATCCCGCCTCTTCGCAATCTTGTATCTGAGCTTGTGAGGGAGTGAATTAGGGTTTCCCCTTATGAAATGGTGTGTGGGATTCACTTTAGAAGCTCATAAATCTTTGCAAAATAAAAAATTTGTCATCGTGAAGGTGGAAGCTCGAGCATTCCTTTCAACTGTTTGATGCTATGACTATGTAATTGCAGGCGAGGCTACATGATACCATGAAAGAGGTTTGGGTTTTGATTGATAATTATGCTTGTATGAGCATTGAGGTTTCATGGCTGAAACTTTAGTGTTTTCAAATGGTCTTTTAAAGTGAATTTGAATGTGATTTGGTGATCCTCTTATCATAATCTCAACTACGAAAACAAGCAATTTCCAAGCACGATAGGAAAGAGGGTTTGTGACTTTGTTGTCACAAACGCTCTTAGATTCTCTATCATCCTTAGAAAGAGGGGTGGTGATTCTCCACAAAGGCTTTTTCACAAAGTGTTTGTGACTCTCATCACGAACTCTCACAACCAGAGGTTTTGCACCTTCCGAGCTAGACCGCACACTTCCTGACACGGTGCCGGCCCACTGAGGATATTGTTCTATTTATCGAAAGTCGAGACAGAATTATCTCGTCTATGTGCGATTGTATTGAGTAGGATATCATATTGAAAGGAAAAAAGGATCGGCAATGATTTCACAGACAAGCCATACCTGTGTTGGCCCATATCCATTGCCGATGATCATTGAATCATGTTGATGTCCCTTTGCATGCCGAATTTTCCAAGGCGTGCTGACCATTTTTGTTGTCGATCAAATTGTACAGCCTTTGCATGCATGATGGCATGTTGCAGCTTCCCCGTGCGGCTGTCCTACCGTAGATCGTCGTTTTGGTATGGCCATGTAGCTTTGCACGGAAATTTATGACCACATGGTAGTGTGACAAGACCCTTGCGTGGCCCACGGGCACCCTAGGGTGCCCAATAGTGTGAGAAACAAAATAAAAAATAAAAAAAGATCAAATCTTCTGGTATGGTAGTGTGCCGCTGTCTACGCAAGAAAACTTCTTGAGAGGACGCATGGTGCGATATTTTTTGGGTTGAGCTGCTGTGAAGAATTCCACTACTTCGCCCAGGAAGAATCTGGCACGCTCAACACCGCCTGGTTTCGTGCACGTCAAAACCGTCCGCCTCCCTCATGCAAGGGTTACTGCACACATCGCTCGGCTTAGAACCCTTGATCACGTGCTTGGTCATGCAACTTGAGCCCGCCATGGAAGGGGCTACTCCCGCAGGGCTGCTCCTGCAGACCTCCGGCCCTATTCTCTTCCTCTTTCCAAGGGACCCTGCCCATGCCATGGCAACCTAGCTCGAAATAGAGAGAGAGAGAGAGAGAGAGAGAGAGAGAGAGAGAGAGAGAGAGAGAGAGAGAGAGAGAGAGAGAAAGCAAGCATACCATGCAAGGTTCCCCCTTCCTCCATACCCTCTCCCTCCCCTGAGCTCTGATACGAGTGAAAGGACAAAGGGTAGACTCGCATGTGCTTCTCCTCCCAGCCTCCCTACTTATAGCCCTTGGCCCTTACAAGTAGATCCCTTTAATGCATGTCCTGTTGAGCTTATATGTGAAGCTACTCAATATATGGCTTCTCTATATATGGCACTCAGGTCCCCTCTATATATACATCATCTCATGTGTGTATTCTACACACTTTGGGGTTCTATTTCTGTGCTCTCTCTCTCTCTCTCTCTCTCTCTCTCTCTCTCTCTCTCTCTCTCTCTCTCTCTCTCTCTCTCTCTCTCTCTCTCTCTCTCTCAACATGGTATCAGAGCAGGACGTTTTTGTTTTCTATTTTTCTCCTTTGCAGAAACTATCCAGACGAGGCACCGCAATCAATGTGGTCTACAACTTTGCAGAATTTGAGTTATCTTCCGCGGACTGCGTACATGCATGAAAAGAAACTTCGCTTTCTTTTTTTTTTCCTGATTGAAAACGATTTTGCAGAAACAGCTCTCATGAAGCATTGGAATCGATGTGGTGGACAATTTTCAAGTATCGTTGGCGGACTGCGTACATGTTTAAAAAGCAACTTTGTTTTTTTTTCCCCCCTCCTAATTGAGAACAATTTTGCAAAAATAGCCCGCGAAGGCACTTAAATTGATGTGGTCTATAACTTTGCAAAACAAAGTTTTTTCAAATTCTGCATTGATTTTGAGTTGTCGTTTGCGGACTTCGTACATGCCTGAAAAGCAACTTTCATTTTTTGTTTTTTTTTTTCCTAATTGAAAACAATTTTGCAGAAACTATTTGCTTGAGCCATCGAAATCGATGTGGTGTACAACTTTGCAGAAGAAACTTTCTCTAAATTTTGCACCGATTTTGGGTTATCGTTCTCGGACTGCGAATATGTTTGAAAAGCAAATTTTACTTTTTGCTTCTAATTTTCCTCATGATTGAAAACTTCTCAATTATATTTTCTCTTCATCAATCATATATTTGTTACAGATGTAACTTTGCTGCAAAAGCCAGTTACATATCGTTCCTATTCAGTCAAGTCATTGATGATCATCCAAATTCTATCGAGCTACTGTTGGTACGTAATCTTTTGTTATATGATATACTCGTTCATTGAATCTCGTATAATTATTCTTCTAGAGATATAGTTTATGTCGTTTTATTGATAATCTCTCGTTGATACCATAGTGATTTTGATGGTACCATGATTATGTTTTGTTAGTACTTTGGTCATGGTGATTTTCGTTGATACCATGATGATATTTCGTTGATACCATGGTTATTCTCAGTGATGCCATGATGATATTTTGTTGAATCCATGGTTATTCTCGGTGATACCATGATGTTGTTTCGTTGATACCATGGTTATTCTTGGTGATACCATGATGTTGTTTCGTTGATACCATGGTAATTCTCGATGATACCATGATGTTGTTTCTTTGATACAATGATTATTCTCGGTGATATCATGATGTTATTTCATTGATACCATGGTTATTTTCGGTGATACCGTGATGTTGTTTCGTTGATACAATGATTATTCTATGATGCTTTTCGTTGATACCATGATGGTTTACTTATTTTTATTGATACAATGATGATATTTTTTTAATACGTTGATGGTACTCATTGATATCACTACGTTGATAAATGTCATTTTATGTAGTATATACATATGTCATTTGCATCACGTAATCACATATCGTGTACTTTTACATTCACACTTTATGTACCATATATTGTCGTGCATGTATATGTCGTCAAAAGAGTGACGTCGCAAACCATCTCTTATGGCATTGTGAACGTAATTATTTCACTAACGATGCTAATAATTTTCATGACTATGTTTTTTGAGTCTATGATCTATGTAGGATTGATCAAAGAATTGATTTCATGAAGACAAAGTTGGTGACAATAAAAGATTTATGAAGACCTGTTTGGTGATGCCATATTGATGACAACATGAAGACATGTTTGGTGATGTGATATTGATGACAAGCTACACAGCAAATTCACGGAGACGCTTTTGATTGTGAGCTAATCGATAGCCTTTACACCACTTTATTGAACCTTTGTATTCATTATTGTATTTGATAGGATAGGAGTAATGTAACTCTCATAAAACATTCATTGTAAAAGGAGTGATGTAGCTCCTCATGAACATTTGTATATTCAATGGTTTTTATAATATAACGGTGGGTGTATATAGAGATGTGGGTTTTTTCCTTGATCCCCCAAGGGTTTTTTCATCTAGAGTTAGGGATCCTTATTTGAGCGGGGCTGTTGAGCTTATATGTGAAGCTACTCAATACATGGCTTCTCTATATATGGCACCGAGGTCCACTCTATATATACATCATCTCATGTGTGTATTCTACACACTTTGGGGTTCTATTTCTGTGCTCTCTCTCTCTCTCTCTCTCTCTCTCTCTCTCTTAACATGCCTGGCCCTCGGCTCCTAGCCGTACTGAGCCATTCAGTCCTTGGCCCTTGGCCTGCTGTCCGAAACTACCATTGTCCTAACATGGACGCAGCAGCATCGTCCACAAAATTCTCTATCAATCCTTCAAATGTGTGGGCTTCCTTCACGTCGTAATAGGACATGAACGTATGTATTTTCCGATTGAGCCCCCTTTTCTCGCTTTTAACATTGTCTAATACTTGATCCGTGACGAAAGCCCATGGAATCTTATGGCTATCGGGGTCTGCTTTGGCAGCATTGCAGTATTCATATGCGAACCCACTCGCAAACCTCGTCATGAGCTCGCCGTTGGAGAGGGTATCCCAGTAGACCTTATGATACAAAAGCATGCATACATCGGAAAGGTGGTCATGCACCTGGTGGAGGAATCTGCTGTGTGGTCGCTGTGTGGGGGTCTACTGTACTGTGGTGTTTGTAGCAGGGACCACCTACTATACCACCTATGTGCTCCAAGTCAGGTTTTTGCGCTTCCTTGAGGGAGTGTTCTTCTTGGGATTCATCTCTGTAGAGGGTGCTGCTGTAGCCTTTATGCTTTTTGTACCGGGGGAATGTGGGCAGTGTTAGGAAATATGACGTAACTAAATAGACATTTGAGTAGATTACTAATTAATGGGGAGAGATAGATTTCACACACAAGAAATTATAGAGTAGAGACAGAGAGATAGAGTACACACGATATACGTGGTTCACCCAATGTGGGCTACGTCCAAGGGAAAGGAGCCACTCAATGGCTTAGTACTTCAAAACAAGAAGTAGGTTACAAAGGGATTATACACTTTTGGAGCTCCCGCCTTGCTTCACTCTCACTACCTCACACCCACCTTGTTGCATCAACTTCACACTATGAAATGTGTGTAGAAATGGCCTCCTTTTGTAGGCCAAAAGGGTTGCCCTCTCTCATGAGAGGCAGCCATGTGTTGCCGCCCTTGTGTAGATAAGTTCAAATTGGACCCTCCAATCCCCCCATGTGTGGCAACCCTTGAGAAGACAAGTCCGCGTTTGAATTCGGCTATCGGCCATTGAATTCAGCCACCGGCCACCGGCCATTGACTACCGACCACGGCCAACCGGCCAACCAACTGGTCGTTTTTGGACCACTTTCCGTCCGCTGTTCGACCATAATATTCCGGCAGAAAGGAATATTCCGGCGAGTGATTTTTATTTCCGACGAGTGATTTTTCTTCACGCACGATGGCTCCATACTTAACAGGCAGAGCTCCACCATGGCTATGGTAGAGTGAGACGGGTGCAATGGGGGGCAGAGCGCGATGGCTACAACATGCAACGAGGGGAGCACGAGCAATGCGAGCAGCACGAGCTATGGGAGCAGAGCAAGAACACAGATTCAGGCGGGCATCCAAGTGACAAGCTAGTTGCATGAGAGGAAAGGAGAAAGAGGACAAGCTAGGGGTGTCTAGGCCATGATGACTGTAAGTTCAAAAAAAGGGGACCACTCCACCCCATAATGGCTCGCACGCATCTAGATGATAGGTACATAAATTATAGTGCATGAAAATTTAGAATTTCCCCTCCCTCTTTTCTCAAATTTGAAAAACGTTGAATTTCCCTCCACCTAGCTACTATTGGTGATACCACCAAAAGGACCAAAAAGTGGTACCACCTAAACATGCTTTCACCCTTTTTCATGACTGTAGCCATATTGATGACATTGGAAGCTTTGTATATGTTCTCTTGAATCCTCCCCAAATTGGTGGTGTATGCATGTGTAAGGGTTGAAACAAATGGTGTGTGGTGAGTGTGCTCTGTGTTGTGGTCTTGCCAAGTGTTCGAACATTGAGAGGTGTGTAGACACTAGTCTGCTAGTGTGTGTTGTATATTTTACAAGTGTTTTTGAGAGGACAAGGGCGTTGTGAATGCCCTGAGCTATAACAAGGTC
This sequence comes from Adiantum capillus-veneris, assembly GCF_014529385.1. Taxonomy (NCBI): domain Eukaryota; kingdom Viridiplantae; phylum Streptophyta; class Polypodiopsida; order Polypodiales; family Pteridaceae; genus Adiantum; species Adiantum capillus-veneris. The sequence continues at coordinate 42,960,719 of NC_140948.1, forward strand.
TTGTGTTCATCTATGATGGATGTGTTCCCCCATTCCCCCTTTCTAGCTTCTGGTGCCCCCACACAGAGCAGCACAATGATTGCTCCTAGATTGGTGTGAAGTTATAGTTTTTTGCATTGGAAAGCATGGCGATGCAAAGGTATGGAATAATTTCATAGGCAAGAAGAGTCCAGACGAGTGGATTGCAGATTTTGAATTGTATATGTTTATTAAAGAACTATGTGTTTAATCCTAAACATGTTTTGTGGGAGAATTATAAGTTTATTAAAGAACGTGTCTAATCCTCAACATGTTTTATATGAGAATTACAATCTTGGTGACGATGGGTCATTGAGATTGAGCTAGAAACCATTCTAGATTGTAGAGTTAGCCAACTTAGAAGTAGAACTCATGTTGAATTTTTTGTCAAGTGGGTACCTATCATGTAGAAGATGCCTCATGGGTTGATTTATATATATGTCTTGCATGTTGAACACCCCTTCTTCCAGCTCTAAGGTCAACGTTAATTTTGACAAGGAGAGAATGTAAGAGGACTTATCTTCAAATTTTTAGCAATTACGTTTATTTGAAAGAAGTTTTGGGTTTCTTGAGGTGTGTCCACAATCTAGGTCATTCTAATTATTTTCCTTGAGTTACAAATTTTGGTCCAAGGTTTACTTTGAGAGCCACTTTTTGAGGGTGCTAATATGATATTTTGGAAATGTGATTTATGTAGGAAACACAACCCTAAACATGAGAAAAAGGAATGGTTCTTTGAGTATTTTTAGATTCCATCGTTTTGATGCTTGTTAAAGCCCTTATATATATTAGGGAAAAAGTGAAAAATGCATGTTTAGTTTACATCGTTCTTATAGAAATTGCCAACTTGTAAACCTTCATTTGTTGGTTCGATAATCCAGGCTAGATGTGTCTCTTTTGTATCACACAACTATCAAAGAGCGTGACGAGGAAAAAAATTCCATGTGAGACGAGCTTGGACAGATTTGGACCCGATGAAGAGCTATAAGCCGTTGAAGATGGTTAAAAAAGTAATATGTATGGGATTTTATTAGTGTTATTTTGTGATTGTGTGCTCCTACGATGCCTCTTTTCAACTCTATTTTGACTTTTCTTTACTAAAGACTAGAGTCAGCTACAAAAATAGCCACTTTTGGGCTATCATTGGCACATGCTACATGATTGTGATTGTGAGTGCAATGGTGATTGTGATTGCGTGTATGTGTTGGGATATTGGGATTGGGAGTGAGAGTGAGTGAAATGTGATTGAGAGTGAGATAGGTCGGGGGTGGTCGAGACGTTATGATAGGAGGTAGATTCTCAGCTTGTCCTATCTATTCTGCGTATATATTTTCTCACATTTTTAATTTTCAACCCGTGTCTTGTCACAAAGACTAGTGACATCCACTATGTTGTGTATTCGCCTTGTGCTTGGGATACACAAGGAAATTTCCATTGATGGTAAGATAGGATAGTTTCTCTCAATGTGGTGGACATGCATGCGTGTACACATGAGAGAGAGAGAGAGAGAGAGAGAGAGAGAGAGAGAAATATATAGAAGCAAGAAAGTTTCACAAAAAAATATGTGAGATAGAGAGAGTTTTAAACCATATTCTTAGACTTTGCGAGAGGCCTTACCCGATTTTTCTTTTCACGCAAATGGCAGAAGGCAGCATCCAAACTATGCTCTCAAGCATTTGTCACTCCCACATTACAATTTGGGTACGAGAAAAAGTGACTATGAGGTGGATCCACACGTTGGGAGGCCATTGGTTGCTATGGCGATTTGCAGTGGGATAGATTGAGTCATGAGCAATGTGAATCTCAACTCATTGCTCACGCAAAATAGGATAAGGTAATTATCAGCGGTTCAACTTCAACTTGATTTGCAATTACAGCGCCACGTGCGGACATGTCCCGAAAGCCTTTTAAGTTGGATGGTTGACCTGTCACCAGTTTCCGATCGCGACAACGTCGGAGAAATGTTCAACAGGAGGTTCTCGACGACAACGTCGGAGAAATGTTCAACAGGAGGTTCTCGACGAGAGCGAGAGCGAGAGAGAGAGAGAGAAACTACGTGCTGCACGTAGCCGTGAGAAGCACGTAAGTGATTATGCATTAGCAACGTTGAGCATGCATGCATATTGCAGAGATCAGCTGTGCAAAGACTCGTTCTTGAGGGCCAGCTCGATCTCCTCGACCACTACATATATCGACTTTGGACACGGGGACTCCAGCCAACTATAAGCTGAGCACTTTAGATCAAATCGCGCTCTAGCTACTCCCTAAATATCAGAGAGCTGCGCTTGCTGATCAGCTCTACAAAGTTAATATTGCCATTCTACCCACTGCTTCGGCTGATCTGCATCTGCTCCTGGTAGATATAATTTGCCATGGCCGGACGTCCTGTGAATACTCTAGTCATTAGGCTCCTGCTTGTTAGCTTGACCATCGGCATATTGGGAAGCGTCGACGCCGGCCGCAGCTTGCAAGGCAGCAGCGGCCCGCTGCAGTATAGTTTCTACAAGAGCAGCTGCCCCGGCGCTGAGTCTATCGTGCGGCAGGTGGTGGGCAACGCAGTCTCCCAGGAGGCCCGCATGGCCGGCTCACTGCTGCGATTGCATTTCCACGATTGCTTTGTGCAGGGGTGCGATGGGTCGTTGCTGCTCAAGAGCATCCCGGGCGTGCTGGAAGGCGAACAGGAGGCCCGCCCCAACGACAACTCCGTGCGGGGCTTCGAGGTGATAGACGACATCAAGGCCGCGTTGGAGAAGGAGTGCCCGGGAGTCGTCTCCTGCGCCGACATCCTGGCCATGGCCGCGCGCGACTCCGTGGCGGTGGTAAGTTTTAGTTGAATCTGTTGCTCGCTTCAAATTGTTCTGCTTGCATCTGCTTCCGCTTATGTATAATCTGAATCCTCATATGTTTACTCTACTAATATTCCAAAGTGTAAGTGCTAATGATCTCACTCTGTCTGCATTGCAGAGCGGCGGCCCATCCTATCGTGTTCTGCTCGGCCGGCGTGACAGCCTCACCGCCAGCCGCTCCCTCGCCAACCAGAACCTGCCCGGATTCAACTTCAATGTCAGCGACCTCGTCGCCAACTTCGCCAACGTCGGCCTCTCCCCCAAGGACATGGTGGTGCTCTCTGGCGGCCACACCATCGGCAAAGCCAATTGCAACACCTTCGCTGCACGGTTGACCCCCAACACCGACGACCCCACCGCCCTCGAGTCCAACTACCGCGAGTCGCTTGTGCCTCAGTGCCCTACCGGTGCGAATGCTGCCTTTGTGGACCTCGACGTCGCCTCCCCCACTCTCTTTGACAATGGCTTCACCACCGCCATGATCAAGATGGGCAATATCGCCCCCCTCACCGGCTCCACGCAAGGAGAGGTACGCACCCAATGCGGCTTCGTCAACAGCAGCTAGCCAGTTCTTACAAGCTAGACTTTCTCCCTACAACGTTGCCTAACAGCTATGATCACTCATTGAGAGGATCGACAGAAGCTAAAAGTATACATAAAATTTCTAAATATCGAAAAAGGAAAATGGTTCGTTTAGCCCCTTGAAAAAAAAAATATTCACAACATTTTAGTGCCCACATAACATTCAACTGTATATAGAATGTAGAATTCAATTAGCTTGAAAAGTGTTGCTTTCGTCGTTGTTGAGGTGGTCTAGTTTTGTCAAACAAGTGTGCTTTGACTGGTGTAGGAGATTGCTCCATAATCAATTTTCTATTTAACGTCTTTTGTATACCATAGTAAACTTTCAATTAGCTTGAGAAGTATTGGTTTCTTTGTTATAGAGGTAGTTTAGTCTTATCAAACAAGAGTGCTTTGACCAGTTTGTAAAGCAGATTATTCCATGATCCATTCAATTTATGAGACTATAACAGTGACTATTCGATTGTGAAAGAAGAAGATTCAATTTTATAAATGAAACCAAACATTTTTCTTTTTTATTGATATTCTTAGCCTCCATTTTTTCCACTATAATTTCAGACTACTATTCTCATTGATCTACAGTGTCGTGATCACTATGGGCAACATTGCTCCACTCACTCGCTCGATGCCTATCGAGTTATACAATACCCAATGTATTTATATCAACAACAACTTGCTAGAATTGTTCCCTACAAGGTCGGCCCAATGTTATGAATACTCATTGAGCTGATTAAGGAAGTCAAAGTATACATGAATTTCCTAAATATCGAGAAAGGAAATTCATTCTTTCGGCCCCTTGAATTTGGTGAATACATAATATTCACTAATTTAAACCTACGCACTGGAGTGTATAGGTGTGCGAGAAAATTGGTGTGTGTGCAGAGAGGGATAAAGAGGTGTTATGTGTGTGGTTGAGAATTAGGAGGAAATTAAGCTGATTGGGACCTCCATTGGAACGCAATAAGCTATGCTTTTGTGTGTGACTCTATGCTTGGCTATGCTCAAACGAGTGTTTTCAATGAATTTTTGTTACTCAGTGTTTTCTTGGAGAGGATATGGGTGTTGTGATTCCACCTAATCTATGGAGATGTGTGTGTGTGTGTTGTCAGGCGCGTCCCTATTGACGGTGATCGGGCACTTACCACCAGCCATTAGCTAGCTGATTGGTGACCTCTGTTGAAGTGCTAGTTTGCATGTCGTGGGTACCTATCTACTAGGCATGTTCAACCTTGGGAGGCTAAGCATGTGGTGTGGTTCAGGAGACTTGAATACTCCAAGCACACTGGCAGCCTTGGATGCAATTGAAGCTTCCATGCAGGGGGTCTCAAAAATTGTCCTGATCTTGGAAACAATCCCAGAAAGAAGTAGCAAGTAACTCCATCCTCAACTCAGGGAGGCATGCCAAAATGGGCAGATAGTCCTCCTCAATAAGAACATACGAAGCTACATCAAAACCATGGTGCCACTCTCAAAAATAAAATCTAACTATTGGGATGGCGATTGGGCTCATTAAAACGACCTTGGTAGCCATCTTAAGAGTCTCCAACTCAACTTGGTAGTATCCTTACATAAGAAGCTGGATGTCAATGATCTTTTCCACCTCTGCTAGAAGGTGGAAATGGACTACGTTGTGTACCTCACCCCAACTGGGTCAATTTCCAATGATCTTGCAGATAATAGAGGTTGCCTAAAGGAGCTCCATCTCTACTACAAGGCTTGCTTTCTCTACTTGCGACAGAGCAAATTAGATGGTGGGCTCGGCGGGGTCACGCAAGGGGGATTCATCTTAGTCCATCCAAGAGCATTCATTTGTGTCTACTACTGCTGGTGAGCGAGGTGCAAACACGACCTTGGCTACTACAGAACCCTTTCTCACAAGAGAAACCGAACGAGGACAAGGGAGGACGACACACTGAGAAACAAGAAAGTTCTTTTTCGGGGGGGGAGGGGTGGCGAGTGAGGCAGAGGTTGGTGGCGGGCATGCGAGCAACAACCAAAACCAAACCAAGAGCATTAGGGAAAATTTGGACTCTCAACGGGGCCCTATAAGGAGGTTTGACAATCGATCTAATTTAATCAATAGTTTAATCAATCTAATCCCTGATAAAGTGTGTGGAACGCACAACACAACCATCAACGAAAAATTTAAAAATGTCCGATTGTGATCAAACATCGTACATATGTACATCCAAGACAACACCAAGTCATCTATTGACGAGTGGCATATCTACGGATCAAAAAGCACAAGGCGTGCCGTGCTAAGATGAAGAGGGCATAAGTATGCATCTCTCCACTCTTAGGTGACTCAATCCAATCCCTGATGAAGTGTGGAACTTACAACACAAACGTCAGCGGCCAACTTAACAATCTCAGATGCAAGCCAAATATCGTATTTATCTACATCCAAGACAACACCAAGTCATCTAGTGTTGAACAATGACATATCTTTGGAGTTCGAAACACAAGAGTAAGTAGTGCATCACACAAAGAAGAAGAAGGCATAGACTATGCATCTCTCCATTCTCTGTTTGACAAACAGAACTCCTGTGTGTACATTAAACAAACAACAATTTGAGTTGATCTAAATTTGAGCAACCTATAGATAACTCTGAAGTGAGAGGTGTAGCATCATGCCTACGACACACCACGAGTTGACCACAAAACCCTAAACTCAGCCCTGTGGTGAGAGAAGAAAGTTGCACCACATGAGTGAGAATCAAGTCTGTCCTAAAACCCTTCTCTACAGTGAGCCAAGTGGCTGCACAACAGGAGGAAAGGGATTAATTTCTACACACTTCTGGACTGAGCCAAATGGCTACACACCACGAAGTGTCCTATAACCTACAAGCCAACTCTGTGGTGAGAGTTAAAACAACTACACCACACGAATCTGGCACAACACACAAAAACAAATTAGAAAAGAGCAGTACAAGTTGAAAGCATTACCTCAAGCTCTAGATGTCTTAAAACTCTTCTCAAACTTTGGCACTCCTTTCAATCAAAATTGGCTCAAGCTCTAGAACTGCTTTTGATCCAAGCCAACGACGATACCTTATATAAGATATTTTTTTATTGAAAGAATCTTTTATCGAAAGATCTTTCGATACAAAATTCTTTCGATCAAAAAGAAAATAAGATGAATATTTAGTGAATACGGGATTTTGGCGTATCATATGGTGTTTTATACGTATAATTTTTTTGGTACAAGCATATAAATGTAATGCAGATACTTATACTTAGAAATACATATGTACATTATGGAAAAATATTCTCATGCATCTTAAAGTGAAGAATCAATCTCTTAGCACTCGTTCCACTAGGTATGTGCCACAACACAACAACATGTTGCATTTGATTATTTGGTGATTGAAGAAATGTACAGTCCAATGTAGACTTTTCTCACGCCACACTAATATTTGAAGCTATCATTAGTGTAATACGAGTATTAAAAGCTCAAAAATAATGTTTCAATTTTAAAATCTAGATAACAAAATCTTGCAAATATTAAATCCCAGATTATGTGAACGGGACCAAACAACATTAGATTTTAGGGTTACTTTGTGTTCCCCATTCACCCAAAGATTAGGGTTCAAAGCATCTTTTAGAAGATTAGCATGGAAACAAGGTCATACCCAGCAAAACAATGAGGTAGGACTACATTCCCCATTGCAGCACGGGGATCTAGTTGGAATGCAAAGGGCAAAGCCAGCGTCCATGGCATCAAATCTCTATGTAGCGGTTCCCACTTGTCATGTTGAAACCTAGCAGGTCCTCATATGTCTCTCTTTCTCTCTAATTTTATTAAGCATGCTAATTTAGGTTAATAAAATGGGCGTGAGTACTCTAATGATCAAATATCTATGATTGTTTTGTCCATTTCTTAATGAAAAATATCAAATGCTTTATAGTTGTTTTCAATAAAATAGAAAGAAGTACTAAAATTTGATTATTTTTGCTCCAAAGTATTGCACGATAATGCTAGAGGTAGATGACGGGTACTTATAACCTCTCTCTCACCTGCACACACACATAGATATCCACCTTCACACGTTTTCTTTTGTGGTTGTTTGTAGAGTTTTGGTTGCAAGTGGAGATAGCGTTTTGTGTTTACGTAGTGAGAGAGTGCTCCCGCTAGTGTAGAGTTCTTCAATTGCACAAGAGCTCCTTTATTGTGCTCCTTGCTCATCATTTCTTCACAGAAAGAGAGAATACGCAATACAAAATATGGAATGAAGATAATCTAGAATGAAGTTGTTGGGGCAAAATGTGTGTGGTGTTTAGGAGAAGAGTGTGAGCCTCTTCTATTTCATGCACGGTTGTCCACACCGGGCGGGCTGTGTGTCCTACTTGTGGGCTGTCATTCATGAGAAGTGGCTAGATTTTTTTGGGCAAGCTAATCTATTCAATTTATCATCATTTCATGTCTAAATCCCATTTTTGGGTCTAATTTTTTTAAAAAAATATCATGTTCTAAAAGCATGGGGCGGTAGTGGTAGCGGTAATCATAGTAGTATTACACATGGTTGTCTAGCCAAAGATGGTTGGTGTTTGGGAGTGATCAATGCAATTCTATGGGTGACTGCAGGTGCAGGACAGAGTGCTAAAGCAGGTGTGAAGACCCTTGGGAGGAAAATGACTAAGAACATGTATGCATGATGTGGTTTTTTAGGCCAAGAAAGGCTCCAATGGCGGCCAAGCTAGTTGGTAGGGTGAGGTGCCCAAAGTCCTGAAATTGTGCCGAAAAATGTGGTGTTCAAGGTATTCTAGATGGCTCCTCAAAACAGAGCTACGATGTGAAAGATATCAAAGTTCAAATATGGAAGGCTTTGCAGATCCTCAACAGACAAGGAAAGTGCATATATATGGTCATAGATAATGTCAATGGATAGCTATGATGTGCTCAAGTTGTGGTGCATGCCAACCTGTCTGGACCCACAATTGGAGCTTAGATGGGCATGTTATGGCCGGTTGAAGATTTGTCAGGGACTAGTTATGTGGTATTTTGTTTTCCTCCGTAGACGTGCTGTATGGAGCTCTTTCAACTTGCCAGAGATTTAAGAAGTAGTATGCATTGGGTGGAGTAGGCAAGATTTGACCCCAAGGCATCCACTAGGAAATATGTAAGGTAGCATGTGCGAACAAGATAAGGGATTTATGACTAGGCAGAATAATAGAAAAATGTACTTACATAAAGGGTTTTTTAATTGAGAAAGTAAAACGTTTCATACATAAGGGCTTTTTTTTTTTACAAAGAGGCATACATAAGGGGTACATATACTAATTGAAAATATATAGGTAAGGGATCATTTAAATACCTCTTGTTTCACGTGCTATATGCAATTTTTACATAGTGGAATCCTAGGGATTCCACGGTGCATCAATAAGAGATATGGGGGGTTTAGATATTGACGGTTGAAGTTAGGAGTGTTTGCAGAGGGGATGGTGTCAAATGGCTTTCAATGTTTTTGGGATGTGAGGTGCGAGGCCATCAAAGAGTCAAAGTGTTGTGAGACTTTGAAGGCTCAAACTGAGCAAGGTGAGGGTTCAAGCAGGCTTTTTGGAAGGCCAATTTGACACTAGAGCAAGGACTAAGACGAGTTCAGAGTCGGGAGGGAAAAGTTTTTCAACACCACCCCAGTGGGGAACGTCCATGAGTCACCACGTGGCTTTCAAATAGGCCCACATGTGGTGGAACAGGCATCCCACTTATGCTATTTATAGTCTAATAAAGGCCAGAGAAAACAAGGGTTCCAGTGAGCCTAAGGAGAAGGACAAGGTCCAAAAGTCTCCTAAGGCCAATTCCAATAACAACAAAGCTAAGGAGAACGGAGTTTACAAAGGCAAAAACAAACTCTCTCCTGAAGAGCTTGAGTGTTATCGCAAGGATAACCGTTGTTTCAAGTGTGGGGACCAAGGGCATTTGTACCGCGCTTGTCCCCAAAAGACCACCTGCCATGAGCCTCTTAGAGCTACCTTGGATGAAATCCAAGAAGAGGAATCTCACCACAAAGACTTTCCTCTATGCCATGCTTGGGGAAAGGTAAGAGAACATGATGCTTTTATTCTCTTTGACCCTGGTTCTACTCACAATCTCATATCCACAGAGTTGGCCACCAAGCTAGGCATCCAAACCTATGAGATGGGAGATGTCCTACCCGCAGACGGTGCTTTCAAGGGGCAAGAATCTTTAGTCACTCCCTTAATTGGGAAATTGAGGCTCCATGTCCAAAGCTATGTGGACAAAGAGGACTTCTTTATCTCTCCTCTCAAGCATGAGGATGTAATCCTAGGGGCACCATGGTTTGACCACATGGCTGCCAATGTTAAATTCCTTGAAAGGAGAATCTACTTTTGGTTCAGGGAAAAAGATATGTACATAGATGCCAAAGAAATGGATAACACCATACCCATTGTAAATACACAAGCTTTCAATAAGTTAGTAAAGAGCTCTATTTTCGTGTACATGATTTTCGTTAAAGATTCTGAAAATGATTCTAATGCTTTAGCAAAAGAAAATATAAACAATCACAAGGAATTAGAGTTATTTAATTTTCTCAAGGGGTTTCAAGATGTCTTTATTGAAGACATCCCTTGTGAACTACCTCCTAAACGATGCAATTGAACTTCTTCCAAGAAGTTCACCACCTAATAAACCTCCTTATAGAGTTTCTCAAGCTCAACAAGAGGAGATTATGCAGCAAGTGTATGAGTTAGTTGAGAAGGGCATGGTTAGGCCTAGCGCATCTCCATTTTGCTCACCGGTATTACTAGTGCAAAAGAAAGACGGTACATATCCTACGTGTGTCGACTATAGAGCACTAAATACGATCACTATCAAGAATAGGTTTCCCATTCTAGGGGTAGAAGAACTATTTGATAAGCTACAAAGATTGACCTACTTCAGTAGAATTGACCTAACAAGTGGCTACCATCAAATAAGGATAGTTGATCAAGACATTGTAAAGACAGCATTTCGCACTACGTTTGGTCTTTACAAATACATTGTCATGCTTTTTGGCTTGACCAATGCACCAACCACATTCAATCACTTGATGGAGAAGCTATTCAGGCCTCACCGAACCTTTACTGGAGTGTTCTTTGATGATATTATCATCTACTCTAATTCACTTGACGGACACAAGCAACACCTCCACGTAATATTTCAAGTCTTAGGAGAGAATAAACTTTATGTTAATCGAAAGAAAAGCGAGTTTTTCTTACAAGAGATTCAGTATTTAGGTCACATTATCTCTCAAGATGGCATCCAAATGGATCCATCAAAGTTAGAGGTAATAAAAGGATGGCCTAAACCAAGGAATCCTCATGAACTACGAAGCTTTATAAGTATGTGTGCATACTATAGGCGCTTCATAGAAATGTTCTCACAAATTGCACGACCATTAAATGACCTAACATGTATGTGTTCATACTATAGACGCTTCATAGAAAAGTTCTCACAAATTGAAAGACCATTAAATGACCTAACAAAGAAACATGTTAGGTATACATGGTCTGCCAAGGAGAACAATGCTTTTCAAAATCTTATCTCTCAACCTGTGCTTACGTTGCCGGATCTCTCAAAGCCATTTGAGGTCCAATGTGATGCTTGTGGTGATTTCCTTGGAGTTGTTTTGCTCCAAGAAGGGCATGACCCTGTTGAGAAATCTCTAGGTACATATGAAAAGGAACTCCTTGCAGTTCTACATGCCTTAGACTCATGGAAGCATTATTTATTGGGTACTCATTTCATTCTGCGGATAGATCATCAAAGTCTTAAGTACTTCATGACTCAGACCAAGCTCTCCGACAAAACCAATGAGGTGGGAAATTTTTCTTTTGCAATTTCATTTTCATATTGGTCACATTGTTGGAAAGCATAATCAAGTAGTCGATGCACTCTCAAGACGGCTGAGAGTGAATGTAGTTTCCATACCAACTCACAATGATCTATCTTCTATGATCGACGAGTATGCTATTGATCCTAATTTTCGAGACGTGATTTCAGCCCTTGCATTAGGGAAGGAAGAGGAACCATTTACTTTAGAAGATGGTTATCTTCTCTATGGCAATAGACTATGTCTTACTAGCTCACTACCAGAGAAAGTAATGTATGAATCTCATGCTCCTCCTTATGAAGGGCATAGAGTAATTTAGTCTACCCTAAAACGGATTGAAACATATTTCTATTGGCCTACCATGAAAGCAAACATACAATAGTATGTTTCTAAATTTCTGGTATGCCAAAAGACAAAGTTTGATAGAGGGAAGCAACCTAGATTGCTTCAACCTTTGCCAATCCCTAATTCACAATGGGAGAGCATATCCATGGATTTTATCTTTTGATTGCCTAAGTCTATCCATGTGAATACGGGAATATGGACGATAGTAGACAGGTTCAGTAAACAAGCTCATTTTATACCTAACAAAAATACTATCAAATCCCATCAAATGGCAAGCCGCTTCATTTCACAAATCTGCAAGTACCATGGCTTGCCAATGTCCATAGTGTCGGATAGAGATCCTAGAATGACCAATAATTTTTGTAAGGGTCTCTTTGAGAATTTAGGGACAAGGCTAAATTTCTCTTCGGCCTATCACCCGCAAACGGATGGCCAAAGTAAAATAGCTAACCTAGCAATTCTTGATCTACTAAAAGCCTATGTAACAGAAGTAGATCAAAGGTCCTAATAGGAGAAGTACTCACCCTTAGTGGAGTATGCCTACAATAACAATGTACGTACTTCCACGAGAAAATCACCTTTCGAGGTAATGGAGGGAAGATCAAAAATTCCCCTTCTACTTAAGGTACACGAGAAGATCTTCGCTACAGACGAGTATAGCCGAGACCTACATGAATATTTTGTTGGAATTAGGGTTGCAGAGAAACACACACAGCTTGGAGAAGACGAAGGAAGCTCAAGGCACACAATAGAGAGTGTGTTACTTAGTGTGCAATGGAAAGATAGATAGCCCTAGAGTGATGGGCGTATATACAATGCTCGGGGGAAAAAACCTCCTAAAGAGGGAAAAAATGCCCCGACGGTCCTAGTGTGTTCACAGACATCACTACCACATGTATATGGTAACAAATCCCTCCTGGAGTGATGCGGTGAACGAGAGCTAGCACATGAGTAAAGGGAAGTGCCATGCCCTGAGGACATGATCAGTCCAGAAAGGGGAGTAAGCCCAAAGCTTTGCGGAGAGCTTCAAGCTTCTCACGAGACAATGCCTTTGTGAAAAGATCTGCAAGGTTGTCTTGTGTTGGCACATAAGCCAAGCTGATCTCTCCTGTTGAGAGCCTCTCCCTGACATAGTGTTAATGCACCTCAATGTGCTTTGTGCGAGCATGAAAAACTGGGTTCCTCGCAACTGCCAATGCGCTCTTACTGTCAGTGTAGATAATGTTGGCAGTGTCCTGTCTAACACCCAAATCAGCCATAAGGTGTCTGAGCCATACATACTCAACTGTAGCTGTGAAGACTGACCTGTACTCAGCCTCACAACTCGAAGTGGCCATAGTAGGTTGCTTCTTGCTCAACCATGATATACACGAACTGCCAAGCATGAAATAAACACCACTTGTGGACACTCGCGTGTCAAAACAACCAGCGCAATCTGAGTCCGAAAAATCACGTAAGTTTGGCGGCAATGATCCCCCCTTGGGATAAAACAAGCCAAGATGTAAAGTGCCACTAAGGTAGCAGAAAATCCTCTTGATAGCCTGCCAATGCTTAGACCCTAGGCTATGCATAAATCTGCTGACCTGTGAGACTGCAAACTGACATCAGCAGGATCACCAGCATCATGTAGACTCAACTTCAAACCTATTTCCATGGGAGTGGCAATAGGTTTGGAATTCTCAAGTCCAAACTTACATAACAATGTCGTTATGGAAGTTTTTTGACACAAGGCAATACCACCATCACACTGCTTAAACTGTATACCCAAATAATGATGCAACAGCCCCAAATCTATCATCTTGAAAGTAGCATTCAAATCAGCCTTAAATTCAGCAATATGTCTCTCATTTGGTCCAGTGATCAGCAAATCATCAACATAAAGAACCACAATGAGAAGTACATCACCCTCATGCTTTACATACAATGTGCTTTCTGTTGGACTGTTATGAAAGCCTTGTTTGACCAAATGAGTGTCAGCTTTCTCATACCAGGCACGAGGCGATCGCTTCAACCCATACAAAGCCATGTTACATTTGCACACTTTGTCCTCTTGTCCTTTTATGACAAAACCGCGAGGCTGCGTTACATAAACTTCCTGAAATATGTCACCATTCAATAAAGCAGTAACAATGTCTGATTGATGTACATCCCAACCAAAATGAGATGCCAATGCACATAGAAAACGCACAGTAGTCATACGACAAGTGGGAGCAAAAGTCTCTTCATAATCTATGTCTTTTTGTTGTGCATAACCCTTTGCAACAAGTCGAGCCTTATGGCGATCGATCTCACCATCCGGCTTGCGTTTCAACTTGTAAACCCACTTCATACCAATGGCCTTTTTGCCAGGAGGCAAATCACATAAAGTCCATGTGTCATTTTCTATAAGTGCATCATATTATGATTGCATGGCAGCTATCCAATTTTCTGAATTTTGTGCTTCATCAAAAGTCAGAGGCTCCTCAACATCATGTAAGCTAGACACAGCCAAAGCATAACAATCTGATGCATAAGATGCATGGCGAGAGCCTGAACGAGTACGACTAGACAAAGGTGCATCCAATTTATTGTCATGCAAAGTGTGCACCAGCCATTTTGGCATACCTCTAGCCTGCTCATTTTCAGCCCTTTCCTCATCAAGTACATCATGTACATCTACATCAGTAATAGGCTGATCTAGAACATTTTCAGAAACCCCCATAGGCTGTACATTTTCCTTATTGGAACTTACATTCGTATTTCCACCACTGAAAAGAGGCAACAATGTAACAAGACTTGATTTTGAGGTTTTTTAGTAATAAATTTTGTTTTCTAGGAAGTTTTGGTCGTTTTAAAGTTAGTCCACTGTGTAGAAGGATGTGTGGATTGTTTTCGTTCGATAAAATTTTTTGATCCGGAAGGCACTTTCTGGGGCATTTTTGAAGGTGTTAACGTGGGATTTTGAAAAAGTGATGTATGAAGCGATTGAAGCCTGCGTTATAAGGAACAACTTTGGTTCTTTGAGTCTTTAGAGATTTTGATGTTTTGATGCTCGTTGAGGGCCAAAGATTAATAAAGAAGTTGGATTTGCTGTTTTTGCATCGTTTTTGTAGAAAAGGCTGTTTTGCAGGTTGATTTTTAGCAAATCAGAGCAGGCTATGGAAATTTTCCATCACATAGCCGTCGAAGAGCGCAGCGAGGGCAACAAGATTGTGTGAGACGGACTTGGGTTGTTTTGGCTCCGTTTGGGAGTTATGTTCAGTTGAAGACAACTGAAAAATTTGTGGATATGTTTTTACCTTGTTTTTACCTTCGCGATCACGTTTTTACCTTGTTCTAGCAGGTATATTGGCGCGCAAGTCGAGTCGACCGAACGCCAAAAATAGAAAAGCGCCTATTTTGAGAGGTCGCAGGCTTTTGGAGGAAGAATCAGAATAGAAGGATGGGTGGTGCGTTTTGGGAGGATTCACCGTTCTCTCTTCTGCGAGTGGGAGTGGGAGTGCGAGTGCGAGTGAGACACTGCATGCAAGTGAATTGAAGCTCGGGGGTGGCCGGGAGGTTCGAGCTCCATACAACGGAGTGCGCCCATATATTTTGCTCCTCTGTTGTATCAAACACTATCAATACAAAGATTTCTTCCTCTGTTTTGTTGTCTATCTCTATTATTCGGTTCATGTGACAAACAAAGTGTCATAAATGTCCTGTGAGCTTACATTACTGTCTCTAGTACATGACAACAAGGGCTGAACAGAATCTTCCACAAACACTACATCCCGAGAAACCAGAATACATTTTATTTGTGGATGATACAACCTGTAACCTTTGCTTTCAGCACTATAACCAACAAAAATACATTTGACAGTCTTATCATCCAATTTTTTGCGCTGCACTTGTGGCACCAAAGCACATGACAAACATCCAAAAACACGCATGTGCTCAATAGAAGGTTTTCTATCATGCCATGCTTCATATGGAGCAATAGATTGCAAATATTTTGTAGGACACCTGTTAAGTACATAAGTGGCACACATAATGGCCTCAAGCCAAAAAGAATGCGGCAAAGCTTGACTTTTGACCATACATCGTGCCATTTCCGTCAGTGACCTGCTTTTCCTCTCAGCAACACCGTTTTGCTGAGGTGTATAAGGCACTGTACATTGGTGTTTTATCCCATGACTAGCCAGAAATGCATTAAATTCATGAGACATATACTCCCCCCCCTCGATCGGAACGGAGGGTGCCCATAGTACATTTCGAGACATTTTCAGCCATAGCCAGAAATTGTTTGAAGCACATAAAAACTTCGGACTTCACTTTAAGCGGAAATACCCATGCATGCCTGGAGTAATCATCAATGAAAGTCACGAAGTACAGGTAATTTCCCAAGGACGGAGTTTGCATGGGCCCACAAAAATCACTATGCGCAAGCTGCAACCTGCATGTGGCCCGAAGTGAACCATCCTTTGGAAATTTATAACGCTGCATCTTACCCAAAATACAGCCTTCACAAACATGTTTGACAGGTGCTTCAAGAGGCGGCAAAGAAGCAACCATATCAGATTTCTGTAAACGTAGAAAACTAGCAAAATTCAGATGACCAAAACGTGCATGCCAAAGTTTTGCATCTGAAATAGCCCTTGAATCTGCAACAGCATTTGCAAAAAATTTTCCACACTTGTCATACAAAGTGAGCTTATACAGCCCATGGCACAAAAGGCCAAATGCAACATCACCAAAACTGAGATCATGAACTGTACATCTATCATCCATAAATTTGACTACAAGTCCAAGTCTAGCAAGTGCGGATACAGACAAGAGATTCTTCTTGATCCTAGGTACATAAAGTGCATCAACAAGTGTGAAGGAACTGCCATTAGCACCAGTGAGCACAATCTTTCCAACTCCTTGAACTGGATAAGAGGCGTTGTTGGCACAAGTGACTGAATTCCCATGAGGGACTAACTCAAGAGAGGTAAACAATTCACGATGTGAGGTAATGTGCTTTGTAGCACCACTATCAAAATACCACACATGTGAATCTGCAACAACTGACAAGCATGCATCATGGACAGCAGGATTGTAAGTGCACTCTGCGCTAAATGCCCATTCTGCATCAACATCAACGTTACAGTCTCCTTTCAGAGAAGACTCAACAATGGCTGCATTTGTAGTGGAACCAGCATTTGGAGTGGAACCACCCTCTTTCTTCTTAGCCTCTTTGGCCTTCAACTTAGGACACGACTTGATCAAGTGATCATTGGATTTACAATAATGGCAACACATCTTCTTTTTGCCATTATCACCAGAATTGCAGACGAAGTGCTGCCAGCAGAAGCATTAGGAACATAATTTTTGCCACTCGCAGAAGAACCATAAGAAGTGGCTGCATTACTGTTACCACCCTTTCTTTGAGAAGCAATAAAAGCCTATTCAACTGCACGCTGCCTAGTCCTGTTTTTTCTAGAAAGTGACTCTTGCAACAGCAATGTGCATAATGCATCAAACTTGACAACTTCAGGATTTCCTTGGGTCATAAGTCTCTAAGTACTAGCAAAAGTCTCGTAGGAATCTGGTAAGGCATCAAGAACAGTCTACACAAGAGAACTGTCTGAAATGACTTCACCTGCAGAAATAAGTTGGTCATTGATATCCTTGACACTAGCAAGGAAAGTGTCCATGTCATCTTCCTCCTGCATAATCTTCGACTCTATCTCTTTACGCAGCAAAGCAATTTTAGCCTCATTGCGGCTTGCATAAAGAGATGGAGTCGAAGATTATGCAGGAGGAAGATGACATGGACACTTTCCTGCTAAAATATCCCAAGCCTGTTTTGCAGATTTTGCTGAACGGATGTGAGGAACAATGGTGCGCTTCACAGAAAACGCAATCAATGCATGAGCATGCGCATCCTTAACATCCCAACGAGCTTGTTCTACCATAGGCAAAACAACTGTAACAGCTGAAATCCTTGCAGCAAGACCTGCAACATCCTCAACATCGCCTACATCATCAGAACCAGGACGTACATCAATGCCCTGCACAATGTTCCAGACACCCTTTGACACAAGAACATGTTTCATCATATAAGCCCGCATAGGGTAGTTGTCCCCATCCAACCTGTCCTCAACAGCAAACATCTTGAACACATCCGTGTTGTTGTTGTCAGCCGTGGTGAATGTTGCACCTGATGTGAAAACTGCCCGAAAATAGGAGAAACGGAGCAGGAACAACTTGTGCTATATAGCACAAACCGTAGAAGACTATAAGGCACCTGTAATGCAGAAAATGAAACTGACAGAAATTCTGCACAAAATGACGAAATAGCCTCTGCAGTACTGCCCGTAGGGGAAACGGAGGCCGAAATGAGCCCAAATCAAAATTCTGAGCAGACCAAGCTCTTCGAGCTCACCCAAAATTTATGTCGACCTACGAACGCTTGCCAAAGCTCACTAAATCAAAGAAAGTGAGCAGGCGTGTGCTGGAGCAGCTGGCGACTAAGCCCGGGAGGACGTGACCTGCTCTAATACCAATTGTTAGAATTAGGGTTGGAGAGAAACACACACATCTTGGAGAAGACGAAGGAAGCTCAAGGCACACAATAGAGAGTGTGTTACTTAGTGTGCAATGGAAAGATAGATAGCCCTAGAGTGATGGGCGTATATACAATGCTCGGGGGAAAAAACCTCCTAAAGAGGGAAAAAATGCCCCGGCGGTCCTAGTGTGTTCACACACATCACTACCACATGTATATGGTTACATAATTTCAAAAGATTAAGGATGCTATCCCTATCTCACAGCAAAGGCAAAAGGCTACTGCTCATAAGCACAAAAGAGCCCAAGACTTTATAGAAAATGATTAGGTCTTACTTAAATTTCCCAAGTCTTGATTAAGGCACACGACGGGCAAGAATCCTATGGGACACCAAAAGTACTATGCTAAGTTAGCAAAAAGGTACTATGTTCCCTTCCAGATTCTTAGACGAATCAATGAGTTGGCCTATCAACTCAATTTACCCAGCCATTGGCTCATACACAATGCTTTCCATGTGAGCCTACTAAAGCTTTACAAAGGAGATCCACCTCAAGAACCAACTATTGAAGACCTGCCGGAGATCAAGGACGAAGAAGAGGTGCTGCAGCCTGAGTCCATTCTCCGACATGAAGACAATGTATTAAGAGGTGGTAAGACTATCCGATGATATCTTATTAAGTTTAAGAATTATCCTTTTTAAGATGCTAGATGGATGCAAGGCATAAAATTAAAGGATAAACTAAACCTTGTCAATGCTTACAATGCCTTCCTAGAGTAAGAAAATGTACAAATGTTTAAAAATGAACAAAGTTTTTGTCTTTTAATACTCTCGTTTTCTTTATTGAGCACAAATGTTAAGTAGTATGCATGCTTAGATCAAGTTTGTGGAGAGGACGTCTCCCAAACACCAAGTAGAGCTTGTTAATCTACTATGGAAGATTGATGAACTATTGTGCAGACATGCTTGCCGCAGTCTTAGGCTCTCGAGCACCAAATGGATTAGTCATCCATTCTGGAATGATGTCGTAGGGTAAGATAGGGATCCTCTACCCGCTAGAAAAAGGACTAATGAATAGGCTTTATCTTCTCTACCCCATAGTCAAGGACGACTATGATTTCAAGTGAGAGGTAATTTCATAATAACTAATATCTAATTATCCTAAATGATTTTCTCATGTTAAACTCATCATTAACTATGGGGAAGTGCCAGGGGAGAAAAAGCTAGAATATTGGTTAAGCTGGTAGACAGGCCACAATAGGAATCCAAAGGAGGGAAAATAGGAATCCAAAAGGGAGGCCATCTGCAAAAGAACAATGTGCAACAATGGGCTTTAAAGACCCTAAGTTTCATCCCTTAAGACTTCCAAAATGCTAAGGTTCCAAAATTCAAAGGTTGTGTCCAAAAACCCGGGGCGGTCACTTATCAAAAGCTTCCTATATCACGTGTGTTCAAGAGGTTATTAATAATACCTCAATATACATTCTATATTTACACTACGTGCCTATTTAAAAAACCCCACCCCCCTCTGTATGTATACATTTTGATCTTTTAATAATCCTCTCTGGTTAACTCATGTGATAGCATACACATTCTAAAAAGTGACCGCCCCAGGTGTCCAAAGGTCAAAGCTTAGGGAAAATTGGATGCCTTGTGTGTGTACAAAAAGTCTTTAATGAGTCCTACATAGGAGGGGGCAAGCCCTGGAAGTAGAGGATGAGAGAGAAACACACACACACACTCACAAGCTTCCTTTACACAAAGGGAATGAGGGACACATGGCAGCTCCCTAGCCCAAATGCCCACAAGGTGTACTCAAATCCTATTGAATGGCTATGGAGGTGGACCGATGAGAATTAGCCTAGAGTAAAACTATTTTAATTAATTTAAAAACATTTAATAAAAGAACCAATAAGAATTAAGCTCTCTAGAAGACTATTGGACAGTCTCCGAAGGGGTCCAATGAGTATTGAGCAGCCCAATGGCTCGCCTGATTCCTATTGGCCACGAGACAAAGGGGTCCAATGAGAGTTTAGTTTCATTAATTAATTACCTAAAGCTCTCAAAAAAGGGGAAAGGGGGATACATGTCAGAAGGTTATCACTTATGTTGCTTAATTTTCATTGGCTAAGCTAGGAAAGGTCCAATGGGGTGTGAGCATGAGTAAAATGCAAGAGGGGTCAACCAAGAGAGAGAGGGGGACTGAATTTGTCAAGTTAATTACACACACACACACACTCACACAAGCTCATGTGTGAAGCAAGAAGAGACTCTCTCTCCTTCTCAAGATCTAATGGAAAGCTTATCACCTACTCCAAGCTTGTGAGAAGGGAGGCCTACACCAACAACTCTTGGCTTTGTGATGCAAATCCAACCAAGAGCCAAGCTTCAATGCATGCTCATCTCCTCTACCATGCTAATTACTAAGCTATGATATGCTAGTATGAGTGATTATGTGAGGAGATGTACATCTTTCTCGATCGTAAGACTACTCCTTCTTCCTCTCAATCTACTCTCATACCCCACTAGATCTCACCATCTTTGAAGTTGTGTGAGGTCTTGGGTCTGAGACCGTGAGGGAATTGATGTTGTGTTTTATAAGTTTTTTTCTTAGTTCTTGAATCTTCCATCTTCATAACACTAGGGGGACCGGCTCCATGTAAATCGGGTCCTCAACTGTTGTCAATAGCTTAATTTCTCTCTTTTTTGAATTATTGTTCATGCTATCTAACTAGGTGTTATGCTTTTTGTTGCTCACTCCACCCAAGCACTCTTGTTATGCTCATTAGGAATCTATTCTAATGAAATGCTCACTATGTTCATGCTATTTTCTGCTACACACAAGTTACTAGCTAGGCCATTAAATGTTACATCACATGCAAGTACCTCACTTTATAGGATAGCAGCTAGGGTCATAAAAAGGAGTTCAACACTGGTGAAAGATGTCATATCAAGCGCATTACTTTTCTAGTGATAGTGACAATTTCACCAAAATAGTTTTCATAGAAATTTTCAAAAATAAGGAAAAAGGCTTTTTCTACGTAACATTAGCCTTCTTCCTATTGGATGAGGAACTAGAGCTAAAAGGCCAAAAAATGAGTCCATTTATTTCCTAATGGCTTGATCTCACTTAGTGGGTGCCCATTGGCCTCCCCCCAAATCATTTATGAGAGAGAGATCATACATTGGAGAACTAGTGATCGACCTCGCTAGTGCTTTCGGATGTAGGAGAGGATGAATTTGAGGGGAAGGGCCGGGGAAGGAGAGAGAGAGAGAGAGAGAGAGAGAGAGAGAGAGAGAGAGAGAGAGAGAGAGAGAGAGAGAGAGAGAGAAAGAAATGGAACACAATGCTTGTGAATTCCCAAGGGGCACTAGCGACATTGCTAGCGCTCCCTTGGCTTAAGGGAGGAGAGTGAGATGAAAAGTCAAGCCAGAGGGGACAACCCTTCCCAAAATTCCAACTAAGATGCCAGATGGACCAAGTGAAATCTAAAGTTGTAAAGGCTCCTCTATAAAAGGATTTTTTAAAGTAATTTTAAGGGCTTTTTGAGTCGTTTTGCACTGTATAGAGAGAGAATTTTTTACGGATGTGTGTGCATGTCAAACCCTTGAATTCTTTTGGCTGATAGCATGTTTAGGAGGTACCAAAAAGGAATGTCTTGGACACTCCTTTAGGTGGTACCAAAAAGGAGTATCTTGGACACGCCTTTGGAAGTAGATAAAATGGGTGGTGCGTTATTCATTTTCATATTATATAAAGGAGAGATAAAATCTTTTCTGGTTGGAATTTAGGCGGGCTGGAAATTTCATTTCACTTTAATACTTAAGCTTAAAGTAGCAAACTGCTTGCGCATTTAAATTCCCTCTCGCCCACCACTCCTCTGGGATCTCTACAGCACAACCTCAATGGCTCCCTCCACCTCTTGTGCCCATCTCTCTCTCTCTCTCTCTCAGTCCTCCATAGCCACTAGAGGTGCTTGTGGGCACAACAAAAAGTCATATAACCATCTCCTCATTGCCAGCCATATTCAATACCTCTCTCTCTCTCTCTCTCTCTCTCTCTCTCTCTCTCTCTCTCTCTCTCTCTCTCTCTCTCTCTCTCTCTCTCTCTCTCTCTCTCTCTCTATGAGTACCATGGCACTGTTTTGACTGTCTTCATTGTTGTATCATTAGCATCCTCGCACATTCCACATGGAATCACATAATACTCATAATGGTAGTACAAACCCCCTTTACCTTCCTCCATTATTTGCTACATAGCATATCCCAAGGGATCTTCTGCCGAGTCTACAAAACTACTAACATGCAAAACAGAGGGAACAAAGAAACGTGAAAAAAGGGATGGGACGAGTGCAAGAGGGTGGTGACATTGATAAGCAGGAGGCAAAGAAAATTTGTAGGAAAATTGCTAAGTCTTGGTGTAATCAAACAAACGGGCTTGACGAGGGTCTTCAATGGAGCATTCTACAACAACTTTGCAATCATTTAACCTTCTCAGTGTTGCAACTCACATCGGAGATAGTTGGGAGGCTGATTATCTCTAACACTTGTCATACCGAGCAATAATGATGTTGCAAAGGCAGTAGGAATTTATCGAAGAAATGTCACGGAACCCAGTTTCCGGCTGCAAACTGATATGGAGGAGGGGTCACTTCCCTTAGACACGTGTCAACGTCAACACCATAGGACCAGTACCTTAATCGTGTTTCAATTTTGGTCAATGGAAACCCGCATCACCCTAAACAAGAAATATGTCATTTGAAAGAGAATCAGCAAGAGGGCACATGTGGTGCGTCGAGTGCATCTCCTCAATTTACCTCAGGTACATCAGCAAGAACATCTTCAAAATGTGTCACAATGCTTCACTTAGTAATTTTGGGTGTTTGCAAAAGCTTTGAAGTGCTTTATAAGTGTCTCGAAGTGCATCATTTAGAGCCTGCAAATGCTTGAAAGCACCAAAAAAGTGCATCTCAGTGTGATTCAAAGCACCAAAAAGTTCTTCAAAGTATTTCAGAGCGCTTCCAAAGTGCACTAAAGTGATTCTTGGTGCTTGAAAGTGCCACAAAGTAATAAGGAGTGCTTCAGAGTTCTTTCTAAACTCTAAAGTTCTTTCGATTGCTGCAAAGTGCCACAAAGTGCCCCAGAGCGTTCTTAAATAGCACTGAAGTGCTTTCAAGTGCTTCATAGTGCTTGAAACTGCCATAAAGTGCTTCATAGTGCTTGAAAGTACCACAAAGTGCTTTGAAGTTCCACAAAGTACTTGAAAGTGCTTTTAAAGTGCCACCAAGTAGTTTAGAGTGCTTCCAAAGTAGTTCAAAGTGCACCAAAGTGCTGGTAAAGTGGTTCCGAGTGCTTGAGAGTGTTATCAAGTGCCTCAGAGTGCTCTTAAAGTGCACTGAAGTGATTCAGAGTGCTTTCAAGTTCCCCAAAGTGCTTTACAGTGCTGCAGAGTGCTTTAAAGGGAACGAAAGTGCATGGCAGGTTTCTTGAAAGTGCCACAAAGTGCTTCAAAGTGCTTTCAAGTTTCTCAAAGCCCTTTAAAGTGCTGTAGAGTGCTTAAAAGGACACCAAAGTGCCCCAAAGTGCTTCAGAGTGTTCTCCAAGTGCACTGAAGTGATTCACTAGTGGATAGAAGTTGAACAGTACAAAAGATTGAATTAGCTAGAAATAGATACCACTCTTCACTAACTCCCACTTCTCAACCAACCCCATGTCACTTTGGCTCAAAAGGTGGAGAAATGACATACCTACTTTTGTAAAAATACACCCCGAGGTGGTAGTAGGTAAGTGGTGCAATTAGATTTCAGTACTTTATAATATTTCTTAATGTCTTTTGTGTGGCAGAGGGATTTGTACATGCGGCTCCAGGAGGCTCATCCTAACATTACGATGTCCCTTAGGTGCTTGAGGGTCCGAAGTCATACTTCATATGCAAGTTGAAGGACCGCAATCTTCAGCTGCTATTTTAAATACCATGTTCAACTTGTTTACTTGAAGGAAGGCTTAAATAAGATGTGCCATGGAAGACCTGCAGGTGTCTTGTGTGCAGTCCAAGTGGTGGAATAGTGTAGTGCACAGCATCAAAAGCCACTTTTTCATCCTTGACAGAAGTGTGGGAGTCTGTATTGTGTCCAAAGCCAAATGATAGTGCTTTTCACCGCATCAAATGTCTTTTGGGAACATGCACTGATTGCGGGATTAAAGGGCTCTTGTTGTGTTCTGTCAAAGAGAGTGATGTTATCTCTAGGATGATTGTCAAGCTTTTTGACAAGGTTCCTACACAGGAAAAGGATGAAGAAGGTCTAGCTAAATGTCAAAAGACCTCGTTGCTCAGTAGCTAAGTTTGATGAGTTTCATTTCTGTGCTTCGAGGGAAACTAGGAAAGTTCATCAAACACAACTACTTGTAGAGGTGGCATGCTCAATAGTTCAAGGAGTGTTTGGCCAATTTTCCTGACAATGTAATGCTGTCTATAGTGGATTTTGCAGAGAATTACTCCTTCAAGGTGCAGAATGAGATCCATTCAATTCATTGGTATTCATCTCAGGTCACAATCTTTGTTCACATTTCATACTTACGTGATGTGCTTGGCTCTATACAAAAGTCGACTCACTTCTACATCTCTGATCACAAGACACATGGGCCACTTTGTTTGTGCAACACTGTTTTATTTTGCATAATAAATGGCTGAAAAGAAACGCTATAGTGTCAAGCGACATTCAATGTGGATGGATGATACTACGTCACAATTCAAAGCAAGGTGGCCATTCTATTTTGTTGCATGATTCCTCAAAATGAGAGGTGTCAAAATGACACACAATTTCTTTGCTTCAAGTCATGGTAAGGGTGAACATGACGAGGCTGGTGCATGTTGAGAGAGAAAGAGAGAGCACAGAAATAGAATGCCAAAGTGTGTAGAATACACACATGAGATAATGTATATATAGAGGGGACCTGGGTTCTATATATAGAGAAGCCATATATTGAGTAGCTTCACATATAAGATCAACACCCCTGCTCAAATAAGTGTCCCTAACTGTGGATGAAAAAACCCTTGGGGGATCAATGGAAAAACCCACAGCTCTATATACGCCCACCGTTATATTATAAAAATCATTGAATGCACAAATTTTCATGAGGAGCTACATCACTCCTTTTATAATGAATATTTTATGACAAGCTACATCACTCCTTTTACAATGAATGTTTTATGAGGAGTTACATCCCTCCTATCCTGTCAAATACAATAATGAATACATAGATTCGATAAAGAGGTGTGAAGGCTATCGATTAGGTTGTGATCAAAAGTGTCTCCGTGAATCTGCTCTATAGCTTGTCATCAATATGGCATCACCAAACATGTCTTCATAAATCTTTTATTGTCACCAAGTTTGTCTTCATGAAATCAATTCTTTGATCAATCCTACATAGATCATAGCATCATTAGTGAAATAATTACATTCACAATGCAGTAAGAGATGGTTTGTGATGCCACTCTTTTGAAAAATATATACTCATGAGAACATATGTGTACATAAAGTATGAACGTAAAAGTACAAGATGCGTGATGACGTGATGCAAATGACATGTGTATATACTACATAAAACGACATTTATCAGCGTAGCGATATCAATGAATATCATCAAAGTAAAACATCATCATTGTATCAATAAAAAGCAATAAATCATCATGGTATCAACGAAAAGCATCATGGTATCACCAAAAATAATCATTGTATCAACGAAACAACATCATGGTATCACCGCGAATAACCATGGTATCAACGAGAGAACATCATGGTATCACTGAGAATAATCCTTGTATCGACAAAAAAACATCATGGTATCACCGAGAATAACCATGAATCAACGAAACAACATCATGGTATCACCGAAAATAACCATGGTATCAACAAAACAACATCATGGTATCACTGAGAATAACCATGGTATCAACAAAACAACATCATGGTATCAACGAAATATCATCATGGTATCACCGAGAATAACCATAGTATCAATGAAATACCATCATGGTATCAACTAACATCACCATGACCAAAGTACTAACAAAACATCATCAGGTACCATAAAAATCACTATGGTGTCAACGAGAGATTATCAATAAAATGACGTAAACTATATCTCTAGAAGAATAATTATATCAGAATCAATGAACGAATATATCATATAACAAAAGATCATATACCATCAGTAGCTCGACCGAATTTGTACGATCATCAACGGCTTGACTAAATCAGAACGATATTCTTGACAGATATCCATGAACATATCTATAGATATTTGATATCTGGAAATGTAGGTATCCAAGAGAAAATCATTAGTAAATATCTCAGTACGTATTAGACAGCTTGAAATAGTATAGACTTTTGAGAACATATATCTATAACACTAATTCGATTTGTAACTCTTTTCTGCAGCAAAGTTACGTCAGTAACAAATTTATGATTGATGAAAACAAAAATATAATTGATAAATTTTCAATTAGGAGAAAAATCAAAAGCAAAAAGGAAAATTTTATTTTCAGACGTGTATGCAATTTGCGAACGATAACTCAAAATTACTGTAGAATTTGAAAGAAGTTTCTTTTGCAAAGTTATAGACCAAATTGATTCCGGGGGCTCGCACGAACCATTTCTGCAAAATAGTTTTCAATTAGGAGAAAAATCAAAAATAAAAAACAAAAATTGCTTTTCAGGCATGTACGCAGTTTGCGAACGATAACTCAAAATCAGTGCAGAATTTGGAAAAAGTTTCTTCTGCAAAGTTGTAGAACACATCAATTCGGTTCTTGTCGCGAGTTGTTCCTACAAAAGCGTTTGCCATTAGGAAAAAAATTGAAATCAGAAAGCAGGAGTTACTTTTCAGACATGTACGCAGTACACGACGATAACTCAAAATCGGTGCAAAATTTGAAAAAAGTTCTTCTGCAAAGTTGTAGACCAATGCCTCTTGCGGGCTATTTCTGTAATGTCATTTTCAATCAGGAAAAAAATCAAAAACAAAAACGTCCTGCTCTGATACCATGTTGAGAGAGAAAGAGAGAGCACAAAAATAGAACCCCAAAATGTGTAGAATACACACATGAGATGATGTATATATAGAGGGGACCTAGGTACTATATATAGAGAAGCCATATATTGAGTAGCTCAGTGCAATGGGCAAAAGAGCCCTCACACACAAGTAGTTGAAATTTGATGAGTGGGTGCTCCATAACGCTTCAAGTGTTGTTGCATTTCTCAATGCAACTGTCAGAAATCAATGCCCTCGGACAAGCAAGAAAGTCGATCGTGCTTTTTGGGAGTTCAAGCTACAATTAGACAGATATGCATGGATTAAGGGATATACTGCTCTCTTACTTTTGTGGTGCGTGTATCAAAGGTCAATGGAGGATATGTGCCAACAAAGATCATGTGCAGGGGTGGATATACTTGCAAATACAACCCACAACTACGGATGAAAGCAATGGAGAGCCAGGATGAGGATGAATATGCCCCCATGTATGCTGGCCACCACAATGACCTGAGCGATACCTAAATGGTTGGCGGAACTTTGTAGTGACTATAGAGTAGGCAGGTTCATACTTCTATGTCCTCAAATGCACCAACACAAAGCGCCTTGCTGGAACAGAGGAAAGGATCAATGGCACAACATCATAACGAAAAATTCGTATGTGGTTGAGGGCCAATTCTATGACAAGGTAAATGACCGATATGATACTTATGTCCTTTTGCACAACAAGCCCACTGCTCTAATCTACTCCTATCTAGTGCAATGCATCAGGTTTTCATGTCCCCAAGGTATAATATGTCAAATGACATATTCGAGAAAATCTATAACAACATGCCCCCATAGGAGAACTTGTAAGATTTATCTCAGTAAATTTGACTTGCGGACTTGGCCAACAATTTTAACAGTAGCTAGCACTTTTATAAATTTAAAAAAGGAGGCAGGGAACTGTATTGAAGAGAGTCAGGAAGGATTACATCAAAGCTGGGGGGGGGGGATCACGTGACTACTTCCCCCTAAAATTACAGCTAAATACCCTTGCTGAATATCTAGCACTTTTCACACTAGAGTGATAAAGGATGTCTTTTAGAACACTTGAAATCACTTGAGAGCGCTTGACCAGTTGAACAACACTTTATTGGCCCCCTAAAACACTTAAAACCTCTTTTGAGCACTCTAATAGCCCCTTGAACCACTTGACCAGCTCTTTGGCCCACTTAGGACCACCTGACCAGCACTTTTAAGCACTTTATACTACTTGACAAGCACCATGAACCACTTGACCAGAACTTTGAACCACTCGAAGAACACTTTTAACCAATTGACAAGCACATTAAACCACTCGAACACCACTTTTAACCAATTGACCATCCCCCTAAACCACTTGGACAACACTTTGTTCCACTTGATCACCATTTACTTGCCCCTTGAACCACATGACCAGCTCTTTGGACCACTTGACCAACATTTTGAAGCACTTTATACCACTTGACAAGCCCCTTGACCCACTTGACCACCCCCTCAACCACTTGGCCAGCATTTTATACCACTTAACAAGCACTTATAACAACATGACCAGCACTTTGAACCACTTGACCAACCCCCTGAACCACTTGGACAACACTTTGTACTACTTGACCACCGTGAACCACTTGACCAGCTCTTTGGACCACCTGACCAGCACTTTTAAGCACTTTGTACCACTTAGACAACACTTTGATCCACTTGACCACTTAACCAACACTTAACACGGAATCCAGTTGACAGTAGCAAAAAATAGTTGACTTTCAAAATTGTTCATAGTATATTTAGGTTTAGATACAAGAATAATTATCTTTCCAAGGAGTTATCTTTTTCAAGACCTAAAGTCAGTTACTTAGAAGACTGCTCTGGCCATTGTTGCCGAGGTGGCCGGTTAGACTTGGTTGCATGAGTTGGCAATCTCGGTGAAAGAATTCTTTGTTGAAGGGATTGTAGGATAAACTTTTAAGCACTTTGAAAGCATTTTGAAGCAATTTTAACCACTTTGAAGCACCTTCAAGCACTTGCAGGACTTTGCAAGTGATTGAAAGTGCTTCAAAGTGCTTTAATGTGCCTGCAAATGGTTCAAAGTGCGAGCTTGCAAGTGCATAAAAAATTAGGCACTTACAGCACTTTGAAAGGCACTTACTAGCACTTGGAAGATCTTTTTAGCATTTTGAAGCACTTTCGACCACCTACAAGCTGTTGCAAGTGCTTGCAGGGTCTCAAAAGTGGTTAAAGGTGCTTTAAAAATCTTAAAAGTTCTCTGAAGTGATTGAAAAAAGTACTTTCAAGTACTTTTTAGCAATTTTTACCACTTTCAAGCACCTTCAAACACTTGCAAGAGTTCGCAAGTGGTTGAAAGTGCTTAAATGTTTTGGCAGGTGGCTCAAAGTGCTTGCACAAGTCCATTAAAGTTAGGCACTTTTAGCACTTGCAGACATTTGTTGGTGTTTAAAGTGCTTGGAAGTGCTTGCAAGTGGTTAAAAGTGTTTGCAAGTGCTAACTAGTCAAGAAATTTGTTGGAATTAGGGTTGCAGAGAAACACACACAGCTTGGAGAAGACGAACGAAGCTCGAGGCACACAATAGAGAGTGTATTACTTAGTGTGCAATGGAAAGATAGATATCCCTAGAATGATGGGCGTATATACAATGCACGGGGGAAAAAACCTCCTAAAGAGGGAAAAAATGCCCCGCCGGTCCTCGAGTGTTCACACACTTAACTACCACATGTATATGGTAACAAATCCCCTCTGGAGTGATGTGGTGAAAGAGAGCTGGCACATGAGTAAAGGGAAGTGCCATGCCCTGAGGACAGGATCAGTACACAAAGGGGACTAAGCCCAAAGCTTTGCGGAAAGCTTCAAGCTTCTCACGAGACCATGCCTTTGTGAAAAGATCTGCAAGGTTGTCCTGTGTTGGCACATAAGCCAAGTTGATCTCTCCTGCTGAGAGCCTCTCCCTGACATAGTGGTAATGCACCTCAATGTGCTTTGTGCGAGCATGAAAAATTGGGTTCCTCGCAACTGCCAATGCGCTCTTACTGTCAGTGTAGATAGTGTTGGCACTGTCCTGTCCAACACCCAAATCAGCCATAAGGCGTCTGAGCCATACACACTCAACCGTAGCTGTGAAGACTGCCCTGTACTCAGCCTCACAACTCGACGTGGCCACAGTAGGTTTCTTCTTGGTCAACCATGATATACATGAACTGCCAAGCATGAAACAAAAACCACTTGTGGACACTCGCGTGTCAAAACAACCAGCCCAATATAAGTCCGAAAAAGCATGTAAGTCTGGCGGCAATGATCCCCCCTTGGGATAAAACAAGCCAAGTTGTAAAGTGCCACTAAGGTAGCGGAAAATCCTCTTGTCAGCCTGCCAATGCTTAGACCCTGGGCTATGCATAAATCTTCTGACCTGTGAGACTGCAAACTGAATATCTGTCCTCATGTTGCATACATAAATGAGGCAGCCAACAGCAGTTTGGTAAAGAGTGACATGAGCAGGATCACTAGCATCACGTAGACTCAACTTCAAACCTGTTTCCATGGGAGTGGCAATAGGTTTGCAATCCTCAAGTCCAAACTTACATAGCAATGTCTCTACGTAACTTTTCTGACACAAGGCAATACCACCATCACACTGCTTAAATTGTATACCCTGTTGAGCTTATATGTAAAGCTACTCAATATATGGCTTCTCTATATATGGCACCCAGGTCCCCTCTATATATACATCATCTCATGTGTGTATTCTACACACTTTGGGGTTCTACTTCTGTGTTCTCTCCTTCTCTCAACATGGTATCAGAGCAGTACGTTTTTGTTTTTGATTTTTCTCCTGATCAAAATCGATTTTGCAGAAACTACTTGATAAAGGGATCGGAATTGATGTGGTCTACAACTTTACAGAAGGAAGTTTTTTCCAATTCTGCACCGATTTTGAGTTATCGTTCACGAACTGCGTACATACCTGAAAAACAGCTTCCGCGTTTTGTTTTTGATTTATCTGCCAATTGGAAACGATTTTGCAGAAACTACTCACTTGAAAGACCGGAATCGATGTGGTCTACAACTTTGCAGAAGGAAGTTTTTTCAAATTCTGCACCGATTTTGAGTTATCGTTCGCAGACTGCGTACATACCTAAAAAGCAACTTCCGCTTTTTGTTTTTGATTTTTCTGCTAATTGGAAACGATTTTGCAGAAACTACCCGCGAAGGAGACCGGAATCGATGTGGTCTACAACTTTACAGAATAAAGTTTCTTCAAATTCTGCACCGATTTTGAGTTATCGTTCGCGGACTACGTACATACCTGAAAAGCAACTTCCGCTTTTTGTTTTTGATTTTTTTGCTAATTGAAAACGATTTTGCAGAAACTATCCGCGAAGGAAGTTTCTTCAAATTCTGCACCAATTTTGAGTTATCGTTCGCGGACTGCGTACATACATAAAAAGCAATTTTCGTTTTTTGTTTTTTATTTTTCTGCTTATTGAAAACGATTTTGCAGAAACTACCCACGTGAGAGACCGGAATCGATGTGTTCTACAACTTTGCAGAAGAAACTACCCGCTATGGGAGACTGGAATCGATGTGGTCTATAACTTTGCAGAAGGAAGTTTCTCTAAATTCTGCACCGATTTTGGGTTATCGTCTCGGACTGCGAATATGTTTGAAAATCAAAATTTTACTTTTTGCTTTTTATTTTTCTCATAATTGAAAACTTCTCAATTATATTTTTCTTCATCAATCATATATTTGTTACTGACGTAACTTTGCTGCAGAAGCCAGTTACACATCGTTCCGATTCAGTCGAGCCGTTGATGATCGTCCAAATTCTATCGAGCCACTGTTGGTACATGATCTTTTGTTATATGATATACTCGTTCATTGATTCTCGTATAATTATTCTTTTAGAGATATAGTTTACGTCGTTTTATTGATAATTTCTCATTGATACCATAGTGATTTTGATCGTACCATGAAGATGTTTTGTTAATACTTTGGTCATGGTGATTTTCGTTGATACCATGATGATATGTCATTGAGACCATGGTTATTCTCGGTGGTGCCATGATGATATTTCATTGATACCATGGTTATTCTCGGTGATGCCATGATGATGTTTCGTTGATACCATGGTTATTCTCGGTGATGCCATGATGTTGTTTCGTTGATTCCATGGTGATTTTTGTTGATACCATGATGATGTTTTGTTGATACCATGGTTATTCTCGGTGATACCATGATGTTGTTTCGTTGATACCATGGTTATTCTCGGTGATGCCATGATGATGTTTCGTTGATACCATGGTTATTCTCGGTGATGCCATAATGTTGTTTCGTTGATACAATGATTATTCTCGATGATATCATGATGCTTTTCGTTGATACCATGGTCATTTATTCATTTTTATTGATATAATGATGATATTTTGTTAATACTTTGATGGTATTCATTGATCACTACATTGATAAATGTTGTTTTATGTAGTATATACACATATCATTTGTATCACGTAATCACACATTTTGTACTTTTACGTTTATACTTTATGTACCATATGTTGTCGTGCGTATATATGTCGTCAAAAGAGTGGCATCGCGAACCATCTCTTATGGCATTGTGAACGTAATTATTTCATTAACGATGCTAATAATTTTCATGACATGTTCTTTTTGGAGTCTATGATCTATGTAGGATTGATCAAAGAATTGATTTTATGAAGACAAACTTGGTGACAATAAAAGATTTATGAAGATATGTTTGGTGATGCCATATTGATGACAACATGAAGACATGTTTGGTGATGCGATATTGATGACAAGCTACACAGCAGATTCACGGAGACACTTTTGATTACAAGCTAATCGATAGCTTTTATACCTCTTTATTGAACCTTTGTATTCATTATTGTATTTGATAGGATAGGAGTAATGTAACTCCTCATAAAACATTCATTGTAAAACGAGTGATGTAGCTCCTCGTAAACATTTGTATATTTAATGATTTTTATAATATAACGGTGGGTGTATATAGAGCTGTGGGTTTTTCCCTTGATCCCCCAAGGGTTTTTTCATCCACAGTTAGGGACCCTTATTTGAGCGGGGGTGTTGAGCTTATATGTGAAGCTACTCAATATATGGCTTCTCTATATATGGCACCCAGGTCCCCTCTATATATACATCATCTCATGTGTGTATTCTACACACTTTGGGGTTCTACTTCTGTGTTCTCTCCTTCTCTCAACATACCCAAATAATCATGCAACAGCCCCAAATCTTTCATCTTGAAAGTAGCATTCAAATCAGCCTTAAATTCAACAATGTGTCTCTCATTTGGTCCAGTGATCAGCAAATCATCAACATAAAGAACCACAATGAGAAGTACATCACCCTCACGCTTTACATACAATGTGCTTTCTGTTGGACTGTTACGAAAGCCTTGTTTGACCAAATGAGTGTCAGATTTCTCATTCCAAGCACGAGGAGATTGCTTCAACCCATACAAAGCCTTCTTACATCCTCACACTTTGTCCTCTTGTCCTTTTATGACAAAACCGCGAGGGTGCGTTACATAAACTTCCTCAAATATGTCACGATTCAAGAAAGCAGTAACAATGTCTGATTGATGTACATCCCAACCAAAATGAGCTGCCAATGCACATAGAAAACGCACAGTAGTCATACGACAAGTGGGAGCAAAAGCCTCTTCATAATCTATGCCTTTTTGCTCTGCATAACCCTTTGCAACAAGTCGAGCCTTACGACGATCGATCTCACCATCCGGCTTGCGTTTCAACTTGTAAACCCACTTCGTACCAATGGCCTTTCTTCCAGGAGGAAAATCACATAAAGTCCATGTGTCATTTTCTATAAGTGCATCATATTCTGATTGCATGGCAGCCATCCAATTTTCTGAATTTTGTGCTTCATCAAAAGTCAGAGGCTCCTCAACATCATGTAAGCTAGACACAGCCAAAGCATAACAATCTGATGCATAAGATGCATGGCGAGAGCCTGAACGAGTACGACTAGACAAAAGTGCATCCAATTTACTGTCACGCAAAGTGTGCACCAACCATTTTGGCATACCTCTAGCCTGCTCATTTTCAGCCCTTTCCTCATCAAGTACATCATGTACATCTGCATCAGTAATAGGCTGATCTAGAACATTTTCAGAAACCCCGGCCATAGGCTGTACATTTGCCTCATTGGAACTTACATTCGTATTTCCACCATTGAAAATAGGCAACAAAGTGTCATAAATGTCCTGTGAGCTTACATTACTGTCTCTAGTACATGACAGCAAGGGTTGAACAGAATCTTGCACAAACACTACATCCCGTGAAACCAGAATACGCTTTGTTTGCATATGATATAACCTGTAACCTTTGATTTCAGCACTATAACCAACAAAAATACATTTGACAGCCTTATCATCCAATTTTTTACACTGCACTTGTGGCACCAAAGCATATGCCAAACAGCCACAAACACGCATGTGCTCAATAGAAGGTTTTCTATCATGCCATGCTTCATATGGAGTAATAGACTGCAAAGATTTCGTAGGACACCTATTAAGTATATAAGTGGCACACATAATGGCCTCAAGCCAAAAAGAATGCGGCAAAGCTTGACTTTTGACCATACATCGTGCCATTTCCGTGAGTGACCTGTTTTTCCTTTCAGCAACACCATTTTGCTGAGGTGTATAGGATACTGTAGATTGGTGTTTTATCCCACGACTAGCGAGAAATGCATTAAATTCATGAGACATATACTCCCCCCCTCGATCGGAATGGAGGGTGCCCATAGTACATTTCGAGACATTTTCAGCCATAGCCAGAAAATTTTTGAAGCACATAAAAACTTCGGACTTCGCTTTAAGCGGAAATACCCATCACTATGCACAAGCTGCAACCTGCATGTGGCCCGAACTGAACCATCCTTTGGAAATTAAGAACTCTGTATCTTACCCAAAATACAGCCTTCAGAAACATGTTTGACAGGTGCTTCAAGAGGCGGCAAAGAAGCAACCATATCAGATTTCTGCAAACGCAGCAAACTGGCAAAATTCAGATGACCAAAACGTGCATGCCAAAGTTTTGCATCTGAAAGAGCCCTTGAATCTGCAACCACATTTGCAAAATTTTGTCCACACTTGTCATACAAAGTGAGCTTATATAGCCCATGGAACAAAAGGCCAGATGCAACAATTTCATCACCAAAACTGAGATCATGAACTGTACATCTGTCAACCACAAATTTGACTACAAGTCCAAGTCTAGCAAGTACGGATACAGACAAGAGATTCTTCTTGATCCCAGGTACATAAAGTGCATCACCAAGTGTGAAGGAACTGCCATTAGCAGCAGTGAGAAAAATCTTTCCAACTCCTTGAACTGGATAAGAGGCGTTGTTGGCACAAGTGACTGAATTCCCATGAGGGACAGACTCAAGAGAGGTAAACAATTCACGATGTGAGGTAATGTGCTTTGTAGCACCACTGTCGAAATACCACACATGTGAATCTTCAGCAACTAACAAGCATGCATCATGGACAACAGGATTGTAAGTGCACTTTGCGCTAAATGCCCATTCTGCATCAACATCAGCATTACAGTCTCCTTTCACAGAAGACTCAACAATGGCTGCATTTGTAGTGGAACCAGCATTAGCAGTGGAACCACCCTCTTTCTTCTTAGCCTCTTTGCCCTTCAACTTAGGACACGACTTGATCAAGTGATCGTTGGCTTTACAATAATGGCAATGCATCTTCTTTTTGCCCTTATCACCATAATTGCCGGACGAAGTGCTGCCAGCAGAAGCATTATGAACAGAATTTTTGCCACTCGTAGTAGAACCATAAGAAGTGGTTGCATTACTGTTACCACCCTTTCTTTGAGAAGCAATAAAAGCCTGTTCAACTGCATGCTACCTAGTCCTGTTTTTTCTAGAAAACGACTCTTGCAACAGCAATGTGCATAATGCATCAAAATTGACAACTTCAAGATTTCCTTGGGTCATAAGTCTCTGAGTACTAGCAAAAGTCTAGTATGAATCTGGTAAGGCATCAAGAACAGTCTGCACAAGGGAACTATCTGAAATGACTTGACCTGCAGAAATAAGCTGCTCATAGATATCCTTGAAACTAGCAAGGAAAGTGTCCATATCATCTTCCTCATGCACAATCTTCGACTCCGGCTCTTTACGCAGCAAAGCAATTTTAGCCTCATTGCGGCTTGCATAAAGACCTCCTAAAATATCCCAAGCCTGTTTTGCGGATTTTGCTGAACGGATGTGAGGAACAATGGTGCACTTCACAGACAACGCAATCAATGCATGAGCCTCCGCATCCTTAACATCCCAACGAGCTTGTTCTGACGTAGGCAAAACAACTCTAATGGTTGCAATCCTTGCACCAAGACCTACAACATCCTCAACATCGCCTACATCCTCAGAACCAGGACGTACATCAATGCCGTGCACAATGTTCCAGATACCCTTTGACACAAGAACATGTTGCATCATATAAGCCCACATAGGGTAGTTGTCCCCATCCAACCTGTCCTCAGTAGCAAACATCTTGAACACATCTGTGTTGTTGTTGTCAGCCATGGCAAATGCTGCAGCGATGTGAAAATTGCCCGAAAATAGGAGAAACGGAGCAGGAACAACTTGTGCTATATAGCACAAACCATAGAAGACTATAAGGCACCTGGTATGCAGAAAAAAACTCAGCACAAAATGACGAAATAGCCTGTTCAATACTGCCTGTAGTGGAAACAGAGGCCGAAATGAGCCCAAATCAAAATTCTGAGCAGACCAAGCTCTTCGAGCTTGCCCAAAATTTTTGTCGACCTGCAAACGCTCGCCAAAGCTCACTGAAATCGGAGAAAGTGAGCAGGAGTGTGCTGGAGCAGCTGGCGACTAAGCCCGGGAGGACGTGACCTGCTCTGATACCAATTGTTGGAATTAGGGTTGTAGAGAAACACACACAGCTTGGAGAAGACGAAGGAAGCTCAAGGTACACAATAGAGAGTGTATTACTTAGTGTGCAATGGAAAGATAGATAGCCCTAGAGTGATGGGTGTATATACAATGCACGGGGGAAAAAAACTTCTAAAGAGGGAAAAAATGCCCCAGCGGTCCTAGTGTGTTCACACACATCACTACCACATGTATATAGTAACAAAATTTTTATGCACCTGCAAGCACTTGCAGGAATTTCCAGGTGTTTGCATGTGCTTAAAAGAGCCTATTGGTGGCTGAAAATGTTTGAAAGGTGAACACTTTCAACCACTTTTAGCACTTTCTAGAACTTTATATACTTTAAAGACAGAGAGGACTCGAGTACATACGTGACTGACACCTCCTCCTTCATGCTTGCAGCATCATTGAGTCGAAAGGGCTTGGAGAGTACCCTTGTAAGAGCTCCGATTTCAGTCTCCTTTTTGTCAATCGCAGTTGCATTTTCTGTTGGAGAGGCTTTCAGTTTCTCCACCTCCTCTCTAAGGCTCTCCACCTCTGCAGTGATGGGTACACAAGCTGCGAAGGTACCCTTAACGCATGCCTGGCCCTTGACTCCTAGCCGTACTGAGCCATTCAGTCCCTAGCCCTTGGCCTGCTGCCCAGTCCAACCATTGTCATGCATGACATTACTCCCCCCTTGGAGAAGCGTTTTGTCCGCAAAAACACAAGTGATGATTTCTTCATAAGAACACTAATGTTTTCCACCGTGACATCCCTCATGGATCCAACGGTTCATTTGAGCGGAACCTGGGTCAGTAGGAGATTCAATGAAACCAAGAGTTACATCTTGATTTTCTACATTGTTGTCCATTTGCAACAATCTTATGGGACCGGTTCTTATCCAAACATAGTGTGTAGACTCCATTTAGAACGCTAATGAGCATGGTAAACAAGTTTATCACAACAAAGATGTACTTGAAAGAGTACCGCTTTTTACTTTTCGTGAAAGTAACTTGCTGACCTAACTCATCATCCAAGTGTAATTCCTTGACTTGTTCTCAAATTTCATCAGTAAACAACCCCACCATAACTAGTGTTCAAGGTTGAGAATCTGACTTATACATGAAGAGCTAAACCTAGTCGCAAACATGCTTTAGCTAATGGTAAGAAAATTCCAAGTAGAGCAATAAATGCTTACTAATTGGACCGTTCGGTGCTAACGTATGCACTTTGGATATCCTTGAGCACAAGATTACACTTTGTAATCTCCCTATCCCCTTGGATAATTGACAGTACTGAGGTGTGTTTTCTTCGGTTTAACAGACAGTCTTCCCAGATGATTGGTAAATGGGAATCACAATATTGTGTAACATTGTTGAGGCATCATCAATGTCTGGAATAACCATTGTGGTTAACTTGAAAAATCCACAAACACCCAAACCGAGCCATGACCTCTATTGGTGATTAGTAGACCCAAAAGTAATCTCATAGAGATACTGCACATAGAGTGAAAAATACTTCATAAACAACAACTTGACGAATGCGCATGCCATTCCAAATCAGCCTTTAATAAACACTAGGGCCCATAACACCTAGTGTGCATGCATTTAGGAAAAAACAGATCCGAACCTGTATATCCATGATCATCCTTGCCCATACTTATGGCAAATGTGATGCGTCTAGCACACATTAAAGAGGAATGTAAATAGTTCTGAAAAGAAACTAAATACTTTCAGTTGCAATCATTTGCAAGCCTTGCTGAAACGTGTGAACCATAATAGAAGGTGAAACAATGATCACTTCTAGGTACAAACAATGAAACTTTTTCATTAACAACTCATAGACTTTCTATATGTAAAACAACCATCTGTAATGTTGTTTAGTAGCACTTGTATCTTAACAAGTCATTCTAAGTATCCGACAATTTATGGCCACTTGAAATTGCTCCTGATACTTCGTGCTGAAAATGGTATAGAAAACAGATTGGACCAGCACCTAGGGACTTTGTCATGACACATATTTGAAATCGTGGGCGCTAATGTCAGTCTCAACTAAGGATGTCTGAAAAAAGAACATCCCACAAGTACAAGATGTCCTTGTGTGTGGAGGTAACTGCAAACACTCTACGACGGGAGTGAGAGGGACCCTCATTAGCCTTGCTCCACACTGGCTAAACCGAACTCCTTGAGTCCCTAGACCATGTTGTATCCCATGTGACAACATGTGCCAAACCGAATCCGACAAGTGGGTGCATAACATCATAATGTACATTGGACACTATGGCCCAAAATACTTGTTCCGGCCTGCCCTTGGCATGGCCCTGGGGATTGAACTGAAATTTCAGTTACCCGTATTCAAATGCACACGATCATGTCTCCCACCTCTGAAAAAACCAAGCAACATTGCACTGGAAACCCTGGGTGTTGCCTTCGCAATCCAAACCCGTTGGGTAGAATTTACGTAGTCAACCCCTTCGTAAGACCCTTTGTAGAAACTGCTCAACTAGCAAGTAACAGTAACCAACATAGTTAACCGTGTACAGAATGATGGGAGTCAACCTAAAAATGTGAATTTTTCCGCTACCGCGTGGTAGATTGTAGAATTCTTTCGTTGAAAGTATAATGGGAATAGATCAAACCGTGATCCTCAATGCCTATGGGGTGATTTGGTAAGCACCCGTTGGGTCTTACCCGGCCCAAAAATTGTGGTACCATAGACACTAGTAGTGCTATAGAGAGAGCAAGAGATCCATAGAAGTGAGATACCTAGCTCGTATGAACAGCCATGCTGTTTGCTGCCTCTAGACTTTGAGGTATAGATCAACTGATGTGAGTTTAAGGTTTTCAAGAACTCAACTTGCCCGTCTCACTAGATACATGTAGTGCAAAAATGACACCCTAAACATCCGTAATGACAACATGCTTTCTTGTCCATTAATGTCGAGGTGTTCGATGTGTATTCCACTAGGAAGATCTGTTTGATCTAAAGAACAATCACCCAAGGAATGTCAATAGTTGGGTCGTCCCCGAGATCTGACAATGACTCTTAGCCACATGCGTGGCTCATAGCCCTGATGGCATTTAGTGTTCAATCAACAGATTGATAAAGACTAATTTAGATGGCTTGTTGCTCTATATCTAGCTGAGAGTTAGAGCACCTTGACTTCCAAACAAACATGTTCAAAAGCGTCGTAGAAAGTTTTCATTATTCTATGAGAGAAATAAGAAAGAGAGCATGCGGGGTTGAGGAACTTTTCTTAAGTTATTACCTTGTATATACTGTGGTCATGCTCGTGTGCATCTCATGCGTAGTGTGCATCTTATCCTATAAGCATTCAACATTTTGGCTATATAACGCTCTCTTCGAGAGAGGTAACAGAAAACACAAGTCACATCTTGACCATCGATCTTGTAGCGGTCGTGAGAGAAGAGGATGACTTAAATAAGGCACTTTTACTCTGAAATAAGTCCTATTCTTAGGTTCCTTTTAGTGTTGTTGTGTGTTTACAGCAACCAAAAACCATGCTAAACAATCCATCACTTATCATGTCCTTGACAGAGTTGCGAGTGTGATAGCGGAAGCGTAATTCATGAGGTGGTAGAATTGAATACACCTAGCTAGCATGCCTTGCATGCAGAATTGTAATCCCTCGTCGAGTGTGATGGCCGCAAACGTGAGAGCCAAAAGTTCCTTTCTGGCTTTACGTAAAATTGTCAAAGCACTTTGCTTTGCACAACATACAATATTGTCCAAAATAAATGTGAAAACATGAAAACAAGCAAAACTTAAAATTGTCTAACGTGGTCATCCCGTTGTAACCAGTTGTCTTGAAATTCTGAAGCAAAAACTCGCTGGAAGATGGTTCATAGCCATACCTGCTGTGCGAGAGAGATTTGACGTGTATATCATATACACCCTCTTTGCATGTAATGAAAGAACACACTGACAAACTGACAAATTCGTCGAAGGTTGGATGCTCATAGCATAAGCGAGACGAGAATTTATCAATGCAAGATGCCAAATTGGAAGCCTTGCTTCCCTTAACAACTTACGGAGTTCCTGAGAGCTCATAGTCAAAGGATATTTATGCTCGTACTTGCATGGCTTGATTTGTTATCCTCTGGATTTGTAGATGGAGCCTTGCTCCCGTGATGTCGGTCACAATGTTGTCATACGCGAGATAGGTAAAGTAAAAGTGACCCCGAGTTGCACATTGCCACTTGGCATGAAAACATTTCCAATTACGTTAGAAAACACGTTGGAGCACATTCACAGGCCTTGCATGTACCAACATGTCATAGGCCTTGCTTGTACCTTTGGATCTAACATTACCGCGGAACCATGTTCGAGCAAAAATTCCAACGCAAAAGTGAAATGTTTACCATAACTGCAAACCGTTAATGGTAGAAGTCATTGGG
This sequence comes from Adiantum capillus-veneris, assembly GCF_014529385.1. Classification (NCBI taxonomy): domain Eukaryota; kingdom Viridiplantae; phylum Streptophyta; class Polypodiopsida; order Polypodiales; family Pteridaceae; genus Adiantum; species Adiantum capillus-veneris. The sequence goes on from NC_140948.1 coordinate 43,002,302, forward strand.
CCAAAGACTGTGCTCTTAGCTATTGAACATAGCATATCCCATGCATGAAAAACATTCCCGTGCAAAATATGATTGAGCGGCTCGATGATTGAAAAGCCCAATGTATGCTCTGAACTTAAAGAGATTTGCAAAATTCAACGAATTGAGATTTGAAAATGTGAAAATCGACTTGCTTACCAATGTTGACATGCCCTCTTCAAGCAGTGAAAACATGTCGTCTTTTTCCAGATGTCCTTGTTAGCAACATCTAACTTGCTGTATGATTATGCATGTACTTTGTCCTTGACAAACATCTCTTGGAACAAACTACCCTTCCACCATGATGCATGGCCTTGAAGCTTGCTTGTACTAATGAAAAAGTTTTGCAAAAGAAACTCTGAAGCAAGATAGCTTTAAAGAAATCTGTGTATTGGGGACCGTTGTCATGACGTTCCACGTACATAGTGTGAAATAAAAACATTCACCTAACTTTTGATACTTCTAGATGCATGGAAAGAAAAGCAATAATGTACATATCGTGATATATGCTAAAGCGGCTACTACGGTCACTATCATATACATACCTATCCGGGGAGTCGTGGCCCTGGATGTGACTGATTTGCGTGCTTTTTCACCTAATAAAATGCCTAATTTGGTTTGACAATATAATAGTCCAAGTGTTTCATGGTGGCGCACTCATTTCCCCTACAAAGACTAATGCGGGCAAAAACCGCCAAAAATAGCAGCTAACAGGTGCCGTTGCAGAATTGCATGGAAAGTGAGCCAAAATGGTATATTGATGAAAAATGATGATTAAAATTTTTCGAGTGATCCCATAAGTTTAGGGATTTTCCTGACTCCATTTGGGATTTTTCGCATCAAAAATGACATTTTTGGGTAAAAAATGAGCTGAAAATGGACTAGTTTTGGTCCAGAGTGGCAAAATGGCCCAAAAATTGACACATCAGCTCATATTTCCATGGGGAAGAGAGAGACAGGGGCTTTCTACAGAAAAAACCTGCAATTCATTACTACTGTGTAATGGTTTCCATGGTTGCTCAATCTATGTGTATGGCAAGTCTGCCTCTTCGCAATCTTGTATCTGAGCTTCTCAGGGAGTGAATTAGGGTTTCCATTTATGAAATGGTGTGTGGGCTTCACTTTAGAAGCTCATAAATCTTTGCAAAATCAGAAATTTGTCATCGTGAAGGTGGAAGCTCGAGCACTCCTTTCAACTGTTTGATGCTACAACTATGTAATTGGGGGAGAGGCTACATGATACCATGAAAGAGGTTTTGGTTTTGATTGAGAATTATTCTTGTATGAGCATTGAGGTTTCATGGATGAAACTTTAGTGTTTTCAAATGGTGTTTTAAAGTGAAATTGAATGTGATTTGGTGATCCTCTTATCATAATCTCAACTACGAAAACAAGCAATTTCTAAGCACGATAGGAAAGAGGGTTTGTGACTTTGCTGTCACAAATGCTCTTAGATTCTCTGTCACCCTTAGAAAGAGGGTTGGTGATTCTCCACAAAGGCTTTTTCACAAAGTGTTTGTGACTCTCATCACGAACTCTCACAGCCAGAGGTTTTGCACCTTCCCAGCTAGACCGCACACTTCCTAACACGGTGCCAGCCCACTGAGGATATTGTTCTATTTATTGAAAGTCGAGACAGAATTACCTCGTCTATGTGCGATTGTATCGAGTAGGATATCATATTGAAAGTAAAAAAGGATCGGCAATGATTTCATAGACAAGCCATACCTATGTTGGCCCATATCCATTGCCGATGATCATTGAATCATGTTGATGTCCCTTTGCATGCCGAATTTTCCAAGGCGTGCCGACCATTTTTGTTGTCGATCAAATTTTACAGCCTTTGCATGCATGATGGCATGTTGCAGCTTCCCCGTGCGGCTGTCCTACCGTAGATCGTCGTTTTGGTATGGCCATGCAACTTCACACGGAAATTTATGACCACATGGTAGTGTGACAAGACCCTTGGGTGGCCCACGGGCGCCCAATAGTGTGAGAAACAAAATAAAAAACAAAAAAAAATCAAAGCTTCTAGATATGGTAGTGTGCCGTTGTCTGTGCACGAAAACTTCTTGAGAGGACGCACGGTGCGATGTTTTCTGGGTTGAGCTGCTGTGATGAATTCCACTGCTTGGCCCAGGGCAATCTGGCACGCTCAACACCGCTTGGTTTCGTGCACGTCGAAGCCGTCCGCCTCCCTCATGCAAGGGTTGTTGCACACATCGCCCGGCTTCGAACCCTTGGTCACGTGCTTGGTCATGCAGCTTGAGCCCGCCATGGAAGGGGCTACTCCCGTAGGGCTCCTCGTGCAGACCTCCGGCCCTATTCTCTTCCTCTTTCCAAGGGACCCTGCCCACGCCATGGCAACCTAGCTCGAAATAGATAGAGAGAGAGAGAGAGAGAGAGAGAGAGAGAGAGAGAGAGAGAGAGAGAGAGAGAGAGAGAGAGAGAGAGAGAGAGAGAGAGAGAGAGAGAGAGAGAGAAAGCAAGCATACCATGCAAGGTTCCCCCTTTCTCCATAGCCTGTCCCTCCCCTGAGCTCTGATACCAGTGAAAGGGCAAAGGGTAGACTCGCATGTGCTTCTCCTCCCAACCTCCCTACTTATAGCCCTTGGCCCTTACAAGTAGGTCCCCTTAATGCATGTCTTGTTGAGCTCATATGTCAAGCTGCTCAATATATGGCTTCTCTATAAATGGAACCCAGGTCTCCTCTATATATACATCATCTCATGTGTGTATTCTACACACTTTGGGGTTCTATTTCTGTGCTCTCTCTCTCTCTCTCTCTCTCTCTCTCTCTCTCTCTCTCTCTCTCTCTCTCTCTCTCTCTCTCTCTCTCTCTCTCTCTCACTCAACATGGTATCAGAACAGGGCGTTTTTGTTTTCTATTTTTCTCCTTTGCAGAAACTATCCGCACGAGGCACGGCAATCGATGTGGTCTACAACTTTGCAGAATTTGACTGCGTATATGCCTGAAAAGCAACTTTGATTTTTGTTTTTTATTTTTTTCCTGATTGAAAATGATTTTGCAGAAACAGCTCGCGAGAAGCATTGGAATCGATGTGGTGTACAACTTTGCAGAATAAAATTTTTACAAATTCTGCACCGGTTTTCAGTTATCGTTGGCGGACTGCATACATGTCTGAAAAGCAACTTTCGTTCCCCCCCCCCCCCCCCCCCCCTCCTAATTGAGAACGATTTTGCAAAAATAGCCCGCGAAGGCACTGAAATTGATGTGGTCTATAACTTTGCAGAAGAAAGTTTTTTCAAATTCTGCAATGATTTTGAGTTGTCATTTGCGGACTGCGTACATGCCTGAAAAGCAACTTTCATTTTTTATTTTTATTTTCTCCTAATTGAAAACAATTTTACAAAAACTATTGCTTGAGCCATCGAAATTGATGTGGTGTACAACTTTGCAGAAGAAACTTTCTCTAAATTTTGCACCGATTTTGGGTTATCGTTCTCGGACTGCGAATATGTTTGAAAAGCAAATTTTACTTTTTGCTTCTGATTTTCCTCATAATTTAAAACTTCTCAATTATATTTTCTCTTCATCAATCATATATTTGTTATAGACGTAACTTTGCTGCAAAAGCCAGTTACATATCGTTCTAATTCAATCAAGCCGTTGATGATCATCCAAATTCTATCGAGCTACTATTGGTACGTAGTCTTTTGTTATATGATATACTCGTTCATTGATTCTCGTATAATTATTCTTCTAAAGATATAGTTTATGTCATTTTATTGGATTGCTGTATGTGTTGGGATATTGGGATTGGGAGTGAGAGTGAGTGAAATGTGATTGAGAGTGAGATATCTCGGGGGTGGTCGAGACGTTATGATAGGAGGTAGATTCTAAGCTTGTTCTATCTATTCTGCCTATTTTCTCAATTTTTTAATTTTCAACCCGTGTTCTGTCACAAAGACTAGTGACATCCACTATGTTGTGCATTCGCCTTGTGCTTGGGATACACAAGGAAATTTCCATTGATGGTAAGATAGGATAATTTCTCTCAATGTGGTGGACATGCATGCCTGTACACATGAGAGAGAGAGAGAGAGAGAGAGAGAGAGAGAGAGAGAGAGAGAGAGAGAGAGAGAGAGAGAGAGAGATTTAAACCATATTCTTAGACTTTGCGAGAGGCCTTACCCGATTTTTCTTTTCACGCAAATGGTAGAAGGCAGCATCCAAACTATGCTCTCAAACATTTGTCACTCCAACATTACAATTTGGGTGGGGGAAAAAGTGACTATGAGGTGGATCCACACGTTGGGAGGCCATTGGTTGCTATGGCGATTTGGAGTGGGATAGATTGAGTCATGAGCAATGTGAACCTAGCCTTATCTCAACTCATTGCTCACGCAAAATAGGATAAGCTAATTAGCAGCGGTTCAACTTCAACTTGAGTTGCAATTAGAGCGCCACGTGCGGACATGTCATCACAGCAACCAAATGGTGGGCTACTTAGAAATAAGTCCCGAAAGCCTTTTAAGTTGGATGGTTGACCTGGCATTAGTTTTTGATCGCGACAACGTCGGAGAAATGTTCAACAGGAGGTGCACTGGTACTGGCAGAAGACGTTCTCGACGAGAGAGAGAGAGAGAGAGAGAGAGAGAGAGAGAGAGAGAGAGAGAGAGAGAGAGAGAGAGAGAGAGAGAGAAGCTATGTGCTGCACGTAGCCGTGAGAAGCACGTAAGTAATTATGCATGAGCAACGTTGAGCATGCATGCATATTGCAGAGATCAGTTGTGCAAAGACTCGTTCTTGAGGGCCAGCTCGATCTCCTCGACCACTACATATATCGACTTTGGACACGGGGACTCCAGCCAACTATAAGCTGAGCACCTAGCTAATTTCTGTACAGTACTTTAGATCAAATCGCACTCTAGCTACTCCCTAAATATCAGAGAGCTGCGCTTGCTGATCAGCTCTACAAAGTTAATGTATTGCCATTCTACCCATTGCTTCGGCTGATCTGCATCTGCTCCTGGTAGATATAATTTGCCATGGCCGGACGTCCTGTGAATACTCTAGTCATTAGGCTCCTGCTTGTTAGCTTGACCATCGGCATATTGGGAAGCGTCGACGCCGGCTGCAACTTGCAAGGCAGCAGCGGCCCGCTGCAGTATAGCTTCTACAAGAGCAGCTGCCCCAGCGCTGAGTCTATCGTGCGGCAGGGCTCTTGATAATTTTCGAGCACTACTCCACGCTGGCAGGAGTATGCCCGTTGCCACCTCAGTCGTAGAGCCACGCTTGCCGTCGCGAGGGAAGTCCCAGCCGGGGCCGTTGTGTACCGTCGCCGAAAGCCTTCCGTGTACACTGGAAACCTCGGAAAGCTGTACCGCACGTAATCCGACGCAGACACAGGGGATAAAAGCCTGCACGGCTTGCGTGCACTGGAAAGCGGCTCTGCAGGTTGCCACTCTAAACGCCTGCACGACTACCCGCCGCCCGCCTGCATTGGGACTGCACTGGGACTTTCCGCCCTTCGTTTTCCGCCCTCAGGCCCCCCTTTACAGCCCTTGCGTCTGTGCTATTTATTTAGAGAGAGAGAGAGAGAGAGAGAGAGAGAGAGAGAGAGAGAGAGAAGAGAGAAAGTCGAAGATTGGACAACAAGTGCTCTAATGTTTAGGCGCCTTGGTGCAATCATGAACATGCGTGTTGAAGGTGGAGCTTCAGAGGCTATTGCACTAGATAACATAAGAGACAGTGTTGTAGATTTCTTAAGGGATTTTGCACATGAGAATGCCTTCATTGAATATTTTCGTACTTATTGGGTGGGAAAAGTTGGTAAGTTTGATTTTTAACTTAAGCACTTGATATCTACCAAACAATACTATTGTTCTCTAGTACTTATGTGAAATCATTTTCTATGCTTGTGTAGAGATGTGGGCTAGAAGTGTGAGGATGCTTCCCCATGCTAATCAAGACACAAATGGAGCCATAGAATCGTATCATGCCACATTGAAGTCTCGATTTCTATGTGGAAAAAAATATATATGGGGCCGTAGAATTGATTGGCTCTTACATAAACTAACAACCTCTTGTTTGCCTTATTTTTGGTACATAGATGAGGCGAAGAAAGGTGGATTTGTTAGAAACAAAGCGATACAAAAATTGATTGAGCATTCAATTGAAAGGGCTCAAACTATTCCCGATGGCGATGTGGCCTTTTTTCAAGAGGGTTCTAGAGTTATGGCAAAAATCAAGAGCCAATCTTCTCGTGGTGGGGTGCATTACCTTGTGTATAATGCTAATTGTGATTGGGGATGTTGTAATTGTCTATGGGCAATGAAGGGTAATATGTGCAAGCACCAAGTCAAAGTTATGTTACTCAAGGGTTTTAATTTGAGCACTATTGTGGGCAAGTGCCTTAACTTGTATCATGATGGACATGACAATATTATTACTTCTACTAGCAACTCGCCCATAATGGCTCATAGGGGTGAGGAGATAGATTTATGTCAAATTGGTATGAAAGAGCAAACCATAAAAAAGCCAAATGCGGCCCAATGCTATGCACATGCTCTTGATATGGTGAAAGAAAATCCGGGTTTAGAAGCACATTTTGATGTTTTGATGCAAATACTCTTGCTCCATTTGCAAGAGGTGCAAGCAAGGGGATTGGATAGAGTTTTACATCCCGCCAAAGAGTTTGAACCAATACAAGATGGATTTGGTAACTCTATACAACAAGCGAAACCATTCATTGAACGTCATGTGAGAAAAAGGACCTCAACAACAACGAGTCACAACACGGCTATGCCATTTAATTTCCATGACCAATTGCGAAAAAAAAGGTCAATGCAATCTACATTAGACTCCCATGCTTTGGAAGATGGGGATATGCATTGCTGATGATTGTAGTGTTGGATGTTTATGGACATTTTGAGTTTTGGGTAGCCAATCTTCATCAATTGTGATCTTTCATCGCCAAAATTTCATTTGCACGAATAGCTTTGATTTATTTGATTTGAGTATAAATGTAATGGGCACCTCATTTTGTGAATAATTTGTGGAGTGTAGTGCGGAAGTGGGAAAAAGGGGGATAAAGTGTAGAAGTAGGGATGTTTGTGTGTGTGTAAAAATTAAAGTGGGTAAAGATGGAGAAATAGTGTGTGTGTGTGTGTGCACGCGTGTACCCCCAAAATGTAAAGTGGGTAAAGATATAGAGATAATATGTGAGTGTGTGGTTGTGTGTGTGTGTTAGGCTATTAAAACAATTTACATAGTTGGGCGATTTGATTGCCGCCAAATTTCTCTCTCTCTCTCTCTCACACACACACACACACACACACACGGTATTTGAACGGCTTAATTTTGCAAATACTCGGGTTGGGTTTTAGTGTAAAGATGCCGACAAATGCTTCATTGGGTGTAGGGTATTTTTTAATGGCAAATTTTCAAGCTGAAGGGGAGCCCCAGTGCTAGAAAAAAACCGGGGTCCAATGTATTTTAACCGGCTGAAATCCTTAAATCCTGGTTAGATTTTGAGCTCGCCTTGAAGAAAACTTTGGTAATTTTCACAAGTTTTAGTGTAATTACCAGCAAAAGCTTCAAATTTTGACCCTAAAACCGAGAGTCAGCACCATTCAATTTACGAGTTGCAGTTCTACCCTCTCAAAACTACTTTTAGTGTAATTACCGACGAAAGTTTCAAATTTTGACCTAACAACCGGGAGAATTTCACGTTTGTCCTTTTTTTTTGTTAGGAAAAATGCATTTATTTTTGGGGAGCCCCTTGGAGTCTCTCTCTCTCTCTCTCTCTAAATAAAGGTGGACTTCGTCCAAATACCAAGTTTTGCAACATTTGAACTCCAACATCTTTAGGAAGTCCAAATACCAAGTTTTGCACACTGAGAGGTCTCAAATGGGGGCTTACTCTCTCTCTCTCTCTCTCTCTCTCTCTAAATAAAGACAGCGCTAAAGGCGCCGCAATATGAAAACGAGGGCGAGGCTGCAGGTTCCGACTCCCGAGATGATGGGTATGCTGCATTTCAGTGCAGGGCAGGCTAGGGTACAGCACAGGCTTTCCAAGGTTTCCAGTGTGCAGGGAGCCTGGCTGCGGTACATAGCGGCGCCGGCAGGGGCTTTCCTCGCGACGGCCAGCGTGGCTCTACGACTCAGGTGGCAACGGGCATACTGAGGTGGCAACGGGCATACTCGTGCTCGAAAATTATCACGAGCCCATGGCCGGCACTTACACTTTGGAATATTAGCAGAGTAAACATATGAGGATTCAGATTATACATAAGCGGAAGCAGATGCAAGCAGAACAATTTGAAGCGAGCAACAGATTCAACTAAAACTTACCACCGCCACGGAGTCGCGCGCGGCCATGGCCAGGATGTCGGCGCAGGAGACGACTCCCGGGCACTCCTTCTCCAACGCGGCCTTGATGTCGTCTATCACCTCGAAGCCCCGCACGGAGTTGTCGTTGGGGCGGGCCTCCTGTTCACCTTCCAGCACGCCCGGGATGCTCTTGAGCAGCAACGACCCATCGCACCCCTGCACAAAGCAATCGTGGAACTGCAATCGCAGCAGCGAGCCGGCCATGCGGGCCTCCTGGGAGACTGCGTTGCCCACCGTGCTAATGATCTCACTCTGTCTGCATTTCAGAGGGGCGGCCCATCCAATCGTGTTCTGCTCGGCCGGCGTGACAGCCTCACCGCCAGCCGCTCCCTCGCCAACCAGAACCTGCCCGGATTCAACTTCAACGTCAGCGACCTCGTCGTCAACTTCGCCAACGTCGGCCTCTCCCCCAAGGACATGGTGGTGCTCTCTGGCGGCCACCCCGTCACCTTCGCTGCACGGCTGACCCCCAACACTGACGACCCCACCGCCCTCGAGTCCACCTACCGCGAGTCGCTGGTGCCACAGTGCCCTGCCGGTGCCAATGCTGCCTTTGTGGACGTCGACGTCGCCTCCCCCACGCTCTTTGACAATGGCTACTACTCCAACCTCCTCAGCAACTGCGGACTCCTCCACTCCGACCAGGTGCTCTACTCCACCGCCGGCACCACACATGACCAGGTGGCCCGCTACGCTAAGAGTCAGGCCGCCTTCTTCACCGACTTCACCACCGCCATGATCAAGATGGGCAATATCGCACTAGAGTGTATAGGTGTGCGAGAAAATTGTTGTGTGTGCAGAGAGGGATAACGAGGTGGTATGTGTGTGGTTGAGAATTAGGAGGAAATTAAGCTCATTGGGACCTCCATTGGAACGCAATAAGCTATGCTTTTGTGTGTGACTCTATTCAATGAATTTTTGTTACTCAGTGTTTTCTTGGAGAGGATATGGGTGTTGTGATTCCACCTAATCTATGGAGATGTGTGTGTGTTGTCAGGCGCGTCCCTATTGACAGTGATCGGGTACTTACCACCATCCATTAGCTAGCTGATTGCTGATCTCTGTTGAAGTTCTAGTTTGCATGTCGTGGGTACCTATCTACTAGGCATGTTCAGCCTTGGGAGGCTAAGCATGCAGTGTGGGTCGAGATCTCTTGCGAGGACATGCCTTTGCTAAGTGGCCCGTCTTCCTGCAAATGAAACATTAGTTCAGGAGACTTGAATACTCCAAGCACACTAGCAGCCTTGGATGCAATTGAAGCTCCCAGGCAGGGGGTCTCAAAAATTGTCCCGATCTTGAAAACAATCCCAGAAAGAAGCAGCAAGTAACTCTGTCCTCAACTCATGGAGGCATGCCAAAATGGGCAAATAGGCCTCCTCAATAAGAACATACGAAGCTACATCAAAACCATGGTGCCACTCTCAAAAATAAAATCTAACCATTGGGATGGCGATTGGGCTCATTAAAACGAACTTGGTAGCCATTTCAAGAGTCTCAAACTCAACTTGGTAGTATCCTTACACAAGAAGCTGGATGTCAATGATCTTTTTCACCTATGCTAGAAGGTGGAAATGGACTAGGTTGTGTACCTCAACTGGGTCAATTGCCAATGATCTTGCAGATAGTAGAGGTTGCCTAAAGGAGCTCCACCTCTACTACAAGGCTTGCTTTCTCTACTTGCGACGGAGCAAATAAGATGGTGAGCTCGGCGGGGTCACGCAAGGGGGATTCATCTTAGTCCCTCCAAGAGCATCCATTTGTGTCTACTACTGTTGGTGGGCAAGGTGCAAACACGACCTTTTCTACTACAAGGGAGGCAGACACACTTAGAAACAAGAAAGTTTTTTTTCGGGGGGAGGGGGAGGGGCGGCGCGTGAGGCAGAGGTTGGTGGCGGGCAACGAGCAACAACCAAAAGCAAACCAAGAGCATTAGGGAAAATTTGGACTCTCAAAGGGGCCCTATAAGGAGGTTTGACAATAAATCTAATTTAATCAATAGTTTAATCAATCTAATCCCTAATGACGTGTGTGGAACGCAAAACACAACCATCAACGAACAATTTAAAAATGTTCGATTGTGGTCAAACATCGTACAAATTTACATCCAAGACAATACCAAGTCATCTACTCACGAGTGGCATATCCACGGATCAGAAAGCACAAGGCGTGCCGTGCTAAGATGAAGAGGGCATAAGTATGCATCTCTCCACTCTTAGGTAGACACACATATCCCTCATATATCTATGTAGTAAGAATGATGATGTGACTTAATCCAATCCCTGATGAAGTGTGGAACTCACAACACAAACGTCAACGAACAACTTAACAATCTTAGATGCAAACCCAAATATCGTATGTATCTACATCCAAGACAACACCAAGTCATCTAGTGATGAACAATGACATCTTTTTGGAGTTCGAAACATAAGAGTAAGTAGTGCATCACACAAAGAAGAAGAGGGCATAGACTATGCATCTCTCCACTCTCTGTTTGACAAACATAACTCTTGTGTGTACATGAAACAAACAACAATTTGAGTTGATCTAAATTTGAGCAACGTATAGATCACTCTGAAGTGAGAGGTGTAGCATCATGCCTACTACACACCACGAATTGACCACAAAACCCTAAACTCAGCCCTGTGGTGAGAGATAGACAGTTGCACCACATGAGTGAGAATCTGTGTCTATCCTAAAACCCTTCTCTACAGTGATCCAAGTGGCTGCACAACTTCTGCACACTACTGGACTGAGCCAAATGGCTACACACCACGAAGTGGCCTATAACATGCAAGCCAACTTTGTGGTGAGAGTAAAATAACTACACCACAGGAACCTGGCACAACACACAATTTTTTTTAAGAAAAGAGTAGCACAAGTTGAAAACACTACCTCAAGCTCTGGCTGTCTTAAAACTCCTCTCAAACACTGACACTCCTTTCGATCAAAGCCAACGAATATACCTTATATAATATATATTTTTATCGAAAGATCTTTCGATAAAAAATTCTTTCGATCAAAAAGAAAATAAGATGAAATTTAGTGAATACGGGATTTTGGCCTATCATATGGTGTTTTATACGTATAATTTTTCTGGTACGAGCGTATAAATGTAATGCAGATAGTTATACTTATAAATGCATATGTACATTATGGAAAATATTCTCATGCATCTTAAAGTGAATAATCAATCTCTTAGCACTCGTTCCCACTAGGTACGTGCCACAACACAACAACATGTTGTATTTGATTATTTGGTGATAGAAGAAATGTATAGTCCAATGTAGACTTTTCTCATGCCACACTAATATTTTAAGCTATCATTAGTGTAATACGAGTATTAAAAAGCTCAAAAATAATGTTTCAATTTTAAAAGCTAGATAACAAAAGCTTGCAAATATAAAATCCCGGATTATGAGAACGGGACCAAACAACATTAGATTTTAGGGTTACTTTGTGTTCCCCATTCACCCAAAGATTAGGGGTCAAAGCATCTTTTAGAAGATTAGCTACATGAAAACAAGGTCATACTCAGCAAAACAATGAGGTAGGACTACATTCCCCACTGCAGCACGGGGATCTAGTTGGAATGCAGAGGGCAAAGCCGGCATCCATGGCATCAAATCTCTATGTAGCCATTCCCACTTGTCATGTTGAAACCTTGGCAAGTCCTCATATGTCTCTCTTTCTCTCTAATTTTATTAAGCATGCTAATTTAGGTTAATAAAATGAGCGTGAGTAATCTAATGATCAAATATCTATGATTGTTTTGTCCATTTCTTAATGGAAAATATCAAATGCTTTGTAGTTGTTTTCAGTAAACTAGAAAGAAGTACTAAAATTTGATTATTTTTGCTCCAAAGTGTTGCACGATAATTCTAGAGGTAGATGACGGGTACTTATAACCCCTCTCTCACATGCACACACACATAGATATCCACCTTCACACGTTTTCTTTTGTGGTTGTTTGTAGAGTTTTGGTTGCAAGTGGAGATAGTGTTTTGTGTTTACGTAGTGAGAGAGTGCTCCCGCTAGTGTAGAGTTCTTCAATTGCACAAGAGCTCCTTTATTGTGCTCCTTGCTCATCATTTCTTCACAGAAAGAGAGAATACGCAATACAAAATATGGAATGAGGATAATCTAGAATGAAGTTGTTGGGGCAAAATGTGTGTGGTGTTTAGAAGAAGAGTGTGAGCCTCTTCTATTTCATGCACGGTTGTCCACACCGGGCGGGCTGTGTGTCCTACTTGTGGGCTGTCATTCATGAGAAGTGGCTAGATTTTTTTGGGCAAGCTAATCTATTCAATTTATCATCATTTCATGTCTAAATCCCATTTTTGGGTCTAATTTTTTTAAAAAATATCATGTTCTAAAAGCATGGGGCGGTAGTGGTAGCGGTAATCATAGTAGTATTACACATGGTGGTCTAGCCAAAGATGGTTGGTGTTTGGGAGTGATCAATGCAATTCTATGGGTGACTGCAGGTGCAGGACAGAGTGCTAAAGCAGGTGTGAAGACCCTTGGGAGGAAAATGACTAAGAACATGTATGCATGATGTGGTTTTTTAGGCCAAGAAAGGCTCCAATGGCGGCCAACCCGGTTGGTAGGGTGAGGTGCCCAAAGTCCTGAAATTGTGCCTAAAAATTTGGTGTTCAAGGTATTCTAGATGGCTCCTCAAAACAGAGCTACGATGTGAAAGATATCAAAGTTCAAATATGGAAGGCTTTGCAGATCCTCAACAGACAAGGAAAGTGCATATATATGGTCAGAGATAATGTCAATGGATAGCTATGATGTGCTCAAGTTTTGGTGCATGCCAACCTGTCTGGACCCACAATTGGAGCTTAGATGGGCATGTTATGGCCGGTTGAAGATTTGTCAGGGACCAGTTATGTGGTATTTTCTTTTCCTCGGTAGACGTGCTATATGGAGCTCTTTCAACTTGCAAGAGATTTAAGAAGTAGTATGCATTGGGTGGAGTAGGCAAGATTTGACCACAAGGCATCCACTAGGAAATATGTAAGGTAGCATGTGCGAACAAGATAAGGGATTTATGATTAGGCAGAATAATAGAAAAATGTACTTATATAAAGGGTTTTTTAATTGAGAAAGTGAAACGTTTCATACATAAGGGCTTTTTTTTTTACAAAAAGGCATACAGAAGAGGTACATATAATAATTGAAAATATATAGGTAAGGGATTATTTAAATACCTCTTGTTTTCACGTGCTATATGCAATTTTTACATAGTGGAATCCCAGGGATTCGACGCTGCATCAATAAGAGCTATGGAGGTTTAGATATTGACGGTTGAAGTTAGGAGTGTTTGCAGAGGGGATGGTATAAAATGGCTTTCAATGTTTTTGGGATGTGAGGTGTGAGGCCATCAAAGAGTCAAAGTGTTGTGAGACTCTGAAGGCTCAAACTGAGCAAGGTGAGGGTTCAAGCAGGCTTTTTGGAAGGCCAATTTAACACTAGAGCAAGGACTAAGATGAGTTCAGAGTGGGGAGGGAAAAGTTGTTAAAAAAATGGAGTCCCATAAGGTCTTTCAACACCACCCAAGTGGGGAACGTCCATGAGTCACCACGTGGCTTTCAAATAGGCCCACATGTGGTGGAACAGGCATCCCACTTATGCTATTTATAGTCTAATGGGTGTAAGCATGTTAACCTGTCATGCTTTTTCATGTCCTGGACAATGCTAACTAGCACAATTTTGACATATGCTAACTAGTACTATAACTTGAGCTACATCTCCAAGATCTATGACATATTTTATATCAATAGAAAGCACTTGAAACAAGGAATCCAAATGTACAACCTCCGAAAAATTTTGATATTATTTGTAAAAAACTTACTGGACGCCCAACTTTTCGAAGATGTGCTAACTTGAAACTGCTAACTAGCACAAAAACCGTGATAGGTTAACATGCTTTCACCCTAATATGGGGACTCTATGAGCATCACAAAAGGGAGGCAAGAGCTCCCCTTGGAGCTCGCCATGGCGACGGTGCTCTGCAGATGGCATCGGGCACTATGGCGATGTCCGGCAATGGTACGATAATTTTGGTGGAAGTTGGCGGCATGCCTATTGGCAAAAATTCAAGTCGATAGTTGGTTGTGGTGATGTGGCATTTGGTGGCACCCCTTGGGCATTAGGAAAATTTTTGACTCAATTGGGCCCTGCAAGAAACGCCAACTCAACATAGAGAGAGGTAATTCTAGAAAATAAAACATTCTTTTTTTGGAATTTTATTTCTCATAGTACAAACCTAAAATTTTGCTCGATCACTCAAGTGCATTCTCGTACAGAATGCTTTTTGAGAGCCCAACTTAAGAGTATACAAAAATCCATGTCCATGAACCTTAATGAGTGTTGTGATGTGCGATGAGAGAAAACACATAAGAGATGTTTTCAAAATACAAAAAGAATACCAAGGATGCATCCGAAACATACAAAAATCTTAGAATATCACTTTGAAACACTCAAATCTGACGTCTCAACTCAACATTTAGACTTTTTAAGCCTAGGGCCTCACGAGGTCAGAACCAAGTGAATAGAGGACCATGAGACCCCTCATGGGTCTCTATTTACTTGGTCCTGACCCCTTCATAGTCTTAAATAGTACCTATCAATCGCCATGAAAAGCACCATCTAATTTCTCGTATTTCTGATATGAAACTAGTTTATCCACTTCCCTGATGCATTGCTGCATATTGGCAAAGATGCAATGCCAAACTTTCATAGGATCATTAGCCCCAAACAAAACATTAACCTATTCAATCAATTGATGCACAATCAGTTGAAAAGAATGCTATTTTAGTAGAGTATTGTAACCATCAGAGGTTTAGCAAGAACAACATTTCTCATGCCGTGAATAGAATATGTATTAGACAAAGTCATCACAAGGGGAAAATGATCAAACTTAGAACATTGAATGTAAACAATGAGCTCAACAATGTCAAGTAAATATAAACTTTCCATAAAGTACATCCTATCTATTCTAGACTGTGAGGAGACATAAGACTGGGAATGGTAAGTAGGCCCTTGGTTCTGATGTGAAACAGATTGTCACGCATCCTGCAACTCCTCCATAGCAGCAAAGGTTTCCCAAGGCATCCCGCTAAAATGTATAGTTTAACGTGATTTATCATGCCTTTTGTACTCTTGCACCATACAAATATCAAGGTTACTAGAAAGAATCCACTTGTTAAAAGTGCCAAACCTAGTGGGCCCCTTCACATTGTAAGTGTAGTTTTCATATAGAGGAAAATTGTGTACCATATCTGTCTCTCGATCATCACTATCTATCTCATGCATGTGCACTTTGAGATAGATATCTAGTGGGTTGGCCTCCTGAAAAGTGATTTTAGCTTTTTTAGATGAGTCATGATCCTCCACAATGTTGTTTATAGCAGCTAATGTGTCAAGAGAACGCATGTCCTCCATTAAGGCTACATAATAATTCTTTGAGCTATAATTAACCAGATGAGTATCCTCTTGTCATGAAGGTTTTTGATGGGTATTTAATTCCTCATAGTCCACCACTCTCTTAACTTTATCAACAATTTTGGATTACTACATGTGGGGATTCCGTGGTATTACCAATAGCTTGCTTGGGCAAGCGTCTAAGTGAATAGAGGCCCAAGAGACCCCTCATGGGTCTTTATTTTCTTGGTCCTGACCCCTTCATTGTCTTAAGTAGTACCTATCAATCGCTATCAAGTATAATTGATTAAAATTTGAATAGCAACTAGCTCATGAAAAGGTGATTGATGCTTGCAAGAGATGTACATGTGTTATAATAACTAATATCTAATTCTCCCAAATGATTTTCTCATGTTAAACTAATCATTTAATATGGGGAAGTGCCACGAGAGAAAAAGCTACAATATTGGTTAAGCTGGCAGACCGGCCACATTAGGGATCCAAAGGAGGGAAAATAGGGATCCAAAAGGGAGACCATTTGCAAAAGAGAAATCTGTGAAGCAAGAAGACTCTCTCACTCCTTCTCAAGCTTTAATGGAAAGATTATCACCTACTCCTAGCTTGTGAGAAGGGAGGCCTACACCAACAACTCTTGGCTTTGTGATGCAAATCCAACCAAGAGCCAAGATTCAATGCATGCTCATCTCCTCTACCATGCTTAGTACTATGAGTAGTTATGTGAAGAGATGTACATCTTTCTCGTAAGACTACTACTTCCTCTCAATCTACTCTTATAAGTGTTTTGCTTAGTGCTTGAAGCTTCCATGTTCATTGCACTAGCTACTATTGAAGGAGTACAAAGAATTGTATTGTATAATGTCTCTCTGGATGGGAGAAACCTATAGTACAAGGCCTTTTGGGATCCATGTAAATCCGGTCCTCAACTATTGTGAATAGCTTAATTTCTCTCTCTTTTGAAGTATTGTTCATGCTATCTAACTAGGTGTTATGCTTTTTGTTGCTCTCTCCACCCAAAGCACTCTTGTTATGCTCATTAGGAATCTATTCTAATGAAATTCTCACTATGTTCATGCTATTTTCTGCTACACACAAGTTACTAGGCCATTAAATGCTACACTGGTATCCAAGAACAAGGTTTCTCTTTTCTTGCTCAAGAATGAAGGTCCTCAAGATAGCTATAAATTGTTCTATTAATTGCAACTGAGGAAGTAGAATAGGGATTTTTCAGCCTTGCAGTGTGCCTGCCTTTGTTCAGATAATGAGGCATCACCGTCAAGAGCTATGGTCTTAATAGTGGAGTCCTACGGGGCTTGCCTACGGCTTAAGCACTATTGAGCTATTAGAGCTTGAGAGGAGCTGATGATGTTTTGGTGTTGAATGACCCTCTCTTCTATTCCTTGCAATTAATGGTATTCGAGCCACTGGTACAGTAGCTTGAGTGCTTTTGTAAAGGGGTAAAGAGGAGTAACAACTAGGGCTTGAAGTGCCAAAGTACACCTAATACACCTAAATGTTGTTAGAATGGCTGACAATAGTAGAGAGAGTGAAATTAATGTTGATAGCTTTGATTTTGCTAATGAGCAGGCTGCTAATGATGCCCCTATGCTTGTTAACTACCTTGTTTCTAGGCTTCAACAATCCATGGGCAATCCATCCCTCCAAAGTGAAGTGCAATGGTAGCGTTGTGCTCATGGGATCCTCCAAATTTCTCACCATGACAAGAGAGTACCTAGGAAGCCTCCTTGCGAGACTCCCAAAAGAGGCTTCTCTCCAACTTGGGAAGAAGAAGAGGATCCATACGAAGGGCTCAAAAATTTGATTCTTGATGATGCATCTTCTTCTCAAAGGAGCACTCAAGAGCACCCTCCCGAAGGAACGAGAAAGAAGTGAGTCTCTTGTCACCTCGGTGGAGATGCTCCACATAGACGGCGGGCTAAACGCTCTCCATCACCTCCTAAATGGAGAAGACCATCGCACACTTCTCCATACCATAATTCAAAGAGGGCTGAAAAAAGGCAAGAGAATAAAAAGGAGAGAAAGATGTCACCCTCTTCTCCATCTTCTTCATCTTCTTCCTCTTATGAAGAAAGTGATGGTGCCGACAAGGAAGATAAAGGCAAGAAAAAGGTGAGAAATAGGTCACCCTCTCCTCCATCTTCCTCAAATTCTTCATCTTCTGAAGAAAGCGATGGTGAAACTTCTGAACCATCAAAAAGAAGAGGCCATAGGAAATTCTATGCCGCGTGGAATAGGTCGTAACAAGCTCAAGAAGTTCAAAGAGGTAGGAAAGAGCATCTCTTTCCTTACGTACAATGGCACCTTTGGTGCTACGGACAAAGTATTGGCCTTTATCCAACAATTCAATGCGGCGTTTGGAGATGAGGGCTTCATGGAGTCCTCTAAGCTACGCCATGTAGCTATGCACTTTCAAAATTCTGCAAGGCAATGGTGGTGTAGCCTATGGGCAAACGTTGAAGCTCCACGACCATGGAAATCTTTAAGAGATTCCATTATGAAGCAGTTTTTGGCAATCGAAGGACAAAGACAAAGTAATCACTGAATGGCGAATCTTGAAGCTCTCTCCCTATGAATCTATTCACAAATATGTAGACAAGTTTTGAAATTTACATCTCAAAGGCACTGTCTTCAAAAAGATGGACTTTGGAGAGCAAAAACAACTATTTTGTGCGGGCTTATCTGAAGAAATGGCGGAGTATGTCAACTCGCAAAGGCCACGCACCATATCTGCGGTTATACACCATACTATGGTGGCTTCTCAAATCAATTTCCAAACAGGGGCTAAGAGAAATCTTAAGGCCAGAGAAAACAAGGGTTCCAGTGAGCCTAAGGAGAAGGACAAGGTCCAAAAGTCTCCTAAGGCCAATTCCAATAACAACAAAGCTAAGGAGAAGGGAGTTTACAAAGGCAAAAACAAACTCTCTCCTGAAGAGCTTGAGAGTTATCACAAGGCTAACCGTTGTTTCAAGTGTGGGGACCAAGGGCATTTGTACCGCGCTTGTCCCCAAAAGAACACCTGCCATGAGCCTCTTAGAGCTACCTTGGTTGAAATCCAAGAAGAGGAATCTCACCACAAAGACTTTCCTCTATGCCATGCTTGGGGAAAGGTAGAGAACATGATGCTTTTAATCTCTTTGACCCTGGTTCTACTCACAATCTCATATCCATAGAGTTGGCCACCAAGGTAGGCATCCAAACCTATGAGATGGGAGATGTCCTACCCACAGACGGTGCTTTCAAGGGGCAAGAATCTTTAGTCACTCCCTTAATTGGGAAATTGAGGTTCCATGTCCAAAGCTATGTGGACAAAGAGTACTTCTTTATCTCTCCTCTCAAGCATGAGGATGTAATCCTAGGGGCACCATGGTTTGACCGCAATGGTTTGACCGCATGGCTGCCAATGTTAAATTCCTTGAAGAGAGAATCTACTTTTGGTTCAGAATCTACACCATACCCATTGTAATTACACAAGCTTTCAATAAGTGAGTAAAGAGCTCTATTTCCGTGTACATGATTTTCGTTAAATATTCTCAAAATGATCCTAATGCTTTAGCAAAAGAAAATATAAACAATCACAAGGAATTAGAGTTATTTAATTTTCTCAAGGGGTTTCAAGATGTCTTTATTGAAGACATCCCTTGTGAACTACCTCCTAAACGAGGCAATGATGACCATGCAATTGAACTTTTTCCAAGAAGTTCACCGCCTAATAAACCTCCTTATACAGTTTCTCAAGCTCAACAAGAGGAGATTATGCGGCAAGTGTATGAGTTAGTTGAGAAGGGCATGTTTAGGCCTAGCGGAGATTATGCGGCAAGTGTATGAGTTAGTTGAGAAGGGCATGTTTAGGCCTAGCGGATCTCCATTTTGCTCCCGTATTACTAGTGCAAAAGAAAGACAGTACATATCCTATGTGTGTCGACTATAGAGCACTAAATACGATCACTATCAAGAATAGGTTTCCCGTTCTAGGGGTAGAAGACCTATTTGATAAGCTACAACGATTGACCTACTTCAGTAGGATTGACCTAACAAGTGGCTACCATCAAATAAGGATAGTTGATCAAGACATTGTAAAGACAACATTTCGCACTACGTTTGGTCTTTACAAATACATTGTCATGCCTTTTGGCTTGACCAATGCACCAACCACATTCAATCACTTGATGGAGAAGCTATTAAAGCCTCACCGAACGTTTACTAGAGTGTTATTTGATGATATTATCATCTACTCTAATTCACTTGACGGACACAAGCAACACCTCCACGTAATATTTCAAGTATTAGGAGAGAATAAACTTTATGTTAATCAAAAGAAAAGAGAGTTTTTCTTACAAGAGATTCAGTATTTAGGTCACATTATCTCTCAAGATGTCATCCAAATGGATCCATCAAAGTTAGAGGTAATAAAAGGATGGCCTAAACCAAGGAATCCTCATGAACTAAGAAGCTTTATAGGTATGTGTGCATACTATAGCCGCTTTATAGAAAAGTTCTCACAAATTGCAGGACCATTAAATGACCTAACATGTATGTGTTCATACTATGGACGCTTCATAGAAAAGTTCTCACAAATTGAAAGACGATTAAATGACCTAACAAAGAAAAATGTTAGGTATACATGGTCTGCCAAGGAGAACAATTCTTTTGAAAAGCTTATCTCTCAATCTGTGCTTACACTGTCGGATCTCTCAAAGCCATTTGAGGTCCAATGTGATGCTTGTGGTGATTTCCTTGGAGTTGTTTTTCTCCAAGAAGGGCATGCCATAGCCTATGAAAGTCGAGGCTCGACCCTGTTGAGCAAGATCTAGGTATATATAAAAAGGAACTCCTCACAGTTCTACATGCCTTAGACTAATGGAAGCATTATTTATTGGGTACTCCTTTCATTCTGCGGATAGATCACCAAAGTCTTAAGTACTTCATGACGTAGACCAAGCTCTCCGACAAAACCAATGCGGTGGGAAATTTTTCTTTTGCGATTTCATTTTCATACTGGTCACATTGTTGGCAAGCATAATCAAGTAGTCGATGCACTCTCAAGACGACCGAGAGTGAATGCAGTTTCCATAGCAACTCACAATGATCTATCTTCTATGATAGATGAGTATGCTATTGATCCCAATTTTAGAGATGTGATTTTAGCCCTTGCATTAGGGAAGGAAGAGGAACCGTTTACTTTACAAGATGGTTATCTTCTCTATGGCAATAGACTATGTGTTACTAGCTCACTACCAGAGAAAGTAATGTATGAATCTCATGCTCCTCCTTATGCAGGGCATAGAGTAATTCAGTCTACCCTAAAACCGATTGAAACATATTTCTATTGGCCTACCATGAAAGCAAACATACAAGAGTATGTTTCTAAATTTCTGGTATGCCAAAAGACAAAGTTTGATAGAGGGAAGAAACCTAGATTGCTTCAACCTTTGCCAATCCCTAATTCACAATGGGAGAGAATATCCATGGATTTTATCTTTGGATTGCCTAAGTCTATCCATGGGAATACAAGAATATGGACGACAGTAGACAGGTTCAGTAAACAAGCTTATTTTATACCTGTCAAAAAGACTATCAAATCCCATTAAATGGCAACCCTCTTCATTTCACAAATCTACAAGTACCATGGCTTGCCAATGTCCATAGTGTCGGATAGAGATCCTAGAATGACCAATAATTTTTTGGAAGGGTCTCTTTGAGAATTTAGGGACAAGGCTAAATTTCTCTTCGGCCTATCACCGGCAAATGGATGGCCAAAGTGAAATAGCTAACCTAGCAATTCTTGATCTAGTAAAATCCTATGTAACAGAAGTAGATCAAAGGTCCTAATGGGAGAAGTACTCACCCTTAGTGGAGTATGCCTACAATAACAATGTACATACTTCCACGGGAAAAGCACCTTTCGAGGTAATTGAGGGAAGATCAAAAAGTCCCCTGCTACTTATGTTATAGAATTGACATTTTATTATTTATTGCAGCTGACAGGTGGAAAAGACTTTACCAAGCTAGGCTACTGCAAAAGGATATTATATTTATGTATATTTGATTATTCCAGTGCTCTTTATGAGATTTGGCCATTTATGACTGGACGGCCAGTTTGTACTCACTTTGACCATTCAAGAATCTATAAAGTAAATACGTGCAAGAGGGAAAGCGTCACTCTTGCACGAGGGGGAGATTGCACCCAGTGTCTGTGTACTTCTTCTCTCTTCTCCTGTCTTCTCTCTCGCTGTGCCGGCGTAGCACTCCGCTCTAGGAGGTGCGCCTGCACGTGCTCTCTCTCTCTCTCTCTCTCTCTCTCTCTCTCTCTCTCTCTCTCTCTCTCTCTCTCTCTCTCTCTCTCTCTCTCTCTCTCTCTCTCTCTCTCTCCCACTCTCGTTCTCTCTTTTTTCATGTGCAACGTTGGTTACGTACTCGTGGATGTGCCAGGTATACCGATTTGTGCTTTTCATGGATTGCAACGTGTTATTTATGTATTTTGCGGGGCAACCGTGCTTTCTGGCTGTAGCAGTGGTATCACAGCTTGTGCTACGCTCTAAGATTAAGGATTTTGACAAGCATCAGCTAAGTATTTTGTTCTCTCATGCTTGTTATTGTTGTTAGTTGATTCAGCTTGCAGTAATTTGTGTTGATTGTATAACAGTTAGTCACCTTTGAAATTAAAGAGATTTTCCTCTTTATTGTGATGATGTAGTAATTACTAGTGAAATTATGATAATAAAACATCGTAATTAAAGAGATTAAACTTAATGAAACTACTCAAAATAAGAAGAGATTAGCATACGACCTTAGATAGGATATTACAAAAGAATAAAGAAATAGAGCGGAGTCGTCAGATGTTATCAAATTAATAGAGACTCCGAGGAATTATTTATTGTCGTAGGATGAGATATTGGTAATTAGAGTACTATAGAGAGGAGATCAATCTTAAGCGAGTTTATGAGGCTTAGCCTAATATTAGGGTTTCATGGAAGAGTTGTTGTTGATACTTGGAACAAAGATGCCGAGAAAGCTTAATGTCTTGCAAAATAGCAATAGGAGAGTGGAAGCGAAAAAAAAAAAGAAGAAGAGAGAAAACGAGGCCACTCCATGTGGGTGTGCATTGGCACAAGCCCGCGAGCGAGATGGTGTGCAGGCCCTAGTACAGGAAGATCGCGCTCCATGTCGCAGTCGTAGTGAACCCAACAGTAAACCATGCTAAAGTATGCCGGACAGGCCGACTAGCGCTATTTTTTTTTTTTGACTCTATCTCTCTCTCTAGCATGCACCGTCCAATCTCTATCTCTCTCTCTCGTTCCGACAACAGCAGTCATATGATTCTCTCTACTGTAGCAAACCTTTCTCTCTCCTTCATCTGTGGCTACTTGCGCATGCGCTACTCATGACTACCTTTTTTATTCTCTCTCTCTCTCAGTTCCCAACCGCCCCCCCTCTTGAGGCGATGCATCCATTCAAACCCCCGATCTCCCTCTCTTTCTTTGGTCCACTTCGGGCCACATGATGCGCTCTCTCTCTCATTCGGCTCAACCACCCCACCCCGTGCCGCACCATCGCCAGACTCCTATGCCACAAGCTCTGAACTGCAGACCAATCATACTCTCTTCTCTCGCTCTCTCAGCAACATGCAATCCACCAACTACAGTCTTCCAATTATCGTTGTTGATACCCCCCCCCCTCTCTAGTTGCTTATGCGGCTGTAGTAGCAGTTTTGCGCTGTCACCACACACACACAGAGGTCGCCGTTACTCTCTGCAGCTCTACTCTCTCACTCTCTCTTACCATGTCCAACAACCAACCAGTAGCGGCCAGAATTTATCCCTCTCTTACGTCGGCCGCCAACCAACCCTACCCCTCTCACTATCTCTCCCTCGTCGAATATACTAGCTACCAACTATCACCCGATGGCGCCTATCATAGCCACAAATTTACTGGTCTTGCACGACCCTTTTGAGAGCTGCACCAAGGAAAGCGCCCACACCACTCAACATGGCGGCAATTGCGCCGTTCTTTTATCGTCGCGATATTTTCTTAACTGAAGAGACTCCCCACCTGATCCCGTGCTCTTTTCTACACCTTCACCTTCCCTTTCCCTTGCTGCATGTGCCTCCCTCAGCCTTCGATCAAGTCCCAGCTCGACGGCTCACGCAGAAGCCACCTCACACACACACACACACATGCGTTCGCATGCAGCCATCCACCTCTCGTCTTCAATAACACCACCCCAGTTCTCACCGCGTGGGTGCACTTTCCTGATGCGTTTGATTCGATTCCATCCCCTGCAAGTCTCAATCCAGTAGCCTCTCGTGATCTTTCTCCTTGGCATGTAGCTAGCACTCGTACACATGCAATGTAAATTAATTGTCAACTATACTATCTCTCTCTCACTCTCTGCAACGATTACATGCCCCAACGCTCACCAGCAACCAATCTTCAGCGACGCTCGGACAAACGGCGGCGGTTCTTTGTCAACCTTGTCCTCGTGATTCCGAACACTCAAGTGAACTTCCACCTATTGCACACGCCTAAAGTAGTAACCATTGCCAAAGATCTTCCGTGCCAACCATTCACGACGCTCTTGCAGCGACCGTCATTGACGAAGCTCTTTGGTACCACACTCTACGGACCGGGTATCCTCCGACCTTGTGACACGACCATTCAGTCGGTGGCAACCCATGGATTCTCAACCTTCCACCACCCCCTCCAACCTTGCTTCATCTCACCATGACCCTCTCATCACTGACACTACTCTGTCTCTACAGGAACAACTCACTCTACTCCGACGCGACTACGACCGCTTGGAACACTGCTTTCGCCGGCTAGTCTTCGACTTCTGGACGTGTAAAATTATGTTCGCACACTCCAAGCCATTTTAACCGGCCTCACCCAACACCTCTTCGATCACCCATCCACCAACAAATCCACAACACTCCGTGTGGACACTCTCTAGCTCAAACCAATTTTTTTATTTTTTATTTTTTTAGTTGATGTAATAAGCCTACACTGGCGGCACTCGCACTTTCATCTTTCATAGCTCTTCACTGTAGAAATTTATTAATCTCGCAATGTCGGTCTTATTTTTAGATCATCAAAATTTATGACGTCAGATTTTAATTGTTGTCTATTTTCCATACTGATCCTAGCACAAGCACAACACCTTGTTTAAAATAGTAGGTGCAACCTATGTATGTTTGCATTTAACACACTATCATGACCATTGTGCACATATAGACACCTAGTATATTGAACAATACCATATCCCTTTATCTTGGCTCATGTATCATGGCCTCTGCTCATATTCTTTCCCCCCCTTTCAATTACATTGGCAATACACCCGATCACCAACTACGATCTGGCTAGATAATACTATCCACAAATCTCACTCAAGCATAGTGAGGCCCATTAACGAATCGTACAAATTTTTAGTAGGTAACAAGACAAATTTAGGTAGCTAGTATTTTGAACACAATGCGGGGAACACAAACAATCAAGATTCATAAAGAAAACTTAAGCTCTAAGCTCTGTATAACTCCAATATCCTCAGTGGATTCTATCACACTATTTGCAGTTTAATTTAAGTTTGTTAATATTAACACACGTTAGTTCATACTACTACTGCTAGCTTGCTCGGTGAACCCTTTATTGCAACTTCATCTAATTGCGACACGGCTATATTGCATGCTCTTTTTTTGAGCTTCCTTTTGTCGATCTAGGTTAGTCAAATGTTTTGCATTCTTTTTTAGGGCCTTGAAATTTGTAGGACTTGCCAAATTGCGAATATTTTATGGATTTCTATCCTCTTCAAATGTCTCATTATTTAATGTACAGTAGCACTGCTCAACCCCCATACCTTTCTTTGGTTTATCGTCATTTACTGGAAATTAAAATTACTTGTCTTGCTTGCCTTAATCAAATGATTTTTATCATAATCTTCACTTGTTATTGTTACATTTCTCTAACTCATTTCAGATTCACAAACACCGATGTAGACCACAATGCGAGGACGTCAGATAAGTCATCTTGTAACTTCATTTGCAAATTCATTCTTACAGATCCCGTACTAATCTTCTCACCATATTTTATCGAGTTTTGTGATGCCCTCTACTCTGTTATCGATCCAATATCTATCCTCACCTAAACCTTACTACCTCCTGCTTGATTATACTAACTCTACCATACCAAATTGTGCGAAGCTCCTAGTTATGTTTACTAATACCATTCCAAGAGACAACACAACTCTCTCGACACACATAATCAAGTAACCACTCTAGATTTTGATGGTATGTACCTCGCATACGTCACTCCTCTTTTCTCTGCATTGTATTTGTCTCTGCATTGTACTTAAAGTTGAATACTCAAACACTGCAAAGATTATGCCCTCTAATTGAATTCAAAGGAATTTCTGTGAGATAACTTTGTTGAGACTCTTTGTCAGTAAGCTATGCAGCTACTCATGTAAGCTACAGTACTCTGAGATAGTGCACAAGAATTTTTTTAAGTGTCTTTGATATAATGCACTGCGATGTCAACATAGTAACTATTTTTATTTTCTCCGTTATGTCTTGTCTAATCCATCGGTCACATGCACACAGATCCGCCGATTTAGGCAGTGTGTAAATGCTCATCTTGGTGTAGATTCGCCGATTTAGGCAGCATTAGTGCAGATTCGCTGATTTAGGCAATACCAATCACAAAATCATGCTGCAGTGACTGGCCACCACTATAACTGGTATGATTTTATTACCCGGGTACATAATGAAAGTGATTTGGATTTGGACTCACATTGTGGAATTGGAGTTGGATTGGGATTTGGTATCTGATGATTATTTTATCATGGCAGTGTTTATGTGATGGGACTTGACATTTATGATATTGATGATGAGTGTGACCAATGATATCCTGATTCATCAAGGTATGACATATACTGCTTATTCTAGTGGTATGGGACACTAGAATAGGTAGTATGTGGATGACGGCAGGCATAACCAATGTGTCTAATTTTATGGATTTTTCTTTTACTATTTGATACAGATTTCTAATCATTGTTTTTCACAAGTATTGTGCGCAGATTTTCATCTTCGCAACTGAGGACAGTTGCTTTCCAAGGGAGAGGTATGTTATAGAATTGACATTTTATTATTTATTGCAGCTGACAAGTGGAAAAGACTTTACCAAGCTAGTCTATTGCAAAAGGATATTATATTTATGTATATTTGATTATTCAAGTGCTCTTTATGAGATTTGGCCATTTATGACCGGCCGGCCAGTTTGTACTCACTTTGACCATTCAAGAATCTATAAATTAAATACGTGCAAGAGGGAAAGGGTCACTCTTGCACGAGGGGGAGATTGCACCTAGTGTCTGTGTACTTCTCTCTTCTCCTCTCTTCTCTCTCGCCGTGCCGGCGTAGCACTCCACTCTAGGAGGTGCGCTTGCACGTGCTCTCTCTCTCTCTCTCTCTCTCCCTCTCTCGTTATCTCTTTGTTCATGTGCAACGTTGGTTACGTACTCGTGGATGTGCCAGGTATACCGATTTGTGCTTTTCATGGATTGCAACGTGTTATTTATGTATTTTGCAGGGCAACCGCGCTTTCCGGCTGTAGCAACTTAAGGTACACGGGAAGATCTTTGCTACAGACGAGTATAGCCGAGACCTACAAGAATATTTCCAAAAGATTAACGATGCTATCTCTATCTCACAGCAAAGGCAAAAGGCTACTGCTCATAAGCAGAAAAGAGCCCAAGAATTTATAGAAAATGATTAGGTCTTACTTAAATTTCCCAAGTCTTGATTAAGGCACACGACGGGCAAGAATCCTATGGGACACCAAAAGTATTATGCTAAGTTAGCAAAAAGATACTATGGTCCCTTCCAGATTCTTAGATGAATCAATGAGGTGGTCTATCAACTCAAGTTGCCCAGCCATTGGCTCATACACAATGCTTTCCATGTGAGCCTACTAAAGCCTTACAAAGGAGAGCCACTTCAAGCACCAACTATTGAAGACCTACCGGAGATCAAGGACCAAGAAGAGGTGCTGCATCCTGAGTCCATTCTCCGACATGAAGACAAGGTATTAAGAGGCGGTGTGAGCGGGATGGAAACACACAGAACGCCTCTATAATGACCTGAAGCACACTCTTGGGATGATACACACACACACACACTATGTGGCACCACTCGGCTTACACAATCCACCTAACCGAGACAGGGAACACACCTATGGAGTGAGAGGAGAGAGACTACCCATTTACCCACTCCACACAGAGAGACACTCACACACACACACCCAAAACACTCAGCTTAAAAGAGGAGAATCTCTGATGTTTAGATACAATTGAGCTTGGGCCAACACCAATGGGGCAAACAGCTCACACAATTTGGGTAAAATATGCCAGATACAATCACAAATTGGAGCAGAAGCTTCTCTCATAGGAGAAACTTACACAATCAAAATAGAATAAAAATAGTGAGTAATTTAGCAAAATGGACAGCGCCATCGCGTCCGGAATGGCCCAAAACCCCAGTCTACAATGTCCAAGTGCTCAAATCCAACCTTGGATGAGCAGTTCACGGCCAAAACAGGCTCCAAAATGGACAAAAACACAGTTGTGGCTGTTCCTCCTCTCTTCTCCATATTTTTTCTGGTCTTCTCTCAGTTTTTTCAGTTCCCACACTTAGCTTTATCACTTGGGCACCCTTGGCCTTTTCGTTGATCTCAAATGAACCCCGAACAGGACAAAAACTGACCTCGTAGTGCATAGTTGTCATGTTTTTGCATCATCTGCACACCTAGCACTCAACCTTTTTCAATAATGGATCCCGCCACCACGTGAAGTGGCCCCAAAATATGGTCCTCATGATGACATTTCTGCATAATTACCACAAGAAAACATCCACGCTGTGTCCGTACTCATCCACGTGCAAATATTGACCCCGTTCGACCTCCTAACGCCACTAGATGCCATCTGATGCACTTGCATACCTCATGTCATCGTCCCGCGGATAGCTTCCTCGCAAAGTTTTACGAACTACCAACTCCTCATTATTGTAGAAAAAACACACTGGTACTGGTAATATTGAAAATTGATACACTATGTACATGCTGTCCTACCTGTACACATATGGGCCCCACGTAACCACCTGGCTATGGAAAATGGGCAATTCCTTATTTGATGCACCATGCATGTGTATGTACATATGCACAATCCCTTGCTCCAAAAAAACTCCTGACATAATTTGCCCATCCCCTAGCCTGCTAGAGCATTCATGCTCAGCAGCAGCAAAAAGAGATATTCATGCCACCTGGATCCCATACAAAAACACTTTGCATTCCCTACATCAAAAGCTTAATCAAACTTCCACCTGGTTCCCAAGGAAAACCTATAGAGATTCCATATATCAACATTGCATCAAGAAAACCATCAATTACTTTGGCATAGACCTGCATGTGCAAATTTATCTCCTTCTCCATAGCTGAGAGGTCTCCACTGATCATTTGTGTCATCAATTCCTGCTTCTTTGACAACTCAACCTTGGTTTGCATCAGACCTTCAATCACTTCATAAGGCCCTTCACTTTCATGTTCATCCTCATTCGAAAATGCAACTAAACCAGACTCCTGGATTTCATTGTCCATAAAAATAAATGAAACATCAGCATCCTCATCACTGCTAGTAGTACTATCATTGTCCTCATCTGTCTCACCATCATGGAATAGTCTTCATCACTAGACTCATCCTCATCTTCATAAAGCTTCTCAGATTGTTTCCTTGTGTCCATATTTTAAAGCTTCTTGGCACCTGTCTTTCCATAGAGGCTAATTGTACCACGTCTGTAATCTTGAACAGCTCCCACTGCACGTAACCATGGTCTACCCAATATGATAGGATATGCTCCCAACCCTGCTGGCATCACATGAAAATCAACCGCTGCCTTCGCATCATATGCCTCCACTTCTAAGCTCTTTACAACACCCAAACATTTTACTTTTTGATGGTTTGCCAATCTAATCCAAAATCCTGACACCCCAGTCACTGTAAGACCCATCTTCTCAACGCATGAGTGTGTTATGACACATATTTGGACTCCACCATCCACGTAACCTTGTCCCAGATTTTTTATTTCATTCCACACATCTACGATTGGACAAATGTCTCATAGCTCATCCATCGCCAACACCTTCACTGAACCTCTCTCTGGCTCTTTCTCCATTGGGTTAACCATCCTCTTCCACTGCCGCTTTAGTTTAGGCACCATCTCTATAAGCTGCCCAAAAGTAACATCTGCCTTCCTGCTTGTCAGATCCTCCTTTAAGTCATAGCTTAATTGCCCATCCCCTAGTGGAAAATCCGAAACATGAAAATTGGGACGATCCCTCCTTTTCCTCTTGGCCTTGACATCTTCGCCTTCATGGCTCTTTCCCTTCTTCTTACTAGGGCCTGGGGCACTTCTTCCTTCCTTTTCCTCTATGGTCCTCTTCCCAATAGGCATCACTAATGTATCCTCTAGTTTTGATGCCTTATCCAAGGTAACCACACTTAACACTTTTATCTTTCCCTTTTCCTCCTGGGTTAATCCATTGGTTCCTTCATCCCCCTTAATTTCGATGCCATAATCATTTGACCTAGTTAGCACCTGTCTTGGCAATGGATACATATCTCCCCCCATCCTTGGTGGCTTATCACGTTGCGGGCTGATGTGACCCAACTCTCCACAATTATAACAGGTGGGTGTCTACCTCCAGAACCTACCATTTCTTTGTCCAACACCATTCCTGGGTCTTTCTTCACCTCCTGGCTTATTTGCAAACCTCCCTCGACCTCGATTATTTCCCACTTGACCTAGCATGTTTAGGCTGAGATTCTTCATTAAATCTAACACTTGCCTCATGTCTTGCCTTAGCCCATCATCTTGCACTACTGTAGTGACCACTACTGGCATAACCTGAGGAGTAACAAAAACCATTGGTTCATGATGAACCCCTGGCATGCGACCTTGCAAAGAATCCATAGGCTGAAACTCAGACCTCATGGGCAAAGACTCCACCCCTAACTGGCTCATTTTTCTCAACTTCCACTCTTTGTTCCTTGCTACCTCTAGTGCATATTCATATGTCCTAGGCTTCTTTAGCTCCACTCTCCAACGTATATTCTCCCAAAGACCAGCCAAAAACCTATCCTTCTTCATCATGTCAGGCGGGGGTACCTATGGTGCTAAGGCCTTGCACATCCGCTCCCATGCCAATGAGAACTTACGTATGTACGCATCTACTGGATCACCTTCCTTTTGCACTAAAGCGTGTACTTCTTGCCACACTTTGTCAGGATCTTCTATCTTCACAAACTCCACTTTCAATCCATGTTGTAGATTGTCCCAACTCAACCTTATAGGTGGATCCGCTACACGAAACTCCTCTTTAAATGATTTAGACCAAACTCGTGCATCACTCTTCAAATAGATTTGGCGAAGACGTAACATCTACGTAGGGTCATGAATCTGGGTGCTAATACAGGCAACCTCTATTTTTTCCAAAAAGTCTTCCACATCTTCATTACTTCCTCCATGAAATTCCAGATAAGAGAAAGCCATGGCTACCCAAGCTACAATGCTTTGAGAACCCCTTCAAACACAGGTGTAAGAACCCAAAACTTTTGACTGACCCAATTTCTAGAAACTTCAATGGAGCTCAACTTTAGATAAGGACAAGCACATGCACATCAAATGAGTTTTAATAGTTGATCATCGGAATTACAACATGCAAAGGACATTCCAGGATCTCTCTTAATCTTCTTGGCCTGAACATAAAGACTATGCGCTATTGGAAAAAAATCTTCCTGGACATATGAACATTTATCTGGATTCTTTGAGTCAAATGAAAAGGAGTGAATTGAGGGCCATTTTGATCATCCATTAAAGTCAACCATGAAGCTTCAAGAAGGCACACCTGACTTATCCTCTGATTTTGCCAAAATTTCAGTAGCATAACATCATAAATGGCTCAAAAGACCAAAAAACCAGCCAACATAACTTGGAAAATTTTTGACAGAGTTTCCCCAGAAGTAGAGGATTAGGAATCCAAAATATAGACTGTATATGTTGATCCGAGCCTATCACAAATTTTTGTTTATCATATTTTGTTGGTTTTCCTTGCTTCTAGAGGTTTACAATAAAAGAAAGAGTGAGAACAACCTCTTGGAAAAATTTTAAAAAAATGATTTTTTCTTGACTAGATCACCGAAGGTGAAAGGTAGAGGGAGAACCTAGTGGTAAAGGGAAAGGAAAATATGTAAATGTGAAAAGAAAAGATATGATGTGGTTGTGGAGCCATGCACCCATGATTCAAGGGACATGAGTGGCTCATATCATCATGGCTTTGGAGCCATATGATGATTCAAACAAATGGGACCCAAGTGGAAGACTTGGTAAAGGAAGAAACCAGGCACATGATTTTGTTGAATTTTTAAAAAATACTTCCACTCCGATCCAAGAAAAGTTGTCTTCATCAAAGTTGTAACTGACGAGCTGAAGATTCTGGCCATATTTTTTTTATAATTTTTGCACCTACGGTCTAGGAGATATGGCCAAAATGGGACGGCAGTTTTTTCAACTGTGGTGGAGACCACCCCCCTACCTTTACACACACACACCCTTCCTTTTCCACATTGAGACCTTCTTTTAAATCAGCCATTAGTCTTCTCACCCTCCTCTCCTTCCTCCTCTCTCTCAAGCTCAAAACCCCATCAAAGTTCCTCTTCTAATCACCTCTCAAGTCATGCTTAATCTTGTTGTAATTCATAAGTTCTCATTCAACCCCTTTCTATTATTACTAGATATGTATTGATTTTATGTAGATTCTTTACATTTTAAAATAAGGAAGCTCTTGGACTCAAGCTA
This sequence comes from Adiantum capillus-veneris, assembly GCF_014529385.1. Taxonomy (NCBI): domain Eukaryota; kingdom Viridiplantae; phylum Streptophyta; class Polypodiopsida; order Polypodiales; family Pteridaceae; genus Adiantum; species Adiantum capillus-veneris. Next base: position 43,035,041 of record NC_140948.1, read on the forward strand.
TGGAGGAAGCAGTGAAGACAACACAAGTGATGATGGAGCTAATTGGTCAACAAATCACTTGGAAGGAGCTTCTTCATTGGTTGAATGTCCCTAATCAAGCTTCATTTGTACAAATTACACTTGTATCTTAACCTCACTCCTAATCACTCTCTTTCCTATATAAAGAGGCCTTCCCCTTTGTAATTTCAAGCCTCCCTCAGCCCATTGAACCTTTGTATCACTCACCATGAGCCCATAAGCTCATTCATTCACTCTATTCTTGCACATCCTAGAGTGCAAATTGTTTCATGCTAGTAACCTCTCCTCCTCTTACTTGTGTTAATTAAGTGAAATGTTGTATATGCGTGTGAGAGTGCTTGATGTGATCTTGGCTAATCCTTGAGTGATTGTTTGGTAATCTATATGCTATTTGTGTTGGGAGTGTTTGAAGTCATCCATTCCTTGTGCACACACCACGGTTAATGCTTCATTCATAGTGCTCTCTCTCTCTCTCTCTCTCTCTCTCTCTCTCTCTCTCTTTGTGTAGCGGTCCTAGTCCATGCTTCCAAGACTAGGTGGTGCCCTCATCTCATTTCCCTGGTGGCGCAATGGAGTTTGTTTTGGTGTAGAGGCCGCCATTCCAAATTTCCTTCGTCATAAATTGGTGCCCCCACGGAGGAGTTCTCAAGCAGCGCTCTATCAATCCTATGAAGGAAGATCCATCAAATTCTCCGAGACTTCCACTATGGTCTCCCCAAGAAGCTCGAGAAAAGAAGCGTCTTTATCTACAAACGGCACGTATGCGGGTAAAGAGAGTTAACTAGACACACCCTTCTTTGCTTCAAGGAAAATCTTGTAGTCATCAAGTCCCTAGGTCAAAAACCTGTGTTGAGTGCTTTGTGGCTAGTGTGAAGACACTTCCTTTGAAGCCTCGACTTCAGGTGGTGAAAGCACTCTCAAACTCGGGTATTAACAAGTTTTTGGAGGGGGAGCTACACATCAATGGGGTGCGGTATTGGCAAGAGGCTACATATGGTGATGCACTCCAACTACTACTAGCAAGAAGGCTCAAGGTGGTTGAGAGGGTAGCCATCGAACCCTATGAACTCTACAAAGCTGAAGATGGTCACACCAAAGCTAGGCTAATCACCAGTGAGCAAATTCTTCGCATCTCTCAAATGGTGGGATCCAAGAGAGCTCAACTTCAATGAAGTGCTTCATGGAAGGTTGTAATTAATGCACCAATGAATAATCCCATTTTCCACAACTTTCAATCAGTTCAGAATATTAGGGTGAATGTGCGCATTGATAGAAAGATTTTTTTCCAACAAAGATTGGTCTTCTATTTTGGAGCTGAGAGGTTGAGAGAGATATTGCTGTCCCCTGACCCTATAATATTTCCTATTTTGGAGTATAATGTATCTTTTGATGTTCACATCTTCATCTTGCTTTAAGCATACTCCATGAATCATAGGGATTTATATGGACCTTTCCAACCTCTTGCTAGACAAACTGTGCATATAATAGCTAGCACAAAGCTTAGGTTCCAAAACATCATAAGGGACTTACTAGGCCCTCGTCGTCTAGCTGAGATTAATGCATCTATCAATCCATTTATTCTACCCTTAATAAGATATGATTTGGGCCTAGACGTTTTCATCTTTGTGCTATATTGAGAGGAAGGCAACCCACTTTTATGATGGATTTCCCAAATTTTTTCGGGCGTAGTGGGGAAAATGCTGGGGATTTTTTGGATAACTTGGAGATGGCTTTCCTTGTCTCCGGGAGGGATGACGAAGCAGTGAAATTGAGAGCTTTTCCTTTGGTGCTCAAAGAAGAAGCTAGGGTATGGTTCCAGGCTCTAGATCCAACCCAAAGAATTGATTGGGAGGGATTGAAGGTGGCTTTCCTACGAAGATTTCAACGAGCCAATTTGGCAGAAGAACTATGGCAACGACTTCTGTCCCTTCATCAAGTTGACCCTCATGGTTATGCAACCTATGAGGAAGGTTTTCTGAAACTTTGGGGGCAATGGTCAGACTCACTAAACCCTGGTGAGCGAGCTCCCAATTGCCTCCAAAAGGATCGATTTATCTCAGGTTTGTACCCCTTGCTAAGGGAGAAGGTAAAGGGAAAATTTCCAAATGCTTTTGAAGATGCCTTAAGAATTGCTAGGGAAAAGAATAGAAAGATTCTCTATCAAGCCCAAGCTAGCCAGCTAGCTTTGGGAGGCAATATCAGAACTATGGAAGCTTCTCACATACCTCCAAATGTGCCTAATGCACCAGACCTCAATAGAGGTCAACAAGAAGATATGCTCCAACAAATAAACAATCTCACAAACCAGCTAGAGGGGTTGAGAGTAAATCTTGTGCAGGGTGTAAGGAGGCCTATTGAGGGAAATGGTGGGAATCGGCCACCAATGCGACGTCAAGCAAGGGAAATGTTGTGTTACAATTGTGGGGAAATTGGCCACGACATGTATAATTGCCCTCATCCCAGAAGATATGACTACCCTGTCAGAGGTCCTCGACAACAAGTAAGTCCACCCCGTGCTAGAGCTCAAGCACAAGAGCAACCGCAACCTCAAATTTTGCAGCCACCTCGTGCTCAAGCTCAAGCCCCTGCTACTCAACCAAATGTGAGCATCATAAGGATGGAGGAGGTCCTCAAGGGCAGAAGCAACCAGGAAGAAATAGCTAAAGGGAAGATGAAGATAGATGAAGTGGCTACAATGCCTATCAAACGTGTGCGTGTCCAAGATGAAGTAGGTAAAGAAACAAGCAAGGATGCAAGCAATGAAGCAAGTACATCTCGGGCAACTAAAGATGAAGCCAAGAAGAGAAAGACCCGTACTAGGTCTCAAATTGACATCTCTGATTTCCCTATGGGATCTCGGACACAACCTTATGACTTGACAGCTGATGTGAGTTCTCAAGGACCAAAGATTACTTGGCCACAACTACTTCATATCTCCCCAAAGCTTCGACGACAATGGTCAAAAATGGTGAGCACGAGAGCAAAGCGAAGTAATCTAGTAAGTGTAATCAAAGCATATGGTCTCAAGGATATAGTGCCTTTGGTGGAGGCTCAAATCAAGGGACAACGGATTCCAAAAACTTACATTGACAGTGGAGCAGAGGTTTGTGTCATGACAGAAAATCTAATGCATCAATTGGGTTTAGAGGTAATGGAATCATCAAACTTTAGGGCAAAAATGGCCAATAATGTCTCTGTCACTTGTGTGGGTGTAGTGAAAGCTTTGAGAGTTTCTGTTTTTGGAATCACTACAGAGGTTGATGCTTATGTGATGCCAGTAAAGGGAGAAGGATACCCCCTTATTTTAGGACGACCTTGGCTCATGGGTATAGGAGCTAGGCAAGATTGGGCAACAGGAGACTTGGAGTTGAGGCCTCGCATGGGTGGCCATAGTCGGAAGGTGGTTTATAACCTAAAGAATGGGCGACAAGAGAACCTTGAACTAGAGACGTCAGCTGATGAGTGGAGCTCAAGTGGATGCTCCTCATCCATGGACGAGGAAGAGAGTTCAAGTGAAGAGAGTGATAGCACTCTCGAAGTCATGGGCGTCACCATAAAGGAAACTACCTCATCAGAAGACAACCCAAGGATCCAAATGAAGAATGTGTGGGATGCCAGCCTAGAGGAGATGTTATCCAAGGATATAAAGGAAGAAGAAAAGGAGGGTTATGTAAATGTTCTCAAGAAGCATGCATCATTGTTTATTTCTGATTACACTCACATTACAGGTGTCACTGCAGTGAAGCATCATATCCATCTAAAAGAAGGGAGCAAGCCAGTAGTACAAAAACTAAGAACATTAGGAGTTGTGCAACAAAATGCACTATTGTCTGAGGTGAAGAGACTCTTAGAAGCAGGATTCATATACCCAGTAGAAGATTCAGAATGGGTCTCCCCAGTAGTGGTGAGGCCAAAGAAGAATGGTAAATGGCGAGTGTGCGTGGATTACAAGCCACTAAATGCTGCAACAAAGAGGGACCACTTCCCTCTCCCATTTCAAGATGAGATTCTAAATGAAGTAGCAGGCCATGAGAGATACACAGTGTGTGATGGCTACTCTGGCTACTTTCAAATACGCATTGCAGAGGAGGACCAGAAGAAGACTACTTTCATCACACCATGGGGATGTTTTGCATTTCGAGTCATGCCTTTTGGTCTCACCAACGCTCCAGCCACCTTTCAACGATTCATGAACATGGTCTTCCAACCTTACTTTGGTAAGTCCATAAGGGTTTTCATAGATGACTTTTGTATTTACAGCTCCAAAAGTATGCATCTCGGCAAGATTGATGAAGGATTTACTCGTTTAGCTAAGCTGGGTGGACAACTAAACAAGGACAAATGTCACATTGGGGAAAGCAAGGTTACACTATTAGGGCATGTAGTGTCCATTGATGGAATCGAGGTAGATCCTGAAAAGATAGAAACATTGCTAAATCTACCTTCCCCAACTTCCATCAAACAATTAATCTCCTTCTTGCAAAAGCTAAGATATTTGAGTAGATTCATACACTTACTCTCCCAAGTGATATTTCCTCTACAACAGCTGACTCGTCAAGAGACGCTTGTTTGGAGTGAAGAAAGTGAAGGGCATTTTAGAGAGATTGAAAAAATGTTAGGGTCACTCCCTGTAATCCTCCAACCTTGTTGGGAAGAAACATTCTTTGTAAACCCTAGTGTGGGAGAAGAAGCCATTGGTGCTGCCCTCCTACAAAAAGATCCAAAAACCTCCTTTATGAGGCCTGTGTATTTTGCTAGCCGCCTCATGGAAAACACAGAGAAGGCCTACACCCTAATGGAACAGCTAGTGTTAGCTCTCATGTTTGCGGTAACCAAATTTCGGCCATACTTGCTGCCGAAGAGGTTTGTAATTATCACTGTGGAGGATATGTTTCCCTATGCACTACAACATATGGAAATCTCTGACAAAATAGCAAAGTGGGTGGTGCGACTTCAAGAGTTTGATTATACAATACAGGTTGAAAGAACAACTCGAGCATGCTTAGCCGACATTTTAACAAACAAGTGCTATGAAAAAGTTTGCCATTTGAAGAGAAAGGAACTTCCGCCACCTCCAGCTCTAGAGGCTTTGGTCAATGCTTATAGCCTCTACTTTGATGGAGCATACAAGAGAACCAAGGATAAGGCAGCTGCAGGCATCGTGGTCTTATCCCCATTGGGAGAGAGGATCCATGGTGAAGGGATCACTCTAGAAGATGTCCACTCCAACAATGAAGCAGAATATCATGCTCTAATTCATGGCCTTTGCTGGTGCCTCGATAATTCAATTAAGAGATTAAACGCTTTTGGTGACTCCATGCTTTTGGTAAGGCAAATGCAAGGTACATGGGCTTGCAAAAATGCCCGTCTCTCTACTAAAATGAGAGAAGCAAGAGCTCTTATGAGGAGATTTAGGGAGGCACAAGTACATCATGTACCAAGAGACCAGAACAAGGATGCAGACCACCTAGCATCATCAAAGTTAAATGAGTCAATAGTGGGAGCAGTGGCCATCAAACTTCCACTTCAGCAAGGCAAGGAGGACTTGGAAGATATTATGCACATTCTGGAGCAAGGAGAGGCTCCTAAACACTTGAATGCAGGGGAAAGGCGATGGTTAGCTAGGAAGGCTACCAGGTATCGCATAGTAAATGATGACTTGTATTGTCTTGGTAAGGATAGTGTGCTTAGGAGAGTTCCTTTGAAGAGTGAAATTGAAGAGATTTTAAAAGCTTGTCACGATGATATGTGTGGAGGACACTTTGCACACGACATCACTAGTAGAAAGGTTCTACAGGCTGGGTTTACTTGGCCAAGTCTTCATCGTGATGTCAAATATTGGTGTCAAACATGTGATGAATGTCAGAAAGCAGGACCACGACGGCTCATAGCTGAACCTCAGAACCCAATAAAGGTATATGGGCCCTTTGAGAAGTGGGGAATTGATGCCATAGGGCCTCTACCACGCACTCAGTCAGGTAAAGAGTACATCATCATGGGAGTAGACTACATGACTAGATGGGCTGAGGCTATGCCGACCAATAGAATTACTGCTAAGGATGTGAGTCAGTTCATCTTTGACCACATTTGTTGCCGGTTTGGCACCCCTCTTGAAATACTATCTGATAGAGGACCAGGGTTTAGAGCAGACTTGGTAGGAGAACTCATGAAGAAGCTAAATATTCAGCATCAACACTCTACTCCTTACTACCCTCAGTGCAATGGTTTGGTGGAAAAGGTAAATGGAATCATTTGCAAAATTCTCACTAAACAGGTACATGCCAGGCGCCAAGATTGGGACAAACACCTGAATGGAGCTCTATGGGCCTATAGAACCTCCTTCAAAACCACATTAGGTTACACACCCTTTCATTTGGTTTATGGAAAGGAGGCGCTTTTGCCCATTGAAGTGAAGTTAGCAAGTCTTCGAATATTGGGTAGCCAGGTAGGCTCTCAAAAGGAGAAAGTACATCAAAGGATCATGGATCTAGAGAGGCTGCAATTGGATCGTGAAGAAGCCATCAACCACTATTCTCAAGAAGCAGAGAAGCGCAGAGAAAAGTTCAACAAAAAGCTAGCATCCAAAGACATCAAAAAGGGATCTCTGGTGCTTCGATATGACAATCGCTTCGACACTCGTAAGGATGGAAAGTTTCTTTTCCGATGGGAAGGCCCGTTCTTGGTCACCAAAAAGTTCAAAAACGGCTCTTACAGACTTCAGGACATTGATGGTAAAGTGCACAAGACCAGGACAAATGGATGGCGTCTAAAGCCTTATCACATCAGGATAAGGTCAGCTCAAGATCAAAGAAAGTAGGCTAGAAACCTCTTGGAAAAATTTTAAAAAAATGATTTTTTCTTGACTAGATCACCGAAGGTGAAAGGTAGAGGGAGAACCTAGTGGTAAAGGGAAGGGAAAATATGTAAATGTGAAAAGAAAAGATATGATGTGGTTGTGGAGCCATGCACTCATGATTCAAGGGACATGAGTGGCTCATATCATCATGGCTTTGGAGCCATATGATGATTCAAACAAATGGGACCCAAGTGGAAGACTTGGTAAAGGAAGAAACCAGGCACATGATTTTGTTGAATTTTTAAAAAATACTTCCACTCTGATCCAAGAAAAGTTGTCTTCATCAAAGTTGTAACTGACGAGCTGAAGATTCTGGCCATATTTTTTTAATAATTTTTGCACCTACGGTCTAGGAGATATGGCCAAAATGGTGGACGGCAGTTTTTTCAACTGTGGTGGAGACCACCCCCCTACCTTTACACACACACACCCTTCCTTTTCCACATTGAGACCTTCTTTTAAATCAGCCATTAGTCTTCTCACCCTCCTCTCCTTCCTCCTCTCTCTCAAGCTCAAAACCCCATCAAAGTTCCTCTTTTAATCACCTCTCAAGTCATGCTTAATCTTGTTGTAATTCATAAGTTCTCATTCAACCCCTTTCTATTATTACTAGATATGTATTGATTTTATGTAGATTCTTTACATTTTAAAATAAGGAAGCTCTTGGACTCAAGCTATGGAGGAAGCAGTGAAGACAACACAAGTGATGATGGAGCTAATTGGTCAACAAATCACTTGGAAGGAGCTTCTTCATTGGTTGAATGTCCCTAATCAAGCTTCATTTGTACAAATTACACTTGTATCTTAACCTCACTCCTAATCACTCTCTTTCCTATATAAAGAGGCCTTCCCCTTTGTAATTTCAAGCCTCCCTCAGCCCATTGAGCCTTTGTATCACTCACCATGAGCCCATAAGCTCATTCATTCACTCTATTCTTGCACATCCTAGAGTGCAAATTGTTTCATGCTAGTAACCTCTCCTCCTCTTACTTGTGTTAATTAAGTGAAATGTTGTATATGCGTGTGAGAGTGCTTGATGTGATCTTGGCTAATCCTTGAGTGATTGTTTGGTAATCTATATGCTATTTGTGTTGGGAGTGTTTGAAGTCATCCATTCCTTGTGCACACACCACGGTTAATGCTTCATTCATAGTGCTCTCTCTCTCTCTCTCTCTCTCTCTCTCTCTCTCTCTCTCTCTCTCTCTCTCTCTCTCTCTCTCTCTCTCTCTCTCTCTCTCTCTTTGTGTAGCGGTCCTAGTCCACGCTTCCAAGACTAGGTGGTGCCCTCATCTCATTTCCCTGGTGGCGCAATGGAGTTTGTTTTGGTGTAGAGGCCGCCATTCCAAATTTCCTTCGTCATAAATTGGTGCCCCCACGGAGGAGTTCTCAAGCAGCGCTCTATCAATCCTATGAAGGAAGATCCATCAAATTCTCCGAGACTTCCACTATGGTCTCCCCAAGAAGCTCGAGAAAAGAAGCGTCTTTATCTACAAACGACACATATGCGGGTAAAGAGAGTTAACTAGACACACCCTTCTTTGCTTCAAGGAAAATCTTGTAGTCATCAAGTCCCTAGGTCAAAAAACTGTGTTGAGTGCTTTGTGGCTAGTGTGAAGACACTTCCTTTGAAGCCTCGACTTCAGGTGGTGAAAGCACTCTCAAACTCGGGTATTAACAAGTTTTTGGAGGGGGAGCTACACATCAATGGGGTGCGGTATTGGCAAGAGGCTACATATGGTGATGCACTCCAACTACTACTAGCAAGAAGGCTCAAGGTGGTTGAGAGGGTAGCCATCGAACCCTATGAACTCTACAAAGCTGAAGATGGTCACACCAAAGCTAGGCTAATCACCAGTGAGCAAATTCTTCGCATCTCTCAAATGGTGGGATCCAAGAGAGCTCAACTTCAATGAAGTGCTTCATGGAAGGTTGTAATTAATGCACCAATGAATAATCCCATTTTCCACAACTTTCAATCAGTTCAGAATATTAGGGTGAATGTGCGCATTGATAGAAAGATTTTTTTCCAACAAAGATTGGTCTTCTATTTTGGAGCTGAGAGGTTGAGAGAGATATTGCTGTCCCCTGACCCTATAATATTTCCTATTTTGGAGTATAATGTATCTTTTGATGTTCACATCTTCATCTTGCTTTAAGCATACTCCATGAATCATAGGGATTTATATGGACCTTTCCAACCTCTTGCTAGACAAACTGTGCATATAATAGCTAGCACAAAGCTTAGGTTCCAAAACATCATAAGGGACTTACTAGGCCCTCGTCGTCTAGCTGAGATTAATGCATCTATCAATCCATTTATTCTACCCTTAATAAGATATGATTTGGGCCTAGACGTTTTCATCTTTGTGCTATATTGAGAGGAAGGCAACCCACTTTTATGATGGATTTCCCAAATTTTTTCGGGCGTAGTGGGGAAAATGCTGGGGATTTTTTGGATAACTTGGAGATGGCTTTCCTTGTCTCCGGGAGGGATGACGAAGCAGTGAAATTGAGAGCTTTTCAAGTCCACACTTCCAAGACTAGGTGGTGCCCTCATCTCATTTCCCTGGTGGCGCAATGGAGTTTGTTTTGGTGTAGAGGCCGCCATTCCAAATTTCCTTCGTCAATGTATGCATAAACTGTCAACAATAGAACCCGAGCATCAAATATGACTCACTAGTACATAGCCTATGGAGAGGTCATGAAAAGGGTGCTCTAGCTACCTGTATCACCGAAAGGATCTCCACATTTGAGAATCCCCCAGCTCAATAAAACCTCACGCTATCGACCCTCACACAAAGGCTAATGCAAATCTCGTATACTCAAGTCTCAGAAATGGCTAGGACTGCCAAATAAAACCAAGTATGGCTCCACAAATGCGTACCATGTCAATTTCCACAAGTAACGTACAATCCAACAGACAATGCGCTCAAACAGGCGCCAAGTGATGCATACCCACAACAACTGCAAGTGACATCATTGCAAGTATATCACTGTACTCCAGCTATTTGTACCTGTGTGAATCACCTGTACCTATACCTGTGACCTGTAACTTGCAACCTATACTCCCGAATCTCGAAGCAGAAGGTACTCGAAGAAGATCCTTCATGGGGGCGCCAAAAGAATGTGAGCGGGATGGAAACACACAAAATGCCTCTATAATGACCCGACACACACTCATACACACACTATGGGGCACCACTCGGGGCACCACTCGGCACACACACACACTATGGGGCACCACTCGGCTTACACAATCCACCTGGCCGAGAGAGGGAACACACCTATGGAGTGAGAGGAGAAAGACTACCCATTTATCCACTCCACACAGAGAGACACTCACACACACACACCCAAAAAACTTAGCTCAAAAGAGGAGAATCTCTAATGTTTAGATACAATGGAGCTTGGGCCAACACCAATGGGGCAAACAACTCACACAATATGGGTAAAATATGCCAGATACAATCACAAATTGGAGCAGAAGCTTCGCTCATAGGAGAAACTTACACAGCCAAAAAAGAAGAAAAACAGCAAATGGCTCACTAAATCAGTTATAGTTTCTTTGATGGTACCTTGCTACTCCGATAACCGTAGTAATTCTAGAGCTAATAAATGCAAGGATTTTGGAAAATGGACAACGCCATCGCGTTCGGAACAGCCCAAAACCCCAGTCTGCAATGTCAAAGTGCTCAAATCCGACCTCGGATGAGCAGTTCACGGCCAAAACAGGCTCCAAAATGGGCAAAAACACAGTTGCGGCTGTTCCTCCTCTCTTCTCCATATTTCTTCTGGTCTTCTCTCAGTTTTTTCAGTTCCCACACTTAGCTTTATCACTTGGGCACCCTTGGCCTTTTAGTTGATCTCAAACGAACCCCGAACAGGACAAAAACTGACCTCATAGTGCATAGTTGTCACGTTTTTGCATCATCTGCACACCTGGCACTCAACCTTTTTCAATAATGGATCCCGCCACCACGTGAAGTGGTCCCAAAAGATGGTCCTCATGATGACCTTTCTGCATAATTACCACAAGAAAACATCCACGTTGTGTCCGTACTCATCCACGTGCAAATATTGACCCCGTTCGACCTCCTGACGCCACTAGATGCCATCTGATGCACCTGCATACCTCGTGTCATCGGCCCGCAGATAGCTTCCTCGCGAAGTTTTACGAACTACCAACTCCTCATTATTGTAGAAAAAACACACTGGTACTGGTAATATTGAAAATCGATACACTATGTACATGCTGTCCTACATGTACACATATGGGCCCCACGTAACCACCTGGCTATGGAAAATGGGCAATTCCTTATTTGATGAACCATGCATGTGTATGTACATATGCGCACTCCCTTTCTCCAAATAACTCCTGACAGCGGTAAGACTATCCGATGATATCTTATTAAGTTTAAGAATTATCCTTTTGAAGATGCTAGATGGATGCAAGGCATACAATTAAAGGACAAACTAAAACTTGTCAATGCTTACAATGCTTCCCTAGAGTAAAAATGAACAAAGTTTTTCTCTTATAAGACTCTCTTTATTTATTGAGCACAAATGTTAAGTAGTATGCATGCTTAGATCAAGTTTGTGGAGAGGACGTCTCCCAAACACCAAGTAGAGCTTGTTAATCTACTATGGAAGATTGATGAACTAATGTGCAGACATGCTTTCCGCAGCCTTAGGCTCTCAAGTACCAAATGTATTAGTCATCCATTCTAGAATGATGTCGTAGGGTAAGATAGGGATCCTCTACCCGCTAGAAAAAGGACTAATGAATAGGCTTTATCTTCTCTACCCATAGTCAAGAACGACTATGATTTCAAGTGAGAGGTAATGACCTAATAGATAATATCTAATTATCCTAAATGATTTTCTCATGTGAAACTCATCATTAAATATGGGGAAGTGCCAGGGGAGAAAAACCTAGAATATTGGTTAAGCTGGTAGACAGGCCACAATAGGGATCCAAAGGAGGGAAAATAGGAATCCAAAAGGGAGGCCATCTGCAGAAGAAGAATGTGCAACAATGGGCTTTAAAGACCCTAAGTTTCAGTCCTTAGGACTTCCAAAATGCTAAGGTTCCAAAATTCAAAGGTTGTGTCCAAAGGTCAAAGCTTAGGAAAATTGGATGCTTTGTGTGTGTACAAAAAGTCTTCAATGAGTCCTACATAGGAGGGGGCAAGCCCTGGAAGTAGAGGATGAGAGAGAAACACACACACACACACACTCACAAGCTTCCTTTACACAAAGGGAATGAGGGACACATGTCAGCTCCCTAGCCCAAATGCCCACAAGGTGTATTCAAATCCTATTGAATGGCTATGGAGGTGGACCGATGAGAATTAGGCTAGAGTAAATCTATTTTAATTAATTTAAAAACACTTAATATAAGAACCAATAAGAATTAAGCTCTCTAGAAGACCATTGGACAGTCTCCCAAGGGGTCCAATGAGCATTCAACAGCCCAATGACTCGCCTGATTCCTATTGGCCACGAGACAAAGGGGTCCAATGAGAGTTTAGTTGCATTAATTAATTACCTAAAGCTCTCACAAAAGTGGAAAGGGGGATACATGTCAGAAGGTTATCACTTATGCTTCTTAATTTTCATTGGCTAAGCTAGGAAAGGTCCAATGGGGTGTGAGCATGAGTAAAATTCAAAAGGGGTCAACCAAGAGAGAGAGGGGGACTGAATTTGTCAAGTTAATTAACACACACACACACTCACACAAGCTCATGTGTGAAGCAAGAAGACTCTCTCTCTCTCCTTCTCAAGCTTTAATGGAAAGCTTATCCCCTACTCCAAGCTTGTGAGAAGGGAGGCCTACACCAACAACTCCTGGCTTTGTGGTGCAAATCCAACCAAGATCCAAGATTCAATGGATGCTCATCTCCTCTACCATGCTAATTACTAAGCTATGATATGCTAGTATGAGTGATTATGTGAGGAGATGCATATCTTTCTCGTAAGACTACTCCTTCCTCTCAATCTACTCTCATACCCCACTAGCTCTCACCATCTTTGAAGTTGTGTGAGGTCTTGGGTCTGAGACCATGAGGGAATTGATGTTGTGTTTTATAAGTGTTTTTCTTAGTGCTTGAATCTTCCATCTTCATAACACTAGGGGGACCGGCTCCATGTAAATCGGGTCCTCAACTGTTGTCAATAGCTTAATTTCTCTCTCTTTTGAAGTATTGTTCATGCTATCTAACTAGGTGTTATGCTTTTTGTTGCTCTCTCCACCCAAGCACTCTTGTTATGCTCATTAGGAATCTATTCTAATGAAATGCTCACTATGTTCATGCTATTTTCTACTACACACAAGTTACTAGGCCATTAAATGTTACATACACGTGCAAGTACCTCACTTTATAGGATAGCAGCTAGGGTCATAAAAAGGCGTTTGACACTCGTGAAAGATGTCATAATCAAGCGTTCATAGAAATCTTCAAAAATAAGAAAAAAGGCTTTTTCTACGTAACATTAGCCTTCTTCCTATTGGATGAGGAACTAGAGCTAAAAGGCCCAAAAATGAGTCCATTTCTTTCCTAATAGCTTGATCTCACTTAGTGGGTGCCCATTGGCCTCCCCCCAAATCATTTATTAAAGGAGAGAGATCATACATTGGAGAACTAGTGACCTCGCTAGTGCTTTCCGATGTAGGAGAGGATGAATTTGAGAGGAAGGGGAAGGGGGGGGGGGGGGGGGGGGGAGAGAGAGAGAGAGAGAGAGAGAGAGAGAGAGAGAGAGAGAGAGAGAGAGAGAGAGAGAAATGGAATACAATGCTTGTGAAGTCCGAAGGGGCACTAGCGACATCGCTAGCGCTCCCTTGGCTTATGGGAGGAGAGTGAGATGAAAAGTCAAGCCAGAGGGCACAACCCTTCCCAAAATGCCAACTCGGATGCCAAATGGACCAATCAAGAAGTGAAATCTGAAGTTGTAAAGGCTCCTCTATAAAAGGATTTTTAAAAGTAATTTTAAGGGCTTTTTGAGTCGTTTTGCACTCTATAGAGAGAGAATTTTTTACGGATGTGTGTGCATGTCAAACCCTTGAATTCTGTTGGTTGATAGCATGTTTAGGAGGTACCAAAAACGAATGTCTTGGACACTCCTTTAGGTGGAACCAAAAAGGAGTATCTTGGACACTCCTTTGGGAGTAGATAAAATGGGTGGTGCGTTATTCATTTTCATATTATATAAAGGAAAGATAAAATCTTTTCTGGTTGGAATTTAGGCGGGCTGGAAATTTCATTTCACTTTAATACTTAAGCTTAAAGTAGCAAACCGCGTTCGCATTTAAATTCCCTCTCGCCCACCACTCCTCTGGGCTCTCTATAGCGCAACCTTAATGGCTCCCTCCACCTCTTGTGCCCATCTCTCTCTCTCTCTCTCTCTCTCTCTCTCTCTCTCTCTCTCTCTCTCTCTCTCTCTCTGAGTACCATGGCTCTGTTTTGACTGTCTTCATTGTTGTATCATTAGCATCCTCGCACATTCCACATGGAATCACATAATACTCATAATGGTTGTACAAACCCCCTTTACCTTCCTCCATTATTTGCTACATAGCATATCCCAAGGGATCTTCTGTTGAGTCTACAAAACTACTGAGATGCAAAGAAGAGGGAACAAAGAAACGTGAAAAAAGGGATGGGACCAGCGCAAGAGGGTTGTGACATTGATGAGCAGGAGGCAAAGAAAATTTGTAGCGAAATTGCTAAGTCTTGGTGTAATCAAAGAAACAGGCTTGATGAGGGTCTTCAATGGAGCATTCTACAACAACTTTGCAATCATTTAACCTTCTCAGTGTTGCAACTCACATCGGAGATAGTTGGGAGGCTGATTTTCTCTAACACTTGTCATACATTGTCTGAGGTGAAGACTCCTCGTTCAAACAATGAGCTATTTTTGAAATGGGCTACTATCATGGCATGCCTCAATGGAGTCAATGGGAAGAAACGTGGAAAAAGGGATAGGACAAGCGCAAGAGGGTGGTGACATTGATGAGCAGGAGGGAAAGAAAATTTGTAGGGAAATTGCTAAGTCTTGGTGTAATCAAACAAACAGGCTTGACGAGGGTCTTCAATGGAGCATTCTACAACAACTTTGCAATCATTTAACCTTCTCAGTGTTGCAGCTCACATCGGAGATAGCTAGGAGGCTGATTTTCTCTAAGACTTGTCATACATTGTCTGAGGTGAAGACTCCTCGTTCAAACAATGAGCTATTTTTGAAATGGGCTACTATCATGGCATGCCTAAATGGAGTCAATGGGCTTGACAATGTAATGAGCAGTAATGATGTTGCAAAGGCAATAGGAATTTATCAAAGAAAAGTCACGGGAGCCAGTTTCGGCTGCAAACTGATATGGAGGAGGGGTCACTTCCCTTAGACACGTGTCAACTTCAACACCATAGGACCAGTACCTTAACAAGAAATCGTGTTTCAATTTTGGTCAATGGAAACCCACATCACCCCAAACAAGAAAGATGTCAGAGGGCACATGTGGTGCGTTGAGTGCATCTCCTCACTTTACCTCAGGTACATCAGCAAGAACATATTCAAAGTGTGTCACAATGCTTTACTTAGTAATTTTGGGTGCTTGCAAAAGCTTTGAAGTGCTTTATAAGTGTCTCAAAGTGCATCATTTAGAGAATGAAAATGCTTGAAAGCACCAAAAAAGTGCATCTCAATGTGCTTCAAAGCACCAAAAATTTATTCAAAGTATTTCAGAGCGCTTCCAAAGTGCACTAAAGTGATTCATGGTGCTTGAAAGTGCCACAAAGTACTATAGAGTGCTTCAAAGTGCTTTCTAAACTCTAAAGTTCGTTTGACTACTGCAAAGTGCCACAAAGAACCCCAGAGCGTTCTTAAATAGCACTGAAGTGCTTTCAAGTGCTTCATAGTGCTTGAAACTGCCATAAAGTGCTTCATAGTGCTTGAAAGTGCCACAGAGTGCTTTGAAGTTCCACAAAGTACTTGAAAGTGCTTTTAAAGTGCCACCAAGTAGTTTAGAGTGCTTCCAAAGTAGTTCAAAGTGCACCAAATTAAGTGCTGGTAAAGTGGTTCAGAGTGCTTGAGAGTGCTATCAAGTGCCTCAGAGTACTCTTAAAGTGCATTGAAGTGATTCAGAGTGCTTTCAAGTGCCCCAAAGTGCTTTACAGTGCTGCAGATTGCTTTAAAGGGCATCAAAGTGCATGGCAGGTTTCTTGAAAGTGCCACAAAGTGCTTCAGAGTGCTTTCAAGTTTCTCAAAGTCCTTTAAAGTGCTGTAGAGTGCTTAAAAGGACACCAAAGTGCCCCAAAGTGCTTCAGAGTGTTCTCCAAGTGCACTGAAGTGCTTCACTAGTGAATAGAAGTTGAACAGTACAAAAGATTGAATTAGAAACTGTGAATTTCTAGAAATAGACACCAACTTCCACTCTTCACCAACTCCCACTTCTCAACCAACCCCACCTCACTTTGGCTGAAAAGGTGGAGAAATGACATACCTACTTTTTTTGTGGACAAAAGGTGAAGTCATACCTACTTTTGTAAAAATACACCCCGAGGTGGTAGTAGGTAAGTGGTGCAATTAGATTTCAGTACTTTATAATATTTTTTAATGTCTTTTGTGTGGCAGAGGGATTTGTACATACGGTTCGAGGAGGCTCATCCTAACATTATGATGTCCCTTAGATGCTTGAGGTTCCGAAGTCATACTTCATACGCAAGTTGAAGGAACGAAATCTTCACCTACTATTGTGAATACCATGTTCAACTTGTTTACTTGAAGGAAGGCTTAAATAAGATGTGCCATGGAAGACCTGCAGGTGTCTTGTGTGCAGTCCAAGTGGTGGAATAGTGTAGTGCACAACTGTTGAGCTATATATAGTATCTAATGTTGAGCTATATATAGTATCTCTATATATAGCACCCTGGTCCCCTCTATATAAACGCATCTTGTGTGATCAGTAGACACACTATGGGGTTTGCAATTCTCGAGTTGTCGTCTCTCGCTCTCTCATCTCTCAGTCTCAGTCTTCCTCGTCTCGGTTCTTCTCAACATGGTATCAGAGCTATGGAGAGCATAGATATGAAAGATAAGTAAAATTTTCTGGTGTTTTTTTTTTCTTTCTTTTCTTAAGCTGATTCGAGAAGCCTTGTATTCGTGTTTCTTTCTTGTTGAGTTAATGCTTTCGAGAAAAACAGAGCTGGTGTTTTGGATGCATCTGCGATTGCAACACTCACATGCAAACACTTATACGTTGTGGTGCTTGCATGGGTTATGCAAGGCTGCAAGCGATTGCAAAATTCTAGGCCAAGGAGCAGTGTTTGCGTGTGTAAAAGCCTTATGTTTGATTGAAATTTTATGGTTGCTTGTATGAAGATTTTGCATGGCAGCGAGTTTGCAGCAATCCATCGTCGGCATGAAATTCTGGCTACTAGCTTTTGGATGGGCTGCGAGGAGCGTGCTGATAATCGAACTCTATATTCCAGCTTTTGGACGGTCGGCAAGGAGCATGAAGATAATGGAACTCTAAATTTACGATGTTTGTTGCTTATAATAGCTAGGCACTCATCTTTGTAGCGTGCACATAATCAAACTCTAAATGTATGGCATTTGCTGCTTATAATAGCTAGACGCTCAGTTTCTGCATGAAGTTCGCTCAGATCCGCTTTACCCTTGAACCATCACGAGACACATTCTACCTTAATCCAGACGGCATGGACGGCTTTCTCTTTACGAGTTTGTAGTGCAGCCAATGAGGAGTTTTTAGTGCATGCCTTGAACTTGATGTAGCATAAGATGCAGCATAAGCCGTTGAAGGCTTGCTAGGCAGGAGAAGCTGGACTACAAGGAAAACTAAGCAGTGTGCGCAAAGTTCAAACTGAGTAGCGTAGGCCCGTGACGAAGTTAAACATCTGCTGGTTTTGGACAGCAAAGCAAGCAGCCACAAACCTATGCTATTATTCGTGTTGTATCTAAATCGCTTCACGTACTCCTGTGGGCGACTGAACCTACTGCGAAGCTTTTATGCACATTTTTTTTTTCTTTATGCGTACATCTAATTTCTTATTGAGAAAGAAAAAGAGAGATATGTTGCTCAGTGTTAAAGGATGGTGTCTGAAGATAGAGGTTACATCAGCCTGACGACAGACGTAAAATCGGAATGACAGTTGGGAAGTGTTCACTTTGCTGATGACTTTAATTGGCGGGGTGCAATCAAATTGAAGTCTCACCATTTCCTGACCAAGTGCAACACGTGTTTCCTCATACTCTTTATGGTTTACTTAAACTTGAACTTCCTTCCTAGGGCATCAGATCTACTGAACATGGTTCATGGCAGTGATATTGCATCTAGAATATGGTCGCAGTCCCCAACCGGATCCCCCAACCGGATTCATGTGAACGAGTATGAATATATAGATATTATGATTGACAACAAATTGGACAGACAGATAGATGACTGGCAGAAGGTGATGGATTTCAAAGATATACAATTTTGAATTATGAGGAGGCCTCTAAGCGTGATAAGGATCCCTCTATACTCTTAATGTTGGACATGGTACCCAACACTGGTTTTGGCTATACTCATGATGTGGAAGGTCATATCTAGATATACTCTTGATATCGGAGGTGATACCCGACCATAATTTACTCTAGATGTCGGAGGTTTACATCGTGTTCAATCCGACAATACATGACAAAGTTAAAGGTACATCTCTCGGAGGTTTACTCTTGAGGTCTAAGATTTACATCGTGTTCAATCCGACTATACATGACGAAGTTAAAGGTACATCTCTCGTAGGTTTATTATTATCGTATCCTATTTCTATCTATTGGTTTTGGACATTTTCATCTGGACTAAAAGGATTTTCTTCTTGTCTCGTCAAAGCCATGTGTTATGACTAACATGAAGCCTTTCGACATGGCAAGATGACTTATGTTATGGCTATATTGAAGTTTTTTCATCTCGTAAAAGATTGATGCTGACGGATCAGCATAGCTAAAAATCTATTGCCTCATCATGGCAACTGAACATCTATCATCTCGTCTGGCTATGAAAATCTATCTTTTCGTCAGTCATTGAAAATCTATCGTCTCGTTAGCCTCATCGTCTCATCAACCTTATGTTATAGAATGCATTTGCTATGCTTGCAAGCATACAAATAATCTAAGGGGCCCCATTGTGTTTTGATATGCCGGCTTTGTATATATGTGTGCACATGTGATTACATTGATATTATGTTTGTTTCTATGTCGTCTGCATATGTGATTGCATCATCGTTATGTTTGTTTCTATGTCGTCTCTAGAACGGCGTCGCGAACCGTCTCTAAGGACAATGTGATGTGGTTATTTCTAACCTTCACATCTCGATATGTTTCTTGAGTTCATATTGTTTACAGGATGAAAGTCACATCAAGCAGTGTGTATAGAGGCTCGAAGATATTCAAGCTGCTCAAAGATATTGAAGGTTTTCAAAGATATTGAAGAATTTTCATCAATTCAACTGTATATATAGGGTTGTTAAAGACCCTTGAAAGGGCATTGTAAAATAGGAGTGATGTAGCTCATTTGAACATTGTAGATGTATATTTAAAATATTTTAATACAACGGTGGGTATATATAGAGCTGTGGGTTTTTCCCTTGAGCCCCCAAGGGTTTTTTCATCCACAGTTAGGGACCTTCATTTGAGTGGGGGTGTTGAGCTATATATAGTATCTCTATATATAGCACCCTGGTCCCCTCTATATAAACGCATCTTGTGTGATCAGTAGACACACTTTGGGGTTTGCAATTCTCGAGTTGTCGTTTCTCGCTCTCTCATCTCTTGGTCTCAGTCTTCCTCGTCTCGGTTCTTCTCAACAACAACATCAGAAGCCACTTTTTCATCCTTGACAGAACTGTGGGAGTCTGTATTGTGTCCAAAGCCAAATGATAGTGCTTTTCACCGCATCAAATGTCTTTTTGGAACATGTACTGATTGCGGGATTAAAGGGCTCTTGTTGTGTTCTATCAAAGAGAGTGAGGGTATCTCTAGGATGACTGTCAAGCTTTTTGACAAGGTTCCTACACAGGAAAAGGATGAAGAAGGTCTAGCTAAATGTCAAAAGACCTCGTTGCTCAGCAGCTAAGTTTGATGAGTTTCATTTCTGTGCTTCGAGGGAAACTAGGGAAGTTCATCAAGCACAACTACTTGTACACATGGCATGCTCAATAGTTCAAGGAGTGTTTGGCCAATTTTCCTGACAATGTAGTGTTGTCTATAGTGGATTTTGCAGAGAATTACTCCTTCAAGGTGCAGAATGAGATCCATTCAATTCATTGATATTCATCTCAGGTCACAATCTTTGTGCACATTTCATACTTACGTGATGCGCTTGGCTCTATACAAAAGTCGACTCACTTCTACATCTCTGATCACAAGACACATGGGCCACTTTGTTTGTGCAACACTGTTTTGTTTTGCATAATAAATGGCTGAAAAGAAACACTATAGTGTCAAGCGACATTCAGTGTGGACGGATGATACTTTGTCACAATTCAAAGCAAGGCGTCCATTCTATTTTGTTGCATGATTCTTCAATATGAGAGGTGTCAAAATGACACACAATTTCTTTGCTTCAGGTCATGGTAAGGGTGAACATGACGGGGCTGGTGCATGTTGAGAGAGAAAGAGAGAGCACAGAAATAGAACGCCAAAGTGTGTAGAATACACACATGAGATAATGTATATATAGAGGGGACCTGGGTTCTATATATAGAGAAGCCATATATTGAGTAGCTTCACATATAAGCTCAACACCCCTGCTCAAATAAGTGTCCCTAACTGTGGATGAAAAAACCCTTGGGGGATCAACGAAAAAACCCACAGCTCTATATACGCCCACCGTTATATTATAAAAGTCATTGAATGCACAAATGTTCATGAGGAGCTACATCACTCCTTTTACAATGAATGTTTTATGAGGAGTTGCATCACTCCTATCTATCAAATACAATAATGAATACATAGATTCAATAAAGAGGTGTGAAGGCTATCGATTAGGTCGTGATCAAAAGTGTCTCCGTGAATCTGCTCTATAGCTTGTCATCAATATGGCATCACCAAACATGTCTTCATATATAATTCTTTTATTGTCACCAAGTTTGTCTTCATGAAATCAATTCTTTGATCAATCCTACATAGATCATAGACTCAAAAAACATAGTCATGATTTTTTTTAGCATCATTAGTGAAATTATTACATTCACAATGCCATAAGAGATGGTTTGTGATGTGACCCTTTTTTAAAACATATATACACACGACAACATATGTGTACATAAAGTATGAACGTAAAAGTACAAGATGCGTGATTATGTGATGCAAATGACATGTGTATATACTACATAAAACGACATTTATCAACGTAGCGATATCAATGAATATCATCAAAGTAAAACATCATCATTGTATCAATAAAAATGAATAAATATCATGGTATCAACGAAAAGCATCATGGTATCACACAAAATAATCATTGTATCAACGAAACAACATCATGGTATCACCGCGAATAACCATGGTATCAACGAGAGAACATCATGGTATCACCGAGAATAATCCTTGTATCGACGAAAAAACATCATGGTATCACCAAGAATAACCATGGTATCCACAAAACAACATCATGGTATCACAAAGAATAACCATGGTATCAACGAAACAACATCATGGTATCACTAAGAATAACCATGGTATCAACCAAACAACATCATGGTATGAGTGAGAATAACCATGGTATCAACAAAACAAAATCATGGTATCAACGAAATATCATCATGGTATCACCGAGAATAACCATAGGATCAATGAAATACCATCATGGTATCGATCAACGAACATCACCATGACCAAAGTACTAACAAAACATCATCAGGTACCATAAAAATCACTATGGTGTCAACGAGAGATTATCAATAAAATGACGTAAACTATATCTCTAGAAGAATAATTATATCAGAATCAATGAATGAATATATCATATGACAAAAGATCATATACCATCAGTAGCTCGACCGAATTTGTACGATCATTAACGGCTCAACTTAATTGGAACGATATTCTTGACAGATATCCATGACCATATCTAGAGATATTTGATATCTGGAAATGTAGGTATCCAAGAGAAAATCATCAGTAAATGTCTTAGTATGTATTAGACAGCTGGAAATAGTATAGACTTTTGAGAACATATATCTATAACACTAATTCGATTTGTAACTGTCTTCTGCAACAAAGTTACGTCAGTAACAAATATATAATTGATGAAAAGAAAAATATAATTGATGCAATTAGGAGAAAAATCAAAAGCAAAAAGCAAAATGTTTTTTTGAGACGTGTAATCAATTTGCGAACGATAACTCAAAATTACTGTAGAATTTGAAAGAAGTTTCTTTTGCAAAGTTATAGACCAGATTGATTCCGGGGGCTTGCACGAACCATTTCTGCAAAATAGTTTTCAATTAGGAGAAAAATCAAAAAAAAAAAACAAAAATTTCTTTTCGGGCATGTACGCAGTTTGCGAACGATAACTCAAAATCATTGCATAATTTGGAAAAAGTTTCTTCTGCAAAGTTGTAGAACACATCAATTCGGTTTTTGTCGCGAGTTGTTCTTGCAAAATCGTTTGCCATTAGGAGAAAAACTGAAAACAGAAAGCGGGAGTTACTTTTCAGAAATGTACGCAGTCCACGACGATAACTCAAAATCGGTGCAAAATTTGACAAAAGTTCTTATGCAAAGTTGTAGACCGATGCCTCTTGCGGGCTATTTCTGCAAAGTCATTTTCAATCAGGACAAAAATCAAAAACAAAAACGTCCTGCTGTGATACCATGTTAAGAGAGAAAGAGAGCACAAAAATAGAACCCCAAAGTGTGTAGAATACACACATGAGATGATGTATATTATATAGAGGGGACCTGGGTACTATATATAGAGAATCCATATATTGAGTAGCTCAGTGCAATGGTCAAAAGAGCCCTCACACACAAGCAGTTGAAATTTGATGAGTGGGTGCTGCATAACGCTTCAAGTGTTCTTGCATTTCTCAATGCAACTGTCAGAAATAAATGCCCACGGACAAGCAAGAAAGTCGATCGTGCTTTTCGGGAGTTCAAGCTCCGTGATGTCGATAGAGTTATAGCGTGGGATTGCAAGCGCATGACAGGGTCTCAATCTTGGAATTGTGTGAATGGCTACAATCAGACAGATATGCAGGGATTAAGGGATACACTGCTCTCTTACTTTTGTGGTGCATGTATCAAAGGTTAGTGGAGGAGATGTGTCAACAAAGATCATGTGTAGGGGTGGATGTACTTGCAAATACAACCCACAACTACGGATGAAAGCAATGGAGAGCCAGGATGAGGATGAATATGCCCCTAAGTATGCTGGCCACCACGATGACCTGAGCGATACCTTAATGGTTGGCAGAACTTTGCACTGACTGCAGATTAGGCAGGTGCAGACTGCTATGTCCTCAAATGCACCAACACAAAGCGCCTTGCTAGAACAGAGGAAAGGATCAATGGCACAACGTCATAAAGAAAAATTTCTATGTGGTTGAGGGGGGCCAATTCTATGACAAGGTAAATGACCGAGATGATACTTATGTCCTTTTGCACAACAAGCCCACTACTCTAATCTACTCCTATCTAGTGCAATGCATCAGGTTTTCATGTCCCCGAGGTATGATATGTCAAATGAAATATTCGAGAAAATCTATATAACAACATGACCCCATACACCACTAGAGGTTGTGTGCTCTTGTGACGCTGTTAGCGACGGAAATACACTGGTTTTTTATAACCCCCGGCGTCGCTAAAACCGTCGCTAATAGCTTCGCTACGAGAGCGTCGCTATAAGCGTTTCTATATAGAGACGCTCATAGCGACGGTATTAGCGACGTTTACACAGAAGTCTATAGCGATGCTATAGAGCCATAAATAGCGACGGTTTTAGCGACGCCCGAGATAATTTTTTTTTGGTGACAGGGCATTGAATGCCCTGCCACCCATCAACCATATTGTACTTGATTCACTTTTTTAAAAAAGTGCAAGGGTAGATAATAGACCCAAAATAGTCACCCACAAGACGCATTGTTTGCAAAATTGACAAGCGTAAAATTGACAATTGTACACATCATAGGCAAAATGAATTGATTGGCAAATGTAGTAATGACAATTGTACAACATCATAGGCATAAAGAATTGATTGGCAAAATGAACTGCGGGGACAAATGTAATAATATACATGGTTCAAAAAGACGTATAAAATCCGTCTCATGATACATAAGCTATGAGAAACCCTAAACTAATGCTATCTAGCTACGGCTAAACTGACGTAGTCTAGTCAGACGTCTCATCGCGTCCAAGCGGCGTATCTGTCGGATTTTGCAAAAAAAGACAATAAGACAGCTTTCAGCAAGTATAAACATATAACGACATTTATAAAACAATACAAAAAATAGAAAAGAGTAAACCCTAATACTAACCATGCCTCCACAAGAACTGAGAATGTCCATCAGGGCGTTTAAGACCTTCCTGCCTGCGTACTCGCGCTCGTACGGTGTGGGATCACGTCCTGTCATTGACCACTGTCAAAACATACAAAGATTTCATTATGTTAGAATTAAAAAACTCATAAACCCTAAACTATCGAACATAAAGAGCAATGCGAAAACACTTACAAAATCGGCCTCAAATGATGCCCATCCACCGCTCCCCAAGTGGTGCGAGCTCCCTGCCTCTACTCGCGCTCTGGCTGCATCCTTTTGTTGCTTCCACTTGTCGGGATTCTCGCGCGCTGCTTTCTTCGCATTCTTCCAATCGTCTTTGGCCAGCCAATCTGGCCTGTTCCACCCATGCTTGATTGCTTTTTGCACTTCGAAACGCTTGTGTTTGCAGTATTCGTGCATTCGAATCTTCATCAGGTCTTCATTGAAGCGCTGATCCCATGTTGGAACGGGAAACTCATCATGAAGTATGTTGATGACTCTGGATTTTAAATCACTTGGGTACTTCACTCCATTTGTTTAGTATGTAGTGTCTAAACAGCTGAGAGCAAAGACCATGCATGCGCGAGATCACCTTCTTGCCGTCATCATCCATGATGATGCCACCGCTGAAGTCGACGGAGTAAGGCAAGCCCTCTGGCCGGTGACGCGTGAACCTGGGTGTCCCGGCAGGGGTCTCTAGCGGCGTGTCGATGGGGGTAGGGACGTCAGGTGTCTCCACCGGTGTCTGGGCCCCGAAGCGAGGAGTGTCGAGTGGGGTGGCTCCTGGCGGTGTGTAGCTGCTAGGAACAGTCCGCCGCGCAAAACTTGGCATAGATGGCGATGCTGTGGCTGGTGTGGGGGCGGGCAAAGAAGGGGAGGGTAAAGAGCCTCGTCGAACACGAGGCGGTGTGGAGGCATCGGCGGCGGAATCCCCACAGCAACCGCCATCTGCAGGAATTCGTAGCACACCATCCGAAGATTTATTCTCCTCATGCCATGATGCTAGGGCGGCCATGGACTTACATTCAAAGAAATGCTTGATGCGAGGAAGCAGATGAAAATGTCGCAAAACCTTTTGTGGAATTTTTGTCCCGTGGAGATCTACTCGATATCTTTCGGAATCACATTTCGGACACTTCTCCATGTCTATGTATTCCCCTCTGAAAAGAATGCAGTCATTAGGACAAGCGTGGATAGAATTGTAATCCATCCCCAAGTTTCGCAAAATCTTTCTTGCTTCATCTCGGGAATCTGGCATCACATTCTAAGCTGGTAGTATGTGCTCTTTAAGCAATCTACACAACATAAAAATACGATACAGTCGTGTAAAAATCTATCAGATCATTATACATTTAGAGTTTTATTAAAGTAAACTAATTGTAATAGATCACCTGAAAAGCGTTGTGACGCTAGTGTCACTCCATCCAAACTTTGCCTGCATGTTGAGAAGAACCAGGAGTGCTTTCAATCTAGACATACGTGCTCCATTATACAATGGCGTATTGGCTTCACTTTTCATATCATCATAGATAAGCCTTTCTGAATCCATGATCGTCTCGATCATTTCATCAATCTCGGGCTCAAACATTGCCTTGTTGGGAATGTGCTCTGCATGATCATCCCCCGAGCTCTCGTTGGGAATGTGCTCTGCATGGCCAGTGTCAGAGTCCGACGAGTTATAATTGGCAACAACTCGATCTATAATAGATGGATCGAACTCGCCAAATTCACGAACATGCTGCAAAGAAACACGTCTTGTCCGTCGCACAGCATGCTTGCATTGATTACAAGGACATAAGACCCACGTTGAGAGATAGGTGTTTCGGTTGGACGGTCCCACATCCTCGTCACTACTCATAATGAGGATAAAAATCTTATAACCTAGACAACAAATTTAGTATTCTATTGGCATTCTTCGTCTTATCTCTCTCTCTCTCTCTCTCTCTCTCTCTCTCTCTCTCTCTCTCTCTCTCTCTCTCTCTCTCTCTCTCTCTCTCTCTCTCTCTCTCTCTTTACCTCACATTCTCTAGTCATGTCCAATCCCCGCACACCTCGGTCTAAAGGTGCACGGAGATCAGAACCACCGGGTTATAATCTCGTCTTTATTGGTCAATACCTATATTTGTGGGTACAAGAAATCTACAGACCCACGTACGTCTACATGATACTGCATGTAGTGGACAAAACCCCTTTGCCTCTTCTCTAGCTGTAGCACTTCACAGCATCTTAACATCTTTTCACAGTAGATCTTTTCACTGTTCGTCTAACTCTAAACCCTAAAGCGTAAGTAATTCTTGCGTGGACTCGATCTAACGTAAATAAGCGTAAATTTAAATAAACGTAAATCTAACTAAAAATAAACCTAAATCTAATTTAACGTAAGTCTACATCTAACCTAATCTTTAGCGTCTTTTGGGATAGTTTCCTACGACGTTAAAACTCTCTTCTTGTGTGTGTGTGTGTGTGTGTGTGTGTGGGTAAACCTAAATAAACCTAAGTCTAATCTAATATAACATAGATCTAAATCTAACGTAAATTATGTTATATTAAAAACAAAGAACTAAACTAACAGGGATTATAAGAACCTTAAAACTGATTTAACACATAATTTTTCACATAACTCGGCAAGAGTTGGCATTCTCATCACTAAAGATGTGAGAGTTAACTTCCGGCGGTGACGTTGCCTCGTCTCCATCCACATCTGACGACAGCAATTGGCCCTTTGGACCGTTCTTGCTCTTGTTACTAACTTTGAAGTTGCTGTTGAATGACTAGAGGTTGTCTAGATGGTCATTGTCGGGGATGTAGTGACTCTTGCCGCCCTGAAGATCCACCTTCTTCCCTATCTTCTGAGCACATTTCACCAGTACTTTTGGATCGATGGATCCCACCATGAGTGAAGGCAGCAATACCCTATATTCCATTGAGGGCTTTCTTCACCCGCTTCATGCAGGCATCGCAGTCTATGGAGACCTAAATCTAATCTAATATAACGTAAATCTAAATCTAGCGTAAATAAACGTAAATCTAACTAAAAATAAACCTAAATCTAATCTAATTTAACTTAAATAAACCTAAATCTAATTTAACGTAAGTCTACATCTAACCTAATCTTTAACGTCTTTTAGGATAGTTTCCTACGACGTTATAACTCTCTTCTTCTTGTGTGTGTGCGCGTGTGTGGATGTGTGTGCCAATAAAAAGAGATAAATGGTATAACCTTTCTATCACCCATGCCAAGTATGATAGATTGGTTATGCCATTTCCCTCTTGAATAATAGGTCTTGAGTTCAACTCCTCGTCGGCTAGATCTTTAGGCCTTTTAATTTTAATTAGTTTCCTACGACGTTAAATTAGTTTCTCTCTCTTTCTCTCTCAATGTGTGTGCGTTTTTTTGTTTATGCATGTTTTCTCTCTCTTTCCCTCTCTCAATGTGTGCGTTTTTTGTTTATGCATGTTCTCTCTCTCTTTTCCTCTCTCAATGTGTGCGTTTTTTGTTTATGCATTCTCTCTCTCTCTTTTCCTCTCTCAATGTGTGTGTGCATTCTTTGTTTATGTATGTGTGTGTGCGTTTTTGTTTATGTTTGTACTCTTTCTCTCTCTCTCTCTCTCTCTCTCTCTCTCTCTCTCTCTCTCTCTCTCTCTCTCTCAAAAACACTGTGTGTGTGTGTGTGTGTGAGAGAGAGAGAGAGAGAGAGAGAGAGAGAGAGGGAGGGAGAGAGAAAGAGGGGAAGGGAACATGAGAGTGAGGAGAGGGAAGGAGCATACCTGGCTCTCCTTCCTCTCCTCGTGTGTGTGTGTGTGTGTGTGTGTGGAGAAGAAAGAGAGAGAGAGAGAGAGAGAGAGAGAGAGGGAGAGCGTTACCTGCTCCTTGCTTGAGGGCGCCGAAAAACTCAGATCTGAGATCTGAGTTTTTGGGCGCTCTCTGTTATGTTTTTTAGCTCAGCCGGCGTTGCTATGAGCGTCGCAAATTTACAAGTAAATTTGCGACGCCGGGAATTATTTTTTTTGAGCATCGCTGTGTGAGCGTCGCTAATATGAATAGCCTCTTGTAGTGATATGAGAACTTGTAAGATTTATCTCAGTAAATTTGACTTGAGGACTTGGCCAACAATTTTAACAGTAGCTAGCACTTATATAAATTTGAAAAAGGAGGCAGGGAACTGTATTGAAGAGAGTCAGGAAGGAGGGGGGGGGATCACCTGACTACTTCCCCCTAAAATTATAGCTAAATACCCCTGCTGAATAGCTAGCACTTTTCACACTAGAGTGATAAAAGATGTCTTTTAGAACACTTGAAATCACTTCAGAGCGCTTGACCAGTTGAAAAACACTTTATTGGCCCCCTAAAACACTTAAAAACACTTTTGAGCACTCTAATAGCCCCTTGAACCACTTGACCAGCTCTTTGGCCCAGTTGGGACCACCTGACCAGCACTTTTAGGCACTTTATACTACTTGACAAGCACTATGAACCACTTGACCAGAGCTTTGAACCACTCGAACAACACTTTTAACCAATTGACAAGCACTTTAAACCACTCGAACACCACTTTTAACCAATTGACCACCCCCCTAAACCACTTGGACAACACTTTGTTTCACTTGATCACCATTTACTTGCCCCTTGAACCACATGACCAGCTCTTTGGACCACTTGACCAACATTTTTAAGCACTTTATACCACTAATTGACCCACTTGACCACCCCCTCAACCACTTGGCCAACATTTTATACCACTTAACAAGCACTCTGAACAACATGACCAGCACTTTCAACCACTTGACCAACCCCCTGAACCACTTGGACAACACTTTGTACTACTTGACCAGCGTGAACCACTTGACCAGCTCTTTGGACCACCTCACCGGCACTTTTAAGCACTTTGTACCACTTAGGCAACACTATGAACCACTTGACCACTTAACCAACACTTAACACCGAATCCAGTTGACAATAGCAAAACAATTGACTTGCAAAATTCTTCATAGTATATTTAGGTTTAGATACAAGAATAATTATCTTTACAAGGAGTTAGCTTTTTCAAGGCATAAAGTCAGTTACTTAGAAGACTTCTTTGGCCAT
The DNA here is from genome assembly GCF_014529385.1 of Adiantum capillus-veneris. Taxonomy (NCBI): domain Eukaryota; kingdom Viridiplantae; phylum Streptophyta; class Polypodiopsida; order Polypodiales; family Pteridaceae; genus Adiantum; species Adiantum capillus-veneris. Next base: position 43,064,535 of record NC_140948.1, read on the forward strand.
TGTTGCCGAGGTGGTCGGTTAGACTTGGTTGCATGAGTTGGCAATCTCGGTGCAAGAATTTTTTGTTAAAGTGATTGTAGCATAAACTTTTAAGCATTTTGAAGCAATTTTAACCACTTTGAAGTACCTTCAAGGACTTGCAGGACTTTGCAAGTGATTGAAAGTGCTTCAAAGTGCTTTAATGTGCCTGCAAATGGTTCAAAGTGCGAGCTTGCAAGTGCATAACAAATTAGGAACTTTTTAGCACTTGCAAGAATTTGTACGTGTTTATAAGTGCTTGGAAGTGCTTGCAGATGCTCTATCTGTCCACTTACAGCACTTTGAAAGGCACTTACTAGCACTTGGAAGATCTTTATAGCATTTTGAAGCACTTTCAACCACCTGGAAATGCCTACAAGTGCTTGCAGGGTCTCAAAAGTGGTTAAAGGTGCTTAAAAGATCTTAAAAGTTCTCTGAAGTGATTGCCAAAAGCACTTTTTAGCAATTTTAACCACTTTGAAGCACCTTCAAACACCTGCAAGAGTTTTCAAGTGGTTGAAAGTGCTTCAAAGTGCTTAAATGTTTTGGCAGGTGGCTCAAAGTGCTTGCTCAAGTGCATTAAAGTTAGGCACTTTTAGCACTTGCAGACATTTGTAGGTGTTTAAAAGTGCTTGGAAGTGCTTGCAAGTGGTTAAAAGTGTTTGCAAGTGCTAAATAGTCAAGAAATTTTTATGCACCTGCAAGCACTTGCAGGCATTTCCAGGTGTTTGCATGTGCTTAAAAGATCCTATAGGTGGCTGAAAATGTTTGAAAGGTGAACACTTTCAACCACTTTTAGCACTTTCTAGAACTTTATATACTTTAAAGACAGAGAAGACTCGAGTACCTACGTGACTGACACCTCCTCCTTCATCCTTGCAACATCATTGAGTCCAAAGGACATGGAGAGTACCCTTGTAAGAGCTCCGATTTCAGTCTCCTTTTTGGCAATCGCAGTTGCATTTTCTGTTGGAGAGGCTTTCGGTTTCTCCCCCTCCTCTCTGAGGCTCTCCACCTCTGCAGTGATGGGTACACAAGATGCGGAGGTAGCTTTGTTGTGGAACCATCAATACCGCTTTGCCTGTTGCTCAAGGTCATCGGCAAGATTATCCACCCATGTTGTGTAGAGGGGATGACAGGCTATCCAGATGTGCCATAGAGCAAGACTGGACTGAAAGGGCAAAGGGTAGACTGGCATGTGGTTCTCCTCCCAACCTCCCTACTTATAGCCCTTGGCCCTTACAAGTAGGTCCCCTTAGCGCATGCCTAGCCCTCGGCTCCTAGCCATACTGAGCCATTTAGTCCCTGGCCCTTGGCCTACTGCCCAGTCCTACCATTTTCCTGACATTACTCCCCCCTTGGGAAAGCTTTTTGGTCCGCGAAAACACAAGTGATGGTTTCTTCATAAGAACACTAATGTTTGTCACCGTGACATCCCTCATGGATCCAACGGTTCATTTGAGCGGAACCTGGGTCAGTAGGAGGTTCAATGAAACCAAGAGTTACATCTTGATTTTCTACATTGTTGTCCATTTGCAACCATCTGATGGGACCGGTTCTTAGCCAAACATAGTGTGTAGACCTAATAAGCATGGTAAATGAGTTTATCACAACAAAGATGTACCTGAAAGAGTACCTCTTTTTACTTTTCGTGAAAGTAACTTGCTGACCTAACTCATCATCCAAGTGTAATTCCTTGACTTGTTCTCAAGTTTCATGAGTAAACAACCCCACCATAACTAGTGTTCAAGGTTGAGAATCTGACTTATACATGAAGAGCTAAACCTAGTCGCAAACATGCTTTAGCTGATAGTAAGCAAATTCCAAGTAGAGCAATAAATGCTTACTAATTGGACCGTTCGATGCTAACCTACGCACTTTGCATATCCTTTAGCACAAGATTACACTTTGTAATCTGCATATCCCCTTGGATAACTGACAGTACTGAGGTGTGTTTCCTTCGGTTTAACAGACACTCTTCCCAGATGACTGGTAAATGGGAATCACAATATTGTGTAACATTGTTGAGCCATCATCAATGTCTGGAATAACCATTGTGGTTAACTTGAAAAATCCACAAACACCCAAACCGAGCCATGACCTCTATTGGTGATTAGTAGACCCAAAAGTAATCTCATAGAGATAGTGGACATAGAGTGAAAAATACGTCATAAACAACAACATGATGAATACGCATGCCATTCCAAATCAGCCTTTGCTAAACATTAGGGCCCATAACACCTAGTGTGCATGCATTTAAGAGAAAACAGATCTGAACCTGCATATCCATGATCATCCTTGCCCATACATATGGCAAATGTGATGCGTCTAGCACACATTAAAGAGGAACGTAAATAGTTCTGAAAAGAAACCAAATACTTTTAGTTGCAATCATTTGCAAGCCTTGCTGAAACGTCTGAACCACAATAGAAGGTGAAATAATGATCACTTCTAGGTACAAACAATGAAACTTTTTCATTAACAACTCATAGCCTTTCTATATGTAAAACAACCATCTGTAATGTTGTTTAGTAGCACTTGTATCTTAACAAGTCATTCTAAGTATCCGACAATTTTTGGCCACTTGAAATTGCTCCTAATACTTCGTGTTGAAAATGGTCTAGAAAACAGATTGGACCAGCACCTAGGGACTGTGTTATGACACATATTTGAAATCGTGGGCACCGGTGTTAGTCTCAACTAAGGATGTCTGAAAAAAGAACATCCTACAAGTACAAGATGTACTTGTGTGTGGAGGTAACTAAAAACACTCTACGACGGGAGTGAGAGGGACCCTCATTAGCCTTCCTCCACACTGGCTAAACTGAACTCCTTGAGTCCCTAGACCATGTTGTATCCCATGTGACAACATGTGCTAAATCGAATCCGACAAGTGGGTGCATAACAACATAATGTACATTAGACACTATGGCCCAAAATACTTGTTCTGGCCTATCCTTGGCATGGCCCTGGGGATTGACCTAAAAGTTCAGTTACCCGTATTCAAATTCACAGGAGCACGTCTCCCACCTCTGAAAAAACCAAGCAACATTGCACTGGAAACCCTGGGTTTTACCTTCGCAATCCAAACCCGTTGTGTAGAATCTACGTAGTCAACCCCTTGGTAAGACCCTTTGTAGAAACTGCTCAACTAGCAAGTTACAGTACCCAACATAGTTAACCGTGTACAGAATGATGAGAATCAACCTAAAAATTTGAATTTTTCCGCTATCGCATGGTAGATTGCAGAATTCTTTCCTTGAAAGTATAATGGAAATAGATCAAACTGTGATCCTCAATGCCTATGGGGTGATTTCGTAAGGACCCGCTGGGTCTTACCCCAAAAATTGTGGTACCATAGACACTTGTAGTGCTATAGAGAGAGCAAGAGATCCACAGAAGTGAGGTGCCTAGCTCGTATGAACAGCCATGCTGTTTGCTGCCTCTAGACTTTGTGCTATAGATCAGCTGATGTGAGTTTAAGGTTTTCAAAAACTCAACTTGCGCATCTCACTAGATACATGTAGTGCAAGAATGACACCCTAAACATCCGTAATGACAACATGCTTTCTTGTCCATTAATGTTGAGGTGTTCGATGTGTATTCCACTAGGCAGATCTGTTTGATCTGAAGAACAATCGCCCAAGGAATGTCAATAGTTGGGTCGTACCTGAGATCTGACAATGACTCTTAGCCACGTGCGCGGCTCATAGCCCTGATGGCAATTAGTGTTCAATCAACAGATCGATAAAGACTAATTTAGATGGCGTGTTGCTCTATATCTAGCTGAGAGTTAGACCACCTTGACTTCCAAACAAACATGTTCAAAAGCGTCGTAGAAAGTTTTTAGTATTCTATGAGAGAAATAAGAAAGAGAGAGAAAGAGAGCATGCGGGGCTGAGGAACTTTCCTTAAGTTATTACCTTGTATATACTGTGGTCATGCTCGTGTGCATCTCATGCGTAGCGTGCATCTTATCCTATAATCATTCAACATTTTGGTTGTATAACGCTCTCTTCGAGAGAGATAACAGAAAACACAAGTCACATCTTGACCATCGATCTTGTAGCAGTCGTGAGAGAAGAGGATGACTTAAATAAGGCACTTTGCCTCTGAAATAAGTCCTATTCTTAGGTTCCTTTTAGTGTTGTTGTGTGTTTACAGCAACCAAAAACCATGCTAAACAATCCATCACTTATCGTGTCCTTGACAGAGTTGCGAGTGTGATAGCGGAAGCGTAATTCATGAGGCGGTAGAATTGATTACACCCAACTAGCATGCCTTGCATGCAGAATTGTAAGCCCTCGTTGAGAGTGATGGCTGCAAACGTGAGAGCCAAAAGTGCCTTGCTGGCTTCACGTAAAATTGTCACAGCACTTTGCTTTGCACAACATACAATATTGTCCAAAATAAATGTGAAAACATGAAAACAAGCAAAACTTAAAATTGTCTAACCTGGTCATCCCGTTGTAACCAGTTGTCTTGCAATTCTGAAGGAAAAACTCGCTGGAAGATGGTTTATAGCCATAGCTGTTGTGCGAGAGAGATTTGACGTGTATATCATATACACCCTCTTTGCATGTAATGAAATAACACACTAACAAACTGACAAATTCCTCGAAGGTTGGATGGCCATAGCATAAGCCAGACGAGAAAATATAAATGCAAGATGCCGAATTGGAAGCCTTGCTTCCCTTAACAACGTATGGAGTTCCTGAGAGATCATAGTCAAAGGATATTTATGCTCGTACTTGTGTGGCTTGATTTGTTATCCTCTGGATTTGTAGATGGAGCCTTGCTCCTGTGATGTCGGTCACAATGTTGTCATACGTGAGATAGGTAAAGGAAAAGTAACCCCGAGTTGCAAATTGCCACTTGGCATGCAGTCATTGCCAATTACGTTAGAAAACACATTGGAGCACATTCATAAGCCTTGCCTGTACCAACATGTCACACGCCTTGCTTATACCTTTGGATCTAAATTGCCACGGAACCATGTTTGAGCAAAAATTCCAACCCAAAAGTGAAATGTTTACCATAACTGCAAACCGTTAATGGTAGAAGTCATTGGGCCAAAGATTGTGCTCTTAGCTATTGAACATAGCATATCGCATGCATGAAAAACATTCACGTGCCAAATATGATTGAGCGGCGCGATGATTGAAAAGCCCAATGTATGCTCTGAACTTAAAGAGATCTGCAAAATTCAACGAATTGAGAATTGAAAATGTGAAAATTGACTTGCTTACCAATGTTGACATGCCCTCTTCAAGCGGTGAAAACATGTCGTCTTTTTCCGGATGTCCTTGTTAGCAACATCTGACTCGCTGTATGATTATGCATCTACTTTTTCCTTGACAAAAATCTCTTGGAACAACCTTCCCTTCCACCATGAGGCATGGCCTTGAAGCTTGCTTGTACTAATGAAATTTTTTTGCAAAAGAAACACAGAAGCAAGCTAGCTTTAAAGAAATCTGCGCATTGGGGACCGTGTCGTGACGTGGCACGTACATAGTGTGAAATAAAAACATTCACCTCACTTTTGATACTTCTAGATGCATGGAAAGAAAAGCAATAATGTACATATCGTGATATATGCTAAAGCGGCTACTACGGTCGCTATCGTGTACATACCTATCCGGGGAGTCGTGGCCCTGGATGTGGCTCATTTGTGTGCTTTTTCACCTGATAAAAGGCCTAATTTGGTTTGACAACATAATAGTCCAAGTGTTTCATGGTGGTGCACTCATTTCGCCTACAAAGACTAATGCGGACAAAAATCGCCAGGTATATTGATGAAAAATGATGATTATCTATGCTTTTTATGATTATGCGAGTGATCCCACAAATTTAGGGATTTTCCTGTCTCCGTTTGGGATTTTTCGCATCAAAAATGACATTTTTGGGTCAAAAATGAGCTGAAAATGGCCTAGTTTTGGTCCAAAGTGGCAAAATGGCCCAAAAATTGACACATCAGCTCATATTTCCATGGGGAAGAGAGATAAGGGGTCTTTCTACAAAAAAAACCTGCAATTCATCACTATTGTGTAATGGTTTCCATGGTTGCTCAATCTATGTGTATGGCAGTCCCGCCTTTTCGCAATCTTGTATCTAAGCTTGTGAGGGAATGAATTAGGGTTTCCCCTTATGGAATGGTGTGTGGGATTCACTTTAGAAGCTCATATTTGCAAAATCATAAATTTGTCATCGTGAGGTGGAAGCTCGAGCATTCCTTTCAACTGTTTGATGCTACGACTATGTAATTGGGGGCGAGGCTACATGATACCATGAAAGAGATTTGGGTTTTGATTGAGAATTATGCTTGTATGAGCATTGAGGTTTCATGGCTGAAACTTTAGTGTTTTCAAATGGTCTTTTAAAGTGAAATTGAATGTGATTTGGTGATCCTCTTATCATAATTTCAACTACAAAAACAAGCAATTTCCAAGCATAATAGGAAAGAGGGTTTGTGACTTTGCTGTCACAAACGCTCTTAGATTCTCTGTCACCCTTAGAAAGAGGGTTAGTGATTCTCCACAAAGGCTTTTTCACAGAGTGTTTGTGACTCTCATCACGAACTCTCACAGCCAGAGGTTTTGCACCTTCCCAGCTAGACCGCACACTTCCTCACACGGTGCCGACCCACTGAGGATATTGTTCTATTTATCAAAAGTCGAGACAGAATTACCTCGTCTATGTGCGATTGTATCGATTAGGATATCATATTCAAAGAAAAAAAGGATCGACAATGATTTCATAGACAAGCCATACCTGTGTTGGCCCATATCCATTGCCGATGATCATTGAATCATGTTGATGTCCCTTTGAATGCCGAATTTTCCAAGGCGTGCCAACCATTTTTGTTGTCGATCAAATTGTACAGCCTTTACATGCATGATGGCATGTTGCAGCTTCCCCGTGCGGCTCTCCTACCGTAGATCGTCGTTTTGGTTGTTGAGCTATATATAGTGTCTCTATATATAGCACCCTGGTCCCCTCTATATAAACTCATCTCGTGTAGTCATTGGACACACTTTGGGGTTTGCATATGATGGTGTTTTCGCTCTCTCTTCTCGTCTACCTACACTCTATCGCTCCAGTTCAACATGGTATCAGATCTGGAGAGGAGAGTTCGCCAGCACAAGAGGAATACAGGCCCACGTACGATCCCTTTAGCACAACGGACAACGGACACTAGAGGTCTCGAATTCGTGTCCGGTAGATGCTCAAAAGCTTCTGCAACTACAGCCAATTACTTAGGACATGTAGCAGTTTACTTAGGATGCGCTGTAGAGATGGCGCCCCTTGAGCAACGCAATTAAAAAAGCACCTGAGCATAGCCGGTCAGTCGATTAAAGCAGCTGAGAAGGGCAACGCTTCCTGATTTGGCACTACTTGCATTAATTTTAGGCGTTTATATCAATATCCAACCAGCTAAATATAGCGAAAGCAGCCGCTTGGGTAGCCACTTACATGCAGAGATCTCTATCATGCTCTTCCTGCAGTAAAGAGCACAGAAAGCTCACCATCTGCACTACATCAGGCTCCGCTTATACATACATCAGACTACTATATTCAGGTTGCGCTTATACATAAAGCTGCTCCGTGGTGGCTTAGAAGTAAAATATTATAAGTCTGCGCTAGAGCAACCGCCCTGAAATATTGTATCCACAATTAACCTTTCTGCATCAACTACAACACGACCATAAACGAAACAAAAGACAAACTTTACTTGACAGATAATTTGACTTATCTTTGGCTGTGTATTGCGTGATACTTTGTGAGATCGACTGCCAATGAACTTCTATTTTTTTGTCATGAAGCTTCGTCACTACCCACCGTGCCTTAACGCCTTGGATTGTATGCTCTGATACCATGTTACGTTTGTTTCTATGTCATCTACACATGTGATTGCATCGGCATTATGTTTGTTTCTATGTCGTCTCTAGAGCTTCGTCGTGAACCGTCTCTAAGGATAATGTGATGTATTTATTTTTAACCTTCACGTCTCGATATGTTTCTTGAGTTGATGTTGTTTACAGGATGAAAGACACGTCAAGCAGTGTGTAGATGGGCTCAAAGATATTGAAGCGGCTCAAACATATTGAAGATGTTCAAAGATATTGAAGAATCTTCATCAATTCAATTGTATGTATAGTGTTGTTAAAGACCCTTGAAAGGGCACATTGTAAAACAGGAGTGATGTAGCTCCTTTCAACATTGTAAATATATATTCAAAAAATTTTAATAAAGCAGGTGGGTATATATAGAGCTATGGGTTTTTCCCTTGAGCCCCCAAGGGTTTTTTCATCCACAGTTAGGGACCTTCCTTTGAGTGGGAATGTTGAGCTATATATGGTGTCTCTATATATAGCACCCTAGTCCCCTTTATATAAACTCATCTCGTGTAGTCATTGGACACACTTTGGGGTTTGCATATGATGGTGTTGTCGCTCTCTCTTCTCGTCTACCTACACTCTATCGCTCCAGTTCAACATTGGTATGGCCATGCAGCTTCGCACGGAAATTCATGACCACATGGTAGTGTGACGAGACCCTTGGGTGGCCCACGGGCACCCTAGGGCGCCCAATAGTGTGAGAAGAAAAATAAAAAACAAAAAAGAATCAAAGCTTCTGGATATGGTAGTGTGCCGCTGTCTGCGCAAGAAAACTTCTTGAGAGGACGCACAGTGCGATGGTTTTTGGGTTGATCTACTGTGACGAATTCCACTGCTTTGCCTAGGGCGAATCTGGCATGCTCAACACCGCCTGGTTTTGTGCACGTCGAAGTCGTCCGGACGCCTCCCTCATGCAAGGGTTGCTACACACATCGCCCGGCTCCGAACCCTTGCTCACGTGCTTGGTCATGCAACTTGAGCCCGCCATGGAAGGGGCTACTCCCGCAGGGCTACTCCTGCAGACCTCCTCTTTCCAAGGGACCCTGCCCACGCCATGGCAACCTAGCTCAAAACAGATAGATAGATAGATAGAGCGAGAGAGAGAGAGAGAGAGAGAGAGAGAGAGAGAGAGAGAGAGAGAGAGAGAGAGAGAGAGAGAGAGAGAGAGAGAGAGAGAGAGAGAGAGAGAGAGAGAGAGAGAAAGAGAGAATACCATGCAAGGTTCCCCCTTTCTCCATAGCCTCTCCCTCCTTGAGCTCTGATACCAGTGAAAGGACAAAGGGTAGACTCGCATGTGCTTCTCCTCCCAACCTCCCTAATTATAGCCCTTGGCCCTTACAAGTAGGTCCCCTTAATGCATGTCTTGTTGAGCTTATATGTGAAGCTACTCAATATATGGCTTCTCTATATATGGCACCCAGGTCCCCTCTATATATACATCATCTCATGTGTGTATTCTACACACTTTGGGGTTCAATTTCTGTGCTCTCTCTCTCTCTCTCTCAACATGGTATCTCTCAACATGGTATCAAAGAAGGACGTTTTTGTTTTCTATTTTCTCCTTTGCAGAAACTATCTGCGCGAGGCACCCCAATCGATGTGGTCTACAACTTTGCAGAATTTGAGTTATCGTCCCACGGACTGCGTACATGCCTGAAAAGCAACTTCGCTTTTTGTTTTTTTTTTTTCCTGATTGAAAATGATTTTGCAGAAACAGCTCATTTGAAGCATTGGAATCGATGTGGTGTACAACTTTGCAGAAGAAAATTTTTCCAAATTCTGCATCGGTTTTTAGTTATCGTTGGCGGACTGCGTACATGTCTGAAAATCAACTTTCGTTTCCCCCCCCCCCCCCTCCTAATTGAGAACGATTTTGCAAAAGCAACCCGTGAAGGCACTGAAATTGATGTGGTCTATAACTTTGCAGAAGAAAGTTTTTTCAAATTCTACATTGATTTTGAGTTATCGTTTGCGGATTGCGTACATGCCTGAAAAGCAACTTCCATTTTTATTTTTATTTTTTCTCCTAATTGAAAACAATTTTGCAGAAACTATTTCCTTGAGCCATCGAAATCGACGTGGTGTACAACTTTGCAGAAGAAACTTTCTCTAAACTTTTGCACCGATTTTGGGTTATCGTTCTCGTACTACGAATATGTTTACAAAGAAAGTTTTACTTTTTGCTTCTGATTTTCCTCATAATTAAAAACTTCTCAATTATATTTTCTCTTCATCAATCATATATTTGTTACAGACGTAACTTTGGTGCAAAAGCTAGTTACATATTGTTTTGATTCAGTCGAGCCGTTGATGATCATCCAAATTCTATCGAGCTACTGTTGGTACCTAATCTTTTGTTATATGATATACTCATTCATTGATTCTCGTATAATTATTCTTCTAGAGATATAGTTTATGTCGTTTTATTGATAATCTCTCGTTGATACCATAGTGATTTTGATGGTACCATGATTATGTTTTGTTAGTACTTTGGTCATGGTGATTTTCGTTGATACCATGATGATATTTTGTTGATACCATGGTTATTCTCAGTAATGCCATGATGATATTTCGTTGATTCCATGGTTATTCTCGATGATACCATGATGTTGTTTCGTTGATACCATGGTTATTCTTGGTGATACCATGATGTTGTTTCGTTGATACCCTTGTTATTCTCGGTGATACCATGATGTTGTTTCGTTGATACCATGGTTATTCTTGGTGATACCATGATGTTGTTTCGTTGATACAATGATTATTCTTGGTGATATCATGATGTTGTTTCATTGATACCATGGTTATTTTCGGTGATACCGTGATGTTGTTTCGTTGATACAATGATTATTCTATGATGTTTTTCGTTGATACCATGATGATTTACTTATTTTAATTGATACAATGATGATATTTTGTTAATACTTTGATGGTACTCATTGATATCACTACGTTGATAAATGTCGTTTTATGTAGTATATACACATGTCATTTGCATCACGTAATCACGCATCATGTACTTTTACATTCACACTTTATGTACCATATATTATCGTGCATATATATGTCGTCAAAAGAGTGGCGTCGCCAACCATATCTTATGGCATTGTGAATGTAATTATTTCACTAACGATGCTAATAATTTTCATGACTATGTTTTTTGAGTCTATGATCCATGTAGGATTGATCAAAGAATTGATTTCATGAAGACAAACTTGGTGCGACAATAAAATATTTATGAAGACATGTTTGGTGATGCCATATTGATGACAACATGAAGACATGTTTGGTGATGCGATATTGATGACAAGATACACAACAGATTCACGGAGACACTTTTGATTGTGAGCTAATCGATAGCCTTTACACACTATGGGAGAATGATGTTGTTACCGCACAGCATTACCGCATAAGAGGAGAGAGAGAGAGCTTCAAGAAAGAGAGAGATTGTATGCTGCAGCCTCGCCGACGCGTTTTCCGATTTTTCCGCGAGTATTACCACACTTATTATTGCATATATAGCCGCCCATCTTACCACAATAGGAAAAGAATTGACGCAACCCATTCCTCTCCCACTTTTCCCTTTCTAAAAATCCTATTCTATTTTGTTACTTTTCATAAATTGGTACCCCCTTTTTTCATGGAGTGTAAGAAATCCCATTCTCATTGGGATTTTTAGTACCTCTCTTCTCGTTGCTTGCCTCATCTATTGGTATGATTCTCCTACTCTACTCATTTGTACTCCATGAGATTCTATATCAAAAAATATTTTGTTTCCACCTTAAAATCTTATGTCAACTATGCATTCATATGGAAATGGCAAGCAAATGATGATTAAAATTGTATTGTCACTTCCTTTTTGCATGGAGTGTAAGAAATCCCATTCTCATTGGGATTTTTAGTACCTCTCTTCTCTTTGCTTGCCTCATCTATTGGTATGAAGCTCCTACTCTACTCATTTGTACTCCATGAGATTCTATAAACAAAAATATTTTGTTTCCACCTCAAACTCTTATGTCAACTATGCATTCATATGGAAATGGCAAGCGAACGATGATCAAAATTGTACTGTCTTGCGTTCATAAACAAATAGCCCTTTTGTACAGCATAAGTAGAGAAAGAAGACAAAATGCAAAAGATATTTATTAATTTTCATCCTCCAAGAGATCTCGTGAGTGGTTCGATGCTCATCTATCTTGCGGGTTTGAAAATGACGTCCTTCGGACCACATAGAGTTGAATGTGAAGGCCTGCAAAATCCAATCAAGATAGATAAGAGAGAGAGAGAGAGAGAGAGAGAGAGAGAGAGAGAGATTACACACACACCCACACTCGCACACACACACTAAACACCCTTGGTATACATCCTCGCGCGTACTCCCATTCTTTAGGGCTTATTTGTTCTCCTTGTGCCTTGGCCTTGGTCATGGCATTGTGTATCCACCCAACTGGAATTAGATCAGGGTATTTGGAAAGCTCTTTAGAAAACAGAGGTGCTCGCCTACCGCCATGAAACCTCTTCCATGCTACCCTCTCCCTTTCTCTCGTTGTACGCACCTCCACATACATATCCACCCATTTGCCCATGATAGGAGCATTGAGTAGACAATGGTTGTTGACTATGGCTTGAAATTCCCTATCCAAAATCAAGAGAGAACGTCCATTCTCACTTGGAATGTTTGCGTGTTTTTTTGGATCCTCTTCCTCCGTCTTTAAACGAGGCAATGATGGGTCTATTGTGAAAAGATATTGAGAGACATACACAAAAGCCTCTTGTACAATCCAACCCTCTGCCATGCTTGCCTGAACACATATACATGAAACCATTAGTGATTAAAGTAACCAATAAAAAGAGTTGTGAATACAATCCAATCCTAATAAGGTTTAAGGCTTAAGATTGATGAATACCTCTCGTTGTGATCGTAGCCTTACAAAGTCTTTTAAGGTCTTTAGGAACCCCTCAAGAAAGAACATCCACCTGGAGTGAACCACACCACAAATGGCTATCTCCTCAACAAGATGGAGCAATAGGTGAACTTGGCTAACAAGTATAGAACGTGGGAATGCATCCTCAATAGCACAAGTTGCTTCAATCGCTAGAAGTCAAGCTGTTGGAATGGCTGAAACTTTGATTTATTTGGAACTCACAAACCTGTAACCAAAAAACCCTTCATAATCTTCATCGTAAAGTTAGTCTTCAAAGTAAAGTCTAGGAGGGAGGATCAAATGTGCTATACATGACAACTTCTCCCACCTAGCTTGAATATTGCAGTCTTTACCTTCGTGTCCGCAAATCCACTAATGCTAATTGGAAGCACAAACTATTGCACAAACAAAAAGACTTATTAGTATCCAGAACCCTAAACCACATACACACACACACACACACACATTACCTGAAGAATCTTGTGCCAATCATGGGATTTGAGCCCATACAGTTGTGTAGATCCTCCTTTCTTAGTTTTAGTGAAGGCACCCTTGAGTGAACGCATATAACATGTTGGAGTACGGATGGATGCAATGACTTGTTTCATCCGCTCTTGATCCACCCTTGATAGAATCCAAGGTGCCTTTGGAAGAACCATCTTGCCCTGAGGCCCCATGTGAGGTGTGGCCGAAGGAGGGAGCCTCCTTATGGCCCTCATGTCCTCTCTAGCCCCTAATGAATCTTTCTTGCCTACTATGTGATCCCATATATCTTGCCCAACATTTTTGAGCACATGCATTGGATCCAATTGGTGTTGGATTTTTAATGAAGCCCAATAGGGTAGTGATAAGAAAATAGAGTACCTAGGCATACCCCTAGGTGGATCATTGGGAGGAGGCAATGTTTTGTGATGCTCGTTCCAATGTCTTGCCCAATCCGCCATGGTCCAATGAAGTGGCTCCATCCCATTGCACGATGGAGCATAAGATTGATGTGTGGGCGGCAAGAAGCGATGGTTATTAGGGTAGATCACCTTACCAAGTAGAGCGGGTCTCTCTGTCACGAGTGAGGGTCCATAATTTGGGCATGCCCTATGTCCAGATGTCGATAGTCCTACAAAAACAAAAGACATAACCGCATATAAGTGACCAATGCAAAGACACTAGAGAGTGTCACAAAGTATAAGCTTACCAGAAATCTCTCCAAGCCCGGGGTAATCATGCATGGTCCACATGAGAATGCACTTGATCATTGTGCACTGTTCATGAAGTGGTCTTGATACATCAAAAACATCTATGCCGTTCCATAGCTCTTGACGCTCTTCAATCAAAGGTGCTAAATATACATCCATGTTCTTCACCTTGTGTGTTCCTGGGACTAGAAGAGAGAGCAAAATGTTCCCCTTCTTGGTTGACTCCCATGGTGGAATGTTGTAGTTCACAACAACCACTGGCCAAGTACTCCATGAGGTAGACCGATGCCCAAATGGGTTTACCCCATCACTAGCCAGACCAAGCCTCAAGTGACGAGGCTCTTCTCTAAACTCCGGCCATGTCTGCTCAATGTGTTTCCATGCCGGCGAGTCAGCCGGCACTCTCATAACCCCATCGGTGGAGCGATTTGTCATATGCCATGTAAGAAGCTCGCTTGTTCCTTTGGTGCTGAACATGTGCTTGATGCGGGGAATGAGGGGGAAATGACGAAGAACCTTGCGAGGTATTGTGGTTCCTTGCATTCCCTCTTTGTACCTTGATTCTCCACACTCAGAGCAAGCATCGAGCCCTGCATGTTCATTACGGAATAGCATGCAATCATTGACACATGCATATATGCGATCATAGTCCATCCCTAGCCCTATCACCACCTGTCATGCCTTCCTTCAATTTTCTGGAAGATAATTGCCTTTAGGCATCATCTTGCCTAATTGCCTATGACATAATTAAAGAACACTCGTTATTGCATATAACCACGAAGAAAACTCACAACTAATAATTATTACACTTAAACGTACCTCAATAGTGCATCGACCCCTGCATTGCTCCATCCAAACATTGCTTGAATATTCAAGATCTCAAGAGACGCTCGTAATATGGAGTAGGAGCATCCCTCGTAAAGAGTGGTGTGTGCTGCCTCTAGCAATGAATCTTTGGTTTTTTGGGCGGCTTCTTCATATGCACACTTAGATTCACACTCATTCGCCGCCTCACGTGCAAGAAGATCCTCAACCATATTGTGCAAATGATCTTCCTCCACCTCCATGTGGGGCGGGGTGGTGGGGAGATCTCCATATGTGGTGGATGTAGGATGCGCATGCGCTCGTGTGGACCCACCCACATCGGACGGCGGGTGTGACCCTACTCCCATGGACTGCTTCCTGGTGCAATTGCTCTTCCGTCCTCCTCCCGCGTCCACCCCCGATCACACTCCAATGGGGAGCGACATCCATGGATGCCAAAACCCTTGGATCGCTAGTTTCCATTCGAGCGCGTTTTCTCGGATCATCCCATAGTCCATAATCATCCACGTGAGCCAAGCATATACGCCAAAGCCGTGAAATCGCACACTTACATCGTGTACATGGACATGGTAATCGCTCGCTCAACCATCGAGTTTGTTCTGTGCCAACCGGCGGACCCACGTCATCCCAATCGACCTGCACACACGACCACACACTAAATAAGAAAAAATTAAATAAGAAAAATAAGAATCAAGAATGTTGATATTGACATGACTGACACTCATTAAAGATAGAGGGGAGGTGGGTACAAGAGGTCATGCAGTCAGTGTAACCTTAATGTCTCATCAAAGATTTTCACGGTATACAGGCGGTAATACAAGCGGAAACAGGCGCGGTAATACACGCGGTAACAAATTTTTATATAAAGGGGACACCTGCATGCCCCCGTGAAATTGAATGCCAAAAATTCAAAAATGAGCTCCTCTTCTGCGCGGGTCTGTTTCCCTCTCCATCTCCAAGCTCTCTCTCCTTCTCCCTCTCCATCTCCAACCTATATTACTCTATTCATCTCCATGCCCACCATATCCAAGCGATCGAGGTCACGACTGTAAGTGCTCGAACTCTCTCTCTTTCTTCTCATTCTTCTACACACACACACACACAAACACATACACACACACACACATGCACACACACACAATGCATACACATTGCACACACACACACACACACACAATGCATACACACACATGCTTACACATGCACACACATGTTGTACACACACACACTATTTTGTGCACAATCACACACTAATGCTTGCATTAGTGTGTGCATGCATTATACACACACTAATGCTTGCATTAGTGCATGCATGCATTACAAGCACACACTAATGCTTGCATTAGGGTGTGTGTGTGCATGAATTAGTGTCTGAACACACTAATGCATGAACAAGCACACCCTAATGCAAGCATTAGTGTGTTCCAGCATTATACACACACACACTAGTTCTTGCATTGGTGTGTGATTGTGCACAAATTAATGTGTTTTCACACACTAATTTGTGCACAATCACACACTTATGCAAGCATTAGTGTGTGCATGCATTAGTTAGTTTTTACACACTAATTTGTGCCCATGCACACACTAATGCCCATATTAGTGTGTGCATGCATTATATACACATGCATTAGTTATTTTCTACACACTAATTTGTGTCCAAGCACACATGAATGCAAGCATTAGTGTTTGCATGCATTATACACACACTAATGATTGCATTAGTGTGTGATTGTGTACAAATTAGTGTGTTTTCACACACTATTTTGTGCACAATGCATACATTATACACACACACACTAATGCTTGCATACCTCTCTAGAGCACACTAATGCTTGCATTACCGTGTGCTTGTGCACAACTTAGTGTTTCTACACACTAATGCATGCACAAGCACACACTATTGTGAGCATTGGTGTGTGAAAAAATTGCACACACTAATGCAAGCATTAGTGTGTGCTTGTGCACTACTTAGTGTGAAAGCACACCAATGCATGCACACACACACTAATGCAAGAACTAGTGTGTGTGTGTGCATGCATTGGTGTGTTTTCACACACTAATTTGTGCATAAGCACACACTTATGCAAGCATTAGTGTGTGCATGCGTTACAAGCACACACTAACGCTTGCATTAGTGTGTGCTTGGGCATGCATTAGTATACCAAAACATACCTCCATTAGCATTAGCACACCAAAACATACCTCCATGTGGGTGTGCGATGAAGTTGATTAAGACCCCAATGGTCACCGAGAAGCCCAACGGTAGATTAAGGTCCAACACACACACACTAGATTAATTTCTTTGCCACACACTAACGCACACACACAATAGATTAATTAGAAGCACACACACATACACACTCTAAATGGATGCAAAAAAAAAAAGCACACAAACCATTTCTTAAATAGGAGATAAAAGGAATCCTATGCAGGGAGGAATCCTATGCAATAAAGAATCTCACTTTGACTAGAATCCAATTTTAATTAGGGTCCCTTTTTCTTGTGAAATTGTAGGATATGGCATCCTCTTCCACGCCCGTCTATCGATCCATAGAGGAATTTCTCGCCAAGGGTCTCTCTTACGAGGACGCTTGTGATGCTTACTACTCGCAGTCTTCCTCCCACGAGTCACAATCCACCTTCGGCTTTCGATGGTTCCGAGATGCAGTACACGACCGCGACCTTGAGAGGGCATAGTGCACGTAGGCAGAGTGGCTATCCTCGCAGCAGAGTCTTCGAGGGCGGTACACACTAGCACAGTTGGTTGCCTATGGTCTCTCACCGCTTGCGACACCGGGCGCCGGCGATCCGATCGTGCAGAGTGTGCCTCCCAGTGGGCCTCCCTCCACCTTACCCTCCACTTTCCCGTCACCCGCAGCTCCCTCCACCTTGCATTCGCAGTGATCTACGCCGGCACCGTCTAGTTATCCGTCACCTACACCACCCAGCAGTTCAGGCTCGGGACAGCGCTCTTCGGGTGGCCAACGCTGTTCCCGTAGTGGTGGTTCATGCTCTCGTTGAGGTAGTGGCTGGTGCTGCTTTGGTGGTGGAGGGGACAGTGCTACAGATTCACCTCCTCTTACACCCCAACCTCCTCGCTCATGCCTTGGAGCTCCACATGAGGATGAGGACCGCGATGCGCCCGCCTTGGACGCTCGTGGCTACTACTATTATATACATCGAGGGGGGGAGGTGGATCTAGGTTCCTCTTTGGGGAGGACATTTCGAGGGCACCTTAACCAGTTGATCCACTCGACATACCAAGATTGCTTTAAATCTTTCAAAGATCAGGACCCAACCGACTTGACATACATTCACACGACATTGCTCATGAAGTTCCCTAATCCGGAAGTGGAAGAGTTCTCCACGCAGTGGCTCGAGAAGCACGTCAATAATTTCTTGAAAAATAAAAAGTCTAGTGTGAGGAGGGCGGCAAAGCGAACATTTGAATATGAGGGTCACAACTATCGCCCTCGAAATGTTCACGACGAGTAGTGGGAGAAATCCCAGGGCGATCCGGAGGACGAGAGAGCGGCAGGTGCTAGGGCGCACACTCGGCAGGTGGAGGCGAGGGCGCAGCAAACGCCCACGCATTACGGCTCGGGCAGAAAAGTAGCATGGAAAGATAAATTTGTGAGTGCGCGTATTTTCATTTTAATTGATTTAATTTGTTGTAATAAGGTTAGGTTTGTGATATTTTTTAATTGATATACAACAAAATATTATCATGACCCGCCCAAGCCGAGAGATCCAGAGATAATATCAAACATGGTGCTGGCTGTATGAAAACAACAAAATCAATCGCGAAGAATTTGAAAATGCATGTCGTACACTACAACCTGTAAGTGTGAACTTTTTTTTTCAAAATGAGTGCATGCAGAATTATGTATCCATTTGTATGAATTAAAGGTTTTGTTGTTTTTTTCTTTTCTAGAGTCAAGGAGTCCCTCGAGAGGTCCCAGGATCCGAGTAGCTCAATCCTCCAAGTGTTTTTGGGCCCGTCTTCTTTTGGCCACAGTTGTATAGCCCCATGTATCGCCTATTTGGGCAATTTTGTAATATCCAATATAATTCAACAGTTGATTTTGGCCCAAAGTCTTCTTTTGGCCACAGTTGTATAACCGCCATGCATCGCCTATTTGGGCAATTTTGTAATGAACAGTTTCTCCAATATAATTAAACATTTGATTTTGGTCCAAAGTTTTGGTGCCATGAAATTGTTGTTTTTTAATTTATTAAATGTATAGAAAAAAAAGGGCAAATGACCATTTGGATGGGTCCTACCAAGGACCATCCAAATGGTCATCTGCTTTTTTTTAAAAATACTCACGTGCGCCGTAATGGTTGCGGTAATGCTTGCGGTAAGTCCAACATAAATAAGTGCGGAAATATAGCCGGGCCGATTACCGCGTGCATTGCTGAAGGATCATTACCGCCCCCGAGTTTTTTGACTTTAGATTTCCTTTGTTTTTGTGCTTCTATCTGAGCGGTAATGTGCTCCAAATGTCATAGTGACACCTCTTTATTGAACCTTTGTATTCATTATTGTATTTGATAGGATAGGAGTAATGTAACTCTCATAAAACATTCATTATAAAAGGGGTGATGTAGCTCCTCATGAACATTTGTATATTCAATGATTTTTATAATATAACGGTGGGTGCATATAGAACTGTGGGTTTTTCCCTTGATCGCCCAAGGGTTTTTTCATCCACAGTTAGGGATCCTTATTTGAGCGGGGTTGTTGAGCTTATATGTGAAGCTAATCAATATATGGCTTCTCTATATATGGCACCGAGGTCCCCTCTATATATACATCATCTCATGTGTGTATTCTACACACTTTGGGGTTCTATTTCTGTGCTCTCTCTCTCTCTCTCTCTCAACATGCCTGGCCCTCGGCTCCTAGCCGTATTGAGCCATTCAGTCCCTGGCCCTTGGCCTACTACCCAAAACTACCATTGTCCTGACATGCACGCCACAGGACCTTCCACAAAATTCTCTATCAATCCTTCAAATTTGTGGGCTTCCTTCACGCTGTAATCGGACATGAACTTATGTATATTCTGATTCAGCCCCCTTTTCTCGCTCTTAACATTGTCTAATACTTGATCCCTGACCAAAGCCCATGGAATCTTATGGCTATTGTGGTCTGCTTTGGAAGCATCGCAGTATTCATATGCGAACCCGCTCGCAAACCTCATCATGAGCTCTCCGTTGGAGGGGGCAGCTCAATAGACCTTATGATACAAAAGCCTGCATACAACGTAAAGGTGGTCATGCACCTGGCGGAGGAATCAGCTGTGTGGTTGCTATGCGGGGGTCTACTGTGTTGTGGTGTTTGTAGCACGGACCACCTACTATACCACCTATGTGCTCTGAGTCAGGTTTTTGCGCTTCTTGGAGGGAGTGTTCTTCTTGGGATTCATCTCTGTAGAGGGTGCTGCTGTAGCCTTTATGCTTTTGTACCAGGGGAATGGGGGCAGTGTTAGGAAATATGACGTAGCTAAATAGAAATTTGAGTAGATTACTTAATGGGGAGAGATATATTTCACACACAAGAGATTATAGAGTAGAGACAGAGAGACAGCGTACACACGATATACGTGGTTCACCCAATGTGGGCTACGTCCACGGGAAAGGAGCCACTCAATAGCTTTAGTACTTCAAACCAAGAAGTAGGTTACAAAGGGATTATACCCTTTTGGAGCTCCCCCCTTGCTTCACTCTCACCACCTCACACCCACCTTGTTGCATCAACTTCACACTATGAAATGTGTGTAGAAATGGCCTCCTTTTATAGGCCAAAAGGGCTGCCCTCTCTCATGAAAGGCAGCCATGTGTTTCCGCCCTTGTGTAGATAAGTTCAAATTGGACCCTCCAATCCCCCCATGTGTGGCCGCCCTTGAGAAGACAAGTCCGCGTTTGAATTCAGCTATCGGCCATTGAATTCAGCCACCGGCCACCGGCCAACCAACTGGTCGTTTTCCGACCACTTTACGTCCGTCGTCCGGCCATAATATTCTGGCAAAAAGGAATATTCCGGTGAGTGATTTTTATTTTGGACGAGTGATTTTTCTTCATGCACGATGGCTTCTCCTCACAATGGGGGTCTTACAAATGTGCATTTTTACCACAGAAAATTACAAGGGGTAAATCAGGCTGCATACTTAACAGGCAGAGCTCCACCACGGCTATGGTAGAGTGCGATGGATGCAATGGGGGGCAAAGCGCGATGGCTACAACATGAAATAGGGGGAGCACGAGCAATGCGGGTATCACGAGCTATGGGAGCAGAGCAAGAACATAGGTACACGCGAGCGTCCAAGTGACAAGCTAGTTCCGTGAGAGGAAAGGAGAAAGAGGACAAGGAGTGTCTAGGCCATGATGACTGTAAGTTTGAAAAAAGGGGACCCACTCCACCCCATAATGGCTTGCATGCATCTAGATGATAGGTACATAAATTATATTGCATGAAAATTTAGAATTTCCCTCTCCCTCTTTTCTCAAATTTGAAAAACGTTGAATTTCCCTCCACCTAGCTACTATTGGTGGTACCACCAAAAGGACCAAAAAGTGGTACCACCTAAACATGCTTTCACCCTTTTTCATGACTGTAGCCGTATTGATGACAGTGGAAGCTTTGTATATGTTCTCTTGAATCCTCCCCAAAGTGGTGGTGTTAGCGGTTGTATATGCATGTGTAAGGGTTGAAACAAATGGTGTGTGGTGAGTGTGCTCTGTGTTGTGGTCTTGCCAAGTGTCTGAGCATTGAGAGGTGTGTAGACACTAGTCTGCTAGTGTGTGTTGTATATTTTATAAGTGTTTTTGAGAGGACAAGGGAGTTGTGAATGCCCTTAGCTATAACAAGGCCTTGTGTTCATCTGTGATGGATGTGTTCCCCCATTCCCCCTTTCTAGATTCTGGTGCCCCCACACAGAGGAGCACAATGATTGCTCCTAGATTGGTGTGAAGTTGTAGTTTTTTGCATTGGAAAGCATGGCGATGCAAAGGTATGGAATAATTTCATAGGCAGATTTTGAGTTGTATATGTTTATTAAAGATTTTGAGATTTTGAGTTGTATATGTTTATTAAAGAACTATGTGTTTAATCCTGAACATGTTTTGAGGGAGAATTATAAGTTTATTAAAGAACTATGTGTCTAATCCTCAACATGTTTTATAGGAGAATTACAATCTTGGTGATGATGGGTCATTGAGATTGAACTAGAAACCATTCTAGATTGTAGAGTTAGCCAACTTAGAAGTAGAACTCATGTTGAATTTTTTGTCAAGTGGGTACCTATCATGTAGAAGATGCCTCATGGGTTGATTTATATGTCTTCCATGTTGAACACCCCTTCTTCCAGCTCTAAGGTCAACGTTAATTTTGACAAGGAGAGAATGTAAGAGGACCTATCTCCAAATTTTTAGCAATTAATTTTATTTGAAAGAAGTTTTGGGTGTTTTGAGGTTTGTCCACAATCTAGGTCATTCTAATTATTTTCCTTGAGTTACAAATTTTGGTCCAAGGTTTACTTTGAGAGCCACTTTTTGAGGGTGCTAATATGATATTTTGGAAACGTGATTTATGTAGGAAACACAACCCTAAACATAAGAAAAAGGAATGGTTCTTTGAGTATTTTTAGATTCCATCGTTTTGATGCTTGTTAAAGCCCTTATATATATAAAGGAAAAAGTGAAAAATGCATGTTTAGTTTACATCGTTTTTATAGAAATTGCCAACTTGTAAACCTTCATTTTTGGTTGGATAATCCAAGCTAGATGTGTCTCTTTTGTATCACACAACTATCAAAGAGTGTGATGAGGAAAAAAATTCCATGTGAGACGAGCTTAGACAGATTCGGAGCCGATGAAGAGCTATAAGCCATTGAAGATGGCTAAGAAAGTAACATGTATGGGATTTTATTAGTATTATTTTGTGATCGTGTGCTCCTAGATGCCTCTTTTCAAGTCTATTTTGACTTTTCTTTACTAAAGACTAGAGTCAGCTACAAAAATAGTCACTTTTGGGCTAGCTATTCTTCGAGACGGTCTCTATCATTGGCACATGCTAAATGTCAAGGCTAGGGACTTGCTACGCGCCGTGTGCGAGCCACAAAGGCTCCTAGCACACAGTCATACAACAGACAAGCTCACAAGGAAGAATGGTGTGTCACTCACCTTCCTGCGTAGTTGCGAATGAAGGATTCCCGCGCCGCGAAGAAGAGGGAGATGCCGCCACGCCGCGCTCAACCGCCTCGCCGCCGTCGTGCCGCCGCAACGCTCGATCGCACACACACTCTCACACACTCTCTCTCTCTCTCTCTCTCACACACACACACACACACAAGGAGATGGTGAAGGAGAAGGTGGAGATGGAGCAAGAGCAGCTTCTATTGCACAATGAGAGAATGACTCAATTTTAGGTTTAATTGGCTTTTATGTGAGCTCACCCCATTCACACTTGGGCGCCCATGCTTAGCCAACTAACCCTAGCATGTTCGTGTTAGAGTGCGCCTCTCATCGGCGATCACTCTACCTTTCCCTATTGGACCGACAAGCCCGGTGCCTGACTCTACTTAAATAAATAATACGGTTACGGTGTCTTTCATAGGCGATAGGGTGTCCGTGAGCCACGAGGGTTAACATTGCCCCCCTTCTTGATGTAGATTCCGTCCTCGGAAGCTATTGAGTTGAAGCTTGGTATGTCCATGTTGTAGAGCATCTAGATTTGAATCTGCAAGGCGAAGTCACTGTTTTAGCAAGCGGAATTATATTGCCATAAATCATGAGGGGAATGTAAAGTACATGTGGAAATGAGTAAATGCAAGATTTATGAAATGTTAGACTGCCATTAAGGACGAATAAATTTCACTTTGAGTAAATTAATTAATCAAGAGTTTTGAGCTTATGGGTGAGTCTATCAATTAGTTAGCTATGACTAAGGTTAAAACAACTACTCTAGTACTAGCTAAGCTAAGAAGATTATCTAAATGCAAGATTCCCTAATTATGCTTTTCAGCTTTGATTAGCCAACTCGCTCTCACAACTGCAAACAAAATCTTGAAATGTTAACTGTAAGCTCAATGGAAGTCTTTTAATTTTTAATTTTTAATTTTTTTCTTTTTTTAATACTTTTTTACTTTGGGTCACAATCATGTGACGTCTGTGCTTATTTTGTATGTCCGGGGTTTTTTGCTTCTCAAGGAAAAGCGCCCACACTGGGAACCTCTAGGGCTCTAGTACCATAGACAATACATGTGAGTGAAGTACCAATTCCAGCCAGGATTTCTATTCTAGCGTAAGATTTTTCATTTGTGGCACTTATGTTTTATTGTTTTTGTTTTTTTGTTTTTTTTTTTTTGCTTCCATTTCCTTGGTATTCGCACTAGTGTTTTTTGTTGTTTAAGTGAGCAAGCCTTTCTCTGCCTAAAACATTCCTAAGGTCTCAAATACTCGGATAATTTTATTAGCTAGGCCTAGTGGTCAAGTAAATGAGTTAACCTAAAGTCACGGTCTTCTAATCTCCAAGCTCATCCATAAGATTAAACTGGAGTTCAATCAACTTAAGTAAAGACAAATTTATGCATCTATAATGGCAGATAACAATCATAACTATTGCACTCAAACAAAGAATGAAAAATCATTATTAGCAATTACACATATCCACCAACATGAATCATGGAAAGTAGTACACCTGGAGGTATGGAGTGGCTCATTTCGTTGAAGCAGATGTCCTCAGCCATGTGGATGGAGATCCATATAAGTCCTAACTAACACATCCAAAAACAGGCACTATACCTCTAGGAGGCATGTCAGTGTGAAAAATTAAAACTCCTAAAAAACAAACTCAAAACACAATCTAGACCCCTAACCTACCTATCTGTCACCCCTTTTAGAATCAAGGAAAGAGGATATTATATAAACCGGGTGGCCACCCTAAGGCTAGGCCTCTATCCTCATCATCTAGATAAATAAAATCGTTGTACGTGAGGCCATAGTCTTCCTCGGTCTCTATTAGTTTCTCTTCATCATCCTCTTGTGCAAGCATGCTAATCAAGAACCTCGCGATGCGTGGATACTCATCTTGTGCAAAAGAATAAGCATGTGCCATTGGAGACACATTCGCTACTGGGTAGGGATCACTAGTTAGCCATAGACGTATCAGCCATTCTAACTCCTCAAAATTTCTCTCACATGCAAGGCTCTCTATCAAATCCCATTCGCAAGAAAGTATAGGGTAGCATACGTAGAACACTTGAGGAAAAGACAAAGGGTACCTTTCATCAAAAATAGAAGTGCATGACTTTGGTGAAGTAGCCATTTCTGACAAGACAGATAGATTTGGTTAGGCCTTTAAAACATAAGAGTTGTTTTTGTGTGTTGCTTGAATTGACACGGTGAATTTGGACTTATATGTAAGATCTGATAGGGTGCTCTCTCGTTGCTAGTCGCTCTTGCTCTTTACTATTTTTGTTTTTTGTGAGTATAAGGCTATATATATACATTCCCTAAGATTGGAATTGAGAGGTCAGGGAGGAAGGTTGAGAGGGGAGCGAGTGAATGATTGATGTTAGCAAACACTCCCCCCTTCCTTGGGTAGATCATACCTTTTGGAATGAGGTCGTCACCTTTTGAAACCAATTGTTCCAAGTTGTTATGGGTGAAGGTTTTAACCAATAGTTTTCGACCGCCCTATGCGTTTCATCTAGTTGCAAGGGTGGTAAGGTACTCTCCCATGATTTTATTTGCAACGTTGTTGTAGGTGGTGAACTTACCTCGGGAGGTGCAAACTCTTTCGTGCTTTGTATGGATATGTACAGTGGTAGGTGGAGGTTGTGTCGAAGCTTCTATTTGCGTATAGGAACTACATGAAGAGCAAGAAGCTTCATTTGATTTCCCTGTTCCTGAGCTAGGTGGAACAAATCGTTCTTTCTTTGGTACCCAAACTAGCTCTAGATCGGGTGTGTAACATTCCATGATTTTTTCCTTTCCGCGATTTTCAATTTGTTTTGGAGCCACAGGATTCGGTTTACATGGGCCAAGTGACAGGTAAGAGTACACTTTACGTTTGGGCACCCAGATTTGATCATTTCCTTCATAGTATCCTTGGGCTTCCAATAGTCGTTTAGGAATCCAACGTTACGTTTCTTTACATTTCTTAGAGTGAGTGGGACGGTTCTTACGAGGTTTCCGTTTTTTTGCATCACCCATGCTCACTACAGAGGCTTTAGGGACCCACTTGTATGTTTTCTCTGTTATATTAGGATGGTTCTTGTGTGTCTCAAGCTTTCTTTCAACTACATCAGTTGAAGCTCTAGAGAGTTGGGCTATGGGGAGGTATGGTTCAACCTCCTGGACATGCAATGTCTTGGGTTTTATTTCCTTAGGCAATATCTCAAGGACTATGGCTTGAGTGGTAGGGCTAAGAGTTGGTTTTTGCGTTGTAACACCCCCAGTCCCCCAATCAATAGTGCATTTGGTGGCTATCATCCACGTGCGGCCTAGGTTTATATTACCCTCCATAGTTCCAGTAGGCATGACCAAAAAGTCTTGAGCTACAATTCCATTGTCATAACTGACAGAAGTGTGCCAGATTCCAAAAACCGTAGTTTTTTTCTTGTTGACACCCTTGACTTGGATAATACTCTCATATAGAGGTGGCTTCCCTAACTGACACCACACCCCATACGATAGGAGATTATATTTAGCACCCATGTCCAATAAGGCGTTATATAGCACTTTTCCATAGGCACTATTTAACTCAATAGGGTATCGTAGAGGTGTGTCAGAGTCCAACCCATCCTCTTCGATTTCCACGTGGAATGCATTTGTGACTCCAAGGTTAGCCTCTCGTTTTTGTCTTATACGTTGTTGTCGCTCCTTAGCCTCAGCTTGAGCTTGTATCTTCTTTAACTCGGTTTGTGCTTTGGCGGCCTTCTTTTGATGAATGGCCCGTAGTTCTTCTTGGCTTAAAGGATCATAATATCTTTTGAATTTACTCCCATTGAGGAATCCAACGGTTTCAACTCCATCGAGAGTTTCCACACGAAGGGTACCTTGTGGGGTAATTTCACATACTCTATATGGTCCTTTACCAGCATATTTCAACTTTTTCTTCTCTTTACGTACTCCATACATAAGGAATTTATCACCAACTTTGATGTCCTTGTCCTTCACATGGCGATCAAACCACTTCTTTCTCCTATCCTTTTCCACAAGAGAATTTTGCACAGCCAACTGTCTCTCTTCGTCTAGTTTTTCTAAGATATACAAACGCTCGGTTAAGGGGTTACCATTCCATCCTTCTTGCGAAGCTACCCTAAGACTAGGAATGACAAACTCCCAAGGCATAACCGCTTCTTGGCCGTATACCATTTTGAATGGTGTACAATTAATAGCCACTTTATAAGCAATACGATAAGCCCATAGAGCAGATGTCAACTTCAAATCCCAATCAGTGCGATGAGCTTCTACCGTCTTGGTTAAAATAGATATTAGAGTCTTGTTGGTGCTCTCGGCTTGTCCATTAGCTTGCGGGTAATAAGGTGTAGACTTATGGTGGGATGTCATAAAGGTCGTGGTAAGCTCTCTTATTACCTCATTTATAAAATGGGTACCATTATCACTAACAATTTCAAAAGGGCAACCAAATCTTGTGATAATGTTCTCAAAAAGAAACTTAGTTGTTGTCCTCGCGTCAGCTTTTTGTGAAGCCTTAGCTTCAGCCCACTTTGTTACATAGTCCGTAGCAACTAGAATATATCGAGATTGAGTGTTGCGAGCTGTGGGACTAATTGGACCTACAAAGTCTAAGCCCCATTTTTCAAATGGTTGGGTTACTTTAATAGGATATAAGGGCATTCTATCTTTGCGGTGTGTGGTCTTGTAACGTTGGCACTCATCACACCCTTTTGTAAAAAGTGATACATCCTTAAATAAAGTTGGCCACCAATAGCCTGATTGCAGCACCTTTCTAGCAGTCAAGTCTCCTGAAAAATGTCCTCCTGCTATGCCCATATGTGCTTCTTGCAAGATATACAAATATTCATCCTCGCGGGCACAACGCCTAAGAATATCGTCCTTGCCTAATCTATACAGAGTTCCGGCAATCAAACAATAGGGTTCACATTCTTTTACTAGCCTTCGAGCGATATCCTTACGAAGTTCCTTGGGTGGAAAACCATTAACTAAAAAGTTAACAATGTTCTCACTCCATTCACGCATAGTCTCAACTATGGATAGGGAAGTATCGGGTAATTCATCATCAACTCCTGTAGGGGCTTCACCATTGGGTATGCGAGACAAATGATCAGCCATGACGTGCCTTTTACCGGGTCTCACTACAATCGTGAAATCAAACTCTAGAAGAATTAACAACCATCGTGTGATTCTTCCTGTGGAGCATGGCTTGTTTACCAGATACAGCAACGCTTGATGATCCACATAAAATACAAACTTGTTTGCCAGAAGGTAGTAGTGAAATTTCTTTACTGCATAAACCATTGCCAAACCTTCTCACTCGTTCAATTGACGGCTTGCAAAGCTAATGGGATAGTCCAATTTATGTTCTCCTGGTTGAGTGAGAACACACCCAATAGCAAAGTTTGATGCATCAATATGCACATGGAAAATGACATCCCAGTTAGGTGTCCTTAAAATCGGAGCACTTGCTAGTGTTTTCTTCAATTGTTCATAGGCCTGGTCACACTCTTCAGTCCATTTAAATTCAATGAGAAGCTTGTACAAAGGACGTGCTATCTCAGCGAAAAATAAAATAAACCGTCGATAATAACCCACATGTCCCATGAACCTTTGAACTCCCTTGTAATTGGTTGGTGGTTGTAACTCTAGAATCACTTTAATTTTGCTCTCATCGGTTGAGATACCATTCTTGGATACTATATGCCCTAAAATAACTCCATGCTTGACCCAAAATTGGCATTTGAACGGGTTCAATGAGATACGATATAACCTACACTTTTCAAACACCTTCCGCAAACATGATAGATGTTCTTTCCAAGAAGAGTAAACACAAAGGTCGTCTAAGAAAGCTTCACAAAACTCTCTCAAATATTCTTTAAAAGCAGTGTTTATTAATCATTGGAATGTAGCAGGGGCATTTGTTAAGCCAAAAGCCATCACACGAAATGCAAACACGCCAAATTCCGTGATGAAGGCAGTTTTAGTTTAGTCCTCTAGCGCTATCGTGATTTGGTTGTAGCTTGAGTACCCATCTAGAAAGCTATAAGCTTCCTTGCCTGCAACTCTTTCGAGTACATGTTCGGAATATGGTAGGGGGTAATGGTCTCGTCTAGTAGCTGCATTAACTTTTTTGAGGTCCACGCACACCCTGAGTTTCCCATTCTTTTTTGGCACGATAACTATTGGAGACACCCATTCAGAGTGTTCAATAGGATATATGAACCCACATTTGATAAGATTTTCTAGTTCTTCTTGAATGATCTTTGCGTACTTAGGATTCATCGGGTAGGGTCTTTGTTGTACGGGCTTCCCAGTGCTAATCATAGGGATTGTATGTTGGACCACAGAAGGTGGAACACCTTTCATATCATGGTATGTCCAAGTGAATATGTCCTTGAATTCCTTGAGAAGCTCTTTGAGGACCGCCTCTTCAACTTCTGTGAGGTCTTGGGCAATAAAAACAGGTTTTGATTCTTCACCGGGGTCGGCTAATTCTATTTCTTTAACTATTGCCGGACCATCATAGATTCCATTATTCCCATCGATAGGTATTCTTTGGGCTTTTGTGTACACAACCTTTGCTTCCCCTGTGGTGTAAGATTTGAAATGTTCTGGTGCAGGATGCAAGTCTGTGGATTCTGATTGTTCTTTGGTTTGTGCTTCCATTTCTGCTTTCTTGTGTTGTCGTGCTAACTCTTGGTTTTGACGCCTCCTTACAGTGCGGCTCAACTTTGGCTTGTCTATGATCTCTAATTGGGCTATGTCATGGGGTCGTGGTCTACACCACATAACATTTTGGAGATATTCACCCCAATTGTCTACCAATTTTCGATGAGCATCACATGCTCCTATATAACTGAGCCATTCTACTGAGGATCTCTTCTTTTTTATCCTAGCACGTACATTGGCTCGATATCGACGCCTCTTAAGGTTTTTCTTTTTCTTATTTGAGACCTGCTTTTGATTTTCATTTAGATCTGGCTCACTAAAGGAGTCCTCGTTGGTGTCCTCTTCACTCTCGGAGGAGCTATCATGGGTTGATGTGCTCGGTCCTTCCGAATGTTTTGACTCTGAACTTGCTCCACTCTTTAATTCATGAGATTCAGAATCCGTTTCACTCTGGAAGTCAGTGTCTGAGTCGTGTTGGTTAAAGTCTTCTATTGAGCTATCGGTGTCAGTGTCAGATTGGTCCACAATTGCCTTGACCTTAGAAGATGCATGTATGGCACTTATCATGTTCAGAGGTGAAATTCGTGGTACCTCTTCCCCCTCTGGTGTGACCCAAGTGGTTCCTCTATTTCCCCAGGTATCTATGGTTGCAGATAGGTGTACCCAGTCTACGTTGTCTGATTCCGTCATACCCGGTAACACATCCATGTAAGGAGAATCTTGGTCAATGTCTGTATCCTTCTTACAAGTGTAACAATATTGTAGTGGGGCCGAGTGAACTGTGGTGTCAGAGCGATGATCAATAATGGTTTTACTCCCTAAGGGGTGTACCTTACCAGTCACCAAATCCACTCTAAGGACAGAGTCTTGGAATTGCAAATAGACATGATTTTTAGACCAATGGTGAACCATTTGTGCTTCCCTCATGAATGGTCGTCCTAAAATCATTTCATATGACATAAGGTGTTTAGAGAAATCCATTACAATGAACGTATGTCGTACCTTGTGTCCTAGAGCTTTGATCTTAAGATCCTTGAGCATCCCTATAGGTTTGGCTATGGTACCATTTGCCATCTTTACCACAATGTTAGTAACAATGAGGCGGGGTTTTCCCATGGATTCCCAACAATCTTTTGTAACGATGCTAACTCCCGCACCACCATCAAGAATTCCCTTTATAGTTAATCCCTTGGTAGTGATGGGTAGGGTCGCATTAGACTCGTCGCCTTCAAAATACTGCCCTAATTCGTTAATGGGTACCTCAATCACAGACTCGTGTCCATCTAAGTCAAGTGATTGCACATGATTTTCCTCATCAATCATAATCGAGTCAAGCCTATTTGGTTGCGCAAACTGCGGTAATCCCGTTCGTAGCTCTCCGTTAAGGAATGATCGAAGTGCAAGGAATAACTCAGGATCTCCATACAACTTTGCTATCATCGTGGTTCGGACCTCAGAAGACATGAAGTCCACTAGTTTGGCAACATTCATTGGCATTTTGCAGGGTGTAGGTCCTTCACTAGGATCTGGTGAGGATGGAATCTCATATTCCTCAATGGGATCAGGTATTCCTTCGTTAAACATCCTTTCCAACAAGAAAGGTGTATGCTCACTTTCTGATGTCCCGTCCTCACTCCCTTCTTGGATGATACTAGATATGGCTAACGGTCTATGGTTCATGTGGGGTGGATGAACTTGCGTGGGAAACACTGTGTCATGAATTTTGACATGCATGGGTTCTGGTTCCTGTTCCCCTTGAGTCTCCTCCACTAAACCTGCTAGATGTTTCACTTGCTCAATCTTGTCTACTGGGTTTGGGTATGTCCCAATCTTCTTTTTACGATTCTTCCCTTTTTGCCCCTGCAGTTTATCTTGGGGGTCTTGGATTGGATTTGGAAACACTTGTGGTGTTTTCAGAGGCTCTTTATGGTTTTCTCTTATTCGGTTTTCATTTGGTTCCATGTTACGGTTTTCTTTGTCGGTCTTTCCCTTTGTGGTATTGGTTCTAGTCTCCATTGTCTCGATTGAATCTGAATCATCCTCGAGGTCATTCATATACACGGGGTCATCTCCTGTTCCTATGTTTGTTTTGGAACTTGGCTATGAATTTCCCGTATTCTGCGACCTCTTCCTTCGTGTCTTCTTTTTCTTTGCTTGGATAACTGACGCGGTATCTCTCTCTTCGAGGATATGGCCTGGCCCTTGAAGCATGGACCGTGTAATCGCATAAGCGGGTGCAACGGGTGGTATTGGCGATGTCACACTAGCAATTTCGACCAAATTTAGGGGTGTGATTTTAGGCGCATTTGGGTTATAGGGGCATTGGGCAATCAAGTGATCTATGCCACAATGATTACATGTGAGTATTGGCATTGCAGACGTGCTCCCTTGATTCATTTGCATTTGTGCAGCATTCTTTTGCAGCCTAATAGGGCACTCCGCTGCCCGATGTGGTCCACCACACTCGTAGCATTGAAGAGGTGGCCTCCTAGACTGGGTGTTGATATTTTGACCTCTGGATGCGAGAGCAGCAGCTTGATAAACCGGCTTGACTTGCCCCCAACAATCTTCCATGTAGTATATAGGACACTCTTCCAATGTATCAAGTCCGTAGGCAATACTAGTGTCTATTTCCTCCTCATAGCCATCTCCACAAGCATTAGATGGCTCGCAACCCACTTGGTTCATAGGGGCGACTCTTGGATGCGGGGGCTGCGGTCCTAGCACAGGAGGTGGTAGCGGTGTAGCTTGTACAACATTTTGAGATCTAGGGACCATGTGTTGCGGTAGTTGCTCAACAGGTGGAGAAGGCATCAATGCAGGAGCTCGAGGCGCATCCGTCCAGGCTACAGGCGGTCTATTTGCCATCATACGTTTGATCATTAAACAATCGTTAGCTTGGTGACCATACCTACCACATGTGTTGCAAGTTCCATTAAATTTTACTCTAAATGTAGGGCACTCACTAGTGCTATGTGGACCTAAGCAAATGGAACACCATTGTTGCTCCCTTCTTGGATACATGTGACTATTTTGAGGGGGTCGATTATCCTTAAGAGACTCTTGGATTGCCTTGGTGAGGTCTGTCAAGAATGTCTCAAATACCTTTGGCTCATTGGCAATGGGCTTTGCAGTCATGGGTTCATACTCAATGGCTTGTGAGCTAGTGGATCTCATGTCAGTAGACACCCTCATGCCTGCTATCATCAAGTTGTCCTCTAATTGGATTGCATTGGCAGTGACATCTTCCCAGGTTGTGATACCTCTAATCACTAGTCCATTATAGATTCCTTCATTTCTCAACCCTCGAATGAATCGATCAAGCAGTTGGTTATTGTTGAAGCGCTCATTTACAGGGCAGCGAGAGTTTAAGTGCTTTAGACGACTAATGAAGTCCCTTACTGACTCTCCTTCCTTACGTTCGGCCTTCTGTAGCTGAGATGCTACACCCCAAAGCACACCTTCTTGTATGTACTCCTTTAGAAACAATCTTCGAAGGGTAGGGTAGATTGTTTTCTCGTCCACCCTTAGGGTTCTATACCAATTTCCAGCCTTCCCACTTAATGTCAAGCTTAAGGCATTGCACTTATGTAGTTCGTTGCGTTCCCCTAAGGAATCACATACTTGTTCAAACACTTCAATGTGTTTTCTAGCAACTTCATCCCCATTGAATTTTTGCGTGAGTTTGGCAATTTGTACTGCCTTACTTCTAGGCTCTCTATCAGATGCATGACGCATATTTTCCGCGATAGATCGACCTATGATTTGAGCAAACGCTGCCAAGTCACCTATGTGAGGAGGCAGGGCCGGTGGAGGTACTCTTGGAATCATCTGTGGGAGAGGGACGGGTACCGGTCTTGGCATATGTGTGGATGATGCAGGATATGGAACATAACCTGGCATAGGTCCACTCGGATAAGGGCTAGGGAGCGGCACTCGAGGAGCATAAACAAGTGGTACAATTGGAGGTGTGGGGGCCACGTGTGCATAAGGGGCTAGAGGCACATACGGTGGAGGCCCCATATTAGGTACTACGACACTAGGTAGTGGCACTGCGCTAACCGTAGATGTCATCGGTACATTCTCTGTCAGGCTTATCCCTGGAGTGAGCACTGTGTTTTCCTTAATAGAGGGTTGAGCCAAGTTAGGGACGCTAAAGTTGTCGCTCGGAGGCTCAGATTGCATAGAGACCCCTGGTGAAATGACATAAGATGGGTCCATGGGGCTCATTAGAGGAGTCTCCATTGGTGATAGAGTAGGCTGTTGAGCCTTGCTCGTATCCAGAAATCTCATGGGGCCAGTTGAGAGTATGTTTACCCCTCGGTTTTGCCTTTCTGATTGAATAATGCCATGGATAACATTACAGATCATTTTTTGTTGATCTTCGATGCTCGTGGCGCTAGAGGTGGATTGTACAATCTCTATCCATCCTACATGGTAGGCGTGGCCAGAGTGTAGATCCATCAACACCTCAGTGTGGAGGTCGTATGTCCAATGATCATTAATGAACAATCCTTCTAGAGTCGACGTGTTAACGGTTTCTTGTGAGGTAGAAGCAATGTTGCTCCCCGTGGTTTTACTTGTCACCAACGGTACTCTAGAGGGAACTTCTGAAGGAGGCAGCTCAACACGGCCTTCTTGGTAAGAAGTTGGTAGGATATCCACATGGACACTCTTTGGGGGTGTGGGGTCCACGTGCGATGTGAAAGGAGAGTCCACTTCCCCACCCCCTTCGTGTGCTTCATTTGCATCAAGTTCCGAGTGAGTAGCTCTACCTAATGTTTCCATGAAACGGCTAAACATACTAGTACTAGGCTGTGGAGCTTCGGGAGGTGCATGGCCTTCTCTCTCAGTGTTTTGGGTAGGGTATGCTTCCATGATTTCGGAGTCGGAGGAGGAATCACTAGCGGCTATTTTAGGGTCTTGGGTGGTGCTACCTTGTGTCCCCGCTCAGGGTCTAGAGCCTATCGTGGATGGGTAATGGGTGTCCGTATCAACAGAGGCACCCTCAATATGCTCGTGTTCTAGCACCCGCCCAGAGCGTAAGTGCATGTGCTTTTGATACCCTAAGGTGTCAAAAAGCTGCTCTAGGAGGCCTTGTGACTAGTTTTTTGCGTGTTTTTTGTTTGTTTTTTTTGCTAGATTTTTTAGAGCGTGTCGTGGAATGAGCCGTGTGATAGCTCGAAACGAGCGTATCGCTAGGAGGGACGCGCTGTGCTTTATAGCCCACCATTTGGTTCTATTTTGCTCCAGAAAAGCCCGAAACAGTCTTTTCCTAGCTGGGGAACTAGGCTCCAAATAGCAAGTCTAAGGGTGCAAGTGGGAAGAGAAGGGAGGAGAGTGGAGGACTTGTCCCACATGCTCTCATTCCCTCTTGAGGAGGTAAGGTATATATATAAGAGTGAGTCTAGTATATATCATAAGACTGAGGACTGAGGCCTTGGCCTGGGCTTGGGCTTGGGGAAACAATCCCGATCTAACTTTTATACAAACCAACCCGTCCGTTTTTATAACTCACGTTTTTTTTTTTTTTTGGAGATATTATTTGGTACACGTTTTGGTGCGCGTTGACGCAAGAAATGCTAACTGTGTAAGCTGAAATCTGAACTTAATAGAACTAGCAAAACAGACCTTGACAGAACACAGAAAACTTGAATGCAGACAACAATAATCAAACTTAAGCCGAGCCTTTCTTGCATAAAAAATAACTTCAATACAATTTACAGGTCGCCATTGGAGCTTCACGCGCAGCAGCTCCCCGGCAGCGGCGCCAAAAATGTTAAGGCTAGGGACTTGCTACGCGCCATGTGCGAGCCACAAAGGCTCCTAGCACACAGTCATACAACAGACAAGCTCACAAGGAAGAACGGTGTGTCACTCACCTTCCTACGTAGTTGCGAATGAAGGATTCCCGCGCCGCGAAGGAGAGGGAGACGCCGCTACGCCGCGCTCAACCGACTCGCCGCCGTCGTGCCGCCGCAACGCTCGATCGCACACACACTCTCACACACTCTCTCTCTCTCTCTCTCACACGCACACACACAACGAGATGGTGAAGGAGAAGGTGGAGATGGAGCAAGAGCAGCTTCTATTGCACAATGAGAGAATGACTCAATTTTAGGTTTAATTGGCTTTTATGTGAGCTCACCCCATTCACACTTGGGCGCCCATGCTTAGCCAACTAACCCTAGCATGTTCGTGTTAGAGTGCGCCTCTCATCGGCGATCACTCTACCTTTCCCTATTGGACCGACAAGCTCGGTGCCTGACTCTACTTAAATAAATAATACGGTTACGGTGTCCGTCGTAGGCGATAGGGTGTCCGTGAGCCACGAGGGTTAACACTAAATGATTGTGATTGTGAGTGCAATGGTGATTGTGATTGCGTGTATGTGTTGGGATATTGGGATTGGGAGTGAGAGTGAGTGAAATGTGATTGAGAGTGAGATAGCTTGGGGGTGGTTGAGACGTCATGATAGGAGGTAGATTCTCGGCTTGTCCTATCTATTCTGCATATTTTCTCAATTTTTTAATTTTTAACCCGTGTCCTGTCACAAAGACTAGTGACATCCACTATGTTGTGCATTCGCCTTGTGCTTGGGATACACAAGGAAATTTCCATTGATGGTAAGATAGGATAGTTTCTCTCAATGTGGTGGACATGCATGTGTGTACACATGAGAGAGAGAGAGAGAGAGAGAGAGAGAGAGAGAGAGTTTTAAACCATATTCTTAGACTTTGCGAGAGGCCTTACCCGATTTTTCTTTTCAGGAAAATGGAAGAAGGTAGCATCCAAACTATGCTCTCAAGCATTTGTCACTCCAACATTACAATTTGGGTTGGGGAAAAAGTGACCATGAGGTGGATCCACACGTTGGGAGGCCATTGGTTGCTATGGCGATTTGCAGTGGGATAGATTGAGTCATGAGCAATGTGAACCGAGCCTTATCTCAACTCATTGCTCACGCAAAATAGGATAAGCTAATTAGCAGCGGTTCAACTTCAACTTGAGTTGCAATTACAGCGCCACGTGTGGACATGTCATCACAACAACCAAATAGTGGGCTACTTAGAGCGCTCTTCCATACACCTATTAAAGCAGCATTTTAGAAAAGGGCCCTCTAAAGTTTGAAGGGCCCTTTTAAAATTTTATTGTGTGCCCATATGCCCTTTGAAAGGAAGTTTCCAGGTCGACTGTGCCAACAATTTCAGAGAACACCCTTACTTTTGACTTGTAAACCTCCTATAGCAAGTTAAAATGGCGTTTTTGAAATGTAAGGGGTGGTAGAAGGACCCCCTAAATGTTTTGTGCAACATTTTAGGTTGAGGGCCGTTTAATTTTTGGCAGCCCTATGAGGCACAATTTATTTGTTTAGAGGGTCTATGGGGGAGCCCTCTTAGAAATAAGTCCCGAAAGCCTTTTAAGTTGGATGGTTGACCTGTCACCGGTTTTCGATCGCGACAACGTCGGAGAAATGTTCAACAGGAGGTGCACTGGTACTGGCAGAAGACGTTCTCGACGAGAGAGAGAGAGAGAGAGAGAGAGAGAGAGAGAGAGAGAGAGAGAGAGAGAGAGAGAAACTATGTGTTGCACGTAGCCGTGAGAAGCACGTAAGTGATTATGCATGAGCAACGTTGAGCATGCATGCATATTGCAGAGATCAGCTGTGCAAAGACTCGTTCTTGAGGGCCAACGTGATGAAGAGCTATAAGCCGTTGAAGATGGCTAAAAAAGTAACATGTATGGGATTTTATTAGTGTTATTTTGTGATCGTGTGCTCCTACGATGCCTCTTTTCAACTCTATTTTGACTTTTCTTTACTAAAGACTAGAGTCAGCTACAAAAATAGTCACTTTTGGGCTAGCTATTCTTCCAGACGGTCTCTATCATTGGCACATGCTACATGATTGTGATTGTGAGTGCAATGGTGATTGTGAATGCGTGTATGTACTGTTGGGATATTGGGATTGGGAGTGAGAGTGAGTGAAATGTGATTGAGAGTGAGATAGCTCGGGGGTGGTCGAGACGTTATGATAGGAGGTAGATTCTCAGCTTGTCCTATCTATTCTGCGTATTTTCTCAAATTTTTAATTTTCAATCCGTGTCCTGTCACAAAGACTAGTGACATCCACTATGTTGTGCATTGGCCTTGTGCTTGGGATACACAAGGAAATTTCCATTGATGGTAAGATAGGATAGTTTCTCTCAATGTGGTGGACATGCATGCGTGTACACATGGGAGAGAGAGAGAGAGAGAGAGTAATATAAAATAGAAGCAGGAAAGCTTCACAAAAAAATATGTGTGTGAGAGAGAGAGAGAGAGAGAGTTTTAAACCATATTCTTAGACTTTGCGAGAGGCCTTACCCGATTTTTCTTTTCACGCAAATGGCAGAAGGCAGCATCCAAACTATGCTCTCAAGCATTTGTCACTCCAACATTACAATTTGGGTGCGAGAAAAATTGACTATGAGGTGGATCCACACGTTGGGAGGCCATTGGTTGCTATGGCGATTTGCACTGGGATAGATTAAGTCATGAGCAATGTGAATCG
The DNA here is from genome assembly GCF_014529385.1 of Adiantum capillus-veneris. Lineage (NCBI taxonomy): Eukaryota > Viridiplantae > Streptophyta > Polypodiopsida > Polypodiales > Pteridaceae > Adiantum > Adiantum capillus-veneris. Next base: position 43,102,823 of record NC_140948.1, read on the forward strand.
AGCCTTATCTCAACTCATTGCTCACGCAAAATAGGATAAGGTAATTATCAGCGGTTCAACTTCAACTTCAGTTGCAATTACAGCGCCACGTGTGGACATGTCATCACAGCAACCAAATGGTGGGCTACTTAGAAATAAGTCCCGAAAGCCTTTTAAGTTGGATGGTTGACCTGTCACCAGTTTCCGATCGCGACAACATCGGAGAAATGTTCAACAAGAGATGCACTGGGGACGATGATAAATTTCGAGCGGTGCTGCCTATGTGGCAGTAGCCGTTGCCATTAAAAAGCTGCTGCCTATGTGGCAGCAGCCGTTGCCATTAAAAAGCTCAACATTTTTGAAATGGACGGCAACTGCTAGTGCCACGTAGGGCACTAGCTCTCGAAATTTAACCCCAGGTGTGCACTGGTACTGGCAAAAGACGTTCTCGACGAGAGAGAGAGAGAGAGAGAGAGAGAGAGAAACTATGTGCTGCACGTAGCCGTGAGAAGCACGTAAGTGATTATGCATGAGCAACGTTGAGCATGCATGCATATTGCAGAGATCAGCTGTGCAAAGACTCGTTCTTGAGGGCCAGCTCGATCTCCTCGACCACTACATATATCGACTTTGGACACGGGGACTCCAGCCAACTATAAGCTGAGCACCTAGCTAATTTCTGTACAGTACTTTAGATCAAATCGCGCTCTAGCTACTCCCTAAATATCAGAGAGCTGCGCTTGCTGATCAGCTCTACAAAGTTAATATTGCCATTCTACCCACTGCTTCGGCTGATCTGCATCTGCTCCTGGTAGATATAATTTTCCATGGCCGGACGTCCTGTGAATACTCTAGTCATTAGGCTCCTGCTTGTTAGCTTGACCATCGGCATATTGGGAAGCGTCGACGCCGGCCGCAGCTTGCAAGGCAGCAGCGGCCCGCTGCAGTATAGTTTCTACAAGAGCAGCTGCCCCAGCGCTGAGTCTATCGTGCGGCAGGTGGTGGACAACGCAGTCTCCCAGGGGGCCCGCATGGCCGGCTCACTGCTGCGATTGCATTTCCACGACTGCTTTGTGCAGGGGTGCGATGGGTCGTTGCTGCTCAAGAGCATCCCGGGCGTGCTGGAAGGCGAACAGGACGCCCGCCCCAACGACAACTCCGTGCGGGGCTTCGAGGTGATAGACGATATCAAGGCCGCGTTGGAGAAGGAGTGCCCAGGAGTCGTCTGTTGCTTACATCTGCTTCCGCTTATGTATAATCTGAATCCTCATATGTTTACTCTACTAATATTCCAAAGTGTAAGTGCTAATGATCTCACTCTGTCTGCATTTCAGAGCGGCGGCGTGTTCTGCTCGGCCGGCGTGACAGCCTCACCGCCAGCCGCTCCCTCGCCAACCAGAACCTGCCCGGATTCAACTTCAACGTCAGCGACCTTGTCGCCAACTTCGCCAACGTGGGCCTCTCCCCCAAGGACATGGTGGTGCTCTCTGGCGGCCACACCATCGGCAAAGCCAATTGCAACACCTTCGCTGCACAGCTGACCCCCAACACCGACGACCCCACCGCCCTCGAGTCCAAGTACCGCGAGTCGCTTGTGCCGCAGTCCCCTACCGGTGCCAATGCTGCCTTTTCGGACCTCGACGTCGCCTCCCCCACGCTCTTTGACAATGGCTACTACTCCAACCTCCTGAGCAACCACGGACTCCTCCACTCCGACCAGGTGCTCTACTCCACCGCCGGCACCACACGTGACCAGGTGGCCCGCTAGGCTAAGAGCCAGGCCGCCTTCTTCACCGACTTCACCACCGCCATGAATATCGCAAGGAGAGGTACGCACCAATGCGGCTTCGTCAACAGCAGCTAGCCAGTTCTTACAAGCTAGGCTCCTCAATGTTTTATTCAAGCTATTTTGTATATAAAATGTAGAATTCAATTAGCTTGAAAAGTGTTGCTTTCGTTGTTGTTGAGGTGGTCTAGTTTTGTCAAACAAGTGTGCTTTGACTTTGACTGGTTTAGGAGATTGTTCCATAATCAATTTTTTATTTAACGTTTTTTGTATACCATAGTAAACTTTCAATTAGCTTGAGAAGTATTGGTTTCTTTGTTATTGATGTAGTTTAGTCTTATCAAACAAGAGTGCTTTGACCAGTTTTTAAAGCAGATTATTCCATGATCCATTCAATTTGTAACATTTAATGGCCTAATAACTTACGTGTAGCGGAAATTAGCATGAACATAGTGGGCATTTCATTAGAATAGATTCCTAATGAGAATTACAAGAGTGCTTGGGTGGAGAGAGCAACAAAAAGCATAACACCTAGTTAGATAGCATCGACAATACTTTCAAAAGAGAGAAATTAAGCTATTGACAACAGTTGAGGACCAGATTTGTATGGAGCCGGTCCCCCCTCCAAAAGGCTTTGTATTATGGTTTCTCCCATCAAGAGAGACATTCTACAATACGATTCTTTGTGTTCCTTCAAGACTAGCCAGTGCAATGAAGATAGAAACTTCATGCACTAAGCAAAACACTTAACAAACATAACTTGAAGACTAGCTAGTGCAATGAAGATAGAAACTTCATGCACTAAGCAAAACACTTAACAAACATAACTTGAAGACTAGCTAGTGCAATGAAGATGGAAACTTCATGCACTAAGCAAAACACTTAACAAACACAACTTGAATTATCCCCGTTCTCAGACCCAAGACCTCACACACCTTTGAAGATGGTGAGAGCTAGTAGGGTATGAGAGTAGATTGAGAGGAAGAAGGAGTATCTTACGAGAAAGATGTACATCTCCTCACATAATCACTCATATGTAGCATAGCTTAGCTTAGTAATTAGCTTGGTAGAGGAGATGAGCATGCATTGAAGCTTAATTGGCTCTTGGTTGGATTTGCATCCACATGCCAAGAGAGTGTTGATGTAGGCTTCTATCTCACAAGCTTGGAGTAGGTGATGAGTTCTCCATTAAAGCTTGGGAAGAGATAGTCTTCTCTTTCTTCACACATGAGCTTGTGTCAGTGTGTGTGTGTGTGTGTGTGTGATAATGCCTCGAAAAAATCAGCCCCCTCTCTCTCTTGGGAGAGCCCTCTTGCTAATTGCTCTTGCTGAAGCCTCATTGGCCCTCCCTAAGTCAAGCCAATTACAATTAAGCAGCATAAGTGATAGCCTTCCGACATGTGTCCCCCTTTCCCCTTTTGTGAGAGCTTTAGGTAATTAAATAATTAAACTAAACTCTCATTGGACCCCTTTTCCTCCTGGCCAATAGGAATCAGGCAAGCCATGGGGCTCCTGAATGCTCATTGGACCCTTTGGGAGACTGCCCAATAGTCTTCTAGGAGACTTAATTCTCATTGGTTTCTTTTATAAAATGTTTTTAAATTAATTAACCTAGATTTATTCTAGCTTAATTCGCATTGGTCCACTTCAAGGGTCATCCAATAGAAATTGGGCACACCTTGTGGGCATCTGGCCTAGGGAGCTGACATGTGTCCCTCATTCCCTTTGTGTAAAAGGGAGCCTGTGTGTGTGTGTGTGGCTTTCTCTCTCATCCCCTACCTTTAGGGCTCGCCCCCTCCCATGTAGGGATGTGCAAAGACTTTTAGGGCACACACAAAGCATCCAATTTTCCCTAAGGTTGACCTTTGGACACAACCTTCGAATTTTGGAACCTTAGCATTTTGGAAGTCTTAATGGGCTTAACCTTAGGGTCTTTTTAGCCCATTGTTGCACATGGCTCTTTTGCAGATGGCCCCCCCTTTGGATCCCTACTGTGGCCGGTCTGCTAGCTTAACCAATATTCTAGCTTTTTCTCCCCTGGCCTTCCCCACATTAAATGATCAGTTTAATATGAGAAAATCATTTAGGAGAATTAGATATTGATTATTATGACACAATTTATGAGACTATCTGTGAAATTTGATTGATCGCACTATAACGGTGACTATTCGATTGTGAGAGAAGAAGATTCAATTTTCTAAATGAAACCAAACATTTTTCTTTTTTACTGATATTCTCAGCCTCCATTTTTTTCCCTATAATTTCAGACTACTATTCTCATCGATCTACAGTGTCGTGATCACTATGGGCAGCATTGCTCCACTCACTCGCTCGACGCCTGTCGAGTTATACAATACCCAATGTATTTATATCAACAACAACTTGCTAGAATTGTTCCCTACAAGGTCGGCCCAATGTTATGAATACTCATTGAGCGGATTAAGGAAGTCAAAGTATACATGAATTTCCTAAATATCGAGAAAGGAAATTCATTCTTTCGGCCCCTTGGATTTGGTGAATACATAATATCACTACAAGAGGTTGAGTGCTCTTGTGACGCTGTTAGCGACGGAAATACACTGGGTTTTTATAACCCCCGGCGTCGCTAAAACCGTCGCTACGAGCGTATCTACGAGAGCGTCGCTATATGCGTCGCTATAAGCGTCGCTATATAGTGACGCATATAGCGACGCATATAGCGACGTTTACACAGAAGACTATAGCGACGCTACAGAGCCATAAATAGCGACGCTTATAGCGACGCCCGAGAGAATTTTTTTTTGGTGGCAGGGCATTGAATGCCCTGCCACCCATCAACCATATTGTACTTGATTCACTTTTTTAAAAAAGTGCAAAGGTAGATAATAGACCCAAAATAGTCACCCACAAGACGCATTGTTTGCAAAATTGACAATTGTACACATCATAAGCAAAATGAATTGATTGGCAAATGTAATAATGACAATTGTACAACATCATAGGCATAAAGAATTGATTGGCAAAAGGAACTGCGGTGAAAAATGTAATAATATACATGGTTCAAAAAGACGTATAAAATCCGTCTCATGATACATAAGCTATGAGAAACCCTAAACTAATGCTATCTAGCTACGGCTAAACTGACGTCGTCTAGTCAGACGTCTCATCGCGTCCAAGTGGCGTATCTGTCGGATTCTGCAAAAAAAAACAATAAGACAGCTTTCAGTAAGTATAAACATATAACGACATTTATAAAACAATACAAAAAATAAAAAAGAGTAAACCCTAATACTAACCATGCCGCCGCGAGAACTGAGAATGTCCATCAGGGCGTTTAAGCCCTTCCTGCCTGCGTACTCGCGCTCGTACGGTGTGGGATCACGTCCTGTCATCGACCACTGTCAAAACATACAAAGATTTCATTATGTTAGAACTAAAAAACTCATAAACCCTAAACTATCGAACATGCATAAAGAGCAATGTGAAAACACTTACAAAATCGGCCTCAAATGATGCCCATCCACCGCTCCCCAAGTGGTGCGAGCTCCCTGCCTCTACTCGCGCTCTGGCTGCATCCTTTTGTTGCTTCCACTTGTTGGGATTCTCGCGCGCTGCTTTCTTCGCATTCTTCCAATCTTCTTTGGCCAGCCAATCTGGCCTGTTCCACCCATTCTTGATTGCTTTTTGCACTTCGGAACGCTTGTGTTTGCAGTATTCGTGCATTCGAATCTTCATCAGGTCTTCATTGAAGCGTTGATCCCGTGTTGGAATGGGAAACTCATCATGAAGTATGCTGATGACTCTGTTTTTTAAATCACTTGGTACTTCACTCCATTTGTTTAGTATGTAGTGTCTAAACAGCTGAGAGCAAAGACCACGCATGCGCGAGATCACCTTCTTGCCGTCATCATCCATGATGATGCCGCCGATGATGTCGACGGAGTAAGGCAAGCCCTCTGGCCGGTGACGCGTGAACCTAGGTGTCCCGGCAGGGGTCTCTAGCGGCGTGTCGATGGGGGTACGGACGTCAGGTGTCTCCACCGGCGTCTGGGCCCCGAAGCGAGGAGTGTCGAGTGGGGTGGCTCCTGGCGGAGTAGGTAGAGGTGTGTAGCTTCTAGGAACAGTCAGCCGTGCAAAACCTGGCGTAGATGGCGATGCTGTGGCTGGTGTGGGGGCGGGCAAAGAAGGGGAGGGTAAAGAGCCTCGTCGAACACGAGGCGGTGTGGAGGCATCGGTGGCGGAATCCCCACAACAACCGCCACCGCCACCACTAGAGCGCCGGTGTCTAGACGAGTGTGAAGCTCGTCTCGTCGACGCCGAAGCTTCGGAGCGCGCCGAATGCTCCAAAAGAGAGGGAGATGCAGATGGAGTAGGAACGCGCGATGATGCGCCAGAGCGATGACGCTCCACGTACCACTGTCTCTGCTGCGGTGACAAAGAAGAAAGAAACTCCTCATCATCCATACCTGCATTAAACACACGAATATTTAAACTTAATATTGAATGAATAGAGTAGACAATGACGCAAAGACCATTAAATACAATGACGTAATGACGCATATAAATACAATGACACAATGAATCGAGTGATAGAAGAGGCAAGTCGAAAACTCAGAATTTTCAATCAAAAGATGTGAGCGCGAGTAGAAAAGAGCGTTATACACCATGGAAGGTACTTAGAGAGCCATAGCTTTTACAACACGGAGCAAAATTGTTCAAATACAATATTTGTGGCTTTAAGAGATCTCTCTCTCATCCTCGCATAACTCAGCATAACTTCCTATATCTATATAGAGCTCTCCGTTTAAACACATATCCTCTGTTTCATTTTGTAGCTCCTTTGCATGCACCCCATATAGAGTAGTAGCATCTTGATGCTCGTCTGGAACCACCGCAGTGGCTTCTCAATGAGCATCTTCTCTGATCTCCTCCATTGATGTCGTTGTGATTGGCACATGGTAGCCTTCATACGTCCTTACACTACGAGGGGCTACCTCTATGACGTACCACCAGTTTGATGTAGACTTTGTAGGATGAAATATTACCTGCCAGAGCCACATAACTTACATGAGAGCTTTCAAGCACATAACTTGTAAAAGGGGGATGTTAACTATTTACATACTTACTTGTTCACAATGCTCGGGTAGTACGAAAGTGTCTCTTAGGTCAGTCCATTTCTTAGTAGAATCCACCTCAAGAAAACCAGACTCTCCTCTACGCACAGTAGCGTTGCGACCCTCCATGATTATCTTGAACCATTGCACGTCGAACAAGTCGACAAAAAATCCACTGTAATCGATCCTCAAAATCTCTTGCAGCGTGCCGAAGTAAGTGAGTTCCGCCACCACAGGATCTGCATCAGAGGAACGTCGTCGACTAGACTGTTCAAATTTTGCCATGATTCCACAATCTTGAGTAAAACGCTTTTTGTCGATTCGTTCCACCCTAAAATGTCGACCTTTACACCATGCTGCTGTGTATGACTTATACTACAACGAACAAAGATTATGAGTGGCTGTTCAAACGTTTATAAATAAAGTCACTTGCTAGTCGTACATTGCAAACTTACCTTGGTCGCGCAACCCCGAGAGTACTCCCACTCTTCTTCACTCACTTCGTCACCGCATTGTTGTGCGCTTTTCAATTGGTTGTGCAACCATCTTAAGCTCATGAAGGTTGGTAGGCTCTCCAGAACCGCTGGATAGTGCATCGGTGGTCGTCTTCCCCGTCTCCACTCGATTCGTGCCCTTTGTGGCTCTTGCTTTGCATCCTCATATTGTGAAATCCACTTTTGCATCACTGGATTGTGAAGCATGCAAAATCGGCTGATTTTAGCCTCTAGATCTTCCGTCATCTTCTTCTCAACACCGAGATTGCACATGACAATCCCAGATATGCGCTCATCATCTATGGTTCGCCATAGCGTGTCCCGGGATTTATCAAATCCATCTAGCCACTCTCCAATGTACACTAGGGACTCTGATACCAACCAACCTTCTGCCATGCTACCCTCCGGACGTGCCTTTTGACGCACATATCCCTTAAGCGTTTTCATGAAACGCTCTAAGAAGAACATCCATCTGGAATGAACTGTGCCAGCTATTTCCACCCCATCAACTATGTGAACAAGAAGATGCACCTGAATGGTTAGCATTGTAGTAGGAAAATGTTTCTCAAACATGCACACAAGCTCCGCAGCAATTAGTTTGGCGAATGGTATGGAGTCTACGTTGATCTCCTTTTGTGAGATCCATTGCACCAGCTTTGCAAGTTTGTAGATTGTGTTACGGATGTCGAGAGACAAACATCCCTCAATGGCAACCGGTAAAATAAACTGTAAAGTATGTGCAGCAATGATATTAAAGTCCACATTTTATGCAATGATATTAAAGTCCACTATGAACGTACCTGACACATTTTATGCCAATCGTGTGACTTCAAACCGGTAAGCTTTCCTTCTTTAGTAAAACACGTTCGGAGCGAGTGCATTACGCCAGTGGGGGTCTGCAAAGATTGAATGGTCTCTTTTACTTTGCGTTCTTGGGCTCCTGTGAAAATCCATGGTGCTTTAGGGAGTTTTATCGATCCATCAGACGCTGTTTGTGGCCAATATTGCTCCATACGATCCACATTTCTAAGGTCAACTCTGGCTCCCAAAGTATCTTTCTTGCCGGTCAAATGGTCCCATAGTAGATTACCCACATTCTTGAATATGTGCATTGGATCGAGCAAGTGATTGATCATGAGTCGGGGCCAATATGGTAACTCGTACCATAGAGATAGTCTCTTCATCCCTGGAGGCAATCCGTCATCGCACATCTCCTTCTGCTCTAACCATGCTTGTGCAGACATCCTTGGTGGCTCTCTTCCCAAAAAGCCGTCGCGTAACACATGATTCTCTGGAAGATACGCTTGATGACCTTCGTAGATTTGCTTCTTCAGTGAGGGTGCCCTACGTGCATTCAGTCTAGGTCCACATGTGACACATGCTCTGTATCCGCTTGTTTGAAGCCCTGCATGTATACACATGATAATAGATCAACTATGGGAAAAAACAAGATTTACAGTGTCTGAGTGAGGAGTGTCAATAGATCACCTGAGCATTCCGTTAGCCCGGGATAGTCATGCATGGTCCACATTAGAATGCCTCTGATCAAAGCATTCCGTCGTCCTGTGTGTCGGCTCATATCCACCACCTCTATGCCAATCCACAATTGTTGTAGCTCTTCCAATAGTGGACGAAGATACACATCCATATTCCCCACTTTATATCGCCCTGGCACAATCAAGCTTAGCCATAGGTGCCCCTTCTTCGTAGTCAACCACGGGGGAATGTTGTAGTTGACGATGACAACGGGCCATACACTGTAAGATGTTGAATATCTTTGACCAAATGGATTTACGCCATCCATAGCCAGGCCTAAGCGCAAATTTCGAGCTTCCCTGGAAAAATCCGACCATGTTCCATCTATATGTTTCCATGCTACGCAATCTGCAGGAATTCGTAGCACACCATCCGAAGATTTATTCTCCTCATGCCATGATGCTAGGACGGCCATGGACTTACATTCGAAGAAATGCTTGATGCGAGGAAGCAGAGGGAAATGTCGCAAAACCTTTTGTGGAATTTTTTTCCCGTGGAGATCTACTTGATATCTTTCGGAATCACATTTCGGACACTTCTCCATGTCTATGTATTCCCCTCTAAAAAGAATGCAGTCATTAGGACAAGCGTGGATAGAATTGTAATCCATCCCCAAGTTTCGCAAAATCTTTCTTGCTTCATCTCGGGAATCTAGCATCACATTGTCAGCTGGTAGTATGTGCTCTTTCAGCAATCTACACAACATAAAAATATGATACAGTCGTGTAAAAATCTATCAGATCATTATACATTTAGAGTTCTATTAAAGTAAAATAATTGTAATAGATCACCTGAAAAGCGCTGTGACGCTAGTGTCACTCCATCCAAACTTTGCCTGCATGTTGAGAAGAACCAGGAGTGCTTTCAATCTAGACATACGTGCTCCATTATACAATGGCGTATCGGCTTCACTTTTCATATCATCATAGATAATCCTTTCTGAATCCATGATCGTCTCGATCATTTCATCAATCTCGGGCTCAAACATTGCCTCGTTGGGAATGTGCTCTGCATGATCATCCCCCGAGCTGTCAGAGGCTACATCTTGTGGCCTCACATATGCTGTTTGACCAAAGCGCCTGCGAACACGTCTATTGGGTTGCAAGATTGCTGCTTGTTGGCCAGTGTCAGAGTCCGACGAGTTATAATTGGCAACAACTCGATCTATAATAGATGGATCGAACTCGCCAAATTTGCGAACGTGCTGCAAAGAAACACGTCTTGTCCCACATCCTCGTCGCTACTCATAATGAGGATAAAAAACTTATAACCTGGACAACAAATTTAATATTCTATTGGCATTCTTTGTCTTATCTCTCTCTCTCTCTCTCTCTCTCTCTCTCTCTTTACCTCACATTCTCTAGTCATGTCCAATCCCCGCACACCTCGGTCTAGAGGTGCACGGAGATCAGAACCACCGGGTTATAATCTCGTCTTTATTGGTCAATACCTATATTTGTGGATACAAGAAATCTACACACCCACGTCTACATGATACTGCATGTAGTGGACAAAACCCCTTTGCCTCTTCTCTAGCTGTAGCACTTCACTTCATCTTAACATCTTTTCATAGTAGATCTTTTCACTGTTCGTCTAACTCTAAACCCTAAACTGTAAGTAATTCTTGCGTGGACTCGATCTAACGTAAATAAGCGTAAATCTAAATAAACGTAAATCTAACTAAAAATAAAGCTAAATCTAATTTAACGTAAGTCTAATGACTAGAGGTTGTCTAGATGGTCATTGTGTCGGGGATGTAGTGACTCTTGCCGCCCTGAAGATCCACCTTCTTCCCTATCTTCTGAAGACATTTCACCAGTACTTTTGGATCGACGGAGCCCACCATGAGTGAAGGCAGCAATACCCTATATTCCATTGAGGGCTTTCTTCACCCGCTTCATGCAGGCATCGCAGTCTATGGAGACCTAAATCTAATCTAATATAACGTAAATCTAAATCTAGCTTAAATAAACGTAAATCTAGTTAAAAATAAACCTAAATCTAATTTAATGTAAGTCTACATATAACCTAATCTTTAACGTCTTTTAAGATAGTTTCCTACGACGTTATAACTCTCTTCTTCTTGTGTGTGTGCGCGTGTGTGGATGTGTGTGCCAATAAAAAGAGATAAATGGTATAACCTTTCTATCACCCATGCCAAGTATGATAGATTGATTATGCCATTTCCCTCTTGAATAATAGGTCTTGAGTTCAACTCCTCGTCGGCTAGATCTTTAGGTCTTTTAATTTTAATTAGTTTCCTACGACGTTAAATTAGTTTCTCTCTCTTTCTCTCTCAATGTGTGTGCGTTTTTTTGGATCGTATGCATGTTTTCTCTCTCTTTTCCTCTCTCAATGTGTGCGTTTTTTGTTTATGCATGTTCTCTCTCTCTCTTTTCCTCTCTCAATGCGTGCGTTTTTTGTTTATGCATGCTCTCTCTCTCTTTTTCTCTCTCAATGTGTGTGTGCATTCTTTGTTTATGTATGTGTGTGTGCGTTTTTGTTTTTGTTTGTACTCTCTCTCTCTCTCTCTCTCTCTCTCTCTCTCTCTCTCTCTCTCTCAAAAACACTATGTGTGTGTGTATGTGTGTGTGAGAGAGAGAGAGAGAGGGAGAGAGAAAGAGAGGAAGGGAACATGAGAATGAGGAGAGGGAAGGAGCATACCTGGCTCTCCTTCCTCTCCTCGTGTGTGTGTGTGTGTGTGTGTGGAGAAAAAAAAGAGAGAGAGAGAGAGAGAGAGAGAGAGAGAGAGAGAGAGAGAGAGAGAGAGAGTGTGAGGGAGAGCGTTACCTGCTCCTTGCTTGAGGGCGCCGAAAAACTCAGATCTGAGATCTGAGTTTTTGGGCGCACTCTGTTATTTTTTTACCCCAGCCGGCGTCGCTATGAGCGTCGCAAGTTTACAAAGAAATTTGCGACGCTCAAAGCGACGCTTATAGCGACGCTCATTGTGACGCCGGGAATTTTTTTTTGGAGCGTCGCTGTGTGAGCGTCGCTAATATGAAGAGCCTCTTGTAGTGTATTCACTAATTTAAACCTACGCACTGGAGTGTATAGGTGTGCGAGAAAATTGGTGTGTGTGCAGAGAGGGATAAAGAGGTGTTATGTGTGTGTTTGAGAATTAGGAGGAAATTAAGCTGATTGGGACCTCCATTGGAACGCAATAAGCTATGCTTTTGTGTGTGACTCTATGCTTGGCTATGCTCAAACAAGTGTTTTCAATGAATTTTTGTTACTGAGTGTTTTCTTGGAGAGGATATGGGTGTTGTGATTCCACCTAATCTATGGAGATGTGTGTGTGTGTGTGTGTGTGTGTGTTGTCAGGTGCGTCCCTATTGACGGTGATCGGGCACTTACCTCCAGCCATTAGCTAGCTGATTGTTGACCTCTGTTGAAGTGCTAGTTTGCATGTCGTGGGTACCTATCTACTAGGCATGTTCAGCCTTTGCTAAGTGGCCCGTCTTCCTGCAAATCAAGCATTGGGTCAGGAGACTTGAATACTCCAAGCATACTAGCAGCCTTGGATGCAATTGAAGCTTCCATGCAGGGGGTCTCAAAAATTGTCCCGATCTTGGAAACAATCCCAGAAAGAAGAAGCAAGTAACTCCGTCCTCAACTCAGGGACGCATGCCAAAATGGGCAGATAGGCCTCCTCAATAAGAACATACAAAGCTACATCAAAACCATGGTGCCACTCTCAAAAATAAAATCTAACCATTGGGATGGCGATTGGGCTCATTAAAACGACCTTGGTAGTCATCTCAAGAGTCTCAAACTCAACTTGGTAGTATCCTTACACAAGAAGCTAGATGATAATGATCTTTTACACCTCTGCTACAAGGTGGAAATGGACTAGGTTGTGTACCTCACCCCAACTGGGTCAATTGCCAATGATCTTGCAGATAATAGAGGTTGCCGAAAGGAGCTCCACCTCTACTACAAGGCTTGCTTTCTCTACTTGCGACGGAGCAAATCAGATGGTGGGCTCGGCGGGGTCACGCAAGGGGGATTCATCTTAGTCCCTCCGAGCATCCATTTGTGTCTACTACTGCTGGTGGGCGAGGTGCAAACACGACCTTTGCTACTACAGAACCCTTTCTCACAAGAGAAACAGAACGAGGACAAGGGAGGCCTACACACTGAGAAAAAAGAAAGTTTTTTATCAGGGGGAGAGGGGCGCTGAGTGAGGCAGAGGTTGGTGGCGAGCACGCGGGAAACAACCAAAAGAAAACCAAGAGCATTAGGGAAAATTTGGACTCTCAAAGGGGCCCTATAAGGAGGTTTGACAATCAATCTAATTTAATCAATAGTTTAATCAATCTAATCCCTAATGAAGTGTGTGGAATGCACAACACAACCATCAACGAACAATTTAAAAATTCGTGATTGTGGTCAAACATCGTACATATTTACATTCGAGACAACACCAAGTCATCTACTGATGAGTGGCATATCTACGGATCAGAAAGCACAAGGCGGGCTGTGCTAAGATGAAGAGGGCATAAGTATGCATTTCTCCACTCTTAGGTAGACACATGTATCCCTCATATTTCTATGTAGTAAGAATGATGATGTGACTTAATCCAATCGCTAATGAAGTGTGGAACTCAAAACACAAACGTCAACGAACAACTTAACAATCTCAGATGCAAGCCAAATATCATATGTATCTACATCCAAGACAACACCAAGTCATCTAGTGATGAACAATGACATGTCTTTGGAGTTCGAAACACAAGAGTTAGTAGTGCATCACACAAAGAAGAAGAAGGCATAGACTATGCATCTCTCCACTCTCTGTTTGACAAACAGAACTCTTGTGTGTACATGAAACAAACAACAATTTGAGTTGATCTAAATTTGAGCAACTTGGCGTATCATATGGTGTTTTATACGTATAATTTTTTTGGTACGAGTGTATAAATGTATTGCAGATACTTATACTTAGAAATGCATATGTACATTATGGAAAATATTCTCATGCATCTTAAAGTGAAGAATCAATCTCTTAGCACTCGTTCCCACTAGGTACGTGCCACAACACAACAACATGCTGCATTTGATTATTTGGTGATTGAAGAAATGTGCAGTCCAATGTAGACTTTTCTCATGCCACACTAATATTTTAAGCTATCATCGAGTATTAAAAATCTCAAAATTAATGTTTCAATTTTAAAAGCTAGATAACAAAAGCTTGCAAATATAAAATCCCAGATTATGAGAACGGGACCAAACAACATTAGATTTTAGGGTTACTTTGTGTTCCCCATTCACCCAAAGATTAGGGGTCAAAGCATCTTTTAGAAGATTAGCATGAAAACAAGGTCATACTCAGCAAAACAATGAGGTAGGACTACATTCCCCACTGCAACACGGGGATCTATTTGGAATGCAGAGGGCAAAGTCGGCATCCATGCAATCAAATCTCTATGTAGCCGTTCCCACTTGTCATGTTGAAACCCTAGCAGGTCCTCATATGTCTCTCTTTCTCTCTAATTTTATTAAGAATGCTAATTTAGGTTAATAAAATGGGCGTGAGTAATCTAATGATCAAATATCTATGATTGTTTTGTCCAATTTTTAATGGAAAATATCAAATGCTTTATAGTTGTTTTCAGTAAAATAGAAAGAAGTACTAAAATTTGATTATTTTTGCTCCGGACATCGCCATAGTGCTTGATGCCATCTGCGGAGCACCGTCGCCATGGCGAGCTCCAAGGGGAGCTCTTGCCTCCCTTTTGTGATGCTCATAGAGTCCCCATATTAGACTATAAATAGCATAAGTGGGATGCTTGTTCCACCACATGTGGGCCTATTTGAAAGCCACGTGGTGACTCATGGACGTTCCCCACTTGGGTGGTGTTGAAAAATCTTATGGGACTCCATTGTTTTAACAACTTTTCCCTCCCCACTCTGAACTCATCTTAGTCCTCGCTCTAGTGTCAAATTGGCCTTCCAAAAAGCCTGCTTGAACCCTCACCTTGCTTAGTTTGAGCTTTGAGAGTCTCACAACACTTTGACTCTTTGATGGCCTCGCACCTCACATCCCAAAAACATTGAAATCCATTTGACACCATCCCCTCTGCAAACACTCCTAACTTCAACCGTCAATATCTAAACCTCCATAGCTCTTATTGATGCACCATCGAATCCCTGGGATTCCACTATGTAAAAATTGCATATAGCACGTGAAAACAAGAGGTATTTAAATAATCCCTTACCTGTATATTTTCAATTATTATATGTACCTCTTCTGTATGCCTTTTTGTAAAAAAAAATAGCCCTTATGTATGAAACGTTTCACTTTGTCAATTAAAAAACCCTGTATATAAGTACATTTTTCTATTATTCTGCCTAATCATAAATCCCTTATCTTGTTCGCACATGCTACCTTACATATTTCCTAGTGGATGCCTTGGGGTCAAATCTTGCCTACTCCACCCAATGCATACTACTTCTTAAATCTCTGTCAAGTTGAAAGAGATCCATATAGCACGTCTACGGAGGAAAACAAAATACCACATAACTGGTCCTGACAAATCTTCAACCGGACATAACTTGCCCATCTAAGCTCCAATTGTGGGTCCAGACGGGTTGGCATGCACCACAACTTGAGCACATCATAGCTATCCATTGACATTATCTATGACCATATAGATGCACTTTCCTTGTCTGTTGAGGATCTTCAAAGCCTTCCATATTTGAACTTTGATACCTTTCACATCGTAGCTCTATTTTGAAGAGCCATCTGGAATACCTTGAACACCACATTTTTAGGCACAATTTCAGGACTTTGGGCACCTCACCCTACCAACCGGGTTGGCCGCCATTGGAGCCTTTCTTGGCCTAAAAAACCACATCATGCATACATGTTCTTAGTCATTTTCCTCCCAAG
The DNA here is from genome assembly GCF_014529385.1 of Adiantum capillus-veneris. NCBI lineage: Eukaryota > Viridiplantae > Streptophyta > Polypodiopsida > Polypodiales > Pteridaceae > Adiantum > Adiantum capillus-veneris. The sequence continues at coordinate 43,118,603 of NC_140948.1, forward strand.
GGTCTTCACACCTACTTTAGCACTCTATCTTGCACTTGCAGGCACCCATAGACTTGCATTGATCACTCCCTAACACCAACCATCTTTGGCTAGGCCACCATGTGTAATACTACTATGATTACCGCTACCACTACCGCCCCATGCTTTAAGAACTTTTAGAACATGATATTTAAAAAAAATATTAGACCCAAAAATGGGATTTAGACATGAAATGATGATGAATAGATTAGCTTGCCCAAAAAAATCTAGCCACTTCTCATGAATGATAGCCCACAAGTAAGACACAACCCGCCCAGTGTGGGCAACCGTTCATGAAATAGAAGAGGCTCACACTCTTCTCCTAAACACCACACACATTTTTCCCCAACAACTTCATTCTAGATTATCTTCTTCCATATTTTGTATTGCATGTTCTCTCTTTCTGTGAAGAAGTGATGAGCAAGGAGCACAATAAAGGAGCTCTTGTGCAATTGAAGAGCTCTACACTAGCGGGAGCACTCTCTCACTACGTAAACACAAAACACTATCTCCACTTGCAACCAAAACTCTACAAACAGCCACAAAAGAAAATGTGTGAAGGTGGATATCTATGTGTGTGTGCATGTGGGAGAGAGGTTACAAGTACCCGTCATCTACCTCTAGCATTATCGTGCAATACTCAAAATCAATAGGCAGATCAACAAAAATATCAATATCATCATTGGCAACATTTGGAATGGATGTTTGTGAAGAGGAAAGTTGCTCTATAGGAAGAGTTTCATCTTCTGAAAGAAATGGAAAAGCTTGAAGCAATGATTTAGTATCATCAGAATCATCCATGGACCATGAGCCTCCCATAAGCTGTTCGTTAAAAGTAGCATCACGATTCACAATTACTTTCTTGGAGGAAGGGTCATAGAATTTGTATCCTTTGGAAGTGTCAGAATATCCAATAAAAATAACTTTAAGACTAGGAGCATCAAGCTTTGTTCGTGTTTCTTTGGAAACATGAATATAAGCAATACATCCAAAGGTTCGAAAATGAGATACAGAAGGAATGTCACTTGTCCATGCTGTGATGGGTATCTTACTAGAGGATGCAATAGTAGGAAGATGATTCTGAATAAATGCTGCTGTCAAAGTAGCTTCATCCCAGAAAACACGAGATTGATATGTCATATTCCCTATAGCACCAGAATCGACAATAAAAAGTGATCCATCACGTACATGAAGTATTCTGTCTGGAGCAACTGAACATAGGACGCAGCTTGTTTCTGGTACAATGTTGTTTCAATGTTCAGTAGCATATGCTCTATTCCGATCGTGACGGCCACCTCTGCGGTTTCCTCGTTGAAATGGACGCCTTCGAGCATAAAAAGCACGTTCCATCTGTTGTGACTCAGTCTCCTCTTGTGAAATCATAGCTGTATCGTGACCAGCATTCCGACGTTCTTGACGTTGAGAGTATTCAATTAAAGACATGAAAGCTTGGTCGAAATCAAGACCATTTTTATTACAGAGAATAGTAACAATGTTATCATAAGAAGAGTCCTTCACCGTATCAAGGAGAAGTGTAATCAGTTGCTTTTGTGGAACAGGATCACCGGCAGCAGCAAGTTGATTAATAATAGATTTGAAAGATTCAATATGGCCCGTCATGGCAGTACCAACTTCATATTGTAACTTGTTAAGCAACCCTCTTAAAGTTTGTAATAAGGTACTTCCATACGTCGTGGGAAGTAGGCAGTTCATACATATCAAGCAAAAGGGAATCAGTAAGAGCAGAAAGAATATACTGACGAGCTGCTTTATCACGTCGTTGCCAATCCGTATAGGCAACATTCCAATCTTCAAATATAGGTCCTTCAGGGATAAGCACGTTATCATTATCCGTATCAACAGGTTGAGGCGGACAAACACGATTTCCAAGAGCAACATCGGAGAGTTCATCACCTTCAAGAATTAACAACATCTTTGCTTTCCAGCCTGGAAATCCTTGACCTTGGAAAGGAGGAACAGAACGCTGGCCAGAAGAAAATCCGTTGACGAGAATATTCATAGCCATATCTTGTTGCGAGAAGACGTATAAGATAAGATCGCAGAATCTGCACACCATATATGGTGAAGGCCGCAATTGAGAATGAGAGAGATATGAGTACTGCATTCTGTCAACGATAAACGTAAGAAGGATGCTCACGGAACGTCCAAAGATGTGAGAGACGTCACCCAAAAAAGGCAGGGTAAAGGAGACGTTAATAAGAAACGAGTCCTCAAAATAGAGTGGCGTGAGACGCAAGATTGACGGCCACAATACAAATAGCAAAAAGCTAAATCTTCTCAAAAAAGTTAACGCCAAAATAAGAAAAACGATCGCGGACGCTTCACGAAGAAGTAGGACGAAGAAAGCTGCGTCAAGCTCAATTGCAGTAAAAACAGTATAACTTTCTGCTGCGAACTCCGATTGACGCAAACCTAGAACTCAAATCGAAGAGCTCGAGGAGACGAACAAGTTTTGGATGAAAATTTCCATTGCGCTACGCTCCATTGCTCTTTTCCTGTTTCTCCAAATTTTGAGCAGAATAGCAAGAAAAATTGAGATGAAGTTCAGGGTGTCATTAACAAGAAAATGTAATCAAGGATTAGATTGATTAGAAATAAATGCCACATAAAACACTAATCATATTCTTCTTAACACAAAACAACCAAAGTTAACAAGAATCAATGCTCAAAAAATAAAATTTGTAACAATTTTGAATCTTACATGCGAATCACATACACATACTGTTGTCACCATGAATTGAATCGGCGCGTCATCATTACCGCTTTGATACCATGTTGAGATGTAGAGAGAAAGAGAGAGAGACGAGACAAGAGACACACCATATACGCTCCCAAAGACTGATTCATATTGAGGACAAGATACAAATATATAGGTGAGACCAAGTTCAGTAGAGTGAGCCATATATAGCTCCAACATGAAGGAGGTGCTTCAAAGCTATGGAAATCCGTATAGAATTCAAGCAATAGCGCTAGAGGCTATTCAAGAAGCTGCAGAGGCCCACATCATTTCAGCGTTGGAAGATACCAACCTATGCGCCATTCATGCAAAGCGAGTGACAATATAACCAAAAGATATGCAGCTTGCATGTCGATTGCGATGAGACTTCGAGCATTAGCCGAAGTTACCCCTCTTTTTGTATTGCACACCCTTATCTTTGTAATGATTTGACTTTCCAATGACAATATGATCAACAGTTGTGTCTACTGTGTCTATTATCTTTGTAATGAAATGACTTTGTAATTTCAAGTTCTATATGTAATTTGAGTAATTTTAGTAAAATTTGTGCTTTTTAAGTACCCTTGGGGGTAGATAAGACTATAAGGGGAAAAAAAAGCCTGGCCACAAGGGCGCGCAAATGGCTCATCCATCAGTTTTGGATGGGCCATTTGCGCGCCCTTGTGGCCATGCTTTTTTTTGCCCCTTGTAGGCTTATCTACCCCCAAGGGTACTTAAAAAGCACAAATTTACTAAAACCTATTGGTTTTGCAACATTATTTTACATGGATCCTTGTGGACACCCTTTTTTGGCCATTTCAAGCTTTGAATTCCCTATAGGATATCAAAAAAAATAACATATTGTGAAACCCAGTGTCTATGCAACATTAATTTGGATTTTTCAAATGTCCAATGTAATTGGACTTTTTGGTGCAGGGGTGAACTAGGTAGAGCTAATGCAGGTGATAGTGTGCTGGAAACTTCATTTCATAATTGATTTCACCTTTTCTAGTGTCCTTGAGTGTGAACATATGCTAGAATTGCCATAAAAAGGGTACATCTAAATTAATGATGCCATACCAATTCATTTCAATAAATTTGTGCTTTGTAAGTATCCTAGGGGGTAGATAAGCCTACCAGGGGCAAAATAAATCCTGGCCACAAGGGCGCGCAAATGGCCCATCCAAAACTGATGGATGGGCCATTTGCGCGCCCTTGTGGCCAGGCTTTTTTTGGCCCTTGGTAGGCTTATCTATTCCCTAGGGAACATAAAATACCTAAATTTACTGAAATTGACTTAAATTACAGACAAAACTTGAAATTACAAAGTCACCAATCAAAACAATTTTAATATCACCAATTGAAACAATTTTCAAGATTGACAAATCACATTCAAAAGAATTTGCAAGATAGAGAGACAATTTCAAATATTTTTTATTACTTCCAAAACGGTGATTTTACATCATGTATCTGAGGAGCTCATAATTTTTTTTACAATTTTCCTGGCGCCTATTTTGCGCGTAAGGTAACTCCCCAGTCAAGAGGGACTGCGTTATGGCTTTTGGGTCAGTTGAGCCAATGGAAGCATGTATCCCTATCTGTGCAAGCACTTTACCACGAAAGCCAGTGCCAAACGCTGTGCATACAAGGAATCTACGCACTAGGAACACTTGATGCGCAGTTTGAGCAATGGTGCTCAAACACAAAAACTTGCTCAAAGCTTTTAACGACCAAGTCATAAAATGGGCTTGGGGAGTAAATTCATTATGGATAATGGCCACATCGCCAGGGGGGAGTTGTCCTAGGTAATGCGCAAGGGAAGCTTGAGGTCCAAAGCCCGTCCGCTTGCCACCCGTCCTTGCAGCAAAATCATCAACCTCCACAACATCCTGTCATAAACCGATGAAGGTTGAGAAAAAAGACAATGAAGGATAAAATAGTAACATGAAAATTAGGAGACAGTTTACCTCCTTCTCCTTGTCTTCCTCCTCCCTGTTGCCCTTTGCACCCAAGTCAATGCTCCCATGCACCACAGATACGAGCTTTGGATCATAAGATGGGAGGTTGCATAATGGCATAGGCATCCTAGCAGCCTCAACCTTGGCTTGCGTGGCTTGGAATTATTCATCAGCCACGTGCAACTACTCTGCTGCCAGGACCTTCGCACATACAACTGCAATAGTGTCAGCAATAGAGTCCCCATCTGGCAAGATCTTGCTTTCTAGGGAATCTGGCGTATTGTCTAAGGGACATTTGGTGCTATTTCATAGCACGCTCAAGCATTCATCCATGCGCAGGCCAAATGCTTTCTCCAAATCATGCAAGAACACATACTCCTCCCCATCCACTAACACTAAGGAGAAGCGGTTGATTTCTACCTCTGGGATAGCCACATCCATCCGTGGTAGTGGCACTGGAGTGTCAGTAGGGCCAGCCGCAACTATGGATTTCTCAACCACTTCTTCAAGACCCCTAGGGTACTCGAGCCGGTGTGCCTTTCCTTCCGCTATGCAGGGTTGATGGGGATAACCTGCTGCTCCTTGGTGTCCTTGATAAAGGACCCAACCTAAAGGTGTGGTAGGCGGAGCTCCTCCAAATCAGGTTCCTCGCTCACCAAGAAGATAAATGTTGCGAATCGAGAAAGGTACTCCACCCCCAACTTGCGCTTCTTGAGCACTGACACCCCTGGGGCTTGCTCGTCCAAGTAATGGCCTGCATCGGTTGCAATTTCTTGGATTCGTTGCAACCGCTTGGAGAATGGGCGATCACCTTTGTGTATATAGCGCAAAAGATTGCAAGGCACCCAGATCCCTACATGTGGGGGGATAGATACATAATATTTTATGATGTGCTCCTTCATGAACGCAAAAATATCGGCAAATGCATTCATGTGAAGGGCAATTGTGGCGTCAAGGTCAGGGAGACGAGTAAAAAAGGTGTGGAGGTCCAACTTCCCTTTGTATTTGGTGTCCTCGAGGAAGAGGATGAAGCATGACAAAGGGGTGGATGTGGCTGCAGATGCAGAGGCTGTGGAAGCATCCATGTCTAGCCTAGGGTGTAGATAGAGGGTGGAGAAGCTCAAGAGTTGCAAAAGTGAAAATAGTGAATGAGTTAGGTGGCCCCCCTTTTATAATGGACCATGTTTTTAAGACATTAAAAAAAGGCACTTTCACCAAAAAATGATTTCTCATCCCAATGCAAAAAAATTATATTCAAAGGCATGATTTGCTGAAGCAAATCATGTTGATTACAACCGGGATCAGTTTGAAAATTGCAAGAGTTACAAAGTTATAGGATCCATAGCATAGTTCCATCCATCCCCCAATACTCCTTGACCTTGAATTTGTCTTCCATTCTCTTCCCAATCTGCAGACATTCATTACAATAAGCATCCAATGATCGACAAACCATGATGTATTGAAAATGTGGTGGAAGGATTCTCACCTTATGACCTTGTAAGCAAAATTGTGCTTGTTGAAGGGCCTCAAAACCCATAATAACCAAATGTTCTCAAACATTACTGAGAGTCCAATGCTTGTTCACTTGGACTGCCTCCAAAGCATCGTTGGGCATCTTCACTGCAATGTCAAAGCTTGCAATAGCGCCGTCTACACTCTATAAGGGAGTCCACACTCCAAGCTTGCACATCCAACGATCATAGTGAAATCGTATGTACAAGGAGGTGCAGGATTTCAAATAGCGCATTCCAATACCTAAAGCTCCAACTTTACAACGGTACCGGTCCCCGTTGTGCATGCCCTCCACAAAACCCGAGTCCTCTTCTAAAAGCCTTCCTAATTCCTCGTAATGCGCATCTTTACATACAAGCATTGTGGTAGTCTCCACAAATCCAAACTCTTTAAAAATGTGCACAAAACAATGAATAGGCAAACACCAGCTCAAGCCCACAAACCTAGTAGCTTTAGAGTATTTCAAAGAGTTTTGGACATCCATTATCATCTTTTTCTTGAAAGATGCTACCGACCACAAATCTGGCACCGGCCACTCCATACTTAATAAGGAAGTTACTTTGATGGGTTCAAGCGTTCCAAACGCTTGTGTAGAAGTAGGGACAATATCTAAGGAGTGAGAATAGAAGAAAATCCTTCTTTGAACCAGTTTGGTTGGGCAAAGATGTGGGAACATTATTGCTCCAATATCCACATGTATAGCATTGAATGTGCCGGAGAGACTATGTAGTGGCTGCTCCTCCACCAACGTGGATGGAAATATGACTATAAATGCATGACAAATCTTAAGTATGAATCCATAATAACACTACACTGTGATTTCACACCTAGCTTTGTATTCTCAAAACATGTACTTACAATGTGTTGGAAATCGAGGTGGCTGTTGCAAATGCATGGTTGACATTGAGAAAACATATTGCACAATGGCTATGGTCCCCTTGTCTTTACGGTTCTTGAAGCCAAGGAGCTTTCCTTTCCAATGAAGATCCAAGTTTGCACGATTCCACACACGATGAGGGCCAATAGCAGATGGTTGCATGTATACCCAAGCACCTTTGGTGAACTCTTGTGGCACCCACTCATCATCTACACCTCTAGTGTTGTGGCATGCAAGTGCTGTGACCTCATCCTTTGACCGCCTTTGCGAAGTAGAGTTGGCCATGGTTGAGCAAAGAAAACTAGGAGGAGGAGAAGGACCTTGCTTGTTGCTACAATGTAGGTGGGATAAAGTGATATGAGAAGGTGGATAACCCTTGCTTGGTGTGGCAATGGAAGGTGGTAGGGGAGGAGAGAGGAGCTTCCTTGCTGCAGCAATGGAGATGGTGTAGAGAGAGAGAGTGTTGGAGTAGAGGATGAGTGTGATGGTTGCAACCAAGGAGGGGTTGGAAAAGGGGTTCTAGAGAGAGAAAATCACTTTTTCCCTAAGAAATACTTTTGGGGGAGCTCTGGATAGCAAAAAAATTAATTTCAAAAAATTGAATTTTAGGGTTTTTGGGTGCACCCTTACCATGACCTGAAGCAAATAAATTGTGTGTCATTTTGACACCTCTCATATTGAAGAATCATGCAACAAAATAGAATGGTCGCCTTGCTTTGAATTGTGACGTCGTATCATCCGTCCAAACTGAATTTCGCTGGACACTATAGCGTTTCTTTTCAGCCATTTATTATGCAAAATAAAACAGTGCTGCACAAACAAAGTGGCCCATGTGTCTTGTGATCAGAGATGTAGAAGTGAGTCGACTTTTGTATCGAGCCAAGTGCATCACGTAAGTATGAAATGTGAACAAATATTGTGACCTGAGATGAATACCAATGAATTGAATGGATCTCATTCTACACCTTGAAGGAGTAATTCTCTGCAAAATCCACTATGCACAACACTACATTGTCAGGAAAATTGGCCAAACACTCCTTGAACTATTGAGCATGCCACCTGTACAAGTAGTTGTGTTTGATGAACTTCCCTAGTTTCCCTTGAAGCACATAAATGAAACTCATCAAACTTAGCTGTTGAGCAACGAGGTCTTTTGACATTTAGCTAGACCTTCTTCATCCTTTTCCTGTGTAGGAACCTTGTCAAAAAGATTGACAGTCATCCTAGAGATACCATCACTCTCTTTGACAGAACACAACAAGAGCCCTTTAATCCCGCAATCAATGCATGTTCCCAAAAGACATTTGATGCGGTGAAAAGCACTATCATTTGGCTTTGGACACAATACAGACTCCCACAGTTCTGTCAAGGATGAAAAAGTGGCTTTTGATGCTGTGCACTACACTATTCCACCACTTGGACTGCACACAAGACATCTGCAGGTCTTCCATGGCACATCCTATTTAAGCCTTCCTTCAAGTAAACAAGTTGAACATGGTATTCACAATAGCAGGTGAAGATTGCGGTCCTTCAACTTGCGTATGAAGTATGACTTCGGACCCTCAAGCATCTAAGGGACATCGTAATGTTAGGATGAGCCTCCTCGAATCGCATGAACAAATCCCTCTGCCACACAAAAGACATTAAAAAATATTATAAAGTACTGAAATCTAATTGCACCACTTATCTACTACCACCTCGGGGTGTATTTTTACAAAAGTAGGTATGACTTCACCTTTTGTCCACAAAAAAAGTAGGTATGTCATTTCTCCACCTTTTCAGCCAAAGTGAGGTGGGGTTGGTTGAGAAGTGGGAGTTGGTGAAGAGTGGAAGTTGGTGTCTATTTCTAGAAATTCAGAGTTTCTAGTTCAATCTTTTGTACTGTTCAACTTCTATCCACTAGTGAAGTACTTCAGTGCACTTGGAGAGCACTCTGAAGCACTTTGGGGCACTTTGGTGTCCTTTTAAGCACTCTACAGCACTTTAAAGGACTTTGAGAAACTTGAAAGCACTCTGAATCACTTTGTGGCACTTTCAAGAAACCTGCCATGCACTTTGGTGCTCTTTAAAGCACTGTAAAGCACTTTGGGGCACTTTAAAGCACTCTGAATCACTTCAGTGCAGTTTAAGAGCACTCTGAGGCACTTGATAGCACTCTGAACCACTTTACTAGCACTTTGGTGCACTTTGAACTACTTTGGAAGCACTCTAAACTACTTGGTGGCACTTTAAAAGAACTTTCAAGTACTTTTTGGCTCTTCAAAGCACTCTGTGGCACTTTCAAGCACTATGAAGAACTTTATGGCAGTTTCATGCACTATGAAGCACTTGAAAGCACTTCAGTGCTGTTTAAGAACGCCCAGGGGCACTTTGTGGCACTTTGCAGCAGTTGAAAGAACTTTAGAGTTTAGAAAGCACTTTGAAGCACTCTATAGTACTTTGTGTCACTTTCAAGCACCATGAATCACTTTAGTGCACTTTGGAAGCGCTCTGAAATACTTTGAAGAACTTTTTGGTGCTTTGAAGCACACTGAGATGCACTTTTTTGGTGCTTTCAAGCATTTGCAGGCTCTAAATGATGCACTTTGAGACACTTATAAAGCACCCAAAATTAGTAAGTAAATCATTGTGACACACTTTGAAGATGTTTTTGTTGATGTACCTGAGGTAAATTGAGAAGATGCACTTGACGCACCACATGTGCCCTCTTGCCGATTCTCTTTCGAATGACATCTTTCTTGTTTGGGGTGATGCGGGTTTCAATTGACAAGAATTGAAACACGATTTCTCATTAAGGTATTGGTCCTATGGTGTTGACGTTGACACGTGTCTAAGGGAAGTGACCCCTACTCCATATCAGTTTGCAATCGGCAACTGGCTCCCGTGACATTTCTTCGATAAATTCCTATTGCCTTTGCAACATCATTATTGCTCATTACATTGTCATGCCCATTGACTCCATTGAGGCATGCCATGATAGTATCCTATTTCAAAAATAGCTCATTGTTTGAACGAGGAGTCTTCACCTCAGACAATGTATGACAAGTGTTAGAGAAAATCAGCCTCCCAACTATCTCTGATGCGAGTTGCAACACTGAGAAGGTTAAATGATTGCAAAGTTGTTGTAGAATGCTCCATTGAAGACCCTCGTCAAGCCCGTTTGTTTGATTACACCAAGACTTAGCAATTTCCCTACAAATTTTCTTTCCCTCCTGCTCATCAATGTCACCACCCTCTTGTGCTCGTCCCATCCCTTTTTTTACGTTTCTTCCCATTGACTCCATTGAGGCATGCCATGATAGTAGCCCATTTCAAAAATAGCTCATTGTTTGAACGAGGAGTCTTCACCTCAGAGAATGTATGACAAGTGTTAGAGAAAATCAGCCTCCCAACTATCTCCGATGTGAGTTGCAACACTGAGAAGGTTAAATGATTGCAAAGTTGTTATAGAGTGCTCCATTGAAGACCCTCGTCAAGCCCGTTTGTTTGATTACACCAAGACTTAGCAATTTCCCTACAAATTTTCTTTGCCTCCTGCTCATCAATTTCACCACCCTCTTGCGCTCATCCCATCCCTTCTTCCATGTTTCTTTGTTCCCTCTTCTTTGCATCTCAGTAGTTTTGTAGACTCGGCAGAAGATCCCTTCGGATATGCTATGTAGCAAATAATGGAGGAAGGTGAAGGGGGTTTGTACTACCATTATGTGATTCCATGTGGAATGTGCAAGGATGCTAATGATACAACAATGAAGACAGTCAAAACAGTTCCATGGTACTCATAGAGAGAGAAAGAGAGAGAGAGAGAGAGAGAGAGAGAGAGAGAGAGAGAGAGAGAGAGAGAGAGAGAGAGAGAAAGAGAGAGAGAGGTGTTGAATATGGCTGGCAATGAGGAGCTGGTTGATATGAATTTTTGTTGTGCCCACAAGCACCTCCAGCTGCTATGGAGGACTGAGAGAGAGAGAGAGAGAGAGAGAGAGAGAGAGAGAGAGAGAGAGAGAGCGAGAGAGAGAGAGAGAGAGAGAGAGAGAGAGAGAGAGAGAGAGAGAGAGAGATGCGCACAAGAGGTGGAGGGAGCCATTGAGGTTGCACTGTAGAGAGCCCAGAGGAGTGGTAGGCGAGAGGGAATTTAAATGCGCAGGCATTTTGCTACTTTAAGCTTAAGTATTAAAGTGAAATGAAATTTCCAGCCCGCCTAAATTCCAACCAGGAAAGATTTTATCTTTCCTTTATATAATATGAAAATGAATAACACACCATCCATTTTATCTACTCCCAAAGGAGTATCCAAGATACTCCTTTTTGGTACCACCTAAAGGAGTGTCCAAGACATTCCTTTTTGGTACCTCCTAAACATGCTATCAGCCAAAAGAATTCAAGGGTTTGACATGCACACACATTCGTAAAAAATTCTCTCTCTATAGAGTGCAAAACGACTCAAAAATCCCTTAAAATTACTTTAAAAAATCCTTTTATAGAGGAGCCTTTGCAACTTTAGATTTCACTTCTTGATTGGTCCATCTGGCATCCCAGTTGGCATTTTGGGAAGGGTTGTGCCCTCTGGCTTGACTTTTCATCTCACTCTCCTCCCTTTAGCCAAGGGAGCGCTAGCCGATGTTGCTAGTGCCCCTTGGGACTTCACAAGCATTGTATTCCATTTATTTCTCTCTCTCTCTCTCTCTCTCTCTCTCTCTCTCTCTCTCTCTCTCTCTCTCTCTCTCTCTCTCTCTCTCTCTCTCTCCCCTTCCCCTTCCTCTCAAATTCATCCTCTCCTACATCCGAAAGCACTAGCGAGGTCACTAGTTCTCCAATGTATGATCTCTCTCCTTTAATAAATGATTTGGGGGGAGGCCAATGGGCACCCACTAAGTGATATCAAGCATTAGGAAAGAAATGAACTCATTTTTGGGCCTTTTAGCTCTAGTTCCTCATCCAATAGGAAGAAGGCTAATGTTACGTAGAAAAAGCTTTTTTCCTTATTTTTGAAAATTTCTATGAAAACTACTGTCACTATCACTAGAAAAGTAATGCGCTTGATTATGACATCTTTCACGAGTGTCGAACGCCTTTTTATGACCCTAGCTGCTATCCTATAAACTGAGGTACTTGCACGTGTATGTAACATTTAATGGCCTAGTAACTTGTGTGTAGCGGAAAATAGCATGAACATAGTGAGCATTTCATTAGAATAGATTACTAATGAGCATAACAAGAGTGCTTGGGTGGAGAGAGCAACAAAAAGCATAACACCTAGTTAGATAGCATGAACAATACTTCAAAAGAGAGAGAAATTAAGCTATTGACAACAGTTGAGGACCCGATTTACAAGGAGCCGGTCCCCCTAGTGTTATGAAGATGGAAGATGCAAGCACTAAGAAAAACACTTATAAAACACAACATCAATTCCCTCACGGTCTCAGACCCATGACCTCACACAACTTCAAAGATGGGGAGAGCTAGTGGGGTATGAGAGTATATTGAGAGGAAGAAGGAGTAGTCTTACGAGAAAGATGTACATCTCCTCACATAATCACTAATACTATCATATCATAGCTTAGTAATTAGCATGGTAGAGGATATGAGCATGCATTGAAGCTTGGCTCTTGGTTGGATTTGCATCACAAAGCCAAGAGTTGTTGGTGTAGGCCTCCCTTCTCACAAGCTTGGAGTAGGTGATAAGCTTTCCATTAAAGCTTGAGAAGGAGAGAGAGAGAGTCTTCTTGCTTCACACATGAGCTTGTGTGTGTGTGTGTGTGTGTGTGTGTGTGTAATTAACTTGACAAATTCAGTCCCCCTCTCTCTCTTGGTTGACCCCTATTGCATTTTACTCATGCTCACACCCCATTGGACCTTTCCTAGCTTAGCCAATGAAAATTAAGCAACATAAGTGATAACCTTCTGACATGTATCCCCCTTTCCCCTTTTGTGAGAGCTTTAGGTAATTAATTAATGCAACTAAAGTCTCATTGGACCCCTTTGTCTCGTGGCCAATAGGAATCAGGCGAGCCATTGGGCTGCTGAATTCTCATTGGACCCCTTGGGAGACTATCCAATAGTCTTCTAGAGAGCTTAATTCTTATTGGTTCTTTTATTAAGTGTTTTTAAATTAATTAAAAAAAAATTACTCTAGCCTAATTCTCATCCGTCCACCTCCATAGCCATTCAATAGGATTTGAATACACCTTGTGGGCATTTGCGCTAGGGAGCTGACATGTGTGTGTGTGTGTGTTTCTCTCTCATCCTCTACTTCCAGGGCTTGCCCCCTCCTATGTAGGACTCATTGAAGACTTTTTGTACACACACAAAGCATCCAATTTTCCTAATCTTTGACCTTTTGACACAACCTTTGAATTTTGGAACCTTAGCATTTTGGAAGTCTTAAGGGCTGAAACTTAGGGTCTTTAAAGCCCATTGTTTCACATTGTTCTTTTGCAGATGGCCTCCCTTTTGGATTCCTATTTTCCCTCCTTTGGAACCCTATTGTGGCCTATCTACCAGCTTAACCAATATTCTAACTTTTTCTCCCCTGGCACTTCCCCATATTTAATGATGAGTTTAACATGAGAAAATCATTTAGGATAATTAGATATTAGTTATTATGACATTACCTCTCACTTGAAATCATAGTCGTCCTTGACTATGGGGTAGAGAAGATAAATCCTATTCATTAGTCCTTTTTCTAGCAGGTAGAGGATCCCTATCTTACCCTACGACATCATTCCAGAATGGATGACTAATCCATTTGGTGCTTGAGAGCCTAAGGCTGCGGCAAGCATGTCTGCACATTAGTTCATCAATCTTCCATAGTAGATTAACAATCTCTACTTGGTGTTTGGGAGACGTCCTCTCCACAAACTTGATCTAAGCATGCATACTACTTAACATTTGTGCTCAATAAAGAAAAAGAGAGTCTTATAAGACAAAAACTTTGTTCATTTTTAAACATTTGTACATTTTCTTACTCTAGGGAAGCATTGTAAGCATTGAAAAGGTTTAGTTTATCCTTTAATTGTATGCCTTGCATCCATCTAGCATCTTCAAAAGGATAATTCTTAAACTTAATAAGATATCATCGGATAGTTTTACCGCCTCTTAATACCTTGTCTTCATGTCGGAGAATGGACTCAGCCTGCAACACCTCTTCTTGGTCCTTTATCTCCGGTAGGTCTTCAATAGTTGGTTCTTGAGGTGGCTCTCCTTTGTAAGGCTTTAGTAGTCTCACATGGAAAGCATTGTGTATGAGCCAATGGCTGGGAAACTTGAGTTGATAGGCCACCTCATTGATTCTTCTAAGAATCTGGAAGGGACCATAGTACCTTTTTGCTAACTTAGCATAGTACTTTTGGTGTCTTGTAGGATTCTTGCCCGTCGTGTGCCTTAATCAAGACTTGAGAAATTTAAGTAAGACCTAATTATTTTCTATAAAGTCTTGGGCTCTTTTGCGCTTATCAGCAGTAGCCTCTTGCCTTTTTTGTGAGATAGAGATAGCATCCTTAATATTTTGGAAATATTCTTGTAGGTCTCGGCTATACTCGTCTGTAGCGAAGATCTTCCCGTGTACCTTAAGTAGCAGGAGATTTTCTGATCTTCTTTCAATTACCTCGAAAGGTGCTTTTCCCGTGGAAGTATGTACATTGTTATTGTACGCATACTCCACTAAGGGTGAGTACTTCTCCCATTAGGACCTTTGATCTACTTCGGTTACATAGGCTTTTAGTAGATCAAGAATTGCTAGGTTAGCTATTTCACTTTGGCCATCCGTTTGCGGGTGATAGGCCGAAGAGAAATTTAGCCTTGTCCCTAAATTCTATCCAACACTATGGACATTAGCAAGCCATGGTACTTGTAGATTTGTGAAACGAAGAGGGTTGCCATTTGATGGGATTTGATAGTCTTTTTGACAGGTATAAAATGAGCTTGGTTTGCAGAAGGGCCTCGTTCATTAGAGTGACACTTAGCCTCTCTAACCTTCGGCCTTTCACTATTTGACACTCATCGAGTTTCAGCACAAAAGCGACTTTTGTGCTAAGCACTACAAAATAAATAGTGCTAAGACCTTAAACTTCAGAGTCTATGATAAGAATAATACCAAAGAAAAAAGTAAAGTGTGCCACCTTCTTCAGGTAACTCATAAAATCTAAGCATGGCTTCTTGAAGCCTTCTAAGATCCACGAAAATGTTGTTCCACATTGTGTAAGGAAAGCCCTTCTCCGAAGGTCTTATGGATTGTTTCTTACCTTTTCCCCTTGTCTTTGTTGCGCACGAAGCATAAAGGGAAGTTGGCATTGTGTTCTCAATGTGTAGGTATGTCCCAATGCGGGAGAACACATCTTCATTTGTGGCCTTCTTTGCGAGCTTGACCTTGTGAGGAATGGGAAATAGGTTTTCCACAATGTCATGTTCTTTGAGGGCATCCTTTAGGAGTTGGAAAATAGCCTGATAGGCTTTGGTGCTAATTCCAACCTCATCACAAGCTTGTTGAACGTCATCATCACTAACCACATTTCTTAATTTATGCATAAGGTCCTTGGTGACTGCATCCTTAATGTGCTTACCTCCAGGTGATTGTAAGATAGAAATCACATCCTAGGTATTGAGACAACTAGTGAGAAGGTTGACTCGATCATCTTGTCTTGTTCCACCGCATGCCTCCTAGATGATGTTTCTAGCAACAAATAAACATAAATGTTAGAAAATAGTGTGAAGTAAGAATTCATCATGCAAGTGAAGACCAAATCACCTTGTGGCTGTAACTCGTCGTTTGCGTGCTCCTCCCGATTGTGCAAGAGTTTCAATGGATGAATATGTGTGTTTGCGTTCCCTTGCACCAAGGAGTGTTTCTTTCAAGTATGTGATGGTGTTGGTAAGATTCTGGATGTGGGACTCCTTTTCTTGCATTTCTTGTTCAAGAGTTTTAACTACCCTCTCCGAAGAGGCAACACTCTCTTGTAATGCGGTCGTCTTGAGATGAAGAGCTTGACATTTGTGCATCAACATATGCAAAGAAGCATGTGCACCCATACACAACCGCTTGCAATAGACTAACAAGCCTGCTTCTCCCCTCCCAAGAAATTGAATAAATGTGGAAAGGCTATTAAACGGTGGATGGAAGCGGCTTATAGGATCGTAAGGGTACAAATGACCATCCACCCAAATGTCAACATTGGTCTCACAAGCGGTGGGACGTTCTTGTGATGACCTTTGATCACCTTCACTAGTGGTCTTCGGTGAAAATGCCGTGGGTAAGCGAATATGTATTCTTTTGGTGTGTGGAGTACGTGGTGGTGGAAGCAAACCATTTGTGATGTCTGTGAGCACCATGGAAGCTGTTGCATGAGGAAGCAAATGATGAAAAGATAGAGGGGGAAGGGTAGAGAGGTTGGGGAAGATGGGAGGAGAGAAGGAGGGAGGGGGGGGAGGGAGAGATTGGGGAGGAGGAGGAACGTAGGGGCAGAGAGGAGGGAGGAGGGAGGACGAGGAGAGAACAAAATGTTTATTACTTTTTGGGAGAAAATATTTTTGAAAAAATGGACTTTCTCAGCTTGTGGGTTAAAAAATGGGTCAAAAAATGATTTTTGGATATGTATATATGTTGGGAGGGAGTTTTAAGTATAAAAAAAAGTAAAAATGATTTTTTTTGTAAAAAGTCAAATTTTGACTCTTTGTAACCCACGTTTTTGCTGATGTGGACACACCCCTATGCTTCCTTCACTTTAAAAAAAGCTAGAGAGAGAAAGTAACCCTTTCGGTCCAAATCCTACATTTGTCTAAAAAAAGGCTAGAAAAGCCTACTCAAAACTACCTTCGTCAATGCCCTTGCCCCCTAAATCCCACACAACATTGGCCTTAATCCCTAAAAATTAGGATTCCTTACAAGGCCCATGCAAGGTTCATATTTCTCCTAATGGGAGCAAGAGAACTCTTCTTGCATCGCACAAATGAGAGAATTCCCTATTTTAGGTTAGATTGACTTTTATATGGGCTTGCCCGTTCACATTTGGGCGCCCTCATTTAGCCAATCTTACCCAAACATTATAGGTTCCAATTTTAGAGTGCCCCTCTCATTGGTGATCACTCTTAACCATTCCTACTTGACCAACAAGCCCGGACCATGGCTACATAAAATATGGTCGCTTGGTGGTAACATGACCCCCTTCTTGATGCATGTTCCGCCCTCGGAAGCTAGTGAGAGAAAGCCCTTTTTGTCATGTTGTAGAGCATCTGGATTTGAATCTGCAAGGCAAAGTCATTGTTTTATGCAAGAGGAATTATATGGCAATAAATCATGAGAGGAATGTAAAGTACATGTGGAAATGAGTAAATGCAAGATTTATGGAATGCTAGACTGCCATTAAGGACAAATAAATTTCACTTTGATGAAATTAATTAATCAAGAGTTCTGGGCTTATGAGTGAGTTTATCAATTAGTTAGCTATGACTAAGGTTAAAACAACTACTCTAGTACTAGCTAAGCTAAGAAGATTATCTAAATGCAAGATTTCCTAATTGTGCTTTTCAGCTTTGATGAGCCAACTAGCTCTCACAACTCCAAACAAAAGCTTGAAATTTTAACTGTAAGCTCGATGGAAGTCTTCTAATGTCATTTTTATCTTTTTTCTTTTACTTTGGTTCACAATCATTTGTCGTGTGTGCTTAATTTTATGTTCATAGCTTTTTGCTTCTCAAGGAAAAGCGCCCACACTGAGAACCTCTAGGGCTCTAGTACCATAGACAATACATGTGAGTGAAGTACCAAATCAAGCTAGGATTTCTCTTCTAGCATAATATTTTTCATTTGTGGCACTTATGTTTTTTGGTTCCGTTTCCTTGGTATTCTCACTAGTGTCTTTTGTTGTTTAAGTGAGCTAGTTTCTCTATGCCTAAAACATTCCTAAGGTCTCAAACAATCGGATAATTTTATCAACTAGGACTAGTGTCAAGCAAATGAGTTAACCTAAATTCACGATCTTCTAATCTCAAGGCTCATTTATAAGATTAAACTCTAGTTCAATCAACTTAAGCAAAGTCAAATTTATACATCTATAATGGCAGATAACAAACACAACTATTGCACTCAAACAAACCATGAAAAACCAAAATTATCAATTATGAATCATAGAAAGTAGTACACCTGGAGGTATGGAGTTGCTCATTTTATCAAAGAAGATGTCCTCATCCATGTGGACAGAAAGCCATATAATTCCTACATAACAATATCAAACAAGAAGGCACTATACCTGTAGGAGGCATGTTAGTGTGAAAAAATTAAAACTCCAACAGCTTTGAAGGTATTCACCCCAGTTATCTACCAGCTTTCGATGAGCATCACATGCCCTTATATAATTAAGCCATTTTGCAGTAGATTTCTTTTCCTTTATTCTAGCACTCACATTTTCTTGGTATCGTCGCCTCTTATATCTCATACTCTTCTTGTCTAACTTTCGATTACGGCCGATCTCTAGTGAAGAGTCACTAGATGAATCGCTACTTGTGTCTTCTGCTCCCTTGGATAGATTGTCATCTAGGGTACCATTGGGCCCTGAATGGTTTGTCCCATATTTGCACTAAGATTTAACTCAGATTCTTCGTCCTAAGAGTCAATTTCAATTGATGATTTTGACCCCAAATCATGTGGGCTATAGTCTTGTGAGATGCTATTGCTTCCAATGCCAATCAGACCTTCATCTTGTAGGTCATCAAAAGCTATATGGATTGATTCTAGCATATTTAAGGGTATGAGTGGTGGCATTTCATCCACCTCAGGTGTTACCCAGGTCATTCCCTTGTTTCTCCAAGTTTCTATGGTTGCTGCTAGGTGGATTCAATCCACATTGTCCGACTCATTTATTCCACGTAGTACATCCATATAAGAAGAATCTTCCCCAACATCAGTGTCCACTTTACACGTGTACCAATACTACAATGGGGCCGAGTGAACTGTGATGTCAGATCTATGATCAATTACTAACCTGTTTCCTAGAGGATGTGCTCAACCAGTGTGGGATGCATGTCTAACCTTACCATCCTATCTTATTGCAATATTAGCGAGAACCACGATTAAAGTGTCAATCCATGGGACGAAGCTGAATCAACTAGTGCATAGAGGCTACAAGAGGTTGTCAATCTTCTGGAAAACAACTAACAACTCGCATCTAACTCAAGCTACACTTAAGTGACTGAAACCACCAAAAGCTAATCGCTCATCGACAAACAAATCACGTCCGTCACAACATCAAATGACATCCAAACGTAATGAAACTTCTAGAACATGTTTATGAGACCTAAGCACACATGCTTATGGTCTCAAACCCAATTTAGGTCAAGTTCCAAAATCGCGATTGTTAACAGTAGTGGATTTTTGACCTAGTTGTTTTCAGCCCAGAATGCATCTAAATGCTTAGCAATGATGCCCCAATACCCCGCCTATGCTTATTTTTTTATTTGAAAGTGTAAATTCCTAGCTATGATGAAATTAGGCCGCGGGTCGGTGACGCCAAAAACTAGGAAATACTATGATGTGTTTACGTCAATGCGTAGAGCTCTTACTTGCGGTTGCAATGCAACAAACACATCTGCAATGTGAAAACCAGGGAAGGAGTAGGAAGCGCGAGAAGGAGAGGAGTGAGCGATGTTAGCTCACGCTGTGTATTTCATTATCCAAAACTTAATAATAACTTACAAAAATTGGCTTTTATACCTTAGCCAAGGTTTTTGGTGGTCAAAACTAATAATATAGGAGTTCTACCAAAGATGGGTAATGACAGGTTGATACAATTTGAAAGCTTGTAGCTCCGGATCATTAAGTATAGAGTTTGTTGGGGTATAAAGCCCAATGTGGTCGCCCAGGTAGGCGGGCGGGCCGCCAGGTATGTACACATATTCTTTTGTAAAACCTAATAAGAACTCACAATGCTCTACACATTACAATAGAGCGAGTTCACCATATCGTCGTGCTCTTCTTCTCGCGTCGTACTTCTGCTCGTACTCCTTCAACTGGTATTAGAGCTCAAATCGAGGCTCGGGGCAGCATTTGCAGGTAGCCAGAGTCACCTGCTCAGATTGGAGTGAGATTCGACAAGCGAAGAAACGGCATAGTCTCCTTTGTAAAATGGCTCTGGTGTATTCAAAAAACAGACCAAAAACAGCTCAAAAACCACTATCTCTCTAACATTGTAAGCTGTGGGTAAACCTGTCCTGCACCTGTACTGTCTCTCACTGTCTTGCACTGTCCTGTCACACTCTCCTATAAGCATAGACTGCGACAATGCCTCAACGGCAGTAAAGCAAAGATGCAATCCCAACTGTCTAACTCATAGCCAATACATCCTAGCTGCCTATCTAAGGGTGATCGAGGGATCGCTCCAAGACCTCTACAGGGTGGTCTACAGGGTGATCTGGTGGAAATTTTGAAATTCTGAGGTTACCAGTGTGTTTAGAAGGTAGGTTTTACCCTATTTTCACCTGGAAAGTGGAAATTTGACCAAATTTTGACAGATCAAAGCCAAAGACAAGAATTGCCAGACATCCTACCCAAATTGTGCCCAAGGCATAATTTTTGAGACCAAACCATAGGGTGACTTCATGTGCATGTTATACATGATGTTTTGAGTGCATGTGATAAATTTCATCTCATTTGGGTCAGTGAAAGTGAAGATTGAACAGACTTTAGCGTTTTTTGGACAGACAAAAGGCAAGAATAGCTAAAATTTGGATCTTTTGAAATCCAAACCAAAATTTTAAGCATACCACTGGGTTACTGACATCAAGGGGAAGCTGTGGGACAAGTCTGGGGTCAAACAAGCCAAAAAGACATCCTATGCGTAGGATGTCTTTTGTGTGATTTTGGACTCTAAATGAAATTCTGAGCATACCACAGTGATCAACACCTTAAGGAGAGTCTGTAATTCAAGTTTGGGTTCATTCTGAGCAAAAAGACATCCTACGTGTAAGATGTCTACTGCATAATTCTGAAACCAAAATTCTATTGTGACCATACCATGCTGTCATATAGCCTTAGGCAAGCCTCCTAGTCAAATTTGGTCCAATTTGGAGTTGATTTGACTGGGGAATTCATCAGAACAGACATCAAGCTTTTGGAACAGATTCTTGATCATTTGACCAACCCATAGGTGTCTGAATCAAAAAGTAAAAATAGCTGTGAGCTTAGCACATTAAAGGGAAGCTACAATGCAAGTTTGAGCTGAAACAAAGCAAAAAGACATCCTACGCGTAGGATGTCTCCAGCTTGATTTAGGACTCCAAACCAACCTATGAGCACACCACTGTGATCAGCACATCAAGGAGAAGCTAGGGTGAAAATTTCAAGTCATTCTGAGCAAAAAGACATCCTATGCGTAGGATGTCTCAAGGCCATTTTTAAATCCAAATAAAATTCTGAGCATACCATTGTGTTGTTGGACTTAAGGGGAGTCTCTGGACCAAATTTTGTTAAATTCTGAGCATATAGACATACTATGCGTAGGATGTCTCTAGGCCAGTTTTAGGGCCCAACTGTAATTTTGACCATAGAGAAGTGTTCACAGTGTCACAGAGATCCCAAATCTTTTTTCAAAATTGAATTTGGACTCATTTTGACCAGTCTAAAATGCATTTCACTGTTTAGGCCATAACTTTCACAAACAGTATCGGATCGGAAAAGTTTTTATATCAAAACGTAGCCTGAGAGCGACTCTACAGATCTTAGAGCCAAACTTGAACTAAATGCATGCCAATGGCAACCATTTAGTTCAACTTTGAAAAAAACATCGTTTGAGGCCTCAAAATTCATCCGGAAGTCAGGGGTGTCTTAAAGCGACAATTTGCGAGAATTGTGACGAAACGGTTGCGGTTTTGGACATAGTTTCGACGTTTTCCTAACCAAAGCACTTGAACACAATGGACTAAGTCTACTTGAACCAAGAAAAAGCTCTTAAGCCTAGAAATTATGTCTACCCTAGATTCAAACGCAGCTTACACAAGCTTGGAGATCCCGACGATAGAGGAATATCCTCCCACAATGGATCTTCCAAACTTGCAATTGATAAAGACCCATCTTGTTGAGAGAGTTTCGATGATTGGTCATGAGAGTGAAGGACTATATAGATACATTGACGACAATGAGGTCAATCTTTATAGGTGCTCAGATCCATACCTAGAAGAGATAACGGATTACAAGCTCTTATATGTCTTCACATACGGAGTCGACTGTCAATGGAGATCTATAGTTGTCGACAAGTATGGAGGAGAATACAGAGTTGTCGAAAGCACAAATCCACAGACTGTACAAGAAAGAGGTGGATATTTGGTCAATGAAGGACCACAAATGCCTCCACCAACCACGAGAATTCCTATAGGAATTCCAAGAAGAGAGCCACCAGGATTCCCTTCAAGAGCGATAATGAGAGAAGGATTGGGAGAGTCTCTGGTTAGACTTGTAGACAATCGACGAGTTAGACCATCCCAAGTCCAGAAATGGGTAAACAGAAAATAATCCGGAGATAAAGATCCGAGAGATCACGTAGCGGCTTTTAGAAGAGTGATTAGAGCAGAGGAAGTTTCAGATTTTGCGACACAGTTTGCGGGATTTGGATTGACTCTAGAAGATGATGCAGCTACATGGTTTGACTCTGTGGAAAAATGGTATTTTGAGACCCTAGATGAGCTATTTGAGGAGTTTATTGAAGAATTCTCACCAAAAGGCATTGCTCACAACACGGTCTCGCAAATCCATAGATTCAAACAGAAAGAGAATGAATCAGTATGCAAAGCATCATTACGGCTCAAGAGATATGTTAAGCTCTGTCCGAGAGCAGAATTACCTACGCAAGCACGATTGATGCTGATCTTTATCCAGGGAATGAGAGATGAGGGCCTTCAGAAGGATTTGCATATGATAAGGAGGATAACGCTAAACGAGTTGATCAAAGAAGCTCTTTATCTAGTGGATAAATGTGAGGCATACAAAGAAAACGACTTAAAGAGTCAAGGAGATGACACATCCTCTCAGCACAGTGTTTCACAGATAAGTGAGTCCATTGCCAAGCCAACGACACCTATTGATCAAGAAAAGCTTATTGACGACTTGGTCAAGAGGTTGATTCCTCTTGTAAGGTCTGATTCGAGAGAGCCGAAGTGGTGTGAAATTGAGAGAAAATGGACGAACGATACGGGGGGAGAGTGCTATTATAGCATGGAAAATTCTAGGGAGAGGTATGTACAATCTGTTCTAGAAGCACCTATTCCACCTAGATACATTACGGGGAATGTGCCAAGACCAGTAGGAGTTTTAAGGCCACAACTTGTCTTAGGACAACAACCTCCGCTGCTAGGTGCTAGAATGTAGGTAGACATGAGATACATGCCAATGATGGAAGCATCAAATAAACCAACGCCAATACCAGATACTATGTGGTATAGCAACCAAAGTGAGTACTACCTTTCGGAGCAACAAAATGTGAGAGAAACACATGGAGTGGTGAGGCCGGTACAACCTCCACCTCCTGGGTTTCAGTCGAAAGAAAGAAGGTATGACATGGACGAAAGTACATTGTGATTCATTGCAAATAACGGCTTATCTAGGTCAAAGCTTGCTTATAGCCAAGAGGAAATGCTAAAAGAATCTCCTCAACCAGAGACAGATTGTCACAAAAGTCGTGACAACCACTTGGTCAAACAATGTCCTCATACGGAGATCACTGAAGTAAATGCCTATTGTCTTGAGTGTGGCATCACTCACTTGATCCCTGATTGCCCAAAAAAACCAAACCAAATCAGGAAAATCATGACAAATGTATCAGGGATTGTTTAGCTCCCTAGTAGCTCAGAAAATGAAAATGTCGTACCAGTTCAAGTGGTTACGAGAGCACAAGCTCGAAAGAAAGTTGATGAGAATCCAGAGACAAAGAACACGGAAAGTGACACGAGTCCAAAGAGAGATGATGGACCAAAGACAGACGCACCTAGTCAGAAAACCAAGAGCAAACGAAATAGTTGAAAAGCTAGAAAGACTAGGATGAAAGCACGCAGGGAATGAGAGAAAAAATCTCTAGCTAAGAAGCTTACCGAAGCTGAGGAGAAGATAAAACAACATGAGGAAAAGGAGGCACCTTCTCTTACACAGATGGTTAAACCTTTAGAAGAACCATCCACGGATGAGAAACCGAGAAGTGCTAGTTCAGGAGGATCTGTGTTGGTAGAGAAGGTTAATGAGACATTAGATGCCCTCTTGAAAGCCTATGATGCGAGGCTCAAAAACAACCAAACCCAAGAACACGAGTGGATTACATATCCCTATACGGAACTAGAAAAGCAAAGGTTTAAAATGTGCAAGAAAATGATTCAAACGGCCCAAGCTTTACTAGAACCACCAGTTGCAAAACCTAAGGATGTGATCCGTGTGATTCCTACACAAGTAATCCCACCAAAGTAGGAACTAAAAGAGCCAGATTCTAGTCATAAGCACAGACCAAACCTCAAAGACCAAGCATTAGAACCAAGGATAGTACTAAATACCACGGATAACTCTTCCGAGGAATTTCACCAAGCTATACCTGAGGATTGTAAAGAGATAGATGGTCTTGACAAATTGTGGAAACAAGTTAGAGAGGCCAATGAAGCCGATGACCTAAGAAGACGAGTAGACAAGACTGGTGATGAACGAGGAGTGTTTCTACCACCAATAGATGAATTTGAGACTGGATCTCAAATGAATCTAGACGTGCAATCATGTTGGGGCGACAAAGGATCTGTACAATCTATGGATAGTCAACCCCATTCCCTAAGAACACTACCGTCCTACATGGGAGAGTACGAGACCAAGTCAGATGTGGTTGCAGTCCCATCACAAAGACTGTCTCCTAACAAGGCCATCAATTCAAAGGGGCTAGTAGATATTCTATCTACCCCAGTCACCTGTACAATAATGTTAGCCGAGTTTCTCAGAATAAGACCAAACATGTGGGCTAATGTGGATAAATGTATAGAGAAATTTGGTGTAAAAACCCCAATGACTCAAATCAAGGAAGGCATCAAAGAGCTTGAAATGCCTCAACTAAATACTAGGCCAGTGCCATTAAACAAGGTAGGCGAGTATTATGAGGGAGAAGAGGGAAACACCACCCTTCCTTTGGAACTCAATGGTGTAAAAACCATGGCAATCCTTGACAATGTAGCTGGTGTGGCCATTGCAACCAAAGAAATTTGGAAAAAGTGGGGAAAACCTGCCTTGAGATCCACACGAATGACCCTGCAGCTTGCAGACGGACACAAGGAAAAGCCCGTAGGACTGCTAGAAAAAGTACTTGTTATTTCTTGTGGCATTGAATATGAACACACTTTTGTTGTTGTTGACTTTGGCAAGAATAACAACTATGACATCATTCTGGGAAGACCATTCATGCGAAAATTGAAAATGGTCCAAGATTGGGGTTATGACCATATAAACCTGAGGCATATGGAAACCATAACAAAGGTAAACTTGAGGGACCATAGCTATACGGATGTGACAAGAACACCGGTTGAGGAGTTTGATTCCGCCATAGTAGCAGGATCAGAACTTCCAGCTTGGTTGGGTAAGCCTAAAGAACTGTGGATGTGTGGAGCTTCACAATGTGATAGCTTGAAACGTGAGGAATGTATCTGAGAGCGGGTTATAGAGGATAAGGACTATATCCCAGAACCATTTCCTGAAGAAGAGTTAGAGCCTTTTGGATGGGAATACATCTTGGCTACTCTGGACGTGTGCGCCGTGGAGGATGCTCCCACAACAAAGTTTTGTGATGAAAATGGCGATGATGTCGTTCCTTATTTTGCAGTGAGTGTAATCCAGGAAAATGAAGAGAACCAGACATCAACAAGCTCTTGAAATAAGGAGCAAACAAAGAAATGTGGAGAATCAAAAGATGAAGAAGACGACGAGTTCTATGACTCTGTAGAACACTTCGAGCTTCAAGAAGATCAACAACCCGGGAATCAATGTCATCGCTACATGAATAAAGTGCATCAAAAGTGGATTCCAAAGTCCTCGGTGAAGACACAGCCACCACAAGCATCCTCATACATGGCTCCTAATAAGGATGCAAAGACTCAGCTACTAAGAGGAATACGACCAGAGCAACGAGCTAACAATGCTCTAATAAATGGACTAGAAAAGTCCTCCAAGAAACTACCACCCAGGAGCAAACAGATAGTAACTTTCCACTATCAACCAAAAAATCAAGGGAAAGTATAAGAAGTCAACCTTGTTGAGGATAGTAGCGATAGTGATGAATCTTATGACATCCCCTATCATCAACTCAGGCCATCACTATCACCAACCCCTTCAGCAACAACCATGACAGGTCAAAAGAACAGGACAACAAATCAAAGACAAAAAGCTCGACAAATTTGGATACCAAAAAGCCAGATCGGCCAAAAACAGATATGGATCAAGAAGACAAAGATCTCTAATGACAAATCACAAGATCCAACACCAAAACAAAAACAAGGAAAGCGTGCACGAACGGGTAAGAATATCACAAAATTTCAAGCTTTCACAACTCAGGTTTGGGCTCCAAAGAAGTTGATTCAAGCACAAAAAAGTCACGAATTCATTTGGATTCCAAAACAACCACATTATAAACGTTCAAAGCCTAAATCCCTTCCCCAACCAAGCATACAAGGGCTGAAGCAAAGACCACTGTTGACTCACAGAACAAAAACGTGGATCCCAAAGAAGTCTCTTCAAACACAAACGAAGCAGGGGCAAGTATGGGTTCCCAAACGAGCGTCGGCAACAAAACAGTCAATAATCGCAAAGAAATGGGTCCTAAAGAAGAACAACCAAACTGTTGTTTAGTGCATCGCCGCTTGAATTCTTACAATTCTTCCTACGATTACAGTACAATTAGAAGAGAGCAAGTTGCTTCAATCAAGCAATGATACAGGAGCTTCAAAGACCATTACATTGCTTAGAATAGGAAGCCTCGCCAACAAATGCTAATAAGCAAATTGCTTATACCCACATCTTGCACAACATAAATCTTTTCCATGCATTGATTGTGTATGCATAATAGGGCTACATTACAAGGCCTGCATAGGCACAACTTTTAATTTCCCAAGCACAACACATACCCTTTGCGATACCCTGTCGTAAAGGATGACTCCAAATAGGAAGGGGGGAGGCATTCTGAATGCGGACCTAAAATTATGACTTTTAGAGGGCAATGTTTTGTGAGATGCATTGAATTTTTGCGTTTTATTGTGATAATGTTTTCACGAAATTTAGAGTATATGCCCTAATAGTAGTGTTACAGAGGAGTATGGGGACAAAATCCATATATGAGCCCCTAGGGACATGTGTATAGTGTACATAGCATTTATATTTTTGTTTGAATGATTTTTCTTTAGTTGAGTTGTTTTGAGATTTTCTTTGTTTATTATTAAGAAAAAAATTAAAAAATCTATAATCCACATGAAGAAAAGACTGACGAGAGGCCTGAGCACTACAAAGAGAAGAAGGTACAGGAAAACGATGAAACTTCACGAAGTATGTCTCATTAGCCACTACAACAGCCGAAGACCTTGTCACAAAGCAGTGTCAACATGCAACCGACAAGTCATACAAGTCAAAGTCGAGCTAATCCACAAAATGAGTGAGGTGCTAGTCCCAAAGCTTCAAGTAATATTGTCTGTGGTCTAAGCATCTAGCTATTCTAGGTACTGCTCAAGCTGGAAGAGTTGAGCATATTTACGTTGTGTCACTCATGCTGGTATAGGTGAGCAAAAGAGTCGAAGTCTAAGTACTTAAGTCTGATGAAGTGAAGGAGAAGGTCTCAAAGACACTCACGTACTGAGCACAGTGAGATACGAGTGGAGAAACTTCTACATCGAAAACCCTTATTGGAAAGGTGGAAGCTATTGAGACATCTTTTGATGTCACATGTGCTACATTTATTCCTCGAAACACCCATCATCTCCTTCTTTCACATTGCATGCTTCTGTTGAAAAAAATTCTCATATGCATATAGAGTGTCTCATAATTGGCACTTGCATCAGGCACTCTTTTCGTGTTTCACCCAAGCACTCACCTTTCATGAACATGTACTTCACGTTCAACTGCTCAACTCCAATAAGAGCGTATACCAAAGGCATTTTCTTTCCCACCGGGTTTTTTCCCTTTGGTCATCCAGGTTTTAGACCCGAATCTAAAAGACACCTATCACCATCCTCTTGTACATATTCCTTCTACATCAACAATAAGAAAATGCTACTCAAAACAATTGACAACTGAATGGGAGCACCAATTTCGGATCATAGCATACTTCTCCTCAATGGCGAGTCGAAGAATGGCCTACAATGACAAAGCTGCAGACAACACTAACAACATGATTGCACAGGAACAAAGAAGTCCCCAATGAAGAAGAGCAGATATAAAAGTAATTAGAGGATCTCAAAAGATGAATGTTTACGAGGATAGATGTCCGCTCTAATGGATCATAGTTCTTGTTGTGGATCGACAAAGATACAAGCAGTGCAACAGATGAAGCCAAACCAACAGCAAAGTGTTGACTGTTGGGTCAACAACACAACATAACTCAAGAACAAAGAAGTCCTCAATGACAAAGAGCAGACATAATGGTAATCAGAGGATCTCAAAAGCTTGTCCTTGATAATGCACATCGAATGCTCGGCAGGGTTTTGAACCTCAAATTAGAATAATTAAGTCCTGGATTCAGCCTGACAGATAGACTTTGCATTGGAGTGCAACTTGTCCTAAAGAAGTTATGGGTTTAGCCATACAATTTCTACAAAATCCTTACAAAGTTGTCATTGGCTCACAAGATTAGAAAGCCAATCACTCAATTCTACAGATTGTAGAAGTTGTTTCTGAGAATCACAAATACTCGGAATTGACAGATTTGCTCGAGCAAGTGATGGATGGAGCTTTCTCTATCCATGATGATAAGAGTCAAGTTAAACAACATTGGGTTCTTTTTGAATTTAGATCTGGCAGTAGACCTATAATGACAGAAACAGATGCTGCACCTCGGAGTGTGGATGTGAAAGACATAAAGTTCGTCATCAATTATGATTTTCCTGAATCATGTGAAAACTATGTACATCGGATTGGACGAACAAGACAAGCTACTGCAAAGGCTATAGTCTATACTTTCTTTACAACAACAAAACGACAGCAAAGACCACATCTCCATCGACAATCAGGTCATGTTGGGGACGACATGAACGCGGAAGGGGGGAATATTAATGTTGCCACTGGGTCAACAACACAACATAACTCAAGTTTCGTACCAAAGTATTATCTTTTGCGAGTTATGAAATGCTGCGGATTATGGCTATAAATGTCATTTGTAATAAGTAGTTATTCTAGTTTCAGAAGCCGGGGTGCAATGGCACTTCCAGATTGTAAATACAAAGCCATTTGACCCTTTCAACCCCATTTTTGGTTAAACCTAAGGTAGCCTTAGTATATAAGGTACCTAGGTCATTTTGTAAAAGGACTTTTAATCATAATCAAAACTTAGCGCTGCCGTCTACTGTGTGTGAGAGAGAAAGAGAGTGAGCGTGAGCTTCATCCTCTTGCTACGCCCGGTTCTCTCGACACATTGGAGATCCGACTGCACCATTGTTGTAGGCTCGAGGAGAGCTACGCGACAACGCCAAGCATTCCACACGAGACGAAGCGAACACGCCGACGCATCTACGAGCTATTTGTGGTCGTAAGTGTATCAAATGATGTTTGTTTTCTGTGTGCTAGTAGTCTATAGAATCGTGGCGACATAAGCTACTCATAGGTACTCATAAATTTCCGTTTCGGGCACTTTCAAAATTCGGCTCTGTCATCCTACGCGTTTTCCGCAGATGGGTTTAGAGTGAGGGTTTTGAGTGTAGAAGCTTGGGACAGGTGTATCCTAGTGAGGGGATGGTGTTCCTTAAGTTTCGTATGAATGTGGCATGATTAGGTGAGTTACCTTCCGTATGTGTGTATGTGGCTAGGTGGTGTAGTTGAGAGCAGTGAGGTTCTTGATTGTGGTTTAGTTGGCCTTCCTAAGTATTGTATGTGTAGGATGGTCTCAGCCTGACAAGCTTAAGATATTTCCTCCGTGTGGCTATCGTGTCATATGTGTCCTCGATTGACATTATGTTGATCTAGGTAGTGTTTGCATGCACTTCATGGGTGTGTGAGTCGCTCTCCGTCCAACAAAGAAATAAATGTGACAAACACTGTTGCACAGGATGACAGTCTAGTGTCAGGAGATATCTACTTCTTGAGAAATACAATGGACTCAGCTCTTCTTACAGCATCTGATGGAAATGCACCGAGTGACTGGATTATAGACTCAGGGGCATCACTTCATGTGTCTCCAAACAAGGAGTGGTTTACCTCTTATGTGAACACTAAAGATCATGTTCGGCTAGGAAGTGGGCAGACATGTGAGATCTTAGGTGTTGGAGATGTTCAACTGAAGTTTCAGAATGGCTCTTCTTTCATGCTGAAGAATGTGAGACATGTTCCCGCAATTACAAAGAGCTTGATCAGCATAGGTTTACTTGATGATGCTGGCTACGTCACCACTTTTGGACAGAATATGTGGAAGATATCCAAGGGTTCTATGACAATAGCACATGGAGTAAATTCTGGAGGACTTTACATGATTTATGTATCAAATGTCTCTAACAATGTAATTAATGTAACCGAGCAGCCGAACGTTTCTTTGTGGCATAGCCAGTTAGGACATATGTCCAAGAAGGGAATGGAAATCTTGTCTCATTTTGGTTATTTTCCTGGCTTGTCATTTAATGATTTTGAATTCTCTGAACATTGTCTGTATGGTAAGCAAACACAACAGCCACATAAGCATAGAAGCAGTAGAAGAGATACACAGTTGGGACTTGTTCATAGTGATTTGTGTGGACCTATGCCTAACCTATCTCTAGGGGGAGCTTCTTACTTTATGAAATTTATAGATGATTACTCGAGAAAAGTATGGGTTTACTTTCTCAAGCACAAGGATGAAGCGTTTAGTGTTTTCAAAACGTTTGTGACACTTGTGGAGAATCATAGTGGAAAGAAGCTTAAATGCTTATGCACTGACAATGGTGGAGAGTATGTTTCAAAGGCCTTTCAGGACTTTTGTGAGTCAAAAGGTATAAAACGTGAACTTACTGCTCCTTACAATCCTCCTCAAAATGGTGTTGCTAAGAGGATGAATAGGACCATACCAGAGAAGGTCAGAAGTATGTTGTCTAATGCACAACTGCCAAATGGGTTTTGGGTTGAAGCTGTATCAACAGCTGTTCATCTTATAAATAGATCTCCTAGCAAGGTTTTGCAGAAGGATTTAGTGGCAGAGATGGTATGGTCAGGCAAGGTGCCCTCATACAAGAATCTCAGAGTCTTTGGCTGTGAGGCATATACTCATGTTGCAAAGGAATTTAGGAACAAACTTGAGCCAAAAAGTAGAAAGTGCATCTTTCTAGGCTATGGTAATTCTGGTGAGATGGGGTACAAAATTTGGGATCCCGAATCCAGAAAGGTTATCCGCAGCAATGATGTTCACTTTAATGAAGCCAAATATCATTCTAAACCAGAGAGGGTTGAGGAGATTAGAAGAGTTGTCCTCCAAGAATATGGACCTGCACGTGCAAGACAAAATGTCAGAGCTCAAGAGTAGTAAGGACAGGATAGAGTGGAACCACAAGTTGTGGCTGAGCCTGAGCCACCTATTTTGCATAGATCTAAACGTATCACGCAACCTCCTGGCAGGTTTGTTCCATCTATGAACTACGTCATGTTGAATGATTGCAATGATCCTTCATGTTACAAGGAAGCAGTGCAAATGAAGGACTCCGGGAATTGGCAATTGGCCATGCAGACAGATATGACAGCTCTCCATAAAAACCAGACATGGAAGCTAGTTAAATTACCACAGGGCAAAAAGGCTCTACCTTGTAAATGGGTTTACAGGTATAAGATCACCGCTCATGATAGTCAGCCAAAGTACAAAGCAAGGCTTGTTTCCAAGGGCTTTAAGCAAGAACAAGGCATTGACTTTGATGAAGTCTTCTCTCCGGTGGTCAAGATGGCTACATTGAGATGCTTTCTTGCATTGGTTGCCATATTAGATTTGGTGTTGCACCAAATGGATGTCAAGACAGCGTTCTTGCATGGTGATTTAGATGTGGAAATTTACATGCAGCAGCCAGAAGGGTTTGTTGAGAAAGGCAAGGAAGATTTGGTATGCCAGTTGTTAAAGAGTCTTTATGGCTTAAAACAATCACCAAGGGCATGGTACCATAAGTTCCACAAGTTTATGCTTTCTCAAGGCTACAAACATAGTGAGTTCGATCATTGTCTATATACAAAGAAGGCTAAGGATGGCAGTTGGCTGATCCTTATTTTGTATGTGGATGACATGTTGATTGCTGGCAAGCACTTGGAAGAAATTTCAGCTTTGAAGTCAAAGATGGCAAAATCGTTTGACATGAAAGACATGGGTGAGGCAAGTCATATACTTGGTATACGCATTGAGAGAGACAGATCAAAGAAGTTGATTTGGTTATCTCAAACAGAGTATATTGACAAGGTTTTGCAACGCTTCAATATGGAGAAGGGAAAGGCATTGAGTGTTCCATTGCCACCATATGTGAAACTTAGCAAACAAGATTGTCCTGTGTCTGAGGAAGAAGAGACTGAAATGGATAAGATTCCATATGCGTCTGCAGTGGGTAGTTTGATGTATGCAATGATTGCTACTCACCCAGACATTGCATTTGCAGTGGGAGTAGTAAGTCGATACATGTCAAACCCAAGCAAGAAACATTGGGAGGCAGTGAAAGGAATATTGAGATACCTGAAAGCTACAAAGAGTATGCGCATATGTTATGGGAGTGAGGAGATAAGTGTAAAGGGTTTTACATACTCAGATTATGCAGGTCACTTAGACAACCGAAGGTCTATGTCAGGGTATGTCTTTACATTGGATGGTGGAGCAGTATCATGGCGTTCTAGATTACAAGATTGTGTTACTCAGTCTACTACAGAGGCTGAATATGTTGCAGCATTAGAGGCATGCAAAGAATCAATTTGGTTTAATCTACTAGTAACAGATTTGGGAATCAAAGAAGAGATGCCTGTGTTATATTGTGATAGTCAAAGTGCTATACAATTGGCTCGCAATCCAGTTTATCACTCAAAGACAAAGCATGTGGATGTGAAGTATCATTTCATCAGGGAAATGCTCGAGGATAAGCAACTTCAGCTTGTCAAAGTTCACACCGCAGAAAATCCTGCTGATCTACTTACAAAAGGACTTCCCTCAGAGAGCTTTGCACATTTTCGCAAGCAGTTAGGTGTAGGGTAGTACATCACTTCTCTACATCTCTTGTATATTAGCTTGTATAGTAGATTCTCTCACACTTAAAGTACCACATTGGACTTTAAGTGGGAGGTTGTTGGGGTATAAAGCCCAATGTGGTCGCCCAAGTAAGTGGGCGGGCCGCCAGGTATGTACACATATTCTTTTGTAAAACCTAATAAGAACTCACTATGCTCTACACATTACAGTAGAGCGAGTTCACCATATCGTCTTGCTCTTCTTCTCGCACTCTCTCTCGCGTCGCACTTCCGCTCGTACTCCTTCGGAGTTTATCCGAGAAAATAGGAGTTACAATATTCCTGATTTATCAAAATAATAAGTATTTTACAATAAGAACTCCAAAAAATGGTATCTGTGTTAGCTTGCTACTAGCAACCAGTTACAAGATCCACTCGAATGGTATCTGTGTTAGCTTGCTACTAGCAACCAGTTACAAGATCCACTCGAATGACAAAATCTTGCAACTACAAGTAGACATGGTTTTTAGACCAGTCATGCACCATTTTTGCTTCCCTCATGCAAGATTAATGAATGCTAAATTTCCATTAAGGACAAATAAATTGCACTTTGATGAAATTAATTAATCAAGATTTTTAGGCTTATGTGTGAGTTTATCAATTAGTAAGCTATGACTAAGGTTAAAACAACTACTCTAGTACTAACTAAGCTAAGAAGATTATCTAAATGCAAGATTCCCTAATTGTACTTTTGAGCTTTGATTAGCCAACTAGCTATCACAACTCCAAACAAAAGCTTGAAATTTTAACTGTAAGCTCGATGGAAGTCTTCTAAATGTTATTTTTTTTCTCTTTTCTTTTACTTTGGTTCACATGGTGCTACACAAAATCTGATTGACATGAGAGTGCTACGGTTTTCAAAAGAAAAACTCACCGTTCTTTCACCTCCTCTGTCGGCACTCATTGATAGAATGCTTTGGTTGATAGCAGTGATAAAATTTTGTAGCCCTCCCACTTGATGCTCTTGATTTTTTATTAGCACAAGCAATGCAAGATGGGGAGCTTACCTCTTGGATATTGATGATGCTACAACGTGGCAATAGCACTTCAATGAAGGCAGTCAGTGCCTCTTCAGTCTCTTCTTCTTATGTTCTCCAATTGGAGAATTCTTACAGCCATTCGTCCACTATCGACGATGTGCGTTATTTTCAAAATTGTAACAAGAGTTTTTTGATAATACCTCCTCTGTGGGGAACCAAAGGACGAGCGCAAAGCACAACATCGACCCTGACGGCCTCAACGCTAGGACCATGCACGCAGAGCTGGTCCCGGGGAATGAGCAAGGGGCACCACCTAGCTTTGAGTGGCTAGGACAAACACTGTACACCGAGATAGAAAGAGAGAGAGAGGGAGAGACAGAGGGAGGGATAGAGAGAGAGAGGGAGAAAGAAAGAGAGAGAGAGAGAGAGAGAGAGAGAGAGAGAGAGAGAGAGAGAGAGAGAGAGAGAGAGAGAGAGAGAGAGATGTAGGTGGTGAAAACCCCTCACGATGTGAAGGGAAACTTGATTCAATGCAGTATTTACAGAAACCTTAACTTTGGCAAGATGGTGACTGTGGTGATAGAGAGAGATAGAGAGCCTATAGTGCATTCTCTAGACGTGATTACTTAAGCACGAAGATTCTACTCTCGTGTGTGGGTGGTGACCCTTGGACTCAAGGTGTAGACATGACTTCTTTTTCATAGTGCTCAATTCCAAAACCCCAATGCTCAAGTACCTCCCAAAATGCTACACCACTTCTCCTAGAGTGCTCTCCCAAAATGCTGCCCTAAAATCCCTTCCCTTTGATGCAAGTGTTGCAAGTGCCTCCCCGATAGTGACCTCTCAGTGCCCTTTTATAGGAGCAGGCTTTATTAGGTTAGGATAATCTAATTAGGTTAGGGCCCTAATCAGGAGAGACAAAGCAAGGAGTTGTTTCCCAAATAGTTGACCCTTGCTTTGTCTTAGGAGAATTTTTAAAATGATATCTCCTAGGTGGGTCTTTGTGACCATCACCTAGAGAGAGGTGGCAATTTACAATAGGTTTTTATACAAGATTTTTGGCTTGAAACACTACAAGAGGTACTTAACGCTCGCTGTGTGTCTCTCAAATGTGAAAACCCACAGCATCGCTATAGGCGTCGCTATGAGCGTTGCTAAGTTACTTGTAACTTAGCGACGCCCATAGCGACGCCTAAAGCAATGCCGACAGGCATTAAAAAATAACAAAGAGCGTTCGAAAACTCAGATCTCAGATCTGAGTTTTGGGCGCGCGCTCAAGCAAGCAAAGGTAACCCGCGCTCTCCCTCTCTCTCTCTCTCTCTTTCTTCTCCACACACACACACACACGAGAAGAGGAAGGAGAGCCAGGTATGCTCCTTCCCTCTCCTCACTCTCATGTTCCCTTCCCCTCTTTCTCTCTCCCCCTCTCTCACACACATACACACACACACACACATTGTGTTTCTGAAAGAGAGAGAGAGAGAGAGAGAGAGAGAGAGAGAGAGAGAGAGAGAGAGAGAGAGAGAGAGAGAGAGAGAGAGAGAGAGAGAGATCACATGCATAAACAAAAAACGCACACACACATGCATAAACAAATAATGCATACACACACATTGAGAGAGGAAAAGAGAGAGAGAGAGAGAGAGAGAGAGAGAGAAGAAGAAGAAGAAGAAGAAGAGAGTCTTAACGTCTTAGGAAACTATCCCAAGATACCATAGACGAGGAGTTGAACTCAAGACCTGTTATTCAAGAGGGAAATGGCATAACCAATCCATCACACTTGGGTGATAGAAAGGTTATATTATTTTCCTTCTTTTATTGGCACGCACACCCACACACACACACACACACACACCCGAGAAGAAGAGAGTTTAATTTAACGTTGTAGGAAACTAATTCAATAGACCTTAAAGATCTAGCCGACGAGGAGTTGAACTCAAGACCTGTTGTTCAAGAGAGAAATGACATAACCAATCTACCACACTTGGGTGATAGAAAGGTTATACCATTTTCCTCTTTTTATTGGCACACACACACACACACACGAGAAGAAGAGAGTTTTAACATCGTAGGAAACTATCCCAAGAGACATTAAAGATTAGGTTAGATGTAGACTTACGTTAGATTAGATTTAGGTTTATTTAAGTTAAATTAGATTAAATTTAGGTTTATTTTTAGTTAGATTTACATTAGATTAGATTTAGGTTTATTTATGTTAGATTTAGATTTACGTTA
Organism: Adiantum capillus-veneris; assembly: GCF_014529385.1. Lineage (NCBI taxonomy): Eukaryota > Viridiplantae > Streptophyta > Polypodiopsida > Polypodiales > Pteridaceae > Adiantum > Adiantum capillus-veneris. The sequence continues at coordinate 43,155,309 of NC_140948.1, forward strand.
AATTAGATTAGATTTAGGTTTATTTTGAGTTTGAGATTAAATTAAATCTAGACTTATGTTCGATGGACTAGCTTTTTTTAGATTTAGGTTAGATTTTAGTGCATGTCAATGAAGGTGCGCTCATGATGGTAAGCATTGTATGAAAAACACTTGCTCATATGAAAAACATGAAAAAGACTCCGTTTTCCTACATGAGAAAATTTCCTGCGCTCACAGCCTCGACAGTCCATGCGGACCAGCAATTCCACCTACATGTTCAATTGCTACTACCAGACAATAAGACGTCGATCATGATCATCCAATGGAAGAGAAAATTGAGCCTACACAGAAATTAGTGATGCAAGATGACGATTCCAAGGGTCTCACACACACACATACACACACACACACCACAGCGCGTCAAATCTAGAGTAAGAATTAAGTGCTTTGATCAGGCATAGCTACATTGCAAGAATGGCATACATGCATGCTACAGACAGAGATCTACTATGAAAAGATGTTAAGATGCTGTGAAATGCTACATCTAGAGAAGAGGCAAAGGGGTTTTATCCACTACATGCACTATCATGTAGACGTGGGTGTGTAGATTTCTTGTACCCACAAATATAGGCATTGACCAATAAAGACGAGATTATAACCCTGTAGTTCTGATCTCCGTGCACGCTAAGACCAAGGTGTGTGGGGATTGGACATGACTAGAGAATGTGAGGTAATTTACAATGTGAACAAAGAGAGAGAGAGAGAGAGAGAGAGAGAGAGAGAGAGAGAGAGAGAGAGAGAGAGAGAGAGAGAGAGATAAAAGACGAAGAATGCCAATAAAAGATTAAATTTTTTGTCCAGGTTATAAGGTTTTTACCCTCATTATGAGTAGTAACGAGGATGTGGGGCCGTCCAATCGAAACACCTATGTCTCAATGAGGAACTCATGTCCTTGTAATCAATGCAGGTTGTTGCCAATTATAACTCATCGGACTCTGACACTGGCCAACAAGCAGCAATCTGGCAACCCAATAGACGTGTTCGCGCAGGCGCTTTGGTCAAGCAGCATATGTGAGGCCACAAGATGTAGCCTCTGACAGCTCGGGGGAGACGATCATGGATTTAGAAAGTCTTATCTATGATTATATGAAAAAAGAAGCCGATACTCCCTTGTATAATGGAGCATGTGTGTCTAGATTAAAGGCGCTCCTAGTTCTTCTCAACATGCAGGCAAAGTTTAGATGGAGTGACACTAGCGTCACAGCGTTTTTCAAGTGATCTATTACAATTATCTTACTTTAATAAAAAACTCTAGATGTATAATGATTTGATAGATTTTTACACAATTGTACTGTATTTTTTTCGTTGTTTAGATTGCTCAAAAATCACATACTGCCAGCTGATAATGTGATGCCAGATTCCCGAGAGGAAGCAAGAAAGATTTTGCAAAACTTGGGGATGGATTACAATTCGATCCACGCTTGTCCTAACGATTGCATTCTTTTCAGAGGGGAATACATAGACATGGAGAAGTGTCTGAAATGTGATTCCGAGAGATATCGAGTAGATCTCCACAGAACAAAATATTTTTCTACATTTTCCTCTGCTTCCTCGTATCAAGCATTTCTTTGAATGTAAGTCCATGGCCGCCCTAGCATCATGGCATGTGGAGAATAAATCTTCAGATGGTGTGCTACAAATTCTTGCATATTGTGCAGTATGGAAACATATAGATGAAACATGGTCGGATTTTGCCAGGGAAGCTCGAAATTTGTGCTTCGGCATGGCTATGGATGGCTATGGATGGCGTAAATCCATTTGGTCAAAGATCAACATCTTATAGTGTATGGCCCGTTGTCATCGTCAACTATAGCATTCCCCCGTGGTTGACTACAAAGAAGGGGCACCTATGGCTAAGCTTGATTGTTCCGGGGCGATATAAAGTGAAGAATACGGATGTGTATCTTTGTCCAATATTGGATGAGCTACAACAATTATGGATTGGCATAGAAGTAGTGGATATGAGCCGGCACACAGGTCGACAGAATGCTTTGATCAGAGGCATTCTAATATGGACTATGCATGACTATCCCGGACTAACAGAATGCTCAGGTGATTTACACTCCTCACTCAAACACTGTAAATCTTGTTTTTTTCTCAAGCTTATTTATTATCATGTGTATACATGCAGGGCTTCAAACAAGCGGATACAGAGCATGTGTCACATGTGGACCTAGACTGAATGCACGTAGGGCGCCCTCATTGAAGAAGCAAATCTACGAAGTTCATCAAGCGTATCTTCTAGAGAATCATGTGTTACGCGATGGCTTTTTGGGAAGAGAGCCACCGAGGATGTCTGAACAAGCATGGTTAGAGCAGAAGGAGATGTGTGATTACGGTTTTCCCCCAAGGATGACGAGACTATCTCTATGGTACCAGTTACCATACTGGCCACGACTCATGATCAATCACTTGCTCGATCCAATGCACATATTCAAGAATGTGGGTAATCTACTATGGGACCATTTGACCGGCAAGAAAGATACTTTGGGAACCAGGGTTGACCTTAGAAATGTGGATCGTATGGAGCAATATTGGCCGCAAACAGCGTCCGATGGATCGATAAAACTCCCTAAAGCACCATGGATTTTCACTGGAGCCCAAGAACGCAAAGTAAAAGAGACCATTCGATCTTTGCGGACCCTCACTGGCGTAATGCACTCACTCCAAACGTGTTTTACTAAAGAAGAAAAGCTTACTGGTTTGAAGTCACACGATTGGCATAAAATGTGTCAAGTATGTTCATAGTAGAATATATCATAGTGGGAATTGTGTAACAACTTCATGTGTAGACTTTAATATCATTGTTGCACGTGTTTTGTAGTTTATTTTACCGGTGGCCATTGAGGGATGTTTGTCTCTTGACGTCCGTAAAACAATCTACAAACTTGTGAAGTTGGTGCAATGGATCTCACAAAAGGAGATCAACGTAGACTCCATACCATTCGCAAAACTAAACGCTACCAGAGGTTGTGTGCATGTTTGAGAAACACTTTCCTACTACCATGCTAACCATTCAGGTGCATCTTCAGCTTATTCACATAGTTGATGAGGTGGAAATAGCTGGCACAGCACATTCCAAATGGATGTTCTTTTTAGAACGTTTCATGAAAACGCTCAAGGGATATGTGCGTCAAAAGGCACGTCTGAAGGGTAGTATGGCAGAAGATTGGCATGTATCAGAGTCCCTAGTGGACATTGGAGAGTGGCTAGACGGATTTGATAAAGCCTGGGACACGCTATGGCGAACCATAGATGATGAGCGCATGTATGGGATTGTCATGTGCACTCTCGGTGTTGAGAAGAAGATGACGGAATATCTAGAGGCTAAAATCAACCGATTTTTCATGCTTTACAATCCAGTGATGCAAAAGTGGATTTCACAATATGAGGATGCAAAGCAAGATCAACAAAGGGCACAAACCGAGTGGCAATGGGGAAGACGACCACCAATGCATTATCAGACACATCTGGAGAGCCTACCAACATTCATGAGCTTAAGATGGTTGCACGACCAATTGAACAACGCACAACAATGCGGTGAAGAAGTGATTGAAGAGGAGTGGGAGTACTCTCGGGGTTGTGTGACCAAGGTAAGTTTGTAATGTACGACTAGTGACTTTCTAGATGTTTGAACGGCCACTCATAATCTTTTTCCATTGTAGTATAAGTCATACACAGCATCATGGTGTAAAGGTTGACATTTTAGGGTGGAGCGGATCAACAGAAGGCATTTTACTCAAGATTGTAGAATCATGGCAAAATTTGAACAGTCTGGTTGACGACGGTCCTCTGATGCAGATCCTGTGGTGGTGGAACTCACTTACTTTGGCACGCTACAAGAGATTTTGAGGATCGATTATAGAGGATTTTTGTCGACTTGTTCGACGTGCAATGGTTCAAGATAATCATGGAGGGTTGCAACGCTACTGTGCGTAGAAGAGAGTCTGGTTTTATTGAGGTGAATTCAACTAAGAAATGGACTGACCTAAGAGACACTTTCGTACTACCTGAGCATTGTGAACAAGTAAGTATGTAAATAATTAGCATCCCATTTTAGAAGTTATGTGCTTGGAAGCTCTCATGTAAGTTATGTGGATCTGGCAGGTGATATTTTATCCTACAAAGTCTGCATCAACGTGTTGGTACGTCATAGAGGTAGCCCCCCGTACTGCACGGACGTATGAAGGCTACCATGTGCCAATCACACTGGCATCAATGGAAGAGATCAGAGGAGATGCTCAGTCAGAAGCGGCTGAGGTGGTGCCAGACGAGCATCAAGCTGCTACTCTCTATGGGGTGCATGCAGAGGATCTACAAAATGAAATGGAGGACACCTGTCTAAACGGAGAGCTTTGTATAGATATAGGAAGTTATGTTGAGCTATGCGACGATGAGAGAGAGACCTCTTAAAGCCATGTTGTATAACTCTCTTTTGATTTTGTGCTCACATCCTAGGCAATCCATGGCTCTCTAGGTACCTTCCATGTTATATAACGCTCTTTTGATTTTGCACTCACATCCTGGTCAATCGTGGCTCTCTAGGTACCTTCCATGTTGTATAACACTCTTTTGATTTTGCGCTCACATCCTGGGCAATCCATGGCCACACACAACTCTACCACCTGGTTTTTCAACTATAAGATTTGATTGTGTGTGCGCTCTCTCTCTCTCTCTCTCTCTCTCTCTCTGTTTCAATTGAAAATTATGAGTTATCAACTTGCCTCTTTCATCACTCAAGTTGAATAGAAGAAAAACGCATTTTATTGCTGCTAGCTTTTGAACATTCCAAAGCTACAAGCACCTTCAAGCTCTACGTCAAAAAAGAAAGAGATGGTTGGGATTTTTGTAGAATTCTCCCCTTCTTTACCAGTTATGCTGAGCTTTGTGAGGATGAGAGAGAGACCTCTTAAAGACATAAATATTGTATTTGAACAATTTTACTCTGTTTTATAATATATATTGTATTCACGTGGCAACTTCTATGAGCAGACCTTCGCGATGCAGCTTCAGTCTCCATCACAACCGGGGCGCAGTGCTTTTACAAATTCACAAAAATTCAACGAAATCTCTCTACACAGGAATCCATCCCCCTTTATGAGTCCCCCCCTCTCTCTCTCTCTCTATCTATCTATCTATCTATCTACTTGTCCATGTTTTATTCTCCATTTATTCAATATTAAGTTTAAATGTTCGTGTATTTAATGCATGTATGGATGATGAGCAGTTTCTTTCTTCTTTGTCACCCGAGCAGAGACAGTGGTACGTGGAGCATCATCGCTCTGGTGCACCATCGTGCATTCCTACTCCGATCGCATTTCCATCTGTTTTGGAGCATTCAGCATGCTCCGAAGCTTCGGTGTCGATGAGACGATCTTCACACTCATCTAGGCACTGGCGCTCTAGCGGTGGCGTTGGCGATTGTTGTGGGGATGCCATCGCCAATGCTTCGACACCACCTCGTGTTCGATGAGGCTCTTTACCCTTCCCTTATTTGCTCGCCTTGACACCAGCAACGGCATCACCATCGACACTAGGTTTTGCGCGCTGACGGCCGTTGCTAGCAGCTACACACCACTAGCTACTCCTCGAGGAGTCACTCGAGTGGTGGACACTCCTCGCTTTGGGGCCAGTTGAGACACCTGACGTCCGTACCCCCGTTGACACGCCACTAGAGACCCCTGCCGGGACACCCAAATTCACGCGTCATCGCCAAGAGGGCTTGCCTTACTCCGTTGACTTCAGCAGCGGCATCATCTTGGATGACGAAAGCAAGAAGGTGATTTCACGCATGTGCGGTCTTTGCTCTCAGGTGTTTAGACACTACATACTAAACACCTGGAGTGAGTACCGAGTGATTTAAAAGACAGAGTCATTAGCATGCTTCATGACGAGTTTCCCGTTCCAACATGATATGACCACTTCAATGAAGACCTGATATAGGTTCTAATGCGTAAATGCTGCAAGCACAAGCGTTCCAAAGTGCAAAACGCAACCAAGCATGGGTGGAACATACCAGATTGACTGGCCAAAGAAGATTGGAAGAATGGGAAGAAAGCAACGCGCGAGAATCCCGACAAGTGGAAGCAACAAAAGGAGGCAGCCAAAGCACGAGTAGAGGCAGGGAGCTCGCACCACTTGGGGAGCGGTGGTTGGGCAGCATTTGAGGCCGATTTTGTAAGTGTTTTAGCATCGCTCTTTATGTTTGATAGTTTAGCGTTTAGGGGTTTTTAAATTCTAGCATAATGGATTCTTTGTATGTTTTGACAAAGGTCAATGACAGGACGTGACCCCACACTGTACGAGCGCGAGTACACAGGCAGGAAGGGCTTAAACGCCCTGATGGACATTCTGAGTTCTTGCGGTGGCATGGTTAGTATTAGGGTTTACTCTTTTCTATTTGTTGTATTGTTTTATAAACATCGCTATATGTTTATACTTACAAAGAGTTATCTTATTGTTTTATTTTGTAGAATCCGACAGATATACCACTTGGACGCCGTGAGACGTCTGAATAGACAACGTCAGTCTAGCCGTATCTAGATAGCATTAGTTTCTTTTTGTCATAGCATATGTATCATGAGACGACTTTTATACATATTTTTGAAAACCATGTATATTTTTTCAATAATGACAATGGTGTTGTAACTATTACATTTGCAAAGTTTAACAATCAAGTGATTTTGCCTATGATGTGTACAATTATCATTGATTTACTTTCATCAATTTATGCTTGCCAGTTTTGTATCTTTATTCTACAAACAATACTATGGATGATGGAGTTTATGGTTATATTGTCTTGAGGGTAACTACTTTGGGTCTATATCTAAGCTTGCACTTTTTTTCAAAGGTGAATCAATTAATGCAACATTCAATATGGTTGATGAGTGGAAGGGCATTCAATGCCCTGCCACCAAAAAAAAATCTCTCGGGCGTCGCTATGATCGTCACTATATAAGGCTCTGTAGCGTCGCTATAAACGTCGTTATAGATGGCCTGTAAATGTCGCTATAGGTGCCGCTATATAGCGACGATTATAGCAATGCATATAGTGACATTCCCATATCGACGCTGTTAGCGACGATCTTAGCGACGTTGGGGGTTATAAAAACCCAATGTATTTCCGTCGCTCTAACAACGTCACAAGAGCACACAACCTCTTGTAGTGAAATCGGAAAATAATAATACCCTATGGATGTTACGGTGGAGATGCATCGTGGATGAGATGCCGACGAATGGCGGGATTTTGTTGGTGCGTCGGTGTAGCACATTCGCCAGTTTCGGGACTGCCGACCGGAACATGCCTTCGATGTCATTTCTTGACTTGGTGTTGCTATCGCATGATTCAGACGTCCTTCTCCGTCAATGTTGAGATTCTTCTTGCTCTTTTCTTTCTTGTTTTGCGAAGTGTAATCTAGCCATTGTTGCCTCTTCTTGTTGTTGTTTCCCCTACCCCCTTCTCTTTATCCTGCTTTCATGTTTCCCCTCGGTGTCGACTCTATGGATGTATGTGCCCCCCCGGATCGATGGTGTTTTGAATGAGAGAGCGAGATCGAGTGGCTGTGTGTGTGTGTGTAAGGGTGGATATAGGTAGTGGTAGCAGGTGTGCGTTGTGTGATGGTTTGTGGAGTGTGTGAGGAATGGAAATTGAGCAGACGGTGATCTGGTAGTGTAAAGTGTTTCTTTGAAGGTGTTTTCCGAGAGGATAGGGGTGTTGTGAATACCCTGATCTATAGAGAGGCCCTTGTGTTTGTGTTGGGCGTGTTCCCCCATTCCCCCTCTCCATCTTCTGGTGCCCCCACCTAGGAGTATGCTGATGATCCTAGTTGAAGTCGAAGTGGTGATTTCGGTGATGCCAAAGGTGTGGCCTTTGAAGAGCAGGTGCTGCTAGTGATGGCTTGGACGGGATTTCCCATTTTCACTGGGGTTGAAGATGTGGAAACGTGGCTTCAAGACTACGGATTGTTCATGTTGGAAAGCGGTTTATCCAGAGAATATGGTGCAGTATAGGTTTTCCTACTCGTGGTTCATGGTAAAGCAAAGCTATGGTTTTTGATAGCCTTGGTGAAGAAGAAAAAGCTGATTGTAAGGCCCTTGAGGTGGATTTTCAGAGAAGATTTGTTGCGAATCCGCAGCTGGATGAAGTAAAGCGGAAGCTGGATGGTTGAAGCAAATCTTGGAGGGTGATTTTCAAGCGTTTGAGTGGGAGTTCAAAGCCCTTTGGGGAAAGTTAATCAAGGTAACTGCTGCAGAAAATGCCATATTTTTGAAATTGTGTAAATTGATGGATTGCCTACATGAAGAAGTGCGAGACAAAGTGGCGATAAATGACCCAATGTCATATGAAGAGGCAGTAGCTCTAGCGAGAGGGCGAACCAAAAATATTTTGAAGAAGCGCGAGGCTAGGCAGAGTTTTTCAAATGCAGTGATGCCAAAGCAGTATAATGCGGTGGTAGCCGAGCCGCAAGTGGTGCAAGGAGAAGTGCAAGTGCGAGAAGAACCAAAGGTTCTTTGGCTGCAAAGAGAAAGGATGGTTCCTATGCCGAAGATGCCAGCTAGAGCAGTTCCAATTGTGAAGGAAGTGCAGGTGGTTCCAGAGGGGAGAAAGGGTGTGATGCCGAGTTCGAGTGCGGCTGTTGAAGCTCCATTGAAGTGCAGTAAAGAGCAAGGGGTGCGGTTTGCAGTGAGGTCGAAGCGATGAAGCTAGAGAATATTCCCGAGCTTGAAACCGAAGAGGAGGTTGAATCAAATGACAGTAGCTCTATGGACGCAGATACGAGTTGGGAGACCGAGTCATCCCAATCCAGGTATGATGAGTTCGACCTCTTACATGTGAGTGGAGAGGCAGTGAATATGTGCGCAGAGCAGCAGGAACTGCAATCCAAGGTGCTTAGTGAAGACCAAGTGGAGCAATTTAGTCCTACAGGTGGTGAGGAGCAGGTAAAACTGGTGTGCAGTTTCATGCTAATGGCCATGTTGATGAAGATAGTAATAGAGTATGCCATAGTGGTGCAGCAGGTGCAAAATTTTTCTAAGAGGGATAGAGCAGTTGTACCTATGGAAGAGGCCGAGGAGGAGGTGATAGATAACGAGTTTCTCTCTTCCTTGGCGGAACGTGACATTAGGAAAAATATGAACCCTCTAGGGTCCCTTTGGGATTAAGGTTAATTAGAGGTCAGTCAATAGGAAGAGGGTGGGGGACACACTCTATACCCTCAAAAAAGTAGGGGGACAAGGTAGCCTTACACCTCTTAATTGTCTCTTACCTAGTGAGAAGGTAAGGGAGGTGGCTAGGGGAAAGAGGGGGGGGGGGGGGACCACTTTGACCTCTTTTCCCCCACTTTTTGGCCCGGATTTAAAAATACACTAAAAATTTCAAATTTTCAAAAAATTTCAAATTTCAAGTTTTCCCTCCTTAAAAGGTCCCCAAACCTATTTCATGGTCAAAAAAGTATTTTTGACCTTCAAAAGTTAAAAACGTGCACTAAAAAATCCAAAAAATTGATTTTTTAAAAAAACAAATCAAAACATCATTTTCACCCTCCAAAGTCTTTCCAAACCTATTCTATAGCTAAAAAGTGTTTTTCTCTCTCTACAAACCTTTTTCCAAGCTCTCCATTGCTGCAACAACCACATGCACCCCCTATAGTCTATCATTATCTCTCTGCTAGCTTTCTCCCACCTCCATTGTAGCACCAAGCAAGCTCCTCCTCCATCTCTTCCCCTTACCCACCACATAGTTTCACACCAAGCTAGCTTCTCTCCCTTCTCTCATCTCCATTACAACATGAAACAAGATTCTACTCCTTCTACTTTCATTCACTCACACTACATGGAAACCTCTACTCCCGAAGGTGGCAAAATTATGAGCTCACATGAGTTGCATACCATAACAATAGGAGCTGTGAATATCGCGTGGGCATTGCAAGGGTTCATCTCCAACATAAAGATAGAATGGTAAGAAAACTACCCTTGTAGCTTACATTCAGAGCTTAACATAATCTCCATCTTTAAGATTATCATGCTGGAGAGCATTAACCTCTTTATAGATTTCAGTGTTTAGGCTTCACACCTCATAACACTGGGTGGTGCTAGTTTGTTGATGACTTTGGTGCGCCATCTATAGTTGTGTAGCATGTGATTTGAGTCTCACAATGTTAGTAAGTTGTGTTATCTATGGAGAGTCGTCAAAGATTTTTCTTGTAATTTATTCTTCGTATAATTGTCATTAGATAATTGGAATGATATCATTTTGTACTTTATAACTTTGTTCTCACATAATCTTTTGTTTACTTACAGATTCAACTTGTTTTAAGAGGACATGAGCAAGCAACCATGTGCAGAGATGGAAATCACTCTATTTTTGTTCCTTGAGGAACCTTTCACTACCATGTTAAAAGATTTTGATAAGAATAGTAGGTGTTTTTTTGAATCTTGAACCAATAGGGACTCTCTAGGAGCTCTCATAGAAGCCATCCATATAGTACTACTATCTTCCCTAGTGTCATAGACACACAAATACTCAAGTGTATATGAATCTCTAGATGAGGAAGACAAATACTTGTAAGATAAGCCTAACAGCAACAACATTGTCTCCATTTGTAATTATTTTTCATGAGGCTGGATTCCTCTATAAATGCAATATAAATATGTTTTTTTGTTAAATGGTGTCGCATTGAGTGAGAGTATTTAATTTAGATTACTGAAGTTTCATACAGATCTGAGAAATATTGTTTACTTTTATGGATATTTTGATTTGCCTATACGATGATTCAAGTCGCAAGTCTTAATCACTCCACCTTGAAGAAATTCAAGCAATATTTTGATTTCAGTTTAATCATTAATGGTTATTCTTATTAAAGTGGATCATAAACTTTGTCAAGATGTCCTCATTTGGGGATGTTGAATATATATCATTAGCAATGTTTCACAAGAACACTAGGTGGACACAAGGAAGTAAAAATTGGCTTCTTGTTTGGTCGATTTCTAGTGTTTAATGTTTAGCGCACAGGATTTGTGAGGCCGTTGACATCGGGAGTTCACTAAAGTATATGTAACATAGCACATGTGTTCAACAGAAGGGATTTTATATTCTTGTAAAGTTGCAGAAACATGTGTAGATAAGGCCTATAAGGGGTACTTTTAATCCATTCTAGTGAACGCACGTGATATAGGAAAATTTTACATAGTGAATGCTCCGGACCTTTGAACACAAAGAAAGGGGTGGGAGGGGGAGGGGAGCTCTAATTACATCTGAGTGAAAAGAAGTGGAATTTGTACTGTCATGTTGCATAAGGATTTTCTTTCACTTAATCTAAAAAAAATTTGGTATCTTGGAGTGCAGACAAGGCCATATAATGCCAAAAAAGGGGTGGCCACAAGCGCGCGTAGTGAGCCATCCAAAACTGCTGGATGGGTCATATGCGCGCCCTTGTGGCCACCCTTTTTTTGCATAATTAGGCTATTGTTGCACTCCACGACCTTGGAAAAGGTGAAATGAACCTAAAATTTAACTTTTCAAGCACATTATGCCTTCCTTCAACTCAACTTACTAGTTCCCTGCACCAAAAGGGCAAATCACATTGGACAGTATAAAAATCTAGTCTCATGCTGCATAAACATCTGGTTTCATCAAATATTAACATTCTTGCTATTATAAGGGGCAGACAAGGCCATATAATGCAAACAAAAGGGTGGCCACAAGGGCGTGCAGGTGAGCCATCCAAAACTGCTGGATGGGCCATCTGCGTGCCCTTGTGGCCACCCTTTTTTTTGCATAATTAGGCTATTGTTGCACTCCAGGACCTTGGAAAAGGTGAGATGAATGTAAAATTTAACTTTTCAAGCACATTATGCCTTCCTTCAACACAACTTACTAGTTCCCTACACCAAAAGGCCAAATCACATTGGACAATATAAAAATCTAGTCTCATGCTACATAAACATCTGGTTTCATCAGCTATTAACATTTTTGCTATCCTAAGGGGCAAACAAATCTAGAAAATGCAAAAAAAAGGGTGGCCACAAGGGTGCGCAGATGAGCCATCCAAAACAGCTGGATGGGCCATCTGCGCGCCCTTATGGCCACCCTTTTTTTGGCATAATTACGCTATTGTTGCACTCCAGGACCTTGGAAAAGGTGAAATGAATGTAAAATTTAACTTTTCAAGCACATTATGCCTTCCTTCAACTCAACTTACTAGTTCTCTACACCAAAAGGCCAAATCACATTGGACAATACAAAAATCTAGTTTCATGCTACATAAACATCTGGTTTCATCAGCTATTAACATTTTTGCTATCCTAAGGGGCAAACAAAGCTAGAAAATGCAAAAAAAAGGGTGGCCACAAGGGCGCGCAGATGAGCCATCCAAAACTGCTGGATGGGCCATCTGCGCGCCCTTGTGGCCACCCTTTTTTTGCATAATTAGGCTATTGTTGCACTCCAGGACCTTGGAAAAGGTGAGATGAATGTAAAATTTAACTTTTCCAGCACATTTTGCCTTCCTTCAACTCAACTTACTAGTTCCCTACACCAAAAGTGTCACGGGAACCGAATAATAGAGATCGATACCAAAAGATAGAGAAAGAGATCTTTGTATTGATGAATCTTTGTAGAGTTTTGATACAACAGAGGAGCAAAATATATGGACGCACTCCGTATTACGGAGCTCGAACCTCCCGACCACCCCAGAGCTTCAGTTCACTTGCATGCAGCGTCTCACTCGCACTCGCACTCGCACTCTCACTCTCACTCTCACTCGCACTCGCACTCGCAGAAAAAGAGATCGGTGAATGATCCCCAAACGCACCACCCGTCGTGCTTTTATCTTTCTTTTCCTCGAAAAGCCTACACGATTTTCGTACCAAGTATACCTGCGAGAATAATATAAGAACGTGATCGCTAAGCGATCCGTAAAGGTTAGATTTCTATCATGACACTTTGCACAGATCGTGTTTCACACATTGATTTCATCATCGCCTACAAAATAGCCAAAAGAACATACTCGTGCAACCAATTCAACATGATAATCAAAGTAAAAAACATAATTATATACCTTCATAATCTCAATTGCCATACTCTACCATGAAGAAACAATCCACTTCTTGGTTGATAGCAGGGAGAACTGTATGATGTTGTAGGTCTGTCTGTCCCTGTGTACATTACACTGCTGCTCCCTTCTGTTTCTTTTCATCATAACTTTTACAAACGAACTCAGAACAGAGCGATCGAGGTACTCAAAACGACGGGAATAGGTCTGGTCTACAACGCAGCGTAGACAGAATTGCAAAAAACGTCTCTATTTGGCTAAAAACGCAACTTTTAGGTCGCGACTCATAAAACCTCTATTTTTGGGTATCCACTACTTTTACAACTTATTTTAAGCCTACCCATGCATTTTAAGCTAAAACACATAAATATAAAACATTGATATTAATAAAAATCTCAATTTTACTGTTCATAGACAGACTATCTGTTATTCATTAATCTTTATCAAATCCGTCTTTAGTGTATTATTTAAAAAAAAAGAATATATGTTCTCTCTTAATATTTCAACTCATTCGTATAAGCTCTATTTAATAGACTATTCAACAATCTTTCAAATCGTGTTAACGAAAGATATGCCCTGCTACATTATTTTCGACTTTAAGAACTTCAAATATTAGTCCTATTACATTCTCCCCTTATCAAAATTAACTCTGTTCTCAGAGTTGGTTTAAAGAGAGAAAAATTCTCTTTGCAAAACACTAAGATCAACCCATGATGCATCCTCTACTGGATAGTTCTGCCACTTAACCAAAACTTCCACAATGTCTCTATTTCTCATATGTTTAAAATGCCTATCTAGTACTAAGTCTGATTCTAGAGTCAATGGTCCGTCATCTTTCAACTTAGAGTTGTCCTCTAAAACATGATGCACATTAGGAACATACTTTTTCAATAAACTCACATAGAATACATGATTCACTTTAACATGAGAAGGCAATTCCAATTTGTAAGCTAATGAACCAATGCGCTTCAAAATTTTAAATGGACCAACAAATCGTGGAGACAATCTTCTATCATTTCGAAGAATCAAATGAGACTTCTCAGGAATAACCTTTAAAAAACCATATCACCAGTTTCATACTCCACAACACGATGTTTCTTGTCATAATACGGTTTATGTCTCTTTTGAGATTCTCTAATATTCCCCCTGATTTTGGCCGACTCGCTATCCATTTTCTCAAGCATCTCACGTGAGAGTTCTACCTTATTCCTCGATAGCCATACATTGCCTGAAACGGAGTCATCCTAATATATGAATGATATGAATTGTTGTATGCAAATTCAACCAAAAGCAAATATTCATTCCAATTAGATTGGTTTTCATTGACATACATTTGTAACATATCTTCTAAAATACGATTCACTCTCTCCGTTTCCCCATCGGTTTGAGGATGAAAAGCAATAGACATGCGTAACTGGGTACCTATAGAGTCAAAAGTCGCTCTCCAGAAATGTGAAGTGAACTTAGAATCTCTGTCAGACACTATGCTCTTGGGCATGCCATGCAAACGAAATATCTCTTTCACAAACAAGCGTGCAATGGTCAAAGCAGTATCAGTTATTTTCACGGGAAAGAAGTGAGCCTGTTTTGTGAGTCTATCTACTACCACAAAGGTCGAGTCATACCCTCCATGAGTAGTAGGAAGTCTAATAATAAAGTCCATGGATATAGACTCCCACTTCTGTAAAGGAATGTCTAAGGGTTGAAGGTCACCAGGCATCCTCTTATGTTCAATTTTAACTTGTTGACATTGAAAGCATTCACGCACATAATTCTTAACATCCAATTTCATACGTGGCCAAAAGAATGAACTTTTAATCTTTTCATATGTCTTACTCAATCAAGGATGACCAGAAAAAGGTGAGTTATGAAACTCATGCAGAATTTGACTCTTAAAAGCAGAATTTGCAGGAATACACAAGCGGTCATAATAATACAGATTTCCCTTATACAAGTGATATCTGTTCTCATACATCTCACCAATATTCTCACGCAAGAATTTCAAAATAGGCATGTAAAAAGAATCGTTTTCAACTTCGGCATGTATCTCATCAACCAAATTGGATCGCATAACAGTCAACAAATTACACATGGGCCTACGACTCAATGCATCTGCAACTTTATTTTCTTTCCCACACAAATACTTCAAGTCAAAATCATACTCAGCCAACAATTCAATCCATCTCCTTTGTGTGTTGTTTAACAATGGCTGTGTGAAAATATACTTCAAACTTTGATGATCAGTACGCAATTCAAATTTGACACCAAGCAAAAGATGACGCCAATGTTTCAATGCATGAACAACAGCAAGCAATTCTAGATCATGTGTTGCATAGTTCAATTCATGTCATCTTAATTTCCTAGACTCATATGCAACCACTCTTCCTTCTTGTGTCAAAACACACCCTAGTTGTTCACCACTAGCATCACATGACACAACAAATGGTTTGTCCATCTCAGGAACTTTCAAAACACAATTTTCTGCTATTTTAGCCTTCAAGGTCTCAAAAGCAGTCTCAGAGGTAGAAGTCCACACAAAATCCTTGTCTTTCTTGGTCAATTCGGTCAAAGGACTTGCTATCTTAGAGAAATCTTTAATGTGTGCTCTCTCATATTGTGCTAGACCCATAAAGCTTCTCACATCCCTTAATGACTTTGGTGTTGGCCACTCCACAATAGTTTTAACTTTGTCAAGGTCAATGTGAATCCCCTCTTTAGAAATCACTCTTCCCAAATACACAATCTGATTCTTTGCAAAAGTACACTTACTTGCTTTGGCATACAATTTATGTTCACGCAAAACCTCAAATGTTTTCTTTAAGTGCAATGCATGATCTTCTTCATTCTTAGAATACACAAAAATATCATCCAAGAATACCAGAATGAAGTCATCAAGGTATGGGTGAAAAATATTATTCATTAAGCACATGAAAGTTGCTGGTGCATTAGTCAAACTAAAAGCAAGAACTGTAAATTCATAATGCCCATAACGTGTACGAAAAGCAGTCTTTGGGATGTCCTCGACCTTAATGCGGATTTGATGGTAGCCAGAACGAAGATCAACCTTTGAAAATATTGTGGCACCACTCAAATGGCTAAGCAATTCATCTATGTGAGGAAGAGGATATTTGTTCTTAATGGTCTGTTTGTTTAACCCCCTGTAATCAATGCATAACCTATATGTACCATCTTTTTTCTTTTGGAATAACACAGGACTGCCCCAAGGAGATACACTAGGTTTAATGAAACCCTTTTTCAAAAGGTCATCAAGTTGTATCTTGAGCTCTTTAAGCTCATCAATATTGAACCTGTATGGAGCCCTTGAATAAGGTGTTGCTCCTGGATATAGATCTATGGCGTGGTCTACCGCTCAAGGCGGAGGCATACCAAGAAGATCGTCCGGAAACACATCTTTAAATTCATGTAAGAGATCCTCTATAAATTCTGGATTTGTCTCTTTATGTTTATCCCCAGATTCTTCTTTAATCTCATTAGCAAACACAAGCAACGTCTCACACTCTTATCTAAGTCACCTTATCAATTCCATTGCCAAAACTAGATTTAGAATCTCTTTCTTTCCACAAAGAGTGTGACTTATCATCATCAAATGATTAAAGATATATTTTTCTTTCTTAACAATCAATCAAAACATGATTTTCAATGATCTAATTGATACCAATGATAACATCATGCATATCAATGTTTATGTTATAGAAATCATCTTTATGATTTCGACTCTTCAAAGAAAAAAAATAAAAATTTCTACTAACTCTTTCGTGAAACTATTATTACCACTAGTTAAATCCACAAGACTTTTAACTTCTCGATTTAATTTCAAGTTTAATTTCTCAATCAATTTAGACGATAAGAAGCAATGAATACTATCCAAATCAATTAAGAAATTCAAATTTTAATCTCAACTTCTACGCATAAATTCGATCTCACAGAAGCTTTCAAAGGACGTATCAAAGACATAAAACATCACAAAGAAGGGGTAGATGACTTACCTTTATCGTACGCATCGCCAAAAGTCTCCAATTGAGCCATCTTGGTACATATTGTCTTATCGATCACCTTGCTCGAGCATTCGAAAGTCTCGTGGTCGTGTTCTCGATATTGAAAGTATAATCCCAATCTTTGAGTTCTTCAATCCACGCTTCTAAATCTTCGCATATCTTTCTTATGCCATCAAACTCTTTAAGCTTAGCCTTCGTTAAGAATGATTTGGTTGTCGCTTCTCCCATATCGTCATCGTTTCTTTTGGCGGTACCTCAGTGCCACCACGATGATTATTGTTTCCAGGTGGATTAGCATGGTTTTCACCTTCATGTTGGCCATCAAGGTCTACATAGATATCAAGCTCTCGTGCTGCTTTGCCCCGTAGAGCCTCAACACACTCCCGATTTGCAATTTTCAGATCTTCTCATAGTCGCCGAATCGGGTCTTCTTGCTCCTTCATCCTCCTCTCGTATCCTTTTATGTCCAAAATCAACCGCTTGCTCTGATACCAATTGTCACGGGAACCGAATAATAGAGATCGATACCAAAAGATAGAGAAAGAGATCTTTGTATTGATGAATCTTTGTAGAGTTTTGATACAACAGAGGAGCAAAATATATGGACGCACTCCGTTGTACGGAGCTCGAACCTCCCGACCACCCCCGAGCTTCAGTTCGCTTGCATGCAGCGTCTCACTCGCACTCGGACTCGCACTCTCACTCTCACTCGCACTCGCACTCGCACTCGCAGAAAAAGAGATCGGTGAATGATCCCCAAACGCACCACCCGTCGTGCTTTTATCCTTCTTTTCCTCGAAAAGCCTGCACGATTTTCGTACCAAGTATACCTGCGAGAATAATATAAGAACGTGATCGCTAAGCGATCCGTAAAGGTTAGATTTCTATCATGACACTTTGCACAGATCGTGTTTCACACATTGATTTCATCATCGCCTACAAAATAGCCAAAAGAACATACTCGTGCAACCAATTCAACATGATAATCAAAGTAAAAAACATAATTATATACCTTCATAATCTCAATTGCCATACTCTACCATGAAGAAACAATCCACTTCTTGGTTGATAGCAGGGAGAACTGTATGATGTTGTAGGTCTGTCTGTCCTTGTGTACATTACATTGCTGCTGCCTTCTGTTTCTTTTCATCATAACTTTTACAAACGAACTCAGAACAGAGCAATCCAAGTACTCAAAACGACGGGAATAGGTCTGGTCTACAACGCAGTGTAGACAGAATAGCAAAAAACGTCTCTGTTTGGCTAAAAACGCAACTTTTAGGTCGCGACTCATAAAACCTCTATTTTTGGGTATCCACTACTTTTACAACTTATTTTAAGCCTACCCATGCATTTTAAGCTAAAACACATAAATATAAAACATTGATATTAATAAAAATCTCAATTTTACTATTCATAGACAGACTATCTGTTATTCATTAATCTTTATCAAATCCGTCTTTAGTGTATTATTTTAAAAAAAAGAATATATGTTCTCTCTTAATATTTCAACTCATTCGTATAAGCTCTATTTAATAGACTATTCAACAATCTTTCAAATCGTGTTAACGAAAGATACGCCCTGCTACATTATTTTCGACTTTAAGAACTTCAAATATTAGTCCTATTACAAAAAGGCCAAATCACATTGGACAATATAAGAATCTAATCTCATGCTACATAAACATCTAGTATCATCAGCTCTGAACATTTTTGCTATCATAAGGGGCAAACAAAGCTAGAAAATGCAAAAAAAAGGGTGGCCACAAGGGCGCGCAGATGAGCCATCAAAAACTGTTAGATGGGCCATCTGCGCACCCTTCTGGCCACCCTTTTTTTTGCATAATTAGGCTATTGTTGCACTCCAGGACCTTGGAAAAGGTGAGATGAATGTAAAATTTAACTTTTCAAGCACATTATGCCTTCCTTCAACTCAACTTACTAGTTCCCTACACCAAAAGGCCAAATAACATTGGACAATATAAAAATCTAGTCTCATGCTACATAAACATCTAGTTTCATCAGCTATTAACATTTTTGCTATCTTAAGGGGCAAACAAATCTAGAAAATGCAAAAAAAAGGGTGGCCACAAGGGTGCGCAGATGAGCCATCCAAAACTGCTGGATGGGCCATCTGCGCGCCCTTGTGGCCACCCTTTTTTTTGGCATAATTAGGCTATTGTTGCACTCCAGGACCTTGGAAAAGGTGAGATGAATGTAAAATTTAACTTTTCAAGCACATTATGCCTTCCTTCAACTCAACTTACTAGTTCCCTACACCAAAAGGCCAAATCACATTGGACAATACAAAAATCTAGTCTCATGCTACATAAACATCTGGTTTCATCAGCTATTAACATTTTTGCTATCCTAAGGGGCAAACAAAGCTAGAAAATGCAAAAAAAAGGGTGGCCACAATGGCGCGCTGATGAGCCATCCAAAACTGCTGGATGGGCCATCTCCGCGCCCTTGTGGCCACCCTTTTTTTTGCATAATTACGCTATTGTTGCACTCTAGGACCTTGGAAAATGTGAGATGAATGTAAAATTTATCTTTTCAAGCACATTATGCCTTCCTTCAAGTCAACTTACTAGTTCCCTACACCAAAAGGCCAAATCACATTGGACAATATAAAAATCTAGTCTCATGCTACATAAACATCTCGTTTCATCAGCTATTAACATTTTTGCTATCCTAAGGGGCAAACAAAGCTAGAAAATGCAAAAAAAAGGGTGGCCACAAGGGTGCGCAGATGAGCCATCCAAAACTGTTGGATGGGTCATCTGCGCGCCCTTGTGGCCACCCTTTTTTTTGCATCATTATGCTATTGTTGCACTCCAGGACCTTGGAAAAGGTGAGATGAATGTAAAATTTAACTTTTCAAGCACATTATGCCTTCCTTCAACTCAACTTACTAGTTCCCTACACCAAAAGGCCAAATTACATTGGCAAATATAAAAATCTAGTCTCATGCTAAATAAACATCTGGTTTCATCAGCTATTAACATTTTTGCTATCCTAAGGGGCAAACAAAGCTAGAAAATGCAAAAAAAAGGGTGGCCACAAGGGTGCCCAGATGAGCCATCCAAAACTGGTAAATGGGCCATGTGCGCGCCCTTGTGGCTCCCCTTTTTTTTGCATAATTAGGCTATTGTTGCAATCCAGGACCTTGAAAAAGGTGAGATGAATGTAAAATTTAACGTTTCAAGCACAATATGCCTTCTTTCAAGTCAACTTACTAGTTCCCTACACCAAAAGGCCAAATCACATTGGACAATAGAAAAATCTAGTCTCATGCTACATAAACATCTCGTTTCATCAGCTATTAACATTTTTGATATCCTAAGGGGCAAACAAAGCTAGAAAATGCAAAAAAAATGGTGGCCACAAGGGCGCGTAGATGAGCCATCCAAAACTGCTGGATGGGCCATCTGCGCGCCCTTGTGGCCACCCTTTTTTTTGCATAGTTAGGCTATTGTTGCACTCCAGGACCTTGGAAAAGGTGACATGAATGTAAAATTTAACTTTTCAAGCATATTATGCCTTCCTTCAACTTAACTTACTAGTTCCCTACACCACAAGGCCAAATAACATTGGCAAATATAAAAATCTAGTCTCATGCTAAATAAACATCTGGTTTCATCAGCTATTAACATTTTTGCTATCCTAAGGGGCAAACAAAGCTAGAAAATGCAAAAAAAAGGGTGGCCACAAGGGTGCCCAGATGAGCCATCCAAAAATGGTAAATGGGCCATGTGCGCGCCCTTGTGGCTCCCCTTTTTTTTGCATAATTAGGCTATTGTTGCAATCCAGGACCTTGAAAAAGGTGATATGAATGTAAAATTTAACGTTTCAAGCACAATATGCCTTCTTCCAAGTCAACTTACTAGTTCCCTACACCAAAAGGCCAAATCACATTGGACAATAGAAAAATCTAGTCTCATGCTACATAAACATCTCGTTTCATCAGCTATTAACATTTTTGATATCCTAAGGGGCAAACAAAGCTAGAAAATGCAAAAAAAATGGTGGCCACAAGGGCGCGTAGATGCGCCATCCAAAACTGCTGGATGGGCCATCTGCGCGCCCTTGTGGCCACCCTTTTTTTTGCATAGTTAGGCTATTGTTGCACTCCAGGACCTTGGAAAAGGTGACATGAATGTAAAATTTAACTTTTCAAGCATATTATGCCTTCCTTCAACTTAACTTACTAGTTCCCTACACCACAAGGCCAAATCACATTGGAGAATATAAAAAACAAGTCTCATGCTACATAAACATCTGGGTTCATCAGCTATTAACATTTTTGCTATCCTAAAGGGCAAACAAAGCTAGAAAATGCAAAAAAAAGGGTGGCCACAAGGGTGCGCAGATGAGCCATCCAAAACTGCTGGATGGGCCATCTGCGCGCCCTTGTGGCCACCTTTTTTTGGCATAATTACGCTATTGTTGCACTCCAGGACCTTGGAAAAGGTGAGATGAATGTAAAATTTAACTTTTCAAGCACATTATGCCTTCCTTCAAGTCAACTTACTAGTTCCCTACACCAAAAGGCCAAATCACATTGGACAATATAAAAATCTAGTCTCATGCTACATAAACATCTGGTTTCATCAGCTATTAACATTTTTGCTATCCTAAGGGGCAAACAAAGCTAGAAAATGCAAAAAAAAAGGGTGGCCACAAGGGCGCGCTGATGAGCCATCCAAAACTGCTGCATGGGCCATCTCCGCGCCCTTGTGGCCACCCTTTTTTTTGCATAATTACGCTATTGTTGCACTCCAGGACCTTGGAAAAGGTGAGATGAATGTAAAATTTATCTTTTCAAGCACATTATGCCTTCCTTCAAGTAAACTTAGTAGTTCCCTACACCAAAAGGCCAAATCACATTGGACAATATAAAAATCTAGTCTCATGCTACATAAACATCTGGTTTCATCAGCTATTAACATTTTTGCTATCCTAAGGGGCAAACAAAGCTAGAAAATGCAAAAAAAAGGGTGGCCACAAGGGTGCGCAGATGAGCCATCCAAAACTGTTGGATGGGTCATCTGCGCGCCCTTGTGGCCACCCTTTTTTTTGCATCATTATGCTATTGTTGCACTCCAGGACCTTGGAAAAGGTGAGATGAATGTAAAATTTAACTTTTCAAGCACATTATGCCTTCCTTCAACTCAACTTACTAGTTCCCTACACCAAAAGGCCAAATCACATTGGACAATATAAGAATCTAGTCTCATGCTACATAAACATCTGGTATCATCAGGTATTAACATTTTTGCTATCCTAAGGGGCAAACAAAGCTAGAAAATGCAAAAAAAAGGGTGGCCACAAGGGCGCGTAGATGAGCCATCCAAAACTGGTGGTTGGGCCATCTGCGCGCCCTTGTGGCCACCCTTTTTTTTGCATAATTACGCTATTGTTGCACTCCAGGACCTTGGAAACGGTGAGATGAATGTAAAATTTAAGTTTTCAAGCACATTATGCCTTCCTTCAACTCAATTTACTAGGTCCCTACACCAGAAGGCCAAATTACATTGGACAATATAAAAATCTAGTCTCATGCTACATAAACATCTGGTTTCATCAGCTATTAACATTTTTGCTATCCTAAGGGGAAAACAAAGCTACAAAATGCAAAAAAAAGGGTGGCCACAAGGGTGCGCAGATGAGCCATCCAAAACTGCTAGATGGGCCATCTGCGTGCCCTTGTGGCCACCCTTTTTTTTGCATACTTAGGCTATTGTTGCACTCTAGGACCATGAAAAAGGTGAGATGAATGTAAAATTTAACTTTTTAAGCACATTATGCCTTCCTTCAACTCAACTTACTAGTTCCCTACACCAAAAGGCCAAATCACATTGGAATATAAAAAACAAGTCTCATGCTATATAAACAGCTGGTTTCATCAGCTATTAACATTTTTGCTATCCTAAGGGGCAAACAAAGCTAGAAAATGCAAAAAAAAGGGTGGCCACAAGGGCGCGCAGATGAGCCATCCAAAACTGTTGGATGGGCCATCTCCGCACCCTTGTGGCCACCCTTTTTTATGCATAATTAGGCTATTGTTGCACTCCAGGACCTTGGAAAAGGTGAGATGAATGTAAAATTCAACTTTTCAAGCACATTATGCCTTCCTTCAACTCAACTTACTCGTTCCCTAAACCAAAAGGCCAAATCACATTGGACGATATAAAAATCTACTCTCATGCTACATAAACATCTGGTTTCATCAGCTATTAACATTTTTGCTATCCTAAGGGGCAAACAAAGCTAGAAAATGCAAAAAAAAGGGTCGCCACAAGGGTGCGCAGATGAGCCATCCAAAACTATTGGATGGGCCATCTGCGCACCCTTGTGGCCACCCTTTTTTTTGCATAATTAGGCTATTGTTGCACTCTAGGACCTTGGAAAAGGTGAGATGAATGTAAAATTTAACTTTTCAAGCACATTATGCCTTCCTTCAAGTCAACTTACTAGTTCCCTACACCAAAAGGCCAAATCACATTGGACAATATAAAAATCTAGTCTCATGCTACATAAACATCTGGTTTCATTAGCTATTAACATTTTTGCTATCCTAAGGGGCAAACAAAGCTAGAAAATGCAAAAAAAAGGGTGGCCACAAGGGCGCGCAGATAAGCCATCCAAAACTGCTGGATGGGCCATCTCCGCGCCCTTGTGGCCACCCTTTTTTTTGCATAATTACGCTATTGTTGCACTCGAGGACCTTGGAAAATGTGAGATGAATGTAAAATTTAACTTTTCAAGCACATTATGCCTTTCTTCAACTCAACTTACTAGTTCCCTACACCAAAAGGCCAAATCACATTAGACAATATAAAAATCTAGTCTCATGCTACATAAACATATGGTTTCATCAGCTATTAACATTTTTGCTATCCCGAGGGGCAAACAAAGCTAGAAAATACAAAAAAAAGGGTTGCCACAAGGGCGCGCAGATGAGCCATCCAAAACTGCTGGATGGGCCATCTGCGCGCCCTTATGGCCACCCTTTTTTTTGCATAATTAGGCTATTGTTTCACTGCAGGACCTTGGAAAAGGTGAGATGAATGTAAAATTTAACTTTTCAAGCACATTATGCCTTCCTTCAACTCAACTTACTAGTTCCCTACACCAAAAGGCCAAATCACATTGGACAATATAAAAATCTACTCTCATGCTACATTAACATCTGGTTTCATCAGCTATTAACATTTTTGCTATCCTAAGGGGAAAACAAAGCTAGAAAATGCAAAAAAAAGGGTCGCCACAAGGGTGCGCAGATGAGCCATCCAAAACTATTGGATGGGCCATCTGCGCACCCTTGTGGCCACCCTTTTTTTTGCATAATTAGGCTATTGTTGCACTCCAGGACCTTGGAAAAGGTGAGATGAATGTAAAATTTAACTTTTCAAGCACATTATGCCTTCCTTCAAGTCAACTTACTAGTTCCCTACACCAAAAGGCCAAATCACATTGGACAATATAAAAATATAGTCTCATGCTACATAAACATATGGTTTCATCAGCTATTAACATTTTTGCTATCCTAAGGGGCAAACAAAGCTAGAAAATGCAAAAAAAAAGGGTGGCCACAAGGGCGCGCAGATGAGCCATCCAAAATTGCTGGATGGGCCATCTGCGCGCCCTTGTGGCCACCCTTTTTTTTTCATCATTACGCTATTGTTGCACTCGAGGACCTTGGAAAAGATGAGATGAATGTAAAATTTAACTTTTCAAGCACATTATGCCTTCCTTCAACTCAACTCACTAGTTCCTTACACCAAAAGGCCAAATCACATTGGACAATATAAGAATCTAGTCTCATGCTACATAAACATCTGGTATCATCAGGTATTAACATTTTTGCTATCCTAAGGGGCAAACAAAGCTAGAAAATGCAAAAAAAAGGGTGGCCACAAGGGTGCGCAGATGAGCCATCCAAAACTGTTGGATGGGCCATCTGCGCACCCTTGTGGCTCCCCTTTTTTTTGCATAATTAGGCTATTGTTGCACTCCAGGACCTTGAAAAAGGTGAGATAGATGTAAAATTTAACGTTTCAAGCACAATATGCCTTCATTCAAGTCAACTTACTAGTTCCCTACACCAAAAGGCCAAATCACATTGGACAATATAAAAATCTAGTCTCATGCTACATAAACATCTGGTTTCATCAGCTATTAACATTTTTGCTATCCTAAGGGGCAAACAAAGCTAGAAAATGCAAAAAAAAGGGTGGCCACAATGGCGCGCAGATGAGCCATCCAAAACTGCTGGATGGGCCATCTGCGTGCCCTTGTAACCACCCTTTTTTTTGCATAATTACGCAATTGTTGCACTCCAGGACCTTGGAAAAGGTGAGATGAATGTAAAATTTAACTTTTCAAGCACATTATGCCTTCCTTCAACTCAACTTACTAGTTACCTACACCAAAAGGCCAAATCACATTGGACAATAGAAAAATCTAGTCTCATGCTACATAAATATCTGGTATCATCAGCTACTAACATTTTTGCTATCCTAAGGGGCAAACAAAGCTAGAAAATGCAAAAAAAAGGGTGGCCACAAGGGTGCGCAGATGAGCCATCCAAAACTATTGGATGGGCCATCTGCGCACCCTTGTGGCCACCCTTTTTTTTGCATAGTTAGGCTATTGTTGCACTCCAGGACCTTGGAAAAGGTGAGATGAATGTAAAATTTAACTTTTCAAGCACATTATGCCTTCCTTCAAGTCAACTTACTAGTTCCCTACACCAAAAGGCCAAATCACATTGGACAATATTAAAATATAGTCTCATGCTACATAAACATCTGGTTTCATCAGCTATTAACATTTTTGCTATCCTAAGGGGCCAACAAAGCTAGAAAATGCAAAAAAAAGGGTGGCCACAAGGGCGCGCAGATGAGCCATCCAAAACTGCTGGATGGGTCATCTGCGCGCCCTTGTGGCCACCCTTTTTTTTGCATAATTAGGCTATTGTTGCACTCCAGGACCTTGGAAAAGGTGAGATGAATGTAAAATTTAACTTTTCAAGCACATTATGCCTTCCTTCAAGTCAACTTACTAGTTCCCTACACCAAAAGGCCAAATAACATTGGACAATATAAAAATCTAGTTTCATGCTACATAAACATCTGGTTTCATCAGCTATTAACATTTTTGCTATCCTAAGGGGCAAACAAATCTAGAAAATGCAAAAAAAAGGGTGGCCACAAGGGTGAGCAGATGAGCCATCCAAAACTGCTGGATGGGCCATCTGCGCGCCCTTGTGGCCACCCTTTTTTTTGCATAATTACGCTATTGTTGCACTCCAGGACCTTGGAAAAGGTGAGATGAATGTAAAATTAAACTTTTCAAGCACATTATGCCTTCCTTCAACTCAACTTACTAGTTCCCTACACCAAAAGGCCAAATCACATTGGACAATACAAATATCTAGTCTCATGCTACATAAACATCTGGTTTCATCAGCTATTAACATTTTTGCTATCCTAAGGGGCAAACAAAGCTAGAAAATGCAAAAAAAAGGGTGGCCACAAGGGCGCGCAGATGAGCCATCCAAAACTACTGGATGGGCCATCTGCGTGCCCTTGTGGCCACCCTTTTTTTTGCATAATTACGCTATTATTGCACTCCAAGTCCTTGGAAAAGGTGAGATGAATGTAAAATTTAACTTTTCAAGCACATTATGCCTTCCTTCAACTCAACTTACTAGTTCCCTACACCAAAAGGCCAAATCACATTGGACAATATAAAAATCTAGTCTCGTGCTACATAAACATCTGGTTTCATCAGCTATTAACATTTTTGCTATCCTAAGGGACAGACAAGGCCATATAATGCAAAAAAAAGGGTGGCCACAATGGTGCGCAGGTCAGCTATCTAAAACTGCTGGATGGGCCATCCGCGCGCCCTTGTGGCCACCCTTTTTTTTGCATAATTAGGCTATTGTTGCACTCCAGGACCTTGGAAAAGGTGAGATGATTGTAAAATTTAACTTTTCAAGCACATTATGCCTTCCTTCAACTCAACTTACTAGTTCCCTACACCAAAAGGCCAAATCACATTGGACAATATAAGAATCTAGTCTCATGCTATATAAACATCTGGTATCATCAGCTATTAACATTTTTGCTATCCTAAGGGGCAAACAAAGCTAGAAAATGCAAAAAAAAGGGTGGCCACAAGGGCGCGCAGATGAGCCATCCAAAATTGCTGGATGGGCCATCTGCGCGCCCTTGTGGCCACCCTTTTTTTTGCATCATTACGCTATTGTTGCACTCCAGGACCTTGGAAAAGATGAGATGAATGTAAAATTTAACTTTTCAAGCACATTATGCCTTCCTTCAACTCAACTTACTAGTTCCCTACACCAAAAGGCCAAATCACATTGGACAATATAAGAATCTAGTCTCATGCTACATAAACATCTGGTATCATCAGGTATTAACATTTTTGCTATCCTAAGGGGCAAACATAGCTCGAAAATGCAAAAAAAAGGGTGGCCACAAGGGCGCGTAGATGAGCCATCCAAAACTGCTGGTTAAGCCATCTGCGCGCCCTTGTGGCCACCATTTTTTTTGCATAATTACGCTATTGTTGCACTCGAGGACCTTGGAAACGGTGAGATGAATGTAAAATTTATCTTTTCAAGCACATTATGCCTTCCTTCAAGTCAACTTACTAGTTCCCTACACCAAAAGGCCAAATCACATTGGACAATATAAAAATCTAGTCTCATGCTACATAAACATCTGGTTTCATCAGCTATTAACATTTTTGCTATCCTAAGGGGCATCAAAGCTAGAAAATGCAAAAAAAGGGGTGGCCACAAGGGCGCGCAGATAAGCCATCCAAAACTGCTGGATGGGCCATCTCCGCGCCCTTGTGGCCACCCTTTTTTTTGCATAATTACGCTATTGTTGCACTCGAGGACCTTGGAAAATGTGAGATGAATGTAAAATTTAACTTTTCAAGCACATTATGCCTTCCTTCAAGTCAACTTACTAGTTCCCTACACCAATAGGCCAAATTACATTGGACAATATAAAAATCTAGTCTCATGCTACATAAACATCTAGTTTCATCAGCTATTAACATTTTTGCTATCCTAAGGGGAAAACAAATCTAGAAATTGCAAAAAAAAGGGTGGCCACAATGGCGCGCAGATGAGCCATCCAAAACTGCTGGATGGGCCATCTGCGTGCCCTTGTAACCACCCTTTTTTTTGCATAATTATGCTATTGTTGCACTCCAGGACCTTGGAAACGGTGAGATGAATGTAAAATTCAACTTTTCAAGCACATTATGCCTTCCTTCAACTCAACTTACTAGTTCCCTACACCAAAAGGCCAAATCACATTGGACAATATAAGAGTCTAGTCTCATGCTACATAAACATCTGGTATCATCAGGTATTAACATTTTTGCTATCCTAAGGGGCAAACAAAGCTAGAAAATGCAAAAAAAAGGGTGGCCACAAGGGCGCGTAGATGAGCCATCCAAAACTGCTGGTTGGGCCATCTGCGCGGCCTTGTGGCCACCCTTTTTTTTGCATAATTACGCTATTGTTGCACTCCAGGACCTTGGAAACGGTGAGATGAATGTAAAATTTCAGTTTTCAAGCACATTATGCCTTTCCTTCAACTCAATTTACTAGGTCCCTACACCAGAAGGCCAAATTACATTGGACAATATAAAAATCTAGTCTCATGCTACATAAACATCTGGTTTCATCAGCTATTAACATTTTTGCTATCCTAAGGGGAAAACAAAGCTAGAAAATGCAAAAAAAAGGGTGGCCACAAGGGTGCGCAGATGAGCCATCCAAAACTGCTAGATGGGCCATCTGCGTGCCCTTGTGGCCACCCTTTTTTTTGCATAATTAGGTTATTGTTGCACTCTAGGACCTTGAAAAAGGTGAGATGAATGTAAAATTTAACTTTTTAAGCACATTATGCCTTCCTTCAACTCAACTTACTAGTTCCCTACACCAAAAGGCCAAATCACATTGGAATATAAAAAACAAGTCTCATGCTATATAAACAGCTGGTTTCATCAGCTATTAACATTTTTGCTATCCTAAGGGGCAAACAAAGCTAGAAAATGCAAAAAAAAGGGTGGCCACAAGGGCGCGCAGATGAGCCATCCAAAACTGTTGGATGGGCCATCTCCGCACCCTTGTGGCCACCCTTTTTTATGCATAATTAGGCTATTGTTGCACTCCAGGACCTTGGAAAAGGTGAGATGAATGTAAAATTCAACTTTTCAAGCACATTATGCCTTCCTTCAACTCAACTTACTCGTTCCCTAAACCAAAAGGCCAAATCACATTGGACAATATAAAAATCTATTCTCATGCTACATAAACATCTGGTTTCATCAGCTATTAACATTTTTGCTATCCTAAGGGGCAAACAAAGCTAGAAAATGCAAAAAAAAGGGTCGCCACAAGGGTGCGCAGATGAGCCATCCAAAACTATTGGATGGGCCATCTGCGCACCCTTGTGGCCACCCTTTTTTTTGCATAATTAGGCTATTGTTGCACTCTAGGACCTTGGAAAAGGTGAGATGAATGTAAAATTTAACTTTTCAAGCACATTATGCCTTCCTTCAAGTCAACTTACTAGTTCCCTACACCAAAAGGCCAAATCACATTGGACAATATAAAAATCTAGTCTCATGCTACATAAACATCTGGTTTCATCAGCTATTAACATTTTTGCTATCCTAAGGGGAAAACAAAGCTAGAAAATGCAAAAAAAAGGGTCGCCACAAGGGTGCGCAGATGAGCCATCCAAAACTATTGGATGGGCCATCTGCGCACCCTTGTGGCCACCCTTTTTTTTGCATAATTAGGCTATTGTTGCACTCCAGGACCTTGGAAAAGGTGAGATGAATGTAAATTTTAACTTTTCAAGCACATTATGCCTTCCTTCAAGTCAACTTACTAGTTCCCTACACCAAAAGGCCAAATCACATTGGACAATATAAAATCTAGTCTCATGCTACATAAACATCTGGTTTCATCAGCTATTAACATTTTTGCTATCCTAAGGGGCAAACAAAGCTAGAAAATGCAAAAAAAAAGGGTGGCCACAAGGGCGCGCAGATGAGCCATCCAAAATTGCTGGATGGGCCATCTGCGCGCCCTTGTGGCCACCCTTTTTTTTTCATAATTACGCTATTGTTGCACTCGAGGACCTTGGAAAAGATGAGATGAATGTAAAATTAAACTTTTCAAGCACATTATGCCTTCCTTCAACTCAACTCACTAGTTCCCTACACCAAAAGGCCAAATCACATTGGACAATATAAGAATCTAGTCTCATGCTACATAAACATCTGGTTCATCAGTATTAACATTTTTGCTATCCTAAGGGGCAAACAAAGCTAGAAAATGCAAAAAAAAGGGTGGCCACAAGGGTGCGCAGATGAGCCATCCAAAACTGTTGGATGGGCCATCTGCGCACCCTTGTGGCCACCCTTTTTTTTGCATAATTAGGCTATTGTTGCACTCCATGACCTTGAAAAGGTGAGATGAATGTAAAATTTAACGTTTCAAGCACAATATGCCTTCATTCAAGTCAACTTACTAGTTCCCTACACCAAAAGGCCAAATCACATTGGACAATATAAAAATCTAGTCTCATGCTACATAAACATCTGGTTTCATCAGCTATTAACATTTTTGCTATCCTAAGGGGCAAACAAAGCTAGAAAATACAAAAAAAAGGGTTGCCACAAGGGCGCGCAGATGAGCCATCCAAAACTGTTGGATGGGCAATCTGCGCGCCGTTATGGCCACCCTTTGTTTTGCATAATTACGCTATTGTTGCACTGCAAGTCCTTGGAAAAGGTGAGATGAATGTAAAATTTAACTTTTCAAGCACATTATGCCTTCCTTCAACTCAACTTACTAGTTCCCTACACCAAAAGGCCAAATCACATTGGACAATATAAAAATCTACTCTCATGCTACATTAACGTCTTCTTTCATCAGCTATTAACATTTTTGCTATCCTAAGGGGCAAACAAAGCTAAAAAATGCAAAAAAAAGGGTGGCCACAAGGGCGCGCAGATGAGCCATCCAAAACTATTGGATGGGCCATCTGCGCACCCTTGTGGCCACCCTTTTTTTTGCATAGCTGGGCTATTGTTGCACTCCAGGACCTTGGAAAATGTGAGATGAATGTAAAATTTAACTTTTCAAGCACATTATGCCTTTCCTTCAAGTCAACTTACTAGTTCCCTACACCAAAAGGCCAAATCACATTAGACAATATAAAAATCTAGTCTCATGCTACATAAACATATGGTTTCATCAGCTATTAACATTTTTGCTATCCCGAGGGGCAAACAAAGCTAGAAAATACAAAAAAAAGGGTTGCCACAAGGGCGCGCAGATGAGCCATCCAAAACTGCTGGATGGGCCATCTGCGCGCCCTTGTGGCCACCCTTTTTTTTGCATAATTACGCTATTGTTGCACTCCAGGACCTTGGAAAAGGTGAGATGAATGTAAAATTAAACTTTTCAAGCACATTATGCCTTCCTTCAACTCAACTTACTAGTTCCCTACACCAAAAGGCCAAATCACATTGGACAATACAAATATCTAGTCTCATGCTACATAAACATCTGGTTTCATCAGCTATTAACATTTTTGCTATCCTAAGGGGCAAACAAAGCTAGAAAATGCAAAAAAAAGGGTGGCCACAAGGGCGCGCAGATGAGCCATCCAAAACTACTGGATGGGCCATCTACGTGCCCTTGTGGCCACCCTTTTTTTTGCATAATTACGCTATTATTGCACTCCAAGACCTTGGAAAAGGTGAGATGAATGTAAAATTTAACTTTTCAAGCACATTATGCCTTCCTTCAACTCAACTTACTAGTTCCCTACACCAAAAGGCCAAATCACATTGGACAATATAAAAATCTAGTCTCGTGCTACATAAACATCTCGTTTCATCAGCTATTAACATTTTTGCTATCCTAAGGGGCAGACAAGGCCATATAATGCAAAAAAAAGGGTGGCCACAATGGTGCGCAGGTGAGCTATCTAAAACTGCTCGATGGGCCATCTGCGCGCCCTTGTGGCCACCCTTTTTTTTGCATAATTAGGCTTTTGTTGCACTCCAGGACCTTGGAAAAGGTGAGATGATTGTAAAATTTAACTTTTCAAGCACATTATGCCTTCCTTCAACTCAACTTACTAGTTCCCTACACCAAAAGGCCAAATCACATTGGACAATATAAGAATCTAGTCTCATGCTATATAAACATCTGGTATCATCAGCTATTAACATTTTTGCTATCCTAAGGGGCAAACAAAGCTAGAAAATGCAAAAAAAAGGGTGGCCACAAGGGCGCGCAGATGAGCCATCCAAAACTGCTGGATGGGCCATCTGCGCGCCCTTGTGGCCACCCTTTTTTTTGCATAATTACGCTATTGTTGCACTCCAGGACCTTGGAAAAGGGGAGATGAATGTAAAATTTAACTTTTCAAGCACATTATGCCTTCCTTCAACTCAACTTACTAGTTCCCTACACCAAAAGGCCAAATCACATTGGACAATATAAGAATCTAGTCTCATGCTACATAAACATCTGGTATCATCAGGTATTAACATTTTTGCTATCCTAAGGGGCAAACATAGCTCGAAAATGCAAAAAAAAGGGTGGCCACAAGGGCGCGTAGATGAGCCATCCAAAATTGCTGGTTAAGCCATCTGCGCGCCCTTGTGGCCAACCTTTTTTTGCATAATTAGGCTATTGTTGCACTCCAGGCCCTTGGAAAAGGTGAGATGAATGTAAAATTTAACTTTTCAAGCACATTATGCCTTCCTTCAACTCAACTTACTAGGTCCCTACACCAAAAGGCCAAATCACATTGGACAATATAAACATCTAGTCTCATGCTACATAAACATCTAGTTTCGTCAGCTATTAACATTTTTGCTATCCTAAGGGGCAAAAAAAGCTAGAAAATGCAAGAAAAAGGGTGGCCACAAGGGTGCGCAGATGAGCTATCCAAAACTGCTGGATGGGCCATCTGCGCGCCCTTGTGGCCACCCTTTTTTTTGCATAATTACGCTATTGTTGCACTCCAGGACCTTGGAAAAGGGGAGATGAATGTAAAATTTAACTTTTCAAGCACATTATGCCTTCCTTCAACTCAACTTACTAGTTCCCTACACCAAAAGGCCAAATCACATTGGACAATATAAGAATCTAGTCTCATGCTACATAAACATCTGGTATCATCAGGTATTAACATTTTTGCTATCCTAAGGGGCAAACATAGCTCGAAAATGCAAAAAAAAGGGTGGCCACAAGGGCGCGTAGATGAGCCATACAAAATTGCTGGTTAAGCCATCTGCGCGCCCTTGTGGCCAGCCTTTTTTTGCATAATTAGGCTATTGTTGCACTCCAGGCCCTTGGAAAAGGTGAGATGAATGTAAAATTTAACTTTTCAAGCACATTATGCCTTCCTTCAACTCAACTTACTAGGTCCCTACACCAAAAGGCCAAATCACATTGGACAATATAAACATCTAGTCTCATGCTACATAAACATCTAGTTTCGTCAGCTATTAACATTTTTGCTATCCTAAGGGGCAAAAAAAGCTAGAAAATGCAAGAAAAAGGGTGGCCACAAGGGTGCGCAGATGAGCTATCCAAAACTGCTGGATGGGCCATCTGCGCGCCCTTGTGGCCACCCTTTTTTTTGCATAATTACGCTATTGTTGCACTCCAGGACCTTGGAAAAGGGGAGATGAATGTAAAATTTAACTTTTCAAGCACATTATGCCTTCCTTCAACTCAACTTACTAGTTCCCTACACCAAAAGGCCAAATCACATTGGACAATATAAAAATCTAGTCTCATGCTACATAAACATCTGGTATCATCAGCTATTAACATTTTTGCTATCCTAAGGGGCAAACAAAGCTAGAAAATGCAAAAAAAAGGGTGGCCACAAGGGCGCGCAGATGAGCCATCCAGAACTGCTGGATCGGCCATTTGCGCGCCCTTGTGCCACCTTTTTTTTTGCATAATTAGGCTTTAATTGCACTCTAGGACCTTGGAAAAGGTGAGATGAATGTAAAAGTTAACTTTTCAAGCACATTATGCCTTCCTTCAACTCAACTTACTAGTTCCCTACACCAAAAGGCCAAATCACATTGGACAATATAAAAATCTAGTCTCGTGCTACATAAACATATGGTTTCATCAGCTATTAACATTTTTGCTATCCTAAGGGGCAGACAAGGCCATATAATGCAAAAAAAAGGGTGGCCACAATGGTGCGCAGGTGAGCCATCTAAAACTGCTGGATGGGCCATCTGCGCGCCCTTGTGGCCACCCTTTTTTTTGCATAATTAGGCTATTGTTGCACTCCAGGACCTTGGAAAAGGTGAGATGATTGTAAAATTAAACTTTTCAAGCACATTATGCCTTTCTTCAACTCAATTTACTAGTTCCCTACACCAAAAGGCCAAATCACATTGGACAATACAAAAATCTAGTCTCATGCTACATAAACATCTGGTTTCATTAGCTATTAACATTTTTGCTATCCTAAGGGGCATACAAAGCTAGAAAATGCAAAAGAAAGGGTGGCCACAAGGGTGCCCACATGAGCCATCCAAAACTGCTCGATGGGCCATCTGCACGCCCTTGTGGCCACCCTTTTTTTTGCATAATTAGGCTTTTGTAGCACTCCAGGACCTTGGAAAAGGTGAGATGAATGTAAAATTTAACTTTTCAAGCACATTATGCCTTCAACTCAACTTACTAGTTCCCTACACCAAAAGGCCAAATCACATTGGACAATATAAAAATCTAGTCTCATGCTACATAAACATCTGGTTTCATCAGCTATTAACATTTTTGCTATCCTAAGGGGCAAACAAAGCTAGAAAATGCAAAAAAAAGGGTGGCCCCAAGGGCGCGTAGATGAGCCATCCAAAACTGCTGGATGGGCCATCTGCGCGCCCTTGTGGCCACCCTTTTTTTTGCATAATTAGGCTATTGTTGCACTCCAGGACCTTGGAAAAGGTGAGATGAATGTAAAATTTAACATTTCAAGCACATTATGCCTTCCTTCAACTCAACTTACTAGTTCCCTACACCAAAAGGCCAAATCACATTGGACAATATAAAAATCTAGTCTCGTGCTACATAAACATCTGGTTTCATCAGCTATTAACATTTTTGCTATCCTAAGGGGCAGACAAGGCCATATAATGCAAAAAAAAGGGTGGCCACAAGGGCACGCAGGTGAGCCATCTAAAACTGCTGGATGGGCCATCTGCGCGCCCTTGTGGCCACCCTTTTTTATGCATAATTAGGCTATTTTTGCACTCCAGGACCTTGGAAAAGGTGAGATAAATGTAAAATTTAACTTTTCAAGCACATTATGCCTTCCTTCAACTCAACTTACTAGTTCCCTACACCGAAAGGCCAAATCACATTGGACAATATAAAAATCTAGTCTCATGCTACATAAACATCTAGTTTCATCAGCTATTAACAATTTTGCTATCCTAAGGGGCAAACAAAGCTAGAAAATGCAAAAAAAAGGGTGGCCACAAGGGCGCACAGATGAGCCATCCAAAACTGCTGGATGGGCCATCTGCGCGCCCTTGTGGCCACCCTTTTTTTTTGCATAATTAGGCTATTGTTGCACTCCAGGACCTTGGAAAAGGTGAGATAAATGTAAAATTTAACTTTTCAAGCACATTATGCCTTCCTTCAACTCAACTTACTAGTTCCCTATACCGAAATGCCAAATCACATTGGACAATATAAAAATCTAGTCTCATGCTACATAAACATCTGGTTTCATCAGCTATTAACATTTTTGCTATCCTAAGGGGCAAAGAAAGCTAGAAAATTGAAAAAAAAGGGTGGCCACAAGGGTGCGCAGATGAGCCATCCAAAACTGCTGGATGGGCCATTTGCGCGCCCTTGTGGCCACCCTTTTTTTTGCATAATTAGGCTATTGTTGCACTCCAGGACCTTGGAAAAGGTGAGATGAATGTAAAATTTAACTTTTCAAGCACATTATGCCTTCCTTGAAGTCAACTTACTAGTTCCCTACACCAAAAGGCCAAATCACATTGGACAATATAAAAATCTAGTCTCATGCTACATAAACATCTGGTTTCATCAGCTATTAACATTTTTGCTATCCTAAGGGGCAAACAAAGCTAGAAAATGCAAAAAAAAGGGTGGCCACAAGGGCGCGCAGATGAGCCATCCAAAACTGGTGGATGGGCCATCTTCGCGCCCTTGTGGCCACCCTTTTTTTTGCATAATTAGGCTATTGTTGCACTCCAGGACCTTTGAAAACGGGAGATGAATGTAAAATTTAACTTTTCAAGCAGATTATGCCTTCCTTCAACTCAACTTACTAGTTCCCTACACCAAAAGGCCAAATCACATTGGACAATATAAAAATCTAGTCTCATGCTACATAAACATCTGGTTTCATCCGCTTTTAACTTTTTTGCTATCCTAAGGGGCAAAGAAAGGTAGAAAATGCAATGAAAAGGGTGGCCACAAGGGCGCGCAGATGAGCCATCCAAAAGTGTTGGATGGGCCATCTGCACGCCCTTGTGGCCACCCTTTTTTTGTCATAATTAGGCTATTTTTGCACTCCAGGACCTTGGAAAAGGGGAGATGAATGTAAAATTTAACTTTTCAAGCACATTATGCCTTCCTTCAACTCAACTTACTAGTTCCCTACACCAAAAGGCCAAAACACATTGGACAATATAAAAATCTAGTCTCATGCTACATAAACATCTGGTTTCATCAGCTATTAACATTTTTGCTATCCTAAGGGGCAAACAAAGCTAGAAAATGCAAAAAAAAGGGTGGCCACAAGGGCGCGCAGATGATCCATCCAAAACTGCTGGATGGGCCATTTGCGCGCCCTTGTGGCCACCTTTTTTTTTGCGTAATTAGGCTATTTGGTTGCCCCTTAGGATAGCAAAAATGTTAATATTTGATTTAAATTTAACTCTACATGGCCAAAACTACTTACTTTAAAACACATGGATAAACAGCAGTTTTGGATGGGCCATCTGCGCGCCCTTGTGGCCACCCTTTTTTTTGCATAATTAGGCTATTGTTGCACTCTAGGACCTTGGAAAAGGTGAGATGAATGTAAAATTTAACTTTTCAAGCACATTATGCCTTCCTTCAACTCAACTTACTAGTTCCCTACACCAAAAGGCCAAATCACATTGGACAATATAAAAATTTAGTCTCATGCTACATAAACATCTGGTTTCATCCGCTATTAACATTTTTGCTATCCTAAGGGGCAAAGAAAGCTAGAAAATGCAAAAAAAAGGGTGGCCACAAGGGCGCGAAGATGAGCCATTCAAAACTGCTGGATGGGCCATCTGCGCGCCCTTGTGGCCACCCTTTTTTTTGCATCAATAGGCTATTTGGTTGCCCCTTAGGATGGCAAAAATGTTAACATTTGATTTAAATTTATCTCTTCATGGCCAAAACCACTTAACTTAAAACACATCGATAAACAGAAAAGCCAAATCACTATGGAGAGAGTAGACACAACTCTTAATCATTTTGTCATTGCAAAGTCATCTGAAATGATGTGAGCCTCTACAACTTCTTGAATAGCCTCCAACGCTATTGCTTGCATTTTATACTGATTTCCATAGCTTTGAAGCACCTCCTTCACCGTGTGAGCATATTTTTGATGCATGGTTGTTTTCAACAGCTTCTAGATTTCAATCGGCTCCGAATCTGTCTGGGCTTGTCTCACATGAATTTGTTCATCTCATCGCGTTCTTCGACCATCATGTGATGAGAAAAAATCATATCTTGCTCGCATTCTCCAAAAATCAATGTGCAAGTTGACAATTTATTTAAAAATGATGTAAAACATACATTTTTTACTTTTTTAATGCTCGTCAGCAGTTTTGGATGGGCCATCTGCGCGCCCTTGTTGCCATCCTTTTTTTTGCATAATTAGGCTATTGTTGCACTCCAGGACCTTGGAAAAGGTGAGATGAATGTAAAATTTAACTTTTCAAGCACATTATGCCTTCCTTCAACTCAACTTACTAGTTCCCTACACCAAAAGGCCAAATCACATTGGACAATATAAAAATCTAGTCTCACGCTACATAAACATCTGGTTTCATCAGCTATTAATATTTTTGCTATCCTAAGAGGCAAAGAAAGCTAGAAAATGCAAAAAAAAGGGTGGCCACAAGGACGCGCAGATGAGCCATTCAAAACTGCTGGATGGGCCATCTGCGCGCCCTTGTGGCCACCCTTTTTTTTGCATAATTAGGCTATTTGGTTGCCCCTTAGGATGGCAAAAATGTTAATATTTGATTTAAATTTAACTCTTCATGGCCAAAACCACTTAACTTAAAACACATGGATAAAGAGAAAAGCCAAATCACTATGGAGACAGTAGAGACAACTCTTAATCATTTTGTCATTGCAAAGTCATCTGAAATGATGTGAGCCTCTACAACTTCTTGAATAGCCTCGAACGCTATTGCTTGCATTTTATACTGATTTCCATAGCTTTGAAGCACCTCCTTCACCGTGTGAGCATATTTTTGATGCATGGTTGTTCTCAACAGCTTCTAGATTTCAATCGGCTTCTAGATTTCAATCGGCTCCGAATCTGTATGGGCTTGTCTCACATGAATTTGTTCATCTCATCGCGTTCTTCGACCATCATGTGATGAGAAAAAATCATATCTTGCTCGCATTCTCCAAAAATCAATGTGCAAGTTGACAATTTATTTAAAAATGATGTAAAACATACATTTTTTACTTTTTTCTTAATCTACGGGCTCCAACGAGCATTAAAACCATGGAATCTGAAAATACTCAAAGAACCATTGTTTTTTATTGTGTTAAGGACTGTATTTCCTACATACAAAACTTTCCCAAAATCTCGCCCTAACACCTTCAAAAGTGGCTTCCAAGGAGTGTACTCGGTCAAAATTTGAAACTGAAGAAAAACAATCAGAATGAACTCCTAGACTGTGTATAAATTTTAGAATAACCAAAATTTCCTTCAAAAAAAAGTTATGCTACAAATTTGAAAATAGCCCCCCATTGGACTCCCCACAATGATAGAAGTCAAAGGGTTCAAGGAGAGGTATGGTGTCACAAGTGCATGGTGGGAATCTCATCGAGGTTTATTCTGTCAAGATCTCTTGTACTTTATCATGTCTTCTCATGTACAATCTTACAAAAAAAAAAGATACTTTAAATGACTACAAATCTTATTTAACTTATCAAACAATCTAAAATATGGTAGACCAAGAGTGCTCTTATACATCAACAAAAAAAAAAGTCCAAACTTCTTCTCATTAACTTTGATAAACATACATTCGTGAACAACTTCCAAGGGGTAGTGCAGTCATAGTTCTTACATCCATTCCATGACATGGTATGCTCATGGGGTGACCTATCATATAAAAATATCTCTGGTGGGGGTGCCCTCATGTTAGGAAAGGGTGTGCTGCTGATGAAAAGTTGTTGTATTGTCCTACTAGGGATCTCTCCATGTTAGCATAGTGATTTTTGGTGTAGTGGGAGCCACATTGCTTAAGGAGTGCTTTGTGCCACCGTAAAAGCTTCTTGTTATGCTAGTTCCTTGAGCCATTCTTGCATTAGGATGAGATTACCCACCTCTAATAAGGATGGATTTGAAGCACCTACCTACAAGATGTAACAAAGAAGGCTGTTTTAGAGGAAAAGTGGTGACACTTGACCTCTCTAACCTGCACCCACTCTTTCTTGTAATGCCACTGTTTTGAGCTGAAGAGCTTGACATTCGTGCATCCACAAATGCAAAGAAGCACCTGCACCCATACACAACCAATTGCAATAGCCTAACAAGCCTACTTCTCCCCTCCCAAGATATTGAATAACCATACACATTCGTCTCACCGACAATATGACGATCTTGGGATGACCTCTGCTCACCCTCACGTGCGGCCTTCGGTGCAAACACTGCGGACAAGCAATATGTACACTTTTGTTGTGCGGAGTACATGGTGGTGGAGGGATACGATTTGTGATGTCCGTGAGCACCATGGCAGTTGTTGCGTGAGGAAGCAAAGAATGAAAAGAAAGAGGGGGGAGGGAGAGGGAGGAACATAGGAGGAGAGAAGGGGGTAGAGGGGGAGAGGGAGAGAGAGGCGAGGAGGAGGAGAGAAGGGGGTAGGGAGGGAGAGGAGAGGAGAGGAACATGGGAGGAGAGAAGGGGACAGAGGGGGGAGAGGGAGAGAGAGGGGAGGAGGAGGAGAGAAGGGGGTAGGGAGGGAGAGGAGAGGGAGAGAGGAGGAAGGAGGAGGAGAGAACAAAGGTTTTTTTTTGGGGGGGGATTTTTTTTTTGAAAAAGTGGACTTTTAGTGTTTGTAGGTTTAAAAAAATGTCAAAAAATGATTTTTTGATGTGTATATATGTTGGGAGGGAATTTTAAGTCAAAAATAAGTAAAAATAACTTTTTTGAAAAAAAATCAAATTTTGGCTCTTAGTGACCCACGTTTTTGCTGATGTGACCACACCCCTTTACTCCCTTCACTTTCCAAAAGCTAGAGAGAGAAAGTGACCTCTTAGGTCCACATCCTACATGTGTCTAAAAAAAGGCTAGAAAAGTCTACTCAAAACTAGCTTCTTGAATGCCCTTGTCCCCTTAACCCTACACAACATTAGCTTTAATCCCTAAAAATTAGGATTCCTTACAAGGCCCATGCAAGGTTCATATTTCTCCTAATGATGGTACAGTAGTAGAAGAGCAGGTAATTGCAATGGACAAGAAGGTGGTGCTTATTGAACTTGAAGGGCCAATTGACGAGGAGGAGCTCGATGATGTTGGAATTGAGTTCATGGTAGGTGAGAAGGACAATGTAGAGTCAAAGTTAGAGGTGCTCCCTATGCACTCAGTGCCCTCTATGACAAGTGATGCAGATTCCAAGGTGGTGTCCAAGCTTTCTAAGGAGGTCTTTGAGTGGTGGTTGAAAGGAATGGTGATAAAAGCGGCTGTGCAGTATGCTTTTGAGCAGGTATAGGATCAGCTAGACGAGGATCTAGCTTTACATAGATGGGAGGGCGGGTCAGATGTGTTAGGTATGTTTGGTGCGAGTGATGGTACAAGAAGGTCTTTGGATGGTGAGCACGAAGGTGCTTTATTTGCTGTTCTTGGAGATGCTTGGTTGCGAGTGGGCAATTTGCCAATAAGTGCTTGGAGTGGTAGAAGCATGCTGGTGGCAGGTTGGATATGTGGTTGGATATATGCCTTGGTGTGGCACTACGCAAGGTTGTTGCAAGTGGATGAAAGGGACCAATTCAAGGTGTTCGACCCAGGCGGTTGATGACAACTAAAGCAGGGGGTTGGGAAACCTGCATGAACAAAGACGGGGGGTTATAGGTGTCAATTTTGTACATATGGTGGGTGTCTTGCAATGTACAGAGAGTTTGTTTTTGGTGTATAGTTTTTTAGTGCAGTAAGCCTGGGTGTGGTTGAACATAAATGTTCAACAAGGGGGTGGGAAATTATGGTGCAGCCAAAGTTGGTTGAAGCTAGGATATGGTCTATGGCAGGCAAAGGCAGCAGTCGAGTGTAGTGTAGCAAGCTAGGGCAGGTGCCATGGACCTGGGCAGCCAAAGGGTAGCGGAAAAGTATGTCTAAAGTGGTTTTTTAGGCCAAAAGTTCTACGAAACGTTCCAGATAAGATGGTAGATGAAGGTGTCCAAAATGACAAGCAATGATTTGGAATGTAGTTTTCAGCGTGCTCTAGAAGCTAGTCCAAACAGCTCGTCAAAGGGAGCCCCGGTGTGCAAGATACTGAAGTTTAAAGCTGGAGTGTGTAGCAGATCCCCGACGGATAGGGCAGTTGGGGACAGGTGACCGAGGAAGGTGTGAGTGGATACATGTATAGTGCTCAAGTTGTGGAGCATGCCTGTCTTCTTGGATCGCAATTTGGAGCTCTGGTTAACAAGTTAAGGTCAGCTGAATTTTTTTCAGTGGCCGGGTCTGAGCCCATTTTCCCGCATTCGAGGATGCATCATCTGGCATTTTTTCGGCCTTGCCAAGGTTCTTGGTGGTAGTGTGCATCATGTGGAACTAGCACAAATTGGCGGTGCATCAATTGGATACCCGGTCAGCTAGATGCGGCAGGATGAAGTTGGGGGTAA
This sequence comes from Adiantum capillus-veneris, assembly GCF_014529385.1. Lineage (NCBI taxonomy): Eukaryota > Viridiplantae > Streptophyta > Polypodiopsida > Polypodiales > Pteridaceae > Adiantum > Adiantum capillus-veneris. The sequence goes on from NC_140948.1 coordinate 43,197,638, forward strand.
TGCCAAGAGGAAAGTGACAGATGCTTTTTGGCTTTTTTTGCAGCCTCGAATGATAGCCTTGGAGATCTCAAAATGGGGCCAGAGGCAGATGATTTGAAGATGAAAATGGTGGGTTTCGATTGGGCTCCAAAGCCGGTGCATAGGCCAACTGAGCAGGGCATAGCAGAGTACCTAATACAAGTAAAAAATGAGGCTTTTTTTAGTTTAGAGGATGGGTTTTTTGAGGGCTTGGAGGCCGCTCAAGCCAGGGGCTGCCACATGTCAAGGGCATTGCCCCATATGCGCAATGGAGGTCTTGGAGGCCACACTATATATGGTGAGCCGTAAGCCCTTAAGAGAACACAAAAGGGAAGAGAGAGGAGAGCTCTCCCTCCCGTTGTCTATGGCGTTGGTGGCGGCGGCCCTGCAGGGTGCTGTCCATGGTAGTTCTGGCCGGGCGGGGCGACGCACTGGCGCGCACTTGCGTGTGAGAGGAGGAGAGGATCCGGTGGCGGCCAATATGGAATTCCACGTGCCAGACACCATTAGGGGGGGAAGTTCTCGCGACCCACTTGACCCCAAGCATTCGAGATAGAAAGGGAGGGCAATAGCGACCTCACTATTGCCTCCCCCCTTATGAAGGAGAAAGGTCCTGCAGCACGAACAGAGAGCATAGAGAGAAAGAGAGTTTGAGGGCGGCAAAGAGGCCATTGCAAAGGCCGTCCGGGCAAAGCAAGGAGCAAAAGGTTCAGTAGAGGTCGGACAAACCAAGGTTGAAGCCAACCCAAATGAAAGGGCAAAAATGAAGGCCAAGACCAAAAGGGGGCAAAGGAGGAGTGAGATAGAGAGAAAGTCAAAATCAAGCCAATAGAGTAGTGCAAGGCTAAGCCCACAAGGAGGGTAAAAAATGAAAGATAAAAAATCAAAATTGAAAAAATCCAAGCCCTCCTGTTGAGATGTCGAGCTCTACATCTTGAGCTGGCATCCACTACGGGTCTTGGCCGCTTACGACGCGCGTTAGGTGACCAACACGGAGGATCTCTGCGAGTGATTCTACAGCTGGACTACACTTATATTGCCAGCCTAGTACGCTTCTAGCGTGTTCACACTTAGTGAACGCATGTACATATGTGCTACTTTTCAGTTTTAGCACTTAGTCATTTTGTACTCTCTTTTCTGTGAGTAGAAGAAGAAGCTTTCCATCTCTGTGTGCTTTGTGCTTGTCTTGTGTAGCTCTCTTGCATCCTCATTCTTTACATTGTATCAGAGCCTGGTGCAGGCAAGAGAGGCTAAGAGAGCAAGAGCATCACAATCCCTTCGTTCGCAATCCACGCCCAGATGCGAACGAAGTTTTTGAATAGGTCTCCAAAGTGCAGTACACAGAGATTTATTGTACAAGTACAATGGTTGTATGTACGCTTGATTGTGGACACTCGTTGAGTGTAGAAAGCGTTATAGGTAGGACGATAGCAGGTTCAACAGATTTGCAGGTTTTTGCAGATTGCAGCTATTTTGTCTTAGTGCTTCAAGATGTCTGATGGTTTCAGTCAGATTGTTACTGAGAAGCTTGAGAAAAATAACTACCCTGCATGGAAGGTAAAAAATAACAAATTTCCTCAAAGGAAAAGGTTATTGGGACTATGTAGAAGGAGACAATGAAAAGGAACCAGAGATTCCCGAGGCAAATGCTACAGCAAAACAAAGAAAAGCTTTGAGGGACTGGCAACAAGGCGAGAGAAAAGTGATGTATTGGCTTTCTATGATCATCACAGATGGCATGATGGGCTATCTACAGGATGTTGAAACCCCCGCCATTGCATGGAGAAACTTAGGTAGAGTGTTCGAGGTGAACACCAAGGCCAGGAAGCTTCAACTAAAGTCAGAGCTAAGTCAGGTTAAGAGGAACAACCTCTCCATCAATGATTATGCCTTGAAGATCAAGAGTATCATTGAGGCTCTTGGATCTATTAAAGTCTCAGTGGAAGACGATGACATTGTCCGTGCATGCTTGGATGGTCTAGGAGATGAGTATGTACATTTCAGGTCTTCCATGAATACAAGAGACGGCATCCCCGTGTTCCAAGATTTGATTTCTATGCTTATTCTTGAGGAGAAGAACCTTGACAAATTTCTTCTCATGGCAGAAATAATTCTGAACAGGCCTTCTATTCTAACTCCAACAGAGGTAGAGGTAGAGGTCGTGGTCGAGGCCCAAGGGGTTGTAGGGGCCAATTTCAAGAAGTTCAATCAAATCAAAACAATACAGGTGGCAGGGGAAACCAGTCTCAAGGCAGTGGGAGTCAAAGAGGTCGTGGTGCAGGATCAAGCAGGCAACAACATACTGCAGATAGCAGAGAATGTTGGACTTGTGGTGAAAGAAGTCACATGTCACGTGACTGTCCAAAGGGAAAAGCAAGTGGAAAGAGAGAACAGGGCAACTATGCATCTACTAGCAGAGAAACAGATGACAGCAAAAATGAGCGCATGTTTGTTATGCAGCATGTAATGAATACAATGACTACAGAGAATTCCACCCAAGATGATGTTTGGTATGTGGATTCAGGTGCCTCTAATCACATGACGTCTTGTGGAGAGTGGTTTAGAGATATGCGCAAACCAGATGTGTCAGGCTATGTGCAGACAGGAGATGACACAGCTCACCCCATTGCTCATGTAGGGGACATACCTCTAAATATGAAGAGTGGGAAATCAAAGTACTTAGCAGATGTACTTCATGTCCCAAACATTACAAAGAATCTTGTTTCTGTTGGACAAATGGTTGAGCAGGGTTTGCAGGTTCACTTCAATCCCAATGGCTGTTATGTAGAAGATTTTCAGAATGGCTGTAAGCTGATCACAGAGGGAAAATGTGTGGGCAGAATGTTTACGCTGAATGTAGACATGCCTGAGATAAAAGCTGCATTATTTTCACAGGGCACAGGTGTTGTGGCTGATGTTGACATTTGGCACAAACGTATTGGCCATGTCAATGAGCAGAGATTACGCAGCATGCAATCAAAATAGATTGTAAAAGGTTTGCCCAAATTCAAGGAGGATGGTATGCATAAAGTGTGTGCAGCATGCTCGTTTGGAAAACAGTCAAAGGGCTCATTTCCACATGAGCGCAATGTATGTAAAAAGCCACTTGAGGTGGTGCACACAGATGTTTGGGGTCCAACCGATACTGCAAGTATACATGGTTGCAGGTATTATGTTTCTTTCATTGATGACCATACAAGGAAAGTATGGGTCTACTTCATGCGTAACAAAAGTGAAGTGTTTGGTCACTTTCAAGACTTCAAAGTCATGATTGAGAAGGAGACAGATATGCAAATCAAGACATTGAGGTCAGATGGAGGGGGAGAGTACTTCTTCAACGATTTTTCAGATTTTCTGCGAATGCATGGTATACGCAGGCAGTTTGCATGCAGATATACTCCACAGCAGAATGGGGTCGCAGAAAGGAAAAACAGGCACATTGCAGAGGTTGCACGTATATTGATGAATGAGAAGAACATGCCTCATCATTTCTGGGCTGAAGCTATAAATGCAAATGTATACATTATGAACAGGACACCTACAGCTGCGGTGCATGATGTAACGCCTGAGGAAAAGTTTACAGGTACAAAGCCTGATTTGGCACACTTGAAAGTGTTTGGCTGCATAGCTTACGTGCATGTTTTAGATGAGTTGCGTAGGAAATTGGATCCTAAAGCAGATAAATGTATTCTTGTGGGATATTTCCTTGAACAAAAGGGGTACAGGTGCTACAATCCTACTACACAATAATTACGAGTGAGCAGAGATGTAGTCTTTGATGAGATGAGCAGCTGGTACAGTAATGCACATGGAACTATTGGGGCTGATATAAAAGATGATGTGGTTGTACAAAATGTGAGGCCACAGTCACAGGTTTTAAGTGGACCACAAGAGTCATCTTCTCGTGGCTCTATTGAGAAGCCATGGAATGGTAGACTACGTACGCAGGTTACTCCACTAGCAGGTACAGGGATGTCGAGCTCTACATCTTGAGCTGGCATCCACTACGGGTCTTGGCCGCTTACGACATTTACTCACTGGCGCGTTAGGTGACCAACACGGAGGATCTCTACCAGTGATTCTACAGTTGGACTACACTTATAGTGCCAGCCTAGTACGTATCTAGTGTGTTCACACTTAGTGACCGCATGAACATATGTGCTACTTTTCAATTTTAGCACTTAGTCATTTTGTACTCTCTTTTCTGTGAGTAGAAAAAGAAGCTTTCCATCTCTGTGTGCTTTGTGCTTGTCTTGTGTAGCTCTCTTGCATCCTCATTCTTTACACCTCCCAAGTGCAAAAGAGAGAAGAAGAGAGCAGATACAGCAGGGCGGTGCCCCCTTCCAAAAAATACCAAAAATGGGTGCCACATGGACCAATTGAAGGGCAATTTTCCAAATTAAAGACCCCCCAGGCTTTTTTTTGGTCTTTTGGTTGCTGTTTGAAGCCTGCAAAGAGCAGCTCTTTGACAAACGAGTGTGCCTGTCAAACCCCTTTGTATTTTCTTGTGAAAATGGCCATGGTGATGGCAGTGTAATCATGTGTACGTGCTTTGAGAAGTGTAATCTATCCACTGTTGCCTCTTCTCGCTGTTGTTTCCCCTTCCCCTTGTCTTTCTCCTGCTTTCATGTTTCCCCTCACTGCCGGCTGTGTGGATGTGTGTGCCCCCCCCAGATCAATGGTGTTTTGTATGAGAGAGCGAGATTGAGTGGCTGTGTGTGTGTGTGTGTGTGTGTGTGTGTGTGTGTGTGTGTGTGTGTGTGTGTGTGTGTGTGTGTGTGTGTGTGTGTGTGTGTGTGTGTGTAAGGGTGGAGACAGGTAGTGGTAGCAGGTGTGCGCTGTGTGGTGGTTTGTGGAGTGTGTGAGCAGTGGAAATTGAGCAGGCGGTGATCTTCTAGTGTAAAGTGTTTCTTTGAAGGTGTTTTTCGAGAGGATAGGGGTGTTGTGAATACCCTAAGCTATAGAGAGGCCCTTGTGTTTCTATCGGGCATGTTCCCCCATTTCCCCTCTCCAATGTTCTTCCATGTACTCTTCTTATTTGGAGGAGACCGCAATGGTTGCTTCTTGGACTTGGGTGGAAAGTTTGGCCATGTTTACGGTGAAGGTGTTTTCGACTTCCTTTGCTTTGGCGAGATGGTGCTCGCTATCATCTTGCTTTTGAGACTCCAAGGAGAAGAAATGTACCTCAGGGCTACAAGACGTGCCTTGAGCTCTGCGTTCTTGTCCTTGAGCTCTCAAATTTGAGAGTGGAGGTGGTCCATCGGATCCACCTATGGGGTGGGCACAAAGAGCCGTGTCGGCTTGATTGAGGAGAGAGAGCCTCCTTGTTGCATCGTACATAGATTTTATTTTCCCTTTGTAGCTGCAGCACTAATTTTTTTTTTCTTTGTGGGAAGGATCGCTTATATTAGGTTAGGGTAATGAAAAAAGGGGGATATGAAGAGGCGTTTTTGCAGGGGCCGTGGACAGTCGTTGTGGGCTAGGCTGGATGAGCGTGCGGTGGGGACGAGGCTGGGCTGGATGAGCATGCAGAAGAGGTGGCAGATGGGCTGGACGGAGGCAGCGGCAGTGGGTGAGACAGCACGACCTGAGGTCACGCAGAGACAGTGGTAGCACGCCTGAGGCAGCATGACATGAGACAGAGTGGCACATATGGAGAGTATTGGCTTGGCGAAGGGTGGAAGGGGCAGAGCTAGCTCTGTGTGACCTCCTACAGGGGTGCCCCTCGCCCTAGGGAGGCCAGCGACGTCAATTTTTTTCTTCTCTGGCTAGGGATTCTCTTGTGGGGGGGAGAGAGAGAGAGAGAGAGAGAGAGAGAGAGAGAGAGAGAGAGAGAGAGAGAGAGAGAGAGAGAGAGAGAGAGAGAGAGAGAGAGAGAGAGAGAGAGAGAGAGAGAGAGAGAGAGAGAGAGAGAGAGAGAGAGAGAAATTGAAAACATCTTAGACTATGTGAAAGGCCTTACCCCAGAAAAAATTATTCAGACAAGTGGCCTAAGGCAGCATCCAAACTATGCTCTGAAGCATTTGACTAAGGGCTGTGCTTTCTCAATTTGGTAGAGGTATGGATGGCACTCCAACATTAGAGTTTGGATGGCTGAAAAAGTGACTATGAGAGTCGAAATGTTGACATAGGGTGGATCCACATGTTGGGAGGCCATTGGTTGGTATGCGGTTGTGGGATAGGTTAAGTCAAGCAATGTACTATGAGAGAGAGAGAGAGAGAGAGAGAGAGAGAGAGAGAGAGAGAGAGAGAGAGAGAGAGAGAGGTAGAGGTAGTGCTACGGTGAAGTTTTTGCCACAAAAAATGTAATGAATGGCATGTGTACTAGATGCAACAAAATGGAGTCTATGCATCATTTGTTTTTTTATTATGGTGAAATCATGGTGGAATTGTGGTGGAAAACCTTGCACTTGCTACTAAACCAAGCACGGTGCACAATGTAGTCATCTTGACCACTAGATATAACATGTCATTGAATTCCACACCCTTCTTCTGCTTAAAACCTTTAACAAAAAAATGATCCTTATACTTAGGCCCCGGATCTTCTTCCATGCATTTCTTCTAATACACCGACTTGCAAGAAGGTAAGGCTTGTTTATCCTCTGGTAACTCTGCCAGATCCCAAGTGTCATTGGTTTGGTCAAAATAGAGTTATACTCTCATTACATAGCCTTCTCCCATTTTTTACTATCTTCTAGTTGAATTGATTCTTGGTAGCAGGTTGGCCCTCTGTAGTCATGTACTCATCGAGATCTATCCATTGATATATAGCATGCCATCAGATTGCTTATGTTCTAGAAGATTCCATTTTTTTATGTGACAACTCAATCTTTTAAATGGAATCTCTCCCCACATTTCAACTGCAATGGAAGGGCCTTTACTTCTACAAATCAACTCCGAGTTTGTTGAAGTTTGGGGATTTAGAACCTACTTTTTAAGATCCCAATGATATGTTGGTTGATAGAGTTTTGACAAAGCATTTATGTACTTCACTGGGTTGCTCACTTTGGACAAGAGAGGCAAAGTCAAACCTCCTTATAGGGCCCCTTTGAGAGTCCAATTGCCCTCAGTGCAATCACATGATTAGTTCTTAATACTATAACTATACAAAAATTTTCTTACAATTTCATTGGTTTGTAGCATTGCAAGTCTAGCTTTAGGCAATGCTTGACTAGTCAAAACTATTTTAATGGTGTGTAGCATTGATGAGATGGTTTATGGTACTAGAAAATTTATTTGTAGGAAACCATTTCTAGTTTATAACATTGGAGTTGTGTCTTCTAGCATTGATTGATTGGATTTTGAATTATCTTATAGTTTCGGGTAGCGCTAAGTTGGTTTGTAGACCACCTTCTAACATGTCTAATTTGTAGCAAGGGCAGCTTGTCTACTTTGCATGACTATAGAAGTGATGACTTCCTATTTGACCAATCTAGAAAAGTCAAATCGGTTTTTGGTAGTTCTTGTTTGGTTTTTCTATGCTATAATGGTTTGTAGCACTTTAGAATTGATCTAGGAAAGCTTCACTGGTTTCTAACATTGCATGAGTTTTTTCTAGTAGTGCTTGACTTCTTTTTTGTTTCTAGTACTACGGAGGTATTCTAGTAATGATTGGTAGGTTTGTAATAGTGGTTCAAGGTTTTCTAGTAGTAGATCCCAATGACCAAACCTTGGGAGGTTTCTAGTAGTGCTTGACTTGTTTTTTGTTTCTAGTATTACGGAGGTATTCTAGTAATGATTGGTAGGTTTGTAATAGTGGTTCAAGGTTTTCTAGTAGTAGATCCCAATGACCAAACCTTGGGAGGTTTCTAGTAGTGCTTTAGTGGTTGAACTACCTATTTTCTAGCACTAATAGGTGTTTTTTAGTAATGCTTGATAGGTTCTCAAGGGGTTCACCATTCAGTACCCCCCTATATAACGTGCATTCACGAGGTATTAAAAAAACCCCTCTTTTAACATGTCTACATGAATAAAATGACCCCTTATTTTAGGATTTTGCAGCCACCTCGTGCTCAAGCTCAAGCCCCTACTACTCAACCAAATGTGAGCATCATAAGGATGGAGGAGGTCCTCAAGGGCAGAAGCAACCAGGAAGAAATAGCTAAAGGGAAGATGAAGATAGATGAAGTGGCTACAATGCCTATCAAACGTGTGCGTGTCCAAGATGAAGTAGGTAAAGAAACAAGCAAGGATGCAAGCAATGAGCGGAGATCATATGTCTACAATCTACACGTCGATCTCTTTCCATAGATATGCTACATGATATAGTTTTATTCGCTAGATTTTAAATTCCATTTTGGGGGAAACTTTGAATTCAAATAAACTAGCCGTTTTTCCTGTTTGAGTTCAAAAAATGTCCTTTGATTACTTTCTTGATACTAAAAGGTTTGACTTCCTTAAATTGCCAAATAAAGAGGCCCTCCTAGACCCCATTCTCTTCCTAATGTGCCCATGATTTACACTCTACTTCTTGCAATGCTTCTTACCATGCATACAAGAGTACTGCAGCTTTATGTGAGCTTGTATTGTGCCCAAGTCCACATAAGCATCTTCTCTCAAGTACAATTGTTTAATGGGCAACTTTGTTGATTGTGACACCAAAAAATTTCCTTGTGTACAAGAGCGCTTGTCAAGAAGGATTTGAACATGTGTCCAACAAAGTTCTTGAAGATGTCGAGATAGTGGTCGATGTTAACGATGTTACTGATAGCAATAAAAAAGGGATAAAAAAGAAAAGAAAGGATCTTTTGCACAAGAAACTACCCTGCAATGAGCTTCTCCATATGTTTCATATGTACCTTCAGAATTTCACTTAACACAATTTCCATTGTAGATGGAGAGCTGAGCAATTTAATGAGTCCCTTAAAAAAAAATTGGTCAATATAGAAGTTTCCATCAATGACTTTGCTAAGAATTACACCTTTGAAGAGGAAAATGAATTGGCACTCCTTCCAAGTCACAATTTTGGTGCATATAAACCACTTTAAGGTGAGCAATGCGGTGACAAAGGTTGTTCATTTCAACATTGCGTATTATTGCATCACAAATTGTTCAAAGAATAAGGGCTAGTACCAAAGTATCATTTGCTAGGGTCAGATAGATTAGCATCACAATTCAAGGCAAAGCAACTATTTTACTTTGTTGCACTGTATAAAGGGCTCACATGTATTGAAATTCTATGGAACTTATTTTTTTCAGTTCATGGCAAGGGAGAACATGATGGAGTAGGTGTTGTCATTAAGAGAGCATAGACACAGGAGAAACTCAAGGTAGATTATGTACCTATGAAATGCGCAAGAGATGTTGTGGGCTTTCTAAGACTCAAGTACTTAGGTTCAAATGGAGAAGGCAGGGTCTTTTAGGAAATCAAAGAAGGGGAGGTAGACTGTAACATTAAGTCCGGTTATGAAACAATTTCTCAATATCGCTCCAATCGTATTGTTAACAACAAATATGATTCTTGCAATGCTCAAGCGCTTAGGTTTACATGGTTGGCAAGCTTCTACACTTGGTGCTTGTGGAGGCTTGGAGAAGACTCACAAACAAGGTTTATGTTGGAATCTGAATGAATTAAATTATTGTCCCCGTTGATGCATTAGGTAGTAGTGATGAAGAGGATGTTGATGAGCCCTTGTACACAAGCCATCATGATACTTTGAGTGATGCTCTCACAATTGGAGACAACTTTGCAGTCAAATGCAAAACCAGCCAGTCTTACATTCCGAAGTGCATTGAGTCTAAGCAAAGGGCCAAAAGGAACATGCAATATGGATGGCAAAATACTATTGATAGAGGGTCCTACTTTGTAACGAGGATGTTCTATGGGGTAGTTGATGGAAGAATGTACACAGGCTCCTCCATCAAAATCCACTAGATCTTTTGTATTCATATCTTGTCAGAGCAATCAAAATTCCCATGGAATAAGTGGAGAGTTGCAATAGTCTATATAAAATTTCATTAGAACTTTATGACGTGGTATATAACATCATGCCAATAGTTATTGAGCTACACGATAGAGTGACTGTTGAGGAGGATGTGCTGAAAAATATGGACAATGTATTCAAATCCCTTCATAAGAATGTATTAAATTTGGTTGTCACCTCTTTTCTTCTCAAACCCTCTCACTGTTTCTCAAACATATACACTATTTCTTCTACGGAACCCTCTCCTTCTTCTCTCTCCTCTTACGTGTAGCTTACTTGGGAGCAAGAAGACAAGTTCCTTCATTGGTCTAGAATTCTAGCTTTCCATAGGTTTCTATGAGTCCAAAATGGTTTCTACTGGCTTTTTCCATGTCCAAAATGGTTTCTACGGGTTCTTACCATGACATTAGTAGTACTTAGGTTTCTACGGGTTCTTACCATGACACTAGTAGTAATAAGGTTTCTACCATGTCCAAAATGTCTTGGTATGATTCCTAAACTAGACCCTTGAAATTTTCTCTCCAGCAATTCATAATGGTTTCTTCCAAAAATTAGGTTTCTACCATGTCCAAAATGGTTTGTATTGGTTCCTACCATTGTAGTGGTAGAAACAATGTCCTAGTATGGTTCATAGACTAGTTTCTGCTAGGTCAATGGTTTTTACCCTTTCCTGTTGAGAGAAGGAGAGAACACAGAAGTAGAACCCCAAAGTGTGTAGAATACACACATGAGATGATGTATATATAGAGGGGACCTGGGTGCCATATATAGAGAAGCCATATATTGAGTAGCTTCACATATAATCTCAACACCCCCGCTCAAATAAGGGTCCCTAACTGTGGATGAAAAAACCCTTGGGGGATCAAGGGAAAAACCCACAGCTCTATATACACCCACCGTTATATTATAAAAATCATTGAATATACAAATGTTTACGAGGAGCTACATCACTCCTTTTACAATGAATGTTTTATGAGGAGTTACATTACTCCTATCCTATCAAATACAATAATGAATACAAAGGTTCAATAAAGAGGTATAAAAGCTATCGATTAGCTTGTAATCAAAAGTGTCTCCGTGAATCTGTTGTGTAGCTTGTCATCAATATCGCATCACCAAACATGTCTTCATGTTGTCATCAATATGGCATCACCAAACATATCTTTCATAAATCTTTCAAATACAATAATGAATACAAAGGTTCAATAAAGAGGTATAAAAGCTATCGATTAGCTTGTAATCAAAAGTGTCTCCGTGAATCTGTTGTGTAGCTTGTCATCAATATCGCATAACCAAACATGTCTTCATGTTGTCATCAATATGGCATCACCAAACATATCTTCATAAATCTTTTATTGTCACCAAGTTTGTCTTCATAAAATCAATTCTTTGATCAATCCTACATAGATCATAGACTCCAAAAAGAACATGTCATGAAAATTATTAGCATCGTCAATGAAATAATTACGTTCACAATGCCATAAGAGATGGTTCGCGACACCACTCTTTTGACGACATATATACGCACGACAACATATGGTACATAAAGTATAAACGTAAAAGTACAAAATGTGTGATTACATGATACAAATGATATGTGTATATACTACATAAAACAACATTTATCAATGTAGTGATCAATGAATACCATCAAAGTATTAACAAAATATCATCATTATATCAATAAAAATGAATAAATGACCATGGTATCAACGAAAAGCATCATGATATCACCGAGAATAATCACTGTATCAACGAAACAACATTATGGCATCACCAAGAATAACCATGGTATCAACAAAACATCATCATGGTATCAACAAAAATCACCATGGAATCAACGAAACATCATCATGGCATCACCGAGAATAACCATGGTATCAATGAAATATCATCATGGCACCACCGAGAATAACCATGGTATCAATGACATATCATCATGGTATCAACGAAAATCACCATGACCAAAGTATTAACAAAACATCATCATGGTACCATCAAAATCACTATGGTATCAATGAGAAATTATCAATAAAACGACGTAAACTATATCTCTAAAAGAATAATTATACGAGAATCAATGAACGAGTATATCATATAACAAAAGATCATGTACCAACAGTAGCTCGACAGAATTTGGACAATCATCAACGGCTCGACTGAATCGGAACGATGTGTGACTGGCTTCTGCAGCAAAGTTACGTCAGTAACAAATATATGATTGATGAAGAAAAATATAATTGAGAAGTTTTCAATTATGAGAAAAATCAAAAGCAAAAAGTAAAATTTTGATTTTCAAACATATTCGCAGTCCGAGACGATAACAAAATCGGTGCAGAGTTTAGAGAAACTTCCTTCTGCAAAGTTATAGACCACATCGATTCCGGTCTCCCATAGCGGGTAGTTTCTTCTGCAAAGTTGTAGAACACATCGATTCCGGTCTCTCATGCTGGTTTCCTTCACTTTTTTATACCACTCGAAAATTGTGGTTTCTATGAGGTATGCTGGTGCTTTCTACTTATCCCAAGCTTATGGTTTGTCATCCCAATGATAATTTCTAGCAGGTCCAATGTGTCTTCAACCAATGCAGAAATGGTTTCTACCATTTCGTGGGTGGTTTCTACCAATAAAAAGGAGATTTTGATGCAAAACACCTACGCAAATACTATGAGGAAAGCAGCAAACGTGCTAGTAAGCTATACACAAGTTTTCCCTCAAAACCTTCACAACCATGATGTAAAATTTGGTTTATTAAAAGGGTGATTTCCATCATTACATAATTAATCAGTTAAGTTTACATTAGGGTTTTCTTCAGGGTTCAAAAGTTAAGTTCACAAAATGTAAAAAGGTGGATAAAACAAGTGGAGCTACAGCTCGCTACTGCTGTTCCCCCTACGCTGTACCATCGCCTCCCCCCCTTCCCCCCCCCCCCCCCCCCCCCCCCCCCCCCCCCCCCCCCCCCCCCCCCCCCCCCCGCGGTGCCCGCCTGCCCTCTCTGCCCCCCCGCCAGCCCTCGCTGCCCCCATTGCTGCCCTGCTTGTCCGCGCGTTGCCCCACCCCTGCTGTAGCAGCTCGCGACAGTGCCGCTGCTGTAGCCCCGCCCGCCACTGCCGCCGCTGCCATCCTCTGCCGACCCCCTGTTGCATCCGCTCCGACCATTGCCCCCGCCCGTTGCTGCTAGCGCTCCTTCATCAGCCGTCCCCACCCGTTGCCACCCCCCCCCCCCGGGCCCGCCGCCTGCTCTTTTTCCTCACAGTTGCATCCTGCATATCGGTACATACAGCATTAACTCTGTTTTGGGGCAGTGCCTTGCGTGCCAAGTTGCAAATTCCGCCCGCCATCTTCTTCTTACGCCTCTGCAGTAGACACAGATGGAGGCTTCAGCTTCGCCACAGAGGGACTCGCCTGAAGCCCCCTCGCCCGACCCCGCTGAGCCCACCATTCAACTTGCTCTTTCGCCGACAGAGCAAGCGAGCCTTGCCGCAGAGATAGAGCGCTTGCAGGCAACTTCGGTCATCTGCAAGGTTCTCGGAACTCGACCTAGCAGAGGAGAGCTGCGAAACCTTCTCCAAGCCCGCCTTCTCGCAGAGGTGGGCAAGATCTTGGATGTCCAGATTCTCGGACGGGGGTACTACCAGATTGAGTTCGAGACTTCCGAGATGGCCTCCAAGGTCATTGCTATGAGTCCACTGGCCATCCGAGCATCACGCGCCCACTTTCGACAGTGGCGACATGGTTTTGACCCGACTTCGGATGTGCTAGTAGAGGAGGCAGACATCCCCATCTCAGTCTGCTTTTCGGGTTTACGGAGGGAGTACCTTCCACTTCTCTCCAGGATTGGCTCCGCCATCGGGACAGTCCTGGAGACACCTCGTACGGCAGCATCAGTAGCTGCCAAGGCAGCTGGCATCCCTTCAGTTCGAGTTTTGGTCAAAGATACCCACACACTCCCGAAGGTCATCCTTCTGCCTCGGGTGAGTGGGGGTTGGTTTCGACAGAGTGTGGAGTACTCGGGTCTCCCGAACAAGTGCTTCATTTGCAGACAGATGGGCCACCTAGCGAAGGCCTGTCCTCGGAGGAGACCACGACCCGCACCCCAGCCTCAGCCCCAACCTGCCAAGGCTGGGCCGCAGCCACAGCCAGCGACACAGAGCACAAATTCAGAGCCACCCTCCGAGCCTGGGGCTCCAGCAGAGGAGGGGTGGCAGCAGGACCGTGGCCGTCGACGCCAGGGGCCACAGCGACAGCCTGGCACTGAGAGTGGCCCCCAGGTGCCTACTCAACAGTAGTGGGTTCCCACGGGGAACCGCTTTGGGCCTCTTGAGCAGGAGGAGCCTCCTTCGCCAGCCTCCACCTCCGCTTTACCCTCGCCAGCCGCTCCGCCTTCCGATCTCCCATCCTCCTCCTCATGCCCTCCCCCGCCCTCTGCTACCGCTGACCCCCCACCTCGCCCCCCACATGTCTCTGCCGCCCCACCCCGCTTCTCCTCTCCCCCGCCCCCCCCCAGCCCCTTCTCCCCCTCCTCCTGCTTCAGTACCTCAGTCGGCTCAGGAGACTGTACCCTCGCCGGCGGCTAGGAGATCTCTTGGCAGCGCCTTTGCCACGAGTCGCCTAGCGAGAGAGGGTCAGCCCTCCATGCGGCCCCCTCTGCAGATTCAGACATCTTCTCTTGCAGCTATCCCGCGTGTTTTGACAAGCATTGACCTCCGACGCCGCTGGGATTTCTTCGATTACGGGTTTACTCATTTTCTTGGCGACTCCGCAGCAGACCACGAGGCATCCTGCTTCAGAGTCCACGCTTTGCTCCTCGCCGCTAGGGGGACAGAGGCCTTGGACTCAGCAGTTGGTTTCTCCTTCCCCCTCTGTGGCAGGACTGAGACAGAGTGGTCCCTCGACTCAGTGGTGGGATGGTTGCATACACAGGTTCTCGAGTTCTCTCACCATATGGGAGAACTTGGCGTTACAGATTTGCTGCAGACGTTGTGGCCACTGGCCAAGTTTGCGGTGACACCCCCAGACTCAGCAGGATGTAGACACATTGTGGTGTACTTTTTTGCTGATACGCAGTGTTTTCCTTGCTATGTATTCATTCATGAGGACTCCTAGACAGAGGAGGTTGCTTTACGCACGGCTCGCTCTGCTTGGGCTTGGACCAGGCACTCACTGCAGTCTCGCCTATCGAGAGGACGCTCGGATGCGGATTACTCCCCATCCAAGCCTGCTTCGAAGATAGCTCGTCTTGCTGCTGCGGCAGCATCTGTTCTCTCTCGCTCCCCATGAGGATCGTCTCGTGGAACGTGCAGGGACTAGGTGGGCCCCAGTTTCAGCGACAGCGGGGTCGATTGCGTCAGGAGCTTCAGCGTTGCCTTGTGGGAGGAGAGATTGATCTCCTTATGCTTCAGGAGCACCATTTGTCTGAGAGCCACATTCGGCGATGTGGTCAGATTTTGCGTGGACGCTATGATATCTTTTGGTCAGCTGCTTTTGGGCCTGGAGGCATCCAGGGTGGGGTATGTATGACTATTGCGGACTCACTATAGCAAGCCATCGTGGGCAGAGGGATTATTGTACCAGGCAGGGCTCAGTGGATTACTATGCAGGTTCAGGGTAGCCTTGTGGGTTTCCTGAACATCTATGCACCCAATGTGGGGAGTGCTCGTGCAGAGTTTTGGTCACAGATTGTTGATTCTCTGCCACAGGTTGACCAGTGGTGTGTAGGAGGGGACTTCAACATGTTGGAGGACCCTTCTGACAGGATCGGAGTCAGCCAAGCTACTGTGCATGGAGTTGAGTTAGCAGCTTGGGAGAGGTTTTGTATGACGCTGAGGGTCTCGGATACATGGCAGCATTCTGGCTTTGTGAGGCCTCCAGAGAGTCTTGCCTTCTCTAGATCGGACCGCAGAGTGGGAGCAGTGAATCTATCGCGCATAGATCGCTTCTACACTAGTGACCACTTCAGTGACTTGGGGGGATCAGTGGGCATCCTGGTAGGGACATCCTTCTCGGATCATGCACCATTGATTCTCACAGTGGCAGATAGGCAAAGGAGTGGGAGCACGATGCTTCACATCACAGAGTGGGTCTTGTTGGACTCAGCACTCAGAGAGAGGGTCGAGGCTCTATGGACAGAAGGCATGGACAGCCAGGCTCCACCTGCAGACAGAGTGGCCTCAGGCCTAGCTCAGCTTAGCCACTTCTTTCTCCCGGAGTCTCTGGCTCGACGGGCTGCAGCGGGAGAGGAGGAGCAGCGTCTCAGACGAGGCATTGCTTCACTACAGAGGATGCAGGAGCAGCATCCAGACAGTCCATGGTTGGAGGAGCAGTTACAGCAGGCTCGACAGGAGCTTGCTTGCACAGAGGAGAGGCGCCATGAGTTTGCCTTTCATCGACAGGCATCTCAGTAGACTCAGGTGGGTGACAGGGTGACAGGTGGTTTTTTTGAGTGTGCGCTCCTTGCCGCACTGTCGAAGCAAGGGACTTGCCAATACACCGTATGCGAGCCACAAACGGATCCAAGCACACAACAAGCCTAAACTAGCAAGCTCAAGAAAACAAAGGGTGTGTCACTCACCGCTCTACGCTCGCCTTCGTGGTGGATTCCTCGCCGCGATGAAGAAGAAGATGCAGTCGTGCCGCGCTCAACCGCTTCGCCGCCATCGTGCCTTCGTAATGCTCGATCGCACACACACTCTCCCTCTCTCTCTCTCTCACACACACACACACAAGGAGGTGAAGAAGAAGAAGATGGAGATGGAGCAAGAGCACTCTTCAATTGCACAAATGAGAGAATGAGTAAAAATTAGGTTTAGTTGGCTTTTATAGGAGCTCACCCCATTCACACTTGGGCGCCCATGCTTAACCAACTAATCCCTTGAATGTCCAAGTTAAAGTGCGCCTCTCATCGACGATCTCTCTACCTTTCCCTATTGGTCCGACAAGCCCGGTACCTGACTCTAAATAATACAACGTTTATAGATCATAGGGTGTCCGTGTGCCGTGAGGGTTAACATGCCCCCCTTCGTGATGTAGATTCCGTCCTCGGAAGCTATTGAGTTGAAGCTGGTTCGTCGAGGTGGAAGAGCATTTGAGATGAATGTCCTTAGCCTTCTTCAGTCACTGCAAAATCAAACAACATTGGCACAGTAATTGCATTCTCTTAAAAAGCATATGCAGTTTTAGGTAGACACATTGATTGGTAAAAGAATTTCAAACAATTTGGTAGCAATGAACATTAAATTGCAATGTAATCAAATGCATAAACAGATGTAAAGGTAGAAAATTAAACAAGTCTGGGGTCACTAATTTGACAGTCGAAAGGCACTAGAGATCAAGTATTAATACCATGGGTAAGCTTCTTAATTTTCTGTGGTCAATTAAGTTGTTTAATCGCGAGAGCCAAGTATTCATGTTCGAGGGCTGACTAGAGGCTATATCTAGAAAACCTTGTAGTTAAGCTACCATAAAAGGAATTTTTCATGAAATCATCGCCTGACTGATTACCTTTCCTTTGACCCCCCAAAGTCTTTTCACATTGATTCAATTATGATGTGTGTGCTTATTTTGTATGCCTTGGGTTTTTTGCTTTTCAAGGAAAAGCGCCCACACTGGGAACCTCTAGGGCTCTAGTACCATAGGCAATACATGTGAGTGAAGTACCAATTCAAGCCAAGATTTCTCTTCCAGCTTAAAATTTTACATTGTGGCACTTTGATTTTTTGTTTGTTCATTTTCAACATTTTAATTTTGTAACTTTGGGGGGTCATATAACACTGTTACCCTCCCCAGGCTCATCACATTAGTAAACTCCCTTTATAATACTTAAGCTAAAGGTCACTAGGGTTAAGCCCACTAGAAAGCCCTAGTACATTTCATACAATGCTGCCTAAATCGGATTAAGAACCTAAGTAACCATTGTTTATTAGGAAGGCATTCCCCATGGTATTAAGAGAAGATTTCTAATACCTAGCTTGGTCAAACTAGCTTAGTCGGACTGCTTGATTTTTAAACCTAGACAAGTGATTATGACAAAACATTACATTGAATTAAATGTTGGATACTAAGCCAAGTGCGCTGAATATTATGCTACCAATCACAATCAAAGCAGACAATCATAGATGCAAAAAGATAAAGGCAATGCTAATGGACAAGAAACACCTGTTTGTGTCGATGGTCGCGCTTGATTTGAAGTGTGAACGAGAGAAAGGTTCCATGAAGGTCCAAATCCTATCAATAGCAACACGCTCCTGTACACACTAGGAAACACAAACAATACCTCCAGGAGGCACATCAGTGGGAAAAGAGAACTTTGCTAATCACTCAACTCTAAAACAGAAACACTCCTATCGTACTAATCTTACCTTACCCTCCATCACTCAAGTGATGAGGATCAAAGGTGTTTTATGGCATAGGTTTCTGTTTCACTGTACCAAATGTGACATGTGTAGGTCTGAGTCAATGTTTTGACTTTAATGTGCATACTCGTTTGCTAATTGCTCTTGCTTTTTTTTTTTTTTGTGAGTATAAAGCTTTATATGTACATTCCCTAAGATCGGAGATTGAGAGGTCAGGGAAAAAGGTTGAGAGGGAAACAAATGAATGATGACTGTCAGCAAACACTCCCCCCTTCCTTAGGTAGATCATACCGTTTGAAATGAGCTTGTCACCCTTTGAAACCAATTGTTCCAGTTGGTAATAGGTGAGGATTTTTGCCAGTAGTTTTCTATTACCCTAGGTGCCTTATCAAGCTGCAAGGGTGGTAAGGTACTCTCCCAGGATTGAACTTGAAGTGGTTCATCAGGTGATTCTTGAACACTGGGAGGTGTGGATTCTTTTGTAGCTTCATGGAGGTCCACTACTATAGATGGAGGCTGTGTAGAAGCTTTTACCTCTATGGATGTATTACATGAGGAGCTAGAATCTTCATGGGACTCCCCCCTTCCTGAGCTAGGTGGAACAAATCGTTCTTTCTTTGGTACCCAAACTAGCTCTGGACTAGGTGTGTAGCATTCTGTGATTTTGTTCTTTCCACGATCATTGATTCGTTTTGGATCTACGGGATTGGGCTCACTTGGGTCAGGTGATAGGTAAGAGCACAATCTACGTTTTGGCACCCAGATTTGATCATTTCCTTGATAGTAGCCTTGGGCTTCCAATATTCGTTTAGGGATCCATCGCAACATTTTCTTACTTTTCTTGGAGCGAGTGGTACGTTTCTTACAAGGCTTCTGTTTTTTAGCACTAGATATGGTCACTAAAGAAGCTTTAGGGACCCACTTGTATGTTTTCTTCGTTACATTAGGATGAGTCTTGTCGGAAGCGATATGCATTGCTTGTAGCATATTTAAGGGTATAGGCATTTCATCCCCCTCAGGTGTTACCCAGGTCGTCCCCCTATTTTCCCAAGTGTCTATGGTTGATGCTAGGTGGACCCAATCCACATTGTCTGATTCAGTCATCCCAGGTAGGATATCCATATAAGGAGAATCTTGGCCAATGTCTGTATCCTTCTTACAAGTGTAACAATATTGTAGTGGGGCCGAGTGAACTGTGGTGTCAGAGCGATGATCAATAATGGTTTTACTCCCTAAGGGGTGTACCTTACCAGTCACCAAATCCACTCTAAGGACAGAGTCTTGGAATTGCAAATAGACATGATTTTTAGACCAATCGTGAACCATTTGTGCTTCCCTCATGAATGGTCGTCCTAAAATCATTTCATATGACATAAGGTGTTTAGAGAAATCCATTACAATGAACGTATGTCGTACCTTGTGTCCTAGAACTTTGATCTTAAGATCCTTGAGCATCCCCATAGGTTTGGCTATGGTACCATTTTCCATCTTTACCACAATGTTAGTAACACTGAGGCGGGGTTTTCCCATGGATTCCCAACAATCTTTTGTAACGATGCTAACTCCCGCACCACCATCAAGAATTCCCTTTATAGTTAATCCCTTGGTAGTGATGGGTAGGGTGCATTAGACTCGTCGCCTTCAAAATACTGCCCTAATTCGTTAATGGGTACCTCGATCACAGACTCGTGTCCATCTAAGTCAAGTGATTGCACATGATTTTCCTCATCAATCATAATCGAGTCAGGCCTATTTGGTTGCGCAAACTGCGGTAATCCCGTTCGTAGCTCTCCGTTAAGGAATGCTCGAAGTGCAAGGAATAACTCAGGATCTCCATACAGCTTTGCTATGATCGTGGTTCGGACCTCAGAAGACATGAAGTCCACTAGTTTGGCAACATTCATTGGCGTTTTGCAGGGTGTAGGTCCTTGACTAGGAACTGGTGAGGATGGAATCTCATATTCCTCAATGGGATCAGGTATTCCTTCGTTAAACATCCTTTCCAACAAGAAAGGTGTATGCTCACTTTCTGATGTCCCGTCCTCACTCCCTTCTTGGATGATACTAGATATGGCTAACGGTCTATGGTTCATGTGGGGTGGATGAACTTGCGTGGGAAACACTGTGTCATGAATTTTGATATGCATGGGTTCTGGTTCTAGTTTACTTTGAGTCTCCTCCACTAAACCTCTTAGATGTTTCACCTGCTTAATCTCGTCTACTGGGTTTGGGTACGTCCCAATCTTCTTTTTACGATTCTTCCCTTTTTGCCCCTGCGGTTTATCTTGGGGGTCTTGGATTGGATTTGGAAACACTTGTGGTGTTTTCAGAGGCTCTTTATGGTTTTCTCTTATTCGGTTTTCATTTGGTTCCATGTTACGGTTTTCTTTGTCGGTCTTTCCCTTTGTGGTATTGGTTCTAGTCTCCATTGTCTCGACTGAATCTGAATCATCCTCGAGGTCATTCATATACACGGGGTCATCTCCTGTTCCTATGTTTGTTTTGGAACTTGGCTTTGAATTTTCCGTATTCTGCGACTTCTTCCTTCGTGTCTTCTTTTTCTTTGCTTGGATAACTGACGCGGTATCTCTCTCTTCGGGGATATGTCCTGGCCCTTGAAGCATGGACCGTGTAATCGCATAAGCGGGTGCGACGGGTGGTATTGGTGATGTCACACTAGCAATTTCGACCAAATTTAGGGGTGTGATTTTAGGCGCATTTGGGTTATAGGGGCATTGGGCAATCAAGTGATCTATGCCACAACGATTACATATGAGTATTGGCATTGCAGACGTGCTCCCTTGATTCATTTGCATCTGTGCAGCATTCTTTTACAGCCTAATAGGGCACTCCGCTACTCGATGTGGTCCACCACACTCGTAGCATTGAAGAGGTGGCCTCCTAGCCTGGGTGTTGATATTTTGACCTCTGGATGCGAGAGCAGCAGCTTGATAAACCGGCTTGACTTGTCCCCAACAATCTTCCATGTAGTATATAGGACACTCTTCCAATGTATCAAGTCCGTAGGAAATACTAGTGTCTATTTCCTCCTCACAGCCATCTGGATAAGCATTTGATGGCTCGCAACCCACTTGGTTCATAGGGGCGACTCTTGGATGCTCGAGGTGCATCCGTCCAGGCTACAGGTGGTCTATTTGCCATCATACGTTTGATCATTAAACAATCCTTAGCTTGGTGACCATACCTACCACATGCGTTGCAAGTTCCATTAAATTTTACTCTAAACGTAGGGCACTCACTAGTGCTATGTGGACCTAAGCAAATGGAACACCATTGTTGCTCCCTTCTTGGATACATGTGACTATTTTAAGGGGGTCGATTATCCTTAAGAGACTCTTGGATTGCCTTGGTGAGGTCTGTCAAGAATGTCTCAAATACCTTTGGCTCATTGGCAATGGGCTTTGCAGTCATGGGTTCATACTCAATGGCTTGTGAGCTAGTGGATCTCGTGTCAGTAGACACCCTCATGCCTGCTATCATCAAGTTGTCCTCTAATTGGATTGCATTGGAAGTGACATCTTCCCAGGTTGTGATACCTCTAATCACTAGTCCATTATAGATTCCTTCATTCCTCAACCCTCGAATGAATCGATCAAGCAGTTGGTTATTGTTGAAGCGCTCATTTACAGGGCAGCGAGAGTTTAAGTGCTTTAGACGACTAATGAAGTCCCTTACTGACTCTCCTTCCTTATGTTCGGCGTTCTGTAGCTGAGATGCTACACCCCAAAGCACACCTTCTCGTATGTACTCCTTTAGAAACAACCTTCGAAGGGTAGGGTAGATTGTTTTCTCGTCCACCCTTAGGGTCCTATACCAATCTCCATCCTTCCCACTTAATGTCAAGCTTAAGGCATTGCACTTATGTAGTTCGTTGCGTTCCCCTAAGGAATCACATACTTGTTCAAACACTTCAATGTGTTTTCTAGCATCTTCGTCCCCATTGAATTTTTGCGTGAGTTTGGCAATTTGTACTGCCTTACTTCTAGGCTCTCTATCAGATGCATGACGCATATTTTCCGCGATAGATCGACCTATGGTTTGAGCAAACGCTGCCAAGTCACCTATGTGAGGAGGTAGGGCCGGTGGAGGTACTCTTGGAATCATATGTGGGAGAGGAACGGGTACCGGTCTTGGCATATGTGTGGATGATGCAAGATATGGAACATAACCGGGCATAGGTCCACTCGGATAAGAGCTAGGGAGCGGCACTCGAGGAGCATAAGCAAGTGGTATAATTGGAGGTGTGGGGGCCATGAGTGCATAAGGGGCTAGAGGCACATACGGTTGAGGCCCCATATTAGGTACTACGACACTAGGTAGTGGCACTGCGCTAACCGTAGATGTCATTGGTACATTCTCTGTCAGCCTTATCCCTGGAGTGAGCACTGTGTTTTCCTTGATAGAGGGTTGAGCCAAGTTAGGGAAGCTAAAGTTTTCTCTCGGAGGCTCAGATTGCATAGAGACCCCAGGTGAAATGACGTAAGATGGGTCCATGGGGCTCATTAGAGGAGTCTCCATTTGTGATAGAGTAGGCTGTTGAGCCTTGCTCGTATCCAGAAATCTCATGGGGCCAGTTGAGAGTATATTTACCCCTCGGTTTTGCCTTTCTGATTGAATAATGCCATGGATAACATTACAGATCATTTTCTGTTGATCTTCGATGCTCGTGGCACTAGAGGTGGATTGTACAATCTCTATCCATCCTACATGGTAGGCGTGGCCAGAGTGTAGATCCGTCAACACCTCAGTGTGGAGGTCGTATGTCCAATGATCATTAATGAACAATCCTTCTAGAGTCGACGTGTTAACGGTTTCTTGTGAGGTAGAAGCAATGTTGCTCCCCGTGGTTTTACTTGTCACCAACGGTACTCTAGAGGGAACTTCTGAAGGAGGCAGCTCAACAGGGCCTTCTTGGTAAGAAGTTGGCAGGATATCCACATGGACACTCTTTGGGGGTGTGGGGTCCACGTGCGATGTGAAAGGAGAGTCCACTTCCCCACCCCCTTCGTGTGCTTCATTTGCATCAGGTTCCGAGCGAGTAGCTCTACCTAATGTTTCCATGAAACGGCTAAACATACTAGTACTAGGCTGTGGAGCTTCGGGAGGTGCATGGCCTTCTCTCTCAGTGTTTTGGGTAGGGTATGCTTCCATGATTTCTGAGTCGGAGGAGGAATCACTAGCGGCTATTTTAGGGTCTTGAGTGGTGCTACCTTGTGTCCCCGCTGAGGGTCTAGAGCTTATCGTGGATGGGTAATGGGTGTCCGTATGAACAGAGGCACTCTCAATATGCTCGTGTTCTAGCACCCGCCCAGAGCGTAAGTGCATGTGCTTTTGATACCCTAAGGTGTCAAAAAGCTGCTCTAGGAGGCCTTGTGACTAGTTTTTAGTGTGTTTTTTGTTTGTTTTTTTGCTAGATTTTTTAGAGCGTGTCGTGGAATGGGCCGTGTGATAGCTCGAAACGAGCGTATCGGTCAGAGGGTCGTGCCGTGCTTTACAGCCCTCCGTTTGGTCACTCTATGCCCTCGGAATCCCTAAAACTGTCAATTTCCAGTAGGGAACTAGGCCCAAACTAGAAAGTCTAAGGGTGCAAGTGGGAAGAGAAAGGAGGAGAGTGGAGGACTTGTCCCACATGCTCTCATTCTCTCTTGAGGGAGTAGGGTATATATATAAGAGTGAGTCTAGTATATATCATAAGACTGAGGACTGAGGCCTGGGCTTGGGCTTGGGCTTGGGAAAACGATCCCGATCTATCTTTTATACAAACCAACCCGTCCATTTTAGGAGTCACGTTTTTTATTTTCGAAAAAATTCGCCGCCCGCTCACTCGCGTTTTTACTTTCCGAATTTTTTTGCTTTCTAAAAAGATTTTTTTTTTTTTACGTTTTTAATGTTAATGCAGAGAATACAGAAATTGAAAATGCAGGTATGCAGAAAACGCAGATATGCAGAAAATTGAAAAACGCAGAAATGCAGAAATTGCAGAAATTGCAGAAAAAAACGCAGAAATTGCAGAAAATGCAAAAATTGCAGGAAAAAACGCAGAAAATGCAGAAATTGTAGAAAATTGCAAAAATTGAAAACGCCGAACTTGAAAATGCAGAAATTCCGGAAATTGAAAAAACGCAGACAATAGCAGAAATTGAAACTTGACAGCAAATGCAGAAAACGCAAAAAACAGAAATCTCCACACACTCCTTCCCTGCCTTTCCTATGATAGAAATTGCACCACAAGGAAGCGTAAAGTGCTAACCGAGCTTAGTGTAGGGCATATCCCCGGCAACGGCGCCAAAAATGTGCGCTCCTTGCCGCACTGTCGAAGCAAGGGACTTGGCAATACACCGTATGCGAGCCACAAACGGCTCCAAGCACACAACAAGCCTAAACTAGCAAGCTCAAGAAAACAAAGGGTGTGTCACTCACCGCTCTACGCTCGCCTTCGTGGTGGATTCCTCGCCGCGATGAAGAAGAAGCTGCAGTCGTGCCGCGCTCAACCGCTTCGCCGCCGTCGTGCCTTCGTAATGCTCGATCGCACACACACTCTCCCTCTCTCTCTCTCTCACACACACACACACAAGGAGGTGAAGAAGAAGAAGATGGAGATGGAGCAAGAGCACTCTTCAATTGCACAAATGAGAGAATGAGTAAAGATTAGGTTTAGTTGGCTTTTATAGGAGCTCACCCCATTCACACTTGGGCGCCCATGCTTAACCAACTAATCCCTTGAATGTCCAAGTTAAAGTGCGCCTCTCATCGACGATCACTCTACCTTTCCCTATTGGTCCGACAAGCCCGGTACCTGACTCTAAATAATACAACGTTTATAGATCATAGGGTGTCCATGTGCCGTGAGGGTTAACATTGAGACAGTGGGACCTTGGCACTCGCATGTCAAGGTCAATCAGTTGAGGAGACCCGATGGGTCAGTTGTTTGTGAGCCTGAGGATATGCGTGGAGTCGCTACTGACTTTTACTGTGAGCTACTGTCGGCTGAGCCCAAGTCACAGAGACAGGATGCATGCAGGGAGCAGGTTTGGGCACAGATGCCCTGTCTTGTGACTAAGGAGATGCGGCAGAGGCTAGAGTTACCTCTTCAGCTTGAGGAGCTGCACACGGCTCTTAGGGCCCTCCCTCATGGTAGCTGTCCAGGTGAGGATGGGCTGACTCCCAGCTTCTTCTTGGAGTACTGGGACCTGCTTGGCCCAGATCTTTGTAGTGCCTTTCAATACATTCTGCACACAGGAGTGATGCCGGATAGCATTAGTGAGGGCTTGATTTACCTCATTCCAAAGGAGGGTGGCTCCTTGGATGAGATTCGACAGTGGCTCCCCATCACCATTCTCAACTCAGCCTACAAAATTCTTGCCAAGGCTCTGAGTTTGAGGATTCAGCCACTTTTGGAGAGCCTTATACATGGGACTCAGAGACACTCTTGGAAAGATACACACACACACTATGGGGCACCACTCGGCTTAGACAACACACCTGGCCGAGACAGGGAACACGCCTCTGGAGTGAGAGGAGAGAGACTAACCACTTACCCACTCCACACAGAGACACACACACCCAAAAAACTCAGCTCAAAAGAGCTCAAAAGAGGAGAACTTCTGATATTTAGATACAAATGAGCTTAGGCCAACACCAATGGGGCAAATAGCTCACACAGTATGGGTAAAATAAGCGAGATACAATCACAAACTGGAGCAGAAACTTCGCTCGTAGGAGAAACTTACACAGCCAAAACAACAGAAAAAGAGGGAGGAATTTGGCAAAATGGACAGCGCCATCGCGTCTGGAACGGCCCAAAACCCCAGTCTACAATGTCAAAGTGCTCGAATCTGACCTCGGATGAGCAGTTTACGGCCAAAACAGGCTCCAAAAACCCCAAAAACACAGTTGCGGCTGTTCCTCCTCTCTTCTCCAGGTTTTTTCTTGTCTTCTCTCTATTTTTTCAGTTCCCACACTTAGCTTTATTAGTTGGGCACCCTTGGCCTTTTAGATGACCTCAAATGGACCCCGAACTGGCCAAAAGCAGACCTCGCAGTGCATAGTTGTCACCTTTTTGCATCATCCATGCGCACACCTGGCACTCAACATTTTTCAATAATGCGTCTCGTAACCATGTGAAGTGGCCCCAAAAAGTGGTCCTCATGATGACCTTTCTGCATAAGTATCACAAGAAAACATCCACGTTGTGTCTGTACTTATCTACGTGCAAGTATTGACCCCATTCGGCCTCCTGACGCCACTAGATGCCATCTGACGCACCTGCTTACCTCATGTCGTCGGCCCGCGGATAGCTTCCTCGAGAAGTTTTATGCGCTACCAACTCCTCCTTATTGTAGAAAAAACACACTGGTACTGGTAATATTGAAAATCTATGCATTATGTACACCCTGTCCTACTTGTACACATGTGGGCCCCACGTAACCACCTGGCTCTGGAAAATGGGCAATACTTTATTCGATGCACCATGCATGGATATGTACATATGCGCAATTCTTTGCTCCAAAAACTCCTGACACCGGCACATTAAGATTTTTCTCGTCAGCAGGAAAATTAGTCTAATTATCTCTTTTTGATGGATTGCGGAGCAGTTAACGGCCCGGAGTGATCTGTAATGGGAGTTTAAGTTCCTTAACTGTCATTAGCATTATTTAATGGTGTCGTTAATGACACTTCTTCTCGATTGTGTATCAGTTTCGTCGGCGTTACCAATTTTCAAGCAAGTTTTGTGAGTTGATAGTATTACCGAGTAATTAATTGTTGTTGTATTGTGCGGTGCGACAATTTTTCACTCTCAGTTTTTCCACAGCCAACAGCCCGGTGCTGATCTCGCTCAAGTTTCGAACACTTATCCCTCGACACCTGGTGAACTCGACGCGAAACCGAGCCAGGGTGGGAAACATGCATGAAGAAGCATCCATGCAACAGATGATGCAGCAGTTTGCAGCATACATGCAATAGAACAGGCTGCCCAACAGCAACATAATTTGCAAGAGCGGATTCGTAAAGCTCGTCAAAATGTTACAAAAAAGCTGCAACGGTTTGAGGGCCGAGATATTTCAAAATTTTGCAATTTTTATGAGCACTCTATGGAAGATAATGGTATTGAAGACCAGGTTCAGTGAAAGGATTTCATCTGATTGCAATGCCAGAGCTTAGGGCCCGGATTAAAGAAATTCGAGCGGCTCAAGGGCCGAATTGGTAGGAATTTAAGAAGGCGCTGCAAGAGGAATATTTTCTGGAGGATTCTCAATAGGTGACCAGACAGAGTTTTACGAAGTGGGTACAGAAGAAGGGGAAAAATTTATCTGCACAAGAATTGTTGCGAGAGTTTGAAAAGAAGTTTGATCAATTATCGTCAGCAGAACAACGTTCCTTAAGGGATCAAAAGGTGGAATTGTTTATTCAAGCTGCTGATCCGCGACTACAAAAGAATTTGGTGCAATTATTGGAGGATCCAGCGGGAGAATTGGGATTGACATTAGATTGGAAAATAGTATCTGAAGCGGTGAACATGATCGTAAAACGACAGAAGCGGGTTGATAAGCTAATCGTGATCGAGGTACTCGATGATGATGAAGAAGAGATTAAAGAGAAGCCACCCTCTACATTACCCAAAGTGGAGGGGCCTGTTCTTGACGATCTCATTAAAGGTATTCAAGAACTAAATTTGAATTTTAAAACTGTTAAATTTGAAGGGTTATCTACAAAGGCGTCTACTTCTGAACCTAAGCAGCAGCAGCAGCCACCACGTAAAAATTGGGATCGATGCATGTGGTGCGATAGTGAAGACCACAAGTTTGTGAGAGAGTGTAATGAGTTTGATGAAGCTTATAAGAAGAATGTGGTTTACTGGAAAGACAAGAAGATTCATCTCAGGGCGACAGGGAAACTCCTCCACTTGAACTTTGGCAGAGGCGGAATGAAGAAGATAGTGGAGGAAATACAGCATAATGTTGCCTTTGTGGAAGAAGCTACATATGGGCTGCAAGTTTGTGGTAAGGAAGATGATGATGGTATAGGTGCAAAGGGCTAGTTGTGGCCATATTATCTAAAGACAGCAAAAGCAGGTAAAGTAACTTACGGGAAGCTACGATAGGTGGGGAATTCAATTGAAGAAACCACTGGGAGGACCGATCCAGTGGATTCTCTTTCGGTATATGCTTATATTGCTAAAGCTCAAGCCAATGAAGCCATGGTGGAAGAGAAGCGGAAAAGAGATGAAGAGGTGGCTGGGACGTCAAAAAGGTAGACGAGATCCAACAATAAGAAAGAAGAAGGGCCAGCTCCTAAACCTGCACTGGAGGTGGTTATGGAAGAAGCTCTGAAGGACAAGAAGCAAGGTCAGCCTAAAGGGCCCTCGTATAAACTCAAGTCTGATATTGAATTGGCTACAGATTTGAAGAAAGTTTTTGAAGAACGTATCCTAAATAGTAAAGTGGAGCTCACATTGGGGGATATTCTTGGAATTGCTAAGCGCGAGTTCCATGAAGAGATCATCGACATTATAAAAAGGAAGCGGCAAGTACCGAGTGATCAAGAGTCAGATCCCGTTAAAAGCCAAGTGGTTCGTCACATTGAAGCAATTTTGGAAGACTATGAAGAGTATTTAGCAGATCTTGAAGAAGAACAGCGAAAGCTTGCAGTGGTTCCCAGCCCGATTATACCAGAGGTAAGAAACATGCATTTTAATGACGGTGAAGATGAAGAAGTTATACCCAAGAGTCAATTTTCGAGGACTCATTGGGCAAGATCAATGACAAGAACAGTGGTAAATCTTGGCGACATTGAGGAGCCGGTCTTAGCTCTCATGGACCATGGTTTGGAAATCAATCTCATGGCAAAGAATTTGCACCAAAAGGGGAAGTTGCCTATTGATGTAGATCACGGGTGGCGGATTCGAGCTGCCAACATGCTTCTTGGAGATCTCTACGGTGCATGCGCAAATGTTAAGGTAACTATTGGGGATGTCTGTGATGAGCATAACATTTTTATACAGGAGCATTCCTCCTACCCATTGATTCTGGGACAACCCTACATTACGGCTGTGCGGATGGAAACTAAAGTGCTGGATGATGGCTCGGCCTATGCCAGGGTTCGAAGCGGAGATGGTAAGAAAGCGGTTCAATTTCTAACTGTATGTGTTGATCATGCTAGAAACAAAGACAGTTTACGTGATCGTCCAATGCCAAAGATACGTAAGGAGTTTAAAGAACAAATATTTGCTTAGGATTTTCTTGGGGTGCCACTATAAAGCGGGACTATGGTGGTGCAAGTGAGGAGAAGTTCTCGCAGAGAGAAACCTTCTCTTCAGGATTTCTAGGGTTGACATCTGAGGGTTCAGTATCTTATAGGAAATTTAATGATTTAACTAAGTGGGAGAAGCAATATGTTTCAAGCATTCAAAGTGACTTGCAGGGATGTGATGTACTAGAACCGGATGATGTGATTTCAGGAATCTTCGAAGAGATCTCTTATGTTGATACTATGTCAGAGCTTGAGGATATCAAGCAGAACAGGTTAAAAAGTGGAACTGAAGTTGTTAAAGTGCACTCAATGGACATGTTTGAAGAGTTGGACATATACAAGGCACTTATGCATATTGAGGATGACTTGGATAAAGAAGTTGAAGCACAGGTAGAGACGAAGTACAAGACAGTTGCAAAGAAAGTGAGACTTGTGGCTACACCTCTACCAGAGGGAAGTGATGAAGTAATTAAAGAAGCTTCTTGACAGCCTATGCTCAGAAATCCTAAGAACATTGGGCACAAATTCACTAAAAAGACATTGGAGCAGCTGAAGGTGGGAGAAGATGGTTTTCTCAACGAAGAGGAAATCAAGTGTTTTCAAGGTATGCTCGAAAAACATGGTAAATCTTTTGCCTTTGAGCCAAATGAGATTGGGTGTGTGGATCCAAGTGTTGTTGCACCTATGGTTATATTCATTGTTCCTCACATGCCATGGAGCTTACGTCCTATTCCAGTTCCTAAAGCTCACTTGCCAAAGCTTATCAATTTGCTTAATGATAAGATACAAATGGGAATCTTGGAACCATCATGTGCGCCATACTCTAACCGATGGTTCACTGTTCCGAAGAAAAATGGTACCTTAAGGTTTATACAGGATATGCAGCCTGTTAACAAGGTAACAATCCGCAATGTGGGTACCGGCCCAATTGTGGATGAATTTGCTGAGGCTTTTGCACGTAGGTCAATTTACTCTATGGGTGATCTTTATTTTGGATATGATCAATTTCAGTTAGCTTTGGAGAGCAGGGATCTTACTACGATGCGTACACCTCTTGGATTGGTAAGGATGTGCACTCTGCCACAGGGTGCTACTAATTCTGTAGCTCATATGATGAACGACATGAATAAGGTATTAAGGGACTTTATCCCACATGTTACTATGCCTTTCATTGATGATCTACCGATTAAGGGCTGTGAGGAAGGCTCAAAAGATGAAGTAAAAGATCAGAGGGGGTGCTGATAGTTTGTTGCTCAACATATTGCTGACTATGATGCTATTTTATCCAGGCTTGAAGAAGTTAACTTAACACTTTCAGGGCAAAAATCAACTTTTGGTGCCAAAGAGGTTCTAATTGTAGGACACATGTGTAGTCCAGAAGGTAGAAGGCCAAGTCCGGCTAAAGTTGAAGCTATTCAAAAGATGAAGGAAACATGCTCTTCGGTTACTGAAGTTCGTCGGTTTTTGGGTGCATGTGTATTCTATCTTATTTGGCTGCCACATTTTGCTCATGTTGCAGAAGTGCTTTATCAACTGCTGAGAAAAGGTAAAAGATTTGTTTCGGAAGAAGTCCATACACAGGCTATCAAGAAATTAAAGAAGATGCTTCTTGAGGCTCCGACCTTGAGGAAATTCGACTACAAATGCGGAAGTCCAGTAATCTTAACATTTGACTCTAGCCCGACAGGTATTGGATGGGCTATAGGTCAAGATGATGAAGAAGGGAACATGTATGCGATTCGATTTGGAGCAAAAGTGCTCAATGATCGCCAAAGAGGCTACCCACAGGTTAAGAGAGAACTTTGGGGTGTTGCTACTGCTCTAAGATCTGATAAAGAATACTTTATTGGAGCTTTAGTCGTGGTAGAGACAAATTGCTTGCCACTGATAGGGATGATTGCAAATTGCTCTACTCGGGATATTGCTATGCTACAATGGATAGCCTATATTAAGTCTCTTAATCCTGAATTTTTTCATATTGCAGGTAGAGATAATCCTGTTGCAGATATGTTATCAAGAGCTAGATTTGAAGATGAAGAAGAGATGCTGACCCCAAGTGACGATGTTGGCTTGAACTTCTATTCGTCTTCTTATCTGCATGCAAATTGTGGCAATATTGCTCATAATTTTGAGGTATTTTCTGAAGAGTTCTATGAAGGATAATGGCTTTTGATTGGTTGCTACCTTAGCACTCTTACTAAGCATGAAGGGTGGACGGATCAAGAGTACAAAAAGATTAGGAAGAAAGATTACGGCTATTTTCTAAAGGATGGCCATTTATGGAAGCAACCAAAATGCTCTAAAGGAGTACTGCAGCGGGTTGTTTGTGATAAAACGACTCAGCAACAGGTTATCAAAGAGTTTCATGAAAGTTTATGGGCTGGACACAGAGGGGTCTGGGCAACTTTTGTCAAGATTAAGGATCGTTACTAGTAGAAAGGTATGTATAAAGATGTGGCTCAGTTTGTGGAGACATGCCTAATATGCTAACAGTATTCTAATGTGCGACATCGAGATGGATTGCATCCCACCTATCCACTGGCTATGCACTACAAGTGGGTGGTGGACCTGATTACCATGCCAGTAGGTGTCTAGCAGATGCGGTATATTGTTCTTGCAAGAGAGGATCTTACTAATCGGGTGGAAGGCAGAGCTTTGCGTACCAAAGGTACCAGTTCCGTATGCAAGTTCTTGCTTGAGGATGTTATTTCCACGTATGGATGTGTTGGTAGAATTACTGCTGATAGAGGAGAGGTGGATGCAGATGAAGCTCGGGATTTCTTTGCTCGCTTGGGAATTAAATTGGCTCTCACTATAGCATACAATCCAGAGGGTAATGGTAAAAGTGAAAGAGGGCATCCGCCTATTGTTAAAGCTTTAGCAAAGGCATGCCAGGGACATATTGGTGATTGGCCTAAACTCCTACCATTTGCTTTATGGGATGATCGAACTACACATAGTTCTGTTACAGGTTTTATGCCATATGAGTTAATGTACGGGAAAAAACCCATTATGCCTACAGAGGAAGCGGTTATCTCTTGGACCGTAATGCCATGGGAAGAAGGTATGTCTACAGAAGATTTGCTTGCATTGCGCATTCGCCAACTTGAGAGGCGTCAGGAAGATATTGAACAGGCTAACGTAATGCTTAAGGAATCAAGGTTGAAGAACAAAGCAGCGTTTGATGATAAGCATAGACTACAACCTCCTCCCATTAAAGATGGGGATTGGGTCCTTGTATATGACAGTAGCCTAGAAAAGTAGCACACTGCTATGCGGAAAATGGTTAAACGATGGTTTGTACCATATGTAGTACTTCATGTTTATCATAATGGGACCTGCAAGTTATGCGAGCTTAATGGCACTGAGCTCAACGTGCCTATTGTAGGGAAAAGAGTTAAGTTGTATAAGCAACGAGATAGTGAGATTAATATTGAAGACTTCAACACACATCAACCTCCTGAAGACAATGTTATGTATGCATCACACGACGAGTCTGATGATGATTTATTAGTACGGTTGGCACAGACGGGAGGCTGTACAGGTTCAAAGCTACCTGTTTCGTATGAAAGTTCTTGCTTGAGGATGTTATTTCTAGGTATGGATGTGTTGGTAGAATTACTGCTGATAGAGGAGAGATGGATGCGGATGAAGCTCGGGATTTCTTTGCTCGCTTGGGCATAAGATTGGATCTCACTATAGCATATAATCCAGAGGGTAATGGTAAAAGTGAAACAGGGCGTCCACCTATTGTTAAAGCTTTCGCAAAGGCATGCCAGGGACATATTGGTGATTGGCCTAAACTCCTACCATTTGATTTATGGGCTGATCGAATTCCACATAGTTATGTTAGAGGTTTTACGCCATTTGAATAAATGTACGGGAAAAAACCCATTATGCCTACAGAGGAAGCAGTTATTTTTTGACTGTAATGCCATGGGAAGAAGGCATGTCTATAGAAGATTTGCTTGCATTGCACATTCGCCAACTTCAGAGGCGTCAGGAAGATATTGAACAGGCTAAAGTAATGCTTAAGGAAGCAAGGTTGAAGAACAAAGTAGCGTTTGATGATAAGCATAGACTACGACCTCGTGCCATTCAAGATGGGGATTGGGTCCTTGTATACAAAAATAGCCTGGAAAACCATCACATTGCTATGTGGAAAATGGTTAAACGATGGTTTGGACCATATGTAGTACTTCATGTTTATCATAATGGGACCTGCAAGTTATGCGAGCTTGATGGCACTGAGCTCAAGGTGTCTATTGCAGGGAAAAGAGTTAAGTTGTTTAAGCAACGAGATAGTGAGATTAATATTGGAGACTTCAACACACATCAACCTCTTGAAGACAATGTTATGTATGCATCAGATGACGAATCTGATGATGATTTATGAGTACGGTTGACACAGACCAGAGGCTCTCTCTCTCTCTCTCTCTCTCTCTCTCTCTCTCTCTCTCTTTCAAAGACACAATGTGTGTGTGTGTGTGTGTGTGAGGGAGAGAGAGAAAGAGGGGAAGGGAACATGAGAGAAAGGAGAGGGAAGGAGCATACCTGGCCCTCCTTCCTCTCCTCATGTGTGTGTGTCTGCGTGTGTGTGTGTGTGTGTGTGTGTGTGGAGAAGAGAGCTGAGAGAGAGGGAGAGCGCGAGTTTACCTGTTTTGCTAGAGCGCCAAAACTTAGATATGAGATTTGAGTTTTTGGGGCTCTCGATTTATTTTTTACTCCTATCGAAGTTGCTATGGGTGTCGCTATAGGCGTCACTATGCAACAAAGAAAATAGCGACGCTCATAGTAGAAACGCCCATAGCAACACCGTGGATTTTAACTTTTGAGCGTCACACTGCGAGCATCGCTAATGTGAAGTACCTCTTGTAGTGCTTGCTGTAGTCCTCCAGGATGTGTCCAGGGTGTAGTCTAGGTAGTGCAGTGCATGGGTAGTCTAGTCGTGTTTATGCACAACTGGGTTTGGCTCTACCATACTAGTGATGTTGACTATGTTGTGCAAGAGGAGGGTCTTGGGTCAAGAGCTCATGTTAAAGGTGAAGCATCTTGCTGGTTAATTCTCTTTTAAAAGAGTAGATCCTAGAGCAACTGCACTCATTCTTTGATAGTTTTTGACAAACAACCATCTATTTTCCCAGAATCATTCTGCAATGATGGTGGTGGTTTTGTTGGTGGTGATTGAATCTTTGGTACCCACTCTCAAGGGGGTCACTTAATAATTACATGATTATCATGTGAGTGAAGCAAAAGGGGTTAATAAATTTCAAATTTTCTCACATTTTCACATATACAAGGGAACCATAAAATGGAATTGTAAAATAAACTATGTTGATTTCATAGGAAAAAGATGTACTTTATTTTTCACAAATTCACATATAAGGAGTTTTAATAAAAGTCATTGAATGCACATGATATACACAATATATACATAGGACCTCCCCCCCCCAAGCCGAGTACCCCCTTGTATGTCACTTTGCTTGGTGTTTCCTTGAGCTACCATTTGTACACTGTCCTGGGTTAGGGCTTGGCTTTAAGCTCCTATCAAGCAACTTTGCTTCCATGATGAGAAAAAGACTGGAAGGATACACATTGTGCTTAATCGAAGCTTACTTGATTATTGATTACTGATCAGGGCCTGATAACAGGCTAGTTTTAAGCTTTATGTATGCCAGATGCGGCTTTAAAGGGCCAAAAAATGCCTCAATAATGCTAAAAAAGAGTATGTTTGAATTGAGGACAAATGGAAGATTATGGACTAGAACTATAGTACTTGAAGTGCTTTACAGGTGTGTCTATACGGCTTGTCGATTGGAGCTAAGGTGAGGAAGTTATGACAGCTTGAAGTTTGAATCATTTGCAAATCTGTATCGGATTGAGAAACTGCTAATGAAGGATCAAGTTGGTATGAATGCATGGGCCTGAAGTGCTCATCATATGGAGAATGTCGGTCTTCTCATATAACCATTCAGAGTTATGGTTGCCAAGATATTGTATGTTTAAGTTTCATCGGGGGCGAGTTTCATACCTATTTGGTCACCTCAACTGGTGTGAAATTTTTGAAAAAGTTCCAAGATTTGTATGCATTCTACGCGGAAAGTGAAGGCTATGGGAGTTTACAGCCCGTCAATCGGGTATCGGATTATCAAGATGTTGAAGGTTGGAGTCAGTAGTAGCAATTGCGGGCATGATGGCATCAGATGGTTTTCTGCCATTTTGGTGGTCTCAGTTGGCAAGCATGGAAAAGTCAAGGTGCAACATGGATCACATGGATTGAGGTGGACAAAGCATAGTTTTGGTGAGAATTAACGACCCGACAAAAGGAGCTATGGGCACTCTATGGCAAGCGATTGAAATATATATTTTATCGATGTTTTGTTTGGGAGGTTCTGATGGCTTTTGGAAATCCTTGGAGGAGGAGGGTTGCTAGCAGAGGGCTATGACGTGGGAGGGGGCATGAGCCCATATGCGGAACGAGAGCCAAAAAAATTGTGGTATTTATAATGTAGTGAGCTACCATTGTTGCAAAGTGAATGGGAGAGAGAGAGAGAGAGAGAGAGAGAGAGAGAGAGAGAGAGAGAGAGAGAGAGAGAGAGAGAGAGAGAGAGAGCTTGGGCTCTCGTGAGCTATGATGCACGTTGTCTCGCGGTGGGGGGCATGGCACTCACAGGCGGACGCGGGTGTGCATGGCAGCGGCATAGCTGGTTTTGTTGGGGATGGTGTTGCCAAGGGCGGACGGTTTTGGAATGCGTTATTAGTGACGTGTCAATCCCTGCCAAGGGTGGCTTCATGCACCCAATACTTTTGAAATGTAAGTGCGGGAGGATCGACGGCGCCGTCGGTGCCCCATCCAAGAGCTTGTGCCCTTGCCCACGCCAAGGGGACGATATTTTGAAGAGAAGAGAGGAGACAAAGAGAGAGCTTGGAGGTCGGATTCTTTTGGCAAGCAAGGGGAGATCTCCCTTGATAAAGGAGAGGATTTTTATTGATGATCCAAAGAGGGAGATTGAGCAAGAGTTATTTGCGAGTAGGAGGAGGGTTTCCTTTTGCATGCAAAGGAGTTTTCTTTTGTGCCAAGGAGTTTTTGGAGCAAGGAGGAATTTTATGTAAGCAAGGGATTGTAAACTCCTTAATCTACAATTAATTGAGTTAACGGTGTCTCTAACAATACTCCTTAAAAAACGCGCATCGATTCTTGATAGTGTTATCAAATTCACTTGTGGTTCCTTGTTCTACTTGCATTTCCAAGCAACAATTACTCTATTGTGCAATGTGGTATACCTTTTGTCTCTCTTTTCCCACAGCTAGCATCCCAATGCTGACCCGTTCTCCTTTTGAACCCTATATCCCCCGACATATTTGGTGAACTGGACGCGAAATCGAGCTAGGTTGGGAAATTTTTGTGGAGAAAGTTGTCTACATTGCAAGAGGTAGCCATGCCACAGATGACGTAGCAATTTGTAGCGTACATACAACAACAACAGGATGGCAACAACAACATATTTTGCAGGAGCGGATGTGTAAAGCTCAACAAATAGTCACAGAGAAATTACAACGGTTTGAAGGCCAAGAATTTGCAATATCTACGAGCAGGCAATGGAAGATAATGGGATTGAGGATTGAAATGCAATTGAAGGGTTTCACATAATTGCACTACTACCTAAACTTAGGGCTCAAATTAAAGACATTCAAGCGGCCCATGTACCGGATTGGCAAGAATTCAAGAAGGCACTGCAAGAGGAATATTTTCTCAAAGATTCTCAGAGGGTTACCAGACAAAGATTCATGAAGTGGGTGCTAACAAAAAATTATCTCCACCAGAGCTGCTACAAGAATTTGACAAAAAAATTGACCAGTTCTCCTCAGCAAAGTAGCATTCAATGAAGGATAAGAAGGTTGAATTGATTGATCCGCGAATTCAAAAGAGTTTGGTACAACTACTATGGAGGAATCAACAAGTGATTTGGGATTAACGTCTGATTGAAAGATAGTTTCACTAAAGCGATGAATATGATCGTGATATGGAAGATGATTGTTGAGAAGCTGATTGTGGCCAATGTCATGGATGTTCTGGAAGAGGGAAGGAGAAATCATCCTCAACAATACCCAAAGTTGAGGAAAACGATTCTTGTTTGGACCATATGTGGTACTTCATGCTTATGATAATGCGACATATAAGTTGCGCGAGCTTGATGGCACTGCGCTCAAGGTGCCTATTGCAGAAAAAAGAGTTAAGTTATTTAATAAGCAATAAGGCAATATTTTTCTTATAGATATCAGTTCAGATCAACCTGCAAAAGACAATATTATGTATGCACATGACGATATGTCTGATGATGCTTTTGATAATGATGATTAAGTGCAGTTGGCATAGACTGGAGGCTGTGCAAGTTCAGAGGGGGTGGATGTCATGCAACTCCACTTCCACGGTGAGAAAAGGACTGAAGGATGTAGATTGTGCTTAATTGAATCTTACATGATTATTAATCAATGATCAGGCCTAATAACAAGCTAATTTAAGCTTTATGTATGCTAGATGCGACTTTAAAGGGCCAACATATGCCAATGATGCTCAAAAGGAGTGTGTTTGAGGTGAGCACAAATGGAAGATTGTGGACTAAAACTATAGTACTCCACAATTCTCTATAAGGGTGTCTTTAGGGCTAGTCAATTGTAGCTATAGTGAGGAAGTTATTCCACTTTGATGTTTGAATCGATTTTCGATCTGTACCGGATTGGGAAGCTACTAATGAAGGGTCAAGCTGGTATGAATGCATGGGCCTTAAATGATCATCATATGGAGCATGTCGATCTTCGCAGATCAACAATAAAAGTTCTAGCTACCAAGATATTGCCAATTTGAGTTTCACTAAGGGTTAGTTCTGTACCAGTTTGGTTGCCTCAGTTGGTGTGCCACTTGGAGTTTTTAAAGATTTTCCAATATTTGGATGCATTCTATACAAAAAGTAAAGGCAATGGGAGTTTATAGCTCATCAATTGAATATTGGATTATCAAGTTGTTGAAGGTTGGAGTCAGCAGCAGCAGTTGCACGCGGGATAGTATCAGATGATTTTTTGCCATTTTGGCGGTCAAGGATGGCAAGCATGGCAAAGTCAAGGTGCGGATCACATGGCTTGATGTGGACAAAGTGAAGTTTTGGTGAGAATTTACGGCTCAAAAAAAGGAGCTCTGGGCACTTTGTGGTAGGCAATTGAAATATATTTTTTATTGATTTTTTGATGGCTTTTGGAAATCCTTGGAGGAGGGGTTCTCGAGGGCTGCCACGTGGTAGGGGGCATGAGCCTATATGCGCAATGAGAGCCAAAAACATTGTGGTATATATAATGCAGTGAGGTGCCATTGTGGACAAGTGAATGGGAGAGAGAGCTTGGGCTCTTGTGAACTATGGCACACGCCATCGTGCACTGAATGCGGGTGTGCAAGGCAGCAGCATGGTCAATTTTGTCGAGGATGGTGGCACCAAGGCTGGCCGGTTTTGGAACGTGTTACTGCTGATGTGGTAGTCCCTGCCAAGTGTGGCTTCACGCACCCAATACTTTGAAATTTAAGTGGCAAAGCACCGACGTCGCCGCCGATGTCCTACCCAAGAGCTTGTGCAGCATTTCTTGAAGCTCAAGCCAACACCTATAATAGGTAGCCTTCTCCTACGGGTCAAGCCAAGAATAGAAAAAAAACTCAAGAAAAAGGGGGGCTTTGTGCACGCCAAGGGGACAATCTTTTGAAGATAAGAGATGAGAAAAAGAGACATCTTGGAGAGCGGATTCTTTTGGCAAGCAAGGGGAGAGTTCCTTCGAGAAAAGATAGGATTTCCTTGGCGATTGAGAGAGGGAGATTGAGCAAGATTTCTTTGCAAGCAGAAGGATGGTTTCATTTTGCGTGCAAAGGAGTTGTCTTTTGTGCCAATGAGTTTTCGGCGCTAGAAAGCGAGCAAGGAGGAATTTTTGTAAGCACAGGAAGCATAGGCGAAGCTTTGCTGTTATTTTGCTCTTTTCCATCATTAAAAGCATTACAACCATCAACACCGGTGTCGTGCAGCTCCACTCCCATGATAAGAAAGATGCTAGATAAATGCACATCAAGTTGTTTGAAGCTTACATGATTAATGAACAGTGATTAGGGCCTGGTAACAGGCCAAGTTTGATGCTGAATATATGTCAAATGCAGTTGAAAGGGCCAAAACATACCTTAATGATGCTAAAAAGGATTATTCTTGAAATGAGTACAGATGGGATGTTATGATCTAGAAATGCAATGCTTGAAGTGCTCTATCGGCGTGTCTTTACAGCTCGTCAATTGGAGCAACGGTGAAGAGGTTATGGCAGCTTGAAGTTTGAGTCGATTGCAGATCCGTACCGGATTGGCAAACTGCAGCTGAGGTGACAGAAATGAAATGAATGGACGGGCTTGAAGTGCTCACTATGTGGGACACGTCGGTCTTTTCAGTTTAGTGATCGGAGTCTCTATCGCCAAGATATTGGCCGATTAAGATACACCGGGGGCCGGCTCCGTACTAGTCCAGTCGACTCGGTCGGTGTCTCAGCTGGGAGTTTTGTCTATTTTCCAGAGTTTGGGATGCTGGAGCAGTAGTAGCTTGATGAGTCTCATGCCCGAGATGTCATATCTTGCAGTGCTTGGCCGACAGTGGTCGTAATTGGCAATACCCGGCTGACAAGAAAGAAACTCTGACACTTTTATCGGATGTGATGGGAAGACCTTACTTCAATGCAATCACCTATACTTGCATCTTAAAGGTATGTAGGATTATACGAGAGGTTGAGACGGGCATCGAAATTCGAGATGATAGGGCTAGTCAAGGAATGCTCACACAGAATGTCATGTTTGGCAGTGCTTTGTTAGATATGTATGCCAACTGTGGTGCCACAAATTTTTGCAGAGCTTCGTGTCTGGAATGTCGACTCGCAACGCTTTAAAAGATATGTATGCCAAGTGTGGTGCCAAGCCAATTAATAATGGCCAAGGGCCATAATTATGTTTGCCCATGGTTGACCGCCCAAGGGCCGCCCACTTAAGGGATATAATGTGAACAAAAGAAAGGACGGAGGTCGATGGCGTGAGGTGGCAGGGAGGAGGGCGCAGGGGAAGAAAAACTGCTCGCGGCACTTGGTAGGAGGCTCGGACGATGACGAGCATGAAGAGACAATTGATCAGCATCCTGAGGCGATCCCTTTCAGTAGCAGCCATGTGAAATTCTCTGCTGATCACAAATGGGCCTACCACGTCATCACAGACGCTCCCACGCCATGTGAATCACGGCGCCGTGACTACGTGGTGGGGAAAAAACAAGGAGGGCACGAGAAGGGGGAATTTTTTTGGAGGCAACAAGGAGCGGAGCAAGAAGAAGTTCAAGGAAGCAAAAGAGAGAATAGGGCAAGGGGAGAGCGGACAGAGGAGGAAGGGAATTGCAAAACAAGGAATGCTTGGTCGAGGAAGGGGAGGAAGTTCTCTCTCTTTCTCGCTATCGTCTTTCGCTAACCAAGGCACAGATCTCTCTCTCGGTTTAAGGAAGAACGACACTCTCTTTCTCTCGTCCTTCGCTAACCAAAGCACAAAGCTCGCTCTCGGCCTTTGCTAAGGAAGGAACCAAGGGGATACTCTCTCTCTCGGCTTAAACAAGGAGAGAGCAAACAAGGCTCGTAAGCAGTCTTCAGGGAAGAAGGCTAAGGTTCGGCATAGCAAGCAGGACAAGTTTTGAGAGCTCGGAGCAAGCCGACCATGAAGGGAAATTGGAAAGTCTAGTGCTAAAGAAAAGGCAAGATAGTGTTAGAAGACAAACCGAACAGATGGAACCGGTGTGAGTGGGATGGAAACACACAGAAGGCCTCTATAACAATCCGACAGGTTTTGTCAAGGAACGCAGTATCCTTGACAACATCTTCACTTTTTGGGAGGCTTCTGCCCTTCCACGGCTCCGTGGGGAGGACCTTGTGATTCTTCTTCTCGATTTTGAGAAGGCATACGACAGAGTCGACTGGGACTTTCTAGAGGGCACGCTATGCAGGATGGGCTTCTCAGAGGCTTGGATCAGAGGGGTGTCAGCTTTGTACAGACAGGCTCACAGTCAGGTGCTTTTGGCAGGAGGTAGAGGTGAGCGCTTCATGCTCACACGATCAGTCAGACAGGGTTGTCCTCTTGCCCCCTTTCTCTTTCTGTTCTATGCGGAGGCGATGAGCAGATTTTTGGTGTCACAGCAGGTTGGTTTGAGGGGCTTAGCACTCCCTCTACGGGGAGATGAGCTTTTGGACGCTGAGTTTGCCGACGACTCAGCCTTGTACTTAGAGGGCCAGGAGGCCAATTTACACAGATAAGGGTAGGCTTTGGAGACCTTCTGTTGTGCATCGGGCGCACTGATCAACTAGAGAAAGACAGTGGCTTTCTCGGTTGGTAGTGCTCCTGTGCCAGATTGGATGCCAGGAGAGGGTTTCAGGTGGATTCCTCCAGGGACTGCAGTTCGGTACTTGGGTTGTCAGGTTGGTTTGGATTTGTCCCCCGAGCAGCAGATTGCTCCTCTTCTCCTGTCCATCAGGAGAAAGCTGTTACATTAGCGACTTTCGCTGGCTGGTAGAGTAGTATTTGCCAACCAGGTGTTGTTGGCGACTATGTGGTACATCACTTCTTGCTGGATCTTCTCGAGTTCTTGCATCAGCTAGGTACAGAGGCTGATCAGGAACTTCCTTTGGTCAGGTCGCGACACTCAGATTGCCCGAGCCAAGGTGGCTTGGTCGGTCATCACACTTCCTTGTTCTCAGGGAGGGCTTGGGATCATTGATCCAGCACAGTAGAGCAGAGCCCTTCTTGGGAAGTTCGTCGTCAGAGGACTTCTTCCAGGCAAGGAGCCCTGGAAGGAGTTCTTGTTGCAGAGGCTTTGTGCCAGGGTGCCTCAGTCAAGAGGCCCTTGGCAACCTTCGACCAGATGGATCTTTACAGAGTTGCGTCGAGTTGGTTTGAGCAGGAGACTGGAGGACCGATTCGCTGTGAGTCTGCTTCGTTCTTGGGAGCTATTACGGCGTGGCCTAGAGCAGAGACAGCCGACGTGCACGGAGGAGCGCCTACGGCAGCCCCTCATCTGGAACCCCATGGTTAGCACTCAGCGAGGCCACTTGGTTGGGAGTAGGCCTCATGTTTCTTGGGGTCCCATGGCAGCAGGTCCAGCGCGCTCTCTAGGTGACTGGCTAGAGTTCACAGGTTTGTTAGAGGAGGTGCAGGTTGTCCAGCTACAGGGCATGAGACGGGTTCAGAGCATGTGTCAGGACATCTCAGAGTCAGTTCCAGCTGACTGGCTCACGCCTCTCGAG
Organism: Adiantum capillus-veneris; assembly: GCF_014529385.1. Classification (NCBI taxonomy): domain Eukaryota; kingdom Viridiplantae; phylum Streptophyta; class Polypodiopsida; order Polypodiales; family Pteridaceae; genus Adiantum; species Adiantum capillus-veneris. The sequence goes on from NC_140948.1 coordinate 43,240,539, forward strand.
CCAGTAGCACCCCGGTGGATGGGAGCCTTCACACGATTGGAGGTTCTCATTTCAGTCAGGGCTTGCTCAAAGACTGTCCCAGCCCTGTTCTTCGAGCTTCAGGGTGGGGGACGACTACAGAGAGTTACAGTAGAGGCCCCGCAGGTAGCAGAGTGTTGTTTCTAGAGGATCCGAGTTGTGGGCATCTCTGGGAGGACTTGCATCATAGACCCTGACCCAGCAGCTCTTGAGACAGGACACTGGAGGCTATGGGCTTGAGAGTGTTGTCCACTGGCACGAGTACAGTGGGATCCTGTTGAGTGGCTATGGAGGGACCCATTCTCTTCTGCAGACTGCCCAGGAGTCCCTTTCTTTGAGTACACCGTTCGGCTTGGACGTCATATACTTGCAGCACAAAGTGAGGCCCGCCCCGCTGCAGCACGTCATTGGCAGGAGGAGGGTCTCACAGTTGAGTTCTTGGCAGCTTTTTGGTAGAGGCTGTGGGACTCCAGACAGCCGAGGCGCGTCACCTTGTTCCAGTGGTTGGTTGCACACAGAGCCACAGCAGTAGGGAGCTGGCTTGTACATAGTGGTCTCTCGGCCGCATGTACAGCCTGTGACCAGTTGGTGGAGAGTCAGCGTCACTGTCTTTGGGACTGTCCCCCGGCCCAGCAGGTGTGGCTACGAGTTCTTCGGCTGATGCCTGCCCTCTCCACGGCTCGACAGTACACTTGGGGGGCAGTGGCTTGGTCCACCCTCACGGGCCCGGCACTTCAGTTTGAGCTATCTTCCACCAGCAGGATGATAGTGATACAGGGGGGTCAACCTACACTCCAGCCTGCTACAGACCTTACTCCACAGGAGTGGAGCAGTGAGAGAGCGGAGTGTTGGGAGCTCATCAGTGGCCTAGCTCTCTGGTTCATCTGGCGGGCCCATTGTTTCCACATCTTTGAGGCTCGCCTTGTACCACCAGTAGAGACTGTTCGTGACTTTTGGCTAGAGATGATCCATACTCTCAGAGGACAGCTTGAGGGACTACAGGGCAGCTCCAACCGCATGCGGGAGCGCCGCGAGGCTTTCCTTCGACTCTGGAGCCCTGGGCCGTTCTACTCCATGGTCCAGGGGGTGCTTAGATGGCATTACTGTCCACCTGTGTGGATTTTCCCTCCTCCCATCTCTTGATTTAGCCCCATTGTACATATGCGGTTGGAAATGTGCATTGGGATGATGCAATGAATGAAGAGATGGCTGCATTGGAAGCAAACGACACATGGGAGTTGGTGCCATTGCCAAGTGGCAAGAAAGCTATTGGCTGTAAATGGGTGTATAAAACCAAGCATAAGGCTGATGGTAACATTGAGCGTCACAAGGCAAGGCTGGTCGCAAAGGGTTATGCATAGACGTATGGCATAGACTATGAGGAGATCATTGCTCAAGTGGCAAAGATGACGACTGTGAGAGCTGTCATAGCAGTGGCTGCATCTAGAGGATGTATTATGCATCAAATGAATGTAAAGAATGCCTTCTTGAATGGTGATTTGCAAGAGGAAGTGTATGGATCAACCACCTAGTTATGTCGATCCAGGTTACCCAGATTATGTATGAAGACTTCTCAAAGCTTTGTATGGTTTGAAGCAGGGCTCTAGAGCATGGTATGACAGGATTGCCAGGTATCTTGTCAGTATTGGGTTTAGGAGAGCTCATGCTGATCATTCACTCTATGTACATTAGAGTGATGTGGGGATCGTGGTCATTACCATATATGTAGATGACCTTATTATTGTGGGTGACAATGCTATAGAGATTGACCATGTGAAGGGTCTTCTTAAAGAGGAGTTTGAAATGAAAGATTTGGGCGAGTTGTGCTACTTTCTTGGCATTGAGGTGATCAGGACTCCAGAGGGTGTATGGCTGTCACAGAGACAATATGCTTTGGACATGTTGTCAAAGTATGGTATGGCTGATTGTAAGCCAATTTCTATTCCCTTGGATGTGAATGCAAAGCTGAGTGCAGAGAAGGGTGATGTTGTTGAGGATGTGAAGATGTATAGAAATATTGTGGGTAGTCTAATCTACTTGACTATCATGAGGCCAGACTTGAGCTACACAGTAGGCTTGGAGAGTCAGTTCATGCAGCTTCCGAGGAAGCCACATTTGGATGGAGTACGACGCACACTTCGGTATGTGCAAGGGACTCTTGACTATGCATTGTTCTATGCAGCAGATGCGCCATTAGCATTGTATGGGTATACAGATGCAGATTTGGCAGGTAGCATTGTTGATAGGAGATCTACTTGTGGCTTCATGTTCTCTTTTGGGAGTGCTGTTGTTACTTGGAGTAGCAAAAAGCAGCCTACGGTTGCTTTATCGAGCACAGAGGCCAGGTATAGAGGTGCAGCAGTTGCAACGTGCGAGGTAGCTTGGCTACGCACATTACTTGAGGACTTGGGAGTGCAGGTGGACTAGCAGATTTTCATCCATTGTGACAACCTCAGCAGCATGCAGTTGGCTAGGAACCCAGTGTTCCATGCCAGGACCAAGCACATAGAGGTCCATACCACTACGTTCGAGAGCGAGTGTTGGCGGGCGACATCGACTTGGTCTACATCAGCACAGAGGAGCAGATAGCAGATATCTTTACCAAGGCCCTCGGAGCTGAGAAGCTTCGATGTTTTCGGACTATGCTTGGACTCTACGACATGCAGAGCTCGAGGGGGAGTGTTGAGATGTCGAGCTCTACATCTTGAGCTGGCATCCACTACGGGTCTTGGCCGCTTACGACATTTACTCACTGGCGCGTTAGGTGACCAACATGGAGGATCTCTACCAGTGATTCTACAGTTGGACTACACTTATAGTGCCAGCCTAGTACGTATCTAGTGTGTTCACACTTAGTGACCGCATGTACATATGTGCTACTTTTCAATTCTAGCACTTAGTCATTTTGTATTCTCTTTTCTGTGAGTAGAAGAAGAAGCTTTCCATCTCTGTGTGCTTTGTGCTTGTCTTGTGTACCTCTCTTGTATCCTCATTCTTTACACCTCCCAAGTGCAAAAGAGAGAAGAAGAGAGCAGATACAACAAGGCGGTGCCCCCTTTCAAAAAATACCAAAAATGGGTGCCACATGGACCAATTGAAGGGCAATTTTCCAAATTAAAGACCCCCCAGGCTTTTTTTTGGCCTTTTGGTTGCTGTTTGAAGCCTGCAAAGAGCAGCTCTTTGACAAACGAGTGTGCCTGTCAAACCCCTTTGTATTTTCTTGTGAAAATGGCCATGGTGATGGCAGTGTAATCATGTGTACGTGCTTTGAGAAGTGTAATCTATCCACTGTTGCCTCTTCTCGCTGTTGTTTCTCCTTCCCCTTGTCTTTCTCCTGCTTTCATGTTTCCCCTCACTGCCGGCTGTGTGGATGTGTGTGCCCCCCCCAGATCAATGGTGTTTTGTATGAGAGAGCGAGATTGAGTGGCTGTGTGTGTGTGTGTGTGCGTGTGTGTGTGTGTAAGGGTGGAGACAGGTAGTGGTAGTAGGTGTGCGCTGTGTGGTGGTTTGTGGAGTGTGTGAGCAGTGGAAATTGAGCAGGCGGTGATCTTCTAGTGTAAAGTGTTTCTTTGAAGGTGTTTTTCGAGAGGATAGGGGTGTTGTGAATACCCTGAGCTATAGAGAGGCCCTTGTGTTTCTATCGGGCATGTTCCCCCATTTCCCCTATCCAATGTTCTTCCATGTACTCTTCTTATTTGGAGGAGACCGCAATGGTTGCTTCTTGGACTTGGGTGGAAAGTTTGGCCATGTTTACGGTGAAGGTGTTTTCGACTTCCTTTGCTTTGGCGATATGGTGCTCGCTATCATCTTGCTTTTGAGACTCCAAGGAGAAGAAATGTACCTCAGGGCTACAAGACGTGCCTTGAGCTCTGCGTTCTTGTCCTTGAGCTCTCAAATTTGAGAGTGGAGGTGGTCCATCGGATCCACCTATGGGGTGGGCACAAAGAGCCGTGTCGGCTTGATTGAGGAGAGAGAGCCTCCTTGTTGCATCGTACATAGATTTTATTTTCCCTTTGTAGCTGCAGCACTAATTTTTTTTTTCTTTGTGGGAAGGATCGCTTATATTAGGTTAGGGTAATGAAAAAAGGGGCATATGAAGAGGCGTTTTTGCAGGGGCCGTGGAGAGTCGTTGTGGGCTGGGCTGGATGAGCGTGCGGTGGGGACGAGGCTGGGCTGGATGAGCATGCAGAAGAGGTGGCAGATGGGCTGGACGGAGGCAGCGGTAGTGGGTGAGAGAGCACGACCTGAGGTCACGCAGAGACAGAGTGGCAGCACGCCCGAGGCAGCATGACATGAGACAGAGCGGCACATATGGAGAGTATTGGCTTGGCTAAGGGTGGAAGGGGCAGAGCTAACTCTGTGTGACCTCCTACAGGGCTGCCCCTCGCCCTAGGGAGGCCAGCGACATCAATGTTTTTCTTCTCTGGCTAGGGATTCTCTCGTGGGAGAGAGAGAGAGAGAGAGAGAGAGAGAGAGAGAGAGAGAGAGAGAGAGAGAGAGAGAGAGAGAGAGAGAGAGAGAGAGAGAGAAATTGAAAACATCTTAGACTATGTGAAAGGCCTTACCCCAAAAAACTTTATTCAGACAAGTGGCCTAAGGCAGCATCCAAACTATGCTCTGAAGCATTTGACTAAGGGCTGTGCTTTCTCAATTTGGTAGAGGTATGGATGGCACTCCAACATTAGAGTTTGGATGGCGGAAAAAGTGACTATGAGAGTCGAAATGTTGACATAGGGTGGATCCACATGTTGGGAGGCCATTGGTTGGTATGCGGTTGTGGAATAGGTTAAGTCAAGCAATGTACTATGAGAGAGAGAGAGAGAGAGAGAGAGAGAGAGAGAGAGAGAGAGAGAGAGAGAGAGAGAGAGAGAGAGAGAGAGAGAGAGAGAGAGAGAGGTAGAGGTAGTGCTACGGTGAAGTTTTTGCCACAAAAAATGTAATGAATGGCATGTGTACTAGATGCAACAAAATGTAGTCTATGCATCATTTGTTTTTTTATTATGGTGAAATCATGGTGGAATTGTGGTGGAAAACCTTGCACTTGCTACTAAACCAAGCACGGTGCACAATGTAGTCATCTTGACCACTAGATATAATATGTCATTGAATTCCACACCCTTCTTCTGCTTAAAACCTTTAACAACCAAATGATCCTTATACTTAGGCCCCGGATCTTCTTCCATGCATTTCTTCTAATACACCGACTTGCAAGAAGGTAAGGCTTGTTTATCCTCTGGTAACTCTGCCAGATCCCAAGTGTCATTGGTTTGGTCAAAATAGAGTTATACTCTCATTACATAGCCTTCTCCCATTTTTTACTATCTTCTAGTTGAATTGATTCTTGGTAGTAGGTTGGCCCTCTGTAGTCATGTACTCATCGAGATCTATCCATTGATATATAGCATGCCATCAGATTGCTTATATTCTAGAAGATTCCATTTTTTTATGTGACAACTCAATCTTTTAAATGGAATCTCTCCCCACATTTCAACTGCAATGGGGGGGCCTTTACTTCTACAAATCAACTCCAAGTTTGTTGAAGTTTGGGGATTTAGAACCTACTTTTTAAGATCCCAATGATATGTTGGTTGATAGAGTTTTGACAAAGCATTTATGTACTTCACTGGGTTGCTCACTTTGGACAAGAGAGGCAAAGTCAAACCTCCTTATAGGGCCCCTTTGAGAGTCCAATTGCCCCCAGTGCAATCACATGATTAGTTCTTAATACTATAACTATACAAAAATTTTCTTACAATTTCATTGGTTTGTAGCATTGCAAGTCTAGCTTTAGGCAATGCTTGACTAGTCAAAACTATTTTAATGGTGTTGATCCGAGCCTATCACAAATTTTTTTTTATCATATTTTGTTGGTTTTCCTTGCTTCTAGAGGTTTAAAATAAAAGAAAGAGTGAGAACAACCTCTTGGAAAAATTTAAAAAAATGATTTTTTCTTGACTAGTTCACCGGAGGTGAAAGGTAGAGGGAGAACCTAGTGGTAAAGGGAAGGGAAAATATGTAAATGTGAAAAGAAAAGATATGATGTGGTTGTGGAGCCATGCACCCATGATTCAAGGGTCATGAGTGGCTCATATCATCATGGCTTTGGAGCCATATGATGATTCAAGCAAATGGGACCCAAGTGGAAGACTTGGTAAAGGAAGAAACCATACACATGATTTTGCTGAATTTTTAAAAACTACTTCCACTTCGATCCAAGAAAAGTTGTCTTCATCAAAGTTGTAGCTGATGAGCTAGATATTCTGGCCATATTTTTTTTATAATTTTTGCATCTACGGTCTAGGAGATATGGCCAAAATGGTGGACGCCAGTTTTTTCAACTGTGGTGGAGACCACCCCCTCTACCTTTACACACACACACCCTTCCTTTTCCACATTGAGACCTTCTCTAAAATCAGCCATTAGTCTTCTCACCCTCCTCTCCTTCCTCCTCTCTCTCAAGCTCAAAAACCCATCAAAGTTCCTCTTCTAATCACCTCTCAAGTCATGCTTAATCTTGTTGTAATTCATAAGTTCTCATTCAACCCCTTCCTATTATTACTAGATATGTATTGATTTTATGTAGATTCTTTACATTTTAAAATAAGGAAGCTCTTGGACTCAAGCTATGGAGGAAGGAGTGAAGACAACACAAGTGATGATGGAGCTAATTGGTCAACAAATCACTTGGAAGGAGCTTCTTCATTGGTTGAATGTCCCTAATCAAGCTTCATTTGTACAAATTACACTTGGATCTTAACCTCACTCCTAATCACTCTCTTTCCTATATAAAGAGGCCTTCCCCTTTGTAATTTCAAGCCTCCCTCAGCCCCATTGAGCCTTTGTATCACTCACCATGAGCCCATAAGCTCATTCATTCACTCTATTCTTGCACATCCTAGAGTGCAAATTGTTTCATGCTAGTAACCTCTCCTCCTCTTACTTATGTTAATTAAGAGAAATGTTTTATATGTGTGTGAGAGTGCTTGATGTGATCTTGGCTAATCCTTGAGTGATTGTTTGGTAATCTATATGCTATTTGTGTTGGGAGTGTTTGAAGTCATCCATTCCTTGTACACACACTACGGTTAATGCTTCATTCATAGTGATCTCTCTCTCTCTCTCTCTCTCTCTCTCTCTCTCTCTCTCTCTCTCTCTCTCTCTCTCTCTCTCTCTCTCTCTCTTTGTGTAGCGGTCCTAGTCCACGCTTCCAAGACTAGGTGGTGCCCTCATCTCATTTCCCTTGTGGCGCAATGGAGTTTGTTTTGGTGTAGAGGCCGCCATTCCAAATTTCCTTCGTCATAAATTGGTGCCCCCACTGAGGAGTTCTCAAGCAGCGCTCTATCAATCCTATGAAGGAAGATCCATCAAATTCTCCGAGACTTCCACTATGGTCTCCCCAAGAAGCTCGAGAAAAGAAGCATCTTTATCGACAAACGGCACGTATGCGGGTAAAGAGAGTTAACTACACACACCCTTCTTTGCTTCAAGGAAAATCTTGTAGTCATCAAGTCCCTAGGTCAAAAAATTGTGTTGAGTGCTTTGTGGCTAGTGTGAAGACACTTCCTTTGAAGCCTCGACTTCAGGTGGTGAAAGCACTCTCAAACTCGGGTATTAACAAGGTTTTGGAGGGGGAGCTACACATCAATGGGGTGCGGTATTGGCAAGAGGCTACATATGGTGATGCACTCCAACTACTACTAGCAAGAAGGCTCAAGGTGGTTGAGAGGGTAGCCATCGAACCCTATGAACTCTACAAAGCTGAAGATGGTCACACCAAAGCTAGGCTAATCACTGATGAGCAAATTCTTCGCATCTCTCAAATGGTTGGATCCAAGATAGCTCAACTTCAATGAAGTGCTTCATGGAAGTTTGTAATTAATGCACCGATGAATAATCCCATTTTCTACAACTTTCAATCAGTTCAGAATATTAGGGTGAATGTGCGCATTGATAGAAAAAAAATTTTCCAACAAAGATTGGTCTTCTATTTTGGAGTTGAGAGGTTGAGAGAGATATTGCTGTCCCCTGACCCTATAATATTTCCTATTTTGGAGTATAATGTATCTTTTGATGTTCACATCTTCATCTTGCTTTAAGAATACTCCATGAATCATAGGGATTTATATGGAACTTCCAACCTCTTGCTAGACAAACTGTGCATATAATAGCTAGCACAAAGCTTAGGTTCCAAAACATCATAAGGGACTTACTAGGCCCTCGTCGTCTAGCTGAGATTAATGCATCTATCAATCCATTTATTCTACCCTTAATAAGATATGATTTGGGCCTCGACGTTTTCATCTTTGTGCTGTATTGAGAGGAAGGCAACCCACTTTTATGATGGCTTTCCCAAATTTTTTTGGGCGTAGTGGGGAAAATGCTGGGGATTTTTTGGATAACTTGGAGATGGCTTTCCTTGTCTCTGGGAGGGATGACGAAGCATTGAAATTGAGAGCTTTTCCTTTGGTGCTCAAAGAAGAAGCTAGGGTATGGTTCCAGGCTCTAGATCCAACCCAAAGAATTGATTGGGAGGGATTGAACGTGGCTTTCCTACGAAGATTTCAACGAGCCAATTCGGCAGAAGAACTATGGCAACGGCTTCTGTCCCTTCATCAAGTTGACCCTCATGGTTATGCAACCTATGAGGAAGGTTTTCTGAAACTTTGGGGCCAATGGTCAGACTCACTAAACCCTCGTGAGCGAGCTCCCAATTGCCTCCAAAAGGATCGATTTATCTCAGGTTTGTACCCCTTGCTAAGGGAGAAGGTAAAGAGTAAATTTTCAAATGCTTTTGAAGATGCCTTAAGAATTGCTAGGGAAAAGAATAGAAAGATTCTCTATCAAGCCCAAGCTGGCCAGCTAGCTTTGGGAGGCAATATCACAACTATGGAAGCTTCTCACATACCTCCAAATGTGCCTAATGCACCAGACCTCAATAGAGGTCAACAAGAAGATATGCTCCAACAAATAAACAATCTCACAAACCAGCTAGAGGGGTTGAGAGTAAATCTTGTGCAGGGTGCAAGAAGGCCTATTGAGGGAAATGGTGGGAATCGGCCACCAATGCGACGTCAAGCAAGGGAAATGTTGTGTTACAATTGTGGGGAAATTGGCCACGACATGTATAATTGCCCTCATCCCAGAAGATATGACTACCCTGTCAGAGGTCCTCGACAACAAGTAAGTCCACCCCGTGCTAGAGCTCAAGCAGAAGAGCAACCGCAACCTCAAATTTTGCAGCCACCTCGTGCTCAAGCTCAAGCCCCTACTACTCAACCAAATGTGAGCATCATAAGGATGGAGGAGGTCCTCAAGGGCAGAAGCAACCAGGAAGAAATAGCTAAAGGGAAGATGAAGATAGATGAAGTGGCTACAATGCCTATCAAACGTGTGCGTGTCCAAGATGAAGTAGGTAAAGAAACAAGCAAGGATGCAAGCAATGAGCGGAGATCATATGTCTACAATCTACACGTCGATCTCTTTCCATAGATATGCTACATGATATAGTTTTATTCGCTAGATTTTAAATTCCATTTTGGGGGAAACTTTGAATTCAAATAAACTAGCCGTTTTTCCTGTTTGAGTTCAAAAAATGTCCTTTGATTACTTTCTTGATACTAAAAGGTTTGACTTCCTTAAATTGCCAAATAAAGAGGCCCTCCTAGACCCCATTCTCTTCCTAATGTGCCCATGATTTACACTCTACTTCTTGCAATGCTTCTTACCATGCATACAAGAGTACTGCAGCTTTATGTGAGCTTGTATTGTGCCCAAGTCCACAGAAGCATCTTCTCTCAAGTACAATTGTTTAATGGGCAACTTTGTTGATTGTGACACCAAAAAATTTCCTTGTGTACAAGAGCGCTTGTCAAGAAGGATTTGAACAGGTGTCCAACAAAGTTCTTGAAGATGTCGAGATAGTGGTCGATGTTAACGATGTTACTGATAGCAATCAAAAAGGGATAAAAAAGAAAAGAAAGGATCTTTTGCACAAGAAACTACCCTGCAATGAGCTTCTCCATATGTTTCATATGTACCTTCAGAATTTCACTTAACACAATTTCCATTGTAGATGGAGAGCTGAGCAATTTAATGAGTCCCTTTAAAAGAAATTGGTCAATATAGAAGTTTCCATCAATGACTTTGCTAAGAATTACACCTTTGAAGAGGAAAATGAATTGGCACTCCTTCCAAGTCACAATTTTGGTGCATATAAACCACTTTAAGGTGAGCAATGCGGTGACAAAGGTTGTTCATTTCAACATTGCGTATTATTGCATCACAAATTGTTCAAAGAATAAGGGCTAGTACCAAAGTATCATTTGCTAGGGTCAGATAGATTAGCATCACAATTCAAGGCAAAGCAACTATTTTACTTTGTTGCACTGTATAAAGGGCTCACATGTATTGAAATTCTATGGAACTTATTTTTTTCAGTTCATGGCAAGGGAGAACATGATGGAGTAGGTGTTGTCATTAAGAGAGCATAGACACAGGAGAAACTCAAGGTAGATTATGTACCTATGAAATGCGCAAGAGATGTTGTGGGATTTCTAAGACTCAAGTACTTAGGTTCAAATGGAGAAGGCAGGGTCTTTTAGGAAATCAAAGAAGGGGAGGTAGACTGTAACATTAAGTCCGGTTATGAAACAATTTCTCAATATCGCTCCAATCGTATTGTTAACAACAAATATGATTCTTGCAATGATCAAGCGCTTAGGTTTACATGGTTGGCAAGCTTCTACACTTGGTGCTTGTGGAGGCTTGGAGAAGACTCACAAACAAGGTTTATGTTGGAATCTGAATGAATTAAATTATTGTCCCCGTTGATGCATTAGGTAGTAGTGATGAAGAGGATGTTGATGAGCCCTTGTACACAAGCCATCATGATACTTTGAGTGATGCTCTCACAATTGGAGACAACTTTGCAGTCAAATGCAAAACCAGTCAGTCTTACATTCCGAAGTGCATTGAGTCTAAGCAAAGGGCCAAAAGGAACATGCAATATGGATGGCAAAATACTATTGATAGAGGGTCCTACTTTGTAACGAGGATGTTCTATCGGGTAGTTGATGGAAGAATGTACACAGGCTCCTCCATCAAAATCCACTAGATCTTTTGTATTCATATCTTGTCAGAGCAATCAAAATTCCCATGGAATAAGTGGAGAGTTGCAATAGTCTATATAAAATTTCATTAGAACTTTATGACGTGGTATATAACATCATGCCAATAGTTATTGAGCTACACGATAGAGTGACTGTTGAGGAGGATGTGTTGAAAAATATGGACAATGTATTCAAATCCCTTCATAAGAATGTATTAAATTTGGTTGTCACCTCTTTTCTTCTCAAACCCTCTCACTGTTTCTCAAACATATACACTATTTCTTCTACGAAACCCTCTCCTTCTTCTCTCTCCTCTTACGTGTAGCTTACTTGGGAGCAAGAAGACAAGTTCCTTCATTGGTCTAGAATGCTAGCTTTCCATAGGTTTCTATGAGTCCAAAATGGTTTCTACTGGCTTTTGCCATGTCCAAAATTGTTTCTATGGGTTCTTACCATGACAGTAGTAGTACTTAGGTTTCTACGGGTTCTTACCATGACACTAGTAGTAATTAGGTTTCTACCATGTCCAAAATGTCTTGGTATGATTCCTAAACTAGACCCTTGAAATTTTCTCTCCAGCAATTCATAATGGTTTCTTCCAAAAATTAGGTTTCTACCATGTCCAAAATGGTTTGTATTGGTTCCTACCATTGTAGTGGTAGAAACAATGTCCTAGTATGGTTCATAGACTAGTTTCTGCTAGGTCAATGGTTTTTACCCTTTCCTTCACTTTTTTATACCACTCGAAAATTGTGGTTTCTATGAGGTATGCTGGTGCTTTCTACTTATCCTAAGCTTATGGTTTGTCATCCCAATGATAATTTCTAGCAGGTCCAATGTGTCTTCAACCAATGTAGAAATGTTTTCTACCATTTCGTGGGTGGTTTCTACCAATAAAAAGGCGATTTTGATGCAAAAACACCTACGCAAATACTATGAGGAAAGCAGCAAACGTGCTAGTAAGCTATACACAAGTTTTCCCTCAAAACCTTCACAACCATGATGTAAAATTTGGTTTATTAAAAGGGTGATTTCCATCATTACATAATTAATCAGTTGAGTTTACATTAGGGTTTTCTTCAGGGTTCAAAAGTTAAGTTCACAAAATGTTTTCTAGTTTTGATGGGGTTCTGATTGTTTACTTTGTCGCGGGAGTTTTTAATTGACCTTTGGTTTCTCTTTATTTTGAACCTTTGCTTCCTCCTCCCGCCTAAGATGCTCTAATATTTCCCTCTCTAGCCGTCGTTCCTTCTCATTTGTTGGACTAGTTTATGGAGATCCATAACATATCCGTGCCCTATCATCCTTAGGAAAATGGCCAAGCATAGCATATGAACAAGACTTACGCTGAGTTCTTACTAAGATTGTAAGCTTTGGAAGAACTAACTGGGAGATGAATCTTCATTCAACTAAATGATCTTATAGAGTGTCATTCAAAGAGCTCTAAATGTCACTCCATTCAACTTGGTCTATGAACTTGATGCTATATTGCCAATGGAGTTTTTGTTGCCAACTCTTAGAGTTTCACATGAGTTAGAGTGGAAAGGATCTGAGTTGTAAGTATGACTTGAGGAATTGGAATGGTTAGATGAGCACAGACTTGTCACTATGGCACATATATATGGTCAAAAAGAAAAAAAAAACAATTATTTGATTCACATTTGTTGACAAAATTCTTTAAGCAGGGAGATTTGGTAATGCTTTCTTCACTAAAGCAACACATCCATAAGAAAGTAACATTTACCACTGACTAATGATTTCTTGTTAAGAATGCACATAGATAAGGAATGGAAGCTCAAGCAACAGCAGGTGATCAAGGAGGCTCAAGAGGAAGCACACATTCAAATCTTGAAGAGAAAATCTACCATGCAACCAATTAAAGTTTTGCCAGTCAATACACTTTGAAGATGAAGTGGAAATCGATGATGAATGGTTGTACACATTGGACATGAGGATACTAATCACATTGAAAGAGGTATTCAAAGTCAAAACACTCGTAGACGTAGGTGATCTACTCAATGTAATAAACTATTCAACCTTAACAAGAGCAAGAACCCATGGGCAAACATAATTATGGCCCTTGGCCATTATTAATGGGCTTGGCACCACACTTGGCATACATATCTTTTAAAGCATTGCGAGTCGACATTCCAGACACGAAGCTCTACAAAAATATGTGGCACCAGAGTTGGCATACATATCCAGCAAAGCACTGCCAAACACGGCATTCTGTGTGAGAATTCCTTGACTAGCCTTATCATCTTGAACTTCGATGCCCGTCTCAACCTCTCGTATAATCCTACATACCTTTAAGATGCAAGTATAGGTGATTGCATTGAAGTAAGGTCTTCCCATCACATCCGATAAAAGTGTCAGAGTTTCTTTCTTGTCAGCCGGGTATTGCCAATTACGACCACTGTCGGCCAAGCACTGCATGATATGACATCCCAGGCATGAGACTCATCAAGCTACTATTGCTCCAGCATCCCAAAATCTGAAAAAAAGACAAAACTCCCAACTGAGACACCGACCGAGTCAACTGGACTGGTATGGAGCCGGCCCCCGGTGTATCTTAATCGGCCAATATCTTGGCGATCGGGACTCCATCACTGAACTGAAAAGACCGACGTGCCCCACATAGTGAGCACTTCAAGCCCGTGTATTCATTTCATTTCTGTCACCTCAGCTACAGTTTGCCAATCCGCTACAGATCTATAATCGGCTCAAACTTCAAACTTCCATAACTTCTTCACCGTAGCTCCAATCGACGAGCTGTAAAGACAGACCGATAGAGCACTTCAAGCACTGCAATTCTAGATCATAGCATCCCATTTGTGCTCACTTCACGAATAGTCCTTTTTGGCATCATTAAGGAATGTTTTGGCCCTTTCAGCCACATTTGACATATATTCAAGATCAAACTAGGCCTGTTACCAGGCCCTAATCACTGTTCATTAATCATGTAAGATTCAAAAACCTTGATGTGCATTTATTTAGCATCTCTATTAGCATGGCAGCGGAGGTGCACGACATCCACTCCCTCTGAACCTTCACAGCCTCCGGTCTGTGCCAACCATACTCATAAAGCATCATCAAGAGCATCATCAGACTCGTCATCTGATGCATAAATACCATTGTCTTCAGGAGGTTGATGTGTGTTGAGGTCTCCAATATTAATCTCACTATCTCGTTGCTTAAACAACTTAACTCTTTTCCCTGCAATAGGCATCTTGAGCTCAGTGCCATCAAGCTCGCATAACTTGTAGGTCACATTATCATAAACATGAAGTACTACATATGGTCCAAACCATCGTTTAACCATTTTCCGTATAGCAGTGTGCTGGTTTTCCAGCCTATTGTCGTATACAAGGACCCAATCCCCATCTTTAATGGCAGGAGCTCGTAGTCTATGCTTATCATCAAACGCTGCTTTGTTCTTCAACCTTGCTTCCTTAAGCATTACTTTAGCCTGTTCAATATCTTCTTGATGCCTCTCAAGTTGGGGAATCTGAAATGCAAGCAAATATTCTGTAGACATACCTTCTTCCCATGGCATTACGGTCCAAGAGATAACCGCTTCCTCTGAAGGCATAATGGGTTTTTGCCCGTACATTAACTCAAATGGCATAAAACTTGTAACAGAACTATGTGTAGTTCGATCATCCCGTAAAGCAAATGGTAGGAGTTTAGACCAATCACCAATATGTCCGTGGAATGCCTTTGCTAAATCTTTAACAATAGGCGTATGCCCTCTTTCACTTTTACCATTACCCTCTGGATTGTATGCTATAGTGAGAGCCAATCTTATGCCCAAGCGAGCAAAGAAATCCCGAGCTTCATCCGCATCCATCTCTCCTCTATCAGCAGTAATTCTACCAACACATCCATACCCAGAAATAACATCCTCAAGCAAAAACTTGCATACAGAACTGGTAGCTTTGAACCTGCACAGCCTCCCGGTCTGTGCCAACCGTACTCATAAAGCATCATCAGACTCGTCGTCTGATGCATACATAACATTGTCTTTAGGAGGTTGATGTTTGTTGAAGTCTCCAATATTAATCTCACTATCTCGTTACTTAAACAACTTAACTCTTTTCCCTGCAATAGACACCTTGAGCTCAGTGCCATCAAGCTCGCATAACTTGTAGGTCCCATTATCATAAACATGAAGTACTACATATGGTACAAACCATCGTTTAACCATTTTCCACATAGCAATGTGCTGGTTTTCCAGCCTATTGTCGTATACAAGGACCCAATCCCCATCTTTAATGGCAGGAGCTCGTAGTCTATGCTTATCATCAAACGCTGCTTTGTTCTTCAACCTTGCTTCCTTAAGCATTACTTTAGCCTGTTCAATATCTTCTTGATGCCTCTCAAGTTGGGGAATCTGAAATGCAAGCAAATATTCTGTAGACATACCTTCTTCCCATGGCATTACGGTCCAAGAGATAACCGCTTCCTCTGAAGGCATAATGGGTTTTTGCCCGTACATTAACTCAAATGGCATAAAACTTGTAACAGAACTATGTGTAGTTCGATCAGCCCGTAAAGCAAATGGTAGGAGTTTAGACCAATCACCAATATGTCCGTGGAATGCCTTTGCTAAATCTTTAACAATAGGCGTATGCCCTCTTTCACTTTTACCATTACCCTCTGGATTGTATGCTATAGTGAGAGCCAATTTAATGCCCAAGCGAGCAAAGAAATCCCGAGCTTCATCCGCATCCATCTCTCCTCTATCAGCAGTAAGTCTACGAACACATCCATACCTAGAAATAACATCCTCAAGCAAAAACTTGCATACGGAACTGGTAGCTTTGAACCTGCACAGCCTCCCGGTCTGTGCCAACCGTACTCATAAAGCATCATCAGACTCGTCGTTTGATGCATACATAACATTGTCTTCAGGAGGTTGATGTGTGTTGAAGTCTCCAATATTAATCTCACTATCTCGTTACTTAATCAACTTAACTCTTTTCCCTGCAATAGACACCTTGAGCTCAGTGCCATCAACCTCGCATAACTTGTAGGTCCCATTATCATAAACATGAAGTACTACATATGGTCCAAACCATCGTTTAACCATTTTCCACATAGCAATTTGATGGTTTTCCAGGCTATTTTTGTATACAAGGACCCAATCCCCATCTTTAATGGCACGAGGTCGTAGTCTATGCTTATCATCAAACGCTACTTTGTTCTTCAACCTTGCTTCCTTAAGCATTACTTTAGCCTGTTCAATATCTTCCTGACGCCTCTCAAGTTGGCGAATGTGCAATGCAAGAAAATTTTCTATAGACATGCCTTCTTCCCATGGCATTACAGTATAAACTAGCTGCTTCCTCTGTAGGCATAATAGGTTTTTTCCCGTACATTTATTCAAATGGCGTAAAACCTCTAACATAACTATGTGGAATTCGATCAGCCCATAAATCAAATGGTAGGAGTTTAGGCCAATCACCAATATGTCCCAGGCATGCCTTTCCTAAAGCTTTAACAATAGGGGGATGCCCTCTTTCACTTTTACCATTACCCTCTGGATTGTATGCTATAGTGAGAGCCAATTTAATGCCCAAGAAAGCATAGAAATCCCGAGCTTCATCCTCATCCATCTCTCCTTTAACAACAATAATTCTACCAACACATCCATACCTGGAAATAACATCCTCAAGCAAGAACTTGCATACAAAACTGGTAGCTTTGATCCTGCATAGCCTCCGGTCTGTGCCAACCGTACTCATAAAGTATCATCAGACTCGTCGTCTGATGCATACATAACATTGTCTTCAGGAGGTTGATGTGTGTTGAAGTCTTCAATATTAATATCAATATCTCGTTGCTTAAACAACTTAACTCTTTTCCCTGCAATAGACACCTTGAGCTCAGTGCCATCAAGCTCGCATAACTTGCAGGTCCCATTATGATAAACATGAAGTACTACATATGGTCCAAACCATCGTTTAACCATTTTCCACATAGCAATGTGATGGTTTTCCAGGCTATTTTTGTATACAAGGACCCAATCCCCATCTTGAATGGCACGAGGTCGTAGTCTATGCTTATCATCAAACGCTACTTTGTTCTTCAACCTTGCTTCCTTAAGCATTACTTTAGCCTGTTCAATATCTTCCTAACGCCTCTCAAGTTGGCGAATGCGCAATGCAAGCAAATCTTCTGTAGACATACCTTCTTCCCATGGCATTAAGGTCCAAGAGATAACCGTTTCCTCTGTAGGCATAATGGGTTTTTGTCCGTACATTAACTCAAATGGCATAAAACCTGTAAGAGAACTATGTGTAGTTCGATCAGCCCAAAAAGCAAATGGTAGGAGTTTAGACCAATCACCAATATGTCCCTGGCATGCCTTTTCTAAAGCTTTAACAATAGGCAGATGCCCTCTTTCACTTTTACCATTACCCTTTGGATTGTAGGCTATAGTGAGAGCCAATTTAGTGCCCAAGAGAGCAAAGAAATCGCGAGCTTCATCCGCATCCATCTCTCCTCTATCAGCAGTAATTCTACCAACACATCCATACCTGGAAATAACATCCTCAAGCAAGAACTTGTATACGGAAGTGGTAGCTTTGATCCTGCACAGCCTCCCGGTCTGTGCCAACCGTACTCATAAAGCATCCTCGGACTCGTCGTCTGATGCATACATAACATTGTCTTCAGGAGGTTGGTGTGTGTTGAAGTCTCCAATATTAAACTCACTATCTCGTTACTTAAACAACTTAACTCTTTTCCCTGCAATAGACACCTTGAGCTCAATGCCATCAAGCTCGCATAACTTGTAGGTCCCATTATCATAAACATGAAGTACTACATATGGTCCAAACCATCGTTTAACCATTTTCTACATAGCAATGTGATGGTTTTCCAGGCTATTGTCGTATACAAAGACCAATTCCCCATCTTTAATGGCACGAGGTTGTAGTCTATGCTTATCATCAAACGCTACTTTGTTCTTCAACCTTGCTTCCTTAAGCATTACGTTAGCCTGTTCAATATCTTCCTGACGCCTCTCAAGTTGGCGAATGTGCAATGCAAGCAAATATTTTGTAGACATACCTTCTTCCCATGGCATTACGGTCCAAGAGATAACCACTTCCTCTGTAGGCATAATGGGTTTTTCCCCGTACATTAACTCAAATGGCATAAAACCTGTAAGAGAACTATGTGTAGTTCGATCGGCCCATAAAGCAAATGGTAGGAGTTTAGGCCAATCACCAATATTTCCGTGGCATGCCTTTGCTAAAGCTTTAACAATAGGGGGATACCCTCTTTCACTTTTACCATTACCCTCTCGATTGTATGCTATAGTGAGAGCTAATTTAGTGCCCAGGCGAGCAAAGAAATCCTGAGCTTCATCCGCATCCATCTCTCCTCTATCAGCAGTAATTCTACCAACACATCCATACCTGGAAATAACATCCTCAAGCAAGAACTTTCATACGAAACTGGTAGCTTTGATCCTGTACAGCCTCCCGTCTGTGCCAACCGTACTCATAAATCATCATCAGACTCGTCGTGTGATGCATACATAACATTGTCTTCAGGAGGTTGATGTGTGTTGAAGTCTTCAATATTAATGTCACTATCTCGTTGCTTAAACAACTTAACTCTTTTCCCTGCAATAGACACGTTGAGCTCAGTGCCATCAAGCTCGCATAACTTGTAGGTCCCATTATGATAAACATGAAGTACTACATATGGTCCAAACCATCGTTTAACCATTTTCCACATAGCAGTGTGTTGGTTTTCCAGGCTATTGTCGTATACAAGGACCCAATCCCCATCTTTAATGGCACGAGGTTGTAGTCTATGCTTATCATCAAACGCTACTTTGTTCTTCAACCTTGCTTCCTTGAGCATTACTTTAGCCTGTTCAATATCTTCCTGACGCCTCTCAAGTTGGCGAATGCGCAATGCAAGCAAATCTTCTGTAGACATACCTTCTTCCCATGGCATTACGGTCCAAGAGATAACCGCTTCCTCTGTACGCATACTGGGTTTTTTCCCGTACATTAACTCAAATGGCATAAAACCTGTAACAGAACTATGTGTAGTTCGATCATCCCATAAAGCAAATGGTAGGAGTTTAGGCCAATCACCAATATGTCCCTGGCATGCCTTTGCTAAAGCTTTAATAATAGGGGGATGCCCTCTTTCACTTTTACCATTACCCTCTGGATTGTATGCTATAGTGAGAGCCAATTTAATGCCGAAGCGAGCAAAGAAATCCCGAGCTTCATCCGCATCCATCTCTCCTCTATAAGGAGTAATTCTACCAACACATCCATACCTGGAAATAACATCCTCAAGCAAGAACTTGCATACGGAACTGGTAGCTTTGAACCTGCAGCACACACACACACACACACATTGAGAGAGAAAAAGAGAGAGAGAGAGAGAGAGAGAGAGAGAGAGAGAGAGAGAGAGAGAGAGAGAGAGAGAGAGAGAGAGAGATAAAGAAAAGAGAGAAAGAGAGAGAGGAGAAAACAAAGAGAGAGAGAGAGAGAGAGGGAGAAGGCGAAAAGAGAGAGGTAAGGGGAGAAAACAAAGAGAGAGAGAGAGAGAGAGAGAGAGAGAGAGATAAAAAAAGTAGAGAAAATATGAAATGAAATGTTATATTAAGATTTAGGGTTAGGTTAGATTTAAAATTACATTTAAGATTAGGTTAGATTAAGATCTAAAATTAAGTTAGATTACATTTAACTTATATTTAAAATTTATGCTAACTTTCAAATTAGGTTAGACTTAAGATTAGATTAAAATTTAAATTAGATTTAAGATTAAGCTAGATTACATTCAGGTTGAGGCTGGATTTAGGTTTATGTTGAGTTTAAAATTAGATTAGATTTAGATTTACGTTAGATTTAAAATTAGAGCAAGATTTAAGATTATTTTGGATTTAGATTTAGGTTAGATTACATTTAGGTTTAGGATTTAAGATTAGATTAGACTTAGGTTTATGTTGAGTTTAAGATTAGATTAGATTTAGATTTAAGTTAGATTACATTTAGGTTTAGGTTAGATTTAGGATTAGATTAGATTTAGGTTTATGTCGAGTATAAGATTAGACTAGATCTAGATTTATGTTAGATTTAACATTAGATTAGATTAGATTTTAGGGCATGTCAATGAAAGATTTGCCCAAAGAGAAAACACTAGGTACACAACAATATGTATATTCCCATCAAAATTTGACACCTACTAACTCATCCACTAACCATGTTCAATTAGCTCAGAATCACCGTATGTCCAATTAGGTTAGATTTAAGATTAGATTTTGGATTTAGTTTTTATATTAAAGTCTACCTTCAGGATTACAAAAATAATTAGACTTAGGCAAACGGTAATCCCTCTCTTCCTCTCTACGGATGCGACCTTCAGTTGGAAAGATTTCAATGGCATGATACTCAGATTGGAGGCCAACATGTAATGTGCTAAGTAATTACTCGAACAAGGATTTGTTGTGAAGAGTTGTTAAGATGCTGTGAATTGCTACAGCTAGAGAAGTCTATGCAAAGGGGTTCTGTACACTACATGCACTATTATGTAGACGTGGGTGTGTAGATTTCTCATACCCACAAATATAGGCATTGACTAATAAAGACAAGATTATAACCCGGTGGTTATGATCTCCGTGCACCTCTAGACTGAGGTGTGCGGGGATCGGACATGATTAGAGAATGTGAGGTAGTTACAGTGTGAAGAGAGAAAGAGAGAGAGAGAGAGAGAGAGAGAGAGAGAGAGAGAGAGAGAGAGAGAGAGAGAGAGAGAGAGAGAGAGAGAGAGAGAGAGATATTTTGAACCTCCAGAAGTTATTACATCTGATATGAATCTCTATTTCTGGGAGGAGCAGCCTATAAAATTTTGTTGTAGAAGATGTCCACCAATTACCTGCATTGCTTGGCAATTGCCAGTCTCTAAATCTTTCCCTTAAGTTGACAGTGAGAGAAACCTGCAATCTGAAAGTGGTGGATTCAGAGACTTTCAGCTATATGGGCAATCCGCTTATCTTTTAAACATAAGGTGTCTCTTTAGAGATTGCTTACAGCTTCTCTCCCATGTGGAGAGCTACTTGTCAAAAATGTATATCTGATGGCAAGTGTCCTCTTTGTAAATCAGTAAAAACTATGAAGCATGTGTTCTGTAACTACAAGAATGTAAGGAATTGGTGGTTATGGATTCTACAGGATGTACAGAACTGGATGCCTATAAAATTTTCTATTTTCAAGGTCACCTTTGATTGATGTGAAACTCCTAATGATGTTTCTCTGTTTTGCTTGCAATCCCTCAGAGTATGGTTGTTGTATTTCATTTGTAATGCCATAAACTTTGCTTGTTTTGAGAAAATTTCCTTGTGTAAGGTAACCATTTCTTGGGAGATTATAAAAAATAAGATGATGGAAGACTGTCTCACTATCCAAGACACTGACTTAAAGGATAGATGCCTGCAACTCAGGGATAAAATGTAGAGGCAGCTGAGGAAGTGATGACAAAGGAGGAGAGAAAGAGAAGAGAGGATAAAGAAGAGAGATGGTGACATGTGATTTTGTAAATTAATGTACAAACATTCCAAAGAGAGAGATAAAAGATAGAGGATGCCAATAGAATATTAAATTTATGTCCAAGTTATAAGGTTTTTACATTCATTATGAGTAGTGACGATGATGTGGGACCATCCAACCAAAACCCCTATCTCTCAACATGGATCTTATGTACTTGTAATCAATGCAAACATGATATGCGATGGACAATACGAGTTTTTTTGCAGTACGTTCACGAAGTTGGCGAGTTTGCTCCATCTATTATAGATTGAGCTTTTGCCAATTATAACTCGTCAAACTCTGACACTGGCCAACAGGCAGCAATCTTGCAACCCACTAGACGTATTTGCAGGCGCTTTGGTCAAGCAGCATATGTGAGGCCACAAGATGTAGCCTCTGACAGCTCGGAGGATGATCATGAAGACACATTCCCAATGAGGCAATGTTTGAGCCCGAGATCGATGAAATGATCGAGACGATCATGGATTCAAAAAGGATTATCTATGATGATATGAAAAGGCAAGTCCATACGCCATTGTATGATGGAGCACGTGTGTCTAGATTGAAGGCACTCATGGTTCTTCTCAACATGCAGGCAAATTTTGGATGGGGTGACACTAGCGTCACAGCGCTTTTCAGGTGATCTATTACAATATTTTTACTTCAATAAAAAACTTTAGATGTATAATGATCTGATAGATTACTTACACGAGTGTACCGCATTTTTTTCGCTATGTAGATTGCTCAAAGAGCACATACTGCCAGCTAATAATGTGTTGCCAAATTCCAGAGAGGAAGCAAGAAAGATCTTACGAAACTTGGTGTCATAAAATCTAATATCTAATATCTAACAACCCAAATGATTTTCTCATATTAAATTGATCACTTAATGTGGGAGAATAAACGGGAACAAGTGTTAAGATATACACATGTGCTTATAGATCTATCTCAACATAGGGCCAATGGTAAAGGGGCCCAAATGAGAGATGGTCTATCAAATAGCAAGGCTAAATAAAAGAGCATAAGACCTTAGGGTTAGCTTCATTGAAAACCTCCATTAATGTGTGTAAAAGGCCTTTGACCTTAGGTAAGCTAGGGCTGAGCTTGAGGCGTGGGAACCCGACCCAGCCCTGCTTGTCATGCTTGATGACTAAGGTGCTTGATGATTGAGGTTCTTGAGATGCTTGAGGTGCTTAATTGTTGAGGTGCTTGAGGTGCTTGACATTCTTGAGATGCTAGGGTTGCACTTGAGGTGAGAACCCAGCCCAAGCTTAAAGTGCTTATGAGCCAAGCTTGTGGTGGGAACTGGGCCTATGCATGAGGGGCTTGAGGTGTCAAAAAGGAAAAGATTCAATCCCTACAAGGAGGGGGCAATCGCTACATGAGGGGGGATGAGAGAGAACACCCACACACTCACACAAGTCATGCATGGTACAAAGAAAGCAAAAGGGACACTTGTCAAGCTCCTCCTCATGTTGCCCTCATGGTGTGCCTGAAGCCTATTGGTTGGCCACCCAAGGGGTCCAATAATAATTTAGGAGATTTATTTAATTGATTTAGCATTTATGTAGCCCTCTCTCTCAAAGGGGAAAGGGGGACACTTGTCTCAAGGCTACCCTTGCTACTTGTAATGCCTCCTGCTTATGATTGGCTAGGACTAGAGAGGTCCAATGAGCTTCAAGCATGATCTACAAGGGGGGGTCGACCCAAGCAAGCTAGGGGGTATACTCACCCATACACACTCACAAACACTCTCATTGTGTGCTATGCAAAGTGCAAGAGCTCCCTCTCCTTCTCCAAGCAAGTAGAGGTTGAGAGCCTACACCAACACTCTTGGATATGGAGTGCAAATCCAACCAAGAGCCATGCTTCAATGATTAAGCTTTCCATCTCCTTCTTCTTCATTACTATGCTATTATGTATGCTAGCAAAAAGAGTTATGATAAGTAAGGAACTAACTTTTTCTCCTACAAAATGTTTCTTCTTCCTCTTCCCTACCCTCATTCCCTGCTAGCTCTCTCCCCTTCGAAGGTGTTTGAGGTCTTAGGACTGAGGCTTAGGATAGTTAAAGCTTTCTTCAATTTTATGTTATGTTTGTGATGAATGAAGGTTTCCATCTTCATTGCATCACCTAGGTCACAAGGAACATAAAGATTGTATTGTAACAAGTCTCTCTTAATGGGATAAATCATAATACAAATGCCTATTGGAGGGGGGACTGGCTCCACATAAATCTGGGGCCACATAAATCCGGTCCTCAACTGTTGTCATGTTCTCTAAATTCTCTCTCTTGCAAAAGTATTGTTCATGACAAGTTAACTAATTGCTATGATTATGTTGCTATCTTCAATTATGTTCACCTGCTATGCTCACAAAGTCATTTCTCAAAAGTACTCTCATTAATTTCCGCTACTCTCAAATTAAATAGGCCAATTTTATTACATTGGTATGAGAGCATTTGGTTTCTCTTTTCTTGCTTAAGAAGAGAGGTCCTTAAGTAGCCTATAAATGGTTGATGTTGTTAATTATATTAGGGTAAGTGGAACTGGGATCTATTATCGGTTTTGTTGAGCCCACTATGTGGGGAATGGTGCACACCTCGGGAGCTTTGGACTTCATAATGGAGTCTTTTTAGACTTGCCTATGTCTTTACCATTATTGATCCATAAGAAGTCCGAAAGGAGCTAGCCCTTGGCAACTATTCTATGTTAGACCTACTCCTCTACTCTCTATTATTAACCACTTCGAGCCGTGGGTGTAGATACTTAAGAGCCAATTTTCAAAGGCTAAGAGGAGTGGCAACTAAGGTTTTGAATTGCCAAAGCATACACTAAGTCCATACATAAATTTTGTTAACATGGCTGACAATAATCAAGAGAGTAGAATGAACAATGATAGCTTTGATTTTGCACATGAAGGTGCTAATGATGATGCTCCCATGTTTGTGAATTATCTCGTCACTAGGTTGCAGCAAGCTATGGGCAACCCTGCTTTGCAAGCCAAAGTTACTCAACAACTTCGTGCTTATGGAATTTCCCTTCCTCTCCAAGAGGAGAGAGAGCTTAGGAGGCCTTTTGAAGAGACCCCCAAAAGAAGACTCTCTCCCATTCGAGAGAAGGAATCCAAAGAGCAAGAAAGCAATGAAAGTTTAAGTTCCTCTGAATATGTGGCTCCATGAAGACGGCGGTCTAGACGATCGCCCACTCCTCCCAAGAGAAAAAGATCAACACATAGTCCTTCTCCTGATCACTCTGAAAGGAAAGAGAGGAAACAAAGGAAGAAAAGGGCTAGGAAGAGGTCACCCTCTTCTCCTTCTTCTTCACCTTCCTCCTCTTCCGACGAAAGTTATGGCTATTCACCTAGAGAATACAAGAGGGGAGGACATCGCAAATCATTTCTTGCTGGCGAAGGTCACAAAAGCTAAAGAAGTTCAAGGAGGGAGGAAAGAGTATCTCTTTTCTCACTGATGATGGCACCTTTGGTGCTACCGAAAAAGTGTTGGCCTTCATCCAGCAATTTGATGTGGCCTTTGGAGACGAGGACTTCACAGAGTCCTCCAAGCTACGCCATGTAGCTATGCACTTCCAAAAATCAGCTCGTCAATGGTGGGATAGCCTTCGTGGCAATGGTGAAGCTCCAAAGACATGGAAAACTCTACGAGTTTCCATCATGAAGCAATTCCTTGCAAGCGATGCAAAAGACAAAGTGCTTATTGAATGGCACAGCTTGAAGCTTCTCTCTCATGAGTCTATCCAGAAGTGCGTAGACAAGTTTTGGGATTTACATCTCAAGGCTAACGTCTTTCAAAAGATAGACTTTTCCGAGCAAAGGCAGCAATTCTGTGCGGGATTACCTGAAGAGATGGCCAAATACATCAACTCTCAACGGCCTGGTACTATTAGCGAAGTAATCCATCACACCATGGTTGCTTCACGCATCAATTTCCATCAAGGGGCTAGACGTAATGTCAAGCCCATGGAAAACAAAGACAAAAATGATGCAAAGGGGAAAACCAATGTTCAAAATACTTCCCAAGTCACTTCCAGCAACAACAACAATCGGTCCAAGGAGAAGGGAGTTTACAAAGGTAAAAAAAAACTCTCTCCTAAAGAGCTTGAAGCTTTTCTCAAGGACCATAAGTGTTTCAACTGTGGGGAGCAAGGACATGGCTATCGTTCTTGCCCCAAGAAGATTACTTGCAATGAGACTTCTAGGGCTTCCACCATTGAAGCTCCAAAAGAGGATGCTCATTGCAAAGGATCATCAATTTCCTATGCTTGGGGAAAGGTAAGAGAGCATGATGCCTTCATCTTGTTTGACCCTGGCTCTACTCTCAACTTCATATCAACGGAGTTGGCCACCAAGTTGGGCATTCAAGCTTTTGAGATGGGAGATATAGTAGTGGTTGATGTAGCTTTCAAGGGACAACAAGCCTTCATTACTCCCTTGATTGGGAAGTTGAGGCTTCATGTCCAAAGCTATGTCAACAAAGAAGACTTCTTCATCTCTCCTCTCCAACATGAGGATGTTATCCTAGGGGCACCATGGTTTGATCTCATGGCTGCCAACATGAAGTTCCCTGAACGGAAAATCTACTTCATGTACAGGGGAAAGAACATGTATATAGATGCTAGTGAGCGTGGTCGCACTATTCCACTTGTAAATCCTCTTGCTTTTGATAAGTCAATGAAGAGCTCAGTTTCTGCGTACATGATTTTTGTCAAAGATTCTCTAAAAGATACTAATGTTTCATCAAATGTAAATGGTAGGAATTAGGAAGAGTTAGACTTGTCTAATTTTCTAAAAGGATTCCAAGATATGTGCATCGATGATATCCCTATGGACTTACCTCCAAAACGAGGGGATGATGACCATCACATTGAGCTCCTTCCTAGAAGCTCACCACCTAACAAGCCTCCTTATCGAGTCTCACAAGCTCAACAAGAGGAGATCATGAGGCAATTACAAGAGCTGGTATACAAAGGGATGGTGAGGCCTAGTTCCTCTCCCTTTTGTTCTCCAGTCCTTTTAGTGCAAAAGAAAGATGGTACATACCGTATGTGTGTGGACTATCGAGCACTAAACCATATCACTATCAAAATCAGATTTCCCGTACCCCGGGTAGAAGATCTGTTTGATAAGCTACAAGGCTCTACCTACTTCAGTAGGATTGACCTTAAGAGTGGCTATCATCAAATAAGGATAGTGGATGAAGATATCTTAAAGACCGCGTTTCGCACAACGTTTGGTCTTTATGAGTATCTAGTCATGCCTTTTGGCTTGACTAATGCACCAGCTATGTTCAATCGTTTGATGGATAAAATTTTTAGACCATACTGCAAATTCACTGGAGTGTTCTTTTATGATATCATCATCTACTCCAAGTCTTTGGAGGAACATAAGCAACATCTCCAAGTGATTTTTTAAGCATTGAGGGAGAACAAGCTTTTTCTCAACCAAAAGAAAAGCGAATTCTTCCTTCAAGAGATTCAATACCTAGGTCATATTATCTCTAAAGATGGTATCCGAATGGATCCATCAAAGTTAGAGGTAATAAAAGCATGGCCTAACCCAAGAAATCTACATGAGCTAAGAAGCTTTGTTGGTATGTGTGCATACTATGGACGCTTCATAGCAAAATTCTCTCAAGTAGCAGGACCACTACACGACTTAACTAAGAAAAACGTTAAGTTTGTATGGATTGATAAGGAGCAAAATTATTTTGAAAAGCTCAAAGAGAATCTTACTTCCCAACCCGTCCTCGTGCTTCCGGATCTCTCAAAGCCATTTGAGGTCCAATGTGATGCTTGTGGTGATTGCCTTGGAGCAGTTTTTCTTCAAGAAGGGCATGCCATAGCATATGAGAGTCGAAGGATCAATATTGATGAGTGAGTCTTGGGCATTTATGAGAAAGAGCTTTTAGCTGTTCTACATGCCCTAGACACATGGAGGCACTACCTATTGGAGACTCCATTTATCCTACGAACCGACCACCAAAGTCTCAAGTATTTCATGACGCAAACCAAGCTTTCCGACAAACAAATGAGGTGGGCAAATTTTCTTTCGCAATTTAATTTCCATATTGCTCACATAGCCGGTAAGCACAATCAAGTGGCCAATGAACTTTCACGACGACCCAAAGTTAATGCGGTGTCTATAGCTACTCACAATGATCTATCCTCTATGATAGATGAGTATGCTACTGACCCTGACTTTAGAGACATAATGTCAGCCCTTGCTTTGGGGAAGAAAGAGGAACCATTCACCTTGCAGGATGGTTATCTTCTCCAAGGCAATTGGCTATGTGTTACCCATTCCCTTCGTGAGAAAGTTATGTATGAATCCCATGCTCCTCCCTATGCGGGGCATAGAGGTATTCAACCTACTCTCCAAGGAGTAGAGACGTACTTCTATTGGCCTACCATGAAAGTGGACATACAAGAGTATGTTTCAAAATGTGTAGTATGCCAAAAGACAAATTATGATAGAGGGAAGCAACCTGGATTACTCCAGCCATTGCCTATTCCAAATTCACCATGGGAGAGTATATCCATGGATTTCATCTTTGGATTACCCAAGTCTATCCATGGGAATACAGGAATATGGACAATAGTTGACAGGTTTAGCAAGCAAGCACATTTTATTCCTGTCAAAAAGACTATTAAGGCACATCAAATGGCAACTCTCTTCATATCTCAGATTTTCAAGCACCATGGATTACCCACATCCATCGTGTTAGATAGAGATCCTAGAATGACCAGTAATTTCTGGAAAGGTCTCTTTGAAAATCTAGGAACAAGATTGAATTTCTCTTTGGCCTATCACCCACAAACGGATGGCCAAAGTGAGATAGCCAATCTTACGATCCTCGATCTACTCAAGACTTATGTTACTGAAGTAGATCAACGCTCACAATTGGAAAAGTAATTACCTCTTGTAGAGTATGCCTACAATAATATTGTACATACTTCTACGGGAAAAGAACCTTTTGAGATCATTGAGGGAAGACCTAAAAGTCCCTTGCTACTCAAAGTACATGGGAAGATCTTCGCCGCCGATGAGTATAGCTGAGACCTACAAGAATCTTTTCAAAAGATTAAGGAGCCTATATCCATCTCAACAAAGGAAAAAGGCTGCAGTTGATAAGCACAGAAGAGCCTTAATGTTCAAAGAAAATGATTGGGTCTTACTCAAGTTTCCTAAGGCTCAATTAAGGCAAACGACGGGCAATAATCCTACGTCCCATCAAAAGTATTATGCTAAACTAGCAAAAAGATACTATGGTCCTTTCCAAATCTTAAAGCCCATCAATGAGACGGCTTATCAACTCAAGTTGCACAACCATTGGCTCATACACAATTCCTTTCATGTAAGCCTACTTAAGCCCTACAAAGGAGAGCCACCAACTGAACCAATCATTGAAGACCCTCCCGAAGTTGAAGACGAATAATAGGTGCTACAACCCGAAGCTATTCTTCGACATGAAGACAAGGTACTACGACATGGTAAGATTATCCGAAGATATCTTATTAAGTTCAAAAATTATCCTTTTGAAGATGCTAGATGGATGCAAGGAATACAGCTTAAGGATAGTATGAACCTTGTCAATGCTTACAATGTTACATTAGAGTAAGCAAATGTACAAATTTCTTTTAAATGACTCATGTTTTTCTCTTATAAGACTAGTCCTCTTTTTAATTGTGCACAAATTTAACTAGTATGCATGCTTAGAATCATGTTTGTGATGACGACGTCTCTCAAACACCAAGTAGAATTTGTCACTCTACTTTGGGAGAATGAAATGGACTAAAGAGCAGACATGCTTGCGGCAGCTATGTCTCCCAAGCACCAAATGGATTAGTCATCCATCTTGGAAAGATGTCATAGGATAAAAAGGGATCTTCTACCTGCTAAGTAAAATTGACTAATGACTAAGGCTTTATCTCTTCTACCTCATAGTCAAGGACGACTATGATTTCAAGAGAGAGGTAATGTCATAAAATCTAATATCTAATATCTAACAACCCAAATGATTTTCTCATATTAAATTGATTACTTAATGTGGGAGAATAAACGGGAACAAGTGTTAAGATATACACATGTGCTTATAGATCTATCTCAACACGGGGCCAATGGTAAAGGGGCCCAAATGAGAGATGGTCTATCAAAGAGCAAGGCAAACAAATGGATCATAAGACCTTAGGGTTAGCTTCATTGAATACCTCCAATAATGTGTGTAAAATGCCTTTGACCTTAGGTAAGCTAGCGCTGAGCTTGAGGCGCGGGAACCCAACCCAGCTCGAGGTGCTTGTCCTGCTTGTCATGCTTGATGACTAAGGTTCTTGAGGTGCTTGATGATTGAGGTGCTTGAGATGCTTGAGGTGCTTCATTATTGAGATGCTTGAGGTGCTTGACATGCTTGAGGTGC
Source organism: Adiantum capillus-veneris (assembly GCF_014529385.1). NCBI lineage: Eukaryota > Viridiplantae > Streptophyta > Polypodiopsida > Polypodiales > Pteridaceae > Adiantum > Adiantum capillus-veneris. The sequence continues at coordinate 43,270,655 of NC_140948.1, forward strand.
TAGGGTTTCACTTGAGGTGAGAACCCAGCCCAAGCTTAAAGTGCTTATGAGCCAAGCTTGTGGTGGGAACTGGGCCTATGCATGAGGGGCTTGAGGTGTCAAAAAGGAAAAGATTCACTCCCTACAAGGAGGGAGCGAGCCCTACATGAGCGGGGATGAGAGAGAACACCCACACACTCACACAAGGCATGCATGGTACAAAAAAAGCAAAAGAACACTTGTCAAGTTCCTCCTCATGTTGCCCTCATGGTGTGCCTAAAGCCTATTGGTTGGCCACCCAAGGGGTCCAATAATAATTTAGGAGATTTAATTAATTGATTTAGCATTTATCTAGCCCTCTCTCTCAAAGGGGAAAGGGGGACACTTGTCTCAAGGCTACCCTTGCTGCTTGTAATGCCTCCTCCTTATGATTGGCTAGGCCTGGAGGGGTCCAATGAGCTTCAAGCATGAGCTACAAGGGGGGGTTGACCCAAGAAATCTAGGGGGTATACTCACCCACACACACTCAAAAACACTCTCATTGTGTGCTATGCAAAGTGCAAGATCTCCCTCTCCTTCTCCAAGCAAGTAGAGGTTGAGAGCCTACACCAACACTCTTGGATATGGAGTGCAAATCCAACCAAGAGCCATGCTTCAATGCTTAAGCTTTGCATCTCCCTCTTCTTCATTACTATGCTTTTATGTATGCTAGCAACAAGAGTTATGATAAGTGAGGAACTAATTATTTCTCCTAAAAAATGTTTCTTCTTCCTCTTCCCTACCTTCGAAGGTGTTTGAGGTCATGGGACTGAGGCTTAGGATAGTAAAAGCTTTCTTCAAGTTTATGCTATGTTTGTGATGCATGAAGCTTTCCATCTTCTTTGCATCACCTAGGTCACAAGGAACACAAAGATTGTATTGTAACAAGTCTCTCTTAATGGGAGCAATCATAATACAAATGCCTATTGGAGGGGGGACCGGCTCCACATAAATCTGGTGCTCAACTGTTGTCATGTTCTCTAAATTCTCTCTCTTGCAAAAGTATTGTTCATGCCAAGTTAACTAATTGCTATGATTATGTTGCTATCTTCAATTATGTTCACCCTCTATGCTCACAAAGTTATTTCTCAAAAGTACTCTCATTAATTTCCGCTACTCTCAAATTAAATAGGCCAATTTCATTACACTTGGGGATGGATTACGATTCAATTCATGCTTGTCCTAACAACTGCATTCTTTTCAGAGGGGAATACATAGACATGGAGAAGTGTCCAGAATGTGATTTCGAGAGATATCGAGTAGATCTTCACAGACAAAAAATTTCACGAAAGGTTTTGCGACATTTTCTTCTACTTCCTCGCATCAAGCATTTCTTCAAATGTAAGTCCATGGACGATCTAGCATCATGGAAAAAGGAGAATAGATCTTCGGATGGTGTACTATGGATTCTTGCAAATTGTGCAGCCTGGAAACATATTGACGATAAATGGCCGGATTTTGCCAGGAAAGCTCAAAATTTGTGCATAGGCCTAGCTATGGATGGCGTCAATCCATTTGGTCAAAGATCAACATCTTATAGTGTATGGCCCGTTGTCATCGTCAACTACAACATTCCCCCGTGGTTGACTACCAAGAGGGGGCACCTCTTTCTAAGCTTGATTGTGCTGGTGTGGTATAAAGTGAAGAATATGAATATGTATCTTTGTCCACTATTGGAAGAGATAGAAAAATTGCTGATTAACATAGAAATGGTGGATATGAGCCGATACACAGGTCGACGGAATGCTTCTGATGGGAGCAAAGCGAAACCCGAACCCCAACGGCCTCTAAAACGCTGGGGGCCGAATGGCGCGCCTCCAGCCTGTCTCATGGTAAAGCAAACAGGGGGCACCACCTGGCTTTGAGCAGCTAGGAAGCAAACCACGATGATATGAACACCGCAAACTTACACATGGAGAGAGAGAGAGAGAGAGAGAGAGAGAGAGAGAGAGAGAGAGAGAGAGAGAGAGAGAGAGAGAGAGAGAGAGAGAGAGAGAGAGAGAGAGATTTGCAAATGATGAAAACCCTCGGGGGTGTGAGGGAGAATTATTTCTGCAGTATTTACAAATGGCACGCCGTGGTGATAGAGAGGTAGGGAGAAGAGACGGTGAAAACTACTTGGTGTGTTCTCTAAGATGACTCAATGATTGTGAAGCTTGCTACCAAGAGTGTGTATATGTGTATGCATCGACCATTGGAGTCGAGAGATGGACGTGGCTCCCTTCGCATGGTGCAATTCCCAAGACAAACCCAGCACACAAGCCCTCTCCCTATGATGTTGATAGTTTCAACTCTTCCCACTACACTCTACCAAGTGCTGACCTCTCATGAAACCCCCCCCTCCCCCCCCCCCCCCCCCCCCCCCCGATAGTGACCTCTAAGTACCAATTTATACGTTTTGGCTGCTTGGATTATGGCAATCCCAGTGTGATTAGGATAAGATTAATCGGGGAGACAAAGCAAGTGGTGGGCCTGGTGTGGTTGACCCTTGCTTTGTTTTGGGAGGTTATTAAAAGCTGAGAATCTCTAGGTGGGCCTTCGTGACCATCACCTAGAGAGAGGGAATTTATAAAGTGGGAATTTTACAATGGCTTGGGTGAAAACTGAAGAAATCATGAAAATAACCTATAAATTACTGAAAAATGGCATCGTGGTTGCGTGTTGCCCGGGAATGGTGTGTTGCTCGTGCGTCAGTGTAGAGCGTACTTCTTTTTGGGGTCGTCTGGGGAATGCCTTCGGTGCATTTCTCTTTTTTGTCATTGGCAGCGCGTGATTTGGGTCCTTCTTCTTTTCGTTGTCGTCATAGTCGTTGACCTCCTTCGGTTTTTTCTTGTATTTATGTGGGTATATGCGTGTGTATACGTATGGGTGCATGTGGACGGATGTGTGTGTATATATGTATATGTTGGTGCGCAAGCATGCATGGGAACGGGCTTGTATAATATATATATATATATATATATGCTTTTTTTTTAATGTTTTTTCTCGGCTCTGTTGACGGCAGCGTGCTACGCGAGGATGAGGGGTGGGGGCGGATGGTGTGTGTGTGTGTGTGTGTGTGTGTGTGTGTGTGTGTGTGTGTGTGTGTGTGTGTGTGTGTGTGTGTGTGTGTGTGTGTGTGTTGTTTAGAGAGAAAGAGAAGTTTCTGCGCCTTCTCAGGCCCGCGAGGGAGGGAGAGAGAGAGATTACTGCAGGCAGCTGGAGCCGTAACAGAGCACGAGAGAGGGAGAGGGGATTGGAGGTGGTGAGGAAGGGAGAGGATGAGGGTGTGTGAGTGTGTGGTGTGGGTGTGTGGTGTGTGCGTAGAGAGAGAATGTGTTCTGGACTCTGGTGCTGCGCCTTCGGGCTGAGAAGAGCGAGAGAGAGAGAGAGAGAGAGAGAGAGAGAGAGAGAGAATGCCGGGTGGGGCTCAGCGTGCATAACGCGTGAGAGAGCGAGAGGGAGGTGAGGTGGGTGTGGATAAGAGAGAGTGAGAGGGTTCTATGGCGGGTGCCCACCGTGGGGGGGAAAGAGAGTGTGTGAGTGAGGGGGGTGGGGGGGGGGGGGGGGGGGGGGGGGGGGGGGGATTATACTATTCTCTTTCTTGCATGGTGTCTCAAGGATGAGAGGAGGGGAGCGAGTCAATGGTGTGGGGGGGGATAGGGTGGGGATAGCGGCCAAGGGGAGGGGAGAATGAGGCCGAGGGGAGGGTGAGGCAAGTGGGTGGGGAGGAAAGGGGGAAAATATTAGCGGGCCAAGGGCCTTCATAGAGGGCGAGGGAAGAAGTGTGAGAGGGGGCGAGTGTGTGGACAAGAATACGGGAGAGCGGGAGTTCACATGCGGCTCAACACATAGGGAATGCGAGAGGGAGAGCGAGAGAGGGGTCGGGGTACATATACGTAATGTAGCCATCATTTTGAGTAGAGATAAATATTAATGGTTGTAATTGTAGCCATCGTTTTATGTTTTCTGCAGTGCGAGATTGCTCGTGCTTCTGTAGAGTGCTATGAAGAAGAGCTTCTTTATTGTGCTTCTTGTGCATCATTTCTTCACAGCAGCTCCTTGTTCGAGGATTACTTTGCACATTGCATGCATGCCTCCATTCTGAGGTACGATACCATTAAAATCTATACAACCTAATGCCTATTCAGTGGGGAAAAAGACATTGGAAGAGAGAGAGAGAGAGAGAGAGAGAGAGAGAGAGAGAGAGAAAGAAAGATAGAGAAGCTGGGGAGAAGAGAGTAGAAAGTAATTTCTGAGGGTCCATCGGTTCACGTAAGTAAAATCTTTTTCATAGCACTCTACAGAAACAGAAGCATACCCACACTGCGCACACCACAAATTGGTTGCTTCGCCTACAACCATTGCTCTTTATCTCCCTATTTCTTTATCTATCTATCTCTATCTCTCCCTCAACCTCTCTCTCTCTCTCTCTCTCTCTCTTTCCCTTTTCTATCTCTCTCTCTCTCTCTTCTCTCTCTCTCTCTCTCCCTCCCTCTCCCCCTCCCCCTCTCTATTTCTCTCTCTCTCCTCTCTCTCTCTCTCTCTCTCTCTCTCTCTCTCTCTCTCTCTCTCTCTCTCTCTCAGTGCAGCCGTTTTTTGACCTAGTAGACAGCAGTCCACTCTTTTGATCATAACTTCTTCATCCGAACTCCGATTTGGGTGATCTATAGCCTCAATCGAAGAGCACGAAGTCCTCTACGCATTGATGTAAAGACAGAAATTTTCAGAGTTATGGAAGGCGTTTCTGTAGCAGCATTTTCGAAGTGAACAGGTTCAACAAAATTGATTCTCATCTCCTATTTTACATACAATGTCTTCCGGCACTCGCAAGGGTTCTTCTTCTTCAACAAGATCCACAACCATTGTGGAAAGTGATCCAAAATCTCCTAAGTGTGGAGATAGCAACACAACCCCCCAACCAACGACATCGGAAACCATGATCATGGCGTACTTGGTATCATTGCAAGAGACCGTAAACAAACAAGGCGAAGACTTACGAGCACTTGCAATGGAGAATGGCACACTAAGGGTACTTGTGGTTGAGAATGAAAATCTCAAGAGGACACTTGAGATGCAAACAACACGTTTGATGCAACTTGAAGAGGAAGTCAAGGAATGTAAACGCTCTCTTGTGGACTTGAATGCTTTGAAGGAGCGGATGAGCAAAGTAGAGCATGACCATGTATTGAAAGAGGAGAAATTTGACACTATGAGCCGGGATGTATGCGACATGAAAAATGTATGCACAAACAAGTCTTGGGCTGATGTATGTGGTAGCAATGTGGTTTCTAATTCCTCACTTATGCAAGCTATGGTTCAAACAAAGAATGTTGAGAATGTGGATGTGGAGGAGTTGAAAGAACGGGAGCGACGTTCCAAGAACATTGTTATTCGTGGAATTCCCGAAGAGAAGTTAGAGACACCTCCTTCTCTTGCCATTGTTATTGAAGATTTCTTCAAAACCCACTTTGGCATGTCCGGAGTTATGGTCTATGGAGCACATAGAGTGGGGAAGCAAGGAGCTCCTCGCTCGGGAGAACGGCCAATTGTATGCACCATGCCGGATGAGACCAAGCGAAAGATTATCCTTGATAATAGTTGGATCTATTTGAGGGATACAAAATGTTTTGTATGTGAAGATCGCACTATTAAGCAACAAAATATGCGTCGCAAGGCATATGAGGAAAAGAATAATAAAAACAAGGAGATCTCTCATGAAGAAAATGTGCCCAAGGAGGAGGCAAGTCTCTCAAGCAAATAGGGATGCGTGACCTATGAGACCGAGTTACAATTGAAAATATGCTTTTGGAATTGTAATGGATACCCATGGAATGCGGGGGTTGGCATTGATGAACTAACAAGCAAAGCCGATGTTGTACTTCTTGTTGAAACTTGGGAGCATGATACACAAAGGATTAACGGCTTGGAGGATTACAATGTACATTCATTGATGTGGTCAAAGAATCTCAAGCAACGAAGAGGACAAGGAGGGTTAGCATGTATGGTTAAGAAAGGATTGGAAGATTTTGTATCAATTGTGAAAGATGACAAGTACAAACGTTATGTATGGCTGAAAATTATGACACCAAAAAGAGCACCCATTTTTGTAGCCGGTTGCTACATTCCTCATCATGATTCTCCCTTTTATGCTTGCATGGATAGAGATCAACCATTTTCTGATTTGGAAGAGGACATTGCTTATTTCAAAGGTGAAGGTGATGTTATTGTATTTGGGGATATGAATGCTCGCACAAAAACATTGCAACATGATACTCAACAATTTGATATGCCATACATTTCAAGGGAGTTGGAGGAAGTTCACTTGTATGATCGTACTTCAATGGATGAGAAAGAGCCGGATCACTATGGAAAGTTACTTTTACACATGTGTAATAGCACGGGTATGCTCATTGCCAATGGTGTATCTTTGTGGAGTGGAACCAATGGATTTACATGTAGAAGACATAATGGGGATAGTGTGATTGACTATATGCTACTCTCTGAAGCCATCATGTATCGCATAAAGAGTTTTATGTTTGGTCAATGGACCCCGGAATCCGACCATCGCACCTTATGTATTGACCTTTCATGTGGAGAAGCAACTAAGCATGATAATCTCAGCCAAAGGAAAGAGAAGTTATCACTATGTATGGATTTCAAACGGGCACCAATGTACATTGAAATGGTTGAGCAAAAATTATGGATGACAAAGCTTCAATGTGATGCACCATTGGAAACTAAATGGGAAGCTTTCAAAAAAGCTATTTGTTCTTGTGCGGAAGAATGCTTTGCCATAAAGCATCTCCATGGTATCAACAAAGATAGATCACGCAAAAGGTGGTTTGATAAAGAATGTCAAGATGCTCGAAAGTCCTTGATAAAGCTTGATGCAACTATGGACAAAGACAACTATCAAAGTCATTTGCATACATACAAGGCATTGATTCAAAAGAAGAGAAGAAGATGGGAAGTAAAGCAACAAGAATTTCAAGTCCAAGAAAAGGCACATGCATGTGGAAGATTTTGGAGAAACTTGAGAGGCAAGCGGGTTGAGAATTTTGGTAACTTGAGTCTAGTGGATATGTACACACATTGTAGGCAATTATATGAGCAAGAAAATACTGAAAAAATGCCATTTTATGGTTCACTCCCATGTATGCCGTCTTTTTTTACTATTGAGGATGTATGCGGTGGGCTTGAAAAGTTGGCCACTCGCAAAGCGGGAGATCTTCAAGGTATCAAGCCGGAGATGATCAAATGGACGGGAGATTTTACCCATGAGTGGATGTGTGATATGTTCAACCTTGCACTTCAACATGGTATGCCTTATGATTGGAGTACTAATTGGGTTAAGCCTTTGCATAAAGGAGGGGATGTAAAGAATGTAAGCAACTACCGGACTATAATGATTGGGTCTCTTATGGCAAAGTTGTTTGGGTGCATAATGGAGATGAAATTGAGTGATTGGGCTGAAGAGAATGACAAGCGTGCAAAGGGACAAGCGGGTTTTCGTCGATGCCATAGCACCATTGATCATCTTGTCACTCTTCGTGTTCTCATGGAGGAAAGTCGGTTGAAAGGCAAGCGATTGTATTGTTGTTTTGTGGACTTTAAGAAAGCCTTTGATATGATTCCACGTAACAATTTGTGGAGAAGGATGGAAGAACTCCAAGTGCCAAGTGAGTTTATGCTTGCGGTTTCTCGAATCTATGAGAAGGTGATTTGTCAATTGCGCATGGGAAGAGAAATTTCAGAAATTTTTGTAAGCACTATTGGGGTTAAACAAGGATGTCCATTGTCACCAACTCTCTTTGGTCTATGCATCGATCAATTGGAACAAATGGTACTTGACTTTATGCAAGAAGAAGGCATTGAAGAGGTCACTATTTGCAATGCGGTAATCATGCTTTTGTTGTATGCGGATGATGTAGTGCTTCTAGCACACACTTTAGAAGATGCACAAAAGCTTATGGTTGTCCTTGAGAACTTTTGCTTGCATAGTGGGCTGATTGTAAATGAATCCAAAACAAAGGTTATGCTTGTGAAAACCAACCATAAGGAGAAGCCATGCATTGTGTACAACAACGAGACACTTGAAGTTGTTGAGAGCTTTAAGTACCTTGGCCTTGAGGTTCCATCCAATCACAAGTGGCATGAATGTGCTATGCGTCGTTTGGAAGCGGGAAAGAGAGCATATTATGCATTTGAGAACATGTGTAATGCAGGAAACATCAAGTGTTGGGTTCTCAAGAAGTATCTTTTTGATGCATTGGTGACACCGGTTCTTCTTTATGGAGTTGAAGTGTGGGGCGGGAGCATCTCAAAGTCTACTTGGAAAGAGTTTGAGAATGTCCAAAAGCATTTTCTTACAAACTTTCTCCAAGTTAAGACACAAACACCATATATGCTCTTACTTCTTGAGTCGGGATCTCTTCCAATTGAGGTTATGGGCATGGAAAGGGTTGTGGAGTACATGATAAAGATGCGTCAAAACCCCTCACATCGACTTCCTACAATTGCATGGGAAGCAAGCAAAAAAGTTCAAAAGACGCATAAAAGCAAGATCTTGAGCACGGGATGGATGCAAGACATAAAGAAGTGGTTTGGGAGATGGGATGCATTACACTTGCTACATGATGCTTCAATTGACTCTCAAGTGAATGAAGCTTTTCTACAACGCCAATGTATTACGGCTTGGGAGAAATCCGGTGGGTCACGCTTCATACATTACACCACCTATATTGCCCCCAACTACAAAACCATGTTCTTCGCTGAGAGAGGAAACCGTACTCACACTTACATGCTTGAGCCTATTCCCTTGTCCGCGATACGCACTATCGCAGCAATTCGGCTTAGCTCCCATTTCCTTCGATGCGAGATAGGGCGTTGGGGCAATGGAGAAGAGTCAAATCGATTGTGCACATTATGCTCAGTGCAAGTTCGAGAGTCTGAGTACCACACACTACTAGAGTGCTCAGCTTTTGATCACATCCGAACTTGCTTCTCTCACATTTTCAGCCATAACTTAGACCTACACACTTTCCTCTCCCAGCCAAAGTGTGGGCTCTCCATTGCGACTCTCATCACTACAATTTTGGAGCATCGAGAGTCACTCATCAGCCATACACATACTACATCACATGTAACTTTGGTCCCATAGGTCATATTTGACCTCCGAGGACGATAATAAAATCTATCTATCTATCTATCTCTCTCTCTCTCTCTCTCTCTCTCTCTCTCTACCTCTCTCTCTAATTCCCTCCCTCTTTCCTCTCTCTTTCTCTATCTCTCTCTCTCCTCTCTCTCTCTCTCTCTCTCTCTCTCTCTCTCTCTCTCTCTCTCTCTCTAGCTATCTATCTCTCTCTCCAGCTTTCCTCTATCCCTCTCTTTCCCTCTTCTATCTCTCCCTCTCTTTCCGTCTTCTACCTCTCCCTCTCTATCTCTATCTTTCTTTCTCTCTCTCTCTCTCTCCCTCTACCTCTCTCTCTATTTCTCTCCCTCTTTCCTCTCTCTTTCCCTATCTCTCTCTCCCTCTTTTCCCCCCCCATCTCTCTCTCTCTCTCTCTCTCTCTCTCTCTCTCTCTCTCTCTCTCTCTCTCCCTCTTCTATCTCTCCCTCTCTATCCCTATCTCTATTTCTCTCTCTCTCTCTCTCTACCTCTCTTTCTATTTCTCTCCCTCTTTACTCTCTCTCTCTCTCTCTCTCTCTCTCTCTCTCTCTCTCTCTCTCTCTCTCTCCCTCTTTTCCTATTTCTCTATCTCTCTCTCTCTCTCTCCCCCCTACCTCTCTCTCTAGTTCTCTATCTCTATCTCTATTTCTCTCTCCCTTCTTTCTCTATCTCTATCTCTCTTTCTCTCTATCTCCCTCTCTCTCTATTTCTCTATCTCTCTGTCCCTCTTTCTCTCTCTCTCTCTCTCTCTCTCTCTCTCTCTCTCTCTCTCTCTCTCTCTCTCTCTCTCTCTCCTTCCTCTATCCCTCTCTTTCTCTTTCTATCTCTCTCCCTCTATCTATGTCTCTCTTTCTCTCTCTCTCTCCCTCTACCTCTCTCTTTTTCTCTCCCTCTATCTCTATCTCTCTCTTTCCCCCTCTTTCTCTATCTCTGTTTGTCTCTCTCTTTCTCTTCCTCTTTTCCCTATTTCTCTATCTCTCTCACTTTCTTTCTCTCTCCGTCTTTCCCCTCTTTCTCTATCTCTATCTCTCTCTCTCCCCTCTTTCTCTATCTCTCTTTCTCTTTATCTCTCTCTCTCTCCCTCTATCTCTATCTCTATTTCTCTCCCTCTTTCTCTCCCTCTCTCTCTCTCTCTCTTCCCTATTTCTCTATCTCTCTCTTTCTCTCTCTCTCCCTCTACCTCTCTCTATTTCTCTACCTCTTTTTCTATCTCTATCTCTATCTCTCTCCCTCTTTATCTTTTTCTATCTTTATCTCTCTCCCTATTTCTCTATCTCTCTCTCTTTCTTCTCTCTCCCTCTACCCCTCTCTCTATTTCTCTCCCTCATTCTCTATCTCTCTCCCTCTTTCTATTTCTCTCCCTCTTTCTTTATCTCTCCCTCTATCTCTATCTCTTTCTTTCTATCTCTCGCTCTCTCTCTCTCTCTCTTCTCTCTCTTCTCTCTCTCTCTCTCTCTATCTCTCTCTTTTTCTCTATTTCTCTCTCTCTCTCTCTCTCTCTCTCTCTCTCTCTCTCTCTCTCTCTCTCTCTCTCTCTCTCTCTCTCTCTCTCTCTCTCTCTCAAATCTAACACGAAGATACCCTAACAATCTAACATTTGCAAACAAGCGGACATTCCTACCATGCACGAAGAGACATTTCAACAACACAACCATTTCTCAAATGAACGAGGTATGTCATGATATCTCTATCTTTTTCGTCAATTTTTAGATTTAATGCATGTATATGTGTGTGTGTGTGTGTGTGTGTGTGTGTGTGTGTGTGTGTGTGTGTGTGTGTGTGTGTGTGTGTGTGTGTGTGCGCGCGCGCGCGTGTTACTATGATTGTGTTTGTGGAGTAGAAAACAATAGAGAAAGAAGGGGGGGCGGGGGGGGGGGGGGGGGGGGGGGGGGGGGGGGGGGGGAGCATTGTTTTGTGATTACCTTTGGTTGTAGTGCGGTTGCCGATTAGGTTGAGCTTCCAATGATGAGCATGGGAAAAACCCCTTCGACAAGCTCCTCCTTGACCCGAACGTCATGTGTGTGTGTGTGTGTGTGTGTGTGTGTGTGTGTGTGTGTGTGTGTGTGTGTGTGTGTGTTGTTCTTGTGTTTGAGATGGAGTAGGGAGAGGGGGAGTGATGGTGCGGGGGGGGGGGGGGGGGGGTAGGGGGGGGCGGCGAGTTTGAGATGTAGTGATGGTGGAGAGGAAGGAGGGTAGGGTATGAAGCCAAAACGCGGCATACTCTATCCCCCTTCTCTATTTTAGCGCTAGACATTACCGCGCCTATTACCGCGATAAGTCATTTCAAACGGATAAATGTATCGAGGTTGCAGGGGGAGGGGGGGGGGGGGGGGGGGGGTACAAACCACCCCCTCTACCCTTAGATATCAATTATTTCATTTCTTAGCCTTTTGAGTTTTTTTATGAAGAGTTTTAATTTTTTATGAGTATTTTATTTTGTACTCTTAGATGTTTATTAATTACATTTTCTAAGTCCACTTTTATTTAAAAACATTTTAGCACTCATTGTTGTTTATTCTCTTTGAATTTAACTTCATGTTTTATTTAAATTAAAATTTAGAACTTTCTCTACTTGATTATTTATTTTTTAAGGCACATGACTAAAAATATATATATATCGCGTGTGCAAGACATCGACTAGGATGATCATGGACCCTTGGAGGCCCTGAGAGCAATCAATGGCTCAAGAAAAAACTCCCTTGTCCTTATGCCAAGTGCAAAAGGGCAATCCCTCACTCGAGGCGCATTGCATTGAAGCATGTGGAGAAACGAAGGTCTTTGGCATCCTCCAAAAAGCGCTCGGAGAGATGAGAGCACCACTCACCCATCCCTTGCGGAGGTGCCCCATTGGTCTATGTTTGGTGGTGGTGCATCAGCACGCAAGGCCGAACGGCAGAGGCAAGAGCTACCGGACAATTTGGGTGCACCACATAGTGATCCTCCCGTTGGCTCTACTTCCACAGCTCCTATGGCGTCTCAGTTGTACTTTGAGGTAGAGGATGAGCACAAGTTCGACATGTGTGATGAGTTACTAGATCATGAGCACGACGTGTGCAAGGAGGATTGTCAGCCTTGCACTCAATGGGCAGCGGCAACAGAAGATAGATTGATCGCGAGTGCCCGAACACCTCTTTACAAGACGATGCACAATACTCGGTGCTCCGGGCATCATTGAAAGTCCTGAACTTGCAAGCAAAATTCGGTTGGAACAATGCAAGTGTCAATGCACTCCTTGGGTAATTATGAAACATGGATTTTTATATACTCTTTCTCGTTATTCCTTGCCGTCTCCTAGCAATTGTACTGATACGTGGTTTGTTGTATTTTGATGGCAAAATGCTACCAAAAGATCACCACATGCCTCCAGATTGTCGATGAGCTAGATCATATGTCACTACACTTGGAATGGAGTATGAGCACATCCATGCGTGCGTCAACAATTGCATGCTATACCTCAATGAGCACGCACATGGTTCCTCAGGTTCCGTGTGCGGGGAGGCACGATACAAGACCTGAGTGAGCGGGGTGCACCTACCCTGCAAGGTATTGAGGAATTTTCCATTAATTCCTCGCATTCAACACATGTTTAAAATAGGTCTATCATGGACGTTCTTGCATGCCACACCAACCATCGCTCAAATGATGCCATGATGCATGTCCCTCCTGATTCACCTGCATGGAGACACACATCAAAACTCATTGGCCAGAGTTTGGGTTGGAGCCACGACAATTGAGGCTTGGGTTAGCAAGTGATGGTGTCAACTTCTTCGGCACTAAGTATACTTCATGGAGCACTTGGCATGTGCTGATCGTCAACTACAATATTCCACCATGGGAGACAACCAAGAAGGGAAATATACTTCTTTCCTTAATTGTGTGAGGGAAGTACAAAGTGCCAAATATTGACGTCTACCTCGAGCCCCTCATTGAGGAGTTGGAGGAGTTATGGAGAGGCATTCCTGTTATCGATGTCTCACTTGCAAAGGGGGGGAGAGAGAGAATCCTTATGTAGACTATGCACGACTATCCTGGGCTTGGCGAGATTTCTGGTAACCCCCTTTTCCTCTCTCTCTCTCTATCTCTCTCCCTTTAGTTCACTCATCTCTCTAACGATATGATATGTATGTAGGGTTGTCCACATCGGGGCACAATGCATGCCGTACTTGTGGGCCATCGTTGGTGACAAAGAGGCCCAATGTCTTGAGCAAGGTAGTCTATCCAAACAACCATCATTTCTTACCCCAAGGGCATAGCAAGCACAAGGCTCCAGCAAATGAGAAGACCCCTCTAAAGCTTACGATGGCATATTGGGCAACCATTTGGGATGTATGAATTTCCATATGCAGTCAAAGAACCAAGTATGTTAGACAAGGGGCCGAACCAAAAGACTAGGCCTGAAGTGCCAATCATATGCCAGAGGTCAATCTTTCCATCATGTGTGTGAGAGGGGTGGGAATTTGAGTGGTTGTTATGTGTGTAATATCCCAGAGTGTTTTTTTCGTCCTGCCTTCTGTGTTCCAATCATTGTGTGTGTGTGTGTGTGTGTGTGTGTGTGTGTGTGTGTGTGTGTGTGTGTGTGTGTGTGTGTGTGTGTGGCCCTCCCCCAACCCTGAGGAAAGATGCACTTGGTGGAGGATAGGCCACCAAGTGGACCCATCTCTACCAATTCTTTGTTTTAAGGTATTGATGGTAAATCTAATGCCTGGGAATTGATTTCCCTCGATGAAATTAGTAATACATGTAATTATCTTTTCTTTTTTGAACCCATTTTCTACAAACATAGAGATTAGTTTATTTAAATCTATTACCGCATACGATTCCTAGGATGCATTATATAATATGGGAAGAACCTGTGATATGCATACATTATATGCCAACTTTTTTGGCCGATTACTGGCTGCATGAATAAACGACACATTAGGGCAAGGTAACTTATCTTTTTTCCATGCGGTGTATGTTACATAGTCTCCTTTAATTGAATCGCACATTTGGATGTGTGTATTTAAATAAGTGGTTTGGTTTTTTGTATGTGTGGCTTTAATCCCAATAATGTCCAAAGGGTAAATTGTAAAGGGGTCCTCTTGGGACAAGGGTTTTTGGTGATTTAAACATTGCGCAATAAATGGATTATTAACAAATAGCAAATCATCCATATACCTCCATGAATGTAAGAATGCCTTCATCATATCAAATTGTGTAAGCTGAGACAGCTTTTTTATGTACTCAATTTCATACCATGCTAAGTATAGATTACACCATAATGGTGAACATTTTTATCCCATTGGTATACCCTTCTCCTGCGATAAATATGTGTGCCTAATTTTGTAAAGCAATTATCAAGAACAAACTCATTGATGTTATATAAATACTCAAACGTCCAGACCACTTCTCTTTTCTTTGTGGTAAGTACAATTTGTTTGCGGCACTTCTTAAATCCAAGATATTTCATAGTTTTTATGAGTTTAACAATGCTGTCTAGAATCTCGAGCTTTATGGGGGATAGCTTCGTAACAAGATGTTATATCAAAGGAATAAATGTTCGTAACCCGCTTTGGTAGATTAATCAAAAAATCGTATTGATTATTAATCATCCAATACCCATTAGTTTGTGTACCAGAAAACAAATGTATCTTTTTATGTATAGTTTCTGTGTACTCTATAAACCCTTGTATTAGTCCTTTGAGTAATTTCGTGATTATGGTTGTAGCAGGAGTAAATACACAATTATCCGCATTAGTGATCCATCTGAAATTCATTTTATGGATTTTAAAGTTTCCCATAAGATATGGGAGAGAGGACATAGATGGTGTATCTAACCCAATCTCTTGGGTATAAGATCCTATGGCCTGGCAAATTTCCTCCTCTTGTGAAGAGAGCAGATGGAATTTGGGGCTTTCTAGCCTTTTCTTTGCTACTAATTGAATGAGTTTCTTACATATGAATACTGGAGTTTGGGCAACTTTATCGAGTCCGCATATAAATAAAAATTGTAAAATATATTTTATTTCATCCATCAAATCTGTGTTCTTGTACCAGGGAGTTTGGTTTTGCCTATAAAAGGGAAATCTTTGGGAGAACATTTCATTAACTGAACCTTGGATATAATTGTAATGAGTTTTGCTATCCTCACATCCTAAAAGGTTACATGATATCTTCCACACCTTGCTAAGTTATTTTATTATTGACTTAGGGTTTACTGGTATTAAAGGTATATGATTTAACCCTTTCTTGATAAACTCTTGGAAAGTTTTATGTCTAGCTATGCTAGGGTTCGTGGTGATACATGTCTTCCAAAAGGTTCTAAGTCAATTAAAAAGTTGGAAAACCCACATGCTTGTGTTTCATCAATTTCTTGGGCAAACACAGAAGATGGTTTGTATAGAGTATGGTTCAAGTTTTTTGTGTACTTCTAATCAAAGCAAATCCTCATCTCAGACAGGTCTTTATTAACATGAAAATCATTTATCAATGTTTGAAAAAACTTATGAGGATTAATAAAGTCCATAAATTTTTTACAAAATAATATGTGGACAAATCTTCCATGTATCTTAGCACTGTGTTCAAAATGTAATAATCCATTATTTCTTGTGATAAGTAGACGTACCTGGTCTTCGAAATTTGGGTATTCAAGTGCTTTGGGAGTATCCTCATAATCTTCAGATCCTCTGAATTGTCTTGGTTTCTTGTTTGTTGACGCCATGCTGCTTGGTGTGTGTGTGATATTCTTTAGTTGCTCCTTTCCTTTGTGAGGTTTGAGTAGGGTTTCAATTGTATTGGACACGGGTGTGTTGTGTAGTTTTTGAAGAAGAGACGTCCCGGGTGTGTATAGGACCAAACCTTTGGCTGCTTCTAGCATGTATTCATGAAACTGATAATAGATGATTATTGCATGCCTTAATGCAGTTGAAAATGAAGCAACCCATGCAATAAAGGCATATACTTGGGCAGGTCAGGATGAAAATTGAAAAAACTTTGATAAATTCTAGAAGATATACCACAAAACCTGATCAAACCAAATGATTGAAGAGGAACAACTAGAGTTTGGATCCACCCTTTTGCATTGGCATTTAAGGAAGGGTCTATATGAATTCCAATAGTTTCTTAGAAACCTTTTCTGATCCTTAGCTCTGTCCATAAGAGAAAGTCCCTTGGTGCGGCCAAAGGTATCCTGGGAAAATTGTGTGTGTCTTTGATTGAAAAATCCCATCATTTAGAATCATATGTTGAGATGTCGAGCTCTACACCTTGAGCTGGCATCCACTACGGGTCTTGGCCGCTTACGGCATTTACTCACTGGCGCGTTAGGTGACCGACACGGAGGATCTCTGCCAGTGATTCTACATCTGGACTACACTTATAGTGCCAGCCTAGTACGCTTCTAGCGAGTTCACACTTAGTGACCGCATGTACATATGTGCTACTTTTCAGCTTTAGCACTTAGTCATTTTGTACTCTCTTTTCTGTAAAGAAGAAGAAGAAGCTTTCTATCTCTGTGTGCTTTGTGCTTGTCTTGTGTAGCTCTCTTGCATCCTCATTCTTTACATGGTATCAGAGCCTGGTGGAGGCAAGAGAGGCTAAGAGAGCAAGAGCATCACAATCCCTTCGTTCGCAATCCACGACCAGATGCCAAGTTTTTCGCACAAGTTTTAGGGGTTTTTCGCACAAGTTTCTGAACAGGTCTCCAAAGTGCAGTATACAGAGATTTACTGTACAAGTACAGTGGTTGTATGTACGCTTGATTGTGGACACTCGTTGAGCGTAGAAATCGTTACAGGAACCACGATAGCAGGTTCAGCAGATTTGCAGGTTTTTGCAGATTGCAGCTATTTTGTCTTAGTGCTTCAAGATGTCTGACGGTTTCAGTCAGATTGTTACTGAGAAGCTTGAGAAAAATAACTACCCTACATGGAAGTTCAGAATAACAAATTTCCTAAAAGGAAAAGGTTATTGGGACTATGTAGAAGGAGACAATGAAAAGGAACCAGAGATTCCCGAGGCAAATGCTACAGCAGAACAAAGGAAAGCTTTGAGGGACTGGCAACAAGGCCAGAGCAAAGTGATGTATTGGCTGTCTATGAGCATCACAGATGGCATGATGGGCTATCTACAGGATGCTGAAACCCCCGCCATTGCATGGAGAAACTTAGGCAGAGTGTTCGAGGTGAACACCAAGGCTAGGAAGCTTCAACTAAAGTCGGAGCTAAATCAGGTTAAGAGGAACAACCTCTCAATCAATGATTATGCCTTGAAGATCAAGAGTATCATTGAGGCTCTTGGATCTATTAAAGTCTCAGTGGAAGACGATGACATTGTCCGTGCATGCTTGGATGGTCTAGGAGATGAGTATGTACATTTTAGGTCTTCCATGAATACAAGAGACGACATCCCCGTGTTCCAAGATTTGATTTCTATGCTTATTCTTGAGGAGAAGAACCTTGACACATCTTCTTCTCATGGCAGAAATAATTCTGAACAGGCCTTCTATTCTAACTCCAACAGAGGTAGAGGTAGAGGTCGTGGTCGAGGCCCAAGGGGTTGCAGGGGCCAATTTCTAGAAGGTCAATCAAATCAAAACAATACAGGTGGCAGGGGAAACCAGTCTCAAGGCAGGGGGAGTCAAAGAGGTCGTGGTGCAGGATCAAGCAGGCAGCAACATACTCCAGATAGTAGAGAATGTTGGACTTGTGGTGAAAGAGGTCACATGTCACGTGACTGTCCAAAGGGAAAAGCAAGTAGAAAGAGAGAACAGGGCAACTATGCATCTACTAGCAGAGATGCAGATGACAGCAAAAACGAGCGCATGTTTGTTATGCAGCATGTAATGAATACAATGACTGCAGAGAATTCCACCCAAGATGATGTTTGGTATGTGGATTCAGGTGCCTCTAATCACATGACGTCTCGTGGAGAGTGGTTTAGAGATATGAGCAAACCAGATGTGTCAGGCTATGTGCAGACAGGAGATGATACAGCTCACCCCATTGCTCATGTAGGGGACATACCTCTAAATACGAAGAGTGGGAAATCAAAGTACTTAGCAGATGTACTTCATGTCCCAAACATTACAAAGAATCTTGTTTTTGTTGGACAAATGGTTGAGCAGGGTTTGCAGGTTCGCTTCAATCCAAATGGCTGTTATGTAGAAGATTTCCAGAATGGCTGTAAGCTGATCACAGAGGGAAAATGTGTGGGCAGAATGTTTACGCTGAATGTAGACATGCCTGAGGTAAAAGCTGCATTATTTGCACAGGGCACAGGTGTTGTGGCTGATGTTGACATTTGGCACAAACGCATTGGCCATGTCAATGAGCAGAGATTGCGCAGCATGCAATCAAAACAGATTGTAAAAGGTTTGCCCAAATTCAAGGTGGATGGTATGCATAAAGTGTGTGCAGCATGCCAGTTTGGAAAACAGTCAAAGGGCTCATTTCCACATGAGCGCAATGTATGTAAAAGGCCACTTGAGGTGGTGCACACAGATGTTTGGGGTCCAACCGATACTGCAAGTATACATGGTTGCAGGTATTATGTCTCTTTCATTGATGACCATACAAGGAAAGTATGGGTCTACTTCATGCGTAACAAAAGTGAAGTGTTTGGTCACTTTCAAGACTTCAAAGTCATGATTGAGAAGGAGACAGATATGCAAATCAAGACATTGAGGTCAGATGGAGGGGGAGAGTACTTCTCCAATGATTTTTCAGATTTTTTGCGAATGCATGGTATACACAGGCAGTTTACATGCAGATATACTCCACAGCAGAATGGGGTCGCAGAAAGGAAAAACAGGCACATTGCAGAGGTTGCACGTGCATTGATGAATGAGAAGAACATGCCTCATCATTTCTGGGCTGAAGCTGTAAATACAGCTGTGTACATTATGAACAGGACACCTACAGCTGCGGTGCATGATGTAACACCTGAGGAAAAGTTTACAGGTACAAAGCCTGATTTGGCACACTTGAAAGTGTTTGGCTACATAGCTTACGTGCATGTACAAGATGAGTTGCGTAGGAAATTGGACCCTAAAGCAGAGAAATGTATTCTTGTGGGATATTCCCTTGAACAAAAGGGGTACAGGTGCTACAATCCTACTACACGAGAATTACGAGTGAGCAGAGATGTAGTCTTTGATGAGATGAGCAGCTGGTACAGTAATGCACATGGCACTATTGGGGCTGATGTAAAAGATGATGTGGTTGTACAAAATGTGAGGCCACAGTCACAGGTTTTGAGTGGACCACAAGAGTCCTCTTCTCGTGGCTCTGTTGAGAAACCATGGAATGGTAGACTACGTACGCAGTTTACTCCACCAACAGGTACAGGGAATGTATCATGAAAAGGAAAGGAAAAGGTTGATGAACCTCCCTTTATGGCTGATGCATCATCAGGTTTTTCACATGTAGACATGGATTCAGATGGTTCTGAACAAAGTCTTGATGAGGAATTTGGAATCCCGGCTGTCAGGACACCTGGTGTAAGGAAAGTACAAGAAGATGCTAGAGGGCAAAGGAGTGACCCAGGACCGCGCAGATCTAATAGAGTCAGAAATCCAGTTCAGAAATTGACTTATGATGGGTATCTAGCGCATCACCAAGCCTACATGGCTAAGGTGATACAGGATGTGGAGCCCACATGTTTTGAGGATGCAGTTGGAAATGTGCATTGGGATGATGCAATGAATGAAGAGATGGCTGCATTGGAAGCGAATGACACATGGGAGTTGGTGCCATTGCCAAGTGGTAAGAAAGCTATTGGCTGTAAATGGGTGTATAAAACCAAGCATAAGGCTGATGGTAACATTGAGCGTCACAAGGCAAGGCTGGTCGCAAAGGGTTATGCACAGACGTATGGCATAGACTATGAGGAGACCTTTGCTCCAGTGGCAAAGATGACGACAGTGAGACCTGTCATAGCAGTGGCTGCATCTAGAGGATGGATTATGCATCAAATGGATGTAAAGAATGCCTTCTTGAATGGTGATTTGCAAGAGGAAGTGTATATGGATCAGCCACCTAGTTATGTCGATCCAGGTTACCCAGATTATGTATGCAGACTTCTCAAAGCTTTGTATGGGTTGAAGCAGGGCTCTAGAGCATGGTATGACAGGATTGCCAAGTATCTTGTCAGTATTGGTTTTAGGAGAGCTCATGCTGATCATTCACTCTATGTACGTGAGAGTGATGTGGGGATTGTGGTCATTACCATATATGTAGATGACCTTATTATTGTTGGTGACAATGCTATGGAGATTGACCATGTGAAGGGTCTTCTCAAACAGGAGTTTGAAATGAAAGATTTAGGCGAGTTGCGCTACTTTCTTGGCATTGAAGTGATCAGGACTCCAGAGGGTGTATGGCTGTCACAGAGACAATATGCTTTGGACATGTTGTCAAAGTATGGTATGGCTGATTGTAAGCCAATTTCTATCCCCTTGGATGTGAATGCAAAGCTGAGTGCAGAGAAGGGTGATGTTGTTGAGGATGTCAACATGTACAAGAAGATTGTGGGTAGTCTAATCTACTTGACTATCACGAGGCCAGACTTGAGCTACACAGTAGGCTTGGAGAGTCAGTTCATGCAGCTTCCGAGGAAGCCACATTTGGATGGAGTACGACGCACACTTAGGTATGTGCAAGGGACTCTTGACTACGCATTGTTCTATGCAGCAGATGCACCATTAGCATTGTATGGGTATACAGATGCAGATTGGGCAGGTAGCATTGTTGATAGGAGATCTACGAGTGGCTTCATGTTCTCTTTTGGGAGTGCTGGTGTTACTTGGAGCAGCAAAAAGCAGCCTACGGTTGCTTTATCGAGCACAGAGGCCGAGTACAGAGGTGCAGCAGTTGCGGCGTGCGAGGTAGCTTGGCTACGCACATTACTTGAGGACTTGGGAGTGCAGGTGGACCAGCAGATTTTCATCCATTGTGACAACCTTAGCAGCATGCAGTTGGCTAGGAACCCAGTGTTCCATGCTAGGACCAAACACATAGAGGTCCATTACCACTACGTTCGAGAGTGAGTGTTGGCGGGCGACATCGACTTGGTCTACGTCAGCACAGAGGAGCAGATAGCGGATATCTTTACCAAGGCCCTCAGAGCTGAGAAGCTTCGACGTTTTCGGACTATGCTTGGACTCTGCGACATGCAGAGCTCGAGGGGGAGTGTTGAGATGTCGAGCTCTACACCTTGAGCTGGCATCCACTACGGGTCTTGGCCGCTTACGGCATTTACTCACTGGCGCGTTAGGTGACCGACACGGAGGATCTCTGCCAGTGATTCTACATCTGGATTACACTTATAGTGCCAGCCTAGTACGCTTCTAGCGAGTTCACACTTAGTGACCGCATGTACATATGTGCTACTTTTCAGCTTTAGCACTTAGTCATTTTGTACTCTCTTTTCTGTAAAGAAGAAGAAGAAGCTTTCCATCTCTGTGTGCTTTGTGCTTGTCTTGTGTAGCTCTCTTGCATCCTCATTCTTTACATCATATACTAAGGGAACTTAAATACTGTTTGCATTTACCATTTTGTGTAAAGACCAAAGCAAAGTACAATCTTTTTTATTAAAAACTTATTCCAAGATACTTCGATACATGAAAAAGTAGGAGCTTCTAGCCGGAACTCCTAGTAGATGAAAGCGGGGGTCTTTACCTGCCAACCAACCACAAGTACAATTAATTAGAATTAATTTCCACTAAATGGGTGACAGGTCTATCAAGAAATCCCCACTGCTTGTTATTGCTGTCACACCCTTGGGCCCCAACCTTACTCCTAGTTGTATGTTATGTTCTCCTTGGCTTGTCTATGTAAGTAGGGTCGATTACGGTCTGTGAAAGTTTTTAAAGGTTTACAAGGTTTGGAGATGGGGTCCCTAATTGCTACTGGCTTGGTTCGCATTTTTTCATGGGCTGCCATGAGCTTGTCCCGTCGAATTTGTTGTAGCTTAAATTCTTCTATAGTGATGCTCATCCTAGCTGTCTACCTGTATCCCTGTTTGTCATCAATGGTTAAACTTATGAGTTAATCTTTTTTTAGATATTTTACTAATTGCTTGCCATAAGGGCAGCCCTATCTTTATGGTTTCTAAGTATGCTTTCCAAGATATAAGTACATCTAATTTGTGAAAAATCTGCCAGCATTTCGTTTAAAAATTCAATCACTTTTCAAAAACAACCTTATTATATAATGTCATCTGTCCTTACCAAAAGTTGTCATATATCTTTATTCGAAACCTTATCTCAGTCTTATATAAGATGGTATTAAAGAAAAGTAACTAAGGCAAACTCTTCCTAGTTTATAACAATTATTGGACATAAACCTTTCACTAAAAATTTCAGAGTTTAGCAGTCTTATATGACATCTATGCAAAGAGGAAATTGGCATATACCTTACTTCACCTCTCCTAATGCTAGGTAGTAAAAAAACAATGGTTACGAGTCTGAGTTTAACAAATGGTTATACCTGTTTAGCATTCTGAGAGAATACACTAAATGTTGCCTTAGGGCCATCCTTAGCCTTATGTTTTACAAGTCATCGTAATACTTTATATGCATACTTAATCCGTGAAAATTTTGGCAGCATTCCGTTTGCACAACCTCTATATTTTCAAAATCTCCCATTCTTATAAAATGTCATTTTTCCTCACACGAGGCTGTCGTATACATCTATGATTTTCCATGCTAAATGATATTCAAAAAACTGATAAGAAAGACTTGTCATTCTTACTATTAGTTCATAATATTTTATATGCATACTTAATATGTGAGAATTTTGGCAGCATTCCGTTTGCACGACATCTATATTTTCAAAATCTCCCAGTCTTATACAATGTCATTTTTCCTCACAGGAGGCTGTCGTATACCTCTTTGATTTTTCATGCTAAATGATATTCAAAAAACTGATAAGAAAGACTTGTCATTCTTACTTATTAGTGCATAATACTTTATATGCATACTTAATCTGTGAAAATTTTGCCAGCATTCTGTTTGCATGACCTCTATATTTTCAAAATCTCCCAGTCTTATACAATGTCATTTTTCCTCACAGGAGGCAGTCGTATACATCTTTGATTTTTCATGCTAAATGATATTCAAACAGCTGATAAGAAGGACTTGTCATTCTTACTATTAGTGCTAACATACAATTGTATATGAGGTTTCATGTAACAAATCACCTGGTTGTTGCTTATAGTAGCCATTTGCAGTGCTCCTCCTTTTCACGTAGTGTTCAAGGTAATGTATCACTTGACACCAGTATCCTCGTTATGGTATTCATACTGCTCCATTCATGGTATCAAAAAAGAAAAACTTTTGTTTTAAAAAAATTGTGTACTTTTGTTACTCTGTTTATAACATGTATACGCTTGCTTATGTTTGTATGGCCATGTACATGTTGGTGAGTCCCATATTAAGTGTAATATTTGTTTCTTAAGCTCCTGCATAAGTGTATGCGTGTGTGTGTGTGTATAAATTTTACCATGTTTGTTCCTCAACCACACTAAGTGCATCATGTAATGCTTTAAACACATGTATTCTAATACGAAATTCCAACAATGAAGCTCAGACAGTGTGCATTGTGGAATTGTTTACTTTCCTATTAAGGTGCATGGTTTCTTCTGCAATAAATTCGACATAGTATGAAAAAAACACAGCTATTACCTTTGTTGAGATGTAGAGAGAAAGAGAGAGAGACGAGACAAGAGACGCACCATATACGCTCCCAAAGACTAATTCATATTGAGGACAAGATACAAATATATAGGTGAGACCAAGTTGAGTAGAGTGAGCCATATATAGCTCCAACACCCCCACTCAAACAAAGGTCTCTAGATTTGGATGAAAAAACCCTTGGGGAGTTCAAGGGAAAAACCCAAGCCCCTATACAATGTGAAAATATGAACCAGCGATGATGATGTGAAAGTGAATTGTGCATCTATGTACAAATATTCAAGTGACTTAGAGATCACAATGTCCAAATGTGGAGTGTGCATAGTGCATGGTACCTAAAAGATTACAATGTCATATGTACAAAGCTATTACAATAGCAAAGAAGCTAATCTAGAAAGAGTGAGGTCGAAGCAACTCCAAGCTCCGAGCGCAAGAGGATGAAACGTGACTCGTTGAGGCCTTTGGTCAAAATTTCTACAATCATCTGGTCACTTGGACAGTGTTCAACCATAATGGTTCCTTTGCGTACTTCATACCTGACATAATGATAATGGACAGCAATGTGCTTTGACTTATTATGTTGAACATAGTCTTTTGCAAGACTAATAGCACTTTGGTTGTCACACCGCAAGGGTGTGCTAGAAAGAGGAGAGTGACCAATATCAACCAGCATTTTTCGAAGCCAAATCAACTCACGAGCTGCAAGTGATGCCGCAACATATTCTGACTCAGTCGTAGAAACTGCAACACAACGTTGTTTCTTGTTGGTCCAAGAAACAGGACAAACATTTATAAAGAAGCAATTTCCACTAGTAGATCGCATAGATAAATGTGAGCTTGCCCAGTCTGCATCTGTGTAACCCAAAAGAGAAAGAGATTGCATAGAATCCGATGTGATTTGTCGTTGATAGACTAAACCAAAATCTCTAGTGCCTTTCAAGTATTTCAACACACGCTTTGCAGCAGACCAATGCTTAAGAGAACGACATGCAAGATGTTGTCCAAGATAATTAGCAGCAAACAGAATATCAGGACGAGTGTTCATGCCAACAAACTGAAGACATCCAATCAAGTTAGCATAAGGTTGATTTGTGACAAGTTGACCGCCATTGTCAGAAGTGTTCTTCGTAGAGCTCGCAAGACAAGGTTTGTTGGCTGAATGTGCAGATTCCATACCAAATTTTTGAATAGTATCTGCAATAAACTTTGACTGTCGAAGAAATAAAATACCTTTTGTATGGTTTCGTTGGATTTGAATGCCAAGACACGAGTGAATCTCTCCAAGATCCACCATATCAAATGCAGAAGACAATAACTTTTTCACTTGCTGAAGAAATCCCAAATCATTGGAAACAAGGATGGTATCATCCACATAAAGAGCAAGAATCACAAAACTGCTACCTTGGTGTTTTATGTATAAGTTGGGGTCTGACGAGCAAGAGATGAATCCTTTAGAGGTGAGAAAAAGATCAAATTTTGTATACCAGGCTCGCAAAGCTTGTTTGAGACCATATAGTGCCTTATGGAGTTGAGCAACAAGGTCTTCTTTACCTGGAATAACAAACCCTTCTGGTTGTTCCATATAAATTTCCTCTTCCAAGTCACCATTAAGAACAGCAGTTCACACATCCATTTGATGAGCTTCTAAATCAAATTGAACAGCAAATGCCAATAAAACTCAAACACTTGTAATGCGAACAACTGGTGAAAAAGTCTCTTGATAATCAACACCAGCTACTTGGGAGTAACCTTTTGCAACTAAACGCGCCTTGAACTTGTCAAAAGATCCATCTGCTTTTACTTTTGTCTTATACACCCACTTACATTTAATAGTTGTACGACCAGGAGGTAATTCAATTAGTATCCATGTACCTTTAGAGATAAGAGAATCGTACTCTGCTTCCATAGCCTCTTGCCATTGATCCTTTTGTGGTGAAGAGATAGCTTCATCATAAGTAATGGGATCTTCGGAAGTAGAAAAAGCATTATCAGCAATATCGTCATCATAAACATGACATGAGCCATGTTCAAAATCAATAGGCAGATCAACAAAAATATCAATATCATCATTGGCAACATTCGGAATGGATGGTTGTGAAGAGGAAAGTTGCTCTATAGGAAGAGTTTCATCTTCTGAAAGAAATGGAAAAGCCTGAAGCAATGATTTAGTATCATCAGAATCATCCATGGACCATGAGCCTCCCATAAGCTATTCGTTAAAAGTAGCATCACGATTCACAATTACTTTCTTGGAGGAAGGGTCATAGAATTTGTAGCCTTTGGAAGTGTCAAAATATCCAATAAAAATAACTTTAAGACCAGGAGCATCAAGCTTTGTTCGTGTTTCTTTGGGAACATGAATATAAGCAATATATCCAAAGGTTCGAAAATGAGATACAGAAGGAATGTCACCTGTCCATGCTGTGATGGGTATCTTACCAGAGGGTGCAGTAGTAGGAAGATGATTCTGAATAAATACTGCTATCAAAGTAGCTTCAGTCCAAAAAACACGAGATAAGCTAGAATGAATCAACATACATCTTACAGCATTGAGAATAGTGCGATTCTTTCGTTCAGCAACACCGCTCTATTGAGGCGAATATGGAATAGTGTGTTCATGATGAATTCCACTATCAGCACAGTAACTCACAAACTCTCGAGAAACATATTTGCCTCCATTGTCACTACGAAGCTTCTTAAGGCGACGAGCAGTTTGAAGTTTCGCAGCCTTGTGGAATTGTTTGAAAACACATAAGGCTTCAGATTTTTGTCTAAGTAGAAATACAGTCGTATACCTTGAGAAATCATCAATGAAAGTAATGAAGTAGCGATATTGTGATCTCGAAGAAGATAGAGGTCCACATATATCAGTATGAACAAGATCCAATATGTCATGAGAATGAGTTGTATTTGAAAGAGGAAAGGGTTTGCGATTGTGTTTCCCAAGAGCACAAAATTCACAAATTCCCATATGGGGATGGGCTTTAAGATCCATGCCATGAACAATATCACGACGTTGAAGATCAAGGAGTTTTGCGAAATCAGCATGAACAAAACGGTGATGCCATACTTTGCAATCATGATCACCTGGAGCAGTGACAACATTTGCTATAACATCATTGAGAGAGAGTTCAAACAAATTACCATTTCGAGGAGCAGTGGCTATAGTCTGTCCATCTTTCTCAATTCGGCATTTGGTATGATCAAATCCAACAAACAGACCAAGATCAACAAGTCTAGCAACTGAAAGAAGATTACGTTGAAGATCTGGTACGTGTAATACTCCTCGCAAAATTCGAGTGGAAGAAGATAAGGTACCAAGATATAAGTCTCCAATACCCTTTACTTGACAAGTAGTATCATCAGCAAGATAACACATTGAACTGGCAGTGGATGATAGTTATGGATCCACTTAGACTAATATGTCATATTTCCTATAGCACCAGAATTGACAATAAAAAGTGATCCATCGCGTACATGAAGTATTCTGTCTGGAGCAACTGAACATAGGATGCAGCTTGTTTCTGGTACAATGTTGTTTCGATGTTCAGTAGCATATGCTCTATTTCGATTTGTGTCGAATCGACGCTTATAGCACATATGAGTGGGATGATCAGATCGTCCACAATATTCACAAGAAGAAGAAGAAGAGTCTCTAGATAAACGTGGTTGTTTTGTGGTAATATTGTGTTCTTCATCATATTGACGTGCCCAACAATCATCTTCAGTATGGCCATTTCTGTTGCAGTAAGAACATTGCTTATTAGGAAATTTGAGACGAGAGAAAATATTACCGCGACGGCCATCTCTGCGATTTCCTCGTTGAAATGGACGCCTTCGAGCATAAAAAGCCCGTTCCATCTATTGTGACTCAGTCTCCTCATGACCAGCATTACGACGTTCTTGACGTTGAGAGTATTCAATTAAA
Organism: Adiantum capillus-veneris; assembly: GCF_014529385.1. Classification (NCBI taxonomy): domain Eukaryota; kingdom Viridiplantae; phylum Streptophyta; class Polypodiopsida; order Polypodiales; family Pteridaceae; genus Adiantum; species Adiantum capillus-veneris. The sequence goes on from NC_140948.1 coordinate 43,298,423, forward strand.
GACATGTAGGCTTGGTCGAAATCAAGACCATCTTTATTAGAGAGAATAGTAACAATGTTATCATAAGAAGAGTCCTTCACCGTATCAAGGAGAAGTGTAATCAGTTGCTTTTGTGGAACAGGATCACCGGCAGTAGCAAGTTGATTAATAATAGATTTGAAAGATTCAATATGTCCCGTCATGGCAGTACCAACTTCATATTGTAACTTGTTAAGCAACCCTCTCAAATAAAGTATTTCTGTGACAGATTTCTTCTGAAAGTTTGCAATAAGGTACTTCCATACGTCGTGGGAAGTAGGTAGTTCATACATATCAAGCAAAAGGGAATCAGTAAGAGCAGAAAGAATATACCGACGAGCTGCTTTATCACGTCGTTGCCAATCCGTATAGGCAACATTCCAATCTTCAAATATAGGTCCTTCAGTGATAAGCACGTTATCATTATCCGTACCAACAGGCTGAGACAGACAAACATGATTTCCAAGAACAACATCGGAGAGTTCATCGCCTTCAAGAATTAACATCTTTGCTTTCCAGCCTGGAAAACCTTGACCTTGGAAAGGAGGAACAGAACGCTGGCCAGACGAAAAGCCATTGACAAGAATATCCATAGCCATATCTTGTTGCAAGAAGACGTATAAGATAAGATCACAGAATTTGCACACCATATATGGTGAAGGCCGCAATTGAGAATGAGAGAGATATGAGGACTGCGTTCTATCAACGATAAACGTAAGAAGGATGCTCAAGGAACGTCCAAAGATGTGAGAGACGTCACCCAAAAAAGGCAGGGTAAAGGAGACGTTAATAATAAAAGAGTCCTCAAAATAGAGTGGCGTGATATTCAAGATTGACTGCCACAATATGAATAGCAAAAAGCTGAATCTTCTCGAAAAAGTTAACGCCAAAATAAGAAAAACGATCACGGACGCTTCACGAAGAAGTAGGACAAAGAAAGCTACGTCAAGCTCAATTGCAGTAAAAACAGCATAACTTTCTGCTACGAACTCTGATTGACGCAAACGTAGAACTCAAATCGAAGAGCTCGAGGAGACAAAGAAGTTTTGGACGAAAAGTGTCATTGCGCTACGCTCCGTTCGCTTTTCCCGTTTCTCCAAATTTTGAGCAGAACAGCAAGAAAAATTGAGATGAAGTTCAGGGTGTCATCAACAAGAAAACATAATCAACAATTAGATTGATTAGCAATAAACGCCACACAAAACACTAATCATATTCTTCTTAACACAAAACAACCACAGTTAACAAGAATCAATGCTCAAAAATAAAATTTGTAGCAATTTTTGAATCTTACATGCAAATCGCATACACATACTGTTTTGTCACCATGAATTGAATCGGCGCGTGATCGTTACTGCTCTGATACCATGTTGAGATGTAGAGAGAGAGAGAGAGAGAGAGAGAGAGAGAGAGAGAGAGAGAGACGAGACAAGAGACACACCATATACGCTCCCAAAGACTAATTCATATTGAGGACAAGATACAAATATATAGGTGAGACCAAGTTGAGTAGAGTGAGCCATATATAGCTCCAACAACCTTGTTGTGTTGCTCAATCAGAGACTCGGCAGCGTTCGGTCCTTGGGGTGAGGAGTTGTTGCTTGCGGAAGGTTACTCGTATTGCTTGGTGTCGGCACTGTGTGTGTGTGTGTGTGTTGTTGGCCTCGGCTTGTGTGTGCCTGTGAGAGAGATAGAGAGAGAGATTACCGGCTATGAATATCTTCTGCAGCTTTGGCTTGTGGGTGTGTGTGTGTGAGAGAGAGAGAGAGAGAGAGAGAACGAAAGGGTGTTGAGAACGCAGGTTACTGCTTATTGCCAATAGCGCAAGTTATATTTTCGTATTGCCAATAACGTAACATGTACTGTTATTGCCAATATCGCAGGCTACTACCTATTGCCAATAGTGTGTTGAGAACGCAGGCTACTGCCTATTGCCAATAGCCTTATCAAAAAAAGCTTATAGCAAGGATGTAAATGTTGCAGCTCGTGTTTCTCAGCAAGTGCGTGCTTGCCATAGGAAATCCATCGCTCCTATATAGGTGATGGGGTACGCGACGCCTTAAAGGCCCTTGGGTGGGTTGCCATAATGGTTTGCAGGAGCGCAACTGGCCAAACGATACTCGCCATATCATATCTAGCTTTTTTTAAAACAACGACTCGAGGTTTATGCTAAGTATAGAAGTATTGTATTTTACTCCTTTATTGCAGTCTTTTTCTCTTTTCTATATTATCAAATTTGTTTTAGTGCACCAAGTGGTACTGGGCCAATTCCCATACAGTGAGTCCAATTGGAACCGAATCTAACAATTGTGCCGGTACCATAGGTCCGTGTACTCCTTAGTTTTCCGGATAACAACACAAGTATTTGTTATTGCCTAGTTACTCTTGATATATGCCAGGTACACTTGAGAGACGTCAATTATTTACTTAATGTTGGTTAAAAACAGATACGATCTAGGGTGCATACATGCTTCCAAAAATTCTAGATTAGTTACAAGATAAAAGAACTTGTTCATAAAAAGAGGGGGGTTATTTTGTGAAATCCATCCTGCTTTGGAGGTATCCGTCCTTCCATTACTCCTCCGCCAATGATGTCGTAGCCTGTAGCATGGTTAATGGAGCCATTGTTAACACATTTTACTTCAATTATTTGGTTAGTACTATATGAGCATGTGTGTGTTTTTTGTGTGTTTATAATATCACAAAGTGTATCTTAACCTGTACTATGTGTTCTACATATTGTGTGTGCGTGTATGTGTGTGTCTGTGTTAAAAGATGTATAAATTTCCATATGCAGTCAAAGAACCAAGTATGTTAGACAAGGGGCCGAACCAAAAGACTAGGCTTGAAGTGCCAATCATGTGCCAGAGGTCAATCTTTCCATCATGTGTGTGAGAGGGGTGGCAATTTGAGTGGGTGTTATGCGTGTAATATCCCAGAGTTTTTTTTCTGTCCTGCCTTCTAAGTTCCAATCATTGTGTGTGTGTGTGTGTGTGTGTGTGTGTGTGTGTGTGTGTGTGTGTGTGTGTGTTGTTCTTGTGTTTGAGATGGAGTAGGGAGAGAGGGAGTGATGGTGTGTGTGTGTGTGTGTGTGTGGGGGGGGGGGGGGGGGGGCGAGCTTGAGATGTAGTGATGGTGGAGAGGAAGGAGGCTAGGGTATGAAGCCAAAACACGGCATACTCTGTCCTCCTTCTCTATTTTAGAGCCAGACATTACCGCGCCTATTACCACTAGTATTACCGCGATAAGTCATTTCAAACGGATAAATGTATCCGAGGTTGCAGGTGGAGGGGGGGGTACAAACCACCCCCTCTACCCTTAGATATCAATTATTCCATTTCTCAGCCTTTTGAGTTTTTTTATTAGGGGTTTAAATTTTTTATGACTATTTTATTTTGTAGTACTTTTAGATGTTTATTAATTACATTTTCTAAGTCCACTTTTATTTAAAAACATTTTAGCACTCATTGTTGTTTATTCTCTTTGAATTTAACTTCATGTTTTTTTTTAATTAAAATTTAGAACTTTCTCTAATTGATTATTTATTTTTTAATGCACATGACTAAAAATATATATATATCGCCTGTGCAAGACATCGACTGGGATGATCGTGGCCCCTTGGAGGCCCTGAGCACGATCGATGGCTCAAGGAAAAACTCCCTTATCCTTGTGGCAAGTGAAAAAGGGCAATCCCTCACTTGAGGCGCATTGCATTGGAGCATGTGGAGAAACGAAGGGCTTTGGCATCCTCGAAAAAGCTCTCGGAGAGATGAGAGCGCCACTCACCCATCCCTTGAGGAGGTTCCCCATTGGTCTGTGTTTGGTGGTGGTGCATCGGCACGCAAGGCAAAACGGAAGAGGCAAGAGCTACCGGACAATTTGGGTGCACCGCATGGTGATCCTCCCGTTGGCTCTACTTCCACAGCTCCTATGGCATCTCAGTTGTACTTTGAGGTAGAGGATGAGCACAAGTTCGACATGTGTGATGAGTTACTAGCTCATGAGCGCGACGTGTGCAAGGAGGATTGTCAGCCTTGCACTCAATGGGCAGCGGCAACAGAAGATAGATTGATGGCGAGTGCCCGAACACCTCTTTACAAGATGATGCACAATACTCGGTGCTCCAGGCATCATTGAAAGTCCTGAACTTGCAATCAAAATTCAGTTGGAGCAATGCAAGTGTCAATGCACTCCTTGGGTAATTATGAAACATGGATTTTTATATACTCTTTCTCGTTATTCCTTGCCGTCTCCTAGCAATTGTACTGATACGTGGTTTGTTGTAGTTTGATGGGCAAAATGCTACCAAAAGATCACCACATGCCTCTAGATTGTCGACGAGCTAGATCGTATGTCACTGCACTTGGAATGGAGTATGAGCGCATCCATGCGTGCGTCAACAATTGCATGCTATACTGCAATGAGCACGCACATGGTACCTCATGTCCCGTGTGCGGAGAGGCACGATACAAGACCGGAGTGAGCGACGGTGCACCTACCCTGCAAGGTATTGAGGAATTTTCCTTTAATTTCTCGCATTCAACACATGTTTAAAAGCAGGTCTATCGTGAAGCTTCTTGCATGGCACGCCAACCATCGCTCAAATGATGGCATGATGCATGTCCCTACTGATTCACCTGCATGGAGACACATCAAAACTCAATGGCCAGAGTTTGGGTTGGAGCCACAACACTTGAGGCTTGGGTTAGCAAGTGATGGTGTCAACTCCTTCGGCACTAAGTCTACTTCATGGAGCACTTGGCCTGTGATGATCGTCAACTACAATATTCCACCATGGGAGACAACCAAGAAGGGCAATATACTTCTGTCCTTAATTGTGCGAGGGAAGTACAAAGTTCCAAATATTGACATCTACCTCGAGCCCCTCATTGAGGATTTGGAGGAGTTATGGAGAGGCATTCCTGTTCTCGATGTCTCACTTGCAAAGGGGGGGAGAGAAGCCATTGTGAGGGGAATCCTTATGTAGACTATGCATGACTATCCTGGGCTTGGCAAGATTTCTGGTAACCCCCTTTTCCTCTCTCTCTCTCTCTCTCTCTCTCTCTCTCTCTCTCTCTCTCTCTCTCTCTCTCTCTCTCTCTCTCTCTCTCCCTTTAGTTCACTCATCTCTCTAACCATATGATATGTATGTAGGGTTGTCCACATTGGGGCACAATGCATGTCGTACTTCTAGGCCATCGTTGGTGACAAAGAGGCCCAATGTCTTGAGCAAGGTAGTCTATCCAAACAACCATCGTTTCTTACCCCAAGGGCATAGCAAGCACAAGGCTCCAGGAAATAAGAAGACCCCTCTAAAGCTCACGATGGCAGATTGAGCAACCATTTGGGAAGAGCCCCACAACGACAATTCGGCTCCATGTCCTCAACCAAAAGGTATATCAAGGTATTCCATATTTTTAAGGCTTCCATATTGGAAGGACTTAAAAATACAATACCTCTTGGATCCCATGCATATATTCAAGAATGTAACCCAAACACTATGGGACCACATTGAAGGACTCTTTGGGTGCGAGGGAGGATTTGCGGCTTTTGAAACGTCTCCCCACCTCTGCTACTCCACGTCGTGCCCCCAATGGAAAGATTGTGCTTCCTAAAGCACCATGGACGCTAGCCAAAGAAGAGTTAGACAAAGTGAAGGGTACCGTTGCTTCTATTCACACACCAGCAGAATACATGAAGTCGCTAAAGGGAGGTTTCACAAAAGCAAAGAAGGGTGGAAGCGTTGAATTTAAGTCCCATGATTGGCACAAGATGCTTTAGGTAATGTCCCTCTCCCTATTCTATCTATAGTTTGTGTGTATTACTTTCTCTCACTTTCCCTTCCCCTATTTTACATTGTAGTTCATTCTGCCGGTGAGTATATGTATATGTCAGGACAAGAAAGTGAGGGATGCTATTTTCAACTTGGATAACTAGTAAGGTACACCACAAGACTCCACTCAACTACACCTTTCTTATGTACACAATAATTTCAACTATCACTTAGTGTATCTTTGTGTGTTTTCTTGCAAATTTGTGACAAACACTTGGTGTATCTTTGTGTGTTTTCTTGTAGATTTCCCTGCTGCTCAAACACTTGCAACAGAAACTATGTGTGCCATTGAGGATGCATTTCCTTGATCGGTCCTTCTTAGTCAAATTCACCTCTTGGTTCACGTGGTGGAGGAAATCGCTATATTTGAAGTAGTGCACGCACGATGGATGTTCTTCTTAGAGAGGTTTTTAAAGACTCTCAAAGATTATGTTCGGCTATGATCTCAGCCAGAGGCCTGTATGGCCGAAGGGTGGATCATGCAAGAGGCATTTGTTTACATATCATAGTATTTGGCACAAGTTGATCCTTCAATACCTTGCATGTGGTCAGACGAGGAAGATGCAAGGATGACTTCACACTTGCCAAGTGGAAAGGGAAAACTACTTAACATGGATATGAATCTATCCCGAGTGGTGAATAAATTTTCTTTTCTCAATGCAAAGATTATGACCAAGTGGGTGGACTTGTGGATAGTGGCAAAGGCAAGTCATTTGCAAGAGAGAGAAGCATGGAAACAAGCACATGGAGGAAGGAGGGCACCCCTAGTGCCTAGACACCTTGCATGTTTCCCAGATCTCATTAGTGTGGAGTGGATACATAAGATAATGACCGAAGCAAAAGTATCTTATGACCGAAGCAAAAGCGCGCGAAGAAGACATCAGCAACAAAGAATGGGAGTATGCACGAGGTTGTGTACCAAAGATAGAGTACTCATATACTTAAACCATATTGTAAAAAAAAATACGTTATCTTTAATTCATATTTGATAAAAGATATTTTCCTATTTTGTAGTGCCTTTTCTTTAACTCTATGTGGTCAAAGGGTCGTCATTTTTGTACGCACCACTGTCCCCATTGACGAGCATAGAACCACCATGTATTGTGCCATCATGAGAAACTTTGACACAGACGATGATGAAGCCAGGCACTGTGGAACTATTGAAAGGATACTAAAGGTTAATTCGAGTGCAAGTGGTTTGCAATTGTGTCTAGATGATGTGAGCGGGATGGAAACACACACAATGCCTCTATAATCATCCAACACACACTCTTGGGATGATACACACACACACACCCAGAAAACTCAGATCAAAGAGGAATATTTCTAATTTCTAGATATAATTGAGCTTGGGCCAACACCAATGGGGAAAATAGCTCACACAATATGGATGAAATATGCAGATACAATTACAAATTTGAGCAGAGTCTTTGCTCACATGAGAAGCTTACACTGTCAAAACATCAAAGAAATAGTGAGGAATTTGGCAAAATGGACAGCACCATTGCGTCCAGAACACCCCAAAAGCTCAGTCTACAATATCAAAGTGCTCAAATCCGACCTCGAATGAACAGTTTATGGCCAAAACAGGCTCAAAAAACATCAAAAATTGGGTTGCGGTTGTTCCTCCTCTTCTCTCCACGTTTTTTCTGAGGTTTTGCAGTTTTCACACTTCACTTTATCCCTTGGTCACCTTTGGCCTTTTGATTGACCTCAAATAAACCCTGAACAGGCCAAACAATGTCCACGCAGTGCGTTTTTGTTACCCTTCTACATCCATCCACACACCTGGCACTCAACTTTTTCCAATAATGCATCCCACAATCATGTGAATTGGCCCCCAAATATAGTTCTCATGATGGACTTTTTGCATAATTCATCACAAGAAAACACTCTCGTTGTGTCCTCACTTATCCATGTGCATGTCTTGATCCCATTTGTCCTCCTAACGCCATTGGATGTCATCTGACGCACCTGCTTACCTCATGGCGTGCACCCACTAATAGCTTCCTTGAGAAGATTTATGCTCTATCAACTCCTCATTCTTTTAGAGAAATACATTGATACTGGTACGATGAAAATTGATGTACTATGTACACGTTGTCCTACATGTACACGTGTGGGCCCCACGTAACCACCTAGCTCTGGACAAGGGGCAATTTTTTATTCGAATCACCATGCATGTGTATGTACATATGTGCAATCAGGTCTTCCAAAAACTCGTGACATAATTTCCCCATCCCCTAGCCTGCTAGATCATTCATGATCAGCAGTAGCAAAAAGAGATATGAGACTCACCATGTCATAGGTATCCTCATCCCTCACAAACATTACTTGTTCTGCAAACATCTCATCTTGATCCACCATCATTAATCTATCATGATATAATTTAAGATGCAATCCATTTACCCTTGACTTATGTAGAATCCCATCCAGGTGAGCCAGTTGATATGTACCATTCGAAAAACACTCCACTACCTTGAAAGGGCCTTTCCACATCTTTTGGAATGTCTTGTCCAACTTACTATTGTAGCACAAAACCAAGTCATGTTTCTTGATACCCTTACTCTTGACCTTTTCATTTACCTTTGCTAAAGCCTTATCTTGCATATGTCCATAATGTTCCAATGCGCTCATCCTATCTAGCTGAACCTCTTGTAATTGTGAGAGCCTCTCTTTGAATGCATCACTGGACTGCCCAAGCAAACTTTCTAACATCGCAGGCAACTCTACTTCCACAGGAAATAGTGCTTCATTTCCATATACCAAATGAAATGGAGTAAACCTTGTACCTGTCTTCATCGAAGTACAGTATGCCCATAATGCACTAGGCAATTCCAAATCCCAATTCTTTCCTTGGTGCTCTTTCACTTTCAAAAGAATTTGTACCAACTCACCATTGAATCTTTCATTTAAGCCATTATATTGTGGATAATAAGGAGTGGTATGTTGGTGCCTAATTTTCATCTTTGCGCATAAAAAGTCTAATAGTTTAGCTCTAAATCCTGGCCCCTTATCCGAAAGTAGCTCTAGTGGCACCCCAAACTTGCAACATATTTCATCGTACACAAGTTTTGCCACATCCTTTGTAGTGATTTGTTTTACTGCTATATCCTTTGTCCATCTAGAGGGATAGTCCACTATAGTCAAAATATAGATTTTACCCCTACTTGTGATAGGTAACGGGCCTATTGCATCAATCCCCCACTTTTCAAACACACCAAACGCCATAATGGTTTTTCGTAGCTCTAGCTTCAACCGTCTCTTCCCAAATGCTTGACATCAATTGCAAGACCTATACCAATGGTGAACAGCCTTGTGCAAACTAGGCCATACATACCCCTATTGCAAGATCTTATGCAAGGTGATCTTTAGAGCAAAATTTCTGCCACATGCACCTTCATGATTCTCTTCCAACACTCTATAAAGCTCCTCCCACCAAGGTACACGTCTCAACACGAGATCGGCCCCTTTCATGTACAAGACATCACCAATCAATTTTTACTTGGATGCTCTATGCACAAAACCATACTTCTTAGACTTTTGAATGTCCTTTGGAATGATTCTTGTTAGCAAAATCTCCTCTTCTTGAGACAAACTTTCCCGGCCATGATAAAGACGTAAATTGGTCCTTAACACAAATAGCTCCCCAATCATGATTTGAGTTGCTTCATGTGCCTCTCTTAGATCACGTTCAATGTGTCTGATGCTCCATGCTTCAAACATTTTTAACAGGCCATTAATTCTGAAACACATTTCCTTCAATGAGTTGTTCTTGCTCTTCCACACACCCAACACTTGCTTCACAACTAACAAGGCATCACCTTTTATGCTCAACCTTCTAATCCCATGCTTCAAAAAAATGTGTAATCCGGCTTCCAACGTAGCATATTCAGCCTCATTGTTACTATGCGCATCCAATTTGAACCCTCTCTTGCATACTAGCTTCCCCTCTGGATCCTAAAGTGATATACCCCCTGAAGCCGTATCATGGCTCTTTCTGTATGAGCCATCAAAGAGCAACACATGTTCATTACTGATCTATGGCACTTCTTCAATTACCCGTTTCACCACCTCTTCCTTAACAAGAAGGGGATTCTCCTTGTAAGTCAACAAATTAGCTAGGGTAGCTCTTGTACTGTCTTACACTAAAAATGAGAACTCAAACTCTTGCAGCTCAATTACCCATTTCTTGACCACACACATTAGTGCCATTAATTAACTGTGGCAAAAAGGTGTAACTCATTAAGAAAACAAATGGTCGTGGTAGCAAGTAATGACGAAATCATCGCAAATATTACACTGGCCATCCCTGGCTCTACTTCCAACAATTTTCTTTCTGCTACCACTTTTACTCGGCTTGCACAATACACTGGCCTCGTATAATGGCTGCCCTTCCCCTTTTGCAATAGCATGGCTCCAATGGCATCATCCCCTACTGATGGATTTACATAAAACACTTGCTCCCAATCGGGAGCCTACATGGCTGGCAGTCCACCTAACACCTCTTGAAACACTTCTTCACACTTGTCATCCCATTGCAATGAATCATGCTTTGCCACTTTTTGTAATGGATAAAGGAGTTGTGAAGACAGTGGAATAAATTGTGTCATATACTTCACTTTGTGTATAAAGGTTGCCAATTGCTTTGGACTCTTAGGTGATGGAAGAAGAATGATAGACTTAGCCTTGTTTCGATCAGCCTCAATGCCATTTTCTGACACCATATGGCCGAAACTTCACCCTTGGTTGTGCTAGATAACATTCCTTTGGATTTAGTTGTCCCCCACATTCATCATATTGAGTCAATACCATATACAGCTTCTCATGGTGTTCAGCCCTACTATTGTAGACTCAAAAGTCATCCATAAAATCTTTAACACAATTACAAATGAATGGTGTCAATACCCAATTGGCTCTCACTTGATAGAAGTATGGTCCGTTTGACAACCCAAATGGCAATACTATGTAGCAATAACAAACCCATGGTGTAATGAAAGTTGTCTTTATTCGGTCTTTAAGAGCAATCTTCAACTGAAAATAGCCTAAAAACCCATCACACACACTATACCTCTCATAACCTGCCACTGAATCCAAGATCTGATCGATGGATGGAAGAGAATATGGGTTCTTCTTAGTGGCTGTGTTTAAGGGTTTAAAATCTACACAAATCCTCCACTTTCCATCCTTCTTTGGGCTGAACACTACTGGACTCACCCATTCTGTGGTCTCCACTGGGACTATGAACCCTCAATAACTTGTCCACCTCTTCCTGCAAGGCTTCCATCTACTCTTGACCCATCATTCTTAGCCTTTGCCGCACTGGCTTAGCACCTTCCTTCAGCTCTATATTCATCTCTTCTCCTTTGAACCCTCTAATCTCTTCATATGAAGTAATGAACAAATCAAGAAAACTAGCCAGCATGTGCAAATATATCTCCTTCTCCATAGCTGAGAGGTCTCCACTGATCATTTGTGTCATCAATTCCTACTTCTTTGACAATTCAACCTTCATTTGCATCATCCCTTCAATCACTTTATAAGTCCCTTCACTTTCATCTTCAAACTCATTTACAAATGCCACTAAACCAAACTCATGGTGTTAGAAGCTGGACACACCCCACGAAAACTAACTACTCGGAAGATTATCATTTTTTGAAATTATTCATTTATTGAGGAAACCCGATTTTTCACCTTTTAAATATTGGGGCTTACAGAAGTTTCCAGATTGTATCCCAGTTTTGATAGTTAGATTGAGTAGATGGTTGATTTTGGAACTTTAGGGTTTGAGAATTGTAAGGTATTTATACCACTTTTTGACCTTAATGAAAGACCTTTTTTCATTTCAAAAACAAGTTTTGAAGTCTGTGAATGAGCGTATTGTGTACGAGAGAGAGTGTGATCTTCATCTTGATGCTACGTGTGCACCGGTGGTCGGAAGCGAGTGTGGAGAAGTGCAGCGTGTTGCCCCCGATGAGAGCTACGCGCTGATACCTACATTGCGCGTGTACAGTCCGGTTTTGCGAGCTCCTTCTACGAGCTTCATATGGTGATTTGGTGAGCATATGTTGTCCGATTTTGCAATGCAGCATATCCATGCGTTCACATTGAGTAGAACTACACATAAGGCACTTTAGATTTCAAAAACGAAGACCTACAAATTTTGGCCAGACATCCTACGTGATTTTGCACCGGGTGTTTGGGGTTGGGGTTTTGGTTCATAGACCTTAGGGAGAGCGACCTATTGGTATTAGTAGTTCTATGGTGTTTCGAGATTGTTTGATGGGTGTTCGGCTCTAGAAAGCGTTGTAGGAAGTTTCCTCTTATGCACTCTTGAAGGCTGTGACTTAGACAATTGGTAGAGACCTCTGTAGGAATTATTTAGGAGTCGGTTGAGTGTAGGTTGACACCCTATGCTTGCTTCCACACGCCTGTGGGTCAAGCTTCTTCCTTAGCTGACAAATCTTGTTAGGTGAGTTCTCACTGTGCTGACGTCCGTCACGGCGTATCCATCCAACATTTGCGCCCCTACCGGGGACGAAAACCTTAGGTAGGTGACCGAGACTAGTCCTTGAGGATAGGGATTTTTGGCTTGCCAAGAGTCTCGTTTTACATTTAGATAGGATCAAAGGGTGGAGGACTCTCTAGGTCTTAGAGGGAGTCTAGGGAGCGTGTGTCTGGCTTCGATCCTTCGAATTAGGTAGAATTAGGTAAACTAAGATAGTTTTAGGTATTCGTTGTGTTCTTGAGTAGGAGTTGGAGTGGTAGAAGCGGTGAGGGGAGAGCTTGAGAGTCCGGAGAGGCCAGAAAGCAACCAAAACACCATTATCACCATTTCACATGATGAGTAGGAGTAGAGTAAGTAGGACATCATGATTCAGGATCTAGAGCACTTCATGCATGTATACTTGCTTGGTAAAGTCATCACAAGTTTGTAAAAGACGCAAAAAGACGCAAAAGTGTGTTTGAAAGCCTAAGTGAAGTCCAAAAGTTACTGTGAGTGTTTTTGATAGATCTACAGAGCATCAAGAGCATTTCTCTCAAGAAAAAAATTAATTTCAAGCCAGGAGACATCCTACGTGTAGGATGTCTACAGGCTAATCTGGTGGGAATTTTGGGATTTTGAGTTGACGAGTGTGTTCAGAAGGTAGGGTTTACCCTAATTTCAACTAGAGAGTGAAAATTTGACCATATCTTGACAGGATAAGGCCAGATAGACTGAAATTGCCAGACATCCTCCCCAAATTGTGCCAAAGCATTATTTTAAGACCAAAACCATAAGATGGCTGCATGAGCATGACTTGCATGATATATTGAGTGACTGAGAGGGGTTTCATCTCATTTGGGTGAGAAAATTGGGTTCAAAGCAGACTTTAGCACTTTTGACTGAAAAAGGAAAGAACAGCTAAACTTGGGGACTTTTGAAATCCAAACCAAAATCTAAGCATACCACTAGGTTGCTGACATCAAGGGGAAGTTGTGGGTCAAGTCTGGGGTCAAACAGGCCAAAAAGACATCCTACGCGTAGGATGTCTTCTGTGTGATTTTGCACTCCAAACCAAATTTTGAGCATACCAAAGTGATCAGCAACTCAAGGGGAGCCTATGTTTTGAATTTGAAGCCATTCTAATGAAAAAGACATCCTACGCGTAGGATGTCTAAAGCAAGAAATTAAATCCATAAACTGACTGGGGGCATAGCAAGGTGTTGTATAGCTTAAGGCAAGCCTCCTAGTCAATTTTGGTCCAAATTGGAGTTGATTAGACTGATCAAGATCATCAACAACAGGCTGTCGGAACAGATTTATCCATTGACCAGCTTATAGGTGTCCAAATCAAAAAGTAAAAACAGTTGTGGACTCAGCACATATAGGGGAACCAATAATGCAAAAATCCAGGCAAAACAAAGCAGGAGACATCCTACGCGTAGGATGTCTACTGGGGCCTACTGAAGAGAAAATTTAATTGGGCTTAGACAGTGAGATTCCATTTGGCTTAAGGGTTCCAGAACTTCTTTCAGAAGTAAATTTGGACCTTGTTTGTCCATTTGACGGAGCAAAGACTGAATTCAGACTTTTTCGCGTAAATTGACCAACATCCAAGGGAAGTACAGTTCCAGAATAGCATACCTAATCCAGAACATCAACAGTGTATAAAATACATTAGTGGTTGAGATTAACTCTCCAATTATACAAATCATTACTAAGATAACCTCTAGCAGATAAATGCTTTGATTCGATTGCCGAAATTAAACGCTTGTGTACAGGTATATTCAGCAAAAAAGCAAGAAGTTGTGCGGAGACTGATCCTTTGCCAGGTGAGTGGTTGGATTTGTGATTAATTGCATTGATAAGTTTGATAAATTTAAGATCAGGAAGATACATTTTTAGAGACCAGAAGGTGGCAGGTGACCAAGGTATCTTAGTGTCCACCGAGGAGAGCGTAACTCAGGCAAGGCTAGATCCACTAGCACCGATTATTGAGGAAGGTAGTGATACTGACACTTCGTCAGAAAAATCTTCCTTCATGATGGGTAGTCAATAGCCAAGAGGTTTCACCTATGATGGACCAATGCCAGGAGGAAGCACCTCCCTAGATCCTATGAATGATTCTAAGCTCACTGTGATCTTCTTAGAGGGAACAAACTCGAGGGGAGCCCTAGTCTATTCTGACTATCAAGGACGCAAGTGAATTTGTATCGAAGAGAGGCTAGCACAGAGATTGGAGATAATTCGAGTCTATGATGATGGAGATAGATTCCGAGACAAAAAGGGGAACCACTATCTGATAGTTAGTAACCCTCAAGATTACAACAGATATGGAGATAATGTGGCAAAAGGGAAAATGGTTTTAGAAGCTCAAGAACCGCCACCAAACATTGATCGGCCCGGAGCTATTTTTATGTATGATAAGAAAACAACCAGGTTTCCAACTTATAGTGAGAACGTGGGAATCTACAAGCATGAGAGTGAGGGTATAGTCTCTTACTTTCACAGCAAAGAACCATACTTAACCGAATTAAGCAAAGACAAGGTTATTTACTTATTCTCTTATGAAATTGCTATGGGAAAGGGTATAATTTTTGTTGATAGATACGGGCGAGAATACCAACGTATTCTTCCAGAGGAGATAGAAAGGGCAACAGGTCCAGGAGCATCAACATATGCCCCTGAGGAAGTGCCAAGAGCCACCTACACCCCAATCAAGTCAACGAATCCTTTTTCAGAAGATTATGACGCCACCTCACATTCCACCTGCAGGCATTCAACAACCAAAACCAACCAGCAAACCAGCCATCATTGCAGGCATGGCTTCGACAGAGTGCAACATTGGAACAAGACCGAAACCGAGATGGTTATCAAGCCGCACGAGGGCTAAGGGATTTTCAAGAACCACCAGTCTATTCAAGGTATCAAGGAGAGAGTAAGCCAAATACTCAAGGGTCAACAGAGCCTGGAGGGCCACCCTTAAAACGAGTTCGAAGAGATGAACCATCTCTGGTGAGAACTATTAGAAATTCGTAGAATTAGAGCTTCTCAAGTGCAAAAATGGGTAAACAAGAAATACACAGGAAACAGAGACCCAAGAGATCATGTAGCAGCCTTTGTGCGTGTAATTAGAGCCGAAGAGGTGTTAGACTTCCCTACCCAATTTACACGGTTTGGACTAACCCTAGAGGATGACACTGCCATTTGGTTTGACTCTGTAGAGCGTAGAGACTTTGAGTCTATGAAGGAAGTGTTTGACGAATTTATCGAGGAATTCTCACAAAGGGGGATAGCTCATAATACCGTCTCACAAATCCATAAATTCAAACAGAAAGATGGGGAATCTATACGAAAGGCAGCCCTAAGACTAAAAATATATGTTAAGTTCTGTCCTATGGAAGAACTGCCAACTCAGTCCAGACTTATGTTTATATTCATCCAAGGACTAAGGAATGCGGATCTCTAGAAGCTTGGCTGCAAACAAGGGGCTTCTTCTCTCATGCCTTGTCCATTTTGCACTCGAGGGTACAAACCTAATGGACAAAAATCACATAAGAGCACTGCAAAGGCCAGTTACATGCTTCCATGGCAAGGGCATGGAGAACAAGGGTTAGATTGTCATGATGTCGGAGATGAAGGTAGAGAATGGGAAGCGTCTATTCTGAGATGTCCCATGCTCAATGCCCCAGACCGTGATCAAAAGGACCACACTTGGAATCCAATCTTTCGATTTCCTCTATCGAATGTACATTTTTGTACATTACACGCATTCATGCGTATTTTTGATAGGCTATTGAAGCTCCACATTGACTATGCTTTCACAATGAAACCGTTGGAAAAGTCCCAGGAAGCGATCAAAAGAGTGGAGGTACTCTTGAATTCCATTGGCTGTCATGGTGGAAATGTGTCTATAGTTGCTGCAAAGAACACAGGGGAGGCCCATGAAATTGCTCAACAAGTGTCAATGAGTGGACAAAAAGCTAGACACTTTTTGAAGAAAGTTTCCCAAGGAAAGCCAAGTCGATATGATGCTCAAAGCAGCTCCAACCAGCAGGCAGGTAACCTTTGGGAGCTTTGGAAGGAGTTATGCAAAGCTACTACTGACAATTATTCAAATGGCGAGCTTGCAAACAAGCGCAAGCAAGTTTGGGCCTATTTTGATAAAATGGTCAAGCTTATGAGCCTTAACAGCACAACAGAAGAACAACGACAATCATTTCAAGAAGCTTTGGCGGATTTTACCAAGGTCTTCACCCTTTCTTGGGGTGAAAATAACATCACACATTACATGGTAAGTCATTCATGGTGTATTCATTACAAGGGATTGTTTTTATTTACTAATGTGGATCGTTTGCTCATGTGAACAGCATATCTTGTTTGCGCATGGTGCATTTTTTATGCACAAGTATGGATCGCTTGAAATTTTTAGCACTCAAGGCATGGAGAAGTCCCATTATCGAGCAAGGGGAGTGTACTTCAAAAATACTCGACATGGTGGTGGAATGGTGCAATCCAATTATTTTGAGGAGATGTTCAACTGGTTTTTTCGCACAACATTTTCTCGTAAGCTCACAATGGAGAGTGCGCGTCAATCCAAGATTGCTATTGAAGTGCGCAAATGGAGTCGTCAAGAGCATAGCAACAAGTGGCAAATGTCGCAAGGTCCCACCAAGCATGCTGCATGGCGGCGATGCAGAGTGCGACAAGGATCAAAGTGGATACTGCGTGAGTCACTAAACGTGAACGCAGGGTCCAACTCTTAGCGACATGTTTATTTAAAAAATAATACTTCTTTTAAAAAAATTAGTGTGAATAGGGCCCTTTTTAAATGGGCCCTTATAAATATTGCATGCTCTCATAAATCACTCATTTCTTAAGAACAGGTGAGCTTCTACCAACGAAATGGCGCGCACCAAACAAACCGCGAAAGAGCATCCGCCTGCCACAAAAACACCCTCCAAGGATGTGAGAAGCCGTCATGGCTTAAAGGCACAAGAAAACGACCACGAACACCTGGCCGTTCCAGGAACTCTTCTGGTAGTGGGCATGGTGGTAGGGCACGAGAGTCATCAAGGACTGTTGAATCTCCACCTCCTCAAGATATAACACCTAGAAAGAGAATGAAGCAACGTGCCCAGCGCTGGAGAGAAGCAGAGGGCCAGCAAACATCAGAGTCCGATAGGGAGCAGCCGTCGCGCCCCCAATCACAAGCAGGACCATCCAGGACTCGGGTGGTCAATACAGACACCGAATCAGAGAGTGAGCCACCATGGCTGCGAGAAAACATACTGCGCACACACCGGGTGGCCGTTGGGGGGAAGACATTGCCTCAAGGCAAGGGATCTCTCCCCACACGACAAGATCGGCAACCAAGGGAAGAGGAAGAATCAGAACAGGCTGCAGAACCAGCCCCTAAGCATGTAAACAGACGCAATTCTAAGTTTTTCAAGAAGCCTTCATGCCGCCCGCCAGCAAATGTGCAAGTGCCCCCAAGACAACCGCAGCGGCGCCGAAAAATAGCAAGGGCATTTGCAGAAATCCGCCACTACCAGAAGATGACGGAGCTCTTGATTCGACGCGCCCCCTTTGCTCGCACTATGAAGGAAGTGCTTCAAAGCTATGGAAATCAGTATAGAATGCAAGCAATAGCGCTAGAGGCTATTCAAGAAGCTACAGAGGCCCACATCATTTCAGTGTTGGAAGATACCAACCTATGTGCCATTCATGCAAAGCGAGTGACAATACAGCCAAAAGATATGCAGCTTGCACGACGATTGCGACGAGACTTCGAGCATTAGCCAAAGTTACCCCTCTTTTTGTATTGCACACCCTTATCTTTGTAATGATTTGACTTTCCAATGACAATATGATCAACAGTTGTGTCTACTCTGTCTATATCTTTGTAATTTCAAGTTCTGTATGTAATTGTAGTCAATTTCAGTAAATTTGTGCATTTTAAGTACCCTTAGGGGTAGATAAGCCTACAAGGGGCAGAAAAAGGCCTGGCCACAAGGGCGCGCAAATGGCCCATCCAAAACTGATGGATGGGCCATTTGCGCGCCCTTGTGGCCAGGCCTTTTTTTGCCCCTTGTAGCCTTATCTACCCCCAAGGGTACTTAAAATAACCAAATTTACTAAAACCTATTGGTTTTGCATCAATATTTTATATGGATCCTTATGGACACCTTTTTTTGGTCATTTCAAACTTTGAATTCCT
Source organism: Adiantum capillus-veneris (assembly GCF_014529385.1). NCBI lineage: Eukaryota > Viridiplantae > Streptophyta > Polypodiopsida > Polypodiales > Pteridaceae > Adiantum > Adiantum capillus-veneris. Next base: position 43,316,978 of record NC_140948.1, read on the forward strand.
TATAGGATATCAAAACTAATAACATATTGTGAAACCAAGTGTCCAATGTAATTTGACTTTTGGGTGCAAGGGTGTAGTAGGTAGAGCAAGTGATAGTTTGCTGGAAACTTCATTTTATAATTGATTTGAGCTTTTCAAGTGTCCTTGAGTGTGAACATATACTGGAATTGCCATAAAAAGGTTGCATTTAAATGAATGATGCAAAACCAATCCATTGCAATAAATTTGTGCTTTTTAAGTACCCTAGGGGGTAGATTGGCCTATAAGGGGCAAAAAAATGCCTGGCCACAAGGGCGCGCAAATGGCCCATCCAAAACTGATGGATGGGCCATTTGCGCGCCCTTGTGGCCAGGCCTTTTTTAGCCCCTTATAGGCCAATCTACCCCCTAGGGTACTTAAAAAGCACAAATTTATTGCAATGGATTGGTTTTGCATCAATATTTTATATGGATCCTTATGGACACCTTTTTTTTGGTCATTTCAAGCTTTGAATTCCTTATAGGATATCAAAACAAATAACATATTGGGAAACCAACTGCCCAATGTAATTTGACTTTTTGGTACAAGGGTGTAGTAGGTAGAACTAAAGCAAGTGATAGTTTGCTGGAAACTTCATTTCATAATTGATTTGAGCTTTTCTAGTGTCCTTGAGTGTGAACATATACTGGAAATGCCATAAAAAGGTTGCATTTAAATGAATGCTGCAAAACCAATCCATTGCAATAAATTTGTGCTTTTTAAGTACCCTAGGGGGTTAGATTAGCCTATAAGCTGCAAAAAATGCCTCGCCACAAGGGCGCGCAAATGGCCTATCCAAAACTGATGGATGGGCCATTTGTACGCCCTTGTGGCCAGGCATTTTTTGTAGCTTATAGGCTAATCTAACCCCCTAGGGTACTTAAAAATCACAATTATACTCAATTTGACTGCAATTACATACCTTGAAATAACAAAGTCAAAAAACAATTCATATCACCAATTGAAACAATTTTCAAGATTGACAAATCAGATTGAAAAGAATTTGCAATATAGAGAGACAATTTCAAATATTTTTTATTCCTTCTAGCACGGTGATTTTACATCATGTATCTGAGGAGTTCAGAATTTTTTTGACCATTTCCTGGCGCCTATTTTGCGCGTAAGGCAACTCCCCAGTCAAGAGGGACTGCGCTATGGCATTTGGATCAGTTGAGCCAATGGAAGCATATATCCCTATCTGGGCAAGCACTTTACCACGAAAGCCAGTGCCAAACGCTGTGCATACAAGGGATCTACGCACTAGGAACACTTGATGCGCAGTTTGAGCAATGGTACTCAAACACAAAAACTTGCTCAAAGCTTTTAACGACCAAGTCATAAAATGGGCTTGGGGAGTAAATTCATTATGGATAATGGCCACATCGCCAGGGGGGAGTTGTCCGAGGTAATGCGCAAGGGAAGCTTGAGGTCCAAAGCCCGTCCGCTTGCCACCCGTCCTTGCAGCAAAATCATCAACCTCCACAACATCCTGTCATAAACCGATGAAGGTTGAGAAAAAAGACAACGAAGGATAAAATAGTAACATGAAAATTAGGTACAGTTTACCTCCTGCTCCTTGTCATCCTCCTCCCTGTTGCCCTTTGCATCCAAGTCAATGGTCCCATGCACCACAGATACAAGCTTTGGATCATCAGATGGGAGGTTGCATAATGGCATAGGCATCCTAGCAGCCTCAACCTTGGCTTGCGTGGCTTGGAAATCTTCATCAGCCACGTGCAACTGCTCTACTGTCAGGACCTCCGCACATACAACTGCAATAGTGTCAGCAACAGAATCCCCATCTGGCAAGAGCTTGCTTTCTAGGGCATCTGGCGTATTGTCTAAGGGACATTTGCTGCTGTTGCATAGCACGCTCAAGCATTCATCCATGCGCAGGCCAAATGCTTTTTCCAAATCATGCAAGAACAAAAACTCCTCCCTATCCACTAACACTGAGGAGAAGCGGCTAATTTCTACCTCTGGGATAGCCACATCCGTCAGTGGTAGTGGCACTGGAGTGTCACTAGGGCCAGCCGCAACTATGGATTTCTCAACCACTTCCTCAAGACCCCTAGGGTACTCCAGCTGGTGTGCGTTTCCTTCCGCTGCAGGGTTCATGGGGATAACCTGATGCTCCTTGGTGTCCTTGATAAAGGACCCAACTTGAAGGTGTGGTAAGCGGAGCTCCTCCAAATCAGGTTCCTCGCTCACCAAGAAGATAAATGTTGCGAGCCGAGAAAGGTACTCCACCCCCAACTTGCTCTTCTTGAGCACTGACACCCCAGGGGCTTGCTCGTCCAAGTAATGGCCTGCATTGGTTGCAATTTCTTGGAATCGTTGCAACCGCTTGGCGAATGGACGATCACCTTTGTGTATATAGCGCAAAAGATCGCAAGGCACCCAGATCCCTGCATGTGGGGGGATAGATACAGAATATTTTATGATGTGCTCCTCCATGAACGCAGAAATCTCCTCAAATGCATCCATGTGAAGGGCAACTGTGGCATCAAGGTCAGGGAGACGAGTAAAAAAGTTGTGGAGGTCCAACTTCCCTTTGTATTTGGTGTCCTCGAGGAAGAGGATGAAGCGTGACAAAGGGGTGGATGTGGGTACAGATGTAGAGGCTGTGGTAGCATCCATGTTTAGCCTGGGGTGTGGATAGAGAGTGGAGGAGCTCAGGAGTTGCAAAAGTGAAAATAGTGAATGAGTTAGGTGGCCCCCCTTTTATAATGTACCCTTTTTTTAAGACATTAAAAAAAAAGGCACTTTCACCAAAAAATGATTTGTCATCCCAATGCAAAAAATTATATTCAAAGGCATGATTTGCCGAAGCAAATCATGTTGATTACAGCGAGGATCAATATGAAAATTGCAAGAGTTACAAAGTTATAAGATCGATAGCATAGTTCCATCTATCCCCCAGTCCTCCTCGACCTTCAATTTGTCTTCCATTCTCTTCCCAATCTGCGGATATTCATAACAATAAGCATCTAATGATTGACAAACCATGATGTATTGAAAATGTGGTGGAAGGATTCTCACCTTGTGACCTTGTAAACGAAATTGTGCTTGTTGAAGGGCCTCAAAACCCATAATAACCAAATGTTCTCGAACATTACTGAGAGTCCAATGCTTGTTCACTTGGACTGCCTCCAAAGCATCGTTGGGCATCTTCACTGCAATGTCAAAGCTTGCAATAGCGCCGTCTACACTCTGTAAGGGATTCCACACTCCAAGCTTGCACATCCAACGATCATAGTGAAATCGTATGTACAAGGAGGTGCGGGATTCCAAATAGCGCATTCCAATACCTGAAGCTCCAACCTTACAACGGTACCGGTCCCCGTTGTGCATGCCCTCCACAAAACCCCAGTCCTCTTCTAAAAGCCTTCCTAATTCCTCGTAATGCGCATCTTTACATACAAGCATTGTGGTAGTCTCCACAAATCCAAACTCTTTAAAAATGTTCACAAAACAATGAATAGGCAAACACCAGCTCAAGCCCACAGACCTAGAAGCTTTAGAGTATTTCAAAGAGTTTTGGACATCCATTATCATCTTTTGCTTGAAAGATGCTACCGACCACAAATCTGCGACCGGCCACTCCATACTTAATAAGGAAGTTACTTTGATGGGTTCAAGCGTTCCAAATGCTTGTGTAGAAGTAGGGACAATATAGGAGTGAGAATAGAAGAAAATCCTTCTTTGAACCAGTTTGGTTGGGCAAAGATGCGGGAACGTTATTGCTCCAATATCCACATGTATAGCATTGAATGTGCCGGAGAGACTATGTAGTGGCTGCTCCTCCACCAACGTGGATGGAAATATGACTATAAATGCATGACAAATGTTAAGTATGAATCCATAATAACATTACACTGTGATTTCACACCTAGCTTTGTATTCTCAAAACATGTACTTACAATGTGTTGGAAATCAAGGTGGTTGTTGCAAGTGCATGGTTGACATTTAGAAAACATGTTGCACAATGGCTATGGTCCCCTTGTCTTTGCGGTTCTTGAAGCCAAGGAGCTTTCCTTTCCAATGAAGATCCAAGTTTGCACGATTCCGCACACGATGAGGGCCAACAGCAGATGGTTGCATGTATACCCAAGCACCTTTGGTGAACTCTTGTGGCACCTCTAGTGTTGTGGCATGCAAGTGCTGTGACCTCATCCTTTGGTCGCCTTTGCGAAGTAGAGTTGGCCATGGTTGAGCAAAGCAAACTAGGAGGAGGAGAAGAACCTTGCTTGTTGCTACAATGTAGGTGTGATAAAGTGATATGAGAAAATGGTCAACCCTTGTGGCAATGGGAGGAGAAGGTGGACAGCCCTTGCTTGGTGTGGCACTGGGAGGAGAAGGTGGATAAGCCTTGCTTGGTGTGGCACTGGGAGGAGAAGGTGGATAAGCCTTGCTTGGTGTGGCAATGGAAGGTGGTAGGGGAGGAGAGAGGAGCTTCCTTGCTGCAGCAATGGATATGGTGTAAAGAGAGAGAGAGAGTGTTAGAGTAGAGGATGAGTGTGATGGTTGCAACCAAGGAGGGGTTGGAAAAGGGGTTCTAGAGAGAGAAAATCCCTTTTTGCCTAATAACTAATTTTGGGGGAGCTCTGGATAGCAAAAAAAGATTTTTTAAAAGTTTTTTAAAAATTTTGAATTTTAGGGTTTTTGGATGCACGTTTTGACTTTTTGAGATCAAAAAATGCTTTTTTGACCATAAAATAGTTTTAGGGGGGTTTTCAGAAGATGAAATTTGAGTTTTGAAATTTTTGAAAATTTTCAAATTTTTGGGATTTTTTCAGAACCGGATCAAAAAGGAGGGAAGTTGGAGGTTCCATATGGCCCACCCCCCCACCCCCCCCCCCCCCCACCCCACCTTCTCACTAGGTAAGAGCCCATTTAAAAAGTGTAAGACTACTTTGTCCCCCTACATTTTTGAGGGCATAGAGTGTGTCCACCACCCTCTTCTCATTGGCTGGCCTCTAATTAACCTTAATCCCAAAGGGCCCCTAGAGGGATCATATTTTTCCTAATGTGCTATTGAACAAAAATGGACAAACCATGGGACACAGGAATGTTATTATAACAAGAGATATGTGAGAGAGAGAGAGAGACCTTATGCTCCCCAAGCTCCGGTAGCTTCTCCTCAAGTTCCACCGATGCCTAGGTATCAAGCAGGCAACCTACCAGGACCTGTAGGTGTAGAAAGACCACAACCGGTGTTGGGGCAACAACCACCCCTACCAAGATTACGACCAGTTGGTATAAGGTACACACCAACCGTAATTGAATCAGAGGATAAGGCTTTGGTGCCTATGCATGCATATTATGAAGATCCCAACGGATATGCAGCAAACTCTGTCTATTATCCATCGGAAGAACCCTCGACACCAGAACCATGGAGCATGATAGGAAGTACATGACCACCAACAGCTGCACAAGCAGCAGGAGAAGGAAGATATAGCTTAGATGAACAAACATTGTTGTTCATAGCCAATGGAGGCATGTGCGGACAAGGACATGCATACCAACAAAGAGGAGCTCAAAGAGCACCTCAACAACCCAAGGGACCCTGCTTACAAGTGTGGTGGAGACCATTGGCTAAGAGACTGTCCTCATGACGAAATCATTAGAGTCAACGCATATTGCACCCTGTGTGGAATTACTCATCTGATACTCGATTGCCCTAAAAACCCGAGCAAAGTAGCAAAAACCACCTTGAACATGCTAGAAGCAGTACCTTCCATTGGAGGGTCGGAAAATGAAACAATCATACCTATTCAGCCGGTAACACAAGCCCAAGCTCAAAGAATGACAAATGAACCCATGGTTGAAGAGCCAAAAACCGATGCCCAAAGTTCATAAATGAAAAATCAGAGAAGCACTTGGAAATCTAGAAAGGCGCGTATGAAAGCTAGGAAAGAACGAGAGAAAACAGCTGTATCTGAGAGGATAGAAATGGCATGGCAGACAAGCAACAATGCAACAAAAGAATTCAACCGAAGCCGATAGTTCAACCAAAAACCAAGGGCATAAAACAGATATGGATCCCAAAGAAAATGCTCGGCAATAACCCAAATGTTACTCACATTTGGATACCAAAACAAAAGCAAAAGGAACTCCCTTCAGTACAAGCAACAACGGAAGGCAGACAGTTGCATTTGAAAAAGGACAACCGACTTAAGTGGATGCCGATCCGCAACAAAACAGTGGCAACCAAGGAAGTAGCAAAACACCTACCAAACGGGCAAAAGCAAGCTACCAATGGACAGCAAAAGAAATACGGTCCACGGCCATTCCGGCCAAGCCAATCCTCTCCATAGAAACAAATACGGTTATATCAACAGTACGTAGAAGCAAAGTGATTGCCTTTTGCAAAAAAGACAATTAAACAGAGAGCACTAGAGTTATAGTTGTTACTTGCAAAGAAAACAGGAAACCTCGACGGCGAATGCCAATAAGCATATGGCTTATTCCCTTCTCTTGCACATCATTAATTTTTCCATGCATTGACCGAGTATGCATAAATTAGGGCCACATTAATCGGCCAAGCATTAGCACAAATTTTTCAACCTATGCACGGCACATACTCTGAGGCGATACCTTGTCGTCTGAGAGGACTTCAGCTAGGAGAGGGGGAGGCATTCTCAAATGCAGAACCAATAGCAGAAAGAGCAAAAAAGAGCATGATTTTTGACTATTTTAAGGGTTGTTGTTTGATTGCAAAATTTTCTGGACTAACCCAAGTATATATGCCCTTATACAGCATGTATCTATAGGTATATGGGGCCAAACGCCAAATCGAGCTCCTAGGTGTGTGTATATAAGTAGAAATAGCCATTTTTTGGACAAAATATTGGTAAAACAGAGAAATCCGACCATAAAAATTGTATGAGTGTATATACTTTTTTGTGGTGATGTTTGTGATTCATTAGGATTTTTGGGGATTTTCTGGGTTTGATTTGCTATTTTCCTTTTAATTTTATTAATTTTCGGCAGAAAAACTTCAAAATTACAAAAAGCAGGTGAAAAACGATCGTAATGAAAAACAAAAAATATGGGGATGATCAGTGACTATAGGACAACGTATGGTACAGTGGGGGTGCAATTATGAGACTGGAGCGAAAAGCGTGTTTTGGTCGGGTTTTGACCGAAATGCCAAATTTCTGATAAACAGAGCAAATGGAGTCCAAATCAAGAAATTTTTGAGCCTAAACTGCATCTCGCAAGAAGATGGGAGCACATGTCAAATTTCAGGAAAAGTGGTTCGGGGACCTCCATTATAAGAAATTTTCACCTCATTTTTAGCTCATTTTTACTATTGACCTTTTGGAGAGAGCTTCTGCCACCTAGAGCGGACGGACCTTCCAGCAGCTTCTACGACGCGACTACCCGACGCGCTTCAGACATGAGAGGTAGGCTCACCACCTTGAGCTTTTCGCGCATGTTTGTCGTTTTGTCGCGAAAACTAGCGTAGGGTTCACACACAAAGCGGGCGCGGTAGAGACCTACAAGTAGAGGTGGCGACCTAATGGCTAACCCAAAAGCAACGATACTTCATCGTCAGCTTACCCTAGCATAGGAGACCAGTCTTGGATGTCCAAAGGCAATAGAAAACCATCGAGAAAAACCCTAATTCCTAGAATCCCGCAAGAGGCCACCAAATGGGAAATCGGCAAAAAGGCGCCCAAATGCTACCAAAATTCATGGGTAGGAGCATCTGGACATGCTCGACAAGTCTATGTGACCCACATGACCAAAAAGTGACCCGAAGCAGCACTAAAATTCAAAAACGGCATCAGACACACAAAGCGTCAAATAGCTCTCACGACCAAACCGCATGCCCGTTTGCCACCAAACTTCACGAGTGGCTTTCCTAGACCATCAACAACCAAGTCCTATGGTGGTGGACCACCACAAATCATCGAAAACATGTAAACACAATCACGGGTGCTTCTAGAGTGACAACTTGCCAAATGAAGCTCCGGTGAAGCCAAAGTCGACAAAAACCATACGGCAAGGATCCCCAAGGGATCGGAAAGCTATGGAGACCAACATCAAGAAATTTCATCGCCAAAAAAAACTCCAAAAGTCAAAAAACGGCTCGGAGGCTCTGAAGTCCACACAGGGAGTTACTTTCTATCCATTTGACTTTTTTGATGAAATTAGGCTTAAAAGGGACTCAGGGGGACCAAGGGCAGGCACTAGTGGCACATTCCATTAAAAAAATCATCAGAAGACATCATACGCGTAGGATGTCTCAAGGGCCTTTCTGGACACAGATCCCAACATTTTTCATCACACACATTTTCTGAATGACCTTTACATGCTAGCCACCAAGTTTCATCACATTTGGACCACATTGACCTCATATGCATGAAAAAACTCAAAGTTAGGGCATAGAGGCAATAATGGGCCATAGACCTACCAAATCCTCTCCAAATCACATGAAACTTGCACAACACATTCACAAGCACATCACCAACCAATCTGTGTGGTCATAAGCAAAAATTGATGAAGTAGACATCCTACGCGTAAGATGTCTATTTGACATTTTTGGCCTACAAAGGATGTTTGTCCATTCCAGATCCAATCACCTCATCATCAGGAGCTCATATATCAATTTTGAAGCCATTCTAATCAATTTTGACCCCGATCACCTTCAAGATACACTTTTGAGCCCAAAAACGCTACACAGGCTCTTACAAGCATCAATCCTTGTCCAAATCCAAATCCAAATCCAAGAGCATAGCCATGTTCCATAGGCCAAGGACTACCCATAGAACAAATCTCATGCCATTTTGATGAAATAGACATCCTACGCGTAGGATGTCTCCAGCATAATTTGGACCTTCTGTGCAAAGAGTGACATCATGGGAGCCAATGCCATGGTGCAATGAGCCCATATACCAATTTTCAACCCATTTGGACATCACTTGCTACCTGTTATGGACTTTCTACCCAATTTGTGACCTCAAGACTGAATCAGCCCAAAATATCCACTTTTTGATGCCCAAATCTATGTCCAAGCACATAACCATGTTCCATAGGCCAAGGACTACTAGCATGTCAAGTATCACCCAATTCTGATGAAAAAGACATCCTACGTGTAGGATGTCTAAATGGAAAATTTTGGCCAGAATTGCACTATGAGCACATGCACAGTTTCACAAGTTCCTTTTAAGCTTCATTTTCAATTTTCAAGTCATTTGGATAGTTAAAACTCTGTTTCTCAGCTAATATGGAAAAAATGCTAACTTCGGACTACTGAGTGCAACAGGATCTATGGCAGCCGCGAAGTCACCGGCAAAGAAGAGAAGAATGACCATCAAGGATTACCTAGAAGAAGTGGAGCTCTTCGTCATACCAGAAGGAACACTAAAGCCCACAAGCACATGGATCCAAGAAGATCTGCTAGAGTCGAACAACCTAAAGATCTACCAAGGAGTGTTCAAAGACAGTGAAGGGAATGTGATCGAGCTACCAATGCTACCGCGGGAACTCAATGAGTTCGTAAGAAGCAAAGATGGCCGAATACTTGGAGAAGATTGATCTCCATAACTATTTTGAAGTAGTGCCGACAGGGGTTGACATAAAGAGAGTCTGGGAGTTTGTGACGACCATCAAAGAAGATGGAGTGGCCAAAGTAACCGATCTGCAAGGCAGACCAGAAACAGAAATAGTCATCACCGAGAAAGTTGTAGCAGATGCACTAGACCTCTCCAACAAGGGAGATAGTGTAACTAAAAGAAGGGATGAGATCAAGGTGCACACTCAGAAGAAAGGTAACTACACTTTTGAAGATATTTCCAACCCAAGAGTGGAAATCATGAGTCAGTTGTACAACCAATACTTCCATATGTGTACGAAGAGGCCACAAAAGTACAGAATGCCGCCAGGTGCAATTGCCACGACATTCACTTGGGCAATGATGAAGAGCACTCCAAAGATAATCAATTATGCAGCATATATACATGACAACCTAGTGAAGATGGGTAACAAGAAGCCAACGTATATTGTGCCAGGAGAACTAATCACTAAGGTGATTTATGGGGCATTGCACGCAAAAGGAAGATTGCCTGACCCCCTGTCACAGAACGTTTGGCTGAGGCTCAAGGAAGACAAAGAAGACGAGCCACAAAGAGCACCAAGGGTTTCCACAAGATTGAAAATATGTCTAGACCCTGTTCAAGAAGAGCAGCCTGAGCAAAAGAAGGGAAAGAAAGAATTTTCCCAAGTGCCGGCAAAAGAGACAAAGTCACAAAAAGCGGCAAGACTAGAGCGGCTGATGGAGAGCTTTAGAGCAAAAAGAGCCCCTAAAGGCAATTTGAGTGAACTCTGGAAGCCATCTCTAGAAGCAATGTTGGGATCATCCCGAAGGGTGCAAAGGGATAGATTCGAAGGTTACATAAAAAAAATTGAGATTCTTGATGCCGCATCAGAAAATATCCCGCATGTACCTTTTACAGAAGAAGAAGTGGAGCAGGTATGACAAAAAATACTAGACGAGCAGGAGAGCCAAGAGAGAGAAAGAAAGACTAAGGCAGACCGAGATTTAAAGAAAAATCCTACATCTCTATCGGCCAGCCCATAGCCCTCACCACCGCCCTCACCACCTCCTAGCAGCCCTCCACAAGAAGATAAAGAGGAGGAAGACAAACCAGAAGAACAAGAAGAGTCCAAGCAAGAGCAAAGCCAAGAGAAGGAACCAAAGGAAGAGGCTAAGCCTCGAAGTGGGCAACAAGTGGTCATGAAAGAGAAGGTCAATCTACCAGGTTCAACTAGCAGCAATGAAGCAAAATACGACACACTACTTCATGGTTTGAAGATGTGCATTGGCCAAGGGATATAGCGTCTCATGGTAAAGGGAGATGCACTTCTCATTGTTAAACATATTTTAGGCATTTGGGCATGCAAGAATGAAAGCTTAAGGACAAAAGTTCATGCCATTCGTAGATTGTTTAATCAATTTGAAGAAGTGCAACTATATCATATTCCTAGGAAACAGAATGAAGATGCCGATTTACTTGCACAGCAAGTAGTTACATGTGTTGAGAAAGAAGTGCAGGTCATCATGGTGGCAGCAAGTGTCAAGCAACCGAGATACCAGGGATTGGAGTCATTGACTCCCATTATTAGCTACATTTTGGAGGGTGAGTTTCCACAAGACTTCACGAAGGCTTAGAAGAGGAGACTCATGAAGAAGGCAAGAGCGTATCTCTTCCTAGAAGGATCCCTCTATCAAAGAGGGAAGGATCAAGTGTGCAGAAGAGTACCAAATATCAAGGAAATTCCAGCCATTCTAAAAGGTTTGCATGAAGAGGCATGTGGTGGTCATTTTGCCCAAGAGTTAACTGTGAAGAAGATTTTTCTTGCGGGGTATGTTTGGCCAAGTTTTCATGTGGATGTTCAACATTGGTGTAAAAGCTGTCACAATTGTCAGATAAATGGAAATAGAAGGTTGGTGCATGGCCCGAGGCAAATAGTGCTTGCAAATGGACCCTTTGAAAAGTGGGGCATTGATGCTATGGGTCCTCTGCCTAGGACAAAAAATGGTAAACTCTAAATTTTAGTGGTTATAGACTATATGACTAGGTGGGTGGAAGCACAAAGTGTGGCAAAGGTAAATGAGAGGACAGTGAGCAAATTTGTCTACACTCACATTTGTTGTAGATTTGGCACACCTTTGGAGATTGTTTCTGATAATGGTCCAAGGTTTAGAAAGGGCCTGCTCACAGAAGTCTGTGAAGAACTTCACATTCTACATCGTCATAGTACACCCTACTATCCCCAATCAAATGGTTTGGTAGAAAAATCTAATGGTGTCATTGCAAGCATCATTAGAAAGATGGTGAGAAACAAGACAAAGTTGTGGGATGACTTCTTGGATGGTGCCTTGTGGGCGTATCGAACCACATATAGGGAAGCCACAGAGTTTACACCATTTCACTTGGTCTATGGTCAAGAGGCTTTACAACCAATTGAGCTCAACATTCCGACAATGCGACTTCATGGCAAAGCAGCACAAGATGATCAAGAAGCATGGATGGATCGACTTCTTACCTTAGCTGAGCTTGAGTGGAAAAGAGAAGCAGCATACGAGTGCTACAAGAGGAAAGCTACGCAAGCGAAGGAGAAGCTTGACAAGAAACTAAAGGACAAAGGCATCAATGAAGGAGATCTGGTGCTAAGGTATGACAATCGACTCGATAATCGTTTTGATGCCAAATTTGAAACTAGATGGCAGGGGCCATACATAGTCAAGAAGGCTTTCAATTCAAGTTACTATCAACTTATGGACTTGAATGGGAAAGAGCACTCCAGGAAGGTGAACGGGTATCGCCTGAAGCCTTATTTGAGTCACCTTCTACCAAAGGATCTACCAAAGATGTGTCAAAAGGCAGCTATCTCATGTAAGTATTGTTCCGTGAAACATGAGTGTAACTCAAACCAAAATTCCAAGGGGCCAATCAATGAAGAGCTTGTCAAGGACTCTGAAGCTGTGTAAATCCATCCCAATAAAAATCCAAAAAAACTAGTTCTATTTATGTGTATATTTTTTCACTATTGTGATTTTTTCCTTTCTACATCTATTCTCTATTACTCTCATAAATTAGACCACCACAAATATTCATCTTTTTATGGTAGACTTATAATGAGAGAGATTTATTTTGACCCCTTTATATTTTTTTTCCACCTATGTTATTTATATTTGACATGTACATATTCTTTTTAGACCCCTCAATATTTGATTTTCTTAGTTGTACTATTCACTTATATCATGATCTCAACAATATCTTCAATTATAGACCTACCAAATAAGGTCAAGGGTATGTGGCATGCATGCATGCACTATGGAGGGCTCACTCTTGGAGGCATTCAAAAGAATCATCCAAAGGACCCCACAAGAACTTTGTGCAATGGAAAAAGACAGTCGGTTTTGCTGAATTTTTAAAGGTCACTTGCTCTCTGAATTTGAAAAGGTGATACAAACAAAAGTTGTAGCTCGTGGACTAAACTTTTACCTCAAAGTTTTTCATATTTTTTTTAGCTACGAGCTGTGAGCTATGATTTTATTGGTGGACCCCATTTTGCCCATGCTATGCAGCCACACTCCCTCTTCCACTTTATCATTTTTCTCTTTCACACACACTTCTCCACTCATCATCCCCACCTCTCTCACCACTCTTCTCTGCACCCTACTCACCTTCTTCTTAACCTTGAAGAATAAGAGAAACCATGGTGAACTCATGTCTCCTACACACACTTCCATTCCAAAATTGACCACCTAGTCTCATTTTTCCTCATCCATATTACCCATATCTATCAAAAAAACCACAAAATTCAGCCTCTTCTCTTGAAAGACAGCATCATGGTGATTGATTACTCATGTTCACTTACCTTGGCTCCCAAGGAAGGTCAAGAGTGGAGAAAAAACGTACCGTCAAAGCTAGTGGACCGTCAACAAGTGTTAAAATTGATCCTTCTCAAGACACTTGGAGCATCAACATTGTAAGAAATTCATATTTTCTTACCTATTAAGAGTTTTTTCTTCCTTATTTGTATCCTACTTGGATACTCCCATTGTAAGTATCCAATTCCATTTGTAAATCAATAAAAATACTAACTCTACTAATTTACTAACACTAACCTACTATGAAAAGTCCTATCACCTCCACTTCTCTCCTCTCTCTCTTCTTCATCTATCCCCACCAACTTCTTGATAATTCCAATGCAAAAGAAATTAGATAAGTGCTGAAAATCTAACCCAACCATGGTCAGAGGAGTAACCCTAGCCCTCAAAATTGCTATAAAAGGATGGTATAGCTAGCACAAAAGGGGGGAGCCATAAGCAAGAGCACTATGCTATAGCTTGAGAAGCCAAGCTAAACCTCTCTAGAAGGAGCTCTTGAGTGGAAGCTCATTGTCTTATGCATGTGCATGTGTTGTAATAGGGGTGATTAGCAAGGGAACTCTATGCCATTGTAAGAGAGAGAGTGATCATTCAATTGAGAGTAGGAGATCTATCATTTCTCCTACTAGTGTAAGCCCAACATTTGCTGAATCAAGGAGGGTGGATTTGGACTAAGCTTGGATACTTTGTCTCTCTTCCAACGTGAAGAAATGGACAACAATGATATGTAAGTGTCTTGGTGTTTTTTTTTTTTTAAGTTCTTGATAGCTTGTCTCTGGGTGTTGTCATTAATTTAGCCATAAATCCCACATATTGTAAGAGGGCGACAGGGTGGAGAGGACTCCCCTGGCCTTAAGACAGTGACTGGGGTGGCTTTTCTTGTGATGTGTTGTGGTGTAATTTACTCAAGCTATGTTGAACAAATAGTAATCTCACTTTGATTGGTCATGACAGATTTGTAAGAAGGTATTAATGCAACAAGCACCCCCTCCCCTTTCTCTCTCTTTCTTACATATATAATTGTGTTTGCTTGATCATTGGCGATACATTTCAAAGCAGCCCAAGCACTCTCTCTCTCTCTCTCTCTCTCTCTCTCTCTCTCTCTCTCTCTCTCTCTCTCTCTCTCTCTCTCTCTAGTTCGCATCCAAAACTAGGTGGTGCCCCAAATTTGTGTAGGGTTAGGTTGCGGGTTTGTGTGTGTGTTTGTTGTTTTTTCCAACCCCAACCCAATTGAGCAGCACGGGAGCCTAGAAGAGTGCTTAGAGGCCACTCTTCTTGTTGCCCGCCCCGGACCGCCTCAATGGGTGTTCGGCTCTAGAAAGTGTTGTAGGAAGCTTCCCCTTATGCACTCTTGAAGGCTGTGACTTAGACAATTGGTAGAGACCTCTATAGGAATTAGTTAGGAGTTGGTTGAGTGTAGGTTGACACCCTATGCTTGCTTCCACACGCCTGCGGGTCGAGATTCATCCTTAGCTGACAAATCTTGTTAGGTGAGTTCTCGCTGTGCTGACATCCGTCGCGGTGTATCTGTCCAACACATGGATTTCTTTGTCCCTCAGAAGAACTACAACATCAACATCCCCCTCACTGCTTGTAGTACTATCACTACCCTTGTCAGTGTCAGGACAAGGATCCTAAGCCTAGGGGGTCAGGGACCTAAGCCGGGGAATCGGACTGGACCATTGTGGACTCGGGATCCATATGTTGGTTAGGGCTAGGAGCCGGTCTATACATAGGGTGGTAGGGCGGTGGATCCGGTATCACAATCTCCTAGGTTTTATATTGGTATCAGAGCCAGGGAGGAGAAGGGAGAGCTATGGAGGAGGGTAAACCAGCTTTGCATGGCTTTGCATGTGCGCTCTCTCTCTCTCTCTCTCTCTCTCTCTCTCTCTCTCTCTCTCTCTCTCTCTCTCTCTCTCTCTCTCTCTCTCTCTCTCTCTCTCTCTCTCTCTCTCTCTCTCTCTCTCTCTCTGTTGTTCATGGAGGGCTTGAAACCATGAGCAAGAGGTATTAGCAAGCCGATCGGGTGATCACCCACTTGCATACGGAAGAAGACAAAGAGGCTACACCTAACGGCATGGCGGGAGCCACCGCTTGGAAGGGAGAAAGGCCTGCAGTCAACCTACACTAAACCAGGTCTACATGGGCTTCGATTGATCGCATGACTAGAATCATCAAAATTCGTTGTTGCTGCATCATGAGTGATGCCCACAAAGTGTGTGCCATTCATTTTTTTTATCCTGCACTGCTGTTTATCGTCTACATCCATGGCTCCTTCTCAAATTTCTTTAAAGGTGGGTGCCCTAATTTTGGGCACCCCCCAATTAAGGGCTTTGGCCCATGGCTCCAGTCGACACAGTTTTCACAGTTTCAACATTTTGACACGCTTGTAAGCCTCGAGCTATTCAAGGAACATAGCCTGGCACACGAGCACGACCGCCAACCTCTTCACGCATAGATTGGAGTTGGTACTCAACACTCACCGATCGTATGCATGCATGGCATGGCATGCAAGGTGCATGTGCTGAGGGTTGAAGTGAAAGCTCAAAGGTGTTCAAGGTAGAAGCATGGAAAATTTGGAAGCTTTGCGGAAGTAGGACATCTCCGCAGCAGAATCATGGAAAATTTGGAAGCTTTGTGGAAGTAGGACATCTTTGGAAAAATTAATAGATGGGACAAATAATAGATGTATTGGTACGACGCCATGTATTGGTATGACTACAAGGCTAGTCAGAGAAACTTTGGAAAAGTTGGGGCAAGTACCAAGCTCCAGCAAGCATGGAATCCAGGTAACTTCTTTTATTTTTTCATCTACTGCTTTCAATCATCATTTATGCAGATTGATAATAAAGGCCAAATACACGTGGCATGTGGCTTGTATTCTAAGGGAGCAAGCCACCGTACAAGGGTGCTAATGAGCAAAGCTTGTGTAGTCCAATGTTGTGTTATTGATTTCATAATTTTTTGCAATTTCCCACCCTGTACCACATTCGATTTTTGAGTTGGCGAGATTTGTTGGCAGGTGTACTTAATGAGGTACGCAATTGATTTTTGTTTATTGAGCATCTTCTTGATAGCTATGATATGCAACAGACGTGCATACATTTTAGGCACGCAAAGCACAAGCATAGCTTGTGAAAATTATTGTACGCACCAAAAATTTGATTGGTTTAAAACTTGGAATCAAGCATGGCTTGAGTACCAACCGCCTTGCTCCACAGCACGGCTTCTCAGTGGTTCAATTTGATGCAACTGCATAGCCAATTTGCAATGTTTTTGGACTCTCAAGGAGATTAGCACATCCTGTTGATCGACTTGATGCAGGGGGCAAGTTGCTCGGCATGTCCGACTCCTTGTCACTATTTCTAGCAGCTACCAGTGGATGTTTGCTACACAGTATTAGTTCATTCCAATTGAGATTGCTCGACAAGGTCAATTCTTTTTCTCATGCTCTCTGTATGTCAATAGCCGCATCAGTTGGCTATTAGAACTAACAAATTTTGGTGAAGCAAGGCTTCAATTTAGGGATCTTGCATTGCAGCTTCTCCCGTTTGGCATATGCTATGAGCATACGGATTTGGGAGGGATTAGGCAATGGGCTTGCAAGTTATTTTATTTTGTGCCCGACGGGCACATATGGCACAAGAGGGTGAGTGGTGTATACGACAACTTCCACTCATTGTGTATACGACCACTCCCAGTTGCACAACAGATATGGCTATGAGCCATCTGTCTGATAGCCAAATATGGCTATGATCCATCTGTGAGCAAGTTTCTCCTATGAACTCTTGGGATAACTGGTTACAGCAACGGCCAGTTTTACACAAAGCACGGCTTCTCCCTTGTGCCAAGGTACTGCCCAATGACTTGGCATCAAGGGCAGTGGCACACAAGTTTGAAAAAACTGGCAAAATAGGGAATATCACATTACCAAATCCCTACCAGTTTAGACTGTTCACGGCACTGCTAGTTTTGGTTCTCACGTTTGCGGCCATCACTTTTGCCAAGGGCTTAAAATTATGAATGCACAGCATGCTAGCTAGGTGGATTCAATTCTACCGCCTCATGAAACACGCTTTCGCTATAACACCAGACACTTTGTCAAGGACAAGATAAGTTCTGGATTCTTTAACATGATTTTTGGGTCGTTGTCAAAACACAACAACACTAAAAGAACCTAAAACTCGAACTTAATTCAAAGGCCAAGTGCTATCATTAAGTCACACTGGTGTCGTCACAACCACATACACAATAGGTGGGTCAGTCTGTGACTTGTTTGTGTTTTTCTTTTACCTCTCTTAATGAGAGTCATAGCAGAAAACTATTGCATGCTTATACGATAAGTTGCACGTTAGGCATTAGATGCACAAGAGCATGGCAATCAACTATACACGTCATAGTCGTTTAAGGAAAGTTCCTCAGCCCAGCATGCTCTTCTTTTCTCTCTTTCCTATTTCTCTCAAAGAATAATGAAAACTTTTAAAGAATATTTTGATACATGTTTTGCTTGTGAGTCAGCCTGAGCCAAGGTGCTCTAACTCTTAGCTAGTAAGTGGCCAAGACACCACTCCAATTAGTCTTCATCGGTTTCTCGATTGAACACTAATTTGTTATTGGCATAAGGGCTATGAGCCACACATGCTAAGAGCCATTGTCAGACCTAGGGTATGACCCAATGCTGGTATTTCTTGGGTGATTGTTCTCCATCTTGAACAGATCTATCCCATGGAGTTTCCATTGATGTTAATGGCCAAGCAAGAGTCTTGCCATTACAGATCTTTTGGGTGTTTCGTACGCACTACATGTTTTTAGTGCAATGCTTGAATTGAGTTTCTGATAATCTTAGACTCACATCATCTGATCTCTACCATGGAGTATAGATGCATCAATCAATTGAGACAGCATGGTTGTCGATAAGAGCTAGGCATATCCCTTCTGTAGATCTCTTGCTCTCTCTATATCACTACAAGTGTCTATGGCAGCACAGCTTTGGGGTAAGACCCAGCGGGTGATTTAGTTTGATCTATTCCCGTTATATTTTCAAGGAAAGAAGTCCGCATTAAACTACCACGCAATAGTAGCGGACAAATTCAACTTTTTAAGTTGATTCCAATCATTCTCTACACGGTTGACTATGTTGGTTATCGTTGCTGCTCGTTTTGCAAGCTAAAAGCATGCTTTGGTGGTACAAAAAGGATTGTCCTTGACAGCACCTTTGACACATCTTTGAGTTATAATTTCTACATGCCACATGAAAAACTACCTATCGTACTATATATCGTTGGATAGATCTTCAAATGATGAATCTAAAAACACAAGGTCCGAAAAGTTTTGACCTAAATTACAAAAAATTTACCAGTCCCCACTTTTTCATTGGTAGAAGTAAAATAGGTCCTTTTTTTGTACCACCAAACCACGCTTTCACCCTGCAGTTTCTACAAAGGGTCTTACCAAGGGGTTGGACTACGTAGATTCTAACCAACGGGTTTGAGTTGAGAAGGCAACACCCAAGGTTTCCAGTGAAATGCTGCTTGGTTTTTTCTCAGATGGGTGACGTGCTCCTCTACATTTGAATATGAATAAGTGACCATTAAGTCCAAATCTCTAGGTACGCATCTATTCATTTGGTGTTACTCCACTTTTTAGTATGCTTTGCTTGATTTCTTCAAGTCATATAAATCTACTCAAATATTTCTAAGCCATGCCAAGGGCATGTTGGAACAAAGTATTTTGGGTGGGAGTGTCCAATATACATTATGCTATTATGAACCCACTTGTCGGGTTTGATTTGGCACATGTTGTCACATGGGATACAACATGGTCTAGGAACTCAAGGAGCTCAGTTTAGCCAATGTGGAGCAATGATAATGAGGTTCCCTCTCACTCTTGTCGCAGAGTGTTTTGCAATTACCTCCACACACAAGTACATCTTGTACTTGATGGATGTCGCTTTCTCGGCCATCCTTATTTGACACATATTCCACATGTGGAGAATATGAGTCTCTGGGACTGAAACTGGTGCCAAATTCCTAATGATGTGTCACGACGAGGTCCCTACGCGCTGGTCGCATCCGTTTATTAGACCATTTGGAGCACACCGTATCGGGAACAATTTCAGTGCCAGAAATTTTTGGGTACTAAGTACAGACTTGTTCTAATTACAAGTGCTATGAAACCACCTTAACGGAGGGTTGTTTCTACATATAGCCAAGTATGCTATGTTCATAAGAATGTCTCATGGTTGGTACGTAGGTGTGACTGGGTTGTCACATTCTGTTATGGTCCAACGTTTGTTGCCAAGCTTTCCCGTATATATCATGGAAAGTCTCATCATGGAATTGCAGTTCGGATATGTTTGTGTTGAATGCATGCACACTAGGTGCTATGGGCCCTAGTGTTTAGCTCAAATTTATTTGGAGTGGCATGCGAATTCATGGACTTTATTCTTCTACACCCTTTTTCACTACATGTGCAATCTCTCTTGCAGATTTAGTATGCGTTTACACCCTGCCATACAAGGCAATGGCTCAGCATGGGTGCCTGGGGTTGGATAGTCTAACTCTATGAGCTTACTCCACTCTAACCCGCTTTCAACCTAGTTGGTTGTCTCCACTCCATATCAAATATATGGTTGGATACTCAATGGTTGAGTCCTAGTTTATCATCAGTCGTAGTTTATCATCAGCCCTAGTTTATCATCAGTCGTGCAAGACTGTCTGTAAGTGGTTGGGGAAAATCACCTCACTCTTACTGCTGCTTTTTTTTCCTAAAGGATCTGCTACAAGCATACATTAGCACAACGCATTTTGAATGGGCGATTCTCTCCCTATTTTAGAATTTGCTTATGTAAGGTTTTCAACTTTGAACACTTGTTGTGGTGGGGTTGGATACCATTTCCATAGTTTCATAAGTCAAGGACTTGATAGGTGTGCTGACAAAGTATGTTGGGAGGTAGCCTTCATTACGGGTGAACATGTAGCTCTATGTGTTCCAAAATGTTCAGAAGTCTGACATAAGTACACACCCTATTCTACTTCTTAGTAGCTATGAGATTTTTAAGATACTCATGCGAGTTGGAAATCTGGCTCACAACTTCATGGAAAGTTGCGCCAAGGTTTTCTTGCAGTATTCTAGTACCTCAGAAGATCTAAAAACTGGTTACACCTTTGGACAACTCTTAGTTGTGGTTGCTCCTTTACAGTACTCAAGTGAGCTATAAATGGAGTTATTATTTAGACCCTAGTGCTTGCAAAAGGACAACAATGTTGAAAATCAAGATGTTGCTCTTGGTTTCATTGAACCTCCTCACTGCATAAAGTATCAGTTGGCTCGCGTATGGGATGCCAACACGGAAAACATCAGTGTTCTTACGAAGATACTACCACTTGTGTTTTCGAGGACAAAAAAGCTTCTCCAAGGGGCAAGTAGTGTCAGGGCAAGGATCCTAAGCCTAGGGGTTCAGGGATCTGAGCCAGGGACTTGGACTGGACCAGTGTCGACTGGGGATCCATATGTTGGCTAGATCTAGTGAGGCAGTCCGGGGCGGGCAACAAGAAGAGCGGCCTCTAAACACCCTTCGATGCTCCCGTGCTGCTCAATTGGGGCTGGGGCAAGCACAATCAGAGACAAAAACAACCCACAGCCAGAAACCAAACAAGAAAAGGGGCACCACCTAGTTGTAGATGCGAGCTAGGACGCACGTGATATCTCCCTGTACTCAAATGCACAAAGAGAGGGGAATGCAAGATAGCCACACAAACCAAACACAAACATTCACCACGCCAGAGAGAGGTAAAGAGCACAAATCAACTTGAGCAACTCAGTCTTAGCCTTAAAGACTAGATGCACACAAAGCTTGATGAGAAATAGAGAGACAACACAAAACTTGACCTTGTTGCCAATACACAAATTGTCTTAGGGT
Source organism: Adiantum capillus-veneris (assembly GCF_014529385.1). NCBI lineage: Eukaryota > Viridiplantae > Streptophyta > Polypodiopsida > Polypodiales > Pteridaceae > Adiantum > Adiantum capillus-veneris. Next base: position 43,338,328 of record NC_140948.1, read on the forward strand.
CACGGGAGCCCTCTCACCGAGCACCCTCTTACAATTTACCTTTTAGGAAAACAATTCAACAAGCAATCAAACCACCAAGCATGAAATGGCACAACAAACTTCAAGGACAATATACCTTCAACCACCTGATGAGCCAACTTATCAAGTCAATTTGGAGAGAAGAGTCGTAGTTGCAGCATACAATTGCACCCAAAACTATGAATGTTATTTATGGACAAGAGTAGGTTACAAGTGTGATTGCAGAGTATAGTATCACTCCACTCCTCTAGATGGCATAACTAACTTCAAGCTTCTCCATGCACCTATGTGTAGTGATGGAATAGAGCACTCACAATGCACACACTCTACACAACTAGGCTTGAAGAGTGGTGTGTTATGTGTTGAGAATAGTGTGGTGTAGTGTGATCATGGGATGATTTACAAGGGAGAGAAGGGCTCTATTTATAGGTTTTAGAAGCCCCGATTTGGGTTAGGCCTAATCAAGTTTATTTGAAGGAATAAAAGATTATGCATATTTTTATTTTATTGATGAGGGTGGGTCACTCTTGTCCTTTGAGTCACATGGATGTGGGCTCAAGGGAAGAGAATTATTGAGGATGAAAGGAGAGAGGATTGAGTGAATATTTGGGGAGTGCCTACTCTAGTAGAGGGTGCATTTTACAATAAGGTTAGTGGTTAGTAGTTATTAATTATCACTAAAAAATATTTACAAAATCATTCACCAAATGGTGAGATATATGATGAGAAAAGTTAGAGAAGGGATGAGCTTGTAAAGAGAGGTTGAAGCTTTGGAGAAGTTGACATTCACCTCTTTACAGCATCGGTAGAAGAAGCGGTCAGCATGGCGAAGTAGCGCGTGTCGATGAAGCTATGTTATCCTCAAACCTTGGAAAATTCATGATAAAATTTTTCATTTGCAGAGGTTATCCTTGGATTTTTGCTGATTTTTTGAAGTTCTTTACAAAGCTGAAGAGGGTATGGTAATATGGACATATATGTAGAGAGAAAAGGGGGACACATAGGGTGTAGAAATGGAGGATGAAGGCTATGGAGGTGTGAGAGATGTTGCAATGGTGAAAAGGGTGAATTAAGACATGGGAGTTGCAGGTTTGGGAGTGGGAAGGAGAGGGAGGAGTGTGTGTAAAAGAGGAAAATGATAAAGTGGAAGAGGGAGTGTGGCTGCATAGCATGGGCAAACTGGGGTCCACCAATAAAATCATAGCTCACAGCTCGTAGCTCAAAAAAATATGAAAAAATTTGAAGTGAAATTTCAGCTCACAAGCTACAACTTTTGTTTGTATCACCTTTTCAAATTTGGGGAGCATGTGATCTTTAAAAATTCAGCAAAACCGACTGTTTTTCCATTGCACAAAGTCCTTGTGCGGTCTTTCTTTGGATGATTCTTTTGAATACCTCCAAGAGTGAGCTCCCCATGGTGCATGCATGCATTCCACATACCCTTGAATTTATTTGGTAGGTCTATAATTGAAGATATTGTTGAGATCATGATATAAATGAGTAGTACAACTAAGAAAATCAAATATTGAGGGGTCTAAAAAAATATGTACATGTCAAATATAAATAATATAGGTGGAAAAAATATAAAGGGGTGAAAATAAATCTCTCTCATTATAAGTCTACCATAAAAAGATGAATAATTTTTGTGGTCTAATTTATGAGAGTAATAGAGAATAGATGTAGGAAGGAAAAAATCACAATAGTGAAAAAATATACACATAAATAGAACTAGTTTTTTTGGATTTTTGTTGAGATGGAGTTACACCAAAAATAAGAGAAGCTTGCATGAAATTATTTTTATATGGAATAAAGAGTATGCAAAATGGTAAGAAAAAATATGGTAATGGTGAGTCAATGTATATAGCATAAATAACACACACCTAAGTATAAATATTTAAATAAATACCAAAATAATTATGAAAAATCCTTATATTTAGGCCCTATATACAATGAAATATTTACACACAAATGGGCCATAATATACTTAAATTTTTCATTTTTATTATTTTTTTGGCTCAACTAGCCCAGTGACTAGCTAATTGAGGGTTTTTAAGAAGATATGGGAAAAGTCCCCTAACTCACACACGCCTATGTACAGTGAAATGGTAGGGATAACCAAAATGTTTGAGTGATTTGATAGGGTGAGGTAGCTTACTATGGCAATTATGGAAAGCCGAAAAATGGCTATCACTAGGAGCCGGTCTATACATAGGGTGGTAGGGCGATGCATCCGGTATCACACTCTCCTAGGTCTTATAGTCAGACACTGTGGAATAGTCTTCATCACTAGACTCATCCTCATCTTCATAAAGTACTCTAATAGTTTCCTATTGTCCATATTATATAGCTTCTTGGCACTTATCTTTCCATAGAGGCTAGTTGTACCACGTCTCCAATCTTAAATAGCTCCCACTACACGTAACCATGGTCTGCCTCGTATAATAGGATATGCTCCCAACCCCGCTAACATCACATGAAAATCAACCAACCACCACCTTTGCAACATATGCCTCCACTTCTAAGCTCTTTACAACACCCAAACATTTTACTTTCTGATGGTTTGCCAATCTGACCCAAAAGCCTGACACCCCAGTCATTGTAAGACCCATCTTCTCAACGCATGAGTGTGTTATGACACATATTTGGGCTCCATCATCCACATACCTTACCATTGCTTTGTCCAACACCATTCCTGGGTTTTCTTCACCTCCTAGCTGGTTTGCAAACCTCACACGAACTCAATTATTTCCCACATTACCTAGCATGTTTAGGTTGTGATTCTTCATTAAATCTACCACTTGCCTCATGTCTTTCCTTAGCCCATCATCTTGCACTGTTGTAGTGACCACTGCTGGCATAACTTGAGGAGTAGCAAAAACCATTGGTTCATGATGAACCCCTGGCATGCGACCTTGCAAAGAATCGGTAGGCTGAAACTCATACCTCTTGGGAAAAGACTCTACTCCTAGCTGACTCATTCTTCTCAGCTTCCACTCTTTGTTCCTCACTACATCTAGTGCATCTTCATATGTCCTAGGCTTTTTTATCTCCACTCTCCAATGTATATTCTCCCAAAGACCAGCCAAGAACCTATCCTTCTTCATCATGTCAGGTGGGGGTACCTGTGGTGCTAAGGCCTTGCACATCCGATCCCATTCCATTGAAAAGTTACATATGTAAGCATCTACTGGCTCACCTTCCATTTGCACCAAACCCTGTACTTCTTGCCACACTTTGTCAGGATCTTCTGTCTTCACAAACTCCATTCCAATCCCTGTTGTAGATTGTCCCAACTTAATCTCACATGTGGATCAGCCGCACGCAACTCCTCTTCAAATGCTTTGGACCAAACTTGTGCATCACTCTTCAAACAAAGCTGGAGAAGACGTAACATCTGTGCTCGATTATGAGTCTAATTTCTAATGGAGGCAACCTCCATCTTTTCCAAAAAGTCTTCCACATCTTCATCGCTTCTTCCCTGAAATTCAGGATAAGAGAAAGCCATGGCTACCCAAGTTTCAATGCTTTGAGAACCCCTTCTAATACAGGTGCAAAACCCAAAACTTTTTACTGACTCAATCCCCAGAAACTTCAATGGAGCTCAAGCTTTTAGACAAGGATGAACACATGCACATCAAATGAGTTTTCATAGTTAATCATCGGAATAACAACAGGCAAAGGAGATTCCAGTATCTCTCTTAATCTTCTTGGCCCAAACATAAAGACTATGCACTATTGGTCAAAAATCTTCCTATCCACATGAAAATTTATGTGGATTCTTTGTGAAAAATGAAAAGGAGTGAGCTGAGGTCCATCGTGATGATCCATTAAAGGCCAACCATGCCGTCCCAATAAAGCACACTTGACTAATTACCCTTTGAGTTTGCCAAAATATCAACAGCATAACAATATAAATGTCTCAAAAGACCAAAAAACCAACCATCACAACTTGCAAAAATTTTGGCAAAGTTTCCCTAGAAGTAGAGCAGTAAGAACCCAAAATATAGACTATATATGTATGCATAACCTGCCAAAATGGAACCCAAGAATCAAGTAGGAATCACTAGTACATAGCCTATGAGGAGGTCACAAAAATTGTGCTCTAGCCACTTGTATCACCAAAAGGATCTCACATTTGAGAATCCCATAGCTCAATAAAACCTCACCACAACCCTCTCACAAGGTTTATGCAAATATCGTATAGTCAAGTCTCAAAAATGACTATCTTCTAGACCAAGTACAGAAATGGCTGGGACTACCAAATAAAACCAAGTATGGTTCCACAAAGGCATACAATGGCACTATCCACAAGTAACATACAATACCAGACAATGCGCCCAAACAAGCGCCAAACGATGCATACCCATGGCAACTGCAAGTGACTTCCACTTGCCAGTATATCACTCTACTCCAGTTACTTGTACCTATGTGAATCACCTATACATGTACCTGTAACCTATAACCTGTACTCTATGATCTGTAATATGCAACCTGTAATCCCAAAGTTGAAGGTACTCAAAGAAGATCCTCCGTGGGTGCACCAAAAGAATGTGAGCGGGATGGAAACACGCACAACACCTCTATAATCACCCAACACATACTCTTGGTATGATACACACACACACACACTATGGGGCACCACTTGGCTTACACAATCCACCTGGCCGAGGCAGGGAACATACCGATGGAGTGAGTGGAGAGAGACTATCCATTTGCCCACTCAACACAGAGAGAGAGAGAGAGAGAGAGAGACACAACCAAAAAAATCAGCTCAAAGGAGGAATATTTTTTATGTTTAGATACAATTGATCTTGGGCCAACACCAATGGGCAAATAGCTCACACAATATGAATGAAATATGTCAGATACAATTACAAATTTGAGCAGAGGCACAGGAGAAACTTACACAGCCAAAACATCAAAAAAATAGTGAGGAATTTGGCAAAATGGACAGCACCATTGCATCCAAAACATCCCAAAACCCCAGTCTACAATATCAAAGTGCTCAAATCTGACCTCGGATGAGCAGTTTATGTCCAAAACAATAGGCTCCAAAAACAGCAAAAATTGGGTTGCGGCTCTTCCTCCTCTTCTCTTCACGTTTTTTCTAGTTTTTTCTCAGGTTTTTTAGTATCCATGCTTCACTTTATCCCTTGGGCACCTTTGGCCTTTTGATTGACCTCAAATGGACCCCGAACAGGCCAAAAAATGGCCACGCAGTGCGTTTTTGTTACCCTTCTACATCCATACACACACTTGGCACTCGCCTTTTTCCAATAATGCATCCTGAAATCATGTGAAGTGGCCCCCAAATATATTTCTCATGATGGCCTTTTTGCATAGTTCATCACAAGAAAACACTCCCACTGTGTCCTCACTTATCCACATGCAAGTCTTGATCCCATTCGTCCTCCTGACGCTATCGAATGTCATCTGACGCGCCTCGTTACCTCATGGCGTGTGCCCGCCGCTGATAGCTTCCTCAAGAAGTTTTACGCTCTACCAACTCCTCATTATTATAGAAAAGCACACTGATACTAGTGACGATGAAAATCGATGTACTATGTACACGATGTCCTACATGTATACATGTGGGCCCCACGTAACCACTTGTCTCTGGACAATGGGCAAAACTTTATTTGGTGCACCATGCATGTGTATGTACATATGTGCAATCACTTCTTCCAAAAAACTCCTAACAACGACATGAGAACGGCCTCTACATGGTGGACTCTAGTGTGCATCACATAGGGAGGTATGACAATTTAGTTTTACCACACAATTGTGAGCAGGTGAGTGGCATGTATGTTTTTTATTCTTATTTGCTTGTATCATTAATTATACCAACATTACTCACTTTGAGATTCTCTTTTATAGGTCATCTATATCCCAGCAATCCACCAACCAAAACTTTGGTTTGTAATTCCCGTAACACCTCAGGGGAGAACTATTTTTTCCACTAAATGAAGTGGAGACCATCTTTGACCCTCTTCCACCTCTGACTTTGGATGAGGTGGAGACAGAGGAGAGAGAGGGCAATGGATCAAGTCTGGTGGTAGCAAGTCTTAGCGAGATGATTGTCATGATGATGAAGATGATGAGATGGAGGATTGGGGAATTCGAAGATGATGAAGCCAACGCATCCACAAACGACAATTCCACGCGTTTCTCTCTTTATTGATTTAGGATCCATGGGCTTAGAATTGAATGATGCCTCATGTAGGGATCTTTTGGAAGATGATTCATAAACATTTTGCAGTTATGAAGTTTTTTGGTCATGTAGTCCATTCATCTATCTCTCCCCCCTCTTCCTCTCTAATTTTGTGAACATGCTCAATTATGTTAATCAAGTGAGAGTGATTATTTTAGCTATAACCAAGTGTAATCTTATTATCACCTCCCCCCCCCCCCCCTCCCCCCTCTCTCTCTCTCGCTATCCCTCTTTCTCTTTCTTTTTAAGTTTGAAATTTTAGTACAATATTCTTTAATTTTTATTGAGAGGAGGAAAAAACCACAATTTGAGAGGGTGGGGGGATGTATAAGCTAGAATTTCAAAGTTTAGGCGGTGTGAGCGGGATGGAAACACACAGAACATCTCTATAATGACCCGACACACACTCTTGGGATGATACACACACACACACACACTATGGGGCACCACTCGACTTACACAATCCACCTGGCCGAGACAGGGAACACACCTATGGAGTGAGAGGAGAGAGACTACCCATTTATCCACTCCACACAGAGAGACACTCACACACACACACCCAAAAAACTCAGCTCAAAAGAGAAGAATCTCTGATGTTTAGAATGGGGCAAACAGCTCACACAATATGGGTAAAATATGCCAGATACAATCACAAATTGGAGCAGAAGCTTCGCTCATAGGAGAAACATACACAGCCAAAATAGAAGAAAAAGAGTGAAGAATTTGGCAAAATGGACAGCGCCATCGTGTTTGGAACGGCCCAAAACCCCAGCCTACAATGTCAAAGTGCTCAAATCCGACCTCGGATGAGCAGTTCACGGCCGTTCCTCCTCTCTTCTCCACGTTTTTTCTAGTCTTCTCTCTGTTTTTTCAGTTCCCACACTTAGCTTTACTATTTGGGAACCCTTGGCCTTTTAGATGACCTCAACCGGACCCCGAACATGCCAAAAACTGACCTCGCAGTGCATAGTTGTCACCCTGCTGCATCCATCCGCACACCTGGTACTCAGCTTTTTTCAATAATGCATCCCACCACCACGTGAAGTGGCCCCAAAAGATGGTCCTCATGACCTTTTTGCATAATTATCACAAGAAACATCCACGTTGTGTCCGTACTCATCCACGTGCAAATATTGACCCCGTTCGACCTCCTCACGCCACTAGATGCCATCTGACACACCTACTTACCTCATGTCGTCGGCCCGCGGATAGCTTCCTCGAGAAGTCTTACACACTACCAACTCCTCATTATTGTAGAAAAAACACACTGGTACTGGTAATATTGAAAATCGATGCACTATGTACATGTTGTCCTACCTATACACATGTGGGGCCCCCATAACCACCTGGCTCTGGAAAATGGGCAATCCTTTATTTGATGCACCATGCATGTGTATGTACATATGCACAATCACTTCTTCCAAAAAACTCCTGACATAATTTGTCCATCCCCTAGCCTACTAGAGCATTCATGCTCAGCAGCAGCAAAAAGAGATATTCACTCCACCTGGATCCCACACAAAAACACTTGGCATTCCTTGCATCAAAAACTTAATCAAGGTTCCACCTGGTTCCCAAGGAAAACCTGTAGAGATGCCATATATCAAATTTGCATCAAGAAAACCATCAATTACTTTGGCATAGACCGGCATGTGCAAATGTATCTCCTTCTCCATAGCTGAGAGGTCTCCACTGATCATTTGTGTCATCAATTCTTGCTTCTTTGACAGCTCAACCTTGGTTTGCATCAGCTCTTCAATCACTTCATAAGGCCCTTCACTTTCATCTTCAACCTCATTTGTAAATGCGACTACACCAGACTCCTAGATTCCTTTGTCCATCAAAACAAATGCAACATCAGCATCCTCATCACTGCTGGTAGTACTATCATTGTCCTCGTCAGACACTGTGGAATAGTCTTCATCACTAGACTCATCCTCATCTTCATAAAGCTCCTCCAATCGTTTCCTTGTGTCCATATTATATAGCTTCTTGGCACCTCTCTTTCCATACAGACTGATCGTACCACGTCGCCAATCTTGAACAGCTCCCACTGCACGTAACCATGGTCTACCCAATATGATAGGATATGCTCCCAACCCTTCTGGCATCACATGAAAATCAACCACTGCCTTCGCATCATATGCCTCCACTTCTAAGCTCTTTACAACACCCAAACATTTTACTTTTTGATGGTTTGCCAATCTGATCTGAAAGCCTGATACCCCAGTCACTGTAAGACCCATCTTCTCAACACATGAGTGTGTTATGACACATATTTGGGCTCCACCATCCACGTAACCTTGTCCCAGATTTTTTTCTTTTGTGCCACACATCTACTATTGGACAAATGTCTGGTAGCTCATCCATTGCCAACACCTTTACTAAACCTATCTCTCGCTCTTTCTCCATTGGGTTAACCATCCTCTTCCACTGTCTCTTTAGCTTAGGCACCATCTTCATAAGCTGCCCAAAAGTAACATCGGCTTTCCTGCTCGTCAGATCCTCCTTCAAGTCATAGCTTAATTGCCCATCCCATAGTGGAAAATCCGAAACATGAAACTTGCGACGATCCCTCCTTTTCCTCTTGGCCTTGACATCTTTGCCTTCATGGCTCTTTCCCTTCTTCTTGCTAGGACCTGGGGCACTTCTTCCTTCCTTTCCTCTGTGGTCCTCTTCCCAATAGGCATAACCAATGTATCCTCTAGCTTTGATGCCTTCTCCAAGGTGACTACACTTATCACTTTTGTCTTTCCTTTTTCCTCCTGGGTTAATCCACCGGTTCCTTCCTCTCCCTTAATTTCGATGCCATAATCATTTGACCTAGTTAGCACCTGTCTTGGAAATGGATACATATCTCCCCCCATCCTTGGTGGCTTATCACATTGCGGGCTGATGTGACCCAACTCTCCACAATTATAACATGTGGGTGTCTGCCTCCAAAACCTACCATTGCTTTGTCCAACACCATTCCTGGGTCTTTCTTCACCTCCTGGCTGATTTTCAAACCTCCCTCGACCTCGATTATTTCCCACTTGACCCAGCATGTTTAGGCTGAGATTCTTCATTAAATCTACCACTTGCCTCATGTCTTGCCTTAGCCCATCATCTTGCACTGCTGTAGTGACCACTAGTGGCATAACCTGAGGAGTAACAGCAACCACTGGTTCATGATGAACCCCTAGCATACGACCCTGCGAAGAATCCATAGGCTAAAATTCAGACCTCATGGGCAAAGACTCCACCCCTAACTGGCTCATTTTCCTCAACTTCCACTCTTTGTTCCTTGCCACCTCTAGTGCATCTTCATATGTCCTAGGCTTCTTTAGCTCCACTCTCCAACGTATATTCTCCCAAAGACCAGCCAAGAACCACTTCTTACCACACTTTGTCAGGATCTTCTATCTTCACAAACTCCACTTCCAATCCATGCCGTAGATTGTCCCAACTCAACCTTATAGGTGGATCCGCTACACGCAACTCCTCTTCAAATGCTTTAGACCAAACTCGTGCATCACTCTTCAAAAAGATTTGGAGAAGACATAACATTTGCGCAGGGTCATGAATCTGGTTGCTAATGCAAGCAACCTCCATCTTTTCCAAAAATTCTTCCACATCTTCATCACTTCTTCCATGAAATTCCGGATAAGAGAAAACCATGGCTACCCAAGCTACGATGCTTTGAGAACCCCTTCAAACACACGTGTAAGAACCCAAAACTTTTGACTGACCCAATTCCCAGAAACTTCAATGGAGCTCAACTTTAGATAAGGACAAACACATGCACATCAAATGAGTTTTCATAGTTGATCATCGGAATTACAACAGGCAAAGGACATTCCAGGATCTCTCTTAATCTTCTTGGCCCGAACATAAAGACTATGCGCTGCTGGAAAAAAATCTTCTTGGACACATGAACATTTATCTGGATTCTTTGAGTTAAATGAAAAGGAGTGAATTGAGGGCCATTTTGATCATCCATTAAAGTCAACCATGAAGCTTCAAGAAGGCACACCTAACTTATCCTCTGATTTTGCCAAAATTTCAGCAGCATAACATCATAAATGGCTCAAAAGACCCAAAAACCAGCCAACATAACTTGGAAAACTTTTGATAGAGTTCCCCAGAAGTAGAGCAGTAGGAACCCAAAATATAGACTGTATATGTATGCATAAACTGTCAACAATAGAACCCGAGCATCAAATAGGACTCACTAGTACATAGCCTATGGCGAGGTCACAAAAAGGGTGCTCCAGCTACCTGTATCACCGAAAGGATCTCCATATTTAGTCAAGTCTCAGAAATGACTATCTTCCAGACCAAGTCTCAGAAATGGCTGGGACTGCCAAATAAAACCAAATATGGCTCCACAAAGGCGTACAATGGCAGTCTCCACAAGTAACGTACAATCCAGCAGACAATGCGCTCAAACAGGCGCCAAGTGATGCATACCCACAACAACTGCAAGTGACACCACTGCTAATATATCACTATACTTCAGCTACTTCTACCTGTGTGAATCACCTGTACCTATACCTGCCCCTGTAACCTGTAGTCTGCAACCTGTAATCCCGAATCTTGAAGCTTGAAGCTCGAAGCAGAAGGTACTCGAAGAAGATCCTCCGTGGGGGTGCCAAAAGAATGTGAGCGGGATGGAAACACACAGAACGCCTCTATAATGACCCGCAACACACTCTTGGGATGATACACACACACACACACACTATGGGGCACCACTTGGCTTACATAATCCACCTGGCCGAGACAGGGAACACACCTATGGAGTGAGAGGAGAGAGACTACCCATTTACCCACTCCACACAGAGAGACACTCACACACACACACCCAAAAAACTCAGCTCAAAAGAGGAGAATCTCTTATGTTTAGATACATTTGAGCTTGGGCCAACACCAATGGGGCAAACAGCTCACACAATATGGGTAAAATATGCCAGATACAATCACAAATTGGAGCAGAAGCTTCGCTCATAGGAGAAACTTACACAGCCAAAACAGAAGAAAAAGAGTGAGGAATTTGGAAAAATGGACAGCTCCATCGCATCCGGAACGGCTCAAAACCCCAGTCTACAATGTCAAAGTGCTCAAATCCGACCTCGGATGAGCAGTTCACGGCCAAAACAGGCTCCAAAATGGGCAAAAACACAGTTGCGTCTATTCCTCCTCTCTTCTCCATGTTTTTTCTGGTCTCTCTCTATTTTTTTAGTTCCCACACTTAGCTTTATTACTTGGGCACCCTTGGCCTTTTAGATGACCTCAAACGGACCCCGAACATGCCAAAAACTGACCTCGCAGTGCATAGTTGTCACCCTGCTGCATCCATCCGCACACCTGGCACTCAGCTTTTTTCAATAATGCATCCCACCACCACGTGAAGTGGCCCCAAGATATGGTCCTCATGATGACCTTTTTGCATAATTATCACAAGAAACCATCCACGTTGTATCCGTACTCATCCACGTGCAAATATTGACCCCGTTCGACCTCGTGACGCCACTAGATGCCATCTGACGCCGGCCCATGGATAGCTTTCTCGAGAAGTTTTACGCACTACCAACTCCTCATTATTGTACAAAAAACACACTTGTACTGGTAATATTGAAAATCGATTCACTATGTACATGATGTCCTACCTGTACACATGTGGGCCCCCCATAACCACCTGGCTCTGGAAAATGGGCAATCCTTTATTTGATGCACCATGCATGTGTATGTACATATGCACAATCACTTCTTCCAAAAAACTCCTAACAGTGGTAAAAAGAAAATTTGAAAATAAACCCGATAATACGAGTGGTAATAGATGAGGTGATAAATGTGGTAATAACCGTGGAAAAACTCGCGGTAATAGCTTTTTTCTTTTTTTAACTCCCCCCCCCCCCCACCCACCTCTCTCTTCCTTCTCCAGCTGACTTTGGACCTTCTCTCTACAAAACGTGGTAAAATAGCGCGGTAAACACTTAGAGATTTTCATAGTGATTTCTCAAAACTCCTTGATCTTCAGTGTCATGATCTTGTTTATGGCATGGATCTTTAAGCTCATCCCCATACGAAAATTTGTGAGTTTTGTGCTCTTGGGAAACATGATCGTAAACCCTTTCCTCTCTCAAATACAGCTCATTCTCATGAGATATTGGATCTTGTTCATACTGATATATGTGGACCTCTACCTTCTTCAAGATCACAATATCGCTACTTCATTCATTGATACTTAGACAAAAATCTGAGGCCTTATCTATTTTCAAACAATTCCACAAGACTCTGAAACTTCAAACTGGTCGTCACCTCAAGACGCTTTGTAGTGACAATGGAGGCAAATGTGGTTTTTTGAGAGTTTGTGAGTTTTTGACAAGTTCAAGGCACGTTTAGTTGCAGAAGGTTACTTCCAAGTTGCTGGTGTTGATTATCAAGAGACGTTTTTAATAGTTGTTTGCATTACAAGTGTTTGAGTTTTATTGGCATTTGCTGTTCAATTTGATTTAGAAGCTCATCAAATGGATGTGTGAACTGCTGTTCTTAATGGTGACTAGGAAGAGGAAATTTATATGGAACAACCAGAAGGGTTTGTTATTCAGATTCAAAGGAACCCTACAAAAGATATTTTATTCCTTCGACATTCAAAGTTTATTGCAGATACTATTCAAAAATTTGGTATGGAATCAGCACATTCGGTCAACACACCTTGTCTTGTGAGTTCTACGAAGAACACTTTTGATAGTGGCGGTCAACCTGTCACAAATCAACCTTATGCTAACTTGATTGGATGTCTTCAATTTGTTGGCATGAACATTGGCCCTGATATTTTGTTTATTGCTAATTATCTTGGACAACATCTTGCATGTCCTTCTCTTAAGCATTGGTCTATAGCAAAGCGTGTATTGAAATACTTAAAAGGCACTACAGATTTTGGTTTGGTCTATCAACGACAACTGACATCAGATTCTATGCAATCTCTTTCTCTTTTGGGTTACACAGGTGCAGACTGAACAAGCTCACATTTATCTATGCGATCTACTAGTGGAAATTGTTTCTTTATAAATGGTTGTTTTGTTTCTTGGACCAACAAGAAACAACGAGTGTTGCACTTTCTACGACTGAGTCAGAATATGTTGCGGCATCACTTGCAGCTCGTGAGCTAATTGGATTCAACAAATGCTCGTTGATATTGGTCACTCTCCTCTTTCTAGCACACCCTTGCGGTGTGACAACCAGAGTGCTATTAGTCTTGCAAAAGACTATGTTCAACATAATAAGTGAAAGCACATTATTGTCCATTATCATTATGTCAGGTATGAAGTACGCAAAGGCAACATAATCGTTGAACACTGTCCAAGTGACCAGATGATTGCAGACATTCTTACCAAAGGCCTCAATGAGTCATGTTTCATCCTCTTGTGCTCGGAGCTCGGAGTTGCTTTGGCCTCTTTCTTTGTCGATTAGCTTCTCTACTATTGTGATAGATTTGAATATATGATTGTAATCCTATAGGTACCATGCACTATGCACATCCACACTTGCACACAGTGATCTCTGAGTCACTTTTATATTTGTACATAGATACACAATTGAGATATAAAATATGTTCTCTTGTTTTTAAATAGTACACTAAAGACATATTTGATAAAGATTAATAAATAATAGATAGGCTTCCTATGAGCAATATAATAAAAACGTAGTTAAAATTGAGGCTTTTATTAATATCAATGTTTTATTTTTATGTTTTTTAGCTTAAAATACATGGGTAGAATTAAAATAAGTTGAAAAAGTCGTGGAGATCCAAAACTAGGGTTTTTATGAGGCGCGGCATAAACATTGTATTTTTAGCCAAACGAAGAAGTTTTTCCCAATTCTTTTCATGTTGTCTTGTAGACCACACTTGTTGCCATCGTTTTGAGTACCTAAAAGTCTATATTCTGAGTTTTTATGAGAAAGTTATGGCGGAAACAAATTGGCAGCAATAGTAGATAACCTACAAGCAGCAATAGGCTAGCTTACAAATAGATAAACACAAGTAATATCTCTTTTGTTTGATCCAATCAAGAACTGATTATACTCTTTTATGATGATACAAAATTATGTTTTCTAATTTGATTATCATGTTGAATTGGTTACACAAATATGTTCTTTTGGCTATTTTGTAGAAGTTGCAGAAATCAATGTGTGAAATATGGGCATGATGTCATGATATTAAGATTGTGATCGAATTACGATTTGGATTATGATCATTGTTGCCATCTAGAGATTGAGAGTGTGATTGTGATTGAGACTGAGATTGTACACAAGATTGAGATTGAGATTGAGAGTGAGAGTGTGATTGAGATTGAGATTGAGATATCTCGGGGGTGGTTGGGAGGTTATGAAATGAGTTATGCTCTTCTTGTGATGATTACCTTACATCCATACAAATTCTTTATTTTATCTATTTATTTTGCGTACTCTGTATTTTTCATTATCAATGTATTTTGCTCTCCCCTTCGCATCACAAGTGGTATCAGAGCGGTTTTGATTCTACAACATCGATGAATGAATACAAGAAATGATTGACAAAAGAAGAAGATAAAAGTGGACGTAAATGATCAAAGAAGAAGAAGCGAAAAAGAACCCATGACAATGATGAGGACTTCGATGCGGGAGAAGAGACGGTCAATAATTCTTTAAGAAGGCTAAGCTCAATGGTTTTGATGGCATAAGAAATACATGCAAAGATTTAGAAGAGTGGATTGAAGAACTCCAAGATTTCGATTATGCTTTCAATATGGAGAACAAGACCACCAGACTTTCGAATGCTCGAGCGAAGTGATTGATAAGGCAATACGTACCAAGATGGCTCAATTGGAGACTATATATTGGCAATGTGGATAATAAAGGTAAGTCACCTAGCCCTTCTTTATGATGCTTTATGCCTTTGGTACGTCAATTAAAGGCTTTTCTGATCAAATTTATGCGTAAAAGCGGAAATCTAAAATTAAATTTCTTAATTGATTCGAGTAGTACACATTACTTCTTGTCCTTTGAATTGACCGAGAAATACTCTAAGAAATTAAAAGACTTGGATTTATCTAGTGGAAATAAAAGTTTCTAAAAGGAACCAATTGAAAATCTGTCATTTTCTTTGAACTATCATAAGCATAAAGATAATTTTTATATCATAAAAATAGGTATGCATGATGTAATTATTGGCATCAATTAGATGACTGAAAATCATCTTTTAATTGATTGTGAAGAAAGAAAAAACTCTCTTTAATCATTTGATGAGAATAGATACACTCTTCATGGGAAAAAAAGAGATTCTAAATCTAGTTTTGGCTATGAAATTGATAAGGTGACTTAGACAAGAGTGTGAGACTTTTATAACTTCTACAAATGAGTTAAAAGATGAAACTAAGTAAAATAAAGCATTGTATGAAGAAAAGTTTCTAGATGAATTCAGGGATGTTTTTTCTTGATGACCTGCCATATATGTCTTCTCTCATATCACTAGACCCTGGGATAACTCTATATCTAGAATCCAAATCGTACTCTTGATCTCCGTATATATTCAACATAGATGAACATAAGTGACTAAAACTCAAACGTGACGACTTATTGAAGAAAGGGTTAATCAGGCCTAGTGTATCTTCTTAGCGCAGCCTTGTTCTTTTCTAGAGGAAGAAGGATGGGACTTATAGACTGTGCATTGACTACAAGAATCTTAATAAACGAACCTTTAAAAATAAATAACCCCTTCCGCATATCGATGAGATGTTGAGTCAACTTAGCGGTGCGCAAGTATTTTCAAAGCTTGACCTTTGATCTGGATATGACCAAATCAGAATTAAGGAGGGAGCTATTTTCAAAACTGCTTTTCGTACATGATATGGGCACTTTGAGTTTACGGTTTTGGCTTTCAATTTAACTAATGCATCCATGATATTCATGTTTTTAATGAGCAATATATTTTATCCATTTCTTGATGACTTTATTTTGGTATTTTTGGATGATATTTTTTTTTATTCTAAGAATGAAAAGGATCATGAATTGCAAATAAGGAACTCTTGAAGTACTGTGTGAACGTCAATTGTATGCCAAGCTGAGTAAGTGTTTCTTTGCCAAAGGAAAAATTGTATATCTGGAAAGGGTAATCTCAAAACAAGGCATTCATATTGATCCTGATAAAGTCAAGGAAATTGTGGAATGGCCAACACCCAAAATCGTGAGGGATGTGAGGAGTTGGATTAGCACAATATGAGCGGACCCATATTAAAGACTTTTCCAAGATTGTAATCTCTTTAAATGAGTTAATAAAGAAGAAAAAGGGTTTCATATGGTCTGAAGCATGTCAAACTGCATTTGAAACATTGAAAGCAAGGGTGGCTAAAAATTGTATTTTGAAAACTCCAAAACTTGGAAAACCTTTTGTGGTAACATGCGATGCAAGCGGGGAACAAATGGGATGTGTCTTATGTCAAGAGGGGAGAGTTGTACTTTGTGAATTTGGGAAGTTGAGAAGACATGATGTGAATAATGATCATTTCTACTCTAGCATTATCTCTTTTCTAAATTCTCATGTGGGAGGGATGTTTGAGATAAAATTTTGTTTACATAAGGGTAACTTGTATTATCATGATTGCTTATGCGTGTCTGCAAATTCCTCTTTGAAACATCAAATTTTGTGAGAATGCCAAAATATATATTTTTTAAAGATAATATTGTTCTAAACAAAAGATATAAGATATTGAAATAGTCATTCTGAAGGCAGAACTAGAAATCAGTTTGATTGTAGAGTTAGACAGCTTAGAAGTAGAATTCTTCTTGAAGTTTTGGTGAAGTGAGATGTATCATGTAAAATATGCCTCTTGGATTGACTTCGCTATTTTGTATGTTGAAAACCCCTCTTTACAACTCTAAGGACAGAGTTAATTTTGATAAGGAAAGAATGTAATAAGACTTATTTATAAAAATTCTTAAAGTCAAAAAAAGAATGTAATAGGCTATATCTTTCGTTGAATATGATTTAAAAGCTTGTTGAATAGTTTATCAGATAGAGAGTGTTATTCTTATGTAAATGAGTTTAAATAATATACTAAAGACATATTTGATAAAGATTAATGAATAACAGATAGTCTGTCTATGAATAATATAATAAAAACGTAGTTAAAATTGAGGTTTTTATTAATATCAATGTTTTATTTTTATGTTTTTTAGCTTAAAATAAGTTGAAAAAGTCGTGGAGATCCAAAAATAGGGTTTTTATGAGCCGTGACCTAAAAGTTGTGTTTTTAGCCAAACAAAGAAGTTTTCTGCAATTCTGTTTACGATCTCTTGTAGACCAAACATGTTTCCGTCATTTTGAGTACCTAAAAGTCTATATTCTAAGTTTGTATGACAAAGTTATGGTGGAAAGAAATTGGCAGCAGCAGTAGGATAACCTACAAGCAGCCAACAGGTTAGCTTACAAATAGATAAACACACGTAATATCTCTTTTGTTTGATCCAATCAAGAATTGATTATACTCTTTTATGATGATACAAAATTATGTTTTCTAATTTGATTATCATGTTGAATTGGTTACACAAGTATGTTCTTTTGGCTATTTTGTAGAAGTTACAAAAATCAGTGTGTGAAACGGGATTGTGCATGTTTTCATGATATTGAGATTGTGATCTAATTATGATTCGGATTATGATCATTGTTTCCATCTAGAGATTGAAAGTGTGATTGAGATTGAGAGTGTGATTGTGATTGAGATTGAGAGTGTGATTGTGATTGTGATTGTGATTGAGATTGAGATTGTGCACACAACATTGAGATTGAGATTGAGAGTAAGAGTGTGATTGAGATTGAGATTGAGATAGCTCAGGGGTGTTTGGGAGGTTATGAAATGAGTTATGCTCTTCTTGTAATGATTACCTTACATCCATACAAATTCTTTATTTCATCTATTTATTTTGCGTACTCTATATTTTTCATTATCAATGTATTTTTCTCTCCCCTACCGCGTCACAAAGGGCTAGAATGGTGGGGTAGATAGTCTAAACATGCCTATATAAAAATACTTTTGCTTATTTTCTTGGAGAATATATGAAAATTTTACTAGATCTAGCTGGAGTTACTCTCCTCCCAAAAACACCGTTTCAATTTTCAAATATTAAAAGTTTCCTTCTCTTGTCCCCTCTTTTCTTCTCTCTCTTCTTGTTTCTCCTCCTCCAAAAGTTTCCCAAGCTCTCTTTCTCTCCCCTCAGTTGTGCTGAAAAGTACAGATCTGCATTCTTTATTCCTACCCTCTCTCTAAAACATCCTGACATCTCTCTCTCCTCCTCTTCTCATGCTAGGGCATCTTTTTGTAAAAAGTAGCCTACCACACATCATTCTACCTCTGAAACATATCCTTCTAGATTTGCAACCTCTTCCTCCATAGCTACAACATCTTCTTCTAAACCTACAACCTCTTCCTCCATAGCTACATCATCTCCTTGTAAACATGCAACCTCTTTCTCCATAGCTACAACATCTCCTTCTAGATCTGGAACCTCTTTCTCCATAGCTCCAACATTTCCTTCTAGATCTGCAACCTCTTTCTCCATAGCTCCAACATCTTCTCGTCTATATCTGCAACCTCTTTCTCCATAGCTCCAACATCTAATTCTAGATCTGCAACTTCTATCTCCATATCTCCAACTTCTAGGTTCCCACTCCACTTTTGCTCTCTTCCCAAGCTTTCATCTCTCTTTTGAGTTCCATAACCTCTTTCTTGACGTGCAACATCAAATTTCCTACTCTAGATCCCTATCTCTTTTCAAAAACCTTTTCACAGTTGCTGCAACATCTCCTTCTATATTGTGTCTATGTGTGTGTGTGAACTATGCACTATGTAAGTAATTTCTAGCAAGAGTGTACTTGCTCATAGCTACCCGGAAAAGTATTTTAATGCAGTAGAGATCTACTATACATGGTGCCAATGTAGCAGAATGCAACGGGTGTATGTAAGGTTTATGAAGGGTCACAAGTTTTTTATGCTGGTAAAGGATCCTAAGGTAAGTGTCAGTTCCTGCAAAGCATGTGTGGTTAGTATATTTTTTCCATGAATGACTTCTTGGAGCTCTTTTTCTTTGAAATTAGAAGGATTCTTTATTAATCATCTCTTGTTTTAGCAGATTCTCCTATATTCAACAACATTGAAAGATTTGACAATGCCTCTAAAAGACTTATTTGAAAGCTGCTAGTCAATGGTTGGAAAACTTGACTCCATTGCATTTCAGCAATGTAGGCCACAATATGAGTTGGTCTAGATTCAACAATGTTCAAATACTTGTCTTGGAAGAGGTAAAGTTTTGAATGTTTATATTGCAATCAAATTCAGCTATGGATTTAAGAAACTCACATTGTATTTAGCTTCGGATATAGTAGATCTATGCGTTCATGTTTTATATGCAGAAGGTGCATCGCAAAATTTAATAACGTGGAATTTCATGCCTACAATATTTGAATCAATCCCTAGGCTGAAAGTGTCTGCTAAACTTACAACTGCAAAGAAAGGTGCTGCAAAGGGAAGGCAAGACGAAGGGGGCCAAAAGGCGGAGCAATAGAGTGGTAGTGAGAGAGAGAGCCTAGCTTTGCTCTCATGTATGGAAAACTTAAGTACACAACTCATATGCTAAGCCAGTGGGCTCATGTAATCGATTAATGCAATACAACCTTTACCATCTTCTTGTGTCATCTCTTTACTTGCAGTGAACTTTGTCATTGTTTTGAAGTTACTTTATGTTGTCATTCAGGTTAATTGTGTGCACTTGTCTTGAAATACTACTGTTTCCCTCATTTTTTGGCCCCAAAAAAATTTGTGTCGAGAACCAGGTTAGCCAATAATGTATGTAGTTAACACGTTCTTGTACATAATTGGATATCAATAGTGGCTAGTGAAAGGATGGTCACAAGGTACAAAAAAAAGGAAAGCTCATTTTTTGTATTTTGAAATAAAGGACATCTAAATCTAAAAAGTGAACATAAAACATATAGTTGCTAATAGTACAATTAGCCTTTATAGAAATTAGGAAGAGAATGGGATATAGGAGGGTCTCTTATTTGGAGGTTTAAGTAAGTACTTAAAACTTAATGAATCCTTGACCAAATGCTAGAATGGTGGGGTAAGTGGTGGACTTTAGGACATATGCACAAAAGTTCCTTGGCTCAAGTTAGTAGCTTAGACCACTCAAGTCATGGTAGATTTTGATAGTTTGACCATAACTTCTATATACAATATGAAATATTCATGGATGTATAGTTTTAATACATTGATAGCCGTTTTTCTGCTCTCCATAATTGCCATACTAAATTACTCCACCCTACCAAATTCACCCAAACGCTATGGCTATCCCTAACATTTCACTGTACATAGGCGTGTGTGAGTTAGGGGGCTTTTCCCATATCTTCTTAAAAACCCTCAGCTAGCTAGTCACTGGGCTAGGTGAGCCAAAAAAAATAAAAAAATAAAAAAATAAAAAAATAAAAAAAATAAAAGTATATTATGGCCTCTTTGTGTGTAAATATTTCATTGTATATATGGCCTAAATATAGGGATTTTTTATAATTATTTTGGTATTTTATTTAAATATTTCTACTTAGGTGTGTGTTTTATTAAACCTATGTACACCTTCTTTCATCCTCTTATACCATAATTATATTTTTTGCCAATATGTACATACTCTAACCTCATATTTTTCCTTCATACAAATCACTCCCACATTTTCACCCTCACCCTCGTGAAAACAAAAAATTGATTTCTACTCATTGGTTACTTTTATTATATTATTTACTTGCATATCTTTTCCTCTTTCACCCAAAATAATTCAAGGAGGGACCATATCATATGATTCCAATATCTTTCCATATCCATAACTCCTCCATATTTTTATTATTATTTTTACTCATTATTCTAACACCATGTGCTCATTGAGCTAAAGTCCATGAATAGTCCATACACTAGTCCCACCATGTATATATTTCTTATTTCACCAATAATCCTCCTCCATGCATGGGTCAAGGGAAACTTGAATGCTTTGTATTATAATATGACAAAGGAGGGTCTCACTCTTGGATGCATTGTACAAATTCAACAAAGGAGGGGGCCACTAAAAGACTTTTGCAGGAATAAAAAACAGGCTTTTTGGTGAGAATTTTGGCACCTATCTCCACTCCGAATTTGGAGCGGTGGTCAAAAGATAAAATGTAGCCCACGCTCTGAATAATCACCTCAAATTTTTTCATGAGTTTTGGAGCTACCAGCGGTGAGCTATGATTTTTTGAGTGGACCCCAGTCTGCCCACTTTTCTCACAAGTAGCCCTTAGTCTTCTCTCACCCTTCCACACACCTACTCACTCTTACACATCCCTCCCTCTCCTTCCCTCACTCAAACCTGCAATTTCCATGGCTTCTCCCACCCTCTTCACCATTACCCTTCTCTCTCATCCCTATAGTTCTTTTATGAACCTCTACATACATACACCCTCTCCATGTCTCTCTCTATTGCTTCTATGTTACAATTTCATTTACCTCTCCTAAAAATATCTAAAATTCAGCATCTTAACCATGATAACTTCTGCAAATTGAGGATTTTTCATCAACAAATCCTCTTTTCATCGTGGTGGTCAACCGTGGCGGCGGTGTAAAGAAGCGAAGAAGAAGACCAGCGGTCATTTTTTCCACAATCTACACAAGGGTGAGTTCAAGCTTCTTCAAAGCTTCACCATCTCAATGATTCTCTTTTAATTCACCCCTCTTCCTTCATCAAATCAACTCACTCTACCCATTGTAAATGTAACATTAACTTTCTAGTGATTACTAACGACTAACATACTAACACAAAATAGCATTGACCTAACCATAAAAGACACCTCACCTCAAGACATGTATAGTCACTCTCTCTCTCTCTCTCTCTCTCTCTCTCTCTCTCTCTCTCTCTCTCTCTCTCTCTCTCTCTCCCCTTCCTTAAAACTTACTTTCACCTTATCTACCAGCAATAATGCTCTCTTTTGAGCCCACACCCATGACTCAAGCAGACAAAGAAGGCCCGCAATGTTTTGATATTCAAAAAAATCATAATCCTGATTTGTTAGCTTGTAAATTAGGATTTCCAATAATATTAATGAGGGGTTTCCAACCTATAAATAGGCCCTCTCCTTCTTGTAAAACAACCTCCAACATCTCACATAGCACCCCAACACTCTATGCGTGAGGAGAGACTTAGGTGTAGCAACCACTTGTGAGCTTCACTCTTGGTGTGAGAAAAGCCTTCGAGCTACACATTGCAAGTGAGAGAGCGTGAGTTCCACAAATCTCAAAACCACTATTGTATATGCTCCTTCATCATCAATAAATTGAGGTTTGTTGCATCAAAGACGTGATTCGACGTTCAAATCTTCGTCCTTCCATTTGTGCAATACGATTTGGTGAATTCAAGGTGACTTGTGTATTTTGAGTTTCTATTAGTTGATCTTGATTTTAGAAAGTGTTTTAGTGCGTTTTTCATTGCCAATTTTGTGTCCATTGTAAGAGGGTATTGTGGTGAGAGGTCTCCCAAACCCTAAGACAGTGTGTGTGTGTGTGTGTTTTGGCAATGTTTAGCAATCACTAAGCATTGAGTGAGTTTTGTACAAGTTCTACGATAGCATCATAACGAACCATCTCCATTTTCAAGTCACAAATAAGGTATTACGCAAGATCCTTTTCTCTCTCTCTTCCCTTTGCTCTAGATCTCTCTGGTCCAGTTTGTGTGTGTCTTGGTGTGAGGTTGTTTGTGTGCGTTGTGTGGTGCATCTTCTTGGTTGTGCCAAAATCTTTCTTGCGTCCTAGTTCGCATACCATAACTAGGTGGTGCCCCTATCTTGTTTGGGTTTGTCTGTGGGTTTGTTGTTGTGTTGTGCTTGTGGTTGCCCCAGCCCCAATTGAGTAGCACGGGAGCCTTGAGGGGTGTGTAGAGGTCGCCTCTCTTATTGCCCGCCCCGGACCGCCTCAATTTTGGTGCCCCCACTGAGGAACGGCTTGTGTATAGAATCAACCTTTAGCATAATCAATTAGCTTGCATGAATCACGAGAATTTGTATGATCCCTTCATTCCCATTGCAAGGCAAAAGGTACACATAATTGTTAGTACTAAGTTGCAATTTCAACGTGTCATTCGTAGAATTTTAGGTCCTCTTAGGTTGGCCGAGATAAACACTTCAGTAAATCCTTTTATTTTGCCTCTCATTAGGTGCGACCTTAGTTTGGACGTCTATATTTTTGTTTTGTTTTAAGCATTAGGTCATGCATAGACCATGGATAATGGTCCAGGAATAGAGGTTTTCCCCTTCCATTTCACTCCACACATTAGAATAAACATTGCAATTAGTAGGAAAATCCATTTTCAACAACGTATGGTGTTCATGTTTGGTGCCCAAAGAGTAGGAGAAATTCTCGCATCACCAAACCCTGTCATCCTACCTCTTATTGATTATCATAGGTCGTTTGATGTGAATATCTTTATTTTGTTGTAGAATAGATTGCAAGCTAGAAAACATTATTGTGTAAATCTTTTTAAGAAAGAAAAACAAAAACGGGTGTCACTTTGAAATCAATTCAATGGAAAGCCAACGCCAAATGTCTGGGTATCCTCTTTTCTTTGGAGAGCTTGGAGAGGATGCAGAATTATTTTTAGCAAATTTCAAGATGTCTTGCCGTATCAAGAGGATAGTAACCGATCAAGAACGTGTAGAAATGTTTGAGGTGGTCCTTAGGAAAGATGCTAGTACTTGGTTTGACTCTTTGCCTGAGGAAGTTAAGGGAAATTACACAGAAGTTTTGAATCGTTTTAAGAGATACTTCTTTGATCCCCAAAACACTCAAAAACTATGGCAAGACATTGTTTCTCATAAGCAAAAAGACTTAGATGACTACTACTTGTACAAGCAAGAGTTTCTACGTCTTTGGGCTCTATGGATACGAAATGTTGCTAACCCTGGTGATGGTGCAGAATTTCTAAAGAAGGAGAGGTTCATAGCCGGACTCTTTCCTGACCTTAAGGTAAAAGTTGAGGCTGGTGCACCTGCTACCTTTGATGCAGCTGAAACTAGGGCTGTTGAGAAATATAGGAAACTCAAGTGCTTAAGGGGAGAGGTTCCAATAGAAGGTCTTAGACCCAAAGGTAAGTCACAAGCATCAACATCGAGGGAGCTTCCTGAGGTAACGGCGGAAGTAATTGAGAAGTTAAACGAATCTTTAAGCAGCCTGTCAATTCACCTTGCACAAGCCGTAGGTCCAAAGGGACAAGCAAAGAAGTCTGAAGAGCGAGACCCACGACCTAGGAGAGTCTTGCAATGTTGGAATTGCGGAGAGTCTGGACATGGGATGTATAATTGTCCTTGGCCCTGTGGAGAGCCAGGGAGACCTAACTTGAATTACCCAGTGATGAATGCAGGAGAAGGAGCTGGTCAACAACCAAGGCTTCTACAAAGGCCAAATGGACCAAGACCACCTCCACAAGGGGTAGAAGGAGTTCCACCTTTGCCAGATCCAAATGTGCATGTGGTAGAGGTGACAAATTCAAATGAGGTTGACATGGAAGCCAATGGCATTAAGCGTGGCCGACGAAAAGGTAAAGAGAAAGAAGGAGTCACAGCACAGAGTGACCATGGACAAGGCAAGAAGGCAAAGGAAACCAAGGAAACCAAGGAAACCAAGAGGACTCGACGTCGTATCAACCTCCAAGACTTCCCTCTTGGACATGGTATGCTCCGTACAACTTGTTGGAAGACATGAGAGGTAAGGGTCCTGATATCTCATGGCCTCAATTTCTTGCATTATGTCCACAAGTTAGGAGGGATTTAACAAGGGCACTTAGCACTAGGAGAAAGGTAAAAGAGAGTGTGCCTGTTGTAAAAATTGCACAAGCTGAAATGAATGAGGACATTACACCGGTGCTAGACTGTTACATCAAAGGAAGATTGGTTAGGAAAGGTCTAGTTGATGGGGGTGCACAAATTTGCATCATGACAGAGGGACTCATGCAAAGACTAGGCATGCACATCCAGGAGACACCTCAAATCAAAGTCAAGATGGCAAACAATAGCAAGGCTAGGTGTGTAGGCATTTGTAAAAATGTCTTTGTAGAGGCCTTTGGCATTAAGAAAGCGGTGGATTTTTATGTTATGTCGACCAAGGGAAGTGGTTATCCATTTATCCTAGGAAGACCATGGCTAATGAAAATGCGAGCTTTGCAGGATTGGGAGAGTGGGAAATTAATTTGCAGGAATGACAATCATAAGGAGGTTGTCTTTGACATGAAGGAGCAACGCCAAGAGGAGCTCCATGAAGAATCATCTCGAAGTGAGACGGAAGAAGATTGGACTGAAAACACTTCAGAAGAAGAAAGTAGCGGCAGCATTACTGAAGAGGAGTCCTCCATTGAAGTCATGGGGGTAAGGTTTAAGCCAAGCAACCAAGAGACCTCTTGTCAAGGCTTGGAGGGGGTAGGTCCTAAAGAGAACGAAGGTGTTCAAGATGAAGGGATGTTGGAAGGTATGCTATCAACAACACTTACAAAGGATGAAAGAGAGGAGTTCAAATGTGTGCTAAGGAAGTTTCCTAGGCTTTTTGCTAAAGACTACACCGATGTGCGTGGAGTAGATGCTGTTCAACACAAAATTGAGTTGAAGCCAGAGGCCACACCTAAGGCTCAGAAGCTACGAAGGCTAGGAGTCATCAAGGAGCAGGCTTTACTCAAGGAGGTAAGAAAGCTTCTAGCAGCAGGGTTCATTTATCCAGTGGAGAATTCAGAGTGGGTCTCTCCTGTTGTTGTCACTCCTAAGAAGAACGGCAAGTGGAGGGTGTGTGTGGATTACCGTCCCCTCAATGAGGCAACAAAGAGAGATCACTTTCCCCTCCCATTCCAGGATGAGATACTAAATGAGGTAGCTGGTCATGAGAAGTACACTGTGTGCGATGGTTACTCAGGTTACTTTCAAATAGGGATTGCACTGGAGGATCAATTGAAAACAACCTTTATCACTCCTTGGGGTTGTTATGCTTTTAGAGTCATGCCATTTGGTCTGACAAATGCTCCTGCAACATTCCAACGTTTCATGAATATGGTGTTTCAAGCATTCTTTGGAAAGTCCATTAGGGTTTTTATTGATGATTTTTGCATTTATAGCTCAAAATCATTGCATCTACAAAGGGTAGAAGAAGGTTTAAAGAAGCTCTATGACATGGGAGGTCAACTCAACCCCGACAAGTGTCACATAGCTGAGGATGAAGTGATCTTGCTTGGTCACAAGGTTTTCTATAAAGGCATTGAGGTGGATCCTTCAAAGGCAAAGGCTCTTATTGAGCTCCCCTCACCCAAGAATCTCAAAGAGGTCATATCATTCATTCAAAAAGTGAAGTATATGTCACGCTTTATTCACTTAGCTTCGGAGTTGCTTCATCCTTTGCAAAAGTTGACACAACAAGTAGAATTTGCATGGTCTGATGAGCTTGAAGAGTATTTTTGTAACATTAAAGTCATTTTGTCAGAGCTACCAACACTCATGCCTCCTTGTTGGGAGTACACATTCTTTGTTAGCTCTAGTGTTGGAAGGGAAACAATTGGTGCTGTGTTGCTACAACAAGATCCCCACAATACAAGGATGCGACCCATCTACTTTGCTAGTAGGGTCATGAATGCTTTGGAGAGAGACTACACAGAAGCAGAACTCATGATTCTTTCTCTCATGTTTGCGGTGAGAAAGTTTAGATCCTACCTGCTACCAAAACCTTTTGTAATTCTCACTGCAGAGAATTTGTTCCCTTGGGTGTCATCTCAAATGAATCTTAGTACTAGGATCTCAAAGTGGATTATGGAGTTGCAAGAGTTTCAATACTCCTTCAAGGTAGAAGATAGTGTGCGTGCACAATTGGCAGGGATTCTCACTTATAGGGTGCATGAAAAGGAGATTAAGGTGCCTGAAGTAAAGACCCTACCATTACCACCACCAAAAAGTATTCCTAATGCTTTTACCTTGTTCTTTGATGGAGCTTTTCGTCGAGCCACAGGAAAAGCAGGGGGAGGGCTAGTGTTGCTCAACCCAAGTGGAGAGGTGGTCATGAAAGAGAAGTTCAATCTACCAGGTTCAACTAGCAACAATGAAGCAGAATACGACACACTACTTCATGGTTTGAAGATGTGCATTGGCCAAGGGATAAAACGTCTCATGGTAAAAGGAGATGCACTTCTCATTGTTGAACAGATTTTAGGCATTTGGGCATGCAAGAATGAAAGCTTAAGGACAAAAGTTCATGCCATTCGTAGGCTATTTAATCAATTTGAGGAGGTGCAACTATATCATATTCCTAGGAAACAGAATGAAGATGCCGATTTACTTGCACAGCAAGTAGTTACATGTGTTGAGAAAGAAGTGCAGGTCATCATGGTGGCAGCAACTGTCAAGCAACCGAGATACCAGGGATTGGAGTCATTGACTCCCATTATTAGCTACATTTTGGAGGGCGAGTTTCCACAAGACTTCACGAAGGCTCAGAAGAGGAGACTCATGAAGAAGGCAAGCGCATATCTCTTCCTAGAAGGCTCCCTCTATCAAAAAGGGAAGGATCAAGTGTGCAGAAGAGTACCAACTATCGAGGAAATTCCAGCCATTCTAAAAGTTTTGCATGAAGAGGCATGTGGTGGTCATTTTTCCCAAGAATCAACTGTGAAGAAGATTTTGCTTGCGGGGTATGTTTGGCCAAGCTTGCATGTGGATGTTCAACATTGGTGTAAAAGCTGTCACAATTGTCAGATAAATGGAAATAGAAGGTTGGTGCATGGCCCGAGGCAAATAGTGCTTGCAAATGGACCATTTAAAAAGTGGGGCATTGATGCTATGGGTCCTCTGCCTAGGACAAAAAATGGTAAACTCTAAATTTTAGTGGCTGTAGACTATATGACTAGGTGGGTGGAAGCTCAAAGTGTGGCAAGAGTTAATGAGAGGACAGTTAGCAAGTTTGTGTACACTCACATTTGTTGCAGATTTGGCACACCTTTGGAGATTGTTTCTGATAATGGTCCAGGGTTTAGGAAGGGCTTGCTCACAGAAGTTTGTGAAGAGCTTCACATTCTACATCGTCATAGCACACCATACTACCCACAGTCAAATGGTTTGGTGGAGAAGGCTAATGGTGTCATTGCAGGAATCATTAGAAAGATGGTGCAAAACAAGACAAAATTATGGGATGACTTCTTGGATGGTGCCTTGTGGGCATATCGAACCACATATCACACCATTTCACTTGGTCTATGGTCAAGAGGCTTTGCAGCCTATCGAGCTCAACATTCCAACAATGCGACTTCATGGCAAAGGAGCGCAAGATGATCAAGAGGTATGGATGGATCGACTTCTTACGTTAGTGGAGCTTGAGTGGAAAAGAGAAGCAGCATATGAGTGCTACAAGAGGAAAGCCACACAAGCGAAAGAAACGCACGACAAGAAACTGAAGGACAAAGGCATCAAGGAAGGAGAGCTTGTGCTAAGGTATGACAATCAAATTGACAATCGTTTTGATGCCAAGTTTGAAACTAGATGGCAAGGGCCATACATAGTCAAGAAGGCTTTCAATTCTAGTTACTATCAGCTTATGGACTTGAATGGTAAAGAGCACTCCAGGAAGGTAAACGGGTATCGCTTGAAGCCCTATTTGAGTCGCCTTCTACCAAAGGATCTACCAAAGATCTGTCCAAAGGCCGCTGTCTCATGTAAGTATTGTTACATGAAGCATGAGTGTAACTCCAGCCAAAATTCTGAGGGGCCAAACAATGAAGATCTCGTCAAGGACTCTGAAGCACTCTCTTTGGAAAAGATGCTCTATGATGGTACATGAATATACCATCATCCTGGGGGGAGGGCTATTGATAGCCGTTTTTCGGCTCTCCATAATTGCCATACTAAGTTACTCCACCCTACCAAATTCACCCAAACGCTATGGCTATCCCTAACATTTCACTGTACATAGGCGTGTGTGAGTTAGGGGGCTTTTCCCATATCTTCTTAAAAACCCTCAGCTAGCTAGTCACTGGGCTAGGTGAGCCAAAAAAAATAAAAAAATAAAAAAATAAAAAAATAAAAAAAATAAAAGTATATTATGGCCTCTTTGTGTGTAAATATTTCATTGTATATATGGCCTAAATATAGGGATTTTTTATAATTATTTTGGTATTTTATTTAAATATTTCTACTTAGGTGTGTGTTTTATTAAACCTATGTACACCTTCTTTCATCCTCTTATACCATAATTATATTTTTTGCCAATATGTACATACTCTAACCTCATATTTTTCCTTCATACAAATCACTCCCACATTTTCACCCTCACCCTCGTGAAAACAAAAAATTGATTTCTACTCATTGGTTACTTTTAGTATATTATTTACTTGCATATCTTTTCCTCTTTCACCCAAAATAATTCAAGGAGGGACCATATCATATGATTCCAATATCTTTCCATATCCATAACTCCTCCATATTTTTATTATTATTTTTACTCATTATTCTAACACCATGTGCTCATTGAGCTAAAGTCCATGAATAGTCCATACACTAGTCCCACCATGTATATATTTCTTATTTCACCAATAATCCTCCTCCATGCATGGGTCAAGGGAAACTTGAATGCTTTGTATTATAATATGACAAAGGAGGGTCTCACTCTTGGATGCATTGTACAAATTCAACAAAGGAGGGGGCCACTAAAAGACTTTTGCAGGAATAAAAAACAGGCTTTTTGGTGAGAATTTTGGCACCTATCTCCACTCCGAATTTGGAGCGGTGGTCAAAAGATAAAATGTAGCCCACGCTCTGAATAATCACCTCAAATTTTTTCATGATTTTTGGAGCTACCAGCGGTGAGCTATGATTTTTTGAGTGGACCCCAGTCTGCCCACTTTTCTCACAAGTAGCCCTTAGTCTTCTCTCACCCTTCCACACACCTACTCACTCTTACACATCCCTCCCTCTCCTTCCCTCACTCAAACCTGCAATTTCCATGGCTTCTCCCACCCTCTTCACCATTACCCTTCTCTCTCATCCCTATAGTTCTTTTATGAACCTCTACATACATACACCCTCTCCATGTCTCTCTCTATTGCTTCTATGTTACAATTTCATTTACCTCTCCTAAAAATATCTAAAATTCAGCATCTTAACCATGATAACTTCTGCAAATTGAGGATTTTTCATCAACAAATCCTCTTTTCATCGTGGTGGTCAACCGTGGCGGCGGCGTAAAGAAGCGAAGAAGAAGACCAGCGGTCATTTTTTCCACAATCTACACAAGGGTGAGTGCAAGCTTCTTCAAAGCTTCACCATCTCAATGATTCTCTTTTAATTCACCCCTCTTCCTTCATCAAATCAACTCACTCTACCCATTGTAAATGTAACATTAACTTTCTAGTGATTACTAACGACTAACATACTAACACAAAATAGCATTGACCTAACCATAAAAGACACTTCACCTCAAGACATGTATAGTCACTCTCTCTCTCTCTCTCTCTCTCTCTCTCTCTCTCTCTCTCTCTCTCTCTCTCTCTCCCCTTCCTTAAAACTTACTTTCACCTTATCTACCAGCAATAATGCTCTCTTTTGAGCCCACACCCATGACTCAAGCAGACAAAGAAGGCCCGCAATGTTTTGATATTCAAAAAAATCATAATCCTGATTTGTTAGCTTGTAAATTAGGATTTCCAATAATATTAATGAGGGGTTTCCAACCTATAAATAGGCCCCTCTCCTTCTTGTAAAACAACCTCCAACATCTCACATAGCACCCCAACACTCTATGCGTGAGGAGAGACTTAGGTGTAGCAACCACTTGTGAGCTTCACTCTTGGTGTGAGAGAAGCCTTCGAGCTACACATTGCAAGTGAGAGAGCGTGAGTTCCACAAATCTCAAAACCACTATTGTATATGCTCCTTCATCATCAATAAATTGAGGTTTGTTGCATCAAAGACGTGATTCGACGTTCAAATCTTCATCCTTCCATTTGTGCAATACGATTTGGTGAATTCAAGGTGACTTGTGTATTTTGAGTTTCTATTAGTTGATCTTGATTTTAGAAAGTGTTTTAGTGCGTTTTTCATTGCCAATTTTGTGTCCATTGTAAGAGGGTATTGTGGTGAGAGGTCTCCCACACCCTAAGACAGTGTGTGTGTGTGTTTTGGCAATGTTTAGCAATCACTAAGCATTGAGTGAGTTTTGTACAAGTTCTACGATAGCATCATAACGAACCATCTCCATTTTCAAGTCACAAATAAGGTATTACGCAAGATCCTTTTCTCTCTCTCTTCCCTTTGCTCTAGATCTCTCTGGTCCAGTTTGTGTGTGTCTTGGTGTGAGGTTGTTTGTGTGCGTTGTGTGGTGCATCTTCTTGGTTGTGCCAAAATCTTTCTTGCATCCTAGTTCGCATACCATAACTAGGTGGTGCCCCTATCTTGTTTGGGTTTGGCTGTGGGTTTGTTGTTGTGTTGTGCTTGTGGTTGCCCCAGCCCCAATTGAGCAGCACGGGAACCTTGAGGGGTGTGTAGAGGTCGCCTCTCTTGTTGCCCGCCCCGGACCGCCTCAACGTTAAAAACATGATAAGACTTTTATTTGATTTCAAAATCCAAAACTTGGATTTTAAAAGAAATAGAAGTTTATGCAACAAGCTGTAATTTATTACTGAGCCTAAATGAGTATTGAATTCCAACAATCTTTATTGAGATATTGTAGAAGCTTCACAACTATACTACATACCTATAATGGAATTTTCAAAAACATTTGAGCGAACTTTAGAAATATCTAACCTACATTAATATAGTGAAAATTCTTGCAATTTGACAAATTATTATGTTAAAGATGGACATGGAAATGTGTTAAGTATGGAGCTTGATTTACCTTGTAATTCTTATTTTAGAAAAACGCATTTTTAAGACCCCATAATGAGCAGGGTTGATTGTACATGAGAAAAATCACTTGTCAGAAAACTAAAATCACTTGTCGGAAAACCAAAAGTCAATCCTTGGTCTCGAGCTCTACTTGAGACCGGGGTTCGTTGGAATATTATCTTTTGCAAAAATATATTGGAAAAAGATTCAAAATAATGTGTTGCGTTCAAGACTTGTTGGCTCCATCAAAGTATGGGTTTTGTCTACACCATGATCAAGTTACATGCCTCATTTTTGGAGCAAAAAATTGGAGTCCATGTGAGCCCATGCCAAATCATGCATCTTTTGCACCACAAAGCCGTGTAAGAGGGTGTTTCGGGACCCGAGAAGTCTGTACCAAGCTCCATGCACCACTACTCGCAAAAGCCATGTTTGACCTACAGATTATGGCCAAATCAAGCATCTTTGCACCAAAGAACCACGTGGAGGGGGGTTTGGGACCGGAGGGGTCCGGACCAAGCTAACCAAGGTGGCAACACTGCAAATCAACCTCAATCATCATGTCCATATTGATGGCATGAGAGCAATGATAAAGAAGGTGAGATGATGTATACTTTTTCACGTATACCACTTTACAATGGTGCAAAAATATCAGTGTGCCATACCGCTTTGGCAATGCTTAATATGCACTTTGTTTATGGGTGATCTGACACGAGTGTCACAGAGCTTTTTAGGTAAATATACTATATACTAAGCATCAACCCAAAGTTCAATAATATGATCGTTGTGTTGACATGTTGATGTACTCAACGAGTAAATTTTGCAGGAAGGCAATCACATGCCCCCTAACCGGCCAGCCAATAAAAAGCTTATTTCTAACTTGGGCATGGATTATCATAAGATACGTGCATGCCCTAATGATTGTATACTCTTTTGCAATGAGTATGAAAATTTAGAACTGTGTCCCAAATGTGGATCAAACAGGTATAGAGAGGACACACAAGGAAAATCTGTCCCTGCAAAGATTCTTAGACACTTTTCTATCATTCCAAGAATAAAAAGCATGTATAGCATCTTTGATGACATGGCATACCAATAATAGATCCATAGATGATGTAATATTGCAATTGCCTACTTACTCTCGTGCATGGAATCACATAGAAGAAAGATGGCCTACATTCAAGGATGAGCCTCATTGTATTTGTTTTGATCTAGCAATGGATGGAGTGAACCCATTTGGATTACAAAGTCTGTCATGGAGCACATGACCTAATTGCTTGGTTAATTATAATCTTCCACCATGGTTAGCTATCAAGAAGGGCCGTCTACTATTGTTATTGATTGTCCCAGAAAAGTACAAGGCAAATAACATGGACGTCTATCTGCACCACTTATAGAAGAGTTTCAAATCTTGCGAACAAGGATCGGTGTGGTTTACATGTCCCAACCAATCGGATGATGACATGCCCATGTGCAAGGTATTCTTGTGTGGATATTTTAAAGGGGTTCATTCATCAAAGGGCTCACACTAAGGGTATGGCTGAAGGATGGCTTGTGCAGGAGTCTCTTGTTTTCATCAGTGAGATTTTGGATTCAATTGGTCCAGAGATGCCCCAATGTGTACTACTCCTTGTTTTCTTGAAGTGTTAATGTGAAAAATGTAAACTCGTGTCTTATGGTCTAACACAATTTTATGAAGTGTTTAGGGTTTGTAACCCATATTGTTCAATCTAGCATAGTTTTTTGAAGTGTTTAAGGTTTTTTACCCGTATTGTTTGATCTATCACAGTTTTTGAAGTGTTTATAGTTATCAACCCTTATTAATCTAGTCTAACAAAGTTTTTTGTAGTGTTTGGTGTTATGGTAGTGGTTTGTGCGAACTAGTGTGAGTCCATCAGTGTGCTATGCAATTGTATTTAATTTGTTGTTTTTTAATTTCCATTCCAAAATTGGCGCCCGAGTAAAGAAAAATTATCATGTGTGCTATTCGGAAGGAGTGCATACAGGCAATAACCTTATATGCAGATACACGCATTTAGTAAATAAATGAGAGTGACATATTCATTAAAGATTTCATTAGCACTATTTGGGAGAACAGAGAGTGCAATTTGTGTGGCAAAGGCCAGTACAAATTAGTGGTGCTAGCACGGTTCGGAGATTTCAACCCCCACCACAAGATCAAAACGGTGCTTGGTAGTATGAAGATATGCTATAGATATTTGAAAGACAACCTCCCTCCCACCTGCGATATGGACAAAGTAGAGTTGTGGGATAAACAATGGAAGGAGCAAAAGATAAAGACAAAGTGGGTAAAATTCTAAGACCAATCCACTTTACCCAAACAAATCAAGATGGTGCAAGATGCGCAAGGGGCCATGGGTGGTCGATTAGATGCCAGCAGCACCAGCACAATCATGCACAGAGAGTTAAATGCCAAGTGCACACATCTTATAGGCAACCCTCACAAAGCCCTGGTTGAAGGTGAGAGGATTAGAGGAGGCTTGTTTGGTATCTACAGATTATGTATTATTAAAATCATATCCTTCTCTCCAAATCATATCACTTGTACTACTAAATACCATTAGCATAATGGTATTCCTAATGGCTTCAAAAAAATTAAAAGTATTCCTAATTCAAAGATTCCCCTCAATGACAAGAAAAACAATGCGTTAGTCTATAGCACGTAACAACATGCAATGACAAAGCACATAGATTTGCAATAATATTAGCTCAAAAGGACGGATACAACATTGAGAGAGAAGAGAGAGAGAGAGAGTGAGGGAGAGAGAGGGGGGGAAACGCTAAAGAGAAGAGAAGAAAACACTAAAGCAAAAATGAAAGAGAAGAGAGATACCTATTTATATGGACACAAAAGGTCTTTTGACTTTCCATCTTCATTTGTCTTTTGACTTTTCACCTTCATTTTCCTTTTGACTTTTCACCTTCATCTTTCTTTTCATTTCCTAAACTCATCCTTTATTTATGCACTGAATATGTTTCGAAAGAATTTTTATTTTTTGAGATTGGGGATACCTAATCACTTACGTAGGAAAATGCTACAAGGGAGGGACAGAAGCAAAGTTTGATAGCTACTAGATAGAGCAGGGCATGCAAACACTGCACCTTTCTATTGTTAGATGCATCGGCTTTACTACAGAGGCCCCGTGGATCATACTATTCCCATACTACAATGGGGGCTCATTGGGAGACCTGATGAGTCGTGTGCCCTTCTCACAAGGCACGTTTAGGTGTTGCATGCATAGGCTTCAGTATGGCCAGAAGAATTTGCCGCACGCAAATCAACAACTACCAAATATAGAGACATCATACCTCAAAGCAGTGATTGATCTCTACTTGATGGCGTCACGGCTGATCACTCTGTTGGCATAGTGCATTGCAATTTTCATCCCTACAATGTAATGTTAGATTTTACCCGTGAGAATAAACCCCACATCGGCATTATTGATTGGGGTATGATTCTTAGAACACTAGCCAAATGCGTGTCCAACAGTTTTGTACATAATGTGGCTCAACCTTTGTTTGCAATTTTGGAGGCAAAGGGAGTAGGGAAGCATAAGCTTGCAAAGCGACCATGGGTTGCTCCAAAGATATATGATCCATAGTGCTCAGATGCATACACAAAGGCTAGCAATATTTATGCATTAGGATTTCTATACATGTTAATAGAATTTTGGAGTGTAGCTAGAAAAGTGTACTTCCAATATGAAATGTTTTGTCACCCCGACCAAGATGCTCCCAGGCCTATTCAACAAAAGATGGACACTTGTATGAAATTAAGAGAGCATGAAGCTAAACAAATGCTTTTGACATATTGCTATTCTTTAAAGAGCATGTAAAGGCAGACCCTAATCCTGTTCATTGAACTTACGCCGTCTTTTTATTCGGCTTAAAAATTTTGTAAATTGCTATCAATAATTTTCAATGATTTGCCATCTAGGTTTTTTATTTGAATCATCCGTCTATAATCGATCATGATTTTTTTTTCAAATGAGTAAGATTGTGTGTGCCATTTGTGACGTATTTGTGATTGATATTACTAACAAGGTTCTCTTGATGATTGTGGAATTTATTTCTCTTTGATTATCATTATGTGATATTAGTATTGTGAGCTTTTTCCACTAGTTTTGAATTGGCCTGTCTCATCTGGTATATGTCTAAATCTAGACTCAGTGTTTCCCATGACCACAGAGATTGTACTAGATCTGCCAGGTACTAATTTTGAATTGGTTTTGACAATTTCTCTCTCTCCACCACTGGTCTAATATGAAATAAGTTCAAGGGATAGATCTGCTAGGTACTGAGTTTGAATTGGTTTTGAAAATTTCTCTCTCTCCACCACTAGTCTAATATGAAATAAGTTCAAGGGTTCATCTTCTAAATTTGGGTATTGGTTCTACTAGACTCTCCTAGTCCTCTGAGCTGGCATAGTACAACTTGATCTTAGCCCCATTCTATACTCTTGGTAACCACAATCTTGATAAGTCTTTAATTCTTATTATACTGTTGGAGAACACCCAATACTCTTGGTAACCGCAATCCCGATAAGTTTTTGAGCCTTACAGTACCGTTGGAGAACACCCAATACCTCATAGGGTTTAGACCAGGCTATCTTCAAATTTGGTTTCTCTAGTCCCAATTTTTACTGATATAACAGCACCAAATCACCCTTCTTGACTTTAATCATACTATCATGAAATTACTTCCTCCATTGTTGGACTACTTCTTATTCCAACATTTCTCTTTTTATGATCTCATACAGTTGCAATAACTCATCCAACCTTTGCTTCGAATTCTAGTTAAAATCCATTCCATGCTCCACTACTAGTCTCAGACACCATTCTAAAATATTTCATGCCTTTGTTGCATACACCACTCTAAAAGATTTCATGCCATTAGTAACCTTGTAGGCACTTTAATAATCCCATAGATGTTTGAAGCTTGGTGTCCCACACTGGTGTGGTTCCTTCTGAACTATCTTTGTGAGAATGTTCTTGAAGGTTTTATTGCTGCTTTCTACCTAACCATTGCACTTGGGATAATCAGGCGTGGTTTTTGGTGCTTAATTGAGAAGATCTTAGTCAATATCTAGATGGTTTCATTCATAAAGTTTGCCCCTTGATCTGAGGCAATCTCTAATGAGCATCCATATTTACATATGATGTTCTCATACAAGAACATAGCTATTGATTTAGTTGTGTTATCTAGTAGGGTGTTGGCTTCAACCCATTTGCTAACATAACATGTGGCCATGGTAATGTACTTATTCTTCCTAACCATTGCACTTGGGATAATCAAGCTTGGTTTTTGGTGCTTAATTGAGAAGATCTTAGTCAATATCTAGATGGTTTCATTCATAAAGTTTGCCCCTTGATCTGATACAATCTCTAATGAGCATCCATATTTACATATGATGTTCTCATACAAGAACATAGCTATTGATTTAGTTGTGTTATCTAGTAGGGTGTTGGCTTCAATCCATTTGCTGACATAACATGTGGCCATGGTAATGTACTTATTCTTCCTTGGAGTAGTCTTCTTGAATGAGCCCATAAAATACACACCCCATTTCATAAATATTCCTAGTGGATGTATGGAGTTAGTGGTGTCATACAAGCTAGTATTGGCCTTCCCATTCATTGGCAGATATCACAAGTCTTATAGAAAGCTCTAACATTTTCCATCATATTCTGCCACCACAATCCTACCTGAAGTATCTTCTTATCTGTAATATCAATTGAGAAGTGTCCTCTTGTATCTCCATTGTGAGTTTCAATAATAACTTACATCCGTCCTTTCATTAGCATGCATGTTTAAAGTACACCATCAATGACTAGTCTGTAAAGTGCCTCGGCATTGATGGTAAACTTCAGGTTTTTTATAATCACTACCTTCTTCTTATTCTAGGACCAATCATCTAGAAAACCTCATAGCTAAAGAAATTCATACAAAACTTGCCACTCTAGGTCTGGTTCCTCTTCAGCTATATTTGAAATAACTCGAGATCTATTGGTTCATCCCTTAAC
Source organism: Adiantum capillus-veneris (assembly GCF_014529385.1). Classification (NCBI taxonomy): domain Eukaryota; kingdom Viridiplantae; phylum Streptophyta; class Polypodiopsida; order Polypodiales; family Pteridaceae; genus Adiantum; species Adiantum capillus-veneris. Next base: position 43,376,528 of record NC_140948.1, read on the forward strand.
AATTTTTTTAAACAAACCTATGTGCTTTCGGAAAAGAAGTTTTCACCACATTGTGTTTCCCCAACTTGTGGAAAATCTTCTATCCAAATTTCATTAAAAACATCATCCATGTGATTAGTCTTCCTTGTATAATAATCGTGTTGATTCAAAACAACAAATCTTGATGGTCTTTATAAAAATGAAATAACTTTCCTAGTAGTTAGTGTCTAAAATTTGTAGCACTGAATACCATTCCAAATCCTTCTCTCTCGATAGTAGAGTATCCCTATTCTATTGTATTGAACCTGCGATTGGCAAAGTAGACTGGGTAGTCTGTCTTCTCATCAGGCTCGAGTAGTACAGCTCTCATTGCCATTCTAGAAGCATCCACATGCACATGGAAAATTACATCCCAGTTTGGTTGGTGAAGGATTGGCTTCCTACTGATTGCATGCTTTAAGGGCTGGAAACTTTATTCACATTCTTTAGTCTAGATAAACTTGTTTCCTTTCTTGGTCAGTTCATATAGACGCAATGCCTTCGCTGCAAACATGTGAATAAACCTCCTATAAATGTTGATATATCCCAGAAAGGGACTCAATTCAGATACCATTGTTGGTTCTCTTGCATGTTGAACACACTTGACCTTGTCATTAGCCATTTCAATCCCATTTTTGGACACTATGTGTCCCAAAAGTTATCCTTTTTAGACCATGAATATTGAGATGAAGGGATTCAAACAGATCCTCTTCTCTTTGCACCTCTATTTAGAAGGAGGCATACAATAAAAATATATATACATGGTGGGACTAGTGTATGGACTATTCATGGATTTTAGCTTCATGAGCACATGGTGTTTGAACTATGATTACAAAATAGAAAATATATGTAATAATTATGGATATGAAAATACATATTGGAATTATATGATATGGTCCCTCTTTTGTATTATTTTGGGGGAAAGAGGAAAAAGTATGCAAGTAAATAGAACTTATATACAAGTGATTAAGGGAGTAGAAACCAATTTTTTGTTTTCAGAAGGGTGAGGATGGAAATGTGGAGGTGATTTGTATAAAAGAAAAAAATATTTTATGAGATTATAGGATGTACATATTGGCAAAAAATATACTTATGGTACAAAAGGATGACATAAAGCATACATGTGTCTAATGAAACGCACACCTAGATATAAATATTTATAAAAACAAAAATTATAATTCAAAATCCCTATATTTAAGCCCTATATACAATGAAATATTTATTCACAAATGGACCAAAATATTTTTTTGTTTTTTGTTTTTATTTATTTTTTGGCTCAACTAGCCCAATGACTAGCTAGCTGAGGGTTTTTTTAGAAGATATTGGGAAAGTCCCCTAACTCACACATGCCTATGTACAGTGAAAGGGTGAGAATAGCCACAGTGTTCGAGTGATTTTGATAGGGTGAGGTAGCTCACTATGGCAATTCCGGATAGCCAAAAAACGGCTAACACTACTTTATGTGATGTGGAGGAACCTCTATCTTTTGATGAAGCACAAAATTTAGAAAATTGAATGGTTGCCATGCAATCAGAATATGATGCACTTATAGAAAATGACACATTGACTTTATATGATTTGCCTCTTGGAAAAAAGGCCATTGTGGGTTTACGAGTTGAAACGTAAGCCGGATGGTGAGATTGATCTCTATAAGGCTCGACTTGTTGCAAAAGGCTATGCACAATACAAAGGTATAAATTATTATCGTATGACTATTGTGCGCTTTCTATGTGCATTGGCAGCTCATTTTGGATGGGATGTACATCAATTAGACATTGTTACTGCTTTCTTGAATGGTGATATATTTGAGGAAGTTTATGTAATGCAGCCTCACGGTTTTTTCATAAAAGGACAAGAAGGTAAAGTGTGAAAATGTAAGAAAGATTTGTATGGGTTGAAGCACTCTCCTCGTGCTTGGTATGAGAAAGCTGACATTCATTTGGTTCAACGAGGCTTTCATAACAATCCAACAGAAAGCACTTTGTATATAAAGTGTGAGGGTGATGTACTTCTCATTGTTGTTCTATATGTGGATGATTTTTTTATCATTGGTTTGAATGAGACACATATTGTTTTATTTAAGGCTGATTTGAATGCTACTTTCAAGATGAAAGACTTGGGGCTGTTGCATCATTACTTAGGCAGTTTAAGCAGTGTGATGGTGGTATTTCCTTGTGTCAAACACGCTACATAGAGACATTGCTATGTAAGTTTGAACTTGAGGAATGCAAACCTATTACTACTCCCATGAAAACGGGTTTGAAATTAAGTTTTTACTATTCTAGTGATCCTACCAATGTCACTCTTTACCAAACTTTTGTTGGACACCAACCCGCTTCCTCCTAAAGATGCCTTAAAATCTAAGAGCGTTTGTGATAGGGAAGTCACAAAGACTCTTTCCTAATTATGCTTGCAATCTGCTTGTTTTTGTAAGCAAGCTCATAATGAAAGGACCACAAAATCATGGAAAACTTCACCCTAAAAAGAGCAACGAAATGAAATCTCAACTCACAGATAAGCAAAAAAACCATTCAAGGCTCAAACCTCTTTCATAGAATCTTGTAGCTTCATCTCTAATTACATACTCATAATGTAATATTGTTGAAAGGAAACCACAAGCTTCCACCTTTACATGCACCATTTTTAGAGACTTAAGAGCTTCCATTTTGAAGCCCACACACCATTTTGATGAATGGAAACCTTAATTCACTCTCTCATAAACATAGATACAAGATAGTAGAGTGGTCGTACTACACCACACATTCATATAGAACCATGAAGTGAATACAGAGAAGGGAGAAATGTTTTCATCCATAAGCAAGAAGCCCCCTTGCTTAGGAGCTCATGAAAATTGATGATGTGTCAATTTTTTAAGTATTTTTCTTCAAAAATGACTGTTTTTTACCAAAATGATTGTTTTTCTTATAAAAAATCCAAACAAGTTGAAAAAAATCCCTTATTTTGTGGAAACTTTCTCTTGTGCTCAAATTGCATGCTAAACATCAATTTTTATTTGTTATCATCATTTGATCCATCTTAACGAGCCCACTTGCTAGTTACTATTTTTGATAGTTTTTGTCCGCATCGAGCTTTGTAGGCGAGACATGTGTGCCACCATGAAACACTTGGCATATGTAAAGCTTGAAATTTGCAAAAGGGTATGAAATGCCTTTGAAACTTGTTTTGTGTGTATCTTGATCTTTGAAGTTTGGTGAGTAATTTTAGCCCACGATTGAAATAAGAGATATACTCAAGTATATCTAAAAGCCTATCAAGTCAAATACTCCCACTTTGAAGGAAACCATAGTATCATTTTTATCTACCAAACCTACTGTGATGAGTTTAACTCAAAACACTTGACCTTTATGTGGGTTTATGCCCCCTAATAGTAGATTGTGGTTCAATTTGGATCACTTTGCTTGACCTAATAGCCACTTTTCATGATGCGAGGATATTCAATTCTAGATCTTGCCTTTAGAGATCGCTAGAATCAAACTTGCCAAAATTCTCTAATAGGCTATATTTGACATGTGTATATAATATATGTACCCATAGTTGGCAAAAAAATCTAGATTTGGCCCACTTGTTTAGTATCACAATACTTAACTTTTTCTCTATTTTTGTAGACAAGATATACATCCAATGTGCCATGTTTTTACTATTGTGATGCTAAACAACTGTGTAAAAAATTTGAGATTTTTCAATTGCAAGTTTTGCTATGCATTCATGCAATGATTTGGAGCCTTTGTCCATTATAAAACATTCCAAATACTCTTTAAAGCCACAAAACTCGAATAATTCTCAAAAATGCACCAAGGCTAATTTTGATGAGAGTGATTGGAATTAGGGATGGTTCACACCTTTAATGGTCTAATTATATGGATCAAAAGAGCTCATGGACAGCCACACTCAAAGTATTGAAATACTGCGATTGACTCACATCGATATGTAAAGCTTTCACTTGGCAATGCAAAGCCGTTCTCCATAATCAAAAAGAAATTTTAGGTGTTTCTATTATGCACACATTGTCCAAAAGTGTGCGGTCTACTTAGGAAGGTGCGAAACCTTAGGCTGTGAGAGTTTGTGATGAGAGTCACAAAACTTCATGATGAAAGTCATAGAAACTTTGTGAAAATTTATTTATGGAATTCAGCAACCCTCTTCCTAAAGATGACTTAGAATCTAAGAGCGTTCGTAATAGGGAAATCACATTCCCTCTTTTCTAGTGTGCTTCATTATGGAAAATATGAACCCTAAAAGGGCTCTTTAGTGTCAAAACTTCTTTTGGAATATATACTCTTTACAGCAATTAGAATGGGTGTATGACCATGATCCCACCAATTTTTGCATTTTTTTGAATGGCCATAACTTGAGCGTTTTAACTTCAAATTTGTCGAACAATAGTACACTTGGATTGCATTGTCCAGCTCTTTTCACAGATATGTTACATTATATAGTTTTGAGGTACATAGATATGGGTTATCCATGCCCCTCCTTTTATGTTCTATTGTTAACTGAAATCTGATTGATTGCTCTTAAAAGGCCCTTTTGGGGTTCATATTTTTCTTAATGTAGAATTTGCTTGTTTTTGTAGCGAGTTCGTGATAAAAGGATCACAAACTCACAACCAGTTTTACTTGTAAAAAAAGAGGAATGAAAAACACATGAACAACCAACTCACATGTAAGCACAAATCCCATTCAAAACCCAAACCTCTTTCATGGAATCTTGTAGCCTCGCCTCTAATTACATAGTCGTAACTTCAAATTGTTGAAAGGAAATCATGAACTTCCACCTTCGCATTGACCATTTTCTGATTTTGTAGGGAATTACAAGCTTCCATTTTGAATCCCACACACCATTTTGATGAAAGGAAATTATAATTCACTCTCTCACAAGCTCAGATACAAGCTAGTAGAGAGGCGGGACTACACTACACATTTATAGAGCAACCATAAAGTGACTACACAAAAGGAGAAAAGTTTTCAGCCATAAGCAAGCATCTCCTTTGCTTAGAAATTCATCAAAATTGCTAATGTGTAAATTTTTTAGTATTTTTCTTCTAAAATGACTATTGTTTAAACCATTTTTATGCTAATTTTTATCCAAAAAAGATTGTTTTTAGCATTAAAAAATCCAAAAAAGCTAGGAAAACCCTAATTTAATGGAAAACTTCCCTTGAGCTCAAATTTCATGTTGAACATCAATTTTTCAGTTGTTATGATCACTATATGTGTGTGTGTGTGTGTGTGTGTGTGTGTGTGTGATGGTGACACCTGTTGTCGATGAAGATAGCTCATGTGAAACTAACCAACCCATTGTAACACCATAGAAAAAGGCACTACCAAAGTGGGATCAATATCTCTTTGATGCCTGCAATCCTCATGTTGCTACTCTCAAGGTAGTAGCAACTGGTTTATGAAGGTCAAGGAGAATAGAGGAGCAAAAAAAAGGCCTTTGGACACATTGACACATGGCTCTAATGGTTCATATCATGGGCTATATAAAGGTGGTATCATCTTCGGCAAAATCCATCCAAAGTGGTAAGAAGAAATGCAATCAAGAATGACAGCATTATGAAGAACAACACTTTGGAGCTAGTGGATCAACTAACGGCTGATCCAAAGTGGTAAGAAGAAATGCAGTCAAGTATGAAAGAAATTATGAAGAACCACACTTTAGAGCTAGTGGATTAGCTAATAAAGAAGAAAGTTACCGACACGAGATGGATTTGGAAAGCCAAGTACAAAGTTGATTGCTCACTCGCTAGAAATTTAAAAATCAAGGTTGTAATTATTCTCTCTAATCTCTTTGATTATGTTCTAACTATGAATTGTACAATGGCTTATCCACCAGAGCCATTCGTAGCAACAAATGGCATCAACATCTCACAAGAACTAGCATTTTCTAGATCTAGTAAGTCCTAACGTCTATGCTAAATTAAGTATCATTACCCACACTTAATCGTTACTTAATTTCTTTCTCTCTCTTTGCATCATAAGCATTTAGTTTTCATGTCATCCAATGATGACTATAAGATCAGACTTTGGTTTTTGGAGGATACTTTGAGTGGCGATACCTTCTCAACATGCCTTGTGCATTGCTTGGTATCTACCTAGCCATTTATTGTGACAATCTTTGTTTATTGCTTATAGAACTGATGTCTAGTTTTTGTTATTGTTGTGCAAGACCAAAGGATTCTTACAATTTTGTATACCCTCAATTGACTTAGCCCAAGGTCTACCCGAAGCATGTTGAATAAACAACCCACATCCCAAACAAAATTTTGCTAGCAAGGAACTTCACCCTAAGTGGAGTGGCTTGTTTGAAAACACTCAACGTGGCTGCACAAATTATGTGTTTGGCATCTTTCCTTGGGTGGATAATTTGTATAAAAAAAACTTCCTTGCATGCTTTGATAAACACACTTCTCTTGGTCCCTCCATATATGTGCCAATGTTTTTTGTCATAATAATCAATATCTAATTCTCCTAAATGATTTTCTCATGTTAAACTGATCATTTAATATGGGGAAATGCCAGGGGAGAAAAAGCTAGAATATTGGTTACGCTAGCAGACCGGCCATAGTAGGGATCCAAAGGAGGGAAAATAAGGATCCAAAGGGGGGGCCATCTACAAAAGAGCCATGTGCAACAATGGGCTAAAAAGACCCTAAGGTTCAGCCCATTAAGACTTCCAAAATGCTAAGGTTCCAAAATTCAAAGGTTGTGTCCAAAGGTCAAACATGGGGGAATTGGATGCTTTGTGTGTGTCAAAAAAGTCTTTACAAATCCCTACTTAGGAGGGGTCGAGCCTTGCTTGTAGGGGATGAGAGAGAAAGCCACACACACACACACACAAGCTCCCTTTACACAAAGGGAATGAGGGACACATGTCAGCTCCCTAGGCCAGATGCCCACAAGGTGTACCCAATTCCTATTGGATGGCCTTGGAGGTGGACCAATGAGAATTAGGCTAGAGTAAATCTAGTTTAATTAATTTAAAAACACTTAATAAAAGAACCAATGAGAATAAAGTCCTCTAGAAGACTATTGGACAGTCTCCCAAGGGGTCCAATGAGCATTCAGTAGCCCAATGGCTTGCCTGATTCTTATTGGCCAGGAGGCAAAGGGGTCCAATGAGAGTTTAGTTGAATAATTAAATTACCTAAAGCTCTCACAAAAGGGGAAAGGGGGACACATGTCAGAAGGCTATCACTTATGCTGCTTAATTGTCATTGGCTAGCCCTAGGGAGGTCCAATGAGAGGGTAGCAAGAGCAAATAGCAAGAGGGGTCGCCCAAGAGAGAGAGGGGGATGATTTTTGCAAGGCATTACACTCACACAATCTCATGTGGGAAGTAAAGAAGACTCTCTCTCCTTCTCAAGCTTTAATGGAAAGCTTACCACCTACTCCAAGCTTGTGAGAAGGGAGGCCTACACCAACAACTCTTGGCTTTGTGTGCAAATCCAACCAAGAGCCAAGCTTCAATGCATGCTCATCTCCTCTACCATGCTGATTACTAAGCTAAGCTATGCTAATATGAGTGATTATGTGAGGAGATGTACATCTTTCTCGTAAGAATACTCCTTCTTCCTCTCAATCTACTCTCATACCCTGCTAGCTCTCACCATCTTTGAAGGTGTGTGAGGTCTTGGGTCTGAAACTGGGGATAATTGATGTTGTGTTTGCTAATTGTTTTGCTTAGTGCATGAAGCTTGCATCTTCATTGCACTAGCTAGTCTTGAAGGAACACAAAGAATTGTATTGTACAATGTCTCTCTTGATGGGAGAAACCATAATACAAAGCCTTTTGGAAGGGGGACCGGCTCCATGAAAATCCAGTCCTCAACTGTTGTCAATAGCTTAATTTCTCTCTCTTTTGAAAGTATTGTTCATGCTATCTAACTAGGTGTTATGCTTTTTGTCGCTCTCTCCACCCAAGCACTCCTGTAATTCTCATTAGGAATCTATTCTAATGAAATGCCCACTATGCTCATGCTAATTTCCGCTACACACAAGTTTTTAGGCCATTAAATGTTACATTGGTATCAGAGCACAAGGTTTCTCTTTTCTTGCTCAAGAAGGGAGGTCCTCAAGCTAGCTATAAATGGGTTGTATTATTAATTGCCTGTGAGTAAGTAGAATAGGGATTTTTCAGCCTTGCAGTGTGCCTGCCTTCATGCAGTTAACGGGACATCACTGTCGAGAGCTATGGTCTTAATAGTGGAGTCCTACGGGGATTACCTACAGCTTAACCACTATTGAGCTATTAGAAGCTTGACAGGAGCCGGTGTTGTTTTGGTGTTGAACGACCCTCTCTTCTATTCCTTGCAATTAATGGTATTTGAGCCACGGGTACAGTAGCTTGAGTGATTTTTCTAAAGGGGTAAAGAGGAGTAGCAACTAGGGCTTGAAGTGCCAAAGTACACCTAAAAAGTTTACACCTAAAAGTTGTTAGAATGGCTGACAATAGTAAAGAGAGTGAAATTAATGTTGATAACTTTGATTTTGCTAATGAGCAAGCTACTAATGATGCTCCGATGCTTGTTAACTATCTTGTTTCTAGGCTTCAACAAGCCATGGGCAATCCATCTTTCCAAAGTCAAGTGCAACGGCAGCTCCATGCTCACGGGATTCTCCAAGCTCACCACCATGACGAGAGAACACCTAGGAAGCCTCCTTGTGAGACTTCCAAAAGAGGTCTCTCTCCGATTCGGGAAGAAGAAGAGAATCCATACGAAGGGCTCAAGAATTTACTTCTTGATGATGCATCTCCTTCCCAAAGGAGAACTCAAGAGCCTCCACCAAAGGAATGAGAAAGAAGTGAGTCTCCCGCCACCTCGGCGGAGATGGCTCCACGAAGACGGCGGGCTAAACGCTCTCCATCACCACCAAAGCGGAGAAGACTATCGCACCCTTCTCCACACCGTAATTCAAAGAGGGATGATAAAAAGCAAGAGAAGAAAAAGGCGAGAAAGAGGACACCCTCTTCTCCATCTTCTTCATCCTCTTCCTCTTATGAAAGTGATGGTGAAGACGACGAAGATCAAGACAAGAAAAAGGCAAGAAAGAGGTCACCCTCTTCTCCATCTTCCTCAAATTCTTCACCTTCTGAAGAAAGTGATGGTGCAACCTTTAAACCATCAAAAAGAAGAGGCCATATGAAATCCTATGCCGCATGGAACAGGTCGTCCAAGCTCAAGAAGTTCAAAGAAGGAGGGAAGAGCATCTCTTTCCTTACCTAGATGGCACCTTTGGTGCTACGGACAAAGTCTTGGCCTTTATCCAACAATTTGATGCGGCGTTTGGAGATGAGGGGTTCACGGATTCCTCTAAGCTACGCCATGTAGCTAGGCACTTTCAAAAGTCCGCCAGGCAATGATGGTCTAGCCTACGAGCCAACGGTGAAGCTCCGCGAACATGGAAAGCTTTAAGAGCTTCCATTATGAAGCAGTTTTTGGCCACCGATGCCAAAGACAAAGTACTCACCGAATGACGAAGCTTAAAGCTCTCTCCCTATGAATCCATCCACAAATATGTAGACAAGTTTTGGGACCTACAACTCAAAGCCACTATCTTCAAAAAGTTGGATTTTGAACAGCAAAAGCAACAATTTTGTGCGGGCTTAACCGAAGAAATGGCGGAGTATGTCAACTCCCAAAGGCCACGTACCATATCGGCGGTAATACACCATACTATGGTGGCCTCTCGAATCAATTTCCAAACGGGTGCTAAAAGAAATAATAAGCCCACGGAAAACAAGGGTTCCAACGAGCCTAAGGGGAAGGACAATATCCAAAAGTCTCCTAAGGGCAACTCCAACAAAGCTAAAGAGAAGGGAGTATACAAAGGTAAAAACAAACTCTCTCCTGAAGATCTTGAGCGTTATCGCAAGGATAACCGGTGTTTCAAGTGCGGCGAACAAGGGCATGCATACCGCGCTTGTCCCCAAAAGAACAACCGCCAAGATCCTCCTACAGCTACCTTGGTTGAAATCCAAGAGCAGGAGACTCACCAAATTCACCACAAAGGATCTCCTCTATGCCATGCTTGGGGAAAGGTAAGAGAACATGATTCTTTTATTCTCTTTGACCCTGGTTCTACTCACAATTTTATATCTATAGAGTTGCCCACCAAGCTAGGCATACAAGCCTACGAGATGGGAGATGTCCTACCCGCAGACATTGCTTTCAAGGGGCAAGAAGCTTCAGTCACTCCCTTAATCGGGAAATTGAGGCTTCATGTCCAAAGCTATGTGGACAAAGAGGACTTCTTTATCTCTCCTCTCAAGCATGAGGATGTAATCCTAGGGGCACCATGGTTTGATCGCATGGCTTCCAATGTTAAATTCCCTAAAAGGAGAATCTCCTTTAAGTTCAAGGAAAAAGACATGTATATAGATGCTAAGGAAATGGGTAACACTATCCCCATTGTACATACACCAACTTTCAACAAGTCAATAAAGAGCTCTATTTCTGTGTACATGATTTTTGTTAAAGATTCTCAATGAACCTAATGCTTTAGCAAAAGAAAATAAAAGCAACCAAAAGGAATTAGAGTTATCCAATTTTCTCAAGGGGTTTCAAGATGTTTTTATTGATGACATCCCTTGTGAGCTACCTCCTAAACGAGGTAATGATGACCATGCAATTGAACTTCTTCCAGGAAGTTCACCGCCTAACAAACCTCCTTATAGAGTTTCTCAAGCTCAACAAGAGGAGATTATGCGGCAAGTGCATGATATTATCATCTACTCTAATTCATTAGACGAACACAAGCAACAGCTCTAGGTAATATTTCAAGTTTTAAGAGAGAATAAACTTTATATTAACCGAAAGAAAAGTGAATTTTTCTTGCAAGAGATTCAGTATTTAGGTCACATTATCTCTCAAGATGGCATCCAAATGGATCCATCAAAGTTAGAGGTAATAAAAGGATAGCCTAAACCAAAGAATCTTCATGAACTAAGAAGCTTTATAGGTATGTGTGCATACTATAGACGCTTCATAGAAAAGTTATCACAAATTTCGGGACCATTACATGACCTAACAAAGAAAAGCGTTAGGTACACATGGTTTGCTAAGGAGAACAATGCTTTTGAAAAGCTTAAAGAAAAGCTTATCTCTCAACCTGTGCTTACACTACCGGATCTCTCAAAACCATTTGAGGTCCAATGTGATGCTTGTGGTGATTGCCTTGGAGTTTTTTTTCTCCAAGAAGGGCATGCCATAGGCTATGAAAGTCGAAGGCTCGACCCTATTGAGAAAGCTCTAGGCATATATGAAAAGGTACTCCTTGTAGTTCTACATGCCTTAGACTCATGGAAGCACTATTTATTGGGGACTCCTTTCATTCTGCGAACGGATCACCATAGTCTTAAGTACTTCATGACGCAGACCAAGCTCTCCGACAAACAAATGAGGTGGGCAAATTTCCTTTCGCAATTTCATTTTCATATTTCTCACATTGCTGGCAAGCATAATCAAGTAGCTGGTGCACTCTCAAGACGACCGAGAGTGAATGCGGTTTCCATAGCAACTCACAATGATCTATCTTCAATGATAGATGAGTATTCTATTGATCCCGATTTTAGAGATGATTTCAGCCCTTGCATTAGGGAAGAAAGAAGAACCATTTACTTTACAAGATGGTTATCTTCTCTACAGCAATAGACTATGTGTTACTAACTCACTACGTGAGAAAGTAATGTATGAATCTCATGCTCCACCTTATGCGGGGCATAGAGGGATTCAGTCTACCTTAAAGGGAATTGAAACATATTTCTATTGGCCTACCATGAAAGTGAACATACAAGAGTATGTTTCTAAATGTGTGGTATGCCAAAAGACAAAATTTGATAGAGGGAAGCAACTTGGATTGCTTCAACCCTTGCCAATCCCTAATTCACCATGGGAGAGCATATCCATGGATTTTATCTTTGGATTGCCTAAGTCTATCCATGGGAATATGGGAATATGGACGATAGTAGACAGGTTCAGTAAACAAGCTCATTTTATACCTGTAAAAAAGACTATCAAAGCCCACCAAATGGCAACCCTCTTCATTTCACAAATTTTCAAATACCATGGCTTGCCAATGTCCACAGTGTCGGATAGAGATCCTAGAACGACCAGTAATTTCTAGAAGGGTCTCTTTGAGAATTTAGGGACAAGGCTAAACTTCTCTTCGGCCTATCATCCACAAACAGATGGCCAAAGTGAAATAACTGACCTTAAAATTCTCGATCTACTAAAAGCCTATGTAACGGAAGTAGATCAAAGATCCCAATGGGAGAAGTACTTACCCATAGTGGAGTATGCTTACAATAACATTGTACATACTTCCACGGGAAAATCACCTTTCGAGGTAATTGAGGGAAGATCAAAAATTCCCTTGCTACTTAAGGTACATGGGAAGATCTTCGTTGTAGATGAGTATAGCCGAGACCTACAAGAATCTTTTCAAAAGATTAAGGATGCTATCTCTATCTCACAGCAAAGGCAAAAGGCTGTTGCTGACAAGCACAGAAGAGCCCAAGACTTTAAAGAAAATGATTGGGTCTTATTAAAGTTTCCCAAGGCTCGATTAAGGCACACGACGGGCAAGAATCCTACGGAACACCAAAAGTACTATACTAAACTAGCAAAAAGGTACTATGGTCCATTCCAGATTCTTAGGCCAATCAATCAGATGGCCTATCAACTCAAGTTGCCCAATCATTGGCTCATACACAATGCTTTCCATGTGAGCCTATTAAAGCCTCACAAAGGAGAGCCACCTCAAGAACCAACTATTGAAGACCCACCGGAGATCGAGGACCAAGAGGAGGTGTTGCAGCCCGAGTCCATTCTCCGACATGAAGACAAGGTACTAAGAGGCGGTAAGACTATCCGACGATATCTTATTAAGTTTAAAAATTATCCTTTTGAAGATGCTAGATGGATGCAAGGCATACAATTAAAGGATAACCTAAACCTTGTCAATGCTTACAATGCTTCCCAAGAGTAAGCAAATGTATAAAATGTTAAAAATGAACAAAGTTTTTGTCTTATAAGACTCTCTTTTCTTTATTGTGCACAAAAATGAAGTAGTATGCATGCTTAGATCAAGTTTGCGGAGACGACGTCTCCCAAACACCAAGTAGAGCTTGTCACTCTACTATGGAAGATTGATAGGACTAATGTGCAGACATGCTTGCGGCAGCCTCAGGCTCTCAAGCACCAAATGGACTAGTCATCCATTGTGGAATGATGTCGTAGGGTAACATAGGGATCCTCTACCCGCTAAGAGAAGGACTCATGAATATGCTTTATCTTCTCTACACCATAGTCGAGGACGACTATGACTTCAAAAGAGAGGTAATGTCATAATAATCAATATCTAATTCTCCTAAATGATTTTCTCATGTTAAACTGATCATTTAATATGGGGAAGTGCCAGGGGAGAAAAAGCTAGAATATTGGTTAAGCTAGCAGACCGGCCACGGTAGGGATCCAAAAGAGGGAAAATAGGGATCCAAAGGGGGGGGCATCTGCAAAAGAGCCATGTGCAAAAATGGGCTAAAAAGACCCTAAGGTTCAGCCCATTAAAAGACTTCCAAAATGCTAAGGTTCCAAAATTCAAAGGTTGTGTCCAAAGGTCAACAATGGGGGAATTGGATGCTTTGTGTGTGTCAAAAAAGTCTTTACAAATCCCTACTTAGGAGGGGGCGAGCCTTGCTTGTAGGGGATGAGAGACAAAGACACACACACACACACACACACACACACACACACACACACACACACACAATCTCCCTTTACACAAAAGGAATGAGGGACACATGTCAGCTCCCTAGGCCAGATGCCCACAAGGTGTACCCAATTCCTATTGGATGGCCTTGGAGGAGGACCAATGAGAATTAGGCTAGAGTAAATCTAGTTTAATTAATTTAAAAACGCTTAATAAAAGAACCAATGAGAATAAAGTCCTCTAGAAGACTATTGGACAGTCTCCCAAGGGGTCCAATGAGCATTCAGCAGCCCAATGGCTTGCCTGATTCCTATTGGCCAGGAGGCAAAGGGGTCCAATGAGAGTTTAGTTGAATTATTAAATTACCTAAAGCTCTCACAAAAGGGGAAAGGGGGACACATGTCAGAAGACTATCACTTATGTTGCTTAATTGTCATTGGCTAGCCCTAGGGAGGTCCAATGAGAGGGTAGCAAGAGCAAATAGCAAGAGGGGTTGCCCAAGAGAGAGAGGGGGCTGATTTTTGCAAGGCATTATCACACACACACTCACACAATCTCATGTGGGAAGTAAAGAAGACTCTCTCTCCTTCTCAAGCTTTAATGGAAATCTTACCACCTACTCCAAGATTGTGAGAAGGGAGGCCTACACCAACAACTCTTGGCTTTGTGATGCAAATCCAACCAAGAGCCAAGCTTCAATGCATTCTCATCTCCTCTACCATGCTAATTACTAAGCTAAGCTATGCTAATATGAGTGATTATGTGAGGAGATGTACATCTTTCTCGTAAGAATACTTCTTGTTCCTCTCAATCTACTCTCATACCCTGCTAGCTCTCACCATCTTTGAAGGTGTGTGAGGTCTTGAGTCTGAGACCGGGGATAATTGATGTTGTGTTTGCTAAGTGTTTTGCTTAGTGCATGAAGCTTTCATCTTCATTGCACTAGCTAGTCTTGAAGGAACACAAAGAATTGTATTGTACAATGTATCTCTTGATGGGAGAAACCATAATACAAAGCCTCAAATCCGGTCTTTAACTGTTGTCAATAGCTTAATTTCTCTCTTTTGAAAGTATTGTTCATGCTATCTAACTAGGTGTTATGCTTTTTGTTGCTCTCTTCTCCCAAGCACTCCTGTAATTCTCATTGGGAATCTATTCTAATGAAATGCCCACTATGTTCATGCTAATTTCCGCTACACACAAGTTTTTAGGCCATTAAATGTTACATTTTCTAGCTACTTTCAATGGTCAGTACAATTGTCTCTTCCTTCTTTCCATGAAAAAATCACATGCTAGCAATTCTCCTTTACTTTATTCTAGAATAAACCTAAATGTTGGCTTACCAAGTCTCTTGCAAAATTTACTACAAATTTCCTTGAGTACTTGAGAAATCAAGCACTAACATGGATATTCATATTAGTAGTACTAAACTTGGTGATTCACTTTTGGATTGTACTGTCTTCTTCAAATTTTTCCATGGCTCTCTAAAGGCTTCATTGAATCAACTGTCAATGAAATATTGCAAACATCAAGGTGACTCCTCATTAGTATTGGTATAGGCTATTGAAAACTTTGATATATGCCTAATCTCTTAGCTAATAGTGTCTCCTCAATGTTGGTTAACATGTGGCTACTAATCGCTATCCATATGTGTTGGCACCCAAGATTGTGTTGTTAATACCGTTTGATTAAAGACTATCATCAGCCAACTTATAAAAATCTTTGTTTTTTTAGTTTTTGGTTATGCTCTATTCCTCACATTTCATGTGAAATCTGTTGAGACAAGCTTTGTTTTTTGCAATTTAATCCTCAAATTTCATGTAAAATTTTTGCCAATAACTAATGGCCTTTCGTTGAGTCTTCCTAGAAACTATCTTCGAAAGGTAAATTAGATGACCAATTACGAACTACTTTCAGCATAATTATGTTAATGCTATATCAAAATCAAACAACTTCAAACACTATGATTTCTGAAAGGAACATAAAAGTACAAAAGTATTAAAAGTGTCAGACGGATGTGTTAAGTTGAACAACTAGTGAGACATTGTTACTATCAAGACACACTAATTAGTGTACACATAATAGAGGTGACCACATTGTTATGTGCAAGACTCATATGCACACTTCGTGCCTCGCTCTTCAATCCAATTCATCAAAACTTAGCTTGCTATGACCATTTGATGCTGCAAGGTATTAAAATCCTCTTGAAGGAACCCTTTGACACTAGATTGGTAATATACCACTTTTATGTCCTTGGATACTTTTATGTCCTCTTAACCAAGCAATTTCTTAGAATTATTGCAATAGATGCTAATGAGGTCTTAGAGTGTTTGATATCCACAAAGATAGCTAAAGTTGGAAAAAACACCTAGAAATTTTTTTGGCTATGAATTCCAGCTTTGAAATTGTCTTTCATAAACACTTTTCAACCTAAACTATGCCATAAAACTTGTGCTATTTTTTACCATTTTTCATAAAACTGGCCATAAACTACGCTAAAACACCTCTTACTGAGTCCTAGGGTTCTACATAAGTACCCTTCATTATTATTATGGTTTTCTAATGCATGGATACTCTTATGTATTTGAAGTTGTGGCCTATTTATGAAAATCGTGCCATGCAAATTTATGGACAAATTTTACACTTTGATCAATTTTTTGGCAATGTATATAAAATAGAAAGGCAAGTTTGATTGTGCATACAACCTCATCGATATGTGTTGCATTTGTCTTGTGTTTTTTGGCACCTAATACCCCCAATAGTTAACACAAAGTCGATTAAAAAAATTCATTTTACCAAAATCGGATTCATCTGCGTTAGATATATATTATGTCCAATATTGTTCATTTGTTCAATGAACATGGTCAATTTGTAACTTAGGTCCAAACCTAAGGATACAATGACTACAACTATATACTTTTGAGAGAGATTGAGATAGTCACAATTTGGAAGCCAATTTTTTCATTCATGCAATTTTTGTGATTTACAATTATGTTTAGAATTGTCACAAAAAACATGCTTGGTTATTTTTTATGCTTTGCAGATGTTAATATGAAGGTGAATTACCAAGGTGTATTGATATAAAGAATATATATGGATAAATGTAGATTTAGTCATGCAAACACAAATGATGTGTCCGTAGAATACAAAAATAACAACCTTTTTGTTCGTGATTATATCCACAATCAAAAAAATATTGATCTAGTACTTAAATTAGAAACCCATTGAAATTAGCAAGCAAAATAAATTGGTTGCATGAAAAATTCTCTAGGCGGTGTAGCATGGGATTAATTAAAATATGCTGTTTTCAATCGAATGCAACTCTCTAGTGGCTTTAAAGGCTTGTCATGATCTAGGGATTAAAAAATATGCATGTTACTTATTGTCCATGTAGAATGGGGTCTTAGCATCAACTTCATGTAAGGACCCTTGAAACTTCACACAGTATTAATCTTCACACATCCCCCCCCCCCCCCCCCCCCCTCCCCAACACACACAAAGGCAGAGGCCTCCTCTCCACATCTTCCTCCAACAACGCTTGACTATCTATCTCATCATGAATTCTCGCCATCACATAGTGAAAATTGAAACAATCCTTGCTCCGGTCATGAATTCTCTCAACTGCAAAGAATGGACGCCAAAAGCCCCTGATTAACAATATCCTCTGCAAATAGCAACACAAGCCAGCTCCTCCTTGCTTTCAAGACACGTAGCATCATCAGAGACAAAATAGAGAGAGAGAGAGAGAGAGAGAGAGAGAGAGAGAGAGCATCTTCGAAGATTCCCCCCTTTTTCAATTTATTCAGTGCATAGGGATATATACCTAGCCATGTTTTTATGATTCGGCATTCTAAATCATCAATAGGGATGAAATGATCATGATGCCCGGGACGCTTTGCTTAGGACTACTCATAAGGCACTGTGGAATATTCTATTCTCAAAGTATGCACCTCCTCAGGGTGAACCTTCTACCACACCTTGTACCTAGGCATAGTATTGAGGCAAACTAACAGGCCACTCTACTAATTAAAATTGTTCAAAGTGCCTGCACTAATTAAAATTGTGGTCCAGTGTAATCACAATGGGAAGTACCATGTTAGCTTGACTGAAATTGAAATGAAGAAAAAGAAAAACCAAGACATGCATCCAATGTGAAAACAAGATTATTAGCACTAGCTGGGTGGCTTATAAAAGCACATACACAACCCTCACATACACATACACACACACCGCCTTAGTTTTCACACGCGTGAAATCTGTTCTCGCTTTTTCACGCACACCAAAGACACTAAGATTCCATACAATTCGAATTTCAGAATTCTACAAAAGGCCATTTATCTACCAAACCAACTTTTGACACCTTGCCCAATAGTGTCACTTTTAAACTCATGCAACTCTTAACAATTACATCTGCAGGAGCATGATAGATGTACATACACAACTGCCAGGGCATGATATCTGTGGGCATATATGAGTCTAAATGTGTGCATTGATAGGCAGGTTTATATGTTGATGTTATTACATTACAAATTTCCAATATCAAGCATTTGCAAATGCATAGCGGCTAACCCAAACTTTTAGTACTCGGATGAAATGTAGGAAAATGGTCCCTTGGAAACAAATGTTCACAGATCTTTCATTCCTATCCAAGCTAGCAAAATTCTGGCTCTTTAAATACCTACTCTTGCATGGTCACCACCATTTTCCTCACACTTTCTTCTGAGGAGCAGCAGCAACAATGTAAGCATTCCAAGCACTCTGTTGATAAAAAACCGTAGCTTCCTCATACTTTGAGTCTTCGTCCCAAGTGTCTTCATTGTCCTCTCTTTCCTCTAAACTAGGCATCTCACGTACCCAAAAGTGAACATCATTGAAACCTGCTTCTCTAAGACAATCTCTGACTTCCGGTAAACTCCACCTGCCAACCACCACAGTAGTTTACTGGCTAACAGTTGAGCTACAAATTAGAGAACAACACTCACACGGAGGAATGACTATTGCGCTTACAATCGCCAATGATAAGTGAAAGCATGCCGTATCATCCTATTGTTCTTGAGCTGAAAATGTAGGCTTATCTTCGTCATACGATTAATGACATCAAATGCCTCCTGTTCCCATACATACTGCCACAGGAGATACTCTTCTATCAGTCATTCCTGCTATTCCGGTTTGCAAGTTCAAACATTATGCATATAACTAGCTTCTATAAACTCACAGTAAAGTCAGGAAAGTGGCGTCGCAGCTTCAAGTGAGTCTCTGATGATACACCACCGTACAGATCCATGGCAAAAATTCCACCCTTTGCAGACAATGCATCAAAAACATGTTTGAAGTACAAAACAAGATCCGGGCGGGTGTGTAGACAACAGCAGCTATAGTTGAAGGCACAAACTATGTCTATGTTGCGCACAAATTTGCAATTGTCACCCTCACTTGAAAACTTTGCTTCTTCACTGCTTTCACGTTTCACAAGAGCTACATGCTCCTTTGAAAAGGCTCTGGGTGCAGCTAACCCATCATTTGAGTTTGCACAAAACCCATCATCCGCATCAGGCCCTTGATCAGAATCAACAAATGCAGTAGGGTTGACCACAGCATCAGCAGATGCTGACACAACTTTTGCTGAAGAAAGAGGCTGAAGCACATTCCCATGCAGAAGGTGAACTCTATCACAAGCATTTCCTCCTAAATTTTTGAAATTGTTCGATAATCCCCACTTGAGTGCCTCCAGGTCCAAGTCCAAGCCAGTAGCAAGTCGCTGAATGCCACCCTTAAGCCATTCAGCGCTGGCTGACATTTAATTTGATCAGATTTGTAAAGAAAGTCAGTACTAGAAGCTAAATTGGCCTTCATACGCATACAAGAAAGAATGTAAATAAGAAATACTACCATAATGACTTGACATACCATATCAAGGCAGTGCCACAGAAGTCCTCTCGCAAATGAACAGGTGACCGGCCACCTATGTATAAGAGGAAAAACTTCTGAAGATAGCTTATGTCGCCCTTCGGAGACTGCAAACCAGAAACATGACATGGTGAGTGAGTAATGACATTGGTAACCACAAGATTTGCTTCTCAGGACAGTGTTACGTATACCTTGTCACCCACTTTTTTCTATTTTAATTAGTAAAAAATCCCGTAAGTTTCAAGGTACAAAAGCTCATAAAATGTGTGAGAGTATATACCCAGAACGAATCTAGGAAAAACCCAAATTCACCTTTTAAGGAAAGAGCAAATCATAAGACTCCCGATAGCCATCCACAACACAACATGACCATCAGCTCCATGATGTCTAGTATTGAATAGATACTACGACCATCCCACTAGCGTTGGAGAGGGGGAATGAGGAACACACCCAGCACACAACCAATTGCCTCTCTATAGCCTAGGGCTTCCATAGCACCCCTATCCCCTAGTAATCACACACACCGGCACAATCTGCCAACCACTATTGCATATACTCAGACCCGAACATCCCAAACTACACACACCCAGCCACATAGCACGAAATCAAGGCTTCCATCTATAACCCTTCAGAGAACCATCAACCGTAGCCCACAGACCCTTCAAGGTCACTGGCAGACACAGCTTTGCCTACAATTTTACATCCTCATGGCATACACCACATCCACATAGGGAGCACTCACACACTCGACACACACCAGAAGCACGCATATATATTGGCAAACAACTAGGCACGAGAGAAGAGAGGGATGGAGAATATTTAAAGGGACACCAAAACTGTAAAGATTATGACTATATCGATTTGATTAGCAACCATCGCATGGCGTACAACGATGGACTCCACACAAAAAAAAATTGTCGCCTTTGCTTCCTTGCATACCAACCGCCTTTCCAAAATCCGTCGTCCACTCTCTTCATGTTCACGGCATCCTCTTTGTGGCCCTTTCTGTAACACCCCCAAGTATCGCCATCCTTCACCTTTCCTTCATGCCGAATTTTTGCCTCCTACTCACGGCCATCCTCACCTTGCCAGTGGTGTTACTCCCTTGTTCTTGCAGCGGCACACCTCGCCTTCTTGCTTTCGGCCCTTCAATTGCTCACAACCACCGCCTCATAGTAGCGTCCAACTTCACCATACAGTAGTGAAAAAGACTTTTTTTCGCATTAGCACTCCCCCTTCTACTCATGCAAGCAGGTAACGCCCCTTCAGCCTTCGGCACACATCTCCTGCAAACCCCTTGCAGTATCCAGCTCACGGCCTTCACCTCCAACGACAGTAACACCTCCCTTTCTTTTTTAGGCCATCTGCAACCTCCTCTTGCTGCAACAGACTCCTTCCCCGCTGTTTTCAGTCTGCTTTGTAGCGCTTCAAGGCAGTGTTACCTGTCACGTGCACATGGCTCTGTGTGCCGCGTGGACATGATTCATCAACTTCCAGAGCAAGTTTTCTCCTTCTTCCTAGATATGAGTGTCTAGAATCCTAGGAGGATTAGTACCGGAAATTTTGTGAGCCTGGTCACAAGACTTGCATGACCGGACGAATCCATTAGATCAGGTTTCAAGTTTTGGAACCCTATTGCATAAATGGTTTGTACAAGCGTTTTGACATATGTTATTACACTACGGTGGGCATCTGGCATGACGTGCATGTAGTTCTAGGTTAGAGGAATCCAACGAGCCATTCCGTGCGTCGATCGGATTCTCACGTGGGCAGATGTGCAACAGTTTCACCCAAACTGACCCCCCCTGGCCAGACTTAATTTATAAATTATTTTTATGATTTATTTGTTGGGTTTGGTGCACAGATTGCAAGCTAAAGAAGAACCTCAAGAACTCAAGACCCTCAAGAACCCAAGAAACACAAGAACCCAAGTTCCTCGTGAACTTAAGAACCCAAGACTCCAGTGTACGGTCTTCACTCGAAGCGGAATGGATACTTCGCATGGAGGTGATGTAAGGTGCAGCGGAATGAATGTTTGCGCTTTGCTCAAGATGAGTGCTCCGAATTGTGCTCAAGGTTCCTTTTGTTCTTATGGAAGGTAGAGCCTTCCGTTCTTAATGAGAGAGTGCTATGATCACAAACAAAGTGAATGGACACTGTGCGTGCAAGTGTATGAGATTGAGAGATAGAGAGAGAAGAGAGATACGACACCAGAGACGTTGTAAAACCCTCCTCCGAAGGCCCCACTCTCGTCGGCGAGAGTGGTCTACTTATGATTGCACAATCTGGTACAAATGATATGCATGAGACTGATGCAAGTCTAGACTATGTTGACGACGACGATGGGGGTGACGAGGCCGACACTAGGGCTGAAATCTGCAATCTTTCTACTGCTGTCCAAAAACGCTATGGGCTGAAATCTGATGATCTTCAAGGCTCAAAACTGAGGTCTTTCTGGGGATGAATCTGCTACCTTTAGGGGCTGAATCTGCTACTGTTTCATAGCTGAAAAACGCTGATGCAATGCCCTCCAAAAACGCTGTCCAAAACGCAGATAGGCTGAGTTCTGTTGATGCCAAAAACGCTATGGCTGGGTCCTTGCAAAAACGCTAGCAGCTGGGTCTTCTGTCGATGACAACTGCTGCAAACCACTAGCTCTGGGGATGACGGCGATGGTGTGATGATGCAGAAAACGCCAGCTTGGAGATGCTTCTAAAAGCGCTAGGGAAGGGAATCTACTGCTTGGAGAGGAAAGTCCACCAAGGTTCTTATGAGAAGTTGTCTGTTGAGCTTGGCTCCTGTTGCCTCTTTTGCCATTTAGTGCTAACTTTGGTTTGCTTATATATTTTCTTACCCAATTTGCCCTACCTACTTTTGTTGGAAAGTCACTTAAATTAATAAGTGAAAAATGCCAAAAATAGGTAAAATAGGCTAAATGCACTGGAAAATTCCCCTGATGATCATGTTGTGTGCAACCAGAGGATATGCATCTACACTACGTGACTGGGCATGCACGGTCTACGAATAGACTCACAAAAAGTGCCAGATCACTTCTAAATCTCGACTGACTTGACTAACTGAACCCTGATCATGCTGTAGCTTGTCCACGGACACATAGGGTTGGATGTGTCACGTGACATCCCCTCCTTTTCAAAGTGAGATATTGGTACCGAACTGTATAGCATCGAGGGAGATTGCCAATAGCATCCGGAATCCTGGAAGGGACTCTTCGCCGGCCCACTCTGATGTGTGGGTCGTGCGGTACTTGAACTTTATAAAGGTCTGCACGCTTGCTTCTTTGGGCTGCGCCGAAAGCGACACAAAGTCTTCTGTGGCTCCTTCAATGCCTCAACTTCGTCAAGAGTCATGCTTCTTTCTTCTTTACTCAAGAATCTCCATGGCAGAAAATTCTTGAAACCATTTCCAACACAAAAACATGAACATACTTATTCCATGTAAAGTGACTGGAAAAAATCTTGTCTTCCTAAAAGACTGTGTATGCAATGTAGATGAACAAAGAGACGGAGTGCTAACCCATTCACCACACACACACAAACAATGAGATCGAATCTTGTCGTGCTGATCTAAATCAATCAACTGTGGCAAAACACAATGGAAATGCCCATGCTTGGTGCTCATACTTTCATGTACTCTTTCTACAACTGTGTCGTGCCAAGGAAGAGATATGGAATGTGACTTCCTTGAATGCATACTTTTCAGCTTTTCATGAAAAATCCGCATACATTCGTGCTCATTCATGAGTGAAACATGCTCAACGTACAATATGTCATGCCTAGGAAAAGGGATCACATAAAGACGCTGACTAAAATACAAGAAACGATCACGAATGAAACACTCGAACAATGCGGGCGTATCAATCATGCGAACACATAATACTTCTTGTAACGGCTCTTTGGACCTAAGCTCTAGAGCCAAGATTTGTATTTCTAAATCTATCGAATCTTCTTGTGGGGGATCTATGGACCTTGACTCGAAAGCCAAGATCGATTCTTCGTGATTGATCGAATTTGTAACGATGTTAGCTTCGCTAGAAAAAGCATCAATTAACACATCTTCCTTGTGAACAATCACATCATCTTCATGCAAATCATCATGCTTATGAGAAATCACATCTTGATCATGCAAATCATCATGCTTATCATGAACATCCAAATCATCATGCAAATCATTGTCAATCAAACCATCATGCTTATCATTGTCAATCAAATCATCATGCTTATCTTTGTCATCCAAATCATCATGCTTGTCATAATCATGCAAATCCTGTGTGTCATGCTGTGGAGAAGAAGAGACTGAGAGAGTCTCCTTTTGATTCTCTTCAATCGACGCCTGTACATTAAAGAATAGTAGGACAAACTTTTGCATGCGTTGATCTATCTGCGCTTCACGCTCTAACCGTCTTTCTTGGCGCTCGCGAGCCAATTCGGCTAGTCTTTCTGTGGACTCGCGATCCAATTCTGCGTTTCTTTTTGAGGCCGCCAAGCGTGCTTGCTCGCACTCACGCTCTATGGCTGCCATTCTTTCTTCGTGTCACACTTCTCGTAGTCTACCTTGTCGTACCATCATGTCCATCATTGTCTTGCACCAAGCTTCCATAGGATCTGGTGCAATCCTTAGCGTAGACAGAAAAGGGTGAGGGTTGGAAAAACCTCCTGGTGGGGAAAATTCTTCTTCGCCTCTCTCATGCTCATCACCTCCAAGCGAAGTATCCATTCCGCTTCGAGTGGTGACCATTCTCAAGTCGTGGGTTCTTATGGGTTCTTGTGGTCTTGGGTTCTTAAGTTCACGAGGAACTTGGGTTCTTGGGGGTCTTGGGTTCTTGGGTTCTTGAGGGTCTTGAGGTTCTTGAGGTTTTCTTTCGTTTGCAAACCGTGTTCGAGAAGAATCTTCTCTTCACCCGAGTTCTACTCCTTTCCGCGGACGCACCCCTTGGCAGCCTTGCGCTCACACCAAGGTTGCTTTTTCCCACCTCACATCGATTGGTCAGCCGCTAAGTGCACGGTCCGCTCTCAATGAGTGAAAAGAGACACAAGGGGAGGCTGGACAAGCCCTTCTTTCTTGGGATTCCTGTCACTCTTCAAAAACACGATTAGGAATCGATACGCCCAAGCAACTTGGGTTCGTGCAACCGCAACAAGCAAAAAAAATTCTTGTGATTCTTGTGGTTCTTTCCTTGAGTGATACAGAACACTGTCAAAGCTCTGATACCAATGTAAGGTGCAACGGAATGAATGTTTGCGCTTTGCTCAAGATGAGTGCTCCGAACTGTGCTCAAGGTTCCTTTTGTTCCTATGGAAGGTAGAGCCTTCCGTTCTTAATGAGAGAGTGCTATGATCACAAACAAAGTGAATGGACACTGTGCGTGCAAGTGTATGAGATAGAGAGAGAAGAGAGATACGACACCAGAGACGTTGTAAAACCCTCCTCCGAAGGCCCCACTCTCGTCGACGAGAGTGGTCTACTTATGATTGCACAATCTGGTACAAATGGTATGCATGAGACTGATGCAAGTCTAGACTATGTTGACGACGACGACGGGGGTGACAAGGCTGACACTAGGGCTGAAATCTGCAATCTTTCTACTGTTGTCCAAAAACGCTATGGGCTGAAATCCGATGATCTTCAAGGCTGAAAACTGAGGTCTTTCAAGGGCTGAATCTGCTACCTTTAGGGGCTGAATCTGCTACTGTTTCATGGCTGAAAAACGCTGATGCAATGCCCTCCAAAAACGCTGTCCAAAACGCAGATAGGCTGAGTTCTGTTGATGCCAAAAACGCTATGGCTCGGTCCTTGTAAAAACGCTAGCAACTGGGTCTTTTGTCGATGACAACTGCTGCAAACCACTAGCTCTAGGGATGATGGCGATGGTGTGATGATGCAGAAAACGCCAGCTTGGAGATGCTTCTAAAAACGCTAGGGAAGGGAATCTGCTGCTTGGAGGGGAAAGTCCACCAAGGTTCTTGTGAGAAGTTGCCTGCTGAGCTTGGCTCATGTTGCGTCTTCTTCCATTTAGTGCTAACTTTGGTTTGCTTATATATTTTCTTACCCAATTTGCCCTACCTACTTTTGTTGGAAAGTCGCTTAAATTAATAAGTGAAAAATGCCAAAAATAGGTAAAATAGGCTAAATGCATTGGAAAATTCCCTTGATGGAATCTGATGGATTCTGGTGGGAATACTGATGATCATGCTGTGTGCAACCAGAGGATATGCATCTACACTACGTGACTGGGCATGCACGGTCTACGAATAGACTCACAAAAAGTGCCAGATCACTTCTAAATCTAGACTGACTTGACTGACTGAACCTTGATTATGTTGTAGCTTGTCCACGGACACATAGGGTTGGATGTGTCACGTGACAGGTGATGAGCATGGAAGTGGAGAAGAAAAATTTTCCCCACCAAGAGGTTTTTCCCACCCTCCCCCTTCTCCATCTACACCAAGGATTGCACCAAATCCTATGGAGGCTTTGGTCAAGACGATGATGGACATGATGATACGACAAGAAGCGCAACGCACCGCCTTGGAGCGTGAGCGCGAAGAAAGAACGGTAGCCTGTATTTTAGTCACCGTCTTTATGTGATCCGTTTTCATAGGCATGCCATATTGTACAATGAACACGATTCACTCATGAATGAGCACGGATGTATACGGATTACTCATGAAAAGATGAAATGCTTGCATTCAAGGAATTCACATTCCATGTCTCTTCCTTGGCATGACACAGTATCCGAGAGAGCACAAGAAGGATTGAGCATCAAGCATAGGCATTTCCATTGTGATTTGCCACAGTTGATAGATTTAGATCAAAAAGTCAAGATTCGATCTCATGGTTTGCGTGTATTTGGTGAACGGTTTGGCACTCCGTCACTTTGTTCATCTCAATTGCATGCACAGTCATTTAGGAAGCATAGTATTTTTCCAATCACTCTACATGGAATGGATATGTTCATGTTTTTGTGTTGGAAGTGGTTTCAAGAATTTTCCTCCTCGGAGATTCTTGATGAAGGTGGACCTACGTCCATAGACACAATTGGACCGTTGAAGCAGCCTCAAATGACTTTGTGTTGCTTTCGGCACGGCCCAGGAAGCAAGCGTTGCAAACCTTTATGAAGTTCAAGTATCGCAGGACCCACAGATCAGTGTGGGCCGGCGAAGAGTCTTTCCCAAGATTCATCCGGACGTTGTTGGCGATCTCCCTCGACGCCATACAATTCGGTACCAATACCTCACTTTAAATAGGAGGGGATGTCACAAGACGAGCACCACGTGCCAATAGAAAAGAACAGACTTTTAGCACTTCGATAACAACTGAACTGAAAGAGAGAGAGAGAGAGACGACACGCGACACGGAGTGGCGGAATTCCACCCCAAAGAGTATTGGCCCCAAAGCTTGGCGCCCCTTTCGGTATTTCTTTATATTGCATCAACACAGTACAAGCCGGTACTCCAGACTCTGCACCTTCTCCAGAAAGCATGCCACAGAATGAGCCCTAACCTCATACTTAAAGACCCTTGGCCTAAAAAGCAATTACAGTGAAAAGCCTTCAAACCCAAAAGCATCTGGTCCAAAAGCAAAGCCAAAAAGCTGTCAGCGTAAATCACAAAAATCCGTAAATCTTGCCACATCATCAACCAGCGCAAAACGCGGAAATCTATACAGCCTACCACGTCATCATGTCAGCTCAATTTTTGAAAATTTGCCACGTCATCAGTTTTTGCGTGTGCACGGGTCCTGCTTTATTTTAATCCTTTATGTCACTTGGAGCCCCATCAGACGGGGTCCACATAAGTTCGGAGGACTTCTTCTGTTACTTGTTCTTCTTAGGGTTTAGGCCCCTCGACCGGCATCTGTAAGTTGGCTCCATTCTTTAGGCTTTGACACGTCAACAGTTTGTTACGTCTCCCCTTCTTGAAAGAGAGTAATCGTCCGCGATTACGGCATATTTGCAAAACAACTCAAGTTAGCTCAAAAATTTCCGAGGGTCATTCCGAGGGTCATTTCGAGGGACAATCAGTTTGCTCTTTTTATTAAGGAGTTGGCTTCTCCTTTCTGCTCTTTTGATCAAGGAGTTAGCTTCTCCTTTCGATTGTTTTGATGAAGGAGTTAGCTTCTCCTTTTTGCTCTTTTGATCAAGAAGTTAACTTCTCGTTTCGTCCAGATCGAAACTCTTGATGTTCCAGCGTAGTAAAATTAGCCATCACACCCAGACCATACTGATCTTCCACGGGTGTCTTGATGCACTAAAATTACATACCCAGGCAATCTCATCCAATTATGAATATTCAGTAATTGGCACATCACAATGCAACACAAATGCTTACATATGCATGTTACAAGACACAACAAACAGCGTCGCTGAGCACTCCCCCGAGACAAACGATCTGCGGTATGAAGCTACTCAACGACTACCTCGTCACTCCCCCGCAAATAACCTAAAAAGGTCTGGCCATGAGCTCAGAGGACTCTACAACCAAACACTCCCCAAATCGCAGTCTGCGTCGCTTGGAGGTTCAAGCATACAACCAAATGCTCCCCAGGCATCGACCTACGTCGTTCGGAGGTTTTCTAGCATACAACAAAACGCTCCCCAGGCATCACCTGCGACGTTCCGAGGTTTTCAAACATACAACGAAACGCTCCCTAGGCATCGGCCTGCGTCGTTCTAAGGTTCAAACAATACCAAAACAGTATTTCTCACTTCTCCACCCGGGAGTAAAATCACCAATCAATGAAACCAGTATTAAAACCAGAATCAAACATTTCAAATCGGCACCAAAACAGGTTCAAAACAGATACCATCCATTTCAAACAGAATCACCAAACAAGTTCTCAAACAGATTTCAAACTTAAAAAGCAATCTCGACATCAGCCGAGCTTGAAAAGTCGACTGACTTTCTATCCTGAAACCTGCACCAAAAATTAGGGTTAGGTTCCTTTCATGAGGTCGTAGCTGAGCACAGCATGGTCCATCAGCTCTTGGACAAACAGTGTTTCTTTGGCGGCGATGGTAGTCCCAAGATAGCAATCGCACTAAACCTCCAAGGTCATCTACTCATGAAGAGACATCTACTGAGAGACATCAAGACATTTCAAGTTATAATCTGCTAGAATTTCCATGGCAAGCATTTCAAGATACTCCACTCTGCCAGAAGTTGCACTCCGAAGGAAGATGTCAGAAACCATATAACCTCGCGCAAAAATTTTCTTGAAAGCTTGCCAAGTACTTAGAGTATGTTACTTGGTAGCTGTAGACATCAACATCTGCATGGCACTGCTTCTAAGAAAAACAGTGACTTGAAACAAATCTGGATCCTTCTCTTGCAAGTGATCTTAATTGGCTTATGCCCTGTAAGACATGAGCGGTGAAGACGGAAGCGCGTCCGATGCGCGATGAAGTAAGGGTGGGAGTGGCTAATAGATCCGGGTTGAAGGGCAAAGATCCCTCAAATAAAATTCCAATAGCTCTGTCTGCTCTTTTGTAGGACCAGTATGCTTTCAGAAAAGCACACGCCTAATGTTCTGATACCACTGACACAAGACGGGCACCACGTGCCAATAGAAAAGAACAGACTTTTAGCACTTTAATAACAATTGAACTGAAAGAGAAAGAGAGACGACACGCGACACGGAGAGGCGGAATTCCACCCCAGAGAGTATTGGCCTCAAACCTTGGCGCCCCTTTTGGTATTTCTTTATATTGCATCAACATAGTACAAGCCGATACTCCAGACTCTGCACCTTCTCCAAGAAGCATGCCAGAGAATGAGCCCTAACCTCATATTTAAAGGCCCTTGGCCTAAAAAGCAATTACAGTGAAAAGCCTTCAAACTCAAAAGCATCTGGTCCAAAGCAAAGCCAAAAAGCTGCCAAAGTAAATCACGGAAATCCGTACAGCCTGCCACATCATCAGCCATTGCAAAACGCGGAAATCCGTACAACCTACCACGTCATCATGCCATCGCAATTTTTGAAAATCTGCCACGTCATCAGTTTTTGTGTGTATGCGGGTCCTGCTTTATTTTAATCCTTTATGTCACTTGGGGCCCCATCGGACGGGGTCCACATATTTAAAGGTTATAATCCACGCATTGATTGGAAAGAAATCTCTCTCTCTCTCTCTCTCTCTCTCTCTCTCTCTCTCTCTCTCTCTCAGTTGATGGAGCACCTCTCGTGGTCCTTCGCTGTGACAAGAACATTCCTTCCTTGCCATTAGTCTCTCACTCTCATGATTCGAAAGAGGTTAAACACATAGTATGATTGTTTCTCTCAATAACAATCCCACAGTATAGAAAAGCATGATCCATTACATGAACGAACTCTTTTGCTGTCATGTCTTCTCCGAAGCACGACACGCATTTTTTGCATGATAGGGATGTGATTGTTCGTAAGGATCAATTTGGTGGTTTGGATGATGATGTTTCTAGGAAAGCTAACCTCATTGCAAAGACAATCCGTCCCGCAGGACCGATCTTAGCTCTCGAGCCAAGGTCCAAAGAACCCATTCAGGAAGTATTTTATCTTCACATGATTAGTCAGCACGCATTGTTCGAGTGTCTCATTCGTGACGGTTTCTTGTATTTTCGTCACCGTCTTTATGTGTTCTCTTTTCACAGGTATGCCATACTACACGATGCACATGATTCACTCACGGATGAGCATGGATGTATGCAGATCACTTTAGAAAAGATAAGGATTTTTTATTTAAGGAATTCACAATGTCTTAGATTGTCCGTTTGGTCATTCCCTTCGAAGAAGGTGAACCCACGACCGTAGACGAAGTTGACGCATTGGAGCCGTAGCAAATCACTTTGCCGCTATCAGCGCGGCCCGGAGAAGCAAGATTGCAAACCTTCATGAAGTTCAAGTATCGCTCCACCCACGCAGCAAAGTGGGCCGGCGAGGAGTACTTCGCAGGACCCCAGGAGTTGTCAGCGGACTTTACAAACGCCATACAGCTCGATACCAGTATATCACCTTGAAAAGGAGGGGATGTGGCGTACACATGTCACAAGGCGGGCACCACGTGCCAATAGAAAAGAGCAGATAGAACAGACTTTTAGCACTTCAATAACAACTGAACTGAAAGAGAGAGACGACACGCGACTCGGAGCGGCGGAATTCCACCTCAGAGAGTATTGGCCCCAAACCTTGGTGCCCCCCTTTCCGTATTTCTTTATATTGCATCAACACAGTACAAGCCGGTACTCCAGACTCTGCACCTTCTCCAGGAAGCATGCCAGAGAATGAGCCTTAATGTAAGGTGCAACGGAATGAATGTTGAAATTTGCTCAAGATGAGTGCTCCGAACTGTGCTCAAGGTTCCTTTTTCTTATGTAAGGGAGAGTCTTCCGTTCCTTTAGTGAGAGAGTGCAATGGACACAAACAAAGTGGTGAACATTGTGATCAAGGTGCATGAGACTGAGAGATAGAGAGAGAAGAGAATACGACACCAGAATGTGGTCAAAACCCTCCTCCGAAGGCCCCACTCTCTATGGCGAGAGCGGTCTACTTATGATTGCACAAATCTCTACAATGCTTGGACTTGCCGACGATGTCGACGACGACGAGACAGACTGAAATCTGAAAACTCTAAGGGCTAAAATCTGCAAATCTTTATCTGCTGAATTCTAACTCTATGTCGGTGACGATGTCGATGGCTACGATGCGACAACGACGCGCTGAAAACGTAGATGCTGAAATCTGTGTTTTCCAGGCTGAAACTGAAAACTTCGATGGATTCCACCGTGCGGCGAGAAACTGTTGCGGGAAGGTGAGATTTGCGAGACTGCTAAAAACTGAAAATGCTGGTGCTTAATGAGGTTCCGTCGCGAAGATTTGCAAAAACGTTGAGTTGTCTGGCAGATCCAAAAACGCTAGGGCTGATCTTTGTGCTGATGCAAAAACGCTGGCTCTCCTGCTGTTCTGTTGTCGCTAGGGTCTGTCTGTCGCGGCCAAGTCAAGGCGGTGAGGATCCGCTACCACAATGGCTATGCTGCGAAGTCGTAGGGCTGAAAACTGAAAAACGATAGCAGACTTGCACCATGCAAAAACGCTAGGGCTGTCTCCGATGAGGGGGGTCTTGCTGAGAAGTTGCCTGTTGAGCAAGGTGCTCCTGCTGCCTCTTCTGCCAGAAAGTGCTAACTTTGGTTTGCTTATATATTATCTTACCCAATTTGCCCTACTCAGTTCCCAATAAAAGTCACTTAATAAATAAGTAAAAAATATCAAAAATAGGGAAAATAGGTTTAATGCTCTGGAAAATTCCCTTGATGGATTCAAATGGGAATGCTGATGATCATGTTGTGTGCAACCGGAGGATATACATCTACTCTAAGTGACTGGTCATGCACGGTCTACGAATAGACTTGTTGTATGGCAATTCTTTCGTTTCTTTCTTCGCGCTCGCGGTCCTTGGCTTCTTGTCGTTCTACTTTTCTTGCTAGTTGTGCCAACGCAACTCGATTCGTTTCTTGTTGTCCATCATCGACTTGACCATCTCCTCCATAGAATTTGGTACAACTCGTGGCATAGATGGGGAAGGGGGAGGGTCGGGAAAGCCTCCTGGTGGGAAAAGCTCTTCTTCGCCACTCCCATGCTCTTGGGCAGGGAGTGATGGCTTTTTATCCTACTGGCTTGGGGTCTCAAATTCAAGGCTTGGGTACGCTTGGGCAGGAGTGATGGCTGTCCAAGCTGACATCCACCCTGTATTTTGTGTGACAATTTTTTTCTGCCGGCTGGCCTCCACATATGCATGGGCCCCTGCTGCCCAAGCTTTGGCAAAGGTGCGTAAACAGCTTTCCGTGCTAATTTTTCTCCTTTCAGAGGTAGTGGCAAGCATACAATGGAGCAAACCATTCTTCTGAGCAAGTACACTGGTGTTTCTTAAGCTGGTTACAGACTGCAGCCAACGCCCGCTATAGTAAAACTCACAACCAATCGCATGGTTGCATGTAAATTTGGGCGTTCCTTCCCGTTACACACAGCCATATTGCAGGCGACACCATATCTGAGGTGGATACCAGCACACGTCCAATTCTGCTAGGGATTTGGACGGTACCCAAGGGCTGCCCAAATATGGCAAGCAGATGTTCAACCAATCAGCGCACATGCTTCGCTCCTGCTCCAGTGAGAATTCTCCATCACTGCAGCACCCCACCTTGGCAGTGTGTAAAGTAAGCAGCCAAAGCAGCATTCGCTACACGCATGTCGACACCATGCCTTGGGCAGGCCAGGTTGTCTGCAATGGCGATGTGTAACCAGCCTTATTAAAACTCCATTTGTTTGTGAAGCTACATTAAACGAACAGTTTTGTGAATGCGAAGACTGGCGCTTCACTTCTGCTAAAGCCAAGTAAGAGATTTACATATAATGAAGCAGCAAAACATCATTGAAGTACCTGGACAGAAGTTTGATAGAGCTCGTACTTGCTGGGGCCTTCCGAAAGCTGGTACTGTCCATAGAGGGCTTCTTCCGCTGGGAGCTCCTCTATGGAAGAAGCAACAGATATCTCAAACGCGGAAGAAGGAAGCGGGTCTTCCTCGTTTTGCCGGCGACCTCGGCGCCCATTTCTCTGAGGCTTTTGCTTGCCCCTCCCCATTAAATTTTTAAACTCAAAACGAAGCTTATTTGCTTGCTAGGGGCGAAGAAAGAAGGGCATACAAAACTTCTTTGTGGACTTGGAAGAGGAGCTCTTGAGCTCGCACCTTGTGACAGAGTTTTTTGGGTACGTAGTCTATATATATTTTGCATCACTTTGTGGGTCAAGAGGAGCGTAAGCAAATAGCCTTGGCGCATAGAGACAAGAAATTCAAAGGAGATTTTGAATGCATAAGCTTTCCATGCATGGAATAGGCAAATGGTAGCCTATGTTGTATAGTGTTCCCGCAAAAACTCATAAGGGAGAAGTATGTGGTCATGATCCATGAGTTTTCTGTTGAACAAAAAGTCAAGTATCTTATTTTGGAAGCTTCATTAGGTCTCCCCAATCTCAGAAAAATAAAAATTATTTCAAAACATATTAAGTGCATAAGTGAAGGGTGAGTTTAGGAAATGAAAAGACATAGGAAGGTGGAAAATCAAAAGACGAATGAAGGTGGAAAGTCAAAAGACAAACGAAGATGGAAAGTCAAAAGACCTTTTATGTCCATATAAATAGGTGTTTCTCTGCTCTTTCATTCTTTATCGTTTTCTTCTAAGTTAGCGTTTTCCTCTCTCTCTCTCTCTCTCTCAATGTTGTATTCATTTTTCTTAGGTAATATTGTTGTAAATTTGTGTGCTTCGTCATTGCCTGTCGTTATGTGCTATAGATTAATGCATGTTTTTTTTGTTTTTGAGTGGAATCTTTGAATTAGGAGCACCTTTTAATTTTTTTGAAGCTTCATTATATGGGAGGGGGTGATAAGGTCACATTGTACCAATTTGAGTGAGAAGAGGGCAAGAGAGTTCACGTTTGGGTCTAGAGAGAGAAGAGGAGGAAGGAGAGAATCCTATGGAAAAGGCATGTGTGTCTTGAGTTTTTGGCTATGGTGTGTTGCTTTATCTCTGCACATCCATGGTTATCTTTCATCAAGTATTGCTGATGCGAATGGGAGCTCATGCACTACATTGAAGATTAAGACCCACCCCATACCCCCACATACTATAGATGGTGAAAAATTAAGGGATATAATTCATTCTATTTTTGTTTACTTACGCTTTCTAATATCTTCAATGGATGTCCATGGCAAAATGGAAGTCTTTACTTATATGTCTACACTATGCTATTTTCTACTATATACTCTGAAGCTTATTTTTCTTTGTACATAGAACTCCATACTCCATAGATATGATCATGTTCATCATAAGCCAAAAAACTTGAAGGACTTTTGGCATGCCTCAAATCTTTAGTTTCTTGCGTGGGCGTGCACTATAGTGAGGAATGGGCATAAGTGAGGGCACAATTTTTACCAAGTCTATGAGCAATCAATGTCGATCTTATCAAAGCATGGTTCTTTTCTAACAATCCAAACTTTTGAAGATTTTTTCTCTTCCTAGAATCAGTCCTTTAGCTTAAGCAAAATTTAGAGTTTTTCAAATGTGTGAGTGTTTGTGTATGTGTGTGTCAATGTGAATATTTGTGTGTTTGGTGTGTTTGTGTTTGTGAATGTATGTGTGTATGTACGATGTGTTTGTATATATGTGTGTATATTGAGAGAGAGAGAGAGAGAGAGAGAGAGAGAGAGAGAGAGAGCGAATGGCATTGAGATCTGCAAACCTCACCCAATATAAGCACCATCAACACCCCTCCTCCTTGTGTGCAATCGATCGACAATACATCAACTTATATGCCACCACCACTATAATAAAAAGAGCTACTACCAATGTCGCCCATTGTTTGAAGTTTTTGACTATCCCCACTTCCTTCTTCCTCCTCCTAACCTTGCCTTCAGTTGTAGTTGTCTGCCATGTCAATCCCTATTTGCTTTGTTTCTATGTTTTCTTACAAGGTGACTCATTTCATTTCATTTGTTTTTGCCTATTTATTTGTCTTGGCTTGTTTCTTTGTCTATGTTTTCTCTTGTTTTTGTTTGTTTGTCTTGCCTAGTTTGCGTGTGGAAGGTGTTGTGTAGCCTGATTGCTGATCCTGCATCCCCACCCCCCCTTCTTTGGTGGCTATTTTTTCAGATCAAGTAGGAGGATGGTGGTGTAGGAATTGGTGCTTTGGGTGGAGAGGGATCTTAGTCTCGTTTGCATGATTTTGCTCATATCATTTGTAGGTTGCATCGGTCATAGCTCTTGGATTGTTGTAAGAGATGGTGGAGGATTCTTTCTTCTCTACTCATTGGGATCTTCGATATAGGACTACTTTGTGGAAAGTCTTCTGTTGGAGTGCACAGATTGCACGCTATAGAGATTTGGAATTTGCTTTTGGAGATCCTCCTTTCAATTTTTTGGTTGCTTCTGGGCTTGAAGACTTTGGTGGCATGTTTTCATTGCAACTCTTTTCTACGATCATCCCCTATTACCTTGTCTCTAGCTTTGATTGTATGTTCCTCATCTATTTCATACATGCTAGGGGTCATGGTTTGTTGGCCCTCTTGAACATGAAGGCCAACAAAACATCAATATGACCCCTAGCATGTATGAAATGCTCTGCCACAATACCATCATGATCCTGCATCTTGCCTGTGTACAATTTGTCAATGGCTCGCCTCACCATCCCTCTTGTGAAGAAAGTAGATTTTCCCTATGGTTTTCATATATCATGGGTTCCTTCATTGCCAGTTTGATTATTCAAAATGCATATGGGATTTTGTAATGACTTGGAGCTTATGTACTTTTGTAGTAATAGTTTTTTATGGAGAGAGAGAGAGAGTGCATTGTAATCGAGAAACTCCCAACTATGGATGCACAGATGCCCAAAAGCTGAATGTTTTGGAAAAAAAGATTAGCATTACTCAAGAAATCCTCAATGTACTTATGTAATAAGGTGGGATTGCATAAGGAACCATGTATGTCACATAAAGCATTGCTACATAGGTTGCATATGTGATGCTATCGTAGTATCCCATGTAAAGCGACACACACAGGGGCATCACTACATACTCACACCACTAGTAGTGTGTTGACTGTTGTCGTGTCGCTCCGCTTCCACGATGGGAAATAGGGCCAAAAGATGCAGATCGAGCCAATTTGCATGATATGCTTAGTAGGTTGGAAAGCAAGTGCTTGAGGATACTGAAGTCCAAACTTGTATCACTTTGAGTGCATTGATTCATAAAAAATGCAACATGCCAAATGTAGTGTCCACATGTATTTAGGTTAAGTTCTCGAAGGGCAATTCATCTGAGATGTCATCATTTGTAATGCCTTGATAGCACAAGTGCCACTCGAAGGTTGCAAGAGAAAGATGTTATACTAAGCAAGCTTTGGTTGATATGTATGCTTAAGATGTTGTAGTTAAAGAGATCGGGGAGCTTACAATGTGTTTTGCACCACCTTGGTCATTGCCAAAGGAAATATTATGCTCGACAATGCTAATCAATATGTATGCCAAATTTTATGCTTGGCACTTGCATGGTTGATAAATATGCTGAAAGGGATGTAGTTTCCAAAGTGAATGGTGCTTAGTTGCTAAACATGTCTAATGTGGTGTTTTCATGATGTCACAAGAAGTGCTTGATGGGTTTCCCCATTCCGAATGCCATCACTTGGATCGAGAAACACAGGTCGAAACATATTGGAGTGAAACATGTAAGCCAAGCCAGAGCTTTTTTTTGGCCTGCCAAAAGGGCAAAGGCTATAGAGATGCCTTCTCTTTTTGCTGACTAAAATAGAAAAAAATTAGGGTTGTATTTTCAAGAATTTTTTAATATTGATTGGTTGAAATAAGATAGTGGGCACTCATTTAGATGACTGGTGTGTAAATCTAATGATGTGACTCACTCTCTTGGTAGTTTGGTAGTGGAGCACTCTTGAGTCTTAGTGTGCGTGCTCTCTCTCTCTCTCTCTCTCCCCCTCTCTCTCAACTTTTGCTTGTTCTCTTTCTAAACAATGAGGAAAAGTATCCATCTCTTGAGACTTGCACCCGTCATCAGAGTCCCCGACTCATCACTCTTATGCCTCAACCTCGACACACAACCCTTTTGCAACCTGCTGCTTGACCTGTTGTTTTCAGAGCTCGTCGGGATAGTGATTGCCTTGTCGGTTATTTTTCCGATATGTGCTTTGAAGTCTACCAGCTTCATTAGTACTTTGAGCATCGGGCTTCCTTCAATGCCTTGACTCATCCAATGCATCGCTTGAAGGCATTGCAGCACTACATCATGATTGGTGAGTTGGCCTAGCCTATTGCTGAAGATTGGATGAGGTGAATCAAGCACTCGACACTACATTGGTTCAAGAGATGGAAGAAAGAGGATACAATAACACAAAGGCTATCAAAGAAGCCCTACGAGTGCATGGCACATCTACCTCTCGCAGCGACATTGCCCCTACACAAACATGCACTACATCTTTTAACCCTGAGGCTGCCAGCAACCATGTCATTGTGTGGCTTCCAATCCTCCTTCTTGAGGCCATGGATAGGAGGATGGACTTGCATGAAACAATCGTTGATGTGCTGAATAGAGAGGTCCCTACCATCTCTATGTTGCAGTTCATTTAGGTTCGGAGCTCTCGAGGCTTGCTGATGTTCAGAGGTGAGGAAGTGGGCTACCTCGAGGTTTAGGGAGTGTCAAAATTGTTTTTAGAGCTCAACAAGAAAAGGGATCAGAACTCGGAGGGTCCAGGGATACGTCGCCACTCCCATGGACATGAAAGTTATCAACCTTGAGAGGAAATTGGTGGAGTTGACAGAGGAAAGATACTATTTAAAGGTCCAACTCGCCGAAACGAAGGACAAAGAGGTATTTAAAGCCTCTGATATTGCACTTTTCACTTTACCTAAAGGCGAGCTTCAGTACAACTTTCCTCAAATCAGTACCTGGATGTTCTTTGATAAGTTGCCAAGGTTTTAAGCAGATGCAAACATTGAGCATATAGCTTCAAACAGATGCAAACATTCAAATCATGCTAGAATATGCAAAATGCAGCCGTATGCACATTTTTTTGGCACAAGTTTTTTTGTGTGAGTTTTTGTAGAGTCTCGTTATATTGATCTTCAATGTGCTCTGCTCTACAGGTGGGGGAAATGAAGAAGCTAGTGGAGGAAGGAAAGACAAAATATATAGGGCTATTCGAGGCTTCGGCATCAACCATACAACGGGTCGATGCAATTCACCCCGTTAGTGCAGTCCAGCTAGAGTGGTCTTTGTGGTCACGTGATGTGGAGAAAGACATCATACCCACGTGCAGGTGGTTTCATCTACTCTCCACGCTTGTTGCTAACCTTTTTGGAAGATGATGATGTATTTTTCCAGCATGTAAATACACAAGACTAGGTCTTCTTGATGTGGTGATGTCACATTCCAATGGGGTTTTGTTGTGTCTATCGCAGGTTGCGATGAATATGGCAGGGTTTTGGGCAGATCCAAGCTGGAAGGTGCGGTGGAGGAGGTGAAGCTATCAAAGAAGGTGCTGAGGGGGATGGGAGACAATGTGGAGTCAAGGCAAGTGAGGTGGGCGGTGGTGAACAGCTTCGGTGGCATAGCAAGTAGGGATTCAAGAGTTCTGACGGAGACGAGGATGAGCGGCGGCGTGCCATTGTTGGAAAGGCTAGCAGAGAATGCGAATGAGAAGAGCTCAGGGTCACTCATGTATGTAAGGATGGTGGTCGTATACTATCACTATAGTGTAGAGAAATGGGAGGAAGTGCCACTACTAAAGGACGAAGATGAAGCAGGAGGGAAAGTTGGGCAGCTGCGCGGCGGTGAGAGTGCAAAGGGTGTGCTTGTTCGTAGGGTGCCTCTTGCATTTTTTGGGTCATTTGGATGAGTCTTCCTATGATGTTGTGGCTTCTATCCGAACACATACCGGTTTCAAATGGAGTTGGAGATTTTCCTCTTCATTCAAAGGCAGTGCCAAATTCATGACCCACCCTCATGGAGCCCACGGTCATAGTCCTGGGAGATGCGGCCCGCTCTCTCTCTCTCTCTCTCTCTCTCTCTCTCTCTCTCTCTCTCTCTCTCTCTCTCTCCGGGATAGTTTCCTACGACGTAAAAATTCTCTTCTTCCTCCTCTTCTTCTTCTTCTTCTTCTCTCTCTCTCTCTCTCTCTCTCTCTCTTTGACTGTGTAGATGAAGTGAGGTCTCGGGTAGAGGCTCTTCTGCACCTCTCTCTCTCTCTCTCTCTCTCTCTCTGGCGAGAGGCTCCTGTCGTGAGGGTGATAGAGTTGGCTTCTTCGGGGCCTAACAAGAGGTAGCCATGCACCTGTAGTAGGAGGTGGGATTCAGAAACTTAGTAATTAATATATTTTATTCTCGTGCGAGCCAGTATGTGTTCAGCTATTACGAGGGGTATCTTTGAAATTTTGAACTAAGGCTTCTTGCTTTCCTTCAAAGCATCCGATCTCGAAGGAGCTTGATGATTGTTCATTGACTCAGTTTGCAAGTTGATTGAGAAACCTATTTACAATCATGTCACTGGCCTTCTAGACCCCCTAAGACGATCATGCCCCCCAACAATCTTTTCAGTGAGGGCATGCATCCCATGTGAGTACTGCTTGGTGAAGCTGTTTCTAAAAGTTTGTAATGGAATAAGATAATTGAGAGGGTTCTGACCTGCATATCCAACATATGCACAAGGTCTCTTGAGCAACTTCAAAACACTATCTGTGTGATTTATGTATGCAATATCAAAAATGAAGAAAATTAACTCCATGAGGGGACTTGTTTTTTTTCTTAATCTGCTACTGATGTGTTAGACTTGGTTAGTGAGGTCCCAGGACAATGATGGCTAATGTGTGCGGTTAAGGAAGGCGTAATTGCTCACCGAGGTATGATAAAGGTATTGGATGACAAAGTTTTTGAGGTAGTGGCCACCCTGGGAGTGGCCAGTAGAATTGTAAACTTGTACTGCACCAGTTACAATACAAGTTGTGTATTGTATAGCTCACAAAATGGTAGGGAAGGTTCCAAAGGAGGTGTTTTGTATTGAGGCAATTTAGAGCAGATTGGGAGGCGGTGCGGATTGGTGATTTTTTAAGGAGTTCCTCTTGGTGAAGATTTTTGTGTAGTAGCTCATCAATTTTTGGGATGGGGTGTTTTGTTCTTGATAGTTATCTGGTTTAGGCCCCTACTCTAATTTTCTATGGATAATCTACGCATTATTTAGTTGGCATATTGCAGATTTTCAGTGATGGGCAGGCAAGTTCGATGCTCAAGTGCGGGAGCTTCTTGATTTCAACATTTTTCTTGACATCAATGATGAAGTCAAATTTGCATGGAAAATCTAGGTAGATACCTAGTAGCTATTGACAGTACTTGTGAAAAATTTACATGTTCAAGTTTCAGGTCTATCCTCGATCCAACCTGCCTTGCTTTCCTTGTGCAGCGAGACATGGAAGAACGCGGACATAGTTTGGAGAGCATCAAGGCAAGCATTGAAGCCGATATGTTTAACTATTCACATTGCTTTTTTGTAGCTTGACTCAAATATCGGCCTGTAGATTGGACAATCGAAAAGCAACAGTATAACATTGTAGGTCAGTAAAGCACCTCATTTTTTGTTGCAATTCATTCATGCTTTATCTATTTGCTTGTTTTAGAAATTTTCGCATTGCTTCCTTTGCTTTGGTTTATTTGGATCTCTACAAGGGAATTTGACTCTCTGATTTAGTATGGGAAAAGAGTTCCTAAGGGTCATGTTTTTAAACACCTGGGCTACCCGATTGGGGTCATGGTCTCTCAGAAACACTTGCAAGAGTGGGTTCTGGAGAGAGTGTTGGTTAAAATTGCTTC
This sequence comes from Adiantum capillus-veneris, assembly GCF_014529385.1. Classification (NCBI taxonomy): domain Eukaryota; kingdom Viridiplantae; phylum Streptophyta; class Polypodiopsida; order Polypodiales; family Pteridaceae; genus Adiantum; species Adiantum capillus-veneris. The sequence goes on from NC_140948.1 coordinate 43,417,590, forward strand.
TTGGCACTGTGATGAATGGCCTTAACATGTCAGGCTCAGAATTGTTCAGAGTACAGAAATGCATCTCGATCTTGGCTAAGTTTTTGTGGAATTCCTCTCGCTCTTCCAATGCTTAGGTTGCTTGGAACAAAATTGCAGTACCATACTCTCAGGGAGGCTTAAACATATTGAATTTGCAGGTCCATGCTCAGGAAGCACTAAGCAAACACTTATAAAACACAACATCAATTCCCTCACGGTCTTAGACCCAAGACTTTACACACCTTCGAAGATGGTGAGAGCTAGCGGGGTATGAGAGTAGATTGAGAGGAAGAAGGAGTAGTCTTACGAGAAAGAAGTATATCTCCTCACTTAATCACTCATAATAGCTTAGCATAGCTTAGTAATTAGCATGGTAGAGGATATGATCATGCATTGAAGCTTGGCTCTTGGTTGGATTTGCATCACAAAGCCAAGAGTTGTTGGTGTAGGCCTCCCTTCTCACAAGCTTGGAGTAGCTGATGAGCTTTCCATTAAAGCTTGAGAAGGAGAGAGAGATTCTTCTTGCTTCACACATGAGATTGTGTGAGTGAGTGTGTGATAAGGCCTTGCCAAAATCAGCCCCCTCTCTCTCTTGGTCGACCCCTCATGCAAATTACTCATGCTGACACCCCATTGGACCTCTCTAAGCTTAGCCAATGAAAATTGAGAGGCATAAGTGATAGCCTTGTGACATGTGTCACCCTTTCCCCTTTTGTGAGAGCTTTAGGTAATTAAATAATGCAACTAAACTCTCATTGGACCCCTTTGCCTTCTGAACAATAGGAATCAGGCAAGCCATTGGGCTGCTGAATGCTCATTGGATCCCTTGGGAGACTGTCCAATAGTCTTCTAGAGAGCTTAATTCTTATTGGTTCTTTTATTAAGTGTTTTTAAATGAATTAAGCTAAATTTTCTCTAGCCTAATTCTCATTGGTCCACCTCTATGGCCATCCAATAGGATTTGAGTGCACCTTGTGAGCAATTGGTCTAAGGAGCTTACATGTGTCTATTATGCCCTTTGTGTAAAGGGAAGCCTTTGAGTGTGTGTGTGTGTGTGTGTTCTCTCACAAGCTTCTCTCTTCTCCTACCTTTAGGGCTCGCCCCCTCCTCTTTAGGAGTCATGAAGACTTTTTGGCACACTCACTAAGCATCCAATTTAACTAAGCTTGACCATTGGACACAACCATTGAATTTTGGAACCTTAGCATTTTGGAAATGTTAATGGGTTGAACCTTAGGGTCTTTAAAGCCCATTGTTGCACATTGCTCTTTTGCAGATGGCCCCCCCTTTGGATCCCTACTGTGGCCGGTCTGCCAACTTAACCAATATTCTAGCTTTTTCTCTCTTGGTACTTCCCCATATTAAATGATCAGTTTAGCATGAGAAATTAATCATTTAGGAGAATTAGATATTAGTTATTATGACATTACCTCTCTCTTGAAATCATAGTCGTCCTCGACTATGGGGTAGAGAAGATAAAGCCTATTCATTAGCCCTTTTTCTAGCAGGTAGAGGATCCCTATCTTACCCTACGACATCGTTCCAAAATGGATGACTAATCCATTTGGCGCTTGAGAGCCTAAGGCTGCCGCAAGCATGTCTGCACATTAGTCCTATCAATCTTCCATAGTAGAGTGACAAGCACTACTTGGTGTTTGGAAGACGTCGTCTCCACAAACTTGATTCTAAGCATGCATACTACTTAACATTTGTGCACAATAAAGAAAAAGAGAGTCTTATAAGACAAAAACTTTGTTCATTTTAAACATTTGTACATTTGCTTACTCTAAGGAAGCATTGTAAGCATTGACAAGGTTTAGGTTATCCTTTAATTGTATGCCTTGCATCCATCCAGCATCTTCAAAAGGATAATTTTTAAACTTAATAAGATACCGTCGGATAATCTTACCGCCTCTCAATACCTTTTCTTCATGTCGAAGAATGGACTCAGGCTGCAGCACCTCTTCTTGGTCCTCAATCTTCGGTGGGTCTTCAATAATTGGTTCTTGAGGTGGCTCTCCATTGTAAGGCTTTAGTAGGCTCACATGAAAAGAATTTTGTATGAGCTAAGGGTTGGGCAACTTGAGTTGATAGGCCATCTCATTGATTGGTCTAAGAATCTGGAAGGGACCATAGTACCTTTTTGCTAATTTAGCGTAGTACTTTTAATGTCCCATAGGATTCTTGCCCGTGTGTGCCTTAATAGAGCCTTGTGAAATTTAAGTAAGACCCAATCATTTTCTTTAAAGGCTTGGGCTCTTTTGTGCTTATCAGCAGCAACAGCGTTTTGCTGTTGTGATGTTTTTAGCGACAGAAATACATTGGGTTTTTATATTCTCCGGTATCGCTAAGACTGTCACTAATAGCGTCGATACGGGAACATCGCTATGAGCGTCGCTATAACCGTCGCTATATGCGTTGCTATCGGCATCGCTATATAGCGACGCATATAGCGATGCTAATAGCAACGCTTTACAAGCTACCTATAGCAATGCTCGAGAGTAAAAGTTTTTGGTGGCAAGGCATTCACCCATCAACCATATTGAATGTTTTAATAATAGAGTAAACCTAAATGAATCTAAGATAAGCCCAGATTCACCTTTGAAAGAAAGTGCAAGCTTAGGTATAGACCCAAAGTAGTCACCCACAAGACAATATAACCATTAACTCCATTATCCATAGTATTGTTTGCAGAATAAAGATACAAAACTCACAAAAGTAAATTGATGAAAGTAAATAAATGACAATTGTACACATCATCACTTGATTGTTAAGCTTTGCAAATGTAATAGTTACAACACCATTGTCATTATTAAGAAAATATACATGGTTTTCCAATAGTTACAAAAACACGTATACATGTCATTTTATGATACATATGCTATGACAAAAGGAAACTAATGCTATCTAGCTACGGCTAGACTAAAATCATCTAATCAGACGTCTCATCGCGTCCAAGCGGTGTATCTGTCGAATTTCGAAAAAAAAACAATAAGACAACTTTTTGTAAGTATAAACATATAATTTACAAAACAATACAACAAATAGAAAAGAGTAAACCCTAATACTAACCATGCCGCTGCAAGAACTCAAAATGTCCATCAGGGCGTTTAACCCCTTTCTGCCTACGTACTCGCACTCGTACGGTGTGGGGTCACGTCCTGTCATTGACCACTGTTCAAAACATACAAAGAATCCATTATGTTAGAATTTAAAAACCCCTAAACCCTAAAATATCAAACCTAAAGAGCAATATGAAAACACTTACAAAATCGGCCTTAAATGATGCCCCCCGCCGCTCCCCAAGTGGTGCGAGCTCCCTGCCTCTACTCGCACTTTGGCTGCCTCCTTTTGTTGCTTCCACTTGTCAGGATTCTCGTGCGCTGCTCGCTTCGCATTCTTCCAATCTTCTTTGGCCAGTCAATCTGGTCTGTTCCACCCATGCTTTATTGCTTTTTGCACTTCAAAATGCTTGTGCTTGTAGTATTCGCGCATTCGAACCTTCATCGGTCTTCATTGAAGCGATCATCCCGTGTTGACATGGGAAACTCATCATGCAGCATGCTAATGACTCTGTGTTTTAATTCATTTAGTACTTCACTCCAGGTGTTTAGTATGTAGTATTTAAACACCTGAGAGCAAAAACCGCGCATGCGCGAGATCACCTTCTTGCCTTCATCATCCAAGATGATGCCGCCACTGAAGTCAACGGAGTAAGGCAAGCCCTCTCACCTGTGCCGCATGAACCTGGGTGTCCCCGCAGGGGTCTCTAGTGGCGTGTCGATGGGGGTACGGACGCCAGGTGTCTCCACTGGAGTCTGGGCCCCGAAGCCAGGAGTGTCGAGTGGGGTGACTCCCGGAGGAGTAGGTAGTGGTGTGTAGCCAAGAACGGCTGTCAGCCACGCAAAACCTGGCGTAGATGGCAATGCCATGGCTGGTGTGGGGGCGAGCAAAGAAGGGGAAGGTAAAGAGCCTCGTCGAACATGAGGCGGTGTTGAGGCATCAGCAGTGGCATCCCCACTACAACCGCTACCGCCACCACTAGAGCGTCGATGCCTAGACGAGTGTGAAGATTGTCTCGTCGACACTGAAGCTTCGGAGTGCATTGAATGCTCCGAAACAGAGGGAGACACTGAAGGAGGAGAACGATGTGATGGTGCTCCAGAGCGATGACGATCCTCGTACCACTGGCTCTGTTGGGGTGACAAAGAAAAAAGAAACTCATCATCATCCATACCTGCATTAAACACACGAACATTTAATCTTAATATTGAATGGAGAAGAAAACATGGACAAGTAGAGAGAGAGAGAGAGAGAGAGAGAGAGAGAGAGAGAGAGAGAGAGAGAGAGAGAGAGAGAGGACTCATAAAGAGGGAGGGATTCCTGTGTAGAGAGATTCTTGTGAAGTTCTTGTGAATTTGTCTCCCGTCTGCATTCTACGTATCTTGTAAAAGCATTGCCTCCGAGTGCGATGGAGATGGAGGCTGCAATTGCGAAGGAGGTGATCCATCTCTGCTCATAGATGCTGCTAGCCCCTCCATTAGATCTAGTTGATCGGGTGAAAGAGACGCTAAGAAGTAGTAGTAGTGCTTCTTAGCGTCTCTTTCATCCAATCAACTAGATCTAGTGGAGGGACGAGCAACATCTATGAGCAGAGACGGATCACCTCCTTCACGATTGCAGCCTCAGTCTCCATCACACTCGGAGTGCAGTGCTCGTCGGTGAGGAGTGTCCCTGCTTGTGAGAACATACCTGGAGCATACGTACCTGGAGTGGACGCAATGACGATTAAACACAATGTAAATTTCTCAAATATAGCCACGTGAATACAATATATATTATAAAATGGAGAAAAATTGTTCAAATACAATGTTTACTTTAAGAGGTGTCTCTCTCATCCTCGCATAGATCAACATAACTCCCTATATCTATATAGAGCTCTCTGTTTAGGCAGATGTCCTTCGTTTCATTTTGTAGATCCTCTGTATGCACCCCATAGAGAGTAGCAGCTTGATGCTCGTCTGGCACCACCTCAGCGACTTCTGACTGAGCATCTTCTCCAATCTCCTTCATTGATGCCAATGTGATTGGCACATGGTAGCCCTCATACGTCCGTGCACTACGAGGGGCTATCTCTATGATGTACCACCAGTTTGATGCAGACTTTGTAGGATGAAATATCACCTGCCACAGCCACATAACTTACATGAGAGCTTCCAAGCATATAACTTCTAAAATTGGATAGCTTCCAAGCACATAACTTACTTGTTCACAATGCTCGGGTAGTACGAAAGTGTCTCTTAGGTTGGTCCATTTTTTAGTTGAATCCACTTCAAGGAAACCAGACTCTCCTCTGCACACAGTAGCATTGTGACCTCCATGTTTATCTTGAAGCATTGTGTGTCAAACAAGCCGACAAAAAATCCTCTATAATCGATCCTCAAAATCTCTTGAAGCGTGCCGAAGTAAGTGAGTTTCGCCACCACAGGATCTAGAGGACCATCGTCGACTAGACTGTTCAAATTTTGCCATGATTCCACAATCTTGAGTAAAACGCTTTTTGTCGATTTGTTCCACCCTAAAATGTCAACCTTTACACCATACTGCCGTGTATGACTTATACTACAACCAACAAAAATTATGAGTGGCCGTTCAAACATCTAGAAAGTCACTACTCATACATTGCAAACTTATCTTGGTCGCGCAACCCCGAGAGTACTTCCACTCCTTCTCAGTCACTTCTTCACCACACTATTGTGCACTTTTCAAATGGTCGTGAAACCATCTTAAGCTCGTGAATGTTGGTAGGCTCTCCAAACCCGCCGGATAATGCATCGGTGGTCGTCTTCCCCGTCTCCACTCGATCCGTGCCCTTTGTTGCTCTTGCTTTGCATCCTCGTATTGTGAAATCCACTTTTGCATCACTGGATTGTGAAGCATGAAAAATCGATTGATTTTAGCCTCTAGATCTTCTGTCATCTCCTTCTCAACACCGAGATTGCACATGACAATCCCAGATATGTGCTCATCATCTATGGTTCTCCATAGCGTTGATAAACCACTTTTGGTATGTACAAAGTAGTGCATATGTGCATGTTCATACGTACAAAATGATGAAAATACATGCATTTGGGAGATTTTCAAAGTGGTTTTGAGTTTCAAATGTGCTGCAACGTGTGCACATTGTAAATATTTGTGCTTGTGTGTTGGCAGTCGAGCATATGTACATGCCCGGATAGGGTATTGGGACCTTGGGTATGGTTCTTGGTGGCTTATCTTGGATCTAGGTAATGGGTTTGGGATTTTTAGAATGAAAATAATGCAAGCGACAAGTGTGGGTACTCTCATCTTGCTCAAGAAGTTTGGGACATGCAGTAACTGTCTATTTACGGTGCCTAATCTGCGGTGATGCGTGCACCGCCCTAGAAGTGGTCAAAATAGAATGTGGGGATGTGGAAAAGTGATTTGGGTATCAAGGATGTAGCGTACAAAATCTAGTGAATTTTGGAGTCTGTTTGGGGTTTTTCCCGCAAAAAATGCCCGCTCGAGGTCAAAATTGGCCAAAAATGGGCCCAAAAAAGTAAAAAAAAAGGTCAAACTGGTGTGAAAAGGCTGAAAATTGACACATCACTCACGGTGCCGTGAGTGTTGAGGCTGAGGGAGAACTTTTGAAGTACAATATCAGCACTTTCACCTCGCTGTGTGTGGGAGGAAGCAGGGTTCCTACAGGTGGTCTAGTGCAGTCCCGTCGCATTTGTGTCCTGTTTCCGAGAGTGTGGAGGAGTGAACGAGAGCTTTCTCTCTTCAATTTTGCACTTGGGAGAGTCTATGGAAGTTCTGAGGTTTCCATGGATGTGTGTGTGCGAGGAATTGAGGGAAGAGGGTGCGGCTTTTTGCAAGATTATGTGACCCTGTATCAGGGCCATTAGGGTTGGCACTATTCCAAAGAGTCCAACAGAGTGGAGTTTGGTGAAGGCTTTGCAATGTTTTGAGAGACACATTTTATGGCTGGAGTTTTTGAGTTTTTGATGGTTTTTCTTGTATATTTTAGTCGCCATCGAGTGTGATTTCAAGTGTTGATTAACTCGACTCACCTTGTAGTGTCTGCGGGCAGGCAAGGGCTTGCAGGTCGAGGCATTTGGAGTTTGAATCGAGCTTGTGGGTAGATTTTTTAGAGAGCTCTTGAGTGGTGGTGAGTGAGGTGAGTAATTTAAGTAAATTCCTTGTGTGGTGTTGAGTTGTCTGGGTGTGTGAGTGTGGGCACGGCGTATTTTGCTACATCATTCTTTGGCGATCCTGCTGGGGAGCGAAAATTGCTGATTGTGCACCCAGAATTTGGATTTTGAGCAGTGAATTTCAGCAATTCTGCTCAGAATTTTGAGCACATTTTAGATGTTTAAGGGAATTTCAAGATGGCGGTGCCATTCCAACCATCTATTTTCACAGGTTTGATTTGACATGTTTATGTTGTGGAGTTTCAAGTGAGATCAATCTAGTGGTCAGAGGGAATGCAAGAGATTGATATGAGGGTATCACAAGATGAGAAGGGCAATTGGGACATGTTTAAGAGATGCTTTTTGAAGCGGTTCAAAGTTCCTCACCAAGATGCATGGAAACAGGTCACTAGTAGGTATCAATCTAGTGGTCAGAGGGAATGCAAGAGATTGATATGAGGGATTGTCACAAGATGAGAAGGGCAATTGGGACATGTTTAAGAGATGCTTTTTGAAGCGGTTCCAAGTTCCTCACCAAGATGCATGGAAACAGGTCACTAGTTTGTTTATGCAAGAGCACGAGTCTATTGCAGAATTTTGGTCAAGATTTGATGACGCTTGGAGAGTTTGGAAAGATGCTCTATTGCATGTGGAAGCCATCTCTAAAGAAGAATTTTATCCCGCATTTACAAATAGCCAAAGAATACACGTATTCACAAGTTTATTGCAACCGGTCCTTAAATTGAAAGTGCAAGAGAAAGAGCCCAAATCCATGTGTGAAGCATTGAAAATAGTGCTACGAAAAGAGAGAAAGTTGTGCGTTGCTACAAGCATGAAATGCCCTTTGTCAATATGTGGTATTGATAATGTGGATGACCTTTATGTGCATAAAGTCATAGTTACAGGCACTCACGCTAGCAAGGATAATAGCTTGGATATAGGTGCCCATATGCTCAAAGTCAATGCAAATGAAGTATGTGAAGCAATTTTAGAGACCATACACATGCCCATGGTGCAAAATGGGAAGGACATAGTAGATGACTGCAAAAGTTTGAGCACTAGTGTGGAAAGTGAAGATGATGAGAGTGAAATTGACAAGGATGAGGTAACCTATGATGATGACACATCTGATTCTTATGAGAGTTGGTGCGATGATGACTTAGAGTCATTAGATCCATTGAAGAATATGGTAGCCTTGCACAAAGAGCAATTATGTATATTTTGGGAAGGGGCTTTACAGCAACAGGACATGGATGCTTGCTTTGATGATGAGATGATGGGCTATGATAAGGGAGTTTCCACACCAAGTGAAGATGACGTAGGAGATAGTGATGCTATGATGGTTGATGTGGCCTTGGTGCCATGTTCTTTACCAGAGATGTGGGTTGGGCAGCCCTCTAGTGGTTGTGATGCAAAGGTATTGGGCCATGAAGGTGATAGGAATGAGTTCTATGTGTGCAAGGATTTGATGCTAGTGTCATCTCCAAGGGATGTCCGTGATGATATGTGCCATGCGGTTGTTAAGTATAAACTTCTTAGGATGGGGTAGACAAGGAGGTTCAAGTGATCTTTTGCTTGCACGATCATTTGATGGATGCATTTCACATGCTTCAATGTATGTTTGGGCCATATCCCTTCATCTGTGAAGATCTTGATTGGCAATTGGCAAGCCTTGGGGCTAGTTGGCATGATGAAGATTGGGTAATGATGTCTTATGTGGCCTTGTATGCACGTTTTTGGCTTTTCAAGTGGAAAATGTCTTATCTGGAAGAAGAAGATGCTGGTGATAGTGTTTTTGAAGCACGTTTTCAATTTTGGAATGGAGTTGTTAATGCTTGGAGTGATGGTCTCTTGGGCGTGGGGAGTGAAGAGCAATCAATGCATCAAGAAGATAATGTGGGATTTATGGTTGTCAATCGAATGGGTTCTAGTTATGAGATGCATTTTGAGGTATTTGTGGGTTTGGTTGATTGAAACATAGTATGGTACAACACAGCATGTGCCAGCATGGGATCCAGGTGGACGGTGGTATTTGGGCAAGAAACTAGATGCTTTTGCATTTGGTGTGAGTGGTATATAGGTGGTGCTATGAAGCTTGATGAGTTTCCTTATGATCCAGGAGGAATTTTGGGGTCACTTTTGCAGTTTTTTTTGTCACAGATTGATGCGAGTGTTGAGCATAAATGCTCAACTTGGGGTTGGGCAATGATGATAAACCACTTTTGGTTTGTACAAAGTAGTGCATATGTGCATGTTCATATGTAAAAAATGATGTAAATACATGCATTTGGGAGGTTTTCAAAGTGGTTTTGAGTTTCAAATGTGCTGCAACATGTGCACATTGTAAATATTCGTGCTTGCGTGTCGGCAGTCGAGCATATGTACATGCTCGTATAGGATATCGGGACCTTGGGTATGGTTCTTGGTGGCTTATCATGGCTCTAGGTAATGTGTTTGAGATTTTTAGAATGAAAATAATGCAAGCGACAAGTGTGGGTACTCTCATCCCGCTCAAGAAGTTTGGGACATGCTCGTAACTGTCTATTTACGGTGCCTGATCTGCGGTGATGCGTGCATCGCCTTAGAAGTAGTCAAAAATAGAATGTGGAGATGTGGAAAAGTGATTTGGGTATCAAGGATGTAGAGTACAAAATTTAGTGAATTTTGGACTCAGTTGGGGTTTTTCTTGCAAAATATGCTCGCCCGGGGTCAAAATTGGCCAAAACTGGGCCCATAAAAGTCAAAAAATGGTCAAAACTGGTGTGAAGAGGCTGAAAATTGACACATCACTCACGATTCCGTTGTCAAGAGTTTTTTGGAAGAAGTGATTGCGCATATGTATATACACATGTATGGTGCATCGAATAAAGGATTGTCCATTTTCCAGACCAGGTGGTTACATGGGGCCCACATATGTACAGGTAGGACAACATGTACATAGTGCATCGATTTTCACTATCACCAGTACCAGTGTGTTTTTTCTATAATAATGAGGAGTTGGTAGCACGTAAAAATTCTCAAGGAAGCTATCCGCGGGCCGACGACATGAGGTAAGTAGGTGCGTCAGATGGCATCTAGTTGTGTCAGGAGGTCCAATGGGGTCAATATTTGCACGTGGATAAGTATGGACACAACGTGGATGTTTTCTTGTGATAATTATGCAAAAAGGTCACTATGAGGACCATATTTTGGGGTCCACTTCACATGGTGGCGGATGCATTACTGGAAAAAGTTGAGTGCCAAGTGTGCGGATGGATGCAGCAGGGTGACAACTATGCAGTGCGAGGCCACTTTTTGGCCCGTTCGGGGTCCATTTGAGGTCAACTAAAAGGCCAAGGGTGCCCAATTATTAAAACTAAGTGTGGAAACTGAAAAAACAGAGAGAAGACCAGAAAAAACGTGGAGAAGAGAGGAGGAACAGCCGCAACTGTGTTTTTGATGTTTTTGGAGCCTATTTTGGCCATAAACTGCTCATCCGAGGTCGGATTTGAGCTCTTTGACATTGTAGACTGGGGTTTAGGGCTGTTCCGGATGCGATGGCGTTGTCCATTTTGCCAAATTCCTCAGTATTTTTCTGCTATTTTGGTTGTGTAAGTTTCTCCTATGAGCGAAGCTTCTGCTCCAATTTGTGATTGTATCTGGCATACTTTACCCGTATTGTGTGAGCTATTTGCCCCATTGGTGTTGGCCCAAGCTCAATTGTATCTAAACATCAGAAATTCTCCTCATTTGAGCTGATTTTGTTGGGTGTGTGTATGTGTCCCTCTGTGTGTGGAGTGGGTAAACAAATAATCTCTCTCCTCTCGCTCCATAGGTGTGTTTCCTGTCTCGGCCAGGTGTTGGCCCAAGCTCAATTGTATCTAAACATCAGAAATTCTCCTCATTTGAGCTGATTTTGTTGGGTGTGTGTATGTGTCCCTCTGTGTGTGGAGTGGGTAAACAAATAGTCTCTCTCCTCTCGCTCCATAGGTGTGTTTCCTGTCTCGGCAAGGTGGGTTGTGTAAGCCGAGTGGTGCCCCATAGTGTGTGTGTGTATCATTCCAAGAGTGTGTGTCAGGTCATTATAGAGGCGTTCTATGTATTTCCATCCCGCTCACATTCGTTTGGCGCCCCCACGGAGGATCTTCTTCAAGTACCTTTTGCTTCGAGCTTCAAGCTTCGAGATTCGGGATTACAGGTTGCAGATTACAGATTTCAGGTTACAGGGACAGGTACAGGTACAGGTGTTTCACACAGGTACAGGTAGCTGGAGTAGAGTGATATACTGGCAATGGAGTCACTTGCAGTTGTCCTGGGTATGCATCATTTGGCGCCTGTTTGAGCGCAATTTCTGTTGGTATACTGCCAATTGTACGCCTTTGTGGAGCCATACTTGGTTTAATTTGGCAGTCCTAGCCATTTCTGAGACTTGGTCTGAAAAATAGTCATTTATGAGACTTGACTATATGCGATTTGCATAAGCCTTAGTGAGAGGGTCGATAGCGTGAGGTTTTATTGAGCTGGGGGATTCTCAAATGTGGAGATCCAATCGGTGATACAGGTAGCTGGAGCATCCTTTTCGTGACCTCACCATAGGCTATGTATTAGTGATTCCTATTTGATGCTCGGGTTCTATTGTTGGCAGTTTATGCATACATATACAGTCTATATTTTGGGTTCTCACTACTCAACTTCTGGGGAAACTCTGTCAAAAATTTTCCAAGTTATGATGGCTGGTCTTTTGGTCTTTCAAGCCATTTATGATGTTATGCTGCTAAAATTTTCGCAAAATCAGAGGATAAGACAGGTGTGCTTTCTTGGGAGTCGCATGGTTGACATTAATGGATGATCAAAATGTCCCTCAATTCACTCCTTTTCATTTAACTCAAAGAATCCAGATAAATGTTCATGTGTCCAGGAAGATTTTTTTCCAGCAGCACATAGTCTTTATGTTCGGGCCAAGAAGATGAAGAGAGATACTGGAATGTCTTTTTCTTGTTGTAATTCCGATGATTAACTATGAAAACTCATTTGATATGCGTGTGTTTGTCCTTATCTAAAGTTGAGCTCCATTGAAGTTTCTGGGGATTGAGTCTGTCAAAAGTTTTGGGTTCTTGCATGCGTGTTCGAAGGGGTTCTCAAAGTATCGTAACTTGGGTAGCAATGGCTTCCTCTTATCTGGAGTTTCATGGAAGAAGTGATGAAGATGTGTAAGAATTTTTGGAAAATATGGAGGTTGCTTGTATTAGCAACCAGATCCATGACCCGGCACAAATGTTACGTCTTCTCTAGATTTGTTTGAAGAGTGATGCACGAGTTTGGTCCAAAGCATTTGAAGAGGAGTTGCGTGTGACTGATCCACCTGTAAGATTGAGTGGGGACAATCTAAGGCATGGATTAGAAGTGGAATTTGTGAAGACAGAAGATCCTGACAAAGTGTGGCAAGAAGTACAAGGTTTGGTGCAAAAGGAAGGTGAGCCAGTAGATGCTTACATACATAAGTTTTCATTGGCATGGGAGCGGATGTGCAAGGCCTTAGCACCACAGGTACCCCCACCTGACATGATGAAGATGGACAGGTTCTTGGCTGGTCTTTGGGAGAATATACATTGGAGAGTGGAGCTAAAGAAGCCTAGGACATATGAAGATGCACTAGAGGTAGCAAGGAACAAAGAGTGGAAGCTGAGAAAAATGAGCCAGTTAGGGGTGGAGTCTTTGCCCTGGAGGTCTGAGTTTCAGCCTATGGATTCTTCGCAAGGTCGCATGCTAGGGGTTCATCATGAACCAGTGGTTTCTGTTACTCCTCAAGTTATGCCAGCAGTGGTCACTACAGTAATGCAAGATGATGGGCTAAGGCAAGACATGAGGCAAGTGGTAGATTTAATGTAGAATCTTAGCCTAAACATGCTAGGTCAGGTGGGAAATAATCGAGGTCGAGGGAGGTTTGAAAATCAGCCACCAGGAGGTGAAGAAAGACCTAGGAATGGTGTTGGACAAAGCAATGGTAGGTTCTGGAGGCAGACGCCCACATGTTATAATTGTGGAGAGTTGGGACACATCAACCCACATTTTTATAAGCCACCAAGGATGGGGGGAGACATGTATCCATTGCCAAGACAGGTGTTAACTAGGTCAAATGATTTTGGCATTGAAATCAAGGGAGAAGAAGGAACCAGTGGATTAACCCAGGAGGAAAAAGGAAAGACAAAAGTGATAAGTGTAGTCACCTTGGAGAAGGCATCAAAGCTAGAGGATACATTAGTGATGCCTATTGGGAAGAGGACCACAGAGGAAAAGGAAGGAAGAAGTGCCCCAGGTCCTAGTAAGAAGAAGGGAAAGAGCCATGGAGGCGAGGATGTCAAGGCCAAGAGGAAAAGAAGGGCTCGTCGCAAGTTTCATGTTTCAGATTTTCCACTGGGGATGGGCAATTAAGCTATGACTTGAAGGAGGATCTTGACAAGCAGGAAGGCAGATGTTACTTTTGGGCAGCTTATAGAGATGGTGCCTAAGCTAAAGCGACAGTGGAAGAGGATGGTTAACCCAATGGAGAAAGATCCAGAGAGAGGTTCAGTGAAGGTATTGGCGATGGACGAGCTACCAGACATTTGCCCAATAGTAGATGTGTGGCACAAAATAAAAAAATTGGGACAAGCTTATGTGGATGATGGAGCCCAAATATGTGTCATAACACACTCATGCGTTGAGAAGATGGGTCTTAAGTTACTGGGGTGTCAGGCTTCCGGATCAAATTGGCAAACCATCAAAAAGTAAAATGTTTGGGTGTTGTAAAGAGCTTAGAAGTGGAGGCATATTATGCAAAGGCGGTGGTTGATTTTCATGTGATGCCAGCGGGGTTGGGAGCATATCCTATTATACTGGGCAGACCATGGTTACGTGCAGTGGGAGTTGTTCAAGATTGGAGACGTGGTACGATTAGCCTCTATGGAAAGACAGGTGCCAAGAAGCTATATAATATGGACACAAGGAAACAATTGGAGAAGCTTTATGAAGATGAGGATGAGTCTAGTGACGAAGACTATTCCACAGTGTGACTGATGAGGACAGTGATAGTACTACCAACAGTTATGAGGATGTTGATGTTGCTTTTCTTCTAATGGACAAAGAAACCCATGAGTCTGGTTTAGTTGCATTTGCAAATGAGGTTGAAGATGAAAGTGAAGGGCCTTATGAAGTGATTAAAGGGCTGATGCAAACCAAGGTTGAATTGTCAAAGAAGAAGGAATTGATGAGACAAATGAGCGGTGGAGACATCTCAGCTATGGAGAAGGAGATATATTTGCACATGCAGGTCTATGCCAAAGTAATTGATGGTTTTCTTGATGTAAGGTTGATATATGGCATGTCTATAGGTTTTCCTTGGGAACCATGTGGAAGCTTGATTAAGCTTTTGATGCAGGGAATGCCAAGTGCTTTTGTGTGGGATCTAGGTGGAATGATATCTCTTTTTGCTGCTATTGATCATGAATGATCTACCAGGCTAGGGGATATGCAAATTATGTCAGGAGTTTTTTGAAAGAAGTGATTGTGCATATGTATATACACATGCATGGTGCATCGAATAAAAGATTGCCCATTTTCCAGAGCCAGGTGGTTACGTGGGGCCCACATGTGTACAGGTAGGACAACATGTACATGTGCATCGATTTTCACTATCACCAGTACCAGTGTGTTTTTTCTATAATAATGAGGAGTTGGTAGTGCGTAAAAATTCTTAAGGAAGCTATCCACGGGCCGACGACATGAGGTAAGTAGGTGCGTCAGATGGAATCTAGTGGTGTCAGGAGGTCGAATGGGGTCAATATTTGCACGTGGATAAGTACGAACACAACATGGATGTTTTTGTGTGATAATTATGAAAAAAGGTCATCATGAGGACCATCTTTTGGGGTCCACTTCACGTGGTGGCGGATGTATTATTGGAAAAAGTTGAGTGTCAGGTGTGCGGATGGATGCAGCAGGGTGACAACTATGCAGTGCGAGACCACTTTTTGGCCTGTTCGGGGTCCATTTGAGGTCAACTAAAAGGCCAAGGGTGCCCAACTAATAAAGCTAAGTGTGGGAACTTAAAAACCAAAGAGAAGACCAGAAAAAACGTGGAGAAGAGAGGAGGAACAGCTGCAACTGTGTTTTTGCTGTTTTTGGAGCCTATTTTGGCCATAAACTGCTTATCCGAGGTTGGATTTGAGCACTTTCACATTGTAGACTGGGGTTTTGGGCCGTTCCGGACGCGATGGTGCTGCCCATTTTGCCAAATTCCTCACTATGTTTTTGCTATTTGTGCTGTGTAAGTTTCTCCTATGAGCGAAACCTCTGCTCCAATTTGTGATTGTATCTGGCATACTTTACCCATATTGTGTAAGCTATTTGCCCCATTGGTGTTGGCCCAAGCTCAATTGTATCTAAACATCAGAAATGTTCTCATTTGAGCTGAGTTTTCTGGGTGTGTGTGTGTGTGTCTCTCTCTCTCTCTCTGTGGAGTGGGTAAACAGATAGTCTCTCTCCTGTCGCTCCATAGGTGTGTTTCTTGTCTCGACCAGGTGGGTTGTGTAAGCCGAGTGGTGCCCCATAATGTGTGTGTGTATCATTCCAAGAGTGTGTGTCGGGTCATTATAGAGGCGCTCTCTGTGTTTCCTTCCCGTTCACACCGTGAGTGTTGAGGCTGAGGGAGAACTTTTGAAGTACAATATCAACACTTTCACCTCTGTGTGTGTGGGAGGAAGCAAGGTTCCTACATGTGGTCTAGTGCAGTCTCGTCGCGTTCGCATCTTGTTTCCGAGAGTGTGGAGGAGTGAATTGAGGCTCCATGTTCAAAGCTATGTGGACAAAGAGGACTTCTTTATCTCTCCTCTCAAGCATGAGAATGTAATCCTAGGGGCATAACCGCAGATATGGTGCGTGGCCTTTGGAAGTTGACATACTCCGCCATTTCTTCAATTAAGGCCGCACAAAATTGTCGTTTTTGCTCTCCAAAATCCATCTTTTTGAAGACAGTGGCTTTGAGATGTAAGTCCCAAAACTTGTCTACATAATTGTGAATGGATTCATAGAGAGAGAGCTTCAAGCTTCGCCATTCGGTGAGTTCTTTGTCTTTGGCATCGGTGGCCAAAAACTGCTTCATGATGGAAGATCTTAAAGCTTTCCATGCGATATGGGGAGACATTTGGTTGTATATGGCCTTCGAATCTCATGGCTCAGACTTTGGTTTTCATGGGGAGTATTCATGGGGTAGTGTGGCCTTTGAATTTCTCATGGTCTAGGGCCTCAGTTCTCGAGGGGAGTATTCATTGGGGTCTTTATGTCTTGTGCATTGTCTATGTTTCCCATTCCCATTCCAACTTCCTGTTTGGAATCCTTGTTCTATGTTGTAGACGTGAGTATCCATAACATAAAATGGCATTCCATGCCTATTATTGTTCCCCATTCCTCGTTTCAATTTACCATTCCAGGTAACTATGAAAGGGCCTTTAAATATGTGTATTGGGTACTCTCTCTAACATACCACCTTGCGGAGGAGTAGAGTAGAGCCCCTTAGTTGTAACTTTGTGGAAGCAATTTAAAGAAATAACGATAAGGACGGCCAAGACTTTGTCCGTAGCACCAAAGGTGCCACCGTAGGTAAGGAAAGAGATGCTCTTTTCTCCCTCTTTGAACTTCTTGAGCTTGGACAACCTCTTCCACACGGCATAGGATTTCCTATGGCCTCTTCTTTTTGATGGTTCAAAAGTTGCACCATCGCTTTCTTCAGAAGATGAAGAATTTGAGGAAGATGGAGAAGAGGGTGACCTCTTTCTTGCCGTTTTCTTGCCTTGATCCTCTTTGTTTGCACCATCACTTTCATAAGAGGAAGAGTATGAAGAAGATGGAGAAGAGGGTGACCTCTTTCTCGTCTTTTTCTTGTTTTCTGTCATCCCTCTTTGAATTATGATGTGGAGAAGTGTGCGATGGTCTTCTCCGTTTAGGAGGTGATGGAGAGCGTTTTGCCCGCCGTCTTCGTGGAGCCATCTCTGTCGAGGTGGCAGAAGACTCACTTCTTTCTCGTTCCTTTGGTGGGGGCTCTTGAGTTCTCCTTTGGGAAGGAGATGCGTCATCAAGAAGCAAATTTTTTGAGCCCTTCGTATGGATCCTCTTCTTCTTCCCGAATCGGAGAGAGGCCTCTTTTGGGAGTCTCGCAAGGAAGCTTCCTAGGTACTCTCTCATCATGGTGGGAAGTTTGGAGAATCCCATGAGCACAAAGCTGCAGTTGCACTTCACTTTGGAGGCATGGATTGCCCATGGCTTGTTGAAGCCTAGAAACAAGGTAGTTAACAAGCATAGGGGCATCATTAGTAGCCTGCTCATTAGCAAAATCAAAGCTATCAACATTAATTTCACTCTCTTTACTATCGTTAGCCATTCTAACAATTTTGTAGGTGTACTTTGGCACTTCAAGCCCTAGTTGCTACTCCTCTTTACCCCTTTAAAAAAGCACTCAGGCTATTGTACCCGTGGCTCGAATATCATTAATTGCAAGGAATAGAAGAGAGGGTCTTTCAACACCAAAACAGCACCGGCTCCTGTCAAGCTTCTAATAGCTCAATAGTGGTTAAGCCGTAGGCAAGCCCCGTAGGACTCCACTATTAAGACCATAGCTCTCGATGGTGATGCCCCGTTATCTGCACGAAAGCAGGCGCACTACAAGGCTGACAAATCCATATTCTACTTACTCAATTGCAATTAATTATACCAACCATTTATAGCTAGCTTGAGGACCTCCCTTCTTGAGAAAGAAAAGAGAAACCTTGTGCTCTGATACCAATGTATCATTTAATGGCCTAGTAACTTGTGTGTAGCGGAAAACAGCATGAACATAGTGAGCATTTCATTAGAATAGATTCCTAGTGAGCATAACAAGAGTGCTTGGGTGGAGAGAGCAACAAAAAGCATAACACCTAGTTAGATAGGCATGAACAATACCCCAAAAGAGAGAGAAATTAAGGTATTGAAAACAGCTGAGGAACAGATTTACATGGAGCCGGTCCCCCCTCCAAAAGGCTTTGTATTATAGGTTTCTCCCATCAAGGGAGACATTTTACAATACAATTCTTTGTGTTCCTTCAATAACTAGCAATGAAGATGGAAGCTTTAAGCACTAAGCAAACACTTATAAAACACAACATCAATTCCCTCACGGTCTTAGACCCAAGACTTTACACACCTTCGAAGATGGTGAGAGCTAGCGGGGTATGAGAGTAGATTGAGAGGAAGAAGGAGTAGTCTTACGAGAAAGAAGTATATCTCCTCACTTAATCACTCATAATAGCTTAGCATAGCTTAGTAATTAGCATGGTAGAGGATATGATCATGCATTGAAGCTTGGCTCTTGGTTGGATTTGCATCACAAAGCCAAGAGTTGTTGGTGTAGGCCTCCCTTCTCACAAGCTTGGAGTAGCTGATGAGCTTTCCATTAAAGCTTGAGAAGGAGAGAGAGATTCTTCTTGCTTCACACATGAGATTGTGTGAGTGAGTGTGTGATAAGGCCTTGCCAAAATCAGCCCCCTCTCTCTCTTGGTCGACCCCTCATGCAAATTACTCATGCTGACACCCCATTGGACCTCTCTAAGCTTAGCCAATGAAAATTGAGAGGCATAAGTGATAGCCTTGTGACATGTGTCACCCTTTCCCCTTTTGTGAGAGCTTTAGGTAATTAAATAATGCAACTAAACTCTCATTGGACCCCTTTGCCTTCTGAACAATAGGAATCAGGCAAGCCATTGGGCTACTGAATGCTCTTTGGACCCCTTGGGAGACTGTCCAATAGTCTTTTAGAGAGATTAATCCTTATTGGTTCTTTTATTAAGTGTTTTTAAATGATTTAGCCTAATTCTTATTGGTCCACCTCTATGGCCATCCAATAGGATTTTAGTGCACCTTGTGGGCAATTGGTCTAATAAGCTGACATGTGTCGATTATGCCCTTTGTGTAAAGGGAAGCCTTTGAGTGTGTGTTTGTGTTCTCTCACAAGCTTCTCTCTCTTCTCCTACCTTCAGGGATCGTCCCCTCCTCTTTAGGAGTCATGAAGACTTTTTGGCACACTCACCAAGCATCCAATTTAACTAAGCTCGAGCATTGGACACAACCTTTGAATTTTGGAACCTTAGCATTTTGGAAGTGTTAATGGGCTGAACCTTAGGGTCTTTAAAGCCCATTGTTGCACATTGCTCTTTTGCAGATGTCCCCCCTTTGGATTCCTACTTTCCCTCCTTTGGATCCCTACTATGGCCGGTCTGCCAGCTTAACCAATATTCTAGCTTTTTCTTTCCTGGTACTTCCCTATATTAAATGATCAGTTTAACATGAGAAAATCATTTAGGAGAATTAGATATTAGTTATTATGACAATGCTAATAATATCTTCTTGGAAGATTATAAGCTCTGCTTTGGTCTGGCAAGGTAGGGCGAGGTATACAGGAAACTCATTGGGGGGGGGGGGGGGCGAGCTTTTTCTGGACCTTTGTTTTTAAAACTCCACCTGCCATGTTGCTGGGTAAGGTTGCACTATCAATGCACAAAAAATATCTCAATCAAATTTAGCAGATGGTTGATTCTAACCTCGACTTGAAACTCTTTTATGTTGCCAAACAACAATGTAGACGAGGGTTTTGGCTTCAGGATACCTTGGCATCAACTTTGTGCTTAGATTCACGGCTTGCCTCTTAGAGATGCTCTCAATTTGGAAAAATGACATAGGGATCTGAACATTTTCAATCACGCAGTTAATTGGTGGACCGTTAATATCTCTGCCTTTCATGCTCTGTTGCTACCAAAACCATATATTTTTATGAGATGTAACTCACAATGGTCCCTTCATCAGGATGCATATTGGTAGCAAAAAATCTTCTAGATGTATGATTGATTCCTAACCAATTTAAATTCAAACTTTTTTGGTGGAGAGCTCTCACAGGTGTATTGGCCATTGACATGAATCTAAAGAAAAAGGGTATTACCTTTGGCAAATGCATCAGATGATCTTGTCGTGAAAGTACTAGACACGTATTCTGGTCATGCAAGCATGTTATGGAATGGTGGAAGTGGGCAAAATGGATGTGGTATGATGCTTGGGGGATCTCCATATCTAGGTATCAGGTGAATATTTTAAATCTCCAATTCCCAGAAGATCGAGCACTTGAGTTTGCATTACAGTCCTTTAGAGTATGGTTCTTATGATTTGTATGGAATATGAGAAATCAATGTACATTTGATTGGAGCCAGAGTGTCAATCATACAATTCCCCTGTTTGTCATTAGAGATAGGATGATGGAAGATGATCTCTCTTTAACAGATCAAGCCTTCAGAGTGGTATGGATCATACAAAAGCTGTCAGTGTGACAGTAGATTGTAAATTACTGTAATATAAAGAGCAAGTTTTCCCCAAAAGAGAGAGAGAGAGAGAGAGAGAGAGAGAGAGAGAGAGAGAGAGAGAGAGAGAGAGAGAGAGAGAGAGAGAGAGAGAGAGAGAGAGAGAGAGAGAGAGAGAGAGAGAGAGAGAGAGAGAGAGAGATAGATAGATAGAGAGAGAGAGAGAGAGAGAGAGAGAGAGAGAGAGAGAGAGAGAGAGAGAGAGAGAGAGAGAGAGAGAGAGAGAGATTTTCTTTGTTAAATGGTCCAAAAGGTGGCGCAAATTGAAGCTTGCCTTTCCACTGAGTCTCATTCACTGCTCCAAACATATCTACACAAGCACAATCAATGTTATAACACCTTAAGTGTCCACAACACCTACTTATTCTCACTGTTCCTTTAAAGGTATCAACAGAGCTGGTCTTGTATGTTGTCCAAACATGTCCATCAAGCATTTGCTCCATGCCTTTCATGTTAGAACCATCTTTGCAAGGTGGAAGCTTAAACAAACAGTAGCCATCATATTCAAGTGGAAGCTCATCAAGTTTTTGACTAACTTGTGCTGAAGAAAGAGCAACATGAAGAGAACTAAACAGTGGAAGCTTCTGAAGACTTGAAAGAATGCTAATCTCTTTTTCTAGTAATTTTTGTACTTGTCGCTTTTCTAGCTTGTAAACACCTCCATTGTTATTATGAAGCTTATACCCATGACTTCCATCCTCTAATGAAACTATAGAAAGAGATACAACTACATCATCTATAGAAGTTGCTTCAGATAGAATAATGTCTTGGTCTGCAAGTTGAAAATACTCCTTTAGAGCAGTGAGACTAATATCACACATCTCTATGTCATATCTAATTGAGAGAACTCTTTCTTCATATGTAATAAGAACTGAGTGAGGCATTGTAAGAGTGAAGCATCCAGAGACAAATGTAGAGCTCAGGACAAGATAGGTTCGCTTTTAATATCCAAAGCCAGATCCATAGAAATCATTTTCTTGAGCCTTGAGAAAATGTCGAGAAAAAGGTTGGCATTAGTAATAAATGGGATGGCATTTAAAAAGTTTGTGCAATCATTTGTTTGATAGGGACGGACCAAGATCTATTCGTGCAATCATCTGTTTGATAAAAGAACACAATCCACGAGGAAAGTAAAATCTTTTGTCACAATTTATGAGGAAAGTAGCTTTTGATTTATGTTCACTTAAATTTTAAAACATTTCCTTTTGGTCTATGCTCATTAAAGTTTTAAAGCATTTTTTTGTGAATATCAATTTTAATTTTTAAATAATTTTGATTTTTAAATAATATTGTGCAGAAGTCACGCTCCTGGAAAAATCTCACCATTTTTTGTTGTAGCTAAATAAAGAACTGAACTTTGTTTTTGCACTCTCCAAGAACTGCTCACAGGGGTCCGTGTTATTGCATTTGGAGACGCTATTCTAACAAGGCCGGTGAGGAGAAATGAATCATTTTGTTTTCATCTGCTCACCAAGGGTTTCATTGTTGCATTTGGAAAAGCAAATCTCAGAGCGCCGGTGAGAGAGGGGACTTTATTTTGCTCACCAAGGATTTTGTGCTTGCATTTGGAAACGCTTTCATGGCAGCGCTGGTGAGACATGAGTGTGGAGTTAAAGGCTTTGAAATTTGGGGTTTAGAGGTTTTAAGGTTTTGAGTCCTCACCACATCTTTGAGGTTTGCGTTTGGAAACGCAACTTTGAGAAGCTAGGTGAGGAGAGAAGCTGTGGGCAGATTTTCGCTCAAGGGTTTGACGTTTCACTCAACAAGGCTTTAACGTTTCACTCACCAAGCTGTGGGAATTTCACTCACCAAGGCTTTCACGTTTGCGTTTGGAAATGCAACTTGAAGAAGCCAGGTGAGGAGAAGCTGTGGGAAAATTCTCTGGCAGTTCGCAAACTTCTGCTTATTCACAGTTCGACATTTTTTTAGATTTTTGCATTTCGCTGATTTTCGCAGTCAAGTACTTCGCAGATTTCTGCAGTTCAGCAGCTCGCAAATTTTCGCAGTCCAATAGATTTCTGCAGTCCAGTAGTTTTTCGCAGTCCATCATATTTTTGCAGATTTCTGCAGTCCAGCAGTTCGCAAAATTTACAGTCCAGCAGTTTGCAGATTTTTACAGCTCACAGATTTTGCAGTTCGTAGATTTTACAGCTCGCAGATTTTTGCAGTTTGCAGATTTTTCAACAGTTTAGTAGATTGCAGCAGTCCTAAGCAGTTCCAAGTTCGCAGGTAAAATCTATTTAATGGTTAGGCTAAATGAGAGAGAGAGAGAGAGAGAGAGAGAGAGAGAGAGAGAGAGAGAGAGAGAGAGAGAGAGAGAGAGAGAGAGAGAGAGAGAAAGAGAGAGAGAGGATCGTTAAAAATGAAATAGGGTGGGAGTCGGCAATGACTTGGGCTACATGTTCCCTCTAACTGCCCTCCATTGCATTGCTTATTATGACAATGTCTTATTATGACAATGGTTGCCGAGACCCTTTTGCCCTTTTGCTTATCGACCCGCAACAATAACTGAGAGAGAGGGAGGATATTACTTTGTATTGTCCCTTTTGCCCTTTTGCTTATCGACCAAAGGCAAGGGAGCATGGCTCTAAGTTAATCTTTTGTATTTTGTACATGCAACTTTACTGCACTTTATCCTTTTCTAAGCTGTGGTGTCCAAAGTAGCCAAAAGTTTCTTGCAACAAATTGTGTGCTCACCATGGGGTTGCATCTTGCGTTTCCAAAAAATTTATTTTGCAATGAATTCATTTATTTTGCTCAAAAAATGACATCAGTGAGAAAGATCTGAAGCAATGTGGTTTCAACTCAAAGCTTCTAATTGGCAGGTTCGCAATGGGAAAATCTGCAAAGAGGAAGACAACAAAGTCAACATCCGCTGAGCAAAGTCCCAACAAAAGTTTAAAGAAGAAACTAGCTTTTGTATCAGTTGAAGCTGAAGAGATTGATGTTGACACAAACCCTTTACCTCAACCAACAAATGTCGTGGAGGACAAAGATGTAAACTCTGAAGTTATAGAGGATGATGATGAAGATGGAAACAATGCTCTTATAGCAAGTAATATACAGCTGGCTGCAGGTGGTGATGTTATTGGTCGTTGCAGGGTATTGCCAGCTGATAGGTGTCCTCGCATACCTCTATGCAGGTTACTGCCACATGCCAAAGTAAGAGGTCTCCAAAAAGATGTAAGTTCACTTAAAATTGCATTTGCTACAGAGAACTATATGCCAAAGAAGGGAACGTTTGTTGTCTCCACTATCTTTGCAATGGGGAAGAAACCTTGGTAACATATATCATTAAGGCTTCTTGGGATCCTATGTGGCTAGAAGTAGATATGGAGTTTGAAAAGGAGGTATCCTTAAAAAGAGAGCTGAAATTTATGTCAAAGAAAATGTTTTATGTGTGGGAGGGGAATCACAGGAAAAAGGCTTGGATGGAAGTTATAACCGAACTTTTTAAAGAGGATAAATCAAGACATGTGAGAGTTATGTGCACTCTCATAGATCCAAGGAAGGTTCCAGAGATAGCCCTTCTTGCTTCTTTGCAACGCATGAACGTGTAAGTTATTTTTTTTTTGTAATTTTGATTGTGCATTGTTCTCTCAAAGGTTTAATTAATAACTTATCATATCCTTCTTTATGCAATAGGCTAAATGAGCATGCAGTGATTAAACCATTGCTTCGAGATGTGCTAATTAACACCAACAACATATGTGGGAGTGATACAAAAGAGTATATTGAGTCTCTAAAAGAGGAGGAGAATAAGTTGGTCAAAGGTTGCAGAAGCAAAGAGTCATGGTTTCCATTTTCGAGAGGTTACTTGGCAAGGCTTGTGTTTCAGGTACTTAATTAAACTTTTTTTTGTATAGATAGATTTGGTATATGAAATTATAACTTTTATTTGTAAGCTATGTAAAGGTTGAATATAACAAAGAAGTTGCATCGGCAACGGAAACAATTGAAAGAACTATGCTAGAAGAACAAAGGGAGGATACGTTACGAAAGAAGAAGTCAAAGATTCAAAAACGAATTTTGGATAGAATTGGCAAGGTGTGTTTATTTTCACAAAACAAGTAATTGAGTTTATTTTTCATTTTGAGAATTTAGGTATATATAATTAAACTTCTGTCAGGTTTTACTTTGCATACATCCCAAATTGGGTGAGCAATGGAAAAAGACATTGTTTGATTTGCAATTTGAGGGTAAAGATTCATATGTGACATTGGAGAAACTTAGAATGCTTGCAACTTCTGATTTACAATCTGAAAAAAGAGTTAGAATTTTGAAACTATTAGAAGCTCCAAGAATTACAAGGGAGCAATACTTGATACCTACAAGAGAAGCTGATTTTAAAGGGTAAGTCAATTTATCATTTAGAAGTATTGGAAGACATTGGTATGTTTAAATACTAAATTCATGTTTTTGTATGTTAATTTGTGACAGTTGGTTGGTGAGAGAAATCTTTTTGGATAGGGTTGAAAGCGTGGCCATGTCCTTACTTGAATCTTCACTTGAAAGCGTGGAGGAGCCACCAATAATGCCACTAGACCCTACTTTAAGAAAGTACTTTGATGGAGTGAAGTTGGAAGCCCGTAAGTATATGTTTCAAATGTTGAGAGGTAGAGATGCAAGAGGGGATCTCAAATCAGGAAAAAGTGGTAATGAGACAAAGGAGAATAAGTCCATGGAACTTGAAAAAGCGGCACAACATGTTGTTTTTAGGTAAATTGAATGCTCTTTGCTTTGATTGTTTTTTATGTCCATTGATGTGAATGTTTTTTTTGAATATATGTGTCTATTTTAGGTTTTTTAAACACCTTGTTGTCAAGAAGTTGCTTGGTGAAATACCAAGTGTTTGCAAGGCATAGTGTAAAGTGGGTGACTCTCCTCTATGCATGTTTCCTTCTACCATGCAAGGATTGAGTAAATGGGAGATAGAAAACTATCCATGGTGGATAGACTTTCCTTCGGGGAATCATTTGGAGGAGGAGATTGATATGTATGAATTGCATGCTGATAAGAGATCCACAGCTTCTACAGCTACTTTGGACAAAGAGGCTACAAAGAAAGCATCAAAGAAAGACATCACTAGCAAATCAAGAGGTTAGTCTTTTCTCCTAAATACAACCATATGATACAAGTGTTACAAGCTTTTGGGTTCTCTTTGAATGTGTGTCGTTTTATGGGTTTTCTCTATATTAGGTTATGGTGGTGAGAAAGACATTCATACTCAAGAGATTGCAGAAATTCTTGTAGAAAGTGATAATGCATTAGGTGAGTTTTTTAATATAAAAAGCATGATATCTTTGTGTGCTCTTTTGATTTCCTAAAGAGTATTTATGTGTGTGTGTGTAACTTGCAGAAGACTCAACTCTTGCAAAGGAATTTGTGACATATATTCACAATGGGCCATCAAAGATAGAATCTTATAGAGACACATGTTTTGAATCTATTTTTGGATGTTGTGTTGGTGATTATATTGAAATGGGTAGAGATTTTGAGAAAGGAAGAAAGAATGAGGCATATGGGAAGATGCATGAGTTTTTTAGCTTGCATGCTTATAAAGACCATCATTATCATCATGAAGGGAAAAAAGTGAAATGGGAAGCAGGACTTGTTTTGATAGACTTTCCCACAAGTATGGTGGGAATAGATGTTGGTGAGGAGGTTCCTTTGTGGGATATGTTGACAGAGGCTCATGTACGCTATGGTATCTCCATAGGGGCTGCTAGTCTTGCTGATGATGGTTGGTTGGTCATGATTAGCCCATTGGATGATAATCCTACTTACATTGAATTTTTCTTAAAATATTTTATTTTTGTTCTTTTCTTTTTTGAAAATTTTGTGGTTGAAACTTGTAGGTCCTTGCCTCACTTGGATTGAAAAGTATGCATAGTGTCAAGGTCTAGTCGTGGCAAGAAGAGTGGTGATGGGAGGCAAAATACCATATGGAGGTTGCAAACAAGGAGAAAACACTCGCAGTGTGAGTAATTGCATAACAATTGATAATACCAAGCTCTAAAAGTAATGGTTTGATAATTTAGTACTAATACTTTTCTATTGTGATGTGCATGATAGGTACGATGCAACATACTCATATTTGCTCATCGAATGGGTTACTATCCAACTTTGTATTTTGAGGATAGTAAAGCTCTTTTCAAAGGTAATTCATTGCAAAGTGATGATGATTTTTGGGCTCATTACATGCCTGAAAGCAAGAAGACACAACATCCACAATCCTCTAGATTGATTCGTGGAGCAGTTCAAAAGAGTATGAGCCTCATGGCTTGTGTCCTACGCACTTGTTGTTCTCCAGGGGGTTTAGTGATTGACATGGGTTGTGGTACGGCACCACTATCACATGCAGCCATGATATTGGGATATACATGCTTTGCTTTTGACAATGATGCATCAATCATCAAGGATTTGGTGGAACCTATTAAGCTATCAAGTGAGAAGAGGCCGATTGCATCAAAGGAAAAAGAACATACAAGAGGAGTGGAGGAGTTTGTGGTCAAACCGCTTGGAAATCCTTTTTTGATGGATGACTAGTAAGTTTTACATTGGGTGTCTCTTAGACCTATGCTGCTTACTTTGGATGCTTACTTGCATGGATATTTGACTTATAAGTAACCTCTTGGTACTTTCTTTATTTAGTTTTTAGTCTTGAAATGGTGGATTGTGTGCCATAGACATGATGATGTTTTTTGTGGCCTTCTTTTGAAGTTAGCTAGTCATTTTATAATGTAGTTAGTAGCTATAGTATAAATAAGATTGATTTTCAGTCAATGCTCTTTCTTTATGTATGTTTGTTTATCAATGTGTATGTCATGAAAAGTTACTTTTTTCTTTGTGCCTTTGTTAAGCTTCAAGATAGGTATCATTGTGGATATAACATTGATTGTTATTGGTGGGAACACTTTCCCTATACGCTTCCTTTTTATGCAGAGCTAGAGGCACAAAGAATGGCGGAAAGTGACTCATTTGATGATGATTTTGTTGCTACTCCAAGGAGGGAAAGAAGAAAGTGTGATTTTGTTGATGATGAGTGTGAGGAGGATAAATAATTGTACAACTTGAAAACATTTATCTGGATGTTTACTTTGATAGCATCTTATTGTAGTGCTCGCTAATTATGCTTTGATTTTAAGGGGTATGTAAGGTGTTATTATCGATTTTGAAAAACCAATTGTTGTCTCTTATGAATGGTAACCATGTGTTTGTGGATGAAGCAATTTATGTAAAGTGTGGTTGTTAATATGTCCTTCTCAAGCAATACGTCTACTTTGGTGTCTTTTCCATAGTATGGTCTCTTTGGTCTTAAATCTTTGTGTTTTTTTTAACACTAGAATCATGATTTCTATTCTAATCTCTTTGGTTTTTCATCAGTTTCTCTTTGTTGTTTAGTTTGTTTGTTACACACACTCTCTCTAGTCATGATCTACATATGAGAAGTATGAGCGGATTATTTGTGTGTCTCTGTAGAAGATTGTAATTATAATCCTCCTCATGTCAGAAATATTTTTGTTTATGGTTTAATGACAAAAAAGTCATGGATATTTATGCCTTAAACATATGGCAAGCATGGTAAGTACTAAACATATGGTAAGTACTAACTTAAGGAGAAAATGGAGATAAATTTATTCTAGAATGAAAAATGCTTAGTAAATTCCCTACATAATGTTGAGGAATGATAAAAATAAAGTTAAGCGTAGTCGAGTATTACTAGGATTTCAGCTACCATGATATCTCCAACTCATTTATCTCGCTCGCTTTGTATCCCTCACTCGCTTTTCAAGGCTCGTTAAATGGTAGCACCCCTGCCAGATTTACACAAAGCATGTATATCTTGGTTGCAACTGACTACAGTACAAAGTGGATGGAGGTAGTGGCTTTAAGAGACAATAAAGCAAAAAGTGTAACCAAGTTTCTGTACAAAAACATATGACCAAGTTTGGCTATCCCATTGAGCTAGTTTCTGATTAGGGAGGACATTCTATTAACAAAGTAATCAGTAAACTGACTGAACTACATATGATTTTGCATAAGATGTCAACAATGTACTATCCCCAGGCCAATGGACAAGCAGAAAGTACCAACAAGATTTTGGTAAGGATTATCAAGAAGCTGGTCAATCAATGTAGGACAGATTGGGATGAAAATTGGATTCTATGTTATGGGCTTTTAGAACAGCATACAAAGTTACTACTGGAATGACACCATTCAAGTTAGTGTATGGGTTGGAAGCAGTGGTGCCCATGGAATTTATAATGCCAAGTCTCAGGGTTCTAGTTCAGGAAAAGTTGTCTCCTGAAGACTCAGCCAGTTATAGGAAGGAGGCTTTACTGAGGTTGGAAGAGGATTGAATCCATAGCCAGTACATTGCTGACATTATCCAACAAAGGATACAAGCTTGGATTAACAGAAATATTAAATTCAAAATTTTTTATCCAGGTGATTGGGTGTTGGTCTATAGCAGTAAATTGGGCTTGAGACCATGTAAACTCAAACTCAGGTATGTGGGGCCATTCCAAATTGTAGGATCAATGGGGGCCCAATACTTTCTTACTGTGTGATCAGGAGGGTACAACTCTTCCCAAACCTATCAACGGATTCTGACTTAAACCATTTTTTGGGCAAAGGGTCGGGAATGAAGGGGGACATCTTATGAATGATGATTTTTTTATGGTGACTTGTCATGCATGTGAAAGGGTAGCGCGTAATCACAACCTAAGGTACAACCCACTCTTGTGTTTTACGACAGGAGTGAGGATGTCGACAGTTCGCAACTCCTCTGCAATTTTTGGTTCGAATGCAAGAGATCAGGAGAACAATCAAGATATGGAGGAACAATCAGGAGATCCTGTTGAAACTGCAGATTCTGGTCTTCAAGAGCAGTAGCAAGAAGTAATTTATTTTGGTTTTCAAGCTTATTTTGTCAAGGGATATTGTGGGTCCTTACAATGTTTTGCAAACATTGCCCACCGGATGTGCCAGGTGTTAGGCCCTGATGCTTCAATAGTGGTTTATTTACTTTTTGTTTGTAATCAAGGTGGAGACCTTTGAACTCTAGGGGTGTTTTTACACCTATGCTGGTTAGTTTTAGGCGTTTGATTAACTTCTTGGTGTTGCATGGCAGTTAGTAGTAGTTAGTCGTTGGCTTTTCTTTGGTGTGTGGATGTCGAACTGTACTTGCTAGACATTGTCATGTATTTTTTGGATGAAGATAAAGTCACTAATTCATGCTAAAAAGCTTGCTCACTAGCCTTGAGTACATAGATGTACATAATGCTTTGAGTTTTCAGAGTGCTCTTGTAAAATATATGTATAAAGGCTTGGTTCTGCTTAGTCATTTGCAAGATTTTTGGGTTGGTCAAACTTTTAAAAGGTGGTTTTCAATGAGTATTTTCAGTCGTGCTTGATAGCCGATGAATCGGACTCATACATCCTAAGCTACATGCATTGGAAGTGGGCGGTTCCTTACTTAGAAAGTAGGTGTGGATGCATGCGAGGGAAGGCAAGTGGGCTGATTTGATAGATCTAATTGTAAAAGGTGTGGCCGAGGATTTCTGGAAATAGCCGAAGTGATAAGCTCCGAGCCGGCCGGGCTTTATAGCGTTGCATTCGGTGCTCGGAGTCACCCACCACGCCTCCGCCAAGTTTGCCCGGGGTGGGGAGCAAAACAGGAAATTTATAGGCTCAAGTGGGGAGGTGGGAGGATGGTGCCAAGTGGTAATGGAGTAATCCCACATGGGGGGGGGGGGGGGGGAGCAAGTGGAAATTGGAGGGTATAAGGGGGGGAGTCTGTACCCCCCAAGGTTGTATCAAAGGGGCAAATGGAGCTTCTTGGCCTTGCTAATGGGGTCTCGTGGGTGTTGGGGAAGAGAGAGGCCACCCATTTTCAATTCATACCTGCTGCCCAAGCACCTGGCCAAGCTTTTGTTCCTCTGGACACTCCCTTTCCCCACTTTCCTTGGTCAAAAAGTGGCCGACATGCCATTTTCTACCCAAATTAAGCGCAAACTGGACCAATTAAAAGGTGACCAAAGGGAGAACCATGTCGGCTAAGAGGGGAGAGAAAATCCCTTGGGATAAGAGACAAAAAAATTCCCCTTTTTAATAGCTACAATTCCCTGCACATCTTTTTTGCTTACAGAGACTAGCCTTTTTGGAGCTTTTGAGAGATACCCCAACTTCGAAAGCTTGTAACTCTCTCGTCTATTGTTGGAATCAAGCATATGGATACTCTACAAAGGTATACACAACACAAGATTCATCTTTATGGTCTTGGTTTTTAGCAATTTTAATCATGGTTTGGGTTAAGGTTGTTTGCCGCCCAACTTTACAGGTGTTCAACATAAGTGTTTTCCGCAACTTTATGGTGTTTCCTTCCGACGGTGTGGTGTGTGCAAGGCTATAGAGGTTCTCATTTTCCTTCTTGTTTGCACGCTAACAACATTGTAGTGTGTGTATTCATGATGCAGTTGAGGCAGTAATACAGTCTAGTTTTCCTTGCTTCAATGATGTTCTGCAGTTTTCTGTTGTGGGTTAAAGCTATGTCGTATGCAGTTTACTGTGTATTTACCTTGAATTATTGTTAGGGAAGTGAGCGCCTAACACACGGTGCCATGACTGGCATGGCATGGGAGTGGGGTCAATGACGTGGCAGTTGGCAGGGTCGAGCATCACAAAATCCACTGGGATAGGCTCCAAAACAGTGCGCCTTGGCGTGCTGAAGACTTTTCTCTTCATCTTCGCGATCACCCGAGCTCCCATTTGGCCTGTGGGAGCTTCCCCCTCCTCCTTCTCTACGCTGCCCGCTGGTCGACGGCATGGCTCCTTTTTGTTTTTCCCTATCCACACACACCCCCCTCCTTTGAATTATTGGGTGGCCATTACTTGGCGGGCGGCCATCCTGCCTTGGGCTCGTAGAGGCACCATATTTAGCATATAAATCGGCGAAGGCATGGCAAGGCAAGCCCTTCTTCAATAGTTCTTGACTAACAATATCATCGTGAATTTTGATGTCCACATTAATTTCTTCGACAGTGTCATACGCTTTCAATATGCAAGCATAGGTGATCGCCTCAACGAATGGCCTTCCTTTCGCATTCGGAAAAAATTTTCCAGAAAAAACTTGCCACAATCGTAATGGGCATATCCATAATCAACAGTGCTCCAAGAGACGACAATTTTGAACTGAAAGCTCATCAGCTTTCGTACGCGCATTACATTTGACATACACAACTTCCAAAGCATATGTCTCCATTAGCCGTATGGCATGCAACTCAAGTCAAGCATTGCCAAGTGCGGCATATTTTCCTAAAATTCCCAGGTTGAAGCCCAAAATTTCCCAGATGGCACACCGACCGAGTCGACTAGACTGGTACGAAACTAGCCCCCGATGAATCTTTAACGGACAACATCTTGGCAACTAGAACTCCGATCACTGATCTGAAAAAATCGACGTGCTCCACAAAGTGAGCACTTCAGGCCCATGCATTCACTTCATCTCAAACCTCTCAGGTGCAGTTGCCCAATCTGGTACGGATCTGCCATCAACTCAACTTCAAATTGCCATAACTTTTGCATTGTAGCTCCAATCAATGAGTCGTAAAGACAGGTCGGTAGAGCACTTCAAGCACTATAGTTCTAGATCATAATCTCACATCTGTGCTTACTTCAATCATACTCCTTTTTAGCATCATCAAGGCATCTGTTGGCCCTTTGAAGCCGCATCTAGCATACATTAATCGTAAACTAGCTTGTTAGCAAGCACTGACACTGACCATTAATCAGGTAAGCTTCAAATAAGCTCGACGTGTATTTTCCTAGTATATTTCTTAGGATGGGAGCGGAGCTACATGACACCAGAGCTGAAGGGGAAAAACTTAGGTAGATTTTGAAACACATGCCATAATAAATGGTCTACCCATATTATGACGCATTGCAAGATGAACCAGGGTCAATTTTTTTGCAAGCACATTTGACAAAAGGTCTATATGTATTCCAACAATTTTTGAGAAACTTCTTTGTGTCTTTTACCCGATCCGCAAGTGATAAGCCTTTTGTTCTTGCTACTAGAGATGAGTTAGATCATTTAATAGAGTCAACGAGAGCTAAAGAAATTTGTTTAAGTTCAAAGGAGAGATCAGTGGATAAAAGATGTTTAGCTTGTAATGTTGTGGTTTTACATTGTTACACAACTTCAACTGGAATACTTCACAGTAATGCCAAAGAACTGATCGAAAAAGGTGCGCAGTGGTTGATAAGCTCAAAATTCCAAATTTGATTGTCTAGTCGGATAGAATCCAACTCCACTTGTCTAGGGGGAACAAGAGGAACAACACCAAAAAAGATATGTGAGATAGATTTTTCAGGTTTAGATGATGATGTAGTGCCAGCAAGGGGTGCTAGAGGGCTTCTTGCTCTTGTGGATCAAGGAAATCAAAGTGTAAAAGAGGGTTGATCACATTTTCAGCTTGTCTTATTTCTAAAGGCAAGCTAGGGATGTTATTAATAAAATATAGTTTGTTTACAATAGTAGCAAGGGATGAAAAATAAAAGTCTAAGTGAGCACTATCTTGAGTATGAATAAAAGGAACATTAAGAAGGAAATTCTCAAACAGAGAAAGAAGGCTAGAGGGATCTTTCTTAGAAGATGCAAGTAGAGAAATCCAATCATTAACCGAGGCAATGTTTAGAATAGATAAGAAACCGCTAGCTAAAGCATCGGATTCAAAGTCAAGAAGACATTTATGAAACTCGGGTGCCTTAAAGCACAAGAGAATACATTGTGTGGTTGTAGGTGGAATTGGTATCCTCTAATTGCTGGTATACCCCAGTTTGGTTAGGGAGGAAATCCATTCTACCTGCTATGAAGAAATATTTATTAGTATTTAGGACATCACTTGGATATTAATACAATTTTTAATTATCCAGGATCATTCGACCAAGAGTGATCGGGGAAACAGTATGGTGTGGGTGTTTATTATAAAAATCCCCTTTGATATAAAAACTGTATAATTAAATTATACTAATCACCAATACAATAAAACATTATTGATATATTCAAAATCATTTTCATTTATAACAATGATCAAAGTACATCTTTTTATACAAAGGTTGTGGCGAGGAATCCTCTATAGAACAAGATTGAAGTTTATACCTGCCACCATCCAACAAGATAGATGTATTAGAACACATTTAGACATTGTGGGAAGACAGGTACAAGGCAACATCAACCGCTTGTCATTGTCGCTGTCAATCCCATAAAACATCCACTGCACACGAAATTGTTAGTACAATGCTATTTATTCAAGATATTGTACAACGTTTTTGGATTTTTGGGCAAGAAAAGGTCTAGTCCTAGACATGGTTATGTCATTTGTATTGTGAATAACTACCAAGGGGTTTTGTTTCTGCTTGTTACGTTCTAAAAACATTTTCTAATTGATAACTGCCATCCTTACAGGATCGTTACATACACGCATTCTAGTTATATTTTTGTAATTGCATTCCATGAGTTCTTCTTTGTAAGCACTGTGGTGAATCACCTGAATGTATCAAAACTTGTCAAGCATTCATATACTATTGTATCCCTCGAGATAGAGATGGCACAACAAGGTGTGCATACACATGGGCTTTCATAATCATCCAGTGGCAAAGGGGTTATCAAAAAAGGTGGAGGAGGTTGTTCACAATAAGGTGTTCACACGGGCAACCATTGAGCCTTCTAGCACATGCAAGCAAATTGAAGTCTCAGTCACAAGGGACTTGATCATGGAACTGTTGATTCATGAGGATGGTGCTTCTCACAAGACTTCTTCAGAGGGTTACTTGCACAAAGTGCTCGATCAAATTACTCCCATCTCTCAAAAAGCTCGAATCAGAAGGTCCATCCAGGCTACTAGAAAAGATTTTCTTCAAGGGGACAGTGGGCTGGATGCTATTTTGAGACTGAAACAAAGATGCATATATCCATTTATCCAAAGTGTTCTTTTTCCTGATCAACTTGGTGATGATAGCCAGCCACACGTGTTTAAGATGCCATCTAAGTGTCCAGGTTCAGGAGTGGATCTTGTTAATCGAATGCAAGCATGTGGCTCATTGGAGGGCCAATGGGTGCACTTTGATCATGTGCATCGGGTGAAGGGGTGGTGCACAATGGGAGCCCATGTATATGATCCACATGTACGTGAGTTGCTCACAATCGCAACTTGTGAGTTTAAGGTGCAAGATCACCATGCTCAGGTTCAATTTTGGAAAATGTTAAACAACCAAATGGTGCAAAATGGTTTTCCACTTCCTCAATTTAGAGGTTTCATGTCAGATGAGGCTCATCAAAATTGGATTGCAGTGCGCACAGTCTACTTTGGTGGTCCAAATAATAAGGTGGACGAGAAAGAGAGGTCTTGCAAGTTTCACTGGGAGACAAATATGGTGGATCACACTAAGAAGTGCATTAAGCCAGCCTTTCAAGAAGAGCACAAGTATATGTGCAGGCAGTGGAGAAGTGCACCTACTGAGATGGAGAAGGAACGATGTAAGCAAGCTATACAAAACTATTGGACTGACAACCACATTATTGAGGGACAACTACAAAGCTTACAGCTATGGCTTGCATGGTGGGATGCACGAGCATCACATTGGATTGATCAGTTTCTTACACAACACAAGGATTTGGGATTTGTACCATCAACTAACCTATCTGAATCTAAACATGCAAGTATTCGTGCTGCACATGGAGCAACAAAGTATGTCTCATGTTTTGTGAAGGCAAAGAGGACTTGAACCTCTGGCAACCCCGGTGCTATCGCCTCACTTTGTATGAGGCTACCACTGTTGACCTATGCTTAGCAGTGCAACAAAGTGCAAAATATAAGTCTTTTATGGATGGAAAATATCATGGTACTGGTCGGGACTTGAAACAACTAGCTGAAAGGCTAATGGAAGGACACACAACTCGAGCTATTGAGAAGAAGGTTATTGATTTGACTGCTTCTACAATGGATGCAGTAGGCCTTGCCTCTTCGGAGTATATGAGACAGCCCATGGAGCAAGTAAGTTTGCGTCGAAAAAGAAAGTTGGATCACTCAACTCTGATTCATGAGACTGACAGTCATAGACCTGAATATAATACCATCACAACCTCTAGAGCTATTCCATAATGTCCAAGCTTCAAAGTACAATAGGTAAAGGAGTCTGAAGTTGCAGAGACCACTTGGGCCATTAGGAGAGCACCTCCTAAGGCTAAAGTGAGTTGTTTTGGGTTAATCAAGGAGACAGGTTAGAAATTTTTCTTGTTGATGTAGGTGAGAGGTGTGGGGTTGAGATCAACATAAATGGGGGAACAACATTGCATGGTGTTCCTGCCTCTTGCTTCAAGGGAAGAAGAAGATACCCAGGTGGCACACATGAGTAGGTCATTTGGTTTTGCAATAGCAATGTACAACATGCTTGTAATGTGCATGGATCTGTTATTTTTCCACCAGGTCCTGCACCTGGGGTGTGGCCCATCTCAAAGGGAACGTTTCTATCTTTAGAAGAGACAAGTTTATTGCGAAAGTCAGGCTTTTTTTTGGATGATGGCTCTCAAGAAGGTGCAGTTGTAGAAAGCTTTCGATCTCAACCTCCTACAAGTGCAGCATGGCCACAAAAGAGGGATGGTAGAATGGTCAAGTGGAGAAGCAAACTCACCAAAGATTTCAAGGATAAGATTGGCTTGGAAACTAAAATGCATGCAACTGTTCTTAGAGAGAGTATAATAGTCCCAAACGAAGTGCACGTTTTCTTCTTGGAATCAGAGGGATCAAAAGCACGTGGGATTTCATATTCCATCACAATAAGTCAATTTCCACGGTGTACATGTGAGGACTTTGTGAGACGGGATGCAAAGGCAAGTACTTATATTCCATGCAAGCATATATACTTTGTATTTTTAAGGACTCTTGGATTGGATGCAAATGTTCATGCATTTATGCATCAAGCTGCTCTCTCAAATATAGAGTTATTCCAAGCCTTGCATGGAAGACGTGTGCTAGTGGCTGCTTAAGCTAGTTCACCTTTTAGCTATCAACTTCATCGTATATAGAACTAGATGTTTTAGGCCTTGTATGGAAAACATATGCTAGCGATTTAAGCATGTTTTTCTTTTTATCTATCATCTATATCCTATTTTGGCAACTTACTTTTTTTGTACTAGCTATCCACAACAACCAACTGTCCCCCCTCCCTTTCCTCTATTCCCTCTTTCTCTATTTCCACTTAACCTAGGTGGTGTATGGAGATCATGATGTTTAATGACAAACCAAGTTATTTATGTGTACTTTTTTGTAGTCAAAATCTCTTTGCAATGAGTCAAATCAAACCCGATTCTCTCACTTTAAGTCGGAAAAATTTAGGTGTTGAGTCACTAAGAAATTTGAAGAGTATTCTTTTTGGTTGTTTTCTTAATGAGAACTGGAAAAGTTTGCTTTTGTGCATTAGTTATTTTAGAGTGTCATATTTCATGTTTGAACACTCTCTCTCTAGTCATGATCTATGTATGAGAAGTGTGAGTGGATTATATGTGTGTCTCTGTAGAAGATTGTAATTATAATCTTTCTTATTTTGAAAATCTTTATGTTTATGGTTTCAATGACAAAGAAGTAATGGATGTTTATGCCTTAAACATATGGCAAGCATGTCATGATTGTTGTGCATGTATATAGGTAGTTTATGGGTTGGCCTTCAGAGGACTATGGCCATTTTACTAATGATAAATTTTATGGGACTCTTTGGTTTCTTCTCACTTCAGTAACACGCTCTTGGAGCTAATCAATAAAAAGTGTGTGGTAAGTACGAATTTAAGGAGAGAGCGGGGATAAATATAACCTAGAACTGAAAATGCTCAGTAAATTTCCTGCATGGTGTTGAGGAATAAGCAAAAAAAGAAAATGGAGCGTACACAGTTTGTATACAAACATGGAATAAAAATAAAGTTAAGCATAGTCGAGTATTACTAGGATTTTAGCTACAAGATATCTCCAACTCATTTGTCTCGCTCACTTTGTATCCCTCGCTCGCTTGTCAAGGCTTGTTAAATGGTAGCACCCATCTGGCAGGTGGTTTGATTGGACCAACAAAATCTAATCCTCATTTCTGAAATGGTTCCAAAGGCAAAATAGTTGCAATGGCAATCTATCCACATTCAATGGCCTGTCATCTCTTTGACATAGCAAACAATTTTTACTGAACTCTTGAGCATCTCTTACTGTTGGCCACCAGAGTCCTGCTTGAAAAACCTTCTTTGCAGTAATCTCTCCTGAGAAGTGGCCTCGTGCATTTCCTGAATGAGCTTCTGCCAAAACTGCTTTTTGCTCAGACTGTGGCACACATCTCCTTATTACCTAATCAATGCCTCTCTTATATAAAAGTCCTACAATAATTGTAAATGGTGTACTTCTCAATGCCATCCTCTTCCTATGATCTTTGGTCATAGATTCAAGTAACACTCCTTCAGTCAAAAACTGAAACATATCTTCATACCAATACCCTGAGTGGTCAGTCACCTGAACTAAAAACATATCTGCATCAAATAATTGGTCAGGTACTCCTGAGGAATTAACTTCACCTGTTTCCAATATACTGAGATAATCAACCAAAACATGAAGTCGTCTAGGAGTATGTATGACCACATAATCAAATTCCTGCAATAGCAATATCCATTTGCCCAACCTTCTTGACAAATGTGGTTTGTTCACCAAATAAATAAGAGCCTGATGATCTACATGGAAAATTACCCTATTTGCCAAAAGGTAATGTCTAAATTTTTGGAATGCATAGATCATTCCCTAGGGTTCTCTCTCAATCACTGAATAATTCTTCTCTGCAAGTGTCAATACCCTACTGGCGTAATAAATTGGTCTAAACCAACCTCTCCTTGTTTCCTGCATCAATGTTGCACCCACTGCCACATGAGATGCATCCACAAAGATATGGAATACTAAATTCCAATCGGGAATAATCAAAATAGGTGCTACAGTCAGCATCTTCTTCAATATCGTGAATGCTCTACCCTGCTCTTCTTCCCATTCAAAGACTGCATCTTTCTTTGTAAGTCTAGTTAGTGGTGTACAAACATGTGCTAAATATCTCAAAAATTGGTGGTTATGCCACTTCACTTGACCCAAAATCTTCCCAATGCTTAATGGTCTTTGGTTCTGGTGCTTTATTGATTGTTGCCACCTTGCTTGGATCTATAGACACTCCTTTAGAAATGACATGTCCCAAGAGAACTCCTCTTTGAACTACAAAAGCACACTTGGTTGGGTTCAGTGACAATCTAAATTCCTTGCATTTCTGAAAACATAACTTCAAGTGCTCTAGATGCTCCTGTTGCTTTCCAAAAACACTAAAATCATCCAAGAAAACCCTCATAAATGTTGTAAGGTATACTTCAAATACACACTGAACTACTTTCTGAAATGTTGGTGGAGCATTTTTCAAGCCAAATGTCATCACATTACTGGAATAAACTCCCCATTTAGTCACAAAGGTTTTTTTCTCTCTGTCTTCAAGTGCCATTGAAATTTGGTTGTATCCACTAAAACCATCCAGGAAACTGTAAATCTCATGTCGCGCTACTACATCCAGTAATGTATCACAAAAAGGTAAAGGAAATGGATCAGTTACTGTAGCAGCATTCAGTTTCCTATAATCTACACAGACCTTGATCTTGCCATTCTTCTTTGGAACAACAACAATTGGTGACAACCAAGTAACCTCATCCAATGGGTAAATGAAACCCACAGCCAACAGTTTGTCATTTTCCTCTTTAACCTATTTGGCATAGTTAGGATTCATCTTGTACCATTGTTGTACAACTGGAACTGCATCTGTTTTCAAGTTAATTTTAGTTGGAAAAAGGTAGCATCTACTCCCTTCATATCAGTATATTTCCATGAAAAAACATCTTTGAATTCCAGCAGCAATTGCTTCAGTTTCTGCTTAAACTCCTCATCTAGTTTTGCTGAAACCTTTACTGTTTGTGGTTCCTCATGAGTGTTCAGGTTCAGTTCTTGCAATTCATCCTGAGTGACTCTTGCAGTCCTTTCCATTTGAAGTTCAAATACTCTTTTTGCCTGCGTTACTGCTTCAGTGGATTCCAATTCTTCTTTGTTTCAATTTGCAAATTCTTCAATAACTCATTACTCATTTTGTTAGTTGACTGCTTACCCTGAGCAATTAGTGCTTCCTGAGTCAAGGACTTTAGCCCATCATCTTGATGTTGCAAAACATACTTAGTGGCTATCTTTTGCACATTCACTTCAAAGATAGGTACCACTGATGAATTGGTTCTAAGAAATTATTCTTCAACATCCTCTCCAATCTCTTCTACCATGTTCAATACTTCTGCATGCAATGCCCTAAAACCTGGCAGGATTACCTTTCTGGCATCCATTTGCATTCTAACTTTCTTCTTACCTCTTTTGATCACAATGGAGTCTGCTCCCCATAACTTCTTTACTCTTGTTGCTCTTAACCATGGTCTTCCCAACATGATTGGATATGAACGAATATATTCCTCCAACCTGAGTACTACAAAGTTGGCTACAAATTGCAGTCCCCCAACTGAGATCTGCAAATTCCTCAAAATGTCGAAAGGTTGAACTCGCCTTTGGTCTACCATTTTAACCTGAAAAGGAGATGGATCCCACTTCAAAAGATTCAAACGTTTGCAGGTTGACTCCGGGAGAGTATTAAATCCTGACCCCCCATCCAAGAGTACACCTGGGAAAAACACTTTTCCAAAGGAAGCCCCAACTACGGGTACCTTGTAGTCAACATCCAAAGGTTGAACTTCACAAGCTTCTCCACAAATAGTATAGTCACGGTCCATTTCATTTTCCTGATTCTTTCCCGTCACTTCTCTAGTAAGTCTTTTTAACAATTTTTGTGAAAATGTAGGTACCAGCCTCAACATTTGCTTCACTGTGATGGTCACTGGAGCTGACAACAATGCTTCATAAAAGTCATCACCGCCAACCTGTTCTTGCAGGTCAGTTTGACTTTGGTCTAAATTTCGTCTCCCCTGGTCATCCAAGGATCTTATAACAAAATTCCATTCCTCAGGTGGTACACCCCCTCTTTGAGAGTTTTGCACTTCTTTGAGTGCCCCTATCCTTATTGCTTTTTGATCTTTCCAATTCAAACTGTCCGAGTTGTCTACTTCTTTCCAAGGCGGAGTTTCCAACCTTGGCCTTTGCCCTAGTGACCACCATGGCATTAGTGCACTCACTGGTTTCTAGAATATCCTCGATGAGGATGCAAGCTATACAATCACAATTGTGATGCTTAGGTGTTTTCTGAGCAAATTTAGTCTCCTGTACCAGCTGATCAGTTTTCTGTTTTGCTTTGATAACTTCTACCTTTTCTTCAATCCATTATTCCTCAGTCCATTCCTCCAATATTACTAAATTAGCATGACTTGGAGGTCGTTGCTGCTGCTGCTGTGGTAGAAGTGGATTCTGGAGGTTGATTATTATTGTTATTATTGTTATTGTTGCACCTGATAATAGGGATTCATCTATCATTCCAATGTCGGCACCAAAGTTCACAGCCAGGTCCTTGTCGATGACCCATGACTCCACAATAATTGCATGGTGACTGTGGCATATTTTGATTCCTGTTTTGATATCCCCAATTATTTGGATTTTGAAACCTTCTCTGAGGTGCAGGTCCCTGATATCTCCTATTAGGACCTTGAGGGGAAATCATGCTCGCAACGGCCTCCCTGATCTTTTGAGTAATGTACTCAGGTCTTCTTCCGTTGAAATCCGGGTTGTAATAACAATTTTCATAGTCATGTCCAAACATTTGACATACTTGACAACATGGTTTCTCTGACATGCCAAACTGGTTCATGCCCATAGTTTGTAATTTATCCTAAATAATTTTTTTGACTGCATCTGTAGTCACCACATCCTTTCCCTGCTTTTTATCCTTCTTTGGAGAATCCTTATCTTTCTTCTGCTTCCTCTTTTCCTTATTCTTTTTTGTTGCCTTCTTCTTTTCTGACCAATCTTCATCCTCATCACTCTCAGTGTCAACTCCTGTATCCTAATCTGAATCATCAGATTTACAAGAAGAATTGAACAGAATCAAAGCTTTAGAGATACACAACCACAAAGAGCTTATGCCGCTAATGCGTAAAAGCCTCGACGCTTGAATGGTTGATGCTTTGAATGTGCAGAGTTGGGACATTATCGGAACACTTGTCCACGATTGTCTAATGGAGCAGCAGTAGTAGTAAGTGAAGCAGACTAAGGACATCACCCTTTTAGATATAATGATGGTCGCTAGTAATTAGAGGAGAAGTATCCTCACTTTTCCTCGAGATAAGGACATCTCAAATCCCTAAGTTGGGGAGATTGTAATGTACCCAACATTTTTCAATAAAAGTATTTCATTTACTTTGCAAATATTAAAGGTTTGTATTTTGTTAATTCTTGAAGCTTTCAAATGGAACGATCGGATCGAAAATCAGACTTTAAAACTATTAATTATGACCCTTATTCACTTAAAAACAATAGGTTGATGGGAAACCTAAGCCTCAAGACTGTATCTAGAGATAAGAGTTGACCTTTAAGAAAGAAGGAGAAATTTTAGGAAAGAGAGAGCAATTTTAGGAGTATTTTCAGGAAAGAAAGAGGAGGTAGTTAAGTTTAGAATTCTTGTCTTGGAAGCCAAGCTTCTTTTAAAATTGGAGAACTGAAATCGCGCATCTGATTCCGTGTCCACAAAAAAAATAAAATAAAAATAAAAATAAAATAATTTTTTTTTAGAGCCGCGAACGTACGCGAACTTATCTCTCTTTGCTTCCCTCTATTCTTAGCTGGTCTTGAGAGTCTATATAAAGACCCCTCTCCCTTCACTTTCAAAGACACAAACACACACTCTCAGAAGCCAAAGCTCTCTTGCCTTGACGTTGGAGTTACCTTCTCTCCTTTAAGCTCTTACCTTCAAGCCGTCTCCATCTCCAAGTCCTTCTCTACCATCGTCGTGTTGCCCTTTGGATTCTTGAGATCTCTTTCTCTCTTTCCCTCTTCTCTACTTCGATATGATGGCCCCAAAGCGAATGACTCGAAACTCAAAGGATGCTCATGTCGTCCCATTACACGAAAAAGGGAAGGTATCATCTAATCCAATCATAACTCAAGTAGAGGCATCAACTCCGAAAGAAGGTGAAATTGTCTAACCTCAAATACGGGAGGAAATCGAACAAGTTGCTAATCCGGTAAGACAAATTTATAATTCTGCATTGTTATTCATGTTGACTTGGGAAGTCAAGCATAGGGAACCCCTTAAACCGTCCAAGAAACGTGATTCTATCACAAGAAACAAGCATATGTTTATACATTAGTGAAAGAACTGTTTGATAAATTGCCACTGTTTGTTAAATTGTTACTGTTTGATACATTGTTATTGCTTGATAAGTTGTTACTGGTTGATATGAAGAGCTGGTTGATCATGTTGGAATAATATCTTTTGTTCCTCGTGGCAAGGTAGGATCAAAACATATGT
The DNA here is from genome assembly GCF_014529385.1 of Adiantum capillus-veneris. Lineage (NCBI taxonomy): Eukaryota > Viridiplantae > Streptophyta > Polypodiopsida > Polypodiales > Pteridaceae > Adiantum > Adiantum capillus-veneris. The sequence continues at coordinate 43,460,782 of NC_140948.1, forward strand.
ACGGATCTAGTCCGTACCATACGAATATACTGTACGATCCGTACAGTACAAATCGATCCGTACAAGGCACTTTTTAAAATTTTCTTTTTTGAAGATGACCGTAGCTCAGGTTTTTGATGCATTTTTTCTGACTTATGGGCGACCAAACCAGTTCTCATTTGAGCTTTATGCCTGTTCAATCATCAACGTCGTCTACACTTTGAAGTCTCTTGCAGTAGTTACATAGTATGTGGTTGTCTTGTAAAACACGTCCTTAAATGTCTCTAAAAGTTGTTGCCCTCGCTTGTTTTTTATGAGAAATGTCCTAGAAAGTTTTGTAAATCGAGTTTTTTTTACAAGAGTACGTATTTTTACGTGCATAATTTTTTTTCCTATACGAAACAACGTACAATACGTACATATACGCCATGTATAGTACGTTTGGTACACCTTGCCTCGCGGGTAGCGAGATGATTCCGCGGTTAGCGGAGATTAAGATGAGATTATCGGCTCTTTTTTGTTCCTCGCGTTTAGCGGGATGCCTGGCGGTTAGCAAGATGCCTCACGGGTAGCGGGATGCCTGGCGGTTAGCAAGATGCCTCACGAGAGCGGGATGCCTCACGGTTAGCGAGATGAAAGGTTGTGCAATTCGTGGTTAGTGAATAAATCCTTTGCAAAGGCTCTGTTGGTTAGACAGGGAAAGTCCGCGGGTAGCGGCAACTCATGAGAAATTGGAAAAGTTATTTTTGTTGAATTATAGGGCTGTCGTCAATTAGGCCTTGTTTGAATTGTTTTGATATTGTTTTAAGGGTTGAATAAAAGAACTTGTGTTTTAAATTAATTAAGGAACACTGTTTGTATATGTAAAACATTGTGGTAGCAATTAAAAAACAAGATAAAAAGTGTGAGTGTGGGGTGGAAAGTGGGGGCTAGCTCAGGTTGCCAGTCAAGGATGGGTGGTCTCGATTAGTCAAGAAACTCTCCACTCCCTTTGATTAAGAGGAGTGAAATTAGAACTCATTGTGCAAAGATTCAAGAAGTCATATACTTGTCCCTGAAAGCTATGGACCTGATTACTTGGGTACTTTTCACAAGTTAGTTGACTATGTCTCATATCATATTCAGGGTTTATGAATGGCGACCGTGCCTCTTAAACGTGGGGAAAAAGGCATTGTTTATGGATTTTAAATATGTCAATGGGATTTGATCTTTGTGTTAAGAAACAACTTTCATTAGAATCTTTGATTTATCGACTTGGCTTGTGGCGTATGACCCTTATAACCACGTAAACGATGGATAGAGGACTTCCTCTCTTTTGTTGCTTGTATCTCTACTTTGTGGAAATGGAGTAGGGTGTTCTCAACAAAAAAGGAGAATAAAGGAAGGCCATCTATCAAGTCGCCCCAATCTTCTCGGGGTTGGGGCCTTCACATCCACTTGCAGACCACCTTGTTTGAAACTGACCAATGTGGATGTGAGCATCTTGGGACTTTTTCCCACTGAACTTTGCCGCGCCCACTTTGGGATTTGATGCATCCATTGGAGGTATCGGAAGTGTTGTGAGTACCCTTACCGGAAGTGGATTAAAATGTAAAGAGGATGTCCCTATTCCTGTAAACTGTTATTGTCTTCTTGCCTGAAAGATTGTCTGAGCTATCAATACATTCATCAATGTTCCCACAATTGGGTCTGCTGTAGGAGGAGTTGCTTGTTGGCCTTGTTGGTTTGCAAGTGGGGTCCTCTACAACCTCTGTTGAGGTTCTTGTAGTTCAGTCCCCGCCCCAACAGTACCGGCTCCTGCAGTGTCCGTCCTTACACGTTCAACTTGGCCATAATTGCCCGACTCTTCTTCTTGTCTTCCCCTTACTGCAAATTCTCTCCTAAGTCAAAACCGGGTTCCATATGAGTGCTGTGGGACATTGAACCCTTGCCCTGAATCACTCATACATTGCTATTGCTCCCCTGGCTAAAATATTGCACCAGCCCTGGCTTTACATACAATCGAGAACAAGTAGGTGAATTACAAGCACCAAAGAAGAAAAAAGGATGCAATTACCTTGTCTATAATTATAGTTTGAACTGTGCTTGGCAGGTGCACTACGACAAAAAAGGGGGTTATCGACGTATATAGTGACGCTTGACGTCGCTATACGTGTCGATATATGCGTCCCTGTGAAACTGTCTCAAAGAGCGTTGATATACGCGTGGAAAGGCTTTATTAGCGACGCGTATATCGACGCTGGTATAGATGGGTATAGCGACACGTATATGGACAACCATAACAGTAAATTTTTTTCCTTGGGCAGAGGGCAGGTAGCCTGGCCTGTGCCCAATGAAAAGATGGACACAGGCACCACAGCCAGACTTCCTGCCCTCTGCCTAAGAAAGCGAGCAACACCAAAATCAACCGTGCTCCCGCTGAAATTTCGACAGAGTTCCCTTCATTTTTACATAAAAAAAAATATCATGTATACGCCTCCTACATGCTATCCATGTAGGATCTCACATGAGATTTAAGGCCAATGACCATAACGAACCATAACCATAACTTAAAAGCATAACCATAACGAACCATAACTTAAAAGCATAACCATAACCATAACTTAAAACCATAACCGACCAATATAACCACTTTGATCATAACCAGAAACAAAATTAGCAATAACCATAAGCATAACCAGAAAGTTAAACATAACCATAAATAAAACCTGAACCATAACTATGTCTATACAAGAATAAGAGAAATAACCATTAGGAAAATATTGAACTCATTTTTGGGCCTTTTAAGAGTGCCACATCATCAAAGTTGTACAAAAGAAAGCAACCCGGTAGACCCCTCTAAATATTGCTTAGAACCCCATGATATGACCTATCATTGGAAAGTTCTTGAAAAATGGATTCTAAAGAGCCAAGGTCCGAAAAGTTTGGATGACTTCTATGAAAGTTATGCCATTTCTTTTCAATCAGCCAGGTTTTGTTACCATTACGGTAATCTAAAATCACCTTTTTCTAGATCTACATGAAGGCAATGTCCGATACATGCATGCTATATATCAATAGATAGCATTTGAAGAGTAGATTCTAAATATCCAACCTCCGACAAGTTTGGATCTTATTTGCAAAAAAATTACCGATCCCCACTTTTTGAAAGGTATGCCACATCAACAATTCTTACAAGGCCCATTTTTGAGTCCAAACTTTTCCTAATGCATGTCTATACAATGACAATGACAATAACCATAACCATAAGGAAAACAATAACTGCCTGAACAATAATCATAACCATATATATATGTCTATACAAAAGGAGACGCAGAAGCATGTCTGTGTCTCACAAAGCATATATATGAAATCTGGGCCCACTGATGACTAGGCGTCACAACCTGCACATAGGACAACTCACAAAATTAGTATTTACATATACTTAATTAAATCAACTCACACATATTAACGTCTCACCTCAAGCGATCATCGACACTGTAAGGCCGCCCAGTCTACAGGCTCTCCTGAAGCATCAAGATCATTCAATACTTCATAGATACCTCTGCGATATCCATCTAATTCCTCCTAGAGTGTCGGGGCTCGATGTATTGCAAGATTCTGCGTTTATACAAAAATCAGAGTAATAAGAATACATGATTCATCGCGTTTTAAAAAACGCCATAGTTAAGATTGGATTAGAAACTCACAAACTCATAGCGAAAGGTGTCGAAGCCTTCGCTGCCAAGATGAGATGTCCCCCTGGTCATCTGTCGTATCTGCGCAGCCTCACGCTACTGTCTGAACCGCGTGGCCGCTGTCCGCTCATCCTCCCTGATCTGAAGCCACGTCTCGTGTGGGATGCCCGAAGGCTTCGGCGAGCCGGTCTTGAAAGCCTTCCGAGCTGCATCTCGTCGATGTTTCTCGGTGTCTCGTGCAACACCCTTGATCTAGCTCCTTGGAACAACGTTAGAACCTGGAGCAGGCTGGTACTCTCTCAAGATGATCTCCACTATATAAGTGACTTTGTCCTTTTCCTGCTAATCCCAAGACGTCAGAATGCTTGTCGAAAACTGTAGCTCCGCGAGCTGGCGAATCCACTGTCTCATCTCAGTCCCGACTCTATCCATGTCAACAGAACCATCTGGCCGTACAATATAGAGATTGGAGGCACTAAGATATTGTGCCTCAAGGTGTCCGAGGTGTGTCAAGAGGTGTGCCTGGGTAGGACGGGGGTTGTGAGCAAGGAGGGGTCGAAGCATCTATGGACCCTCCTCCACAGCAACCACCACCTCCACCTCCACCTCACGATCACCGAGATCGGCGAGTGTGCCTGTGCTGCAGAGATGAGGACGTACCCGCCTCTGCCCCATCCCTAGGTGTCGAAGCGGTTGTGATGGGAGAAGTAGGCGTCGTACCCATAGGCGTCCCCCCCCCCCCCATAGGTATCCCCCCCCTAGGCGTCGAACCCTCGTGTGTATAGCCCGGAGGTGTAGGACCCGTGTCTCTGGCTACCAAGTACTGAGAAGCCTCTGCCATATGAGCAGGCGTCATCCGTGTAACGAAGCCCATGAATGCATCTGCACTCATAGAAGCGGGATATGGAATCTGGTCTGCCATACTAAAGTCCTGCACAAAGAAAGTAAAATAAAGCGTCAGAACATAGTTGTTTAAATTAACTTTAAGCTTAATTTTAAATCAATGTCTTCACACAAACACTTACAGGCCTAGGCCTCGACGAGTGAGGAATCATCGATAAGATCTTGCACCATTTCATTGTCTATCTCTAATTGCAAACATAACTCTGACCCAACTCGTTCTGGCAGATTGTCTTCATCCATTGCATCTTCATCTACAAGTGTCAATTCTGGCTCGTCTGCGTCATCCCTCATATATCTGTCAGCTTCCTCTGCCATACCTTCGTCCATCTCATCTAATGTCACAGTAGTATGGACGTGGTCTGACTGACTTTCCTCCAGGAGATCTTGCCCTTCAAATACTTGTTTATTTCTTGGAGCAACCTGAACCACAAACCACGACTGTCGCTCTCGAGGGTCCGGTACAAAGACCACTTGCTCGCAATGTTCAGGGAGAGCAAATGTGTCGCTCGCATCTGTCCAAACCTTTGTAGAATCTATTTGCACAAGTTTGTTTCCATCTCTGCGTACCGTTGCATTGCGACCAGAAGTAATCACCTTGAACCACTTTACATCCAACAAAAACATCTCAAACTGCCTGAAGCTTACTTTCAGGATATTTGACACCAGACCACAGTAATCTAGGTTGCTAGTACTCTCATTCGTGTCTCTTGCACTAGCCCTTCTCTTTTGCATGAAACTAACCATTACCCCACTGTCAAACGTGTTTCTTTTGCTGTCAATTTGTTGTGTTCTGAAATGCTTTCCATGCGACCACAGTGCCATGTATGTATGATACTTCCAGTCACATCCAATAGCCAGCTCTTCCTCTTCTAGAGATATGGGTTCTCCAATCTGTCGAGCTGCTCTCACTGTCTTGTCCAACCATGCCATTGTAGGGAATTTAGGTAGAGGAGCGAGATAGTCTGGCAAGGGTAAACCTCTAGTCGTTTGGCTTCGCCTGAAATCCTGTCGCTCCCTATTACGTCTCTCTTTCTCTTCTTTGTACCTTTCAAGCCATTTTTGCATCGGCGCTGAATTTAGTATACAGAACTTCATGATATTTTCTCGCATGGTGTCGTTCATTTTCTTCGGCACCCCTTGCCCTTGCAGCTCCTCTCCCACCAGTCTTGCATCCTCCTCATCGCTCCACAGTTGAGGCATTTCTGGGTCAGAAACGGATAGAAATTCGGTCGTCAATACAAGAGACTCTTGCACCAGCCATCCTTCTACCATGCTCCCCTCTGGAGGCTCTTTTTGGCGAACAAAACCCTTAAGTGTTTTCATGAACCGCTCTAGAAAGAACATCCAACGGCTGTGGACTGTACCTGCCACTTCAACCTCATCTACTACATGGACGAGCAAGTGCATTTGGATAGTTAGACAGCTCGTGGGTAGATACTTCTCAATCATGCAAACTGCCTCAATGGAGTTAGCCCTTGCGACTGCAATAGATTCCTCCTGTATCTCCTTGGAAGAGATCCACCACACTAGCTCTGAAATCTTGTATATGCAGGTCCGCACTTCCTCCGTTAAATACCCCTTGATCGCAATTGGAAGAATGAATTGCAAGAACTTATGCCAGTCGTGCGATTTCAGTCCTGACAGTTTATTGTCACGGGTGAATGCTGTCTTGAGGCATTGCATATATCTTGTTGGCGTCACGAACTCTGAAATCACCCTTTTAACTTGTCGCTCTTCGTTTTTTAGCAATACCGATGGCGCTCTTGGAAGTTTTATTTGGCCAGCTGCATTGGTGAAAGGCCACAACTCTGGCATCTTTCCAACTGACTGCAAATCATCTCGTGAAGCTCGATTGTCTTTCATTCCCATGATTGTCTTCCAGAGGAGCTCTCCCACATTCTTGAATATATGCATTGGATCCAGCAAATGGTTAATTAGTAGATCACCCCAGTACAGCAACATATGGAGAATGAACAAACGTTTCATTCCTGGAACAGGTTGCCCCTCATGTTGCTCCCATCGGCGACCCCACTCTTGTACATGCATAGGATGACATTCGATGCGACCAAGCTGACCTTCGTACAAGTGATGGCCATCTGGAAGATAACAATGGTGGCCTTGATAAATTGTCTTTCGAAGAGAGGCAGAATAGCGCACATCCAAAGACTGCCCGCAAATTGGACATGCATTGTATCCCGAAGTTGTTAGCCCTGCATATATTAAAGCATGAATCAGGCCAAGGCAAAGTGCTTGCGAATAGAGAGAATTTTGTAAATCAAGAACCATTACTAGAAGCTTCTTCGTATCCTGGCCAATCATGCATAGTCCATATAAGAAGTCCATGGATCCTTGCATGCTGTTGTCCTAGTGGTTCAACCGCATCTGCTATGTCGATCCCATGCCATAACTCTTGGAGCTCGGCAACTAGTGGAGCTAGATAAACATCCATGTTTTTTGCCTTGAACTTAACAGGTACAAACAAGCTTAATATCAAATGACCCTTCTTGATGGCAAGCCACGGCGGGAGGTTGTAATTGATAAGGCACACAGGCCAAGTGCTTCATGACGAGCTTCTCAAGCCAAATGGATTGACTCCATCCATTGCCATGCCCAAACGCAAATTGCATGGATCACTCTTAAAATGTGGCCAGGTATCTTCAATGTGCCTCCAGGCCTTTGGATCAGCAGGTACCCTAAATGTAGCGTCAGTGGATCTATTCGTAGAATGCCACCGCATCAACTTTGCAATGGAACCACAACGAAACATGTTTTTTATCCTAGGAGTAATAGGGAAATGCCGCAACACTTTAGCTGGCATTGTCTCGCCAAGTGCATCTTGTTTGTAGCACATTGCTCCGCACTTAGGACACGACAGAAAATCTGCGAATTCATTGCGAAAAAGAATGCAATCATTTGGACATGCATGAATCTTGTTGTAGTCCAAGCCAACTGAGGTCAATAGTTGCTTTGCGTCTGGCCTGGAGGGGGGCATTTCATTGCCAGCCGGGAGAAGTTGCTCCCGCAGAACCTGTTTAAGCCACATTAAATTAAAAAGCTCTCCAAGCACATCACCATTGCAATTGGAAAATGCCTTTTATAAATTACGTACCTAAACAAAGCAGTGACACTTGCATCTGACTACCCGTACATTGACTGAAGATTCAAAAACGCCAGACAAGTACGGAGCGTCGATATTTTGGTGCCTTCATAAATTGGTTGACGTGCCAACTTCCTCAACATGTCTTTACGAGATAGGCGCACGGCTTCTGGTGCTACTTCGTTAGCGTTCTCCTCGCTTGTCTGGAAGAAGGCATCGAGCATCTCCTCCATGCCATCGTCTTCTATCTGTAAGTCCTTTTCTGCTTCCATCCTTGGCTCTATATTGGTCGGACCTTCACGCATAATCCTTTTTCTCTCTCTCTCAGATGTAGGTGCTATGTCACGAAAATCAATGCCCGTTTCGTAAGAGTCGTATCGTAGATTCTGTACGGTTTCGTTAGCAAACTCTCCGTACTTCTGCACATGCTCATTACATATCCTACGCTTACGCAGGATTTGATACTTGCAGAGCGTGCACGAGCATGCAATCTTTTTCTCCATGTTAGTTGATGACGTTGCCATCTACAATGATAATGAATGTTGTTTTAATATATATACTCCTCACAATGTAAACTACCTCGCATTCTCTAGTCTTGCCCAATCTCTGTACACCTCGGTCCAGAGGTGTACGGAGATCAGGACCACCGGGTCAAAATCTTATCTTTATTGGTCAAATCCAATATGGGTAGACACATACGTGCACTCCCAGGTGTACATGGCAATGCATGTAGTGGGCAAAACCCCTTTGCCTCTTTTAGTTCCATAGTTTCTTCAACATCCTACGGCTTGTGTAGTTGACGTTAATGCAAACCCATTGACCTATGGCTTGCCATACACGCTCTTGACATTGCTTTAAGACTACTTAATGAACTACGGATGGTTTCGGTATGGATAGAAGCCATTTCCGAAGTCCGTTTGCATTTTTCCGTAGAAAAACACAACCGGATTTGACCTACGGCTTGTGTATTTGGCGTTTTTTCTATCCGTTTGACCTACGGCTTGCCATACGCACTCTTGACATTGCCTAAAGACTACCTAATCATCTACGGATGGTTTCAGTAGGCATAGAAGCCATTTTCGAAGTCCGTTTGCGTTTTTCCGTAGAAAAACGCAACCGGATTTGACCTACGGCTTATGTATTTGGCGTTTCTTCTATCCGTTTGACCTATGGCTTGCCATACGTGCTCTTGACATTGCCTAAAGACTACCTAATTGTCTACGGATGGTTTCAGAAGGCATAGAAGCCATTTCCGAAGTTCGTTTGCGTTTTTCCCTAGAGAAACGCAACCGGATTTGACTTACAGCTTGTGTATTTGGTGTTTCTTCTATCCGTTTGATCTACGACTTCTCTTGACATTGCCTAAAGACTACCTAATCGTCTACAAACACACCACCATAACAAAGCTTTCATCCAAGAGAGATGGATGCTTGGGAGTAATGATGAAGAGGAAGGGAAATGAGATCAAGTGAGAGAGAGAGAGAGAGAGAGAGAGAGAGAGAGAGAGAGAGAGTGAGGGAGGGGGTATAGCGGCTTAGTACTTAGGCACCACAGAAGGATGGCGAATCCGCACACCCTTCACACATACACAAGCTCACTCCAAACACAAGACTAGGTGGCGATTCCGCACACCTCACATGGGCAAAACATTGTAGGAAAACATACTCACAAAACCTCAAGCTTTATTTAGAGAATAAGGCGATGAAATGGGGAGCATAGGGTAGGGGAATGAGAAGGGAGAGAGTGGTAGAGCACATGGCGGATAGGTGGGAGCTGATGGTGAAGACTCGCACGAGGGTTATGGCCATCATCCTTCATATAGCTGCCCTTCATCTTCCATAGCCCAAGGGTGTAGAGGTCATGCTCAAGAGAAGCATGGTGATTGCGGTGATGGTAATGGTGTGGGTGTGTGTGTGTGTGTGTGTGCACTAGGCACACAGTGCATAGTGTGTTCTTTGGTGATGTTGTGTGTGTATTTAGTGTGATGGTGACCCCTCTTTATATAGGGGAGGAGGGGGGAGAAATTCTAGAATTTAGAAATGAAGAAATCATTATCTACATAGGCCATGTGACTGTGGGCCCCACTTGTCTGGCTGTGTGTATATGTGCCAAAACAGCAGTCTCATGAGAGAGAGACTAAGAGACAGAGATGGGTTGATGAAAAAAAGTGAGAGGTGACATGGAGAATAAAGTAATTACAAGAGGGGAGAGAGGGGAGTGTGTTCAGAGGTGAATCTGTGTGCAGATGTGTGTGAACACAAGAAAAATCAGGTAACCACCGGGTGGGGATGGGTCTGTGGGCACCTTTTTTAGTGAAACTCAGTGTGTGTGAGTGTGGGGGAGGTTATTTAGCTACAAGACAAGAGACATGGCGCCCTTTATAGAGAGAGGGGGTATTTAGGTCATGGGATATGATAGGAGAGAGAAAGGGTGGGTGGGGTATACTATTTTGGAAGATAGCATAAGTTGCATGTGAGTTAGGGTGCATTATTGGTGAGTTAGAATGCATTATTGGTGAGAGGTGGGGTAGCTTGAGGGGAGAGAGAAAGGAGAAAGGACAAGGGGAAGAGAGAGGGGGTTGACCTTTTGAGTGGAGGAGAGGAAAAGGGACACACGGCGGGGCAACAGTGAAGAAAAAGGAGGCAAGGTGGGGATGGGCTGTCCCGCAGGCATGAGGTGGCCTATTTTACCTTTCTCATATATTTACATAATCATACTTTATGTTTTTCATTCTTTTTCCAATGCCTTTTATCACTCCCTCCCTAAGAGGGGGTTTTCATGTGGTGGGGACGAGAGAAGAGGGATATGGGAGCTTGGCCTGTGAAAAGCCCCCATCATTAGCCCTCCCCTTTTGGCTAGAGGCATTCATGCCTCTAGCTGATCTGTTTCTTCTTCCACTTAGCTGTAGGATCCGATATCGAGTTGCCTTCTAAACTAGCCATTCCATTTGGCCATTGGTGAGATTTCTGGGATATTCATGAATCTGTAACAGGTCCGGGTGATAGCCTGTTCCTTGGAATCATGTCGGTTGATTAAAGGGGAAGCCCATGGCTTCCAGAACTTTGTGCCAGTGTCCTCCTGGATCCCAAGTGAAAAATAGGATCATTGTCTGCAGTGTCCGAACAATAAAATTTGCATGCCAAATTGGATGAAATTTGTAACCACCAGTAGCGAGAGGGTGGTGTGGTGAGCTCAAGTTGTCTTCAGAGTCCTGCTTACTGCCATTAGAAAAAACTGCAAGCATATCATGCTTCTTTTGGGTGTGCTCAAACATGTCAGCTTCCTTTAATGATGCTAATAGCAAGCCACCTACCTTGCGGCTTAAATTCAAGCGTTATCCACTTACCTTTCTCCAAAGAGAGGATGCACTATTTGTAAAAAATTGTACCAAATTGCAAATGAGGTCTTCATTCTTGCATTCTATCAGGCTTTTGTCTATCCATGGCTCCTTTGCTCTTATATCCATGCTGATCTTCTCTGTATATGTTATAGTGGCTAGCCATAGCCATAGGTCTGATGCATCCCATGCAAACACAATGATGTGTTGTGGAGGAGTTTGGAACATCCTTAAAAGGTTGGCAGCATATTGATCATCAAACTTACTCTGAACACCCTCACATAAACTGGAGGCATTACCCATCTCCAAGGATATAACATCTTTCAGTAGACTAGAGGCATTACCCATCTCCAAGTCTATAACACGACACAATAAAGTCTTGCTCGGCTGCCAAGCCTCTGGAGCAATAGCCAACTCCAAACCTTCAGTCATACTTACCTCTTCGTTATGGTCCTCAAGTGAAACTGCCTTGATGCAAGATTCCTTTAGCTTGCTATACTGTCCTGGGTCCATGGTGGTGCACAAGCTTCCGTTTTCAAAGCCCTCCCCTTTGCTTGATATGTTGTCCACCTTCTGCAAAGCCTTGCTAGCAGGCTGGTCTTCCTCTTCTCTTGTATCTTTCATGCCCTTTGTATTCCTCTTACTCTGACGAGGCCTAATCAAGACTTTACACCTTCTTACCCTTACTGCCCAATGCTGTCGATTGATCGCTTTGGTGCCTATTTCATTCAAGGTTAAAGATGTACTCACATTTGTAACACAATTTTCTTGACTTACCTCCCCCACCTGGGTAGCATCTTTTGATTCTTTAACCTCTTGTTCCATTGCTTCAGTTCTTTGAATGAACTTCTCGCTTGATCCTTCTTCGGTTACCTTCATCTTGACCTCTTCTGCAAGACCAATGATACTTGGTGTGCGGGTACCAATTGATGGTGGGCGTAGGATGATTGTAAGTGGTGATTGTGGTGGATGTAGAATTTGTGCTGGTGGGGCTGGTGCTCGGGGTGTGGGTGTTCTTTCTCTAGGGGGTGACAATTGGTTCCTCCTACCTCCTCTATTATAGTTTTGTCGTGGTTTGGGACAGTAGTACATACCGTGACCGTCTTCTCCGCAGTTGTAGCAATGATACTCCCTGTTTTGTCATTGTGCTCTTCCAGGGTCTTGATCTCTTTCTTGACTCCTCCCTTGCTGTATTAAGTGGACATACAAATTCTGCAGTTGGTCAGTAATATGGTCCAACATATCTTGTTGGTCATCTCTTATCCCAAGAGCCGGTGGTGGTATGGTGGTTGTCGTAGTTGCTGGTCGACGCGATGTTCCTGCTTCTGTTGACTCGGTTTCTTTGGCTTTCATTCGCAGCTTCTTGTCCTTAAGGCGAGCAATCTCAACGGCTAACTCATACGTAGCCGGGAATCTACCTTTCACCTTCTCCTTGAGAAGCAGCCATAAGCCATGCGTGAAACGATCTTTTTTTGAGGAAATCGGGTGCGGCTTCCCCCCTTGCCAGTGACTCAACCCACCGTTCCCACAAATCCACAAATTTGGACTCATAGGTGGCATATTCTAAAAGACCCTCCTGCTTCAAGTCTCTCAACTTGTCCCACAACTTTTCTGAAGTGGTACCTCCCCCAAAGTGCCTCTTAAAAGCGGTTTTTAAGGGTTCCCAGTCATCCTTGGTTGCTTGTGGAAGTGCATTGTACCATGATCTAGCTTCTAGCTTCATGAGATGCTTAAAGATTCTAGCCTGGGATTCATCCGTATCTTTGTTGCTCACTACACATGCTACTTCAAAGTCATCTAGGAAGTCTATTACCAAATCCTCCCCCTTCTTTCCTTTAAATGTTGGAAATGCTACACTTGCCATGATTACTGAGAGAGAGCTAGAAAGACACACTGCTTAACTTGCAAAAGTTTTTTCTTCTTTACAAGGAGGCGTGTATACCCTCTTATACTAGGACACAGATTAAAACTTCAAACGGTACATTGCCTTGTACCAAAGGTAAGACAAATGGTTGATCTGATGCCAGAACCTCAAAAAATCGCTCCCCACCCAGCATCGTGTCAATGACGTGCTGGTAGTGAGCCTTCAAATCCAGTATTACCTTGATTGAGCATACACGTGTTGGTATGTGTGATCTGTCTTGAGGTAGGTTGTACTGATTCATGTGAAGCTTAGAGGTGCTTAGTCACTGCCCAAGCCTGCGGGAGAGGGTGGTGTTCTTTCCTGAAACAAACTCAGTAGATCCCTAGTTTCTCTAGTGAGAGTGTGAGCCAATGCTTCCGTTATCTGTACTGCAGCATCAGGTGCGACTTGAAAACTGACTGTGATAATTACCTCAGTGACTTGAGTTACCCGATTCTCAAAGTAGAATAGTGTTGATTCTCTATTGTGCATAGCTCCTTTGATTTTGTTGTTGTGGGTTGGTTGTAGGTTGCGGACATGGTTTCGACCTTCTCCTTCTTCTTCTTGGCACTTGGCCTATGTATATCCACTGGGTTTGGCTTGTTGGTTGACTCTCCCACTGCAAATCGATTACCGTTACGCCTGGCACTCGAACTTCGATGGAGATGCGGAGTTCGTCTAGTTGTGCTTGGAGCTCTTCTTCTTCTGTCGTCCAATTAGCAAATCCTGGTAACCATTCATCCATTCACAATAGTTTAGGGTTTCAGTCTTGTAAATTGAAGGGTTTCATGAAAAGATCCTCAATGGGGGCACAAAATGACGGGAGCAAAGCGAACCCCGAACCCCCGACGGCCTCTACAACACCGGGGACCGAATGGCGCGCCTCGAGCCTGTCACAATAAAGCAAACAGGGGGCACCACCTAGCTTGAGCGGCTAGGACGCAAAAAAACACACCACCATACCAAAGTTTTCATCCAAGAGAGATGGATGCTTGGGAGTAATGATGAAGAGGAAGGGAAATGAGATCAAGTGAGAGAGAGAGAGAGAGAGAGAGAGAGAGAGAGAGAGAGAGAGAGAGAGATAGAGAGAGAGAGAGAGAGAGAGTGAGGGAGGGGGTATAGCGGCTTAGTACTTAGGCACCACAGAAGGATGGCGAATCCGCACACCCTTCACACATACACAAGCTCACTCCAAACACAAGACTAGGTGGCGATTACGCACACCTCACATGGGCAAAACATTGCAGGAAAACATACTCACAAAACCTCAAGCTTTATTTAGAGAATAAGGCGATGAAATGGGGAGCATAGGGTAGGGGAATGAGAAGGGAGAGAGTGGTAGAGCACATGGCGGATAGGTGGGAGTTGATGGCGAAGACTCGCACGAGGGTTATGGCCATCATCCTTCATTTAGTTGCCCTTCATCTTCCATAGCCAAGGGTGTAGAGGTCATGCTCAAGACAAGCATGGTGATTGCGGTGATGGTGATGGTGTGGGTGTGTGTGTGTGTGCACTAGGCACACAGTGCATAGTGTGTTCTTTGGTGATGTTGTGTGTGTATTTAGTGTGATGGTGACCCCTCTTTATATAGGGGAGGAGGGGGAAGAAATTCTAGAATTTAGAAATGAAGAAATCATTATCTACATAGGCCATGCGACTGTGGGCCCCACTTGTCTGGCTGTGTGTATATGTGCCAAAATAGCAGTCTCATGAGAGAGAGACTAAGAGACAGAGATGGGTTGATGAAAAAAAGTGAGAGGTGACATGGAGAATAAAGTAATTACAAGAGGGGAGAGAGGGGAGTGTGTTCAGAGGTGAATCTGTGTGCAGATGTGTGTGAACACAAGAAAAATCAGGTAACCACCGGGTGGGGATGGGTCTGTGGGCACCTTTTTCAGTGAAACTCAGTGTGTGTGAGTGTTGGGGAGGTTATTTAGCTACAAGACAAGAGACATGACGCCCTTTAGAGAGAGAGGGGGGTATTTGGGTCATGGGATATGATAGGAGAGAGAAAGGGGGGGTGGGGTATACTATTTTGGAAGATAGCATAAGTTGCATGTGAGTTAGGGTGCATTATTGGTGAGTTAGAATGCATTATTGGTGAGAGGTGGGGTAGCTTGAGGGGAGAGAGAAAGGAGAAAGGACAAGGGGAAGAGAGAGGGGGTTGCCCTTTTGAGTGGAGGAGAGGAAAAGGGACACACGGCGGGGCAACAGTGAAGAAAAAGGAGGCAAGGTGGGGATGGGCTGCCGCGCAGGCATGAGGTGGCCTATTTTACCTTTCTCATATATTTACATAATCATACTTTATGTTTTTCATTCTTTTTCCAATGCCTTTTATCACTCCCTCCCTAAGAGGGGGTTTTCATGTGGTGGGGACGAGAGAAGAGGGGTATGGGAGATTGGCTTGTGAAAAGCCCCCATCACTTCGTTCACGTTCTCCTCGCTTGTCTGGAAGAAGGCATCCAGCATCTCCTCCATGCCGTCGTCTTCTGTATGTAAGCCCTTTTTTGCTTCCATCCTTGGCTCTATATTGGTCGGACCTTCACGCATAATCTTTTCTCTCTCTCTCTCTCTCTCTCTCTCTCTCAGATGTAGGTGCTATGTCGCAGAAATCAATGCCCGTTCCGTAGGAGTCGTATCGCAGATTCTGTACGGTTTCTCTAGCAAACTCTCCGTACTTGTGCACATGCTCATTACATATCCTACGGTTGTGCAGGATTTGATACTTGCAGAGCGTGCACGAGCATGCAATCTTTTCCTCCATGTTAGTTGATGACGTTGCCATCTACAATGATTATGAATGTTATTTTAATATATATATATATACTCCTCACAATGTAAACTACCTCGTATTCTCTAGTCTTGCCCAATCTCCGTACACCTCGGTCCAGAGGTGTACGGAGATCAGGACCACCGGGTCAAAATCTCATCTTTATTGGTCAAATCCTATACGTGCACTCCCAGGTGTAGATGGCAATGCATGTAGCAGGCAAAACTCCTTTGCCTCTTTTAGTTCCATAGTTTCTTCTCTGTCTATGTACCCTATCTCTTGTTATTTCTCTCTCGATCTCGCTCTCGCTATCTCTCTTTCTCTCTCTATTTTCCTATTTTCCTATCTCTCTCTCTGTCTCGCTCTCCACTTCCCTATCTCTCTCTCTCTCTCTCTTTCTCTCTCTCTCTCTCTCTCTCTCTCTCTCTCTCTATATATATATATATATATATAACTCTCTTTCTCTATCTCTCTATTTCCTATCTCTCTCTCTCTCTCTCTCTCTCTCTTTATCTCTCTCTCTCTCTCTACTTTCTCTCTCTCTCTCTCTCTCTCTCTCTCTCTCTCTCTCTCTCTCTCTCTCTCTCTCTCTCTCTCTCTCTCTACATCCCTATCTCTCTACTGACCGAACGAGCGACTGAGCTAGGGAGATCTAGACGCCCACGACTGCGGAGGACCACAAAACATCGACAGAGGCTGCATCAGAGGATCTAGCTGGGTCACTTTGGCTCGACATGCACAACGCCCGATGAGACTACTGACCATGGAGGAGATTGATGAGATCCGCCAGCGACAGATGCTAGATCTCCTATGATCTACCTATCTCAGCTAGCTGGTTTAGCCGTTTAGTCCACACCCAGCAGTTTAGGATTCCATAATATTTTATTTTGTCATCACATTGTAACTTTCTTGTCTCATGTCTCATAGGTCACTTTGGCCTTTCGAAGACGTTAATATAACATTTCATTTCATTTCTCCCTTTAATTTTTTTCTTTAATTTTAATTTCCTAAGCATACATTAATTCTCTCTCTCTCTCTCTGTCTCTCTCTCTCTCTCTTTGATTACCTACACACACACACACACATACACACACATTTCTCTCTCTCTCTCTCTCTCTCTCTCTCTCTCTCTCTCTTTCCTACACACACACACACACACACATTTCTCTCTTTCTCTCTCTCTCTCTCTCTCTCTCTCTCTTTCCTACACACACACACACCGCTCTCTCTCTCTCTCTCTATTTCCTACACACACACACACACACACCTCTCTCTCTTTCCTACACACACACACATGCACACACACACACACACACACCGCTCTCTCTCTCTCTCTCTCTCTCTCTCTCTCTCTCCTACATACACACACACACACACACACGCTTTCTCTCTCTCTCTCTCTCTCTTTCCTACACACACACATGATGTAGAGAGAGAGAGAGAGAGAGAGAGAGAGAGAGAGAGAGAGAGAGAGAGGGAGGGGTTGGGGGGGCGGAGATGGACATAATACCTGTGCAGCAGGTTTCGGCCAAGATCTGAGTAGGCGAAAATGGCCCCTGCGCGCAGGTTTCGCTTTTTTCCCCCAATTTTTTTTGCGTCGCTATACGCATGTATATACACGTCGATATACGCGTGGCAAATAAAGCCTTTCCATGCGTATATCGACGTACACTGCGACGCGTATAGCGACGAATGCTAATTACGTCGATATACACGTGAAAAAGCATGGCCGTCGATATATACGCGGCGATATCTTCATGTAGTGTTGTAGTGTTAGAGCTTTTTTTAACTCTTGATATTTCTTTTTCCGCTCAACTCGTGTCATGGTTGACTCCTTTTCCTATTTTTTTGGTTTTACTCGAGTATCCTTCCTCATTTTTCTCGATGTTTTTGACATTTCTGGGTTTTCATTTGAAGGATATCTGCCAGTATTTTTTTCCTTGACACAATCATGTGTATCTATCTGCATCAAGAATTGTGTTCTACTGGAGACTGATGGCATAGGTCTAGCTTTCACGTTTCTAGTGTCTCTTTTTCATCTATACCATTTTTTTCTTCTAGATTTCTGGTTAGGAAAGTCAAAAAACTTTTCCTCCCCTCCTTTCATGAGTAGCTTAGCTCTCACATGTTCTTTTTTCGACCTCGAATCTTCTGAGGTAGCTGAGTGTTTTTCTAACTCATCTGTTGCATCATAGTAGAGGTCTGAAAAGACTTGTTGAGATTTCATCAAGTCCCTGGGTTCCTCAATTTCATCTTCAATGTAGAGGGTTGAAATCATTTGGATGGGAATTATATCATAGCCGTCCTCATTGCAAAATTGAGTAGGCATAGACGTATTCACACATACATCCATTGTCACTAAAATTTGAGTCCACTCAAATGGCTCAAACAAATGCTTTGGAAAGGGTTCACGTACATATGCTTCATCTGTGCAATCCCTCTCTAAGATACATTCTTCTCATCTTAAGCTTTCGTTTCCTGAAGCTCCGCACATCCAAATAGGAATGTCTTTGTTCAACCAAGAGCGAAGCTTAGTTTCAGCCGAAGAGACTGACTCGAACTCTTGTGTGGGTGTTTTCATGACATCTCTATAAGTGTGATCTTTTAGATTGACCCTTGTCATAGATCCCACTTGCTTCAAGTACAGATAGTTGTTTCCCCAATATTGGATAAGCTGTACATGTCGCACGAAAGGTCTTCCCAATATGATTTTATAATTGAGTTTCTTACCAAAGTCTACTATTGCAAAAATGTGTTGATATTCAATCCCACAGGAATTAACTATCACTTTTTCAAGTATTCCTAAGGTTCTTCAATGTGTCCATCAGCCAATTGTAATTTCATTTTAGTTTGTCTAAGTGGCTGGCTGTCCTCAAGATTCCCATACTGCTTTTGTGGGTATGGCTATGCCTGCCCCACTATCCAGTATTGCCATGGTTTCTATGTCATTATATTTCACTAGAAGGGTGGTGTTTCCTTCTTCCCCTTCATAGTATTCTCTGACTTTGTTCATTGGAACATATCGAATCTCTTTGTTATCCATTTCATGTTTCAATCTTCCTATATTTTTTGTGATGAGCCCCGTTGTCTCCACCTTCTCGAGGGTTTTTTGTAAATCATTCCATAGATATGGTCTGAGTTTTAATAGTTCTCCAAAAGTAAGAGTGCATTGGATGGGTGTAGACATGATTGAATGAATGTTTTCTACTTCTAGGGTCTGTTCCGCTCTTTTTAATCGAGTGGTCTTGCACACTATGGATTCATCTTCGTTATCCCAAGTAAGAGGGTAATGTTTTCAAAGTCAATGGTTTAGACATTCTTGAAGCTTCAGATCCGCAATCCCCATACAAGGATTGTACATCTATGTCCATTTCAGGAGGTAGGTTGTCTAACCAAACTTTCTCTATAGGAGCTGACTTTAGAGTTAGGCTCCCATCATTGATCTCTCTAAATTTTTTCCATAAGTGTCCTGGCCAGTCTTCCTCTACGAGTGGAATTTTGTCTAAGGCATCTCCACTGTCCGGCCTATAAGTCCTGGCTCTTTTGGTTCAATGTTGGGTTCTACCACCACTTCAGATTTTTCTTTAGTGTCTGTTACCACAAGCTCCTCAAGTTTTGCCATACTTTCAAGCTTGGGTTTTTGTTTTTCTAGCATTTCTTGCGTGATTCTTACCAAATTTTGATAAGCTTCAAGGTTATCTGCTTCCATGTCTGGAGAAGGATAGTTTTTCCATTTGTTTTTTATGTTTTGGCCTGCTTTAAGTCCTGCTTGGTAGGCTTCCAAGGCTACATTAATAGGCTCAAAAATTTTATCAACCAAAATTGATCCTCTAGATTTCATGGTTGTTTCTTTGATTTCTCCAGTCTCTTTCACCTTTTCCTGGAATAGCTTCTTTGCTTTCTTCTCAATTTCAGCCTTTTGTTTCTGCCTTCTCATCTCATACCTTTTGCTTCTGCTTCTTTTGGTCTTTTGAGAGATAATTTTTGTATTCTCCAAATCATTAGAGGAGTTATGTTTCTTTTTGATTACCTTGATTGGAACAATCGGTTCACTCTTAGATGAGCTACTAGGTAACACTTGGACCACATTTACTACTGTTTTATCCTTGTGTAAAGGATTTTAGGACAATCTTCCAGGAAGTGTTCTCTCTTTTTGCAACATTGTATGCAATAAGCTTCAATTGGTTTGAGGTTTTTTTCATGCTCTGGGCATTTATTTTTCCAATGATCATTTGCACCACAGTTATGACAATTTTTCGTTCTTGGCTTAACCATGGGTCTTACCATAGGTTGTCTACCACCTTGATTAGCTACATAATACATGGGTGCAAGCTCTGGTGGAGCATAAGTCACAGGTTCTTCCAGCGGTGGTGGATGTGAATTATAACAATCTCCTTTTACCATTACTGTAGATGGACTAAGCTCAGCATAGGGTGTAACAGGCACTAGTGCTTGTTCATCTATGATTCCCTCTGGATGCATGTACTTTACAGGCACTGCATTATGTCCTAGATACGGAGGTTGTTGACCCAACACGGGTTGAGGTCTTTCCATACCCATCGGTGTTCTTTGAGCTGGTGCCATGTTAGGTTGGTATTTGTACATGGGTTGTCCTTGTGCCTCATGGGTCCATAATGAACATTCTAATCATACTTTGGTCGGTAGTAGCACTCATTGGTCTCATGGTTGGTCCATTTTCCCTCGATTGGACACAATTTTTGAGATCTAGTTGGTTGTCCCTATTGAGGTATCCCTTGTCTTGGTCCTCTCATAGGTGCTTTTTGCATGTTATTCATCATGTCATTCATTCTTTTGAGCATGTCTTCTATGGATGACAGTGGTGCTGCAACAGCCATTCCCACTTGTGCTGGTTTGGTGGATGCTGTTTTCTCACTTTGGTTATCCTTAGGGACATCCTCTTCATTGAAAATATCACAATTGTCTCCTAAGTCAATAGCATCTGACACACACTCTTCTAGGGTTGTATGCTTCTTGCTATACAGTATAGCATGAAGTTCTTTGCTTAGCAATGCTTCTAGAAACAATGATACTAGTTGTTCTTCTGCAGGTATCTCTAGCCGTGGGCATCATGCAATGTATTGTTTCATTCGAGTTGCACAATCCCTAACAGACTCACCATGTTTTTGTTCAAAGTTGTAGATTTGAGCTACCGTATTGTGTTTGATCCCTGTTTTGCAACAAGCAGCCACAAATCCTTGAGCTAACGTGTTCAAGTCCATGATTGACCTTGGTGGAATTTTTTGGAACCATGTCAATGCTTTCCCTTCTAATGTC
Organism: Adiantum capillus-veneris; assembly: GCF_014529385.1. Taxonomy (NCBI): domain Eukaryota; kingdom Viridiplantae; phylum Streptophyta; class Polypodiopsida; order Polypodiales; family Pteridaceae; genus Adiantum; species Adiantum capillus-veneris. Next base: position 43,481,743 of record NC_140948.1, read on the forward strand.
ATTCCAAACCCTTCGAATTGAGTATGGAAATCAAATATGTGTTCTGCTCTTAGCACTTGCTTAAAGCTTGCTAAGTGGTCATATGGATCTCCCGATCCACTCTATTTTTTGACCCATTTTTGAAAATCAGATGGTATGACGCATCTATGTGATTCAACTCCCGGTCTCTTGGCAGTTGGTCCTGTTCCGAGTCCTATAAACCAGTCTGTTGGAAATAACGACTCATGTAGCCCTGGACTGGCCTTAATGTCACCCGATTTTTTGCGTGATGAGGTGGTTTACTCTCAGAGGATCTCTCACAGTGTTCATCTCTTGAAATAGTTTCTGGTCCTTGGCCCAATATCCAATCTCTTATGGAATATCCTTGGTATTTGTTTTATACTACCTCCTCAGGAGTCATCATAACAAAGTTGATGTTATAACAATCCCTAAACAGGTAGGTTGGTAGATCTGCTGATCCCTTATCTTTGATCTTGAAGATATAGATGATCTTCATGGCTGTTAGTTGTCTTGATTTGGCATGCGAAGTCCACAGAAGATCTTTGACATTTCTATCCTCCCAACAATAGACTCCGCTCCTAGGATTATCAGTACTAAGACGTTTCAAAGGCTTCAAATCAACTTGATCGTATCCCTCGAATTCTAAGGTTGGTGGTCCTTCTTTTGCAGCCATATCTGGAATTATGGTGTTTCTTCTAAACCCCATTTGTCTATCATGTCAAGGTCTTCGACTTGTAAATACTGAGTTTTGTTTCTATCCATGTACATTTTTCCTTGTTTGTTTGCCCTGATCTCCTCTTCAAACTCGATACCATGGCCATCAATGCGAATAGCATACTCCTCATTAGGATCCAGGTAAACCTGAGCTCCATGGCGATTAGTCTTATAAAAAGAGAGTATATGCAAATAGCCCATTGTCATTCCGGTTTTTGAGTGAGTTGAATAAGAAGACATTTCGGATGTTGAATAAAAAAAAGTGTCTCAGACTTCTTTAGGCATAATGTGCAAGGAATTGCCTTGATTCACACTTTCTTCAGTGGATACTGGAGGTTTCTCCAAGTATGCCCTGATTTTCTAGTACATGACCAGATCTAAGGTTCATAAAGACTTGTGAAGCCCAGGATAGAGTACTTACCTTTGGATTGACTTGTTGTCAATTTCTTCCACTTGACTGGATTGCAACTTCTGTCAAGCTGCCACTGTACAAATCTGATCAAGTTAGCTATTCTCCCACAAAGACAGTATAGTTTTTGCTAGCTATTATGATTGGTCTATGTGTATCGCTGCAAATCAAGCTAATTGAGTCAGTAGTTAAAATTTTCAAACTCGACTTTGGCAAAAATCAAAGGATTGATCTGCAACTCGAAAACTGCGTGAACATGTACCAATTTGGATCTGATTGAACCCAAACTTTCCTGGTGGCCTTGTATTATGTTGGTCTAACACTGTACAAGTTCAAAAGTCGAAATTGGTGTCTCTGTGTAGCAGTAGTAAATAATCGCGATTATTACTTTTGTCAGTTTTTTCCACTATTTGGCTTGATTTACCTAGTGTATAACCGGTTCAAGTCCCTAGACAAGTTTCAACAAGTTTGGATAAAATCTATTCAAGTTTATCAATTGTTTCGTGTCCACAGACTCGGTTTTTAAGAATCAAGATTAAGTCTCTTTTTTGTGATCCAAATTTCACCAAAATTGATTTGTGTGGTCTATTTGATATGCTTGACCATGTGGTATGCTCAAATGTGCAAGATTGTCAAATTTTGAAGTAGATGTAAATAATCACGATTATTTACTCTAGCTAATTTTTTGCAAGTTTTTGTCCCAACCTTGACATAGATCTCTTAAGCACCTCACCTTAAGGTCCCTAGACAAGTTTCATCAACTTTGGACAAGTTTTGGTCAAATGGTCATCAATTTTCTGTCTGCAGACTGACTTTGCAATTTTGGTCACAATTTTTAATCCAATGATCCAAATCTTACCAAATTTGGTTTGTGGGATTATTACAACATGATTAAACTAGTGGTATGCTAACTTAGTCAAAAAAAAGTTGAAAATTGGGATAGATGTGAATAATTGTGATTATTTACAATCGGTAACTTTTTGCACCTTTTTGGTCAAGTGAGCATGTACACATGTTTATCACATAGATATAAGCTTATGAATCAAATTTCATTGAGTTTGGACAATTTTTTTCCCAATTTACACTCAAATTTCAGAAAGTCAGTACAAATTTTAGTTTTTACCCAGTTTGGTGATCCAAATCTTTTGTGCCTTTACAAAAGTTGTTTATACACATGCAATAAGTCACTGGTATCAACCTTGGTTAATTTTGAGCTAAAAGTAAATAATCGTGATTATTTACTTCAAACTTAAAATGAACAAGTTTTTGTACTTTTTTCATGGACAGTCTTTTCATGAGTTATTTTAAGCCTATGAATCAAGTTAAAACTTAATTTGGCCTAAAATTTCAAGAAAAAGTAAATAATCTGAGTTTTTGTAAATTCTTGAAATTTTTACAGGTCTCAATGTATCCTTGAACTTACCCACTGGTGCATATAGGCGTCGCTATGAGTGTCAATATATTGTTACAAACAAACTAGCGACGCCCATAGCAATGCCGTGAATTTTCACTTTTAAGCGTCGCACTGCGAGCGTCGCTAATGTGAAGTACCTCTTGTAGTGTGTAAATAGTTCTGAAAAGAAACTAAATACTTTCAGCTGCAAGCATTTGCCTGCCGTGCTGAAATGTGTGAACCATAATAGAAGGTGAAACAATAGTCACTTCTAGGTACAAACAATAAAACCTTTTCATTAACAACTCATAGCCTTATTATATGCATAAATAACCATCTCTCATGTACGTTGTTTAGCTGCACTTGTACCTTAACAAGTCATTCTAAGTATTCGATAATTTTTAGCCACCAAAATTGCTCCTGATACGTCGTGCTAAAAATGGTGTAGAAAACAAATTTGACCAACACCTAGGGACTTTGTCGTGAAACAGAATTGAAATAGTGGGTGCCAGTGTCAGTCCCAGAGACTCATATTCTCCACATGTGGAATATGTCTCATATAAGGATGTCTAGAGAAAAACATCCTTCAAGTACGAGATGTACTTGTGATGGAGGTAACTGCAAACACTCTACGACGCGCGTAAGATGGACCCTCATTAGCCTTGCTCCACATTGGCTAAACCGAACTCCATGAGTCCCTAGACCATGTCATATCCCATGTGACAACATGTGCCAAATAAACCCTACAATTGGGGCTATACTGCATAATGCAAAAACTTATTTTGGACACCATAGCCCAAATTGCTTGGTTCCTAAATGATCTTGTCATTTCTTTGAAGAGCAAACATAGTTTATCCATCCTACGTAGAAACCAAACCAAAAGGAAAAAGCGTATACAAGGATGAAGTGTCATACATCCAGCGGACTAGTATGCCATGCATATGTAGAAAAGAAGAGAGTAATAAGCCTGTGGCTTCAATGACAGTCTCAACCATGTGAGTCATTGGTATACATGCCGTGTACAATTACAATGGCATGGATACATAACAGTGCGTTGTTGCGTAAACTATGAGCTGGCATCCACATAGTGCCAAAGATGTGTGGCATTATCAGTGATCTGAAGTCAACCAAGAATACCTTGGCAAATAAGAGAAGCCGTACTTCACATGAAGTTGAGAAAATCACTTGTCTTTGTCCAACGGCTTCTTCTGGAGTTTGCCCAAGCACTTTGCTTTGCACAGTAGAGAGATCTTTTACAAATAAAAGGTTATTACAAATAAACAAGGATAACTTGAAAGTTACTAACCTTGGTAAGTCGCTCGAATATGGATCAAGCCATATGTATTGTTTGTGTGAGGTAGCGTATGTATCATATACGCCCTCATCTGTTGTGAAATTGTGTAGATATCCTCACAAGTTTCCCCAAGGTTGGATGCTAATGGCAGATTCCAAACTTTGGAAACGGCGATGCCTAAAATGCCAAAAAGCAAGCCTTGCTTCGCCTAATTATGTATGGAGGTCTGGTGCTCATAGCTAACAGATACGCTTGCTGAGTTACAATGGCATATCAAAAGAAAGTTGACCTTGTCAAGCATTCAAAGATTATCTATCTTGTCGAATTGTACCACATAGTGAAAAGCAAAAAAATTATTGAAAACTATGTACCTCGGATTTTCTTGGAGTGATTCCTCTGGAAAACTTTGTCTAGGAACCATATCCAAGCAACAATGCAAATCTACACTACGACAGAGAGAAACCCCTGTCAACTTCTCAAGCTGTAACGGGGAATTTCCCGTCTCGGTTGTGGCCCAAGCCCATTGCACATCTTTCGTGATCAATTTTTATTAATAAAAGAAGCTCCATATTGCACCTTGCCTATAGAGGAGTTTCCACGTGTGGAAATACCAAGTCGAGCAAAGTCTAGCAATAGGCCATGCCAATCTCCTTGAGATGCTAGAGAGGCGGTTTGTACGCAAGTTGTGTGTGATTTGGGTTTGCAAACTAATCATTGGTTCTTGCCAATAATATATGCAGCAAAATACGTATGATAATTGTCACAAGCCATGCTTGTGCTTGGAGTGCTTAAAATGCATCACCTTTGTTGCATGATAGGGCTATGCACCGTGTTTTGAAAAATTTATCAAACAAAAAGAACGCTATTGCTTACCTTCTGAAGTACTCACCTTGACTTGCATTTCCGTACTAGCTTGGTTCATTTTCAGCAGGCCTTGCATGCTTTTGTGAAATGCCCTATGCCCTTTACTTGTCGTAACTTTGCCTGAACCTGATTAGCATGGTGTATTTTGAATCTGTGCCAAAATGCCTTGCCGTTCTTGTTAATCCAATTTAGTTTGCAATGTAATGGTCATTTTCATGCAGAACCTGGCAATGGAAATCCCCATCAAATCGGAGACCTATCCTACTGCAATCATCTTCGGTAGACAAGGGGTGGGATAATTGTGTTTTCCCGTGGGCACCTGCCCTAATTTCATTTTGTGATTGCCCTAAAGCCAATGGCCTTTGGGCGCATAGTGTGAAAATAATGAGCTTCAGGATCATATCCCTGAAAATTATAATACTGCTCCCAAACAGCATCAAGTGCTAGCTCTATAGCATCATCACTCTGCTTTTTTATCTGCATGCTTTTGCTTCCTGTAGATACCCCTGAACCAATTCCATAATTTTTGGCAAATCTGTAACTACCAGATTTGTATCAAATCCATTGGCACTGAAATCTTCAATAAACTGCTTTAACACTAGAATGGTACAGGACACTTTTATGTCCTTGGACACTTTTGTGTCCTGTTAAGTGACCATTTTGCTTGAATTATTTGAAGAGTATGAAAATGAATTTCTAGGTGCTATATATCCACAAAGTTGCCTTATGAGCTGAAAAAAAATTAGCATTGTTTTTTTGAGTATTGATCTCACCATTAACCTTACTCTTGCACAACATTTTTGAACCTAAACTGAGTGAAAAAACGGGTCCTGTTTTTGGTTTTTTTCAATTTTTGGCAACTATACCACTCTAAACTTCATGTTTGTGAGGTTTAGATGGCTAGAGGTTAGGCCTTCATAGTTCTCAACATGTTTTGATGCTTGTAGGGAGAGCTACGTGTTAAAATTGAAAGTTATGACCAATTTACAAGAATTGCATAATCCTGTTTTTTGGCCTAAATTAGCACTTTTATGATTTTTTTGGTGGCTTTCTTGATATCCAAATTCAATTTTGATTGTGTAAGTGTAATGTATAACATAAAGCTAATCTTCCTTGAGTTTTGGGGGACCTAATATGCTATATAGCATAGTATATGATGATGGTTGAGTTTTTTGATTGCTGAAGAATACGATACATTTTAGAGTAGCAAGTATAACTTTCTCAATATTGCTATTTTCTTAGACCAATTGTGTGTATTTTGTAGGTAGTGACCATATCTAATCATAGACTACAAACTTGGCTAGATATTGAGTAGTTTCTATGGGTTTCTAGAGGTCATAATGCTAAACCCAGTTTTTTCATGTTTGCTGTATTTAGCACTTTATCATTGCCCCCAAGGTTCCAATTGTAAGAGATCCATTATCCTTTTGACATACTCCATGGATCCTTTTGAATCCAGAGGCCCAAAGGGAACTAAGAAAACATGTATATAGTATTTGTATTGAGCATGACTATAGAAACTTTGATGATAGGTCCGCAGAATGGCAAAAATGCAACTTTTTGTACCTTTTTTTTTGCCCAAAAAAAAATTAGTGAGGTAAAAGCAACCATATGTTTTGGTCACCAGCCCATTGAAGTTAACGGGGCATTTTATCTCATGTCCCACAAAAATCTCCACTCTTATTTATATGAAATCAACCGTAAGAAATTGCTGTTTTGGGCAAAATGCACTGGTCCATCAACTTTGGAGGCTTGTAGTGACCAATGGATGAGAAAAATTACAAGTTTCTCAGTTTTTCCATATGTAAATCTAACTAAAAATAAACCTAAATCTAATTTAACGTAAGTCTACATCTAACCTAATCTTTAACGTCTTTTGGGATAGTTTCCTACGACGTTAAAACTCTCTTCTTCTTGTGTGTGTGTGTGTGTGTGTGTGTGTGTGTGTGTGTGTGTGTGTGTGTGTGTGTGGGTAAACCTAAATAAACCTAAGTCTAATCTAATATAACATAAATCTAAATCTAACGTAAATTATGTTATATTAAAAACAAAGAACTAAACTAACAGGGATTATAAGAACCTTAAAACTGATTTAACACATAATTTTTCACATAACTCGGCAAGAGTTGGCATTCTCATCACTAAAGATGTGAGAGTTAAATTCCGGCGGTGACGTTGCCTCATCTCCATCCACATCTGACGACAGCAATTGGCCCTTTAGACCGTTCTTGCTCTTGTTACTAACTTTGAAGTTGCTGTTGAATGACTAGAGGTTGTCTAGATGGTCATTGTGTCGGGGATGTAGTGACTCTTGCCGCCCTGAAGATCCACCTTCTTCCCTATCTTCTGAAGACATTTCACCAGTACTTTTGGATCGACGGAGCCCACCATGAGTGAAGGCAGCAATACCCTATATTCCATTGAGGGCATTCTTCACCCGCTTCATGCAGGCATCGCAGTCAATGGAGACCTAAATCTAATCTAAAATAACGTAAATCTAAATCTAGCGTAAATAAACGTAAATCTAGTTAAAAATAAACCTAAATCTAATCTAATTTAACTTAAATAAACCTAAATCTAATTTAACGTAAGTCTACATCTAACCTAATCTTTAACGTCTTTTATGATAGTTTCCTACGACGTTATAACTCTCTTCTTCTTGTGTGTGTGCGCGTGTGTGGATGTGTGTGCCAATAAAAAGAGATAAATGGTATAACCTTTCTATCATCCATGCCAAGTATGATAGATTGATTATGCCATTTCCCTCTTGAATAATAGGTCTTGAGTTTAACTCCTCGTCGGCTAGATCTTTAGGTCTTTTAATTTTAATTAGTTTCCTACGACGTTAAATTAGTTTCTCTCTCTTTCTCTCTCAATGTGTGTGCGTTTTTTTGGATCGTATGCATGTTTTCTCTCTCTTTTCCTCTCTCAATGTGTGCGTTTTTTGTTTATGCATGTTCTCTCTCTCTTTTCCTCTCTCAATGCGTGCGTTTTTTGTTTATGCATGCTCTCTCTCTGTTTTCCTCTCTCAATGTGTGTGTGCATTCTTTGTTTATGTATGTGTGTGTGCGTTTTTGTTTATGTTTGTACTCTCTCTCTCTCTCTCTCTCTCAAAAACACTATGTGTGTGTATGTGTGTGTGTGTGTGAGAGAGAGAGAGGGAGAGAGAAAGAGGGGAAGGGAACATGAGAATGCGGAGAGGGAAGGAGCATACCTGGCTCTCCTTCCTCTCCTCGTGTGTGTGTGTGTGTGTGTGTGTGTGTGTGTGTGGAGAAGAAAAAGAGAGAGAGAGAGAGAGAGAGAGAGAGAGAGAGAGAGAAAGAGAGAGGGAGAGCGTTACCTGCTCTTTGCTTGAGGACGCCGAAAAACTCAAATCTGAGATCTGAGTTTTTGGGCACGCTCGGTTATTTTTTTAGCTCAGCCTGCATCGCTATGAGCGTCGCAAATTTACAAAAAAATTTGCGACGCTCATAACCACGCCGAGAATTTATTTTTTTAACGTCGCTGTGTGAGCGTCGCTAATATAAATAACCTCTTGTAATGAAAAACACACAAAATACTATTGAATCAAAAATTTATTGATGTGTTTTATTTGTTATCTGTAATTGCTAGTCCCTAGCATCCAAACATAAAATCATCGCAAATATGTAACACCTTGTGAGCTTGCTATCATCAAGTAACAACTACTAATCCTTCCCTTATAGTAGCTACATGATGATACACACTACTAGTAACAAGATAGCGTATATTTCAACTTTTCAAACTTTATTGTCTAAATAATCATGTGGGAAATTAATGATGCGTCTAAATTAATGATGCGAATTTAGACGCATCATTAATTCCCCACATGTCTAAATTCCCCTAAGAGTATAGACAGAAACTAAGAAGAGAGTTAGGGCTCATATTTAGGTAGAAAGTCTTCAAGAAGATCTTTGAAGAGCCACGAGCTGGAGACAAGGAAAAGAAATAGAAGATGACTAAACAAGCCAAGGCTAAAGCTCTATAGCAATAGGAAAACTCAGATGTCATAGAAGAATCACATACATACTCAAGACAAACTCGGGAGGTTTTGTACTAGTTGACAACGTCTCTGAGCCTATTAAAGCTGCATTAGAGGCACACCAAGCAATTGTTCAAGTTGGGAAAGAACCTAGAAAAAAAAAAAATGGAAACCTTACCTTAATTCTAAACTACAAGATACTAAATTTGAGCCTTTAAAAATTCTAATGGAAAATAGTCAAGAAAGTTGGAAAAGGAGATCCTAAAACCAAACAAATGAAAACCTACGAAAGCAAAAGAAATCCTCACAAAATAGATGGAGACCATGAGCGGGTTTCAGGGAGATAATGAGAGAAAAGAAGATAAACAATGAACTTCTTGTCTTCGGATCCCTTGATGCCCCTTCTTTAGCTCAAGAAGGAGAGAGAGATTCCCTTGTCCAAGCTCGGAAGAGAAGAGAGAGAGAGAGTTCCCCTCCTTGACCTCGACTTGAGCTTCTCGCTGCTTGCTTGCCTCGACCTCGACAAGCCTTTCTCCCTTTGGCTTGTTCAAGCCTCACTTGGAATCCCCTTTAAAGCACCTTCCTTGCATGCAATTGCCTTGACCAAGCTCCGAGCCATGGCTTGACCAAGCTCACCTCTAGAGGCTTTTTTGCTTCCACCAAGCTCGAGAGGGAGAGAGAAATTCCTTCTTGCTTTGGTTGTCCAAGCTTTCACTTTCTTAGTGCTTCACCGGCTTCAAGCCTCGAGCCTGCTCTCCACAGTAGAGAGAGAGAGAGAGAGAGAGAGAGAGAGAGAGAGAGAGAGAGAGAGAGAGAGAGAGAGAGAGAGAGAGAGACACCTCGCCTTGGCTCCCTTCCTCTCCTCGCCTTGGTCCTCCTCGCCTTGGTTCTCCGTTAACTCTTCTTGTTATGCCCTTAAAAAAACCCTTCTCCCCCTAAGTAACGACGGCGCCGTCGTTGCTAGGGGCGTGAATGAACTCGATGACGTGGCAGCGTCAAAATCAAGCCTTCACAAAAGTTGACGCAAGTGGTGCCGAATTTGTGCGCGAGGCGATCCTACGCACGTTTCCTTCCTACGGCGGTCTCATCCCCTGCCCGAGCAGGCCATCGCGAGCTCATTTCTTCTCCTGCATGCTGCGCTCTCGCTCCCTGCAGCTTCCACGCCATGAGGCTTTTATTTTCCTTTTGTTCACACTTGCCCTTACAAAAAGGGTGGCCAATAGTGGGTGACCAAATCCCCTTTGGTCTCAATTGTTTGGGCGGCCAACTCCCCTCCTTAGACGGCCAATAGCCTCTTTTGGGCGGCCTAGCAAATTTACAAGGGCACCACATTTGACGTACACGCCGGCCATGGCCTCTATTAGCTGATATTTCGGAGTCTTAGTTCATCAAGGGCTTTTTGTGCTTTCGTAACGGCACCACATTTGCCACGCATATCATGCTTTCGTAAAGGCGCCACAGTTGGTACACATATCGGGCAAAGCATCACCTAGCTCAACACATTTCTCCACAGTAGCCACCAACTAACATTATCATTGTGAGTTTTTGTTGCCCGTTTCAGTGTTGCGAACAATATTACCACAGCCATTTAGATGCAAGTATAAGTGATTACTTTTGCATCTGCTCAAAATAGCCAATTTTTGAGCCTTGCCTCTGTTGGGTTTATCTTGTAATCATTGCATTCCAAGAGATGACATTCCAAACACAATGCTCCTCGAGCACTTATTGATCTTTTGATTGCACTGTATTCTAGAGTAGCCTGTTAGCTCAACAAGGGTTGGACCGCCTCCACCATAACGGGGGTTGGGTGTGTGCGTTGTAATTTCCAAGTTTATGTTCTCTCAAGAAAAACACACAAAATACTATTGAATCAAAAATTTATTGATGTGTTTTATTTGTTATCTTTAGTTGCTAGTCCCCAGCATCCAAACATATAATCATCACAAATATTTAACACCTTGTGAGCTTGCTATCATCAAGTAACAACTACTAATCCTTCCCTTATAGCTAGCGTATATTTCAACTTTTCAAACTTTACTGTCTAAATAATCATGTGGGAAATTAATGATGCATCTAATTCTCATTAGGCCAACATTAAACATGGTAGATGAAATTCTATAAATTTCATCTACGGGCGAACCAAGAGTGGTGGTCAAGGTGATAACAAGAGTATAGACAGAAACTAAGAAGAGAGTTAGGGCTCGTATTTAGGTAGAAAGTCTTCAAAAAGATCTTTGAAGAGCCAAGAGCTGGAGACAAGGAAAAGAAATAGAAGATGACTAAACAAGCCAAGGCTAAAGCTCTATAACCATAGGAAAACCCAAGGAAGTTAGACTCAAGTGTCATAGACAAATCACATACATACTCAAGACAGACTCGGGAGGTTTTGTACTCGTTGACAAAGTCTCTGAGCCTATCAAAGCTGCATTAGAGGCATACCAAGCAATTGTTCAAGTTGGGAAAGAACCTAGAAAAAAAATGGAAACCTTACCTTAATTCTAAACTACAAGATACTAAATTTGAGCCTTTAAAAATTCTAATGAAAAATAGTCAAGAAAGTTGGAAAAGGAGATCCTAAAACCAAACAAATGAAAACCTACGAAAGCAAAATAAATCCTCACGATATAGATGGAGACCATGAGCAATTTCAGGGAGATAATGAGAGAAAAGAAGATAAACAATCAACAATAGTGATGGCATGACACCATAGATGGGATGTCAACTAGACTTTGGATTCAACACTATTTGAAGAAATTTGTTTAGAAACTCTTCCATTGGACTTAGATGTGTAACCATCAATCTTAGGGGAATACAAAGAGAGATCTCACATATGAAAAACCACTAGAGCAAAGGAAACTTGGGATTTAGTAAATGTGCACTCAACCTTGTCAATAGCAATCCGATGCATTGTTACTTTGAGTGATTTGTTGAAGCCTCATTGAAGCTAAGATCTCATGAAAGATCTTAGCAAAGGCTTGGAGAAAACGGGAATCAAGAGTCTCAATTCAAAACGCATATCAAATATTGAAAACCAAGAGTATCCTCATAATGAGATCAATTACATGTTCTAGTGTACAAATTTGGAGCTCATTATCAGGGAGAGGAAGTTAATACCACTTTACCTATGGAGTATGCTTCAGAAAGATCTCTTGCAATCCTTGATAGTCAGGTTGGTTTAACCATCGTGACAAAACAAGTTTGAGAATCGTGGGGAAATCCTACCATAAGAACCACTTGATAATGTCATACCAAGGGCAATGCCCGATGGTCAAGGACCATGTCCAAGGGGCCGGCTGCAAGTTTTGATAGGGAATGAGGTCCAAGGGGCTATTTAATGGGAGGTTGGGAGGTTCATTCCTAGGCAGTCCCACCCAGGGCTTTACACTGGTATCATAGAAAGGGCTTCTTTTGGCATAGGACATGTAGAACCACCCACTCTTTTGCATGATTGCATGAACTTGGGGAGGAAGGAGAAGGGCATGTGCAGTGCTCCTTGCTAGGTGCCCGAGTAAGAAGACGAGATGCTGCATGTGTAGAGCCCCTTGCGACGAGGGAGGTGATTTGTTGGGCACGGTGAAACGCAACGAGGAAAGGCTCAATCAGAGCGAGAGGCCAGGGGGGGAAGTTCCCATCACAGGGGCTTGGCCTGGGAAGCGGAAGAACGCCATCTCTCTCTCTCTCTCTCTCTCTCTCGCGCTCTCTCTCTCTCTCTCTCTCTCTCTCTCTCTCTCTCTCTCTCTCTCTCTCTCTCTCTCTCTCTCTCGTGCGCGCGCGTGCGCGCCCCTCGACAGCCTGCTCACCATCGCCCCAGAAGGTTTTATTTCATGTTACGGAGCTGAGATGAAGAGCCGAAATGTTCCAGAAGATCAGATGATTGCAGCTTTTGAGGAGGTTATAAACTCGGATTTTAAAAAGCAGGTTCAAGAACTGGCAGAAGAATATCCCACACGGTGGGAGTATTTTGCAAAGGAATTTATTTACGAAAGCTCAAGGATTCTAGATCGGGAAATAAAGGAGATGACTGAACGAAATAAGGTTGTCTTCAGTAAAGGTGAAGGGGATCAGATGCAGATCCTCAACTATGATGAATTTTGGGAGCATATTTATGCAAGAAGTAAAGCCAAAGAGAATGCTAAGCTGGAAGTAGCCCATGCCACATCATAGCGTTGTTCCCATGCCACGTCAATGATTTCGGCGCCAAAAGAGGGCACACGGTATTAATAGCGGGATCTCTTATGCATGAGAGTATTGCAAGCCAACGAGAGCAAGAAGAAAAGAAGAAGAGGGTTAAGAAGAGGAGAAGCCGTAAGGGAGGAAGAAGGAGGGTAAGCAAGAGAGCGTTCTCTCTCTTTCTCTCTCTCTCTCTCGTTCTCATACAATCAAGGCGCTCTTTCTCTCGTGCTTGAGAGAGCAAAGAGCTCGAGAAAGAAAAGCATATGTGAGGAAGACAAGAGCACCAAGCAATCTCTCTCTCGGCCGTAATCAAGAGAGGAGCATGTAAGGGAGACGATGAGCAATCGAGGGGCTACAAAGAAGCAAGGCGGGACAAGCAAACCAAGGGAGTAAGCTTAAAGCAAGCAAGTTGAGAAGTTGGAGAGGGCATGAAGCATTAAGGAGGAGCTCGGCAACATAAGGTAAGCAAGAAAAGAAGGGGATCTAGGGACTTGAAGGGAAGAATGAAGTCCGAAGGGCAAAGGCAAGAAGAGAGTTGGAGCTCGGCAAAGTAGCGAGTCGGAGCTCGGCAAGGAAAGCTGACTTAAAGCTTGAAAAATCTAATGGAACTTGAAGCAGATAATTCAAAGACAGTTTAAAGCGGTAGAGGAAAAATTCCATCACCGTCATCCATTAAAGATTGAATTAGCATTTTATTAAGTTCGGTGTCGTTAACACTAGGTTGGTAATGGGACACTTTTATGTCCTGTTAAGTGACCATTTTCCTTGAATTATGTCAAGATTTTCAAAGTGGATTTTGAGGTGATATCTGTCTAGAAAGTTGTCTCATGAGCTGAAAAAAACTCGACATTTTTTTGGAATATCAATTCCATCTTTAACCTTGTCCTTGCACAACATTTCACAACCTAAACTGTGTGAAAAAACGGGTCCTGTTTTTGGCTTTTTTCAACTTTTTGCAACTATACCACTCTAGAATTCATGTTTGTGAGGTTTATAACGCTAGAGAACTATCTTTAGTAGTCCTCAACATGTCCTGATGCTTCTAGGGAGAAATAAATGTTAAAGTTGTAAGTTATGACCAAATTACAAAAATTGTCAAATCCTGTTTTTTAGCCAATTTTAGCTCTTCTATGATTTTTTTGGTGGCTTTCATGATATCCAAATGCAGTTTTGATTTTCTATGTCACATATTGTAATATAAAGCTAATATTCCTTGAGTTTTGGGGCACCTAATACCCTATTTTGCATAGTAGACAACGATGGTTGATTTTTTCAATTATAGAAGAAAACGAAACATTCTAGTATATCAAGTATAACTTTTTCAATATTGCTAGTTTCTTGTGACAATTACATGCATTTTGTAGGTAGTAACCATATCTAGTCATAAGGATCAAATTTGGCTAGATATTGAATAGTTTCTATGGGATTCTACAACTCATAATGTTGAACCTAGTTTTTTCATGTTTGCTGTATTTAGCACTTCATGTTTGTCCCCAAGATTCCCCTTGGTAAGAGATGTATTATTCTTTTGACATTATCCATGGCTCCTTATGAACCTAAAGGAAAATAAGGAACTAAGAAAACATGCATATGTTATTTGTATTGAGTGTGGCTATAGAAACTTTGATGATAGGTTTACAGAATGATAATAATTTAACTTTTTTGTACCTATTTCTTTTGGCAAAACAAAAAATAGTGAGTGAGAAGCAATCATATGTTCTGATCACCAGCCCATTGAAGTTAACTAGGGAATTTATCTCAAGTCCTACAAAATACATAATCTTAGTTTTATGCAACAAAACGTAAGAAATGACTGTTTTGATGAAAATGTACTGGTCCATCAACTTTGGAGGCTTGGTGTGACGAAATATAATAAATTTTACAAGTTTCTTAATTTTTCCATGTGTAGTAGGCCTTGAACTATAACCTCATGAAAGGATTTTACAAAATGAGTGGATCTACTATGGTTTTGGAGGTTTTTTTCAAAACCCTGAAAGGACACTTTTATGTCCTATTAGGTTACCAACCTAGTGTTAACGGCCCGGCTAATCCTATAAACGGGAGCTTAAATTCCTAGTTAGCAGCTGATCCAAGTGACGGTGCTGCTAACAGCCCGCCTTGGCTAAGGACTAAGTTGTACTCAAAGTAATATTCAATTAATTGATGATTGTGGTGATTGGCAGAGCTGTCATTGTCTCTTATTCTCTCTCTTTCACACCTCCCAGAGCCAGAGGCCCGGCGCCTGCCCAGCTCATGTAGCGAACACATATCCCCGACACCGTTCCCCCCCCCCCCCCCCCCCCCCTCTCATCCTCTCTCTCTCTCTCTCTCTCTCTCTCTCTACACTCAACACTTAGTATTGACAAATGGATTGCCATTGTGTTGTTTTTAATATGCACTGTGGGTAACCTCTATGGCTTGCCATATTATCGAACGTGGCTTAACTTAGCTTAACCTAATGTAGCTTTACCTAACCTAACCTAACATAACCTAATGTAACTAAACCTAACGTAGGTTAACTTAACCTAACCTAACATATAAGATAACCTAATATAACTTAACCTAACGTATCTTAACTTAATCTAACCTAACGTATAATCAACATAACAACGTAGCTTAACTTAATGTAACCTAATATAATCTAACTTAACTTATAACCCCATCAACTACATAATTTGAAAAACGACATAATTCAATAAAAAATTTCTTCAAAACAAGATTTTTTCATAAACTTAAACAAATTTTTTCCACGATTTAAAATGAAATTTCACACAACAAATCCTAATTTCTTTTAAAGCATTGAAAGTTTAAAGCATGAAATTTTTTTCCTTAATGTACAAAGTAATTTAAATAAACTTAATATGCATTTAAAGGTTTGAGCACTCACATTCGTCCTATGTGAGCAATGAAAGTTGTTGTAAAAGTCCTGGAACCTGCAAAAACACACACACAAACACAAAGTTAAACCCTAAACCCTAAATCTACAAGTAAATATGAAAACAATCTTACCTTAGTGTTATGCGCTAACCCACAAGCAATATTAGCACCTCCGACGGTGTGTACTGCAGCAGATCTGTGAGAGATGGGAAAGAGGAGAGCTTGAGAAAACGTGAAAGAACTAAGAGAAATGCGCAGAGAAAGCCCACGGTTTTGATTTTTGCAAGTGACATCGGTCGAGCTGTCGGTAAGCCATTGGAAGAGCTATTGGTACACCGGTCGGTACAACTGTTGGTACAACTGACGGTACAACTATCGGTACAACAGTCAGTACAGTCATTGTAATACATGCCGGAAGAGGAGTCGGGAATTTGAAAATCAATTTTTTCAAAAAACCTTAGCTCCCTCCATAAATACACACACATATAGCGAAGCCCGCCAGTGACGCCGATAATGTGGCACCGGAATTCAAGTGACCTGTTGTAGTGGGGGTTGTGATCCAGAAATCTGTGAACATACCATACCCATGAGAGATGATGCAAAACCAAGTAGACAAAGGCCATACACATACAATGAAACATTTTCCAGGAAGATCAAAGAAGAGATTGAAAAACTAAAGGAAGCCGAATTCATTTACAAAATTGAACACACAGATTGGGTATCTCCAATTGTGGTGGTACTCAAGAAGAATGGAAAATTACTAGTGTGTGTCAACCTCAAGAAAGTGAATGCAGCTACCATTAGAGACATCTTTCCTCTTCCAATCACTGAGCATGTTTTAGAACAAGTTACAAGGAAAGAAGCTTATAGCTTCTTAGATGGCTTTTCGGGATACAATCAACTTTTGGTTGACCCAAAAGATCACCATAAAACTGCTTTTGCAACGGAATGGGGTATCTTTGCCTATCGGGCTATTCCTTTTGGGTTGACTAATACTCCTGTCTCACCTTTAAAAGATTGATGAGCCATGCTTTTAAAGAATATCTTAGGAAATTCTTGGAAGTATATATGGATGATATATGCATACATTCATCAATTCGGGCTGATTATTTTGAACACCTAAAAAAGGTATTCGAGAAATGTAGACTTTATAGGATTTGCTTAAATCCTAAAAAGTGCACATTCATGGGTAGACAAGGAAAACTTCTTGGATATATAGTGTCAAAGAATGGCATAGCTACTGATATGGATAAAATTCATGTCATTACTAATTTCCCTAGACCAACAACAGTCAAGGGGGTTCAAGCCTTCATGGGGCATTGTGGATATTATAGACGGTTTATTTACATATACGCTATAATTACAAAACCCATGTATAGATTGATTACACACTTTGAATGGATTGAGGTATGTGAAGAATCCTTCATGAAGCTTAAGCAATCTCTCACCTCAGCTCCAATATTAAAAGCACCAGATTATAATAAGATATTCCACATACATGTAGATGCTTCCAATTTTTCCATTGCGTGTATACTAGCTCAACCAGGAGATGGAAAAATTGATTTTCCTATTTATTATGCTAGCCAACAGTTGAACATGGTAGAAAAGAATTATACCACCATCAAAAGGGAAGGATTAGGAATGATCTATGCCGTAAAAATGTATAGACATGACCTATTAGCATACAAATTTGTGTTCTTGTGGACCACCAAGCCTTATTGTACTTGGTCAATAAGCCATGCAGCACAGGAAGAATAGTGAGATGGTTCATCATTCTATTGGAATTTCATTTCACTGTGATTGTAAAAAAGGGCACCACTTATCAAAGAGCAGATCATTTGTCTAGGATTGTTTCAAGGGAATCACCTAAAGGGGTAGACGATGATCTAACAGATGCCACTAATGACCATAGCTCAAGTGCATTCACAAATACCACTTCCTATTATAGTCGGATTAATTGAGCAGTCGGCTATGTATCAATTACTAGCTGGTAGGCCATACAAAAGAAACCAAGATGGAATATTGCTCTTATGCATTAATCATGAAGAGAAAACCCAATACTTAAGTCAAGCACATATCACCATAGTAGGACTTCACTTTACTGAAGACGAAACTATGCAAAGAATCTTGAGACATGGAGTATTTTGGCCAACTATGAGGAGTGATGTTCACTCTTTTGTAAAGGATTGTCCTCAATGTCAAAAAAAAACAACCATACCTCATGTAACATTGTTTCAAATGTCGCATGTTCCTAAGTGGAGTAACTATCTAGTTACTTACTTCTCTACCCGAACATTTCCTGAGGATATGAGTAAACGTCGTCAAAGAGAAATTGAAACTGAAGCAAGAGACTATGTTCTTATTGGAAACCAATTATATCGGAGAGGGTAAGGATCAACATTTCCATCTTTGTGCAAACGAAGACAAATATATTTTGATTATAGAAAAAGCACATGCTGGATTAGCTGGAGGTCACTTTTCTAGTGAGACCACAACAAGAGCAATCTTAATGGAAAGCATATGGTGTCCAACACTTTTTGCAGATGCCAAAGAATATGTTCGAAGGTGTGATGCTTGTCAACGAGCAAAAATGCCAACAAGAGTAGCTAGCATGCCCATAAGACCAATGATGGGGGATAGAGCTTTCGCAAAATGATCTCGCGCATGCGTGGTCTTTGCTCTCAGCTGTTTAGACACTACATACTAAACAAATGGAGTGAAGTACCAAGTGATTTAAAAAACAGAGTCATCAGCATACTTCATGATGAGTTTCCCGTTCCAACACGGGATCAGCGCTTCAATGAAGACCTGATGAAGATTCGAATGCGCGAATACTGCAAACACAAGCGTTCCGAAGTGCAAAAAGCAATCAAGAATGGGTGGAACAGGCCAGATTGGCTGGCCAAAGAAGATTGGAAGAATGCGAAGAAAGCAGCGCGCGAGAATCCCGACAAGTGGAAGCAACAAAAGGATGCAGCCAGAGCGTGAGTAGAGGCAGGGAGCTCGCACCACTTGGGGAGCGGTGGATGGGCATCATTTGAGGCCGATTTTGTAAGTGTTTTCGCATTGCTCTTTATGTTCGATAGTTTAGGGTTTATGAGTTTTTTAATTCTAACATAATGAATTCTTTGTATGTTTTGACAGTGGTCGATGACAGGACGTGATCCCACACCGTACGAGCGCGAGTACGCAGGCAGGAAGGGCTTAAACGCCCTGATGGACATTCTCAGTTCTCGCGGCGGCATGGTTAGTATTAGGGTTTACTCTTTTCTTTTTTTTGTATTGTTTTATAAATGTCGTTATATGTTTATACTTACTGAAAGCTGTCTTATTGTCTTTTTTTGCAGAATCCAACAGATACGTCGCTTGGACGCGATGAGACGTCTGACTAGACGACGTCAGTTTAGCCGTAGCTAGATAGCATTAGTTTAGGGTTTCTCATAGCTTATGTATCATGAGACGGATTTTATACGTCTTTTTGAACCATGTATATTATTACATTTGTCACCGCAGTTCATTTTGCCAATCAATTCTTTATGCCTATGATGTTGTACAATTGTCATTATTACATTTGCCAATCAATTCATTTTGCCTATGATGTGTACAATTGTCAATTTTGCAAACAATGCGTCTTGTGGGTGACTATTTTGGGTCTATTATCTATCCTTGCACTTTTTTAAAAAAGTGAATCTGCAAGTACAATATGGTTGATGGGTGGCAGGGCATTCAATGCCCTGTCACCAAAAAAAAATTCTCTCGGACGTCGCTATAACCGTCGCTATTTATGGCTCTGTAGCGTCGCTATAGTCTTCTGTGTAAACGTCGCTATAACCGTCGCTATGAACGTCTCTATATAGCGACGCATATAGCGACGCTCTCGTAGCGACGCTCGTAGCGACGGTTATAGCGACGCCGGGGATTATAGAAACCCAGTGTATTTTCGTCGCTAACAGCGTCACAAGAGCACACAACCTCTTGTAGTGTTTTTTGAGAGAACATAAACTTGGAAACTGTAACGCACACACCCAACCCCCGTTATGGTGGAGGCGGTCCAACCCTTAAGGTGGAATCATCCTGGCCGGATAAGGTTCGCCAAATAGTATTTTGTGTTTTGCAAAGAAAGAATAAAGAGACTTGAGATACCATGATTGGGTGTCTCCATAGAATGAAGTTGATGAGTGTTGCGAAGAATTATAATTGTTTATGGGGTCAAAATTATGATTTTACATTTTTGCCTTTAGAAGACTTAAGTGTACTTTGACTATATTGAGTCAAAGGTAAAGTAATTGAGGACGCCAATGGAGTGTCATCCATTGTTATTTACCAATGGAATGTTTGGTAACTAGTTTTGCCAGTATTATTATTTATGGGGCCGAAATAATGACACTTTCTTTTATAAGAGATTGTGTTTGCTTTTGCAGCGGAATAGCTGCTGTTGACGAAGCCGCATTGGATGCGGATCTCGCCCTGTGTGGAGCCAGTGAGTGGGGCAATCTTGCCCATCTTGATCATGGCGGCAGTGAAATCGGCGAAGAAGGCGGTCTGGCTGTTGGCGTAGCTGGCCACCTGGTCGCGTGTGGTGCCGGCGGTGGAGTAGAGCACCTGGTCGGAGTGGAGGAGGCCACGACTGCTCAAGAGGTCGAAATAGTAGCCGTTGTTGAAGAGCGTGGGGGAGGCGACGTCAAGATCAACCAACGCGGCATTTGTGCCCGCAGGGCACTACGGGACAAGAGACTCACGGTAGGCGGCCTCGAGGGCGGCGGGGTCGTTTGCGTTGGGGGTGAGGCGTGTGGAGAAGGTGTTGCAATTGGCCTTGCCGATAGTATGTCCGCCAGAGAGCACCACCATGTCGCTGGAGGAGAGGCCGACGTTGTCAAAGTTTGCAACGAGGTCGCTGACATTGAAAATCCGGGCAAGTTCTGGTAGGCGGGGGAGCGGCTGGTTGTGAGGCTGTCACGCCGGCCGAGCAGCATGGTGTAGGAGGGGCCGCCGCTCTGCAATGCAAGCAACAGATCAGTGAGCACGAAGTGTTAAATTACTAGACTTAGAATATGCAGCGGACTCGACTATGCACATAGTGACTTTGCAGCAGATCCACCACATTGTAACTTTATGGTTTCATAGGTTACTTTGGCCTTTTGAAGACGTTAATATAACATTTCATTTCTCTCTCTCTCTCTCTCTCTCTCTCTCTCTCTCTATATATATATATACACACACACACACACACACGAAGAATCTAAGCTTAATAGCGTGCAATTTCCAATTTCAAAAATGCCGGTTGAGGGCTAGAGGAGAAGGAGAAATTCCGCCCCAAAATAAGGGAAAATAATGTAAAAACCCAAAAAATACTCTTAATTTTCTAGAATTTCCTCTCGGCAAACTCAAGTAAAAGAATTTTATATGTTTGGAAAAATGATTTTCCTCGAACTCTAGTTTTGCCTTCTAAATTAACATTATTGCAGCTTACTTTTTGTGTGTCTTGGTTGGCCCTGAAGAGCGTGGCGAGTAGTGTTCCAGAATCCCAACTTAATAACGCGTCGTTTCCAATTTCAAAAATGCCGGTTGAGGGCCAAAGGAGAAGGAGAAATTCCGCCCCAAAATAGGGAAAAATAGTGTAAAAACCCAAAAAACACTCCTGATTTTCTAAAATTTCCTCTAGGCAAACTGAAGGAAAGAAATTTTATATGTTCGAAAAAATGATTTTTTTCGAACACTCACACTGGCGAGCGATGAAACCATCTCTCTCTCTCTCTCTCTCTCTCTCTCTCTCTCTCCCTCCCCATCATATTTTGTTACTCTGATTTTGTATCAAATCCACCGCATTTTAACTTTATGGTCATATACGTCACTTTGACCTTTTGAAGATGTTAATATAGACTTTCATTTGTGTGTGTGTGTCCCCAGTGTCCAGCTTTTGGTACGTCCAGCAATCCTCTCTCTCTCTCTCTCTCTCTCTCTCTCACATACACACACACACACAGTCAACATATTCTCTCTCTCTCTCTCTCTCTCTCTCTCTCTCTCTCTCTAAGCGACACGCTGATCAGTGCCATGCATTCAAAGCGAGGTCAACGGATTTTTCTTTCCAAGGAGAAGTGCAACAAGTACAGGCATACCTCATTTCTTTTTCTAAATGATTCAAAAGTTCAAAGCTCAAAGTCTCCCATTGTTCGACATGTGGATGAACTCTTTTGGCTTCAAAATTTCAAACTCCATTATATATGTAATAGGTTATAATTATAATTGTTTATGGGGTCAAAATTATGATTTTACATTTTTGCCTTTCGAAGACTTTCGTGTACTTTGAATATTTTGAGTTACAGGTAAAGTAATTGAGGGACGCCAATGGAGTGTCATCCATTGTTATTTACCAATGGAATGTTTGGTAACTACTTTTGCCAAGTATTATTACTTATGGGACCGAAATAATGACTCTTTCTTTTCTTTTATAAGAGATTGTTTTTACTTTCGCAGCGGACTAGCTGCTGTTGACGAAGCCGCATAGGGTGCGGATCTCGCCCTGTGTGGAGCCAGTGAGTGGGGCAATGTTACCCATCTTGATCATGGCGGCAGTGAAATCGGCGAAGAAGGCGGTCTGGCTGTTGGCGTAGCTGGCCACCTGGTCGCGCGTGGTGCCGGCGGTGGAGTAGAGCACCTGGTCGGAGTGGAGGAGGCCACGACTGCTTATGAGGTCGGAATAGTAGCCGTTGTCGAAGAGCGTGGGGGAGGCGACGTCGAGGTCAACGAACGAGGCATTAGCGCCCGCGGGGCACTGCGGGACAAGAGACTCACGGTAAGCGGCCTCGAGGGCGGTGGGGTCGTCGGCGTTGGGGGTGAGGCGTGCGGAGAAGGTGTTGCAATTGGCCTTGCCGATAGTATGTCCGCCAGAGAGCACCACCATGTCACTGGTGGAGAGGCCGACGTTGTCAAAGTTGTCAACGAGGTCGCTGACATTGAAGTTGAATCCGGGCAGGTTCTGGTTGGCGAGGGAGCGGCTGGCGGTGAGGCTGTCACGCCGACCGAGCAGCACGGTGTAGGAGGGGCCGCCGCTCTGCAATGCAAACAACAGATCAGTGAGCACGAAGTGTTAAATTACCAGAATTAGAATATGCAGCGGACTCGACTATGCACATAGTGAAGTAGGATAGGGTTGAATTCGAAGCTTACCACCGCCACGGAGTCGCGCGCGGCCATGGCTAGGATGTCGGCGCAGGAGACGACTCCCGGGCACTGGTTCTCCAGAGCGGCCTTGATGTCATCCACCACCTCGAAACCCCGCACCGAGTTATCGTTGGGGCGGGCCTCTTGCTCGCCCTCCAGCACGCCAGGGATGCTCTTGAGCAGCAGCGAGCCATCGCAGCCCTGCACGAAGCAGTCATGGAAGTGCAATCGCAGCAGCGAGCCCGCCATCCGGGCCTCGCTCGCCACTGCATTGCCGACCACCTGCCGCACGATAGACTCAGCGCTGGGGCAGGTGCTCTGGTAGAAGTTGTACTGCAGCTGGCCGCTGCTGTCTTGCAAGCTTCGGCCGGCTTCGACGCTACAGGACCAGCTCCCCAGTATGCTGATCATCAAGCTGAGGAGAAGGAGCCTAATTATTGGACGTCCGGCCATGGAAAATACTTATAAAGAGCAGATGCAGATCAGCCAAAGTGGCGGGTAGAATGGCAGTAATATTGTACTGCCTATAACTAACTAGGCCTATAACTAATCAGCTGAGCTAATTGGCTGGAATCCAAGTGTGTGTATATATATATATATATATAGAAGAAGAAGATGGATAGAAGACGCTCTCTGCATGCATGCTCAATATGTATAACTTACGTGCTCCTCTCTCTCTCTCTCTCTCTCTCTCTCTCTCTCTCTCTCTCTCTGGACGTATCCTTCCTCATGTTGAACATTTCTCCCTCACGAGCATGTTGAACATCCCTTTCTCTCACGAGCTAGCTTCTCAGGTTGTCGCTTGCGGTAGCTGCTGGTCAACCGTCACACTTTATTTTATCATTGAAATGTCGGCACGAGCTTGGAGTTGAAATTAGCGTCAATTGCCTTATCCTGAGCTTTGAGATCACTGAGATGTGCACTGAGGTCACTGAGTTGAAATTAGCGTCAATTGCCTTATCCTGAGCTCGTTCACGCTGCCCAAGATGTGATAGACACTATAATGAAAATGATTATTACCTTGCTTCTTCACATTTCTCATGACTCAATATAAGGCATAAAGCCTTGAGAGTACTAAGATAGTTGACTTATCTAGGCGCTTGTCATATAAGGGAAAATGAGAATAAAAAATGATGCTACACCTTGAGGCCTATATCCTTTCCCATGGCCGGGTCTCAGAATTCAAAATGAGTTAGCTAGTGAGGGGCTATTGGAAAAAAGTATCATGCACTACAAAAGATTGACGTGGTAGCCATGCTCCCATGCTCCCAGCCGTGCAAGCGAATAGGAATTATTATTTTCGAAATGCTTTTGTGCGGTTATAATTGTGGCCATGGGCGTGTTGCTATGCATGTGGCTACCTTTGGGAACTAGAGTGCTCCGTTAGCCTGCATGACTACAAGTGGATAACAAACTGGTGGAATGGTACAAGCCTTCAAGGCGATTGCAATTAGAGAGAGATCTTCCCTTTGGTAGCTACATGTGTATGGAAATAAATTGAGAGCAAGGGCACTATTGTAATTACTATTTTGTTCTCATCGAAGCATTGAACAAGAGTATACATCAGTAAACAAGAACATAGAAGTGAAAGCTGAGAGAGAGAGAGAGAGAGAGAGAGAGAGAGAGAGAGAGAGAGAGAGAGAGAGAGAGAGAGAGAGAGAGAGAGAGAGAGAGAGGGAGGGAGGGAGGGCGCGTGCGTGCGCTTATTATTTGTTTTTCACAAATCTTGTTACCCTAAGTGAGTAGAATTCACTCATACATACAAGATTGTATTTACTATTTTGTTCTCATGGAAGCGTTGAACAAGAGTATGCATCCGTAAAGAATAGAAATGAAAGCTGAGAGAGAGAGAGAGAGAGAGAGAGAGAGAGAGAGAGAGAGAGAGAGAGAGAGAGAGAGCATTCAAGGAGTCCACACTGCAGCTAGAAAGATGAAAATAGCCTAGAGCTTTCTTGGCTTGCTTCTGCGGTGTGTATCCTGCTACCAATGCATTGAAAGAGATGCCATTCCCATCATTTAATTCATTTGACAAACAACATTTTGGGAAAAATGGCCATGAAGAACATGCCCATGACATATTGCATCTTTGAAATTAATTTCAAAGCTTCCTCACCTGCCCTTGCTTGGCATAACTGGATATAAAAGCACTCCAAGAGACTTCGGCTGGTGAGAAACTGTCACTTTTTTGAAGTGCAACACACATGTCATACTTATCGACCAAGATTATGCCAAGCGCGACATCTTTTTTCAACAGCCTTTGAACAACAATAAAAAGCTGATTTTTTGTGCCTGTATCAGCCTCTTGCATAGAGACACATGCCTGCAATGTGGATACGTAGGTGATACGATATGGAGAGAGGCCCACATCGGCATCTTGTGTACATACATATGCCTTCAAGATGCACGCGTATGTGATTGCATCTGGAAAGAGGCCCTTGCTTCAGATCCGATGGAAGAAGCCAAGATCTTTCTCTCCGTGCTCCTGTTTCGTGTATCTTGCAATCAATGCACTCCAAGAGGCGGCATCAGGGATATGAAGATCCTCAAGCACGTTTTGTGCTTTCTTAAGTGCACCACATTCAACATACGTATTGACCAAGGCATTGCTAAGAACGAATTTTTTTTGAAACAGTCCTTGCTGAAGTGTCCCACATTTGGCATGCATATCAACCAAGACAGTGCCTAGCACGCCATCTCTTTTCGAGAGAAATTTTCATAGAGCCACATGCCTGCAAGATGCAATTGTAGGTGATAGCGTCAGGCGAAAGGTTGGAGAAAGGCCCTCGCTTTTCATGTGCTAAAAAAAGTCCAGACCTTGCTAGCCCGGTCATTATTGGGCATACCCTGCAATCAATGCGTTACAAAAGACGACATCCCGCACAGGAGCATGCCATCTCTTGAAGAGAGCCTCTTGAATAGAGCCACATGCCTGCAAGATGCACACGTAGGTGATAGCACCTGGAGAAGGTCCTCGCTTTGCACCTATCAAAACAGCCCATAGCTTCCTGGCCCGGCCATTGTCGGGCATATCTTGCAATAAGTGCATTTCAAAAGACAACATCCTGCACAGGAGCACCACATTTGGCGTACATATCAACCAAGGCATTGCCAAGTACAACATTTTTTTGCAGCCCATGACTAACAACATCAGAGTGAATTTCTAAGCCCATATCGGCATCTTGCATACAGACACATGCCTTGTAGATGAACACATATGTGATTGCATTTGGAGAGAGGTCGTCACCTTGGATCTGATGAAAGCAGCCGAGAGATTTTTGTCCCTGTTCCTGTTGCACGTATCCTGCAATCAATGCACTCTAAGAGACAGCATTGGGAATAGGAAGCTCCTCAAGCTCGTTTTGTGCTTTCTGAAGTGCACCACATTTAGCATACGTATCAACCAAGGCATTGCCAAGCACGACAATTTGTATGAACAACCCTTGCTGAAGTGTCCCACATTTGGGATACATATCGACGGAGGTATTGCCAAGCACGCCATCTCTTTTTGAGAGTAATTTTCATAGAGCCACATGCCTGCAAAATGCACACATAGGTGATAGCGTTTGGAGAAAGGCCCTCACTTTGCACCTGCTGAAAACAGCCTAGAGCTTGCTGGCCTGGCTATTGTTGGGAATATTCTACAATCTGCACGTTCCAAAATACGGCATCCCACACATGAGCACCACATCTGGCATAGATATCGACCAAGGCATTTCCAAACATGGAATTTTTTTGCAACAGCCTCTACAAACAATATCAAAGTGAATTTATAAGCGCATGGTGGTATCTTGCATACAATTACATGCCTACAAGATGCACGCTTATGTGATTGCATCTGGAGAGAGGCCCTCCCTTTGCATCCACTGAAAACAACCAAGAGCCTTTTGGCCCTGCTCCTATTGCGAGTATCCTGCAATCAATACACTCCAAGAGACGGCACTTGGGACAGAAAGCTCCTCAAGAGTGTTTTGAACGTCTTCTATAGACAATATATTCCAAGCGAAGAGCATGCCTATTAAGACATTTCATGTTTCCATGATGGCATCACATTTGACATAAATACGGACCAACGCGTTTCCAAGCAATGCCAGTTGATTGTGAATTCTCTTACCCATATGATAATCTTGAGTAAGAACATAAGCCAAGAACAACAATTTTTTTGAAACAGTCGTATCTAAAGTGCCCCACAATTGGCACACATTCCCGCAATCAATGCACTGCAGGAGACGGAATTCGGGAGTAGAATCTCCGCAAGCACACGTTTTCTGCTTTCTAAAGTGCACTACATTCACCATACATATCGACCAAGGCATTGCCAAGCACGACAACTTTTTGAAAAAACCCTAGCTGAAGTGTCCCACATTTGGCGTATGTATCAATCGAAGGCAGTGCCAAGCATGCCATCTCTTTTACACAGCATCTTGCATCGAGCCACATGCGTGCAAGATGCATACATAGGTGATAGCATCTGGAGAAAGGCCCTCGCTTCGCACCTGCTCAAAACAACCCTTAGCTTCGTGGCCCGGCCGTTGTCGGGCATATCCTACAATCAATGCATTCCAAAAGACGACATGCCGCACAAGAGCACCACATTTGGCGTACATATCAACCAAGGCATTTCTATGCCCGGCAGGTTTCTTCCACAACCCCTGACTAACAATATCAGAGCGAAATTTTAAGTCCAATCAACATCTTGCATACACACACATGGCTTCAAGATGCACGCGTATGTGATTGCTTCTGGAGAGAGGTCCTTGCTTCAGATCCTCTGAAAACATCCAACATACTTTTGGCCCGGCTCTTGATGCGCTTATCCCGCAATCAATGCACTGGAGCAAGAAGCTCCTCAAGCTCGTTTTGTGCTTTCTGAAGTGCACCACATTTGACATACGTATCGACCAAGGCATTGCCAAGAATGACAAGTTTTATAAACAACCCTTGCTAAATTGTCCCACATTTGTCCAACGGAGATAAACACTTCCCTGTTTTCTTATCAAGAGGCCTTTTTCAAAGATGCAATGGTTCCTGCCCTTCCAAACTTGTCTGAAGCACCATAGACAAATAGTTTGGGTGCAGATTAAGATGGTTTGAACATCTATTTTCAATAGCCTTGAGAGGGGGCTGAATGCAACAACCTCTGAGTAACAATGTAATAATAGTAAACTTTTTTGCCCATATCAGTGTCTTGTGTAGAGCCAGATGACTTCAAGATGCACACGTAGGTGATTCCATCTGGAGAGAGGCTCTTGCTTGGCATCTACTGAAAAGATATGACATTACAAACTGAACACTTGAGAGGGGGGTGAATGCAATAGCCTCTGAGTAACAATGTAATAATAGGCCTTTGATTGCATTTGGAGAGAGGCCCTCGCTTTGCATCTGCTGCTGTGGAGAGGGAGTTGTTCGTGAGTAAATTTTTTCACCCATATCAACATCTTGCGTAGAGCCACCTTCAAGATGCATGCAAGCTTATTGCATTTGGAGATAGGCCCTCGCTTTGCATCTACTGCCAAGAGGAAGCTATTCATGAGTGCTGCCTATAATAAAGCACACATGACCTGTTAAAGTGTGCTTTATTGAAGCCATTTGAGAAGCGATGCCATGTGGATGAGGGAGCTACGAGATTTTTGAATCTCCTTGAAAAGTCACGCCACATGGACGAGCCTCGTGCAAGATTTTTAAATCTCCATGTATGTTAACGAGCCACATGCCTTCAAGATGCAGGCATAGGTGGTTGCATCCAAAGAGAGGCCTTCGCTTCACATCTGCTGAAAACAGCCTAGAGCTTTTATGCCTTGCTCTCGTTGTGCACTTTCCACAATCAATGCCGACATTCCATACAGGAAGTTCTTGTCTTTGTGCTTTCTCAAGCGCACCACATTTGGCATACATATCAACCAGGACATTGCCAAGCACGACATCTTTTTCAACAATGTAATTTTTGTGCCGATATTACCATCTTGCGTAGAGCCACATGCCGTCAAGATGCCTGTGTAGGTGAGCTCTTGTCTTTGTGCTTTTTCAAGCGCACCACATTTGGAAAACATATCAACCAGGACATTGCCAAACACGACATCTTTTTCAACAATGTCATATTTTTGTGCCCATATCAACATCTTGCGTAGAGCCACATGCCTTCAAGATGCCTGTGTAGGTGATTGTATCTGGCGAGTTCTGGCCTTGCTCTCGTTGCAAAATTCAGCAATCAGTGCTTCCTTGCCACACGATCTTCATGAACCACGAAAACTGATGTGAAGCAAGCAATCAAAAGTTGAGTCACAGAGCTGATAAACAGTAAAGATGGGAAGCTCGGCGAAAATAAACGTTTAAAAAGTCACGTGGGTTAAGGAGAGGGCACATGATCTTCATAAACCACGAAAACTGATGTGAAGCGAGCAATCAAAAGTTGAGCCACAGAGCTGATAAACAGTAAAAATGGGAAGCTCGGCGAAAATAAACGTTTAAAAAGTCATGTGGGTTAACGAGAGGGCAGCATTGGGTTTTTGCCTTCTACGCTAACGAAGTAAAAATGAACATTGCTAGCTACAAGCCTAGCCGTGCATATAACCATGCAGCCATCCACCCATTATTCTTTTTGCCGTACCAAGCTATATGCGCAACAAAGTGTGCAGACGATAATTCTTTTTAGCCGCACACATAATCATGCGCATAACCACAATAGTAACTGCTCGTATAGTCACTGCTGTAACCCCGTAAAAGGTTCTAAAAAAATATATAGAGTTGTCTCTGCAAGGAGAACTCCTGTAGAGGCAACTCCCTGCCATAAAATACAAATCACCTGTTTTCTTTTGTGTGCACATCATTGAAACAAACTGAAATAGGTAAACTTAAGACTTCTAATTCATTTCAAAAGCAAACACAATGTAGTTCATACACTTTCAAAAGCAACAAAAATATCGTATCGATCTTATGTCATTGGAAAAAAAATGGAGAAACGGTGCAAAAACTTTGACATCCTATTCATTCTCCTCATCTTCGACCTCATCGTCTTCATATTCACTTTGATATGCAGGACGTTCCATATATATCCTCTTCATCCCCCTCTTCACCCTCCTTGACAAAATAAAGAAGCTTTAGGCACTAAGTCACTTGAACACTTTAGTGAAGTTGGCATACAACTAAAACAAGGTTTGATTAAAAACATTACCTCTTCATCATTTTGCATGTAGCATTCCATTGCTTTGTTATACTCTTCTTGATTGTTGTTGCTATTGTCCAAGAAGTGCATCCAAATCTCGAACTTGTTAATTATGTTGACACCAATATTTTATCTCTCGTGGAGTTGATCGTTGGCCTATTACTTCTACCTAAAGTTTAAATCATCACACATTGAGATTGTTGAACAAAATAATACCCCCCCCCACCCCCCATCCTCTCTCTCTCTCTCTCTCTCTCTCTCTCTCTCTCTCTATCTATCTATCTATACACTCAACACTCCTCAAATGGATATTGGAAAGCTATATCTAACGCAGGCATGGAGGGGATGGGATCTGGTGGGATGATTGAGCACCATCTTTGGCAAAGTAATCTTGAGGAAAATGTAAAATTGCATACCTGGAATTAAGCCCACCCCCCTCAACTCCAAAAAGAAAATCTGAAAAGATTAAACTCACAAGCTGAGGGACGAGAGACATGTGCCCTAACCACATCACAAGGTCTCTGCTAGAATGTATGTATATGTTTTGATATTTGATGTGCAAACATATCGCGTTGCAAAAAGTAAACTTGGATACGAATGTTACTGCCTACGTACTTTGTTGTCTTGTGGCTATCTTCTTCTTGTATATCAACCCATCTGCAACTCCATGGGCTTACCATTCACAAGCTTTTCAATTGACAAAGTACACATTGCCTCAAGTGGCGATAGTAATGTGATTGTATTGTCGGTTTGATATGAGTCCCCAATCAAACTAGCAGAGGTCTTAGAGAGCAATTAAACCTTATCGTCTTTAGCCTCCTAGCTTTGCAAATGTATTAGTCAACTCATGCGCACACAAAGCTTAAGAAGCACCCCTAAATATCTTGATTCCTATTGTTCTAAGATAAAGGTGAACTTTATTATTGCTCATGAAGTACATGAGGCTTCCTTAGCCCCAAACATCAGGAACTGCTAACCATGTATTGATTATCACTATATTGTGCACTTGCAACATGTGGGAACAATGCTAAAGAAGTCATGCTTTAACTCATGATAAGGTGTGTGAGGAGTTATAGTTATATAATGTGGACTTAGGCCCCATAGCCTTTAGGTGTTTTTTCTTTTGCCAATGATTGTGGATGTAGGCATCCATTAATTGTACATATATGATGATCTTTGAGATGACATTTGATTTATTATGTCTATCTTTTGATTTGTATCTTCACATCCATTTGTGATGTGAGCTAGGCTGATCTCATTGGCTTCCACAAGTGTTTCTTAGATTAGACGCTCATGTACTACACTTACATTTAGAATGTGCAATATAGAAGGCTATACATTGGCTGCTTAATTTGTACATTGGATTTCGGCATGGGGGTTTGCACCTTCTACAATTGTAGGTGTATCACATGCGCTCAAAAGGAGGGTACGTTTTAGCTCACAATGGTCTAAAACTGAAATGTTTAGCTTATGTTGATTTGAATTTTTGGCAAAATTTAAGAGCAATACAATCTTGCATTAAAATTGGTGACACCACAATGTTTTTAATTTTCTACTTATTGTCATTTCTAATGCATAGAGTGGTGATACTAGATCAAACCCTTAAAAGAATTGCATTGGATGATTTTAATTTTGTCTCAACAATGCTTCTAATTCCTTTCTAGCATGTGATAAGTAGTAATGATAGTCTTCTAGAAATTAGACACTTGCTGTTGAGATATTTCTTGGTTCTATGACCCATGTATAGCTAGGGTATTATTAAAAGCACATTTGGAAAATATTACTTGTCTCTTTTTGAGATACATGTAACCTTGAAATTACCTATCATGTCGAGTATTTTATTGGGGGGTTGTGGCACATGATCAGTTCACCCAAAGGGGTTTTTGATATTTCAAAGATTTACAGAAAAACGGCATTAAAAAATCAAAATTTGTCAAAAACTTATAAGTTGCTTCTCTCATTTTTGACACCCCATCTTTTTTAAAATTGTACATATGGACATGAAAAATGTGTCAAAAGGGTGTGTGGGATTTCTTTGTAAGGTCTCTGATCTGATCACAAGAGCACCTTTGTACCACGAAATGAATACAATGGAATAAGTTACTTTTTTTAGCAGTTTTTCAGATTCTGTCAGTGCCATGATGTTTAGAATGTTATAAAGCTTCAAAATGTGAATTAAAATAATTTTTGTGAAAAATTTCTAAAAATAGTAAGTTTTTGGTCACCCGACCCGTCCAGTCTCGACCGTCTAAAAAATCTGCACCCGTATCCCGAATTTGAAAAAAAATGCATTTTTGGATCTCGGGGGCTGCTAAATATGGCAGGTACTCGGGCCAATACGCCTTAGTTGGAGCTTCGTATGGAAATTTACGGCATCAAAATCCGATTCGTATGACCCGTTTTAGCGTAGAACCAAATTTCCTAAAAATTGTCCGGGAGGTACCGGGGGCCCGGGACTGTGTGGGAACACGTCCCAGGCCACTCCAGATCAGCTTTAGCAGCTAGGGGGCGCCCTCTTGCTTTGTGGGAGTCTTGGGAAAGCTGCCAAGCCTGCAACTCAATCTCAGAACCAGTTAACCAAGCCAACCTGACACTTGGTGGGCAGAGAACTGGATTTGCCATGCTTAACTGGAGAAGCTCTCAGATGCATTTAGCAACCCAGATCGATTTTCAGCCTGTAGGAGCCTATTTAAAGACCTGCACAAACACACACACACACACACACACACACACACACACACACACACACACACACACACACTTATGATCACACACACACACAGTGCATTCACACACACCCACATACATTGGGAAGGTGCTGCCGAATCACACACCTATTGAAGAAGAAGCTAGGAGGGAGGTGCTGCCGAATTTTCATCTCAAGAGGCTCGATTAGATCAGAAAATCGAGAAGATTACCAGCTCTTAATCACGGTAATGACAGTTTAATTAATGCCATTTGAAAATCCCTTTCTCTACCATCAAAATTTCTCATACATTATGCCTATTCCTAGCCGAAAATCTCTATGACTACTCTCTAAATTCTCCTTATTCGTACTCTATTATGTAATCATCATTCCATAGCTTAATTATCAGCCATTCTTCACTCTCGATTAATAATTAGAGTATAATTATCAGAATCTTCTCTCTCTAGATAGCATAGTAATTAATCGGTAAGCTAGTATTTGTGCAGATTGAAGAGAATCTCTATTGTAATCACTCATTAACATTGTAGCTTAATTGAATTCATTTCTCTTATGCATTAAGACGTAATTAAGGAGAAGTTAATCCGTCAATAAGTCTCTAAGAATTGGTTTTTCCTCACACATATGCATAGGGTAAATCTGCATCATCTACTTGCTAGGAAATAGTTTAATCATACTTAATCTAATTCTCTGGTAATTCCAATAGTGAAATCCTACTTATTCTTGATCATGTAAGCCGAATAATTATCTTAGAGCCGGTTCCCATAGGATTATGTGCCATCCTTAATGATTGCTTTATGAAAGAAATCTAGACTCTCATATAGGAGGGATTAATTGATGTCACTAATCTACCCATTGGACTGTGATGATGATTGTGAACCTTAGCTCTTTCTCCAAGCTAATCATTTAAAGTAGTGAGAAATGGCCCCGGTTAAGAGGATGCGCTTCAGTGGTGCCCATGATCGCGAAGCAGGAACGAGCAATGTCAACGGAAAGGGGAAGGCTCCCATGGAGGAACAAATACCGGCCATCTCACTGGCCATCGATGAAGAAGTGGAAGAGGTAGATCATATTTTTATTCAAGTTGTGTAAATTAACATTGCATACGCTAGCTAGGAATGCTCATATCCCCAAACATGTTGGAGAAATCCGACGGAAACCTCGGCATTGAAATCATTGTACATTAAGTTCTAAAGTAGGAAGGTAATGTTTGATGGGTATGCTATTTGCAATAAGAAAGAATGTCTGCTAGGAAAAATTTAGCTCGGCATGTTCATTTTATTTCCAATGTTGAATCAGTCCTGACCCCCCTACTGATCACAGGGGGCAGAGTTCCTCGTTAAGGGCTCTTGAATCCATGACTTGCTTTCTATGCGGTGGATACCCACGACTTGCTTTCTATGCGGTGGGAACCCACGTCTTGCTTTCTATGCGGTGGGAGTGTCCATGACGTGCTTTCTATGCGGTGGACATACCTAGTTGTATGGGTAGCTAGGCGACAACGGGAGGAGTGAACTCTCGTTGGAGGGGGGATGTTGTACCTCCAGAACATTGAAATTTTTATGAATAAGTTTGAGTAGAATTTTTACTAGAATTCTGTCTTGGTGTTGTTTGCAATACTGGTTGAAGGACTGTTTTAACGAACCATGTGATTCGGAATTAAACAAGGAATATTTATGTTGAACAACCTTTGTGGTAGTAATTAGGTCACACGATGAAGTGTGAGTGTGGGGGTGGAAAGTGGGGGCTTGGCTTGGGTTGCCAAAGCCTACGAGATGGATGGTCCCGATTGGTCGGGAACTCTCTATCCCCATTGTGCTTACTTCGATATTAGTAATACTCATTGCCCCGAGAGGGGTGAAATCTCGAGAGTACGTGCCTCTGAAACATGGGGAAAAAGGCACTCGGGGTTTCTCTCCTCTTGGAAGGTGGGTCTTAGGATCGCTAGATAGTTAAGTACGCTTCCCCTGCGAGGTGGAGTTAGATCTCGTTGCTAGTAGGCTCGAACTCGACTCACTTTGTGATGAGAGATCGTCCGCTAGTTGAACCCTGAACCATTTTGTTTGCTTCCGCTATAGATCTAGTGGCCACCAGGTTTACCATCAGATCCGTTGTTGATACGATGGGGTGGGGACCTCACATTCTTTTTGTGGGATTTTTAGCTTTCTTTAGCAAGCACATGTACATGCACTGCAAGTTGTTAGTGTAGCACCAACTGTTGGGTTGTTTCCTTGAGTGCCCATAAGTGAGTTTTTAAAAGTGTCACTTGTATATAACTAAAACTCATGTACAAACATAAAAATGTTCAATCAAATATTATAATCTTGCAAGTCTTGGGTCGTTCTGCCTTCTCCATGCTTTTTGATGCAGTTTTTTCCCCCTCGACTAGCCTTGTCTATGTGTAGTGGTGTTATGCAACTTGTTGTTTGTGCCAATTTTGCACATAGATTTAAAATTTGTGCTCTTAAGAATTTTGGTTGCAAAAAATGCAAAGTTTTTTTTAGGATTGAAAGAATCCCTTTTGGAGTTCTGGCTTGGGAGATAGAGTTTTTCTCCCATAGGGTACATGATATGGGATGTGATTTCTTAAAGTGAAGGATCCCAACAATGTACTTATTTGGGGACAGACATATGTACCACTAAAGCTAGTGGAGGAAGTCTTTGAAAAAACACCTCTTATGGGGTATGGATTTTCATATTTGGGAATTTCTAGGAGATTGAAGATAGACAATGAGTGAGGGATAGAGGTGTATGTCTTGTCACATTTGAGAACTGCTATGAGATTGAGACATATGATGGGACCTTGGGTATTTCTATCATTGGGAAAATAGGGACTTGTTGAGATGTCAAGTTTAACATGTGCTAGTACTGAATCAAAATCACCGACAGTCATTACTAGCAAAAATTGGTGGATACGCATATATTTTCAATTGACACTATAGATAGACTACTCACTTGATCTACCTATCAAAGTGATGGCACACCTATCCAGCCAACTAATTCACTACCAATTCACACTAGATGTACTACCAGGTTCCCAAGATTATGATGCATTTTCTCTTTTATGATCCTTATCTTGTATTAGTGAAGAAGAACAAGAAGACAGTTCATTGCCTACATCTATGTATACTCTTCTATATATATACATATGTGTGTGTGTGTGCGCGCACGTGCGCGCGCTTGAAAGAGCTCAAGATCTCTCCTTCTCTATCTCTTAACATGGTATCAAAGCTTGATTGTGTTTAAAGAGCTTGAAGCATCAAGTAGGAGAAGCACATTTTAAGGGTAAGGATCTCCCCATTCTCCTCTCTCATGTGTTGGTACTACCCCCTTTGGGAATCATGTGAGACATACTCATTGCCAAATGAGCTATGATTGAGGTACTTCCTTCTAGAGATTGTGTGTCTTGGGGTTTTGTATAGAGTCCTAGTTAACTGGAGGGGGTGATGAGCCACCAAGTGGGGGAGTACGGGGGGGATCCGCCTGGCACGTGGGTGTTAGAGGCCTTTGAGGCGATATGAACCACAAGAAGCGGGTGCATGCAAAGCGGAAGGTTGTCAGTTGTTGCAGGCGGGGGGGGGGGGGATATGCAAAAAAGCACAGGAGTCTAGGGAGGAAGGGAACTTCGGTGATAGTTTTTGTGGGAAGGGCTTGTGGGCATGAGAAGTTGGGCCACTAGAGATGTATGAACAGAGCCACCGAGTGCATGGAGCAGGCTGCAGTTGGGAGGGCAAGGCCGGCTACAGAGAAGATCCGTTTACAAGGCAGTCGCCAGGGTCTAAGAAGGGTCATGACCTGAAGACTTGGCCTACAAGGTTGTAAGCACGGCTTCAAGCACAAGGAGAGAAGGTGACAATCTGCTAAAGGAGGAAAAGGGTGACCATGAGCAATTGGGGAAGTTTGGGAGGGCCAGTGATGTTGGCAGGTAAGAAAGGGAACTGCTAGTGTTATATTACCGAGTGGAGAATCTCAAAGGAAGGGACACTATGACAAGAGTTTAGGAGAAGGACTGTCAGCTGGTTAAAAGGAGTACCTCACACTGAAGCTGATAGGAGCGGAAAAATCTGGAAGGACTACATGGTAGCACTACACAGGGAAATTAATGTAGAAATGCTTGCCTTCGGGGATGCAAAAGGCCAGGTGAACCAGGAGATCAATGCTAGCTTGGCAAGCTAGCCATGAGTAGGGAAAGATCCGTAAGTTGCATGAGGCGAGGCTGCTAGGGGCGACCTTTGGAAAGCACTACAGGAGGGTGCCTTGAGCAAATGAGCTACAAGCTTCAAAGGAGGAGCAGTGAACACCGCACAAGAGAATTGGCTTGGGAAAGCCTTTGGGCATTGCAGAAGGAGCGTCAATTGCATATGAGGAGCGAGCGCTACATGTTGGGGAGGTCCATGAGCATAAAAAGAAGCTGCAGTGACAGTTGGAGGCCAAAAACAAGCAAGGGAAGGGCCGGATGTAGTAAAAGGGAGGTTGGGATCAGCAAGGTATGCCAAACGAGGAGGCGCTATTGGAGAAGGGGAGCGGCAGCACTTGTTGCCGAGTGCATAAGAAAGTGTTAGCGAGTCATCTCGACGGACGTCTGTAGCATAGCCATTGGGCACTAACATAATGTCCCTACTCAGGGACGTGACTCGAATGGGACACGAAGACTCTGTGAGATCATCAATCTCAAGAAGTGAACCTTTAACAAGCAAACACACCAACTCAACAAGAAAACCAACACTCAATGATCAGGGATATCCGCCTATGTCCTTTCTCACAGTTCTAGGTCATCACGCCATTTCGGCACTTGAACGAACTCGAAATGCAACGAAACTTTAGGAAGAGGTATAGGAAACCTAGGGGCACTGTCCTACCAAGTCTCGTCACAATCCAACAAGGTACCAAATCATGATCCATCATAAAAAAAGGTCCTGAAAATTGTAACAAATTACTCCAAAAAGGTTACCCTATGGTCTAGGAACACTCTCCCATGGTCAAAACAACTAAAAACAGTGATTTAAGCACTTAAATATGCAATTAAGGCTCACAAACGCGTAGTCGTGAACCACAAAAAAACTGACAATTCTTACACTTGAATGAAAGAGCAAAGAAAGAGGAACACAATGCAAGTTTCAGAATTGAAAATGGATTACCCAATCATTAGTAGCGATGATTACAAATTGAAGCAGCTTTGTAGCTTGAGTGTACGTTTTTAGAGCTCCTTCCTTCTTCTAAAGATGAGCCTGCTTTCACATTAAGTTTAGTGATATTTATACATAGGGAATTATAAATGTCCAGGGGCTAGTTCACATGGACCTTTATAATTGTCATGACATAATAACAACTCAGGGAATTGACGTGCTACTCTAGAATCAGGATTTACATAGAGTATCACTACACTAGATCGGCAAAATAATAGACTAAAATTGTGGTGTCCGTCGGCTACGTGTCCGTCTAGGTGGATGCCCGTTTGGTCAATCCTCAAACATTCCCCCCTTCCTAACTCGTCTCGTCCCTTGACAAAACCTTGTGCAGTCTTGTCATAGGGTTATTTGCAGCTTTGTCTTCAAGGTTGGTCATTAGCTTGGGAAGTGCTTTGGTGTTGATGATGCTCCCCCCTTCCTCGAGTGATTCATATTTGCCATGTTTTTGATACGTGATTTGATCTTTGATTTTTAAGGCAACTTTTCTTCTTGTTGTGCATTCACCTCTTTGTTGCCAGTCTTAGCCACCGTAAAGATGGATGTTGATGTGTCTAAGCTTGTGGAACTGATCCTCTTTGTGGCACAGACTTTATGATGGATTTTCTTTCACGATCCACTACAGTTTAAGTTTTTTGCAATAGGTAGCCAACGTTGAAGCATTGTGTGAGCTACGTATGGTTGTTGTAGATAGCTCGCTTGCTGAATTTTTCATTGCTTGTTGTTGTGGGCCAATTTTTAACTTGCCATTTTTTATGGAGCTTTGTTGCTCGCAATAAGCATGCTGTGATTTACAACTTTATCTCCAAGTCGTTGATAATTGATTTGGGTATCCATTTCCTTATTGTTGATGTAGAAGGAATATATACAAGAAGTTGATGATGAGGGCTACTAGATTAGGGTCTTAAAACTTGGATGACCAAAGGGGAAAAACCCGATGGGAAAAAATTACCTTTGGTATACGCTCTTATTGGAGTTGAGCAGTTCCACTTGAAGTATTTTTCATGCAAGGTGAGTGCTTGGGAGAAATAAAGGAAGAGTGTCTAATGCAAGTGTCAATTATGGGACACTTGATATGTATACAAGAAATCTATCAAACAAAAGCATGCAGTGTGGAAGATGGAGTTGATTGGGGCTTCAAGGAACAAATTTAGCACATGTGACATCATAGGATTTTGCCATAGCTTCTACGTTTCCAAGAAGGGTTTTTGATGTAGAAGCTTGTTCACTCATATCTCACTGTGCTGAGTGCGTGAGTGTCTTTTAGACTTCTTCCTTCACTTCACCACTATACTACAACAACTTTGACTCTTATGTCCGCCTATACCAGCATGAGAGACACAGCGTAATTATGCTCAACTCTTCCACGTTGAGCAATATTTAGAATAACTAAGACGCTTATACCACAAATAATATTACATGAAGGTTTGGGACTAACGCCTTGCTCATTTAGTGGCTTAGCTGCCAGACTCTTACTTTTATGCCATGTATTTTTAATGGCAACTTGGACTTACATATTGAAGGCCAGACACGCAATTCCATAAATTATGGAAATTTAGGCCTCTTCCATTGTTTTGGTCATTGGATGTCACCGTTTTGTCAAGTAGGTTGACATGTTTTGGCTCCTCTTGACTTGATTTTCGAGTGACTGATGTAGCCTTTGATTTATCTTGCATGAGAAGCGGTTGAATCTGTGTGTGGGTTCTTTGTGTTTGAGTTTTCACAAGAAATTTTGGAACCCATCTTGTTTTTGGTCCTTGTGTGACTGTCTTTGGAATTTTCTCTTCTACTTTGGCTTGATTGACAATAGGCTTCGGTATCCATATCTGATGATTTCCTTTGTCTAAGCCTTGCTTTTGGAGTTGATGATGAGGTATCCATCTAGAGATTGCAGCAGCCTTGGCTGCAATTGGATTCTGTTGGATGTTGGTTGTTTTTGCTTGCTTTTAAACGGAAGCTTGCCTGATTTTTCTCGGTTGTCCCAGATTGAGCTACACTTATTGGTAACCATATTTGAGTGTTACCTGCATAAAATCCTTGTGCTTCGAGTAGCTTGACTGGAATCATCCGGTGCTTTATCTATTTTTCTTGAGTTACTTGACTAGCATCTGACTTTGGTACCCAAACTTGTCGTGTTGCTCGCTTGGAAGGTCTTTTCTTCTGCCTTTTGTGGTTTTTCTTTCTCCTACTTGAGTTGTTTGTCTTTAGTTGATAGCTCCGTTTTTTCCCTTTGTAGAGCAAGCTGCTTGAGGTGAGTAGATCCCTTGGGGGGTGCACTACTACATTAGGAAAAATTTGGACTCACAAAGGGCCCCTTTAAGGAGTTTGACTTTACCTCTCTCTACCAAAACGGGCGCATGGATAATTTTTTGCAAATAAACTCCAAAGTTGGCGGAGGTTTGATAGTTAGAATGTCCTCTTCAAGCTCTATCTACTGATATATAGCATGCCATGAGATTCCTCATATTTTAGAAGATTCTTTTTTTGATTCACTTAGATTCCGACAGAGTTGTGACATCATAGGTGAATCAAAAAAAGAATCTCCTAAAATATGAGGAATCTCATGGCGTGCTATATATCAGTACATAGAGCTTGAAGAGGACATTCTAACTGTCAAAACTCCTCCAACTTTGGAGTTTATTTGCAAAAATTTATCCATGCGCCCGTTTTGGTAGAGAGAGGTAAAGTCAAACTCCTTAAAGGGCCCCTTTGTGAGTTCAAATTTTGCCTAATCGGCGTAATCATGTTAATGTATAACATGAGTTCCAAAGGAGGAGTTTTAAAATGCAAAAGTTTTAGGCAATTTAACAGAGATACATTACAATAAGGGGATTTTAATTTCAATTTTGGAAAAATTTCCTAAAATAAGGGATCGTTTTATTCATTCAAACATGTTAAAAGAGGGGTTTTGTTAATACCTCATGAACGCACATTATATAGGAGGGTGCTAAACGGTGAACCCCCCGAGGTAGATCTAGGCTGTTACTTGAGGCTTAATGGCCCAAACATTAGTCTTTCCATGGAAGTAGCCCCGAGTAGTGATTGACTCATTGGATGCTACCCACCCTGTCACCTTTTGTTGTTGTGGTTGAACTTGTGCTTCATGTATCCAAATTGGGTCTTTGACTTGGATGTGCTCTTTGGATACTAGCACTTGATTGATTCTCTTTGGCTTCTTTTGGATGCTTTTTTGTGATGGAAACTTTGGTTGATAGACTTTTTGTTTCAGTTTCCATTGCATTGCTGATGGTTTGGCTCTTGATGTAGAGGTTCCATGAGAAGTTTGATGGAAGCTCATTGCGGGGAAGTTGTCTTGGGAGGTTGATATACTTCAGTGTTTACCTTTGATTTACCTTTTTCCATGATGGTTGGCGATGATTTCTTCTCCGCATGGATTTGAGAAACCTCATGGAGTCTTACCATTATCGTTGTTGAAGCTTTTGATTGTTGTCAAAAGAAGATGTTCCTCCAGCTTTCTGTCAGGATTAGACTCTCCTTGATGTGATGGGATTCAATTATGTGGAAAGTATCATTGTGCTCCTCAGTACTCAACTTGAGTACTGCTTCTGCCATGCCAAAGCTAGGAATCACCATTTTAAACTTGTGTATACTATCTCATCTAGCTCAATGATTGGCGGCTTCCCCATCATTCAACCATGTTCCATAACACATTATATTCTCTGCCGCTTCTGGATCTATCACATCTGAACATGTGATTTTGAGTCTTGTTTTTTTGCATATGCTGAATTTGATCGTTGTAGGAGATATTCGATCTTCTTCCTTATCTTTGTTCTTGTCTGATCTTGCATTAGTTGAACATTTGACAATTGTCCTCTTTCTAGAATTTGCTTCTTTGAAACAGCTTTTGTCAATTCATCAGGTATGTCAATGATGACATATTCTCGTGGTTGCTTTGATTCCTTTGTTTGCACTTTGGGTTCATGCTCAATGACATAGCCATTTGTTTGACATTTTCTGCTTTCACACTCACAAACCTTGTTAGCCATCTTCGTCGCAAAATTTGGTGTTGGTCACCTCATTTACGCAAACATCAAGTGTCGCGAGTATTTGATCCCATCCAAAGGGTTCAAACAAATCCTCTGGAAATGGCTCCTTAATATAATCTTCATCTTCTATTGAACGCTCTACGATGAAATCTTCCTTTTTAAGACTTCCACACTTTGAAGCTCCACACATCCAAATATGCGCTTTGCGTTGCAACCAAGCAGGTACCTCCTTTTCCTCTTCAATTGTTGTGAATTGTAATTCTTCCCTCGGGGTTCACTCTACATCTCTATAACTATGATCTTTGACACTGATTTTTGTACTGATCTCTTTGTGTCTCAAGTAGATATAGTCATGGCCCCAATCTTGTACCATTTTGAGATGACGCACGAATGGTCTTCCCAATACAATATCAATTTTTTTTCTCTTGTCAAAATTCATTATGGCAAAGGTGTGCTCATACTCAATGCCACACAAGGAAACAATGATTTGTTCTAGCATTCCTATTGGTTTCTCCTCATATCCATCCGCTAATTGCAATTCCAATTTTCCTAAGAGCAGGCTTTTCCCATTTTTCCCACATACTCTTGGTTGCAATGGCAATTCCTGTCCCACTATCTAGTATCGAAACCATGTTTACTCCTTTGTATTCAAGTGGTAAGGTGGTGTTCCCTTCATTGCCTTCGCAATAATCACCCACCTTATTTACTAGTACTGGCTTTGTCTATGGTTTCTTAGGCAAGGTGTCATCCATGTTTTTGTCTGCAAGTTGTTCATGTGAAGGGATTTTCAATCCCATCTTTTCCAGGTGTTTGCCCATTTGGCCTCATAGATGTGGTCTAATTTTTAGCAACTTTGAGAGATACAGTGTGCATTGTATAGGAGGAGACATCAATTTG
This sequence comes from Adiantum capillus-veneris, assembly GCF_014529385.1. Lineage (NCBI taxonomy): Eukaryota > Viridiplantae > Streptophyta > Polypodiopsida > Polypodiales > Pteridaceae > Adiantum > Adiantum capillus-veneris. The sequence goes on from NC_140948.1 coordinate 43,524,584, forward strand.
TGTAAACTCTTGGTATCCATCATTTTTGGTGTGGCTTTCAACTGAGAAGGCACCACTCTAACCTCAAATTCTATTTCGAGTTCTCCTATAAAAGATGGCAAAGTCTGTATAGAGCGTGGTTTACTCTCTTCAGATGTGACAAACCCGACATCCCCATATATCGCCTGGGAAAAATTTGTGATCCATGTTTATCTCAAGGATAGGTGCTGACTATAAAGTACCACTACCATCTTTTTGGTTTCTGATCGATTCCCATAAGGATTGTGGCCACGGTTCTTCTACCTCTGAAATTGGCATTATTTCTTGTGAGCCCCACCCCATTTGTGCTATTGGCTACTTCCCTTGTATCTAAGGTGCATCCATTCCCGACTCTTCTTGGTCTCTGTCTACAATACCATGGCTCTCCATATATTTTTTGTGGATTAGCATCTCTGTTTTTGGAGCATCTGGAACATGTGGTTCCATAAGAGCTTGGGCCACCTTGATGAGCTCCCTGCATATTTGCAACCTCTCTTTTTCATACCCTAGATGAGGATATGTCAGCCATCTATGCTCTTGGGTTTGAGTGGGTTTTTTTCTAGCTTCAGAGGCCTTCAAAATTGCATCTAAGGGTTCAAAGACTTTGTCGACCAAGACTGAACCACCTGAGTCAGTCTTTGACTCTTTAGGTCCCTTTGCATTTTTCTTGCTTTCTTGCTCGTTTTTAAGTTGTTCTTTGGTTTGGTTCAGTTTAGTTTCCAAAGCAACTTTCTCCTACAGCCTCCTTGCTTTCATTTTCTCCCTTTTGGCTTTCCATGATTTTCTTGCAGCTCTCACTGATATGTTTTCGATTTCTATTTGGGGTGGCAATGTGGGTTCCTCAACAACTGCATTTTTGGCAGCTTCTTGAGCTTGAGCTCGAGTCATCACCTCAGATCCGCTTTAATAAGGAATCATGCCTACAACATTCATTGTTGCTTTCCCTTTGTAATATGGATTCTTAGCACAATGTTGGAGTAGATGGTCTCTCCCACAACCATCACAGAATACAAATAATTCCATTTGTGGACCCTTGTTTGGATAACCTCGTGCCCAATGGTCATCTCCGCATTCATAGCATGGACCTTCTTGTTTCATAGCACGCTGGTGATATAGCCAATGGTTATTCTTGCCTTGTAAGAAGGTTCTTTGAACCATACTCTTGATTGGCTATGAACATGAGCGTATTTGTATCCGATCCATGGAGTACTCGTTTTTCATGGTTTGTGGCACGTACATTGGCTCAGTGTAGTTGAATACTACTCTACCATCATTCTGAAGAGGTGGTTGTTGCCCTAACACATGTTGTGGCTTTGGCTGAGTGCTACACCATGGAGTGGGGTGATTCCCTCCACAAGTATTACATCTCCTCAATTGAGGTTGTCGCACATTTAGGTTTTGTTTGTAGCCTTGGTTTATTCTTTTAATCACCCCCTCGACCATTTGATCAATGATTGGTTCCCAAGGAGTTTGAACATCTCTCTTTGTTGTTGATTCTCTCTTTGAAGATGAGGCACTACTAGTCACGTTATCTATGTCTTCAGCCACCTCTACATAGGCCTTGCAATTGTCAACTAGATATAGAGCTTCTCTAGTGACTTGATCAAACGTTGTGCATTCTTTCAAATGTAGGTCCTTTTTAAGAGTTTTGTTCACCAAGCCCTCTATGAAGAGAATTGATAGCCTCTCATCTTGTGGTAACTCTCTCACAAGACATCTCTCTATGTATTGTTTGAAGCAAAGCACAACTTCCTTTACCTTTTCATCCTTTTTCTGTTTGAATGCATAGATCTGTGACAATATGTTGTGCTTGATTCCCCTTTTCGAGAACTATTTTGTGAATTCTTGTAAGAGTTGTGCTATGTTTGGAAAACCATCTCTGTTTAGTGGTTGGAACCACATCAAAGCCGTTCCTTCTAATATCAATTCAAATCCCTTATACTGAGTATGGAGATCCGCAATCTGTTCAACTCTCAAAACTTGTTTGAAGAGTGAGACATGAGCATATGGATCCCTTGACCCACTTTACGTTGTATTGAAACATTGAGCCACTTGATATGGTCTTAATTGTTGTGGTTCAATCACCAATCTAACCAATTTGTGGTCTCTTGGAAAGACGTCTCTCGTCCTCTCCACTAGTCTTGGAGAAAATCCCGGTGGAATCCTCTCAAATATGTGTTATGGCATTGTTATTGGTTGAAAGTAAGTAGAGATTGGAGTAACCTTGTATGTGTATCATTCTAAGTCAATTGGATCGACAAGTTTGTACTCTCTTCCATATTTATCTACCATCAAAACTTGAACTTCATGGGCATCAGATGTGTATGTGAATGCATAGAGATTCTTATGAAATGGCATCTCTCGAGCATAGGGTTCTACACTCTTGTAGAAGATATATTGATTCCCGTTTGTGAATCCCTATATGCCCTCATGAGCACAATCTGTAAGCACTTCAATGGCTTCATTGGTTTTGATAAATATTATGGTTGATCGAAGGATGCGTGATTTATCATGTTTGAGGCTCATTCAAAACTCTAAAAATAGTACTTGACAAGCCCACTTTAGCTTAGTACAACTTATGCCCTTTTTGGCCCTGATCAGGTCTCTCAAAAGTTAAGAATTTGTGACTTTTTGGTCTCTAGAAATTGGTTCTGGGTACCCTAAAAGTTTGGATCTAGGAAACCTATAAAAAATCAGCTCTAAAACCAAAACCTGGAAAAATTCAGGTCTAGGTGTGTCCTATTGCCCGCAAGCTTTCTTCCTGGCTATACCTGATTCCATTTGGAGTCTTCTATCAAAAGTTAGAGCATTTTTAGTGAATTGCACTTGAAACAACACTCAAGACAATCTCAAGACCAGAACACAAGAACTTTGGCTTGTATCTTGGTGTCGAGAAGGTATATTTAGCTCAAACTTGGAGATTTGGGATGCTCTCAAGTACGTCTACAAGATCACCAAGTCAAATACCCCCACTATGCTGAGGTACATGGATCGTGATCCATGTTCCTTTGTCAAAAAATTTCTCCAAATTTTCCAAAATTTTGACTTTATGTAGACAAGGTCATATGCAGGCTATGTACCAGATTTCATCAAATTTTGAGGTTGAGGTACATGGATCGCAATCCATGTTCAACCACATATGGACTTGATCTCTTAGGAGTTTGTTCCTGACTATGTCCACAAGCTAAATCTCAAATATTTTTGGATTTGGACTTGGTTTGATAGGTCAAATAGCCAACACTAGGCCTGCACAGTGGTTCTTTGTCTGTCACTTGTTTTGCTCCCTTTTGACCCAAATTTGCTCAAATCGTTTGAAAACTGGACTTGGGGATATGTTTCCTTGTGTATGCACTACCGATTTGGAAAGTTTTAGGTTAAGCTCTCACTATGGGTACATGGATCCTGATCCATGTTTGGACCCCAAATTAACTTTTTTCGGGGCCATCAGAATCAACATGATTAGTAGGTCCTATGGTATCAATTATTTTGAAATGGACCTCTGCATTGAAAATTAGATCAGTTCTGGCACTTTGTCAGAGTACTTGGCAGTTTTGGCTTTTGACTTGGTTTTTGATATCCAAATTCAGTTTTGAAAAGACCACTAGACTCCCTGTGATGTCCTCTAGCTATGATGCAAGTTTGGTCTCAGTCTGTGAAACATGGATCGCGATCCATGTACCTCTGTGTCAGATGGTAATGAAACTTGGCACATAGCTTGTCGTTGATCTCCTGATTCTTGCTATATGGTTTTTGTGTGATTTTGACTTGTTTAGGTCAGGCAAAAGTCAATCCCTAGGTCTATTTTAAGGTTTTTATTTTAATAATTTTTTTTGCACTTTTGACCCACTGTTTGAACTTTTTTGACAATTCTTCTTTGGAGACTTTTGTTCACAATGGTCTCCGCTACAGGCTTGAAACATTTCTATCCAAAAATTTCTCAGGGGCACATGGATTGCGATCCATGTTTCTCCACTTTTGGACTTGATCTTTGGTGTGCTAATAGCTTATGGTCTTTGTAGCTTGCTCCACAAAGAATTTTTGGATTTGGATCAGTTTTGTCCAACCAAAACTGACTTCTACAGTTTGCTATGAAAATTTTGACAATATTGTTCTATTTTTTTCTCTTTTGACCACTTTTTACAACATTTTTGCATATAGTTCCTTACCAGCTACCTACTACCCAAATCTCATCCAAATTTTTTTGATGAGGTACATGGATCGCGATCCATGTTGCATCACATATGAACACCAAATTTGGTCTGATGTATAATGTGAGTTCTAAAGAAGGGGTTTTAAAATACAAAAACTATTAAAACTTTTCCTAAAATAAGGGGCCATTTTATTCATTCAAACATGTTAAAAGAGGGGGGGGGGGTTATTACCTTGTGAACGTACGTTATATAGGGGGTACTGAATGCCCCCCCAAGCGTGAAACGAGTTGGGTTGGGAGGTGCAGGTGGAGGATCTAGAACAAATGATGAAATTGCTGAAGGGTTTTGATGGGACACCAACAGTTCCAGATTTTTCAAATATGCTTCAATTGGTCCAAGGTATTTTTCTTGACTCGTGGAAGCCATGAAGATAAAGAAGAAAATGGCCAAATCTTTGGATGCAGCATTGGATGCAATATACAACAAGAGGTGAGTCTTTAATTGTTATGATCTAGAGGGCTACCTAGAGTGCTATGAGTTGGAAACCAAGTCAAGAGGGATACCAAAAGAGTTAATGATTAGATCCTTCGAGCACTTAGTGAGTTCAGATTCGAAGGAGCAGATTCAAGAGCTTACCGAAGTCTACAACAAAAATTGAGAATATTTCAAACAAGCTATTATACGAGTAAGTTATGAGCATTATGCAAGATATACATAAGAGATTCCAAGTCTACCAACTTACTCAAATATTCAGGAGCAAGTACGATCAAAATTAGAAGTTGTGATTGATGAGTGTCTTCTAGATGATGCTACTTTCTTACAGGCTAACGATGAAGATATAGTTAAAACTGTGTATAAAAAGTTGGGTTTTGCAGATGCCTTACATGACGTAGAAATCTTTGAGGGTGAGTCTATACAAACTCAAGATACATAGGGTGAACTTTTGCAAAGAAAATATACATGCACTACATGAGGAAAAGAATTAAGGGATCAAAACGATGAAGTGGCTAAAGCTCAAGATGAAATTGTGCAGGTGTATGAGTGGAACCACATTCAAGTAGACATGCATGACAATTTGGTTGCAGCTGACTCAGAATTATAGCAAAATTTTTGTGGTACAGATTCTACCCTAGGGTTCACTGATGATACAAATGTCATATGTCAAAGCAGGGTTACTGTTGAGACCTACAGGACCATGGACTTGGGTGTACCAGATTTACAAGGTTTGGGTACACGCGATTTTGAGGGCTTGGATATGCAAGAGTATGTGCTTGAAGATCTTCAAAGTGATTATTTAGAGGGGGTGTAGACTCTTTCTTTATCAAGACAGGGATCACACTATGGCAGAATGATCATGAACCTGATGATGCTTATTCAGAGGGGGTGCATAGTGAAGTGCAATCTCTTAGTGTTGATTGGTTGCATTGTTATGGTAGTAGATGCTATTTTCAATATGCATGTTGGGCTTTGTGCTACAGAAGTCCAAATATATTTGAATGAGGGAGAGAAACTTGAAGAACAATCTAAAATAGACATGTCTAATATGCATGTTATGTGTGGGAAGCGTGGTTTAAAGCCTCAAATGTGCATGGCAGAGGAATATTTTGAAGCGGAGAACCTAGAGCTTATATGCTTATTGTGGATGAAGATTTGGAAGGATTCTCAAATATAGATGCTAAGGGTATTGAGCAATCTAAATTTGTGAAGGAGTAAGTTTATTCAAATGCAGTTAATGACAACCTTATGCTATTGTTAGGTGATGCCCTACTTGATTTTGAGCATGTGCAAGATAGTGAAATTTTCTTCGATGCATCTTGAAATCCCAATGAAGAGAGTTTTTCCAGGGCACTCATATACTCAGATATGCAATACCAGAATTCCAATGCTGGAGGGGGTGAAGGTGCATTACCAATGCTCCTACCCATGATCGATAATAAACCAATTGGATGAGCCAATTGTAGAGGGGACATGGCAATATCAAATGATATATGATGTTATATGGAATTTCAAGTTACCCTATTATGTAGGGGATTTTTTGCTATCTTTTGATACATAAGGAGACGGTTATATGCATGGTCCAAGCCAATTGATTAATCCGGGTGAAGCTTGATATGCTGTTTATTTTGGGTGGTTGACTTATATACCATATGATCTAGGCAGTTTTCATGATGAATTATGGGTTAGCATCAGAAATTCTTGTGTTTTCCCTATGATCCTCGAGGAGGGTATATTCTAATAAGGCCACATGTTGGTTTTTTTTTTTCAAAGCATGCTCACAGTGGGGCAGTGCTTATAAGTTTACAAGTTTTGCTTGAAGTTTGAATAATGGTTGGCATAGATTGGAGGCTGCAAAGGTTCAGAGGGGGTGGATGTCATGCCACTCCGCTTCCATGATGGGAAAAAAGAGAAAAGGAATGCGCATAAAGCTCTTTGAAGCTTATACGTTTACTAAGCAGTGGCTAGGTCTCAAGAAAAAGCAAGATTCAATAATAAATGTATGCCAAATGTGGTGTGTTTGGTAGTGTTTGATTGATATGTATGCCAAATATGGTGCACTTAATAGAGAAATAAGTGCTCCAGGAGTACCTAGTCTAGAATTTCATATCTTGAAATGAATTGACAGCAGGGTATGCTGGTATACTTGTGCTCGGCACTATTGTGGTTGCGATGTATGCCTAATACAGTGCTTTAGCATTGATTTGGTTGATATTTTGTGCCTAGCAGTACCTTGGTCAAGTATGTATGTCAATAAAGGCTTCAGAGAAACATGATGTGCTTAACAGTTCTTAGGACTATACATATGCCAAATGTAGTTCCTTTATGAAAGAACTTTAAATTCTTGATAAACTGTGTGTCTTGAATGTTGTGCTAGGAAATGCCTTGGATTATGTATATGCCAAATGTGGTGTGTTATGAGGGCTAAAGGTTGTCCATAACCCACAAGAGCCCAAGCATGGGCCACCGCCAAATGATTTCCCAAAATGGAAAGTAAATGGCCTCAAGGGGGAGTCGACCTAAATCCATCAATGGCCGCCCAACTACAAATGGTTTTATTGTGGATGGGAAAAACAAATAAGTAGGGAAAGCATGTCGGCCGACAATGAGCAATGCATTGTACGTTATACGACGTACGTATAATACGCTTTAAATGGATGTATTATACCATATCTATTTTTATTCGATCGTATTATACAGTGCCACATCAACAAAACCACCATATCGTATAATTTCTTGGAATTTCAGTCGAATAACATTTCGATCAAAATATAGCTCTTTATATACCGTGAAGAGGGACTGTTTTCCTCATTCCCATTATCTCTCTTTCCCTTTTCTCATTTATAGGTGAGTTTAATCATCAAGAAAAATATTTAAAAAATCAATTTAAATTTGTTATATAAAATTTAATAAAAATTTAGAGCTTTGGACAAATGTGTTTAATAGGGTTTGGAGTTTGAGTTTAGTCTTTATCTACTCTGTGTGAAGTATATCTTACACTGGGAGGTAAATTAAGTAAGGTAGTTAATGATTACTTGCCTTGTGTAGACGAAACTCACACTTGGAAGTGATTTAATAAAGTTAAATTTAGCAGTTATTTGCTTTGTGTTGAGCTATGTTCACACTTGGAAGTAACTTAAGTTAGATAGTTAAAGTTAAGAGTTACTTGTTGTGTGTTGAACTATGTTCACACCTAGAAGTAACTTAGGTTAGATTTATCTAATGATTGTATGTCATGTGTAGACTAGTACTCACACTACAAAAAATTTAGGTAGATTAAATAATAATCTCTCTCTTTGTGTAGCTCGATATTCTCACACCTAGAAGAGATTTAGAGAAATAATGAATTTTGGTTGCTTGCCAAGTAGAGTTACACTCACACTTGGAGGTAATTTAGATCTAGGTTTTTTAAAAATATCTTGCCATGTGTAGAGTTTACTCACACTTGGAAGTTATTGAGATAGATTAAGCAATTTATTTATCATGATTCAGGTGTAAAGTGAGATCTCATACTTGAAAAAAATGTATTTTTAGTATTTATTAATTAAAGAGGTTGAAAACGTTGACGAATAAAGTAATGTAAATGATATTAGAGTTTGATTTTAGATGTATATTTAGTAATTAGTTCTAATTGAGTTTGCAGATCTTAAGAAGATGGTGAAATGATATGAGTGCTCACAGGATAAAAGAACATGTGTTCAAAATTCCTAGAAACATTTTAGCTTGCCAATACCCCCCAAGAGGTATTGAAGAAAAAATTCCCCGAGTGGGTGCTCAGGGCACAGAGAGCACATCTTGAGGGCAAAAAAAAAGGGAGTTCCCAAAATTATGGCTCCATCTATGGCTAGGAACATCGATATGACACTCGAGAATGATCAAAACCCTCCCTCGACTACTACTTCAGGTCAAGAAGGGTGTCCTTCATCCTCTACTGGGAATTGTAGCTCTTATCCTACTAGATGCTTTGCTAACCTAAGACGAAGTAATGCATGGACTGGAGCAGAATCTACACCAAGTGGTTCTACTTTGCATTAGGCATTTCATAAACAATGACTTCTTGAACTCCATCTTAAGTGGACGCAAGCATTTGTTGCATGTGGAATTCCTTTTAATGTCATTCAAAATCCTATCTTCAAAGATGCTTTAATGAGCACTGCGAAGAAGGGTTTTGTGGTACCTGATTATAATAAGATGCGTACAGTATACTTAGATAAAGTGAGAACTACATCAAAAAATATTATAAAGCACGGAACTCTTGATTATGTGCCACAGTATGGATGCACAATTGCTCTAGATGGTTGTACAAATTGTCAAAAGAAACCATTGATTACTGTGATGTTGATTTGTCCAAGAGGTTCCATCTTTCTTGAGGTGATTGATACATCCCTGAAAGAGAAAACTAGTGGATATCTTGCTGGTGTATATGAGCATTCGATAAGAAGAGAATGAGGACCTAAAAGTGTGACAACCATGTCACAAATAATGCATCTAGCTACAAAGCAGTTGGAAAAGCAATTGAAGCAAAGTATCCGAAGATAACATGGGTTCCAGGTGTTGCTCACACTTTGAATTTTCTCTTAAAGGACTTTGGGAAAGTCCCTTCTATTAAACAAACCACTTTGTGAAGTTTATAATAGAGCATTCATTTTCTTATGCTTTGTTTAGAACAAAGTCGAGATCCCCAATAAAAAATTTACAGATTTTTTGTGTGACCCGTTTTGCCATAGCATATTACGTTCTCTCTACGCTCCAACAGGTTAAAGCAGCCCTTGTTGAAACAGTGGCAAATAGAAGATGGGACATTTGGCTTGATAAATATCCCAAGTATGAACTTGCTGCTTCCAAATGCTATCAGCTTGTAAACTCTCCTGTTTTTTGGAGAAATGTAGACAAAATTGTTACTGTCAACAGAACCCTTCACTCATCTGATACTATTAGTGGACAAAGAAGCCTCTATCTTTGGATGGGTTTACTGGTACATGCATAAATCCACTCACAAGTTAAAAGACTGTACATCTTATGCAGGAAAAGAGAAAGCCATGATGATGTCGTTTGTCAAAAGAGAATGGGAGTAGCTTCATACTCCTCTACATGGAGCAAGTTTTTTCTTAGATCCTAAGTTCCAGATGCACAAGCATCTTCAAACAATGAAGTGATCAGTGATTTCAAGAAAGTGTGTGCTCAACTATTAGGCAATGTGGATGGATAGGTGGAATACACACAGAAGATGACATATACTAGCAGAGAAGGAATGTTTGGGGATCCTTGGTATATAGATGCTATCAAGACGATGAGTGCACCAGTTCGGTGGAAAGAGTATGGTGGAGAAAAAGTGGAACTTCAACATGTGACTGTGAGAGTATTGTCTATTGCCACCTCCATTGGTAGCTGTGAAAGAAATTGGTCTTCGTTTGCTTTCATGCATACTAAAAAACAAAATCGATTAAGTCCTAAGCGAGTTGTGGACTTGGTGTATGTATTTAGCCACACATGCCAAAGAAGAAAGCTTTGGGTGCTTTTAAACACATGAAGCAATTGCAAATGAGCTCAACTCTGATGATGAAATGGAATGGAACCCGAAAGATATTGATCGAGAATGGTTAGATGTTGAAGAAATTGATGACATGGTGCCTGTGATTGAGGGGACGGATGAGCTATAAAGTTTGTACTATATTCTCTATTAATTTTGCAATGTGAAACTTATGTAGAGTTTAGCTTCACAATCTCTCTCTCTCTCTCTCTCTCTCTCTCTCTCTCTCTTCCTCTTTCATTGTCTCCCTTTCTCTCCATCTGCTCTTTATCATTGTCAAAAAGAGGGAGGGAGAGAGAATATAACTTACACAATTGCAACAACATCCGACATGTTCATTTTTTGCAATAAATAGATTTTTACATACCAAAGAGAGGTTTTAGTTACAAATCTTGAGATTTAATATACAAAAAGAGCTTAGTATTGTTAGGGAGATTTAATTTAAATCATGGGCTGCATCTTCTAAAAGATCAGATACACGAAATTTTCATTGGCCAAATGAATCACTTACACCCGCATTTCCTATCTCTTCTTTGAAAACATGCCCATACTTTGCCTCGTACCATGCCAACTTTCTTTCTAGCACTGCTATACGAGCATGCAGCATGGCTGGGGTCTCTCCTTGACTTGCCAAATCCACACCTTGAGTTGCAAGCTGCTCAATTGACTACGGTTTCTTTGGGCAAGTATGTGTAACCTCTCTTGCGAGGAGTGTCTTCTTGATTGGCTTCCCGTGCATAAATCTTCTCGTCTAGGCGTCCTTTGCCAACATCTCTTGTAGTGCAATGATCGTTCCAATCAACTTTGAGTCACAATACATAGTAACAATAGCATTGTTGCACAAAGTAAATTGCCACTTGATTATTATTTGGTGGCGTCTGTACACTTGGATATATCTTGCAAGGATATTTCTTGCGAGGAAAATGTGTTGCAAATCTGAAACCTTCAAGGGAGCGGAAGCCTTAGCATTTCCAATGACTTGAAATAATGTGCTGCGTACAAAGTGATTCGGGCATAATTGTCTGCATTGCCTGTAATTCAGTGGCTCCCCTTCAAGTTCTAATTCGTCTTGTTGGGATGCAGCCAAAGCGCTGAGATCTCCTTGAGCCACCCAAATCTCTTCCTCTTTGAAGATTTGTTGACCCAATGCATGATTAAGCAAAGGATCATTAGGCTATTGTGCATTCTAGTCGGGAGCAATATCTTCCATAATTGAAATGAAAAATAATAAACTTTAATGATACACGTCTTAGCACTTGGAAAAGAGAGATGGTTTAGAGAATTCGGCGATTCAACTTGAAATACTTTAAAACCTGAATTTGAAGAACTTAAAGACATAAATGAAAAATACGATTAAAGATGTAGTTTAAAATATCACCACACATTCACACCGTTAATGCGAAAAAAGTTGATTATTGGTCTAATCATCAACAGGCCTCAAGCCATATTCGGCTACAATATGATAGCGAACATTATGGCCTCCATTCAAACAAAGGCTTAAATCCCATATCTCAGGTCTATCTAAGGGTTTGGGGGATTTTCCACTAGCAAGATGTTCGTGCTTGAGAACCTCGGAGGGCTCTGGAATACACTCAAGCAAGCGTCTAAGAATATATGAGAGACTATATATATATCAGATGCTTTAGTGAAACGAGGAGGATTGGTGCTGATATTTTCAAGGGTAGTCCATGGATAATCTCGCTTAAATTGAGCTCTACATTGAGGGGTGAGATTTGGCACCTTGGGAAATATTGCCAAAGTGCTTGATGGTGTACTTTGTCCGTAGTCTGCAATGCAAGCATACACTCCTCGCTCGCCAAAATGGAATAGAATAATTCTAGTGTGTAGATTATTGTGAATGAATTCATGACTATGCACGAATTTAATCGTCTGCAGAAGAGCGTTGCAGATCAGCAAAATGTTGTCTGTGAACTGATGTACAGTTCCAAATGTGTGTTGGAACTCTCTAATTGCAGGATTGCTTCCATCATGATGACATTCCTGAATCCACTACTCAAGGTGACCTCCATTCCAAAGCTTGAAGATCAACATAAGCCTTTTGCTATACTGAACAAGAGCATGGGGCAATATCATGCCAGAATGTTGAACTGTTGTAGCAGTTGCCTCCTCTAGCACAATGTGTAATGTCGGCTTGCTTCCTATTTGCTCTTTGTAGATCTTTTCCGCATAGACAAGATCTTTGAAGAGAGGATGCGCCACTAAAACTTGTTTCATATTTGCAAAACATCCGCCACCTAATTGGGGTGCTTGCAAGTGAAAGATGGAATGCTCCCAAGTAAGTGTGGAGGACAAGAGGATATGTCGTATCATCCAGGTGTACAGCTAAGGACTGAGCACCTTACGGAGGAGGTACATCCTCTTCTATCCTAGGACATTTTGAAGAGCCTTCGATCTTATCCTTGCTCTTCAATTCTGAATGTAGCTATGCTAGAAGCTGCACTCGCTCTTTGATTCTAGGTTTGGTTTTGATTTCTAGATGAACCATACTCTCAAAGCTTCTAGTGACCTGGAATAATAATTTCTTTAGTGTGTTATGCATCACTCCATTAGTGTGTAGAGCTGGGTCAAATGAAACTGGGAATGCACTGCATAGCTTCAGCCAACACTGCTCCACAAGTTCAATCACAAAATCATCGAACTTTTCCTGCAGGGGATTAAATGCTCATCGCAAATGATTGTCTAAAGCTCCATAGAGAGACAAAACTAGAGCATCACTAATGATTTTGTGGTGTTCACACGTTAACTTTGTCTCTACCATGACTGTAGCTTGAAAATACATGAAGCAATATAAGTAAGGTAAATCTAGAATAGATAAAAAATTGATATATATGATTGTAAATAATTCTAAACAACAACATTTCATGGACAGTAATAACTTCCAGTAATGAAAGATCTAAACATTTCATGCACAATAATAACCAGTAATGAAAGACTTTAGAACATATATAATTTCACCCTGTAGTGCAATGCAGTGGTCAACAATCAAAGACGAAAAAACATATAATAACAATCACCTTGTAGTGCGACGTGGAAGTCAGCAACTGTCAGGGACGAAGGATTAATACTACTAAACCTCTCTCTACAGTGCGACACGATGGTCAACAACAACTCGAGATCATGAAGAATCCATTAAACCCAATCTCCTTGTAGTGTGACACGATGATCGGCAACAACCAAGAATGATGGATTTAAAAACTCTAAACCCCTCCCTGCAGTGCAACACGGTGGTCAGCAAAAAATAGAGACGAGGAATCTATTAAACTTAATCTCCCTGCAATGCGACGCGATGGTTAGCAACAACCAAGAACGATGGATTTAAAAATTTTAAACCCCTCCCTACAGTGTGACACGGTGGTCAGCAACAATCAGAGACGAGGAATCTATTAAAGCCAATCTCCTTGCAGTGCAACCCGATGGTCAGTAACAACCAAGGACGATGGCTTTAAAAATCCTAAACCCCTCCTTGCATTGCAACACGGTGGTCAGCAACAATCAGAGACGAGGAATCTATTAAATCCAATCTCCTTGCAGTGTGACGCGATGGTCAGCAACAACCAAGGACGATGGATTTGACAACCCTAAACCCCTCCCTATAGTGCGACATGGTGTTCAACAACAACGAGAGACGGGGAATCTATTTTTTTAAATCTGATCTTCCAATAGTGCGACTCAATGGTCAACAACATCTAGGAAGAAAATATGTAAGATAGCTAACTCCTCCCTGTAGTGCGACTTGATGGTCAGCAACACAAAACAACTCTAAATAGAACTATATTAGTACAATGGAGAACCCAAAACTCACAAGACATACCCAAAAAAAACCCAGTGAGACCCAATAACTTGTCCCAAAAATATTCCAAACCAATACCAAAATAGTACCATATGAAGCATAGAAAACACCAAAAATACCAAAGATAGTATTAACATAGCACCCAAGACATATTTAGCAATGCCCAATAAGGCCCAAAATCTTGTTAAAAAAAAGAGCGAATGTAGTACCAAAATACTACCAAAGAGCACCAAATGAAGCAAAGAAGTACCAAAGATAGTAACAACATATAACCCAAGACAAACCCAACAATACCCTATAAGAACAAAAAAATTGTAACTAGAAAGTACCAAAGCAATACCAAAATAGGTCAAAAGAGTACCAAATGAACAAAAAAGCACCAAGAGTACCACGGATTGTGCCAACAAAGACAAAATGAATTGTACCCTATATGAATACCAAAAAAGTATCAAACTAGTATCAAAATAGTCCAAGGGAGTATAAAATGAAATAAAGAAGCACCAAAAAGTTCCAATAAAAGTATCAACATAGCACATAGTTTTAGAAAAAGTACCCAAATACTTAAATAAAGTTCTAAATGATTTAAGAAAGTACCAAAGCAGCATCAAAAAGTACCAATGCACTAAACTAGAAAGTACCAAAGTAGTTTCAAAATAGGTTTAAAGAGTACCAAATGAACAAAAAAACACTAAAAGTACCATGGATTATGCCAACATAGCACCTAAGGCAAAACCAACATTACCCTATAAGACTCAAAATTTAGTAACAAGACAGTACCAAAATAGTTCAATAGAGTACGAAATGAAATAAGGAAGCATCATAAAGTACCAAGGAAAGTACTAGCATAGCACCTAGTGTTAAAAAAAAGTACCTAATTAGTTAAAGAAATTACCAAAATAGTTCAAGAAAGTACCAAAACCCTAAAAATGTCAGCAAATAAAATAGTCAAGAAGTAAAACATGCCAAATCACCAAACCATGTATCAAATAAACACTTTTAATATTCATACAAAATGCAATAAGCCATAAATACAATATCTCCTACTTGGAGCTTGTGGATATTTTCAAAAAACCCATGTCTAATTTGTAACAAGCACCAATTTTCTCCCAAATTTGGCCTCCACCTCTCTGGTCTCTTCATCAAGGACATAGATTTTCTATCAGTGTAGAACAATGCACACTTTGAGGGTATCAATATCCTCCATCAAAAAATTTTCCATGCCCTCTTTACCTTCATATATCAATAGTTGGTCCTTGTTTGCTTGAATAGTGGCATTCAAGTCTGTTAGGTTTGATGACCCTGAATGTGATACCCGTTTAGCAGTCTTTATAGCAATGCCTCTAAATTAGGTAGGTAGTCAGCCACTATCTCTCTATTATCTTTCTCTGGTTCTGTGCATATGTTGATGCCACTTTGAGTCATTCGGGCCTTCTTATCTGAATGCATGACACTTCTAGGGGAGGAACAATTTTTCCTCATCCATGTCTCTAGTTTATGGTCAAGCCCACCATTCTTAGATGCTATCATTTGCAACACTCTTTCCCCAAACCGGGCCTATGCTACTCTATGCCCTGCTGGGTCTTATTTTTCTGCATGACATTTCTCAAAATTGTAGCACCTAGAAGATTTATTGGTCAATTCACCACATGAAATGGTCCCCTAATGAACTTTGGAGAATAGAAATCTATACTCTTCCACCATATGTGGTTGGAAATGGATTCTTTTGGTACTTGTGAAAGAGTGCATGGTGCATGGAATGCATGTGTGCACGATGTAGTGTGAGAGAGGAGAAGCATGTTGTGGAGGTAGAGAAAGCCTCCACAATATGAAAAGATCCTTATTCTTTGGTATATAAAGAATATAGTTAGTGTGGTCATTGGGTGGTCGGACATTCAACACTCGGCCGTCGGGCAAAGGCACAACACCTTTACCCCAACAATTTTCCATGTAAAGGCGAATGTGTCAATAAGTGGGTGCTCAATCAAGGAAATTTTGGACCCAAATTTGGTCCTTTCAGCGCTAGAGAGAGAATGCGATGCGACCAATGGATGGCGGGCTACCATAACAGTAGCTCAGATTTTTCTTGTTTTTATCTCAAATTTCAACATTTTCAAAAAAAAATCTAGTTGCATAAAAAACCTTAACAATAATATACGTTGTGATTTGCTCGAATCTTTCTTGTCAGGACCGAATATAGGACCAATGTACCATATATCACACTCAATGTAGTTGTGTGCACTTTTTCAATAGGAGAGACTTCATAGTATTCCCGCTCATTCTCATTCATTTGCACTCAACTAACTATTATGTTTGCATTTGACTATATTGTGTTTGCGCTCAAAAACACAATGGAGAATAGAAGACCTTGATGACCATCCGCAGTATTAAGTCTGTCAAAATTTTTAACAGCTTTGATTTGGACAATGGTCGATGGCTTTCCACCACCATTATAGTTGGAGGCTTGGTTCTCCTGGAGACGAGGAAGAGAAAGTGCACGGACAACGAATTTGTGAACAAATATAAAGGTAGGGTGAAAAACTTTTTCTTGTCAAACAAATGGGCAAAAGTCAAAGAAGTTCTCATTGAACACACATATATGCACACAGAGTTGCGTCTATGAACAACGCCAACAGGATTTTCAAAAAACCGACCAAATTGTAAGTGTTCTTACATCCACAATAGATTTTACTCTTCACTCGTGTATTGTGTGTTCAACCTACCAATTGCAGACAATTATCCTTCCAAGAAAGAAGACTAGTAGCCGATGGCTTGCATTATTGGCATTTTTGATGCATTCCATGCAAATGTGGGAGAGTTACTCTATAGCACTAGCGCCGGAAGAGAGTTGGTTGAAAGGGGGGTTTTCTTCTTTGATCATTTTTATAATGCTCTACATTCTACGTTTGGCTTCGGCACTCTAGAATATCTCCCGTTTTCTTTGAAGGACAGTCTAGAGTGGCTAGTCCCTTCATCTGAAACCTCTGAGTGTTTCAAACTAAAGCTCCATCAGGAAATACAAAAGTGCTTAAGACCAAATATTGCTAATCGGTTGGTACGTGTTTCAATATTCATGCCCATGCATGTGTTCATCAACTTTTTCAATGATGAAGAGACTAGAGAGACTAGAACTATCCTACTCTGTAAGACAGAGAAATGCCTCAATTTTCTGGATGAATCTTGGGATGCCCATGATTTTGATGGAATCTTATGCAAGGTAAATAAAAAGTCTATTGTGTGTAAGTGCATGATAGCTTCTCAAAATTTCATAGCTTCCTTCCACTACATAAGGTGGCATTGAGTGGATGGTCATCTGGTAGCTTTGGACCAAGGTTTAACCGATGACCTGACCAATCCTTTGAGAATGCTTGAGGTATGGTGTGGACCTGATCTGCTAACTGTTCTTAGCATTCGAGGCAATGTGAACTACGACAAGTGCACGAGGATTTGGAGAATGAGGTTGACCTCTCAGCCTGCCTCCAAAATTTGTTTTCCACTACAACATGCAAAAGGTAGTATTCTTTGTATGTAAACATTAATGATGGGTTAATTATTTCCCTACTTATTATCATCACAAAATATTGGTCTAATCTAAATGTTCGATTAGCTGTCGTACAAGTGCCTTAGAGAAAGGAGAAGAAGACATTGTGCGCACAGATAAAGGATGACCGACTGTTTCTATTGTAATGCAACTCTTGATTGAAGAAGGTGGCTCACACAATATATCACCTTGCTTTGAACTACGAATATTAAAGAAATTTGTTGACAACAAGCTTGTAATCTATTCATGCGCAAATGTATTGTTAAGGAGTTTTTTATAGATAAAGTCTGACTCAACAATTATCTTTTCAAATTTGACTCAAATTGTCTCTACATTGGATTTAATACATTGAGTTAGTAGAAATGGAAGGTGAGAGAGGAGATGAATGAGCAGCCTCAGCAGCTTCAGGTATTGATGGTGTCGGGACATGCTCAGGAGACGGTCTAGGGGTTGGGTGATGGGTTTGGGATTTAGGAAACAATTGTGTAGTGGCCTTGTCTTCCTCGATAAAATGGGGTATCACAAAAATACTAGAGGTTGAGTGGCCAAAAACACGAGGGGAGGCAGGTCCAGGCGCTTGGTGTGTCGTTGGTTGAGGTGCTGCTTCGTACCTCCAAGGTGGAGGCCAAGGTTGTGGTCGTGCCATCCATTTGTCGACTCAAGGCTCTTCCACATGTAGCTCTTGGGTCCGCTCCACATTCAAACGTGTGCCATACGTTTTCTGGGCGGTGCTCACATCAGACACGTTCACTTTGGTGATTGGAGGGATTGTCAAAATGTTTTCCATTCTCTTGTAGATAGATGGACTCGAGAAAGTGTCTTGTTGTACCTAAAGCGTTATAGACTAAGAGAATTGATATCTTGGGGCATCACTGTCACTCTATGAGCATGGACTATGAGGACGTATCTATCTTGGAACAGCTCGATCAGAAAGTCCTCGGCTACCTCGTGGAGGAAACCCATCACACTTCTAGCCCACCAAAAATTCAAATTCGCACTCTCAAAAATCTGGAGAACTACTCTTTGGAAGGGTAACTTAGGAACCTCTAAAAAGGGGCTTTTTGGAAAGATAAGTGTCCAAAAATCACTAAAAAAAGCTTTGTACTAACGGCGCGCGAGGGGGCATTCCAAAATTTTGGAATGCCTCCTCGCGCGCCGTTAGTAAAAAGGCCATTTTTTCTTTTTTTTAGGGAGCTTTTTGAGAGGAAAATGTCCAAAAACCTTTAAAAAGGGGCTTTTTGGAAAGATAAGTGTTCAAAAACCCCCAAAAATGGGCTTTGTACTAACGGCGCGCAGAGGGGCATTCTAAAATTTTAGAATGCCTCCTCGCGCGCCTTTAGTAAAAAGCCCATTTTTGGGGGTTTTTTGACATTTTTTGCCTCTCCGGATGTCGGAATTAGACAAGTAGACATTCGTTTTTAAGGTATTTTGGCGTTCCGGATGCATTGGTGGTGTCAAAATCCTCAAAATCTATCACTATTTTACAGTTTGTGACTTTTCAACTTTCAGTGATGACGTAAGCTGCATTGAATGCGCCGCACCTGCCTCCTGAAAAAGACGCTCGCATTAAATAAAAAAGTGACCGTTTTCAAGGACGATTGGGAATATAAATCTACTTTTCAAAGTGTCTGGTTGTCCTTTTGGACGTACTCACAAGGTGCAAGTGCATTTTAAAAACAGTTTATAGAGAGAGAAATACAATTTATTACAAGGCCCTCCAAATGACCTCCAAAATTTTCTAATGTATTGGTACTGGAAATATTGGTATGCGTAATATTGGTACTGGTACTGGAAATACTGGTTCGCATAATACTGGTCCTAGAAATACTAGTACTGGTAATACTGATATGCATAATACTGGTACTGGTAATACCTGTACTGGTAATATTGGTGGCTAACTTGGCACAAACCTGGCCCCGACAAAACCTCAACTACTGATAACTTGGCATTCAAAGCTCTGATTGCCGATCAAAAAAGATTAATAGGCTCCTTCAGCACTTCAAGCTCTACACATCTAAGCCAAGAACCACCAGCTCAGACATTCTTCACCTTTCAACCTGTCTGGCTCTATCTAGAGCCCATCTTGATCTAGAAACCCACATAAAGCATACATCTCCGGTCTCTAGCTCGAAACCCACATAAAGTATACATCTCCAGTCTATACTGACATAACACTTGTTATCATTGTTCATAAATTTGGCAAAAACCTTGGATATGTATGTAGATTTACATCTTTTGTCTCGTGCCCACAAAGCGGCACGACATCCACCCCCTCTTAACCCGCACATCCTTCGGTATGTGCCAACCATTATTCCAAACTGCAAGCAAAACCCTGTAAACCTATAAGCACTACCCCGCTGTGAGCATGCTTTGAAAAATTTTGCAACATGTGGCCTTATTAGAATATACCCACCTGTAGGATCATAGGGAAAACACAAGAATTTCCCAACAGTAGGCATAAGCATGAGTTAGCCCATAAACCATCATGAACCCCTCCTAGATCATATGGTATATATATAAGTCAGCCGCCCCAAACCATGCACATATCCATCTCCACCCGGATCAAATGGCATATCAATCAATCACCCTGGACCATGCATATATATCAGTTTTTCCTCCTCGATCAAAAGCTATCTCAACCTCCCCTACATCATAGTGTAACAAAAAATCCCATACAACAGTAGGTATGACTATATACTACCATATCCCTTGTGCATCATGCTCATCTAAATTGTTGACCATCTATCACAGGTAGGAGCATTGGTAATACAAATTCACCCTCTCTAGTATTGGAATTATGATCATGCATATCTGGATACATCAAGTCTCTGGAAAACTCCTCTTCATCAAACTCCCGAGATGCATCAAAAAACATTTCCCTATTTTGTATATTCCCAAAACTCAATAGAGCATCATCCAACAACTACATAAGGTCATAATCAACCACATTTGGATAAACGTGCTTATGCATGAAACCAAACTGCTCCGTACCCTTTGCATTCGTAATTGAGAAGCATTCCAAATCTTCATCCAATAAGCACATAAGCTCAAGGTCCACTGCTTTAGAATATTCCTCTATCTTGCATATCTCAGGCTGCAAACTAGGCATTCCACACATGGTATGCATACTAGCCACATCTGCTATAGACTGCTCATCAAGTTTCTCCCCCCCATCCAAATATCTTTGAGCTTTTGTAGCACAAAGCTCAACATGTTGAAAATTTCATCTACGTCCTTGTCCATATCATCGGCACAATGAACCCAATCATATGCAACACCAAAAGATTGCATCTCATTATGCACCCCCTCTAAATCAGCATCATCGAGTTCACAATTACTTTGCCCTTTTGAGAGCTTTGCATCACAAAATCTTCATAAAGAAGGAGTTTGCACCCCCTCTAAATAATCACCATGCGGATCTTCAAGCACATATCCTTGCTCATCCAAACCCTTAAAATCTAGTGTATCCACCCCCTACAAATCTGATACATCTACACCCTGTGAACCCTCAAGTGTGTACAAATCATTTGAATCCTCATGCTTTTCTTGACCCTATAAGTCTTCAACTTTAGCCATTAACATGGATTCTGCAATTCCAAGCTTTCCATATACAGCTTGGACAACCTCTTCATCATCTTTATCCTATAATAGCCTATCATTCTCAAGCAAGCATTCATCAATAGCAGTTTCCAACTTAGCCCATATCTGCTTGCAAACTTCCTTATAGGTAGGTACATTAACATATTCCTCATCATCTTCATACATGCTTAGATCCCAACGTTCTCGGATAACTGCAGCTTTAAACTCGCTCCAACTATGCATATGTTGTTCTTGAAGCCCGTGACTTGCTCAATAAAATTTGGGATCACAAACCTGTCAAATTTTAGAATCTTGTTCTCTTTTGGCACCCCATGCAGCTCAAGCTCCTCTGCATAGAAATCCAAGTATCCTACTGGGTCATAACCATCAAAAATCCCCTACTCATAAAAAACTAAGTGATTGGCATTTTCCAATGCTAATTGTCGTAGCATCTCTTATTTCCAGTTATCTGATGCTTCAGACTGTCTATTTTCCATTACTTGCTCTGATACTTGAAAAATTTATGTGTTATCCTGCTCTTGAAATCCACCCAATTTACTTTTTGCAAACTGTTGTAATTCTCAGTTCTCACTTTTCAAATCGGTACCCAAATTTGGATTCATATTCTGCACTTGACTTGCATACTGCTGTTGCAAAATAGCAACCATTTAAACTTATCATCTGCTGCATCTCTTTCTCTTGGTTTGTCAACATGGTTGGCTCCGTCTACCCGGTCAAGTTTTGCATCAGGTTCACCAAATTGTCGAACTGCCGTCTCTCCAGGGTCAAATGGGAAAGCACGTGCTTCTTGTTGTAGACACAAAAGTATTCTAGGTGCAAACAAAGGGAAACTAGTGTGATTAGGGTAGATTTAGTGTTAATAAGATGATATAGAGGCGTTTAGAGAGAATTGCAAGAGAATATTAGAGATCAGAACAGAGTTAATGGCTAAAATCCAACTTGGAACAGATATTAACAGTTAATTGAGCTGGCAATTAGAAGATTTTTCCATTAAACAGATATCTAAATCCTTGATACAAATGGGTTGCATATGCCAACGTTGGTATGCCTATTGATTTGAAATTCCCTATTCCAATAACCCAAACCTATTGGAAGCAGCTCGTAATTACTCATAATTCTTGAGCATGCTATCAAAAAATGTTTCCATTAATTAGATATTTGGAACCCTTGGTACAAATCAGTTGCATAACGTCGGTATGCCTGTTGATTTCAAATTCCCTATTCCAATAACCCAAACCCGTTGGAAGCAGCTCGTATTTGCCAAACAAAACACCGACCCTGTATTGTTTCTTTGCTCTTGAATTTTTTGCTAGTTGCTTCCCAAACGAGAAGCTTGCTTATCAAAAACTCCTTCTGCCGTTCCGTTTTGTCCACTACTTCCCCAAAATCGCCTCCTTTGTTACTTCAATGTCCCGAAAAGTCCATAGAGAGAGAGAGAGAGAGAGAGAGAGAGAGAGAGAGAGAGAGAGAGAGAGAGAGAGAGAGAGAGAGAGAGAGAGAGAGAGAGAGAGAGAGACCTCCTTTGCTCTTGAATTCCACGCTAGATGCTTCCCTCTCCTCTTCTTCATGTTCCTCTCCCTCACCAAATCAACACACTTCTCCTTCTTCGACTACTCCTGCTTTCCAAAACAACCTTGCTTGTTCTTCTTCCACTTCTTTCACTCCCCAAAGAGCTCTCGTAAAAAAAAATCCCCAAAAACTATCCCCAAAACGGCCCCCTATAGGCATGTGAGGCTTCCTATTTTTAGCCCCTATCTTTAATTAGCTTTTGCATGGAATGTGTAATCCTTGGATAGAGCTCATCAAGTGCCACCCATGGACCATTTGAGCACTAAATTTGGAGTTCATATGCAAAAAGTTTTGCCTAAAATAGTGCAAAATATTCCAAAATAAAGTGAAGGAGATCTTGACACGTGTAGATTTAAGTGCCATACTTCTGGAAATGTGACTCCTCCTTGACCCTTAGATCAAGAATAGAGAAACCCTAAACATCCCTTATTTCATCCAAATTGGCCCTAATGCAGTGCGAGCATGTCAATGGCTGTGTGACATAAACCTCCCACTCACATTGTAGTGCAACACATTTTGATAAAAGCTCCTCCTTCATAATCAGTAACCAAAAAAGAATCAAAGAGGTAGAGACAAAGAAGTAAGATATGAAGACATTTGCATTATCTTCAAGGACTCCATTACACAAGTATAAGAGGTGATTGATGCATTATCTTGTTTGTCAATTTCAATTCTTTTTCTTCCTCCTTTATGGTTGGTGGTTTCTTGTCCTCGGTCTTTGCACAGTGTTGTTTTCCTCAGCCTTTGCCTTATGGTTTCCTTTGTTTTTCTTCTTCAGTTCCTTTCGAGTTGCTTTTGCCTCAGCTAGCGTTTTCTCGACCTCCTTCATTTCCGCCATCATCTTTTGGGAAAGCTTCACCTTTCCTCTCTTCTTGGCCTCCATACCTGCGTTGTGTAGATGTGAGCGAGTTCTGGAGTGTACAATCAAGGTGATTTATATAGCTATGGTACTCACCCAACTAGGATATGTTGTAAGACATATTTTGGATGAAGATAAAGTCACTGATCCATGCTAAAAATCTTGCTCACTAGCCTCGAGTACACAAGTGTACATAATGATTTGAGTTTTAAGAGTGCCCCTGTAAAATTTATGTATAAAGGCTTAGTATTGTTAAGTTATTTTCTGGAGTCTCGGGGTGGTTGAACTTTCAAAAGATGGATTTCAATGAGCATTTTTAGTCATGCTTGATAGCATGTGGATCGGGCTCATACATCATGAGTTACATGCATTTGAAGTGGGCGGTCCCTTACTTAGAAAGTGGTTGTGGATGCATGCGAGGAAAGGCAAGTGGGCCGATTTGATAGAAATGATGTGGCTGAGGATTTTTGGAGATAGCCAAAGTGATAAGCTTTGAGCCGTGCTTTACGGCGTCACATTTGGTGCTCGAAGTCATCCGCCACGCTTTCGCCAAGATTGCTCGGTGTGGGGAGCAAAACATAAAATTTGTATGCTTAGGTGGGGAGGTGGAGGATGGTCCAAGTGGCAATGAAGTAGTCCCAAGTGGAAAATGGGGGGTGTAAAGGAGGTATTGGGTACCCCCTAAGGTTGAATCAAAGGGTCAAATGGAGCTCTCACTCCTTGGCTATGGGGGCTCGTGGGTGTTGGGGGAGAGAGGGGGCGCCCATTTTGGGTTCCCACCAGCTGGGCAAGCACCTGGACTTTTTTTTGGTCTTTGGCCATTCAATAATATCCATTAGATTATAGAGATTATAATGGGTGGGTGGTCCTTTTTGTATGTTTTTTACCCATCTTGGGCTTCTAGCTAGTGAAATAGTTTGGTGACCCATCTCATTCCTCCTTGGGAAAACCATTTTGCCAATCTGCTGTAGAACAAAGAAAAGCCCAGAAGGCCAAAGAGGGATATGTTTTCATAGCATTGTGTGATATCAGCTGAAAACATTGAAACAATGTTTTGCGGAAAATTAATGAATACGTCAGAAGAGTTCTTCATGATTGTGTTGGTGCCATTGGCATCTGATCGGTCACCCACAGCCGCTTGCATCTTGGGCCATCTTCAATCTCTTGGGTAAGGAAGCTTGGTCCTAAGCTTTCACCAGCTTCATCTTGACCTTCTGCTCCTCCCATAATCTGTCCCAGAGCTCTAATCTTGCCATATCGTAGGTGGAAGGGATATCTTCCTTTAAGTCTCTACAACAAACTTTCATATTGCCCAACATTGTCCTAACCTTGTGGTGGGTGTCAAATTTGCAAATCCTTGTTGGAATTAGCAACTCATATTGGCCTTCACCTCGCAACCTACACTTTGTGTTATCCCATATAGTGCTAGTAAGGTCTTTAATGAAGATGTCACTTTCACTAATATGCTATATGTGACCATCTGCACATGATGATATTGCCAAAATACATTCTTTTTGAATGGCACGCATAATAATTTTCTTTTGATCTAGCGTCATTTTAGCACTGGACAATGAAAAACAACATATCAAATACAATTTCATGGATGCACACTACACTAACACTCTCACACTAGTTTAGACAAACCACTTGAAGACATTAAGAAATGTGCACGATTATATTGATACACATTCGAAACAATTTTCACTTTAAAATGCAATATTTACTCATGTAAAATGCAGAGCAAACAAGTATCTTTTAAGAACTTCATCCATATCAAACAATACAGGTTAAAAACCTGAAACATTTCAGCATATTGTGAATTTATTACTTATATTTTGCACGTTGTACTCTCACGCTAGTTCAAACAAACCATACACTAACTTAAAGACTTCAAAAAATTGTGCAAGATTATATTTATTCAAGTTGGGTCAAGGTGAGGAAGCTCTGGGCTATGGTTGAAAAGAAACGTGGTGTGTGGCACTACAACATTATGCCAAATGTGGTGCACTCCGTAAAGCAAAAAAAGTGCTTGAGTAGAATCCTGTCTGGGACGTCGTCTCTTGAAATGCACTAATTGCGGTATATGCCCAACTAGTCCAGGGCCAAGAAGCTTTGCATTGTTTTGGCATATTTGAAGCAAGGGTGTCTTGCCAGATGCAATCATATATGCTTGCATCTTGAAGGGCAGGGTCAGGGTGAGGACCATTTGCATGATATGTTCAGCAGGGGCAGGGTAAGGAAGCTCTGGGTTATTTTCAGCAGATGGAGAGAGAGTGCATCTCTCCAAATGCAATCACATAAACTCACACCTTGAAGGCAGCTGGCATTACACAAGATGCTAAAATGGGCAAAAGAATTATTCATCATGATATTGTTAGTTAGTGGACATCGTCTCTTGGAATTTGGTGATTGTGGGATATGCTCAACTTGGGCAGGGCCAAGAAGCTCTGGGCTATTTTTGGCGGATGTGAAGCAAGGATTTCTCTCTAGATGCAATCACATACGCTTGCATTTTGAAGGAAAAGGTTAGGGTGAGGAAGCTCTGGGCTGTTCTCAGCAAATGTAGAGAGAGCAAGTGGCATGTGGCATTACACAAGACAAGATGATGATATGGGAAAAATAATTCACGATGATATTATAGTGAGGGGTTTTTGAAAGAAAACTTCATCCTTGGCATTGTCTTGGTCGACATGTATGCCAAATGTGGTGCATAAAGCACAAAAGATTCTTGAGAATCTTTGTGTATGGGATGTCGTCTCTTGAAATGCACTGATTGTGGGATATGCTCAACTTGGGTATGGCCAAGAAGGTTTGGGCTATTTTCGACGGATGCAAAGTGAGGGTGTCTCTCCAGATGCAATATCATACACTTGCATCTTGAAGGCATGTGGTGCTACACGAGGTGCCCCACCGGAGGCAGCACCTCTAGCGTTTGGACTATTACATGGACTTTTGAGGGGCGGACCTGAGTGCTAACTCTCTTAGGAATTCATATTGAACGGTTGGCTATGCTGTTGCAGCCAATGCTATATGGATTGATGCCATGCAACCATTACTCACATCCCAAAGGCATTTGAATTGATCAATTGAGCTTCATGGGTAGTGGTTGTTACTCTTCTCTCTTCTCCAACAATCAGAATCGATTGCGTTTTTTGCCTCATTCTATACATGTAGTCCAAGCCCAGAGCAAAAGTTAGCTAGCATGGGCACAAGGCTTTATGACAACCATGTCTTTCATTGCCACTTCTCTGGCATGCACAAAGGCATTGCATGTAGATACTGTTGGCATGTTTAAGCTAAGAAAATCCACGTAACACTATTGGAGGCGGTGCCTCCACCGAAGGCGACGTCGTTGTACTAGTGTGTAATAGTAGGTCTAGACGCTAGCGTGCAAGATTTAAATCTTTTAATAAGGTTACTTTTGGGATTTCCCTCTAAAGAAGCAGGTGTTGAGTTTAAGGCCCTCTGATTGATGTCTCTTGGGATTGTTACTATGACATTAAAAATTCCCTTCTCACGAGCGTTGGTTTGTTGGTCAATAAGAAGAGAAAACTGGAATAACCTTTGTAACACCCAAGTGTGGTATATTAGTTTCCAAGTCTTCTCTATTTTTTTCTCTTCTCATGAACATGTGGTGTGTGTTCCAATAAGAAGAGAAACCTCAAATAACCTGTCTATCACCCACGTATTCAAGATCTTGGGTTTGATCTCAAGAGTAATCTAAAAAATCTTTAAGATCTCTAAGGATTGTTGATACGACATTATGATTTATCTTCTCATGTGTGTGTGTGTGTGTGTGTGTGTTCTTTTTTGTTTTTATTGGGAAAAGAGAGAGAGAGAGAGAGAGAGAGAGAGAGAGAGAGAGAGAGAGAGAGAGAGAGAGAGAGAGAGAGAGAGAGAGAGAGAGAGATGTGGATTTATTATCTTAGTTTCCTTTGGAGTAGCTCATTTTGAATGCAAGAATGTATGTTTTTTTTTTCAAATCAAGCTACTCCAAAGAGAACTAAGATGATCAATACCATCTCTCTCTCTCTCTCTCTCTCTCTCTCTCTCTCTCTCTCTCTCTCTCTCTCTCTCTCTCTCTCTCTCTCTCTCTCTCTCTCTGTGTGTGTGTGTGTGTGTGTGTGTGTGGTTTGCATGCAAGAATGTTTGGACACCAAGAAGCTATTGAAGTCGTGGTTCAAACTTGTGGCAATACAACCAACCACATGTTTGAGCGCATTGTGGACATACATTTCAAAGCAAGTACCATCAAGGAAAATACATTGCACTAATCATTCATTAACCATAGGGAGAAGGCTTGTGTAGCGAGTTAGGGTTGATTGGGGGGAAAACGCATTTCAATCTTCCTCAAGATCATGCATGAAGACATACTCATGCCAATCCATCACAACTGTCCCCAGACGGGAAACCTTTACCTCTTGGATAGCATTTGAGCATTTGTCAATAGATGCAAGTAATGGGATCAGAGTAGAGGAGGAGGAGGCATAAACGGCACTATCAATGTCCTTTTGGTACTCTAGCAAAAGTTGGGGTTTCTCGGCTTTGGGTTTTTGCATTGTTGCCACCATACCTTTTGCACCTTGGATGAGTCCTCCCATGTACATGTAGGGGAGAGTCTCCTCGAATGCATTGGGTTTCTCTCTTATTAAGAATAAAAAGAAGACTTGCTTTGACAAGAACCGTGTATCTAGTTTCTGTTTCTTTTTAGCTACCACCTCAGCAAGCATGAATTTGATGAAGAGGCCGGCATCATTGGTGCAGCCATAGTTGGTCGACCATAGAAGATGGTATGGGTAGGTATGTGCAGGCTAGTAAAAGCATGATAAAGGGCTAGAGCATCTATGAAGATCATGGGTAGATAGGTCAAAGCGGATATGTATGGCTAATGCAGTTTAAAGGCCAAGAAAGGCTCCAAAAGGGGCTAATTTGGGTAGCAGATGAACGAGGTTCAAGGTGCAATTTTTGGGCCTAAAAATGTAGAGCTTGAAGTGCTGAAGGAGCAAGTCAAGATCGCTCATCAAACTGAGCTATAGACCCCAAGATATTGAAGTTTGAAGGTGCAATGCATTGCACATCTGTCGAGCCGGACAGGGCAGCTGGGGACAAGTGGCCCAAGTGGACATCAGTGAGTAAGTGCATAGTGACCAAGTTATGGAGCATACCCATCTTTTCAGATTGCAAATCAGAGCTATGGATTGCTGGATATGGCCATTTGAAGTTTTATCGGGGGCCAGATTGGTGCCCACCTGACCGCTTGGGGAGTCGTGCCATCTCATGTTTTTAGGACCTCAACAAAGTTTGAGAAGGTGCTATGCAGTGTAGGGAGCTAATAAGAACTGACTTCTCGTCAAACAGAGCCCGGAGCGGAAAGTTGTAGCAGTTGGAAGTCGGGGTGCATTCACTCGTGATTGATTAAAGATGAAATCTAGCATTTTTGCAGCCGCGGTTTGGGGTCTTGAAAAATCTTGAAGTGCAACAAAGCTGAAAGAGAGAGGAGCCAATCATGTGAATTTGTTGTCAGGCTTCACGGTTCAGCCATTGAACAAGTGAGTACGGAACGGTGTCAGATCAAAATAGGCACTCAACGGGGGGTTTTTTAGGTGTGTTTTTCAAGTGTTCAAAGGGGAAATTCATGGTAAGCTACCACGTGGCGGGGATAAAGCCCCTATGCATTGACGGGTTCAGAAGTTGCATGATATAAAGGCCAAACAAGTGATCCCATTAGGCAAGTGTGAAGGGCGAGGGGAGCTCCCCTTGGCATGGTGGCTATGGGTGCTGCCCTGTTGGCGTCTGCAGTGGCGGACTCGACAGTTTTGGGATGCACCGGTGGCGCGCTGGCCGGTCAAGGTAGTGGTTCTGTCTAGCATCCGTGAGCGGCATGTGCTGAAAGTTGATGATGTGGCAAGCACCGGAAAGGGCCGGTTCCCACACCCTCATGGGAAAAATTTTGAGGAGAAGGGCTCCCCCCACTAGCGATATCGCTAGTGCATAGGGGGGTCCCGCGGCAGTAGAAAGGGAGATAGAGGGAGAGCCCAAGTCCGGTCAAAGGGTAGTCAAAGATGAGGTAGGGGAGGTGTCCCGTATAGAGAGAGAGAGAGAGAGAGAGAGAGAGAGAGAGAGAGAGAGAGAGAGAGAGAGAGAGAGAGAGAGAGAGAGAGAGAGAGGGTCAAAGGCCATCCAAGGGACAGTTCCGCCACAGAGGGCCATGAAAGAGGGCGAGAGAGAGAGAGAGAGAGAGAGAGAGAGAGAGAGAGAGAGAGAGAGAGAGAGAGAGAGAGAGAGAGAGAGAGAGAGAGAGAGAGAGAGAGAGAGAGAGAGAGAGAGAGAGAGAGAGAGAGAGAAGCCAAGTTCAAAGAGCAAGTTGGGTGGCCTAGAGTGCAATTCCAAGCAAGCAACATGGCGAGTTGTCCACCATGCAAATGTTTCCAAAGGGAGCAATGCAAGAAAAATGCTAAAAGGGGCTCAATTTGAAGTGCACGAGCTAGAGAGCTCATATTTTGTCCTTTTTTGGACATAGCCCCCCTAAAAAAAGGGATGAACGTGAATTTTTAGGGGCTTTTGGCCATTTGAGCTTTTTTGCTCTTGGAGTTTTTGCCATTGTTTTTTTCCCGAGGGTTGTGCCGGCAAGAAATTGGTTGTACATGGTTGTGTATATGCAAGGAATCCACCATTGATGTCTCTTGGCGTCATTCCCTCTTCTCGTCTCTGCTTGGGTGCGTGTGTTTCCGGGCGTGTGTCGGTGTGTTTGCCCCCCCCCCCCCCCCCCCCCCCCCCCCCCCCCCCCCCCCCCGAGGTTTGTCGTGCAAAGGGAGATAGAGAGAGACTGTGTGTATGTGGAAGGCTGTGAATTGGGCAGAGCGGAATGATTGGGTCTGTTTGGTGCATTGTAGAGCATGTGTGCATATGGTCATGTGTAGGCGGTGGTTTGCTTGCGGGTAGTGTCAAGTTTTGAAGGTGAACTCTAGTGGATTGGGGTGTTGTGTATACCTTGGGCTATAGTGAGGCATTGTGTTGTGTGTTGGATGTGTTCCCCTTTCCCCCTCTCCATCGTCAGTAGCAACCACCTCCTCAAACATGTGAAGGCGTTATCTTAAAGGATGATCTCCCTTCTCTACGTGGAGAAGGAGATCTGTTCGCACCCATTTGCCAAGGTAGCCAAGCAAACGCAAGGCATACTTTGCAATGTATAGGGTGTCAAAGAATGTGTCCTGTTGGAGGTTGATTGTGGTTTTGAGGTCGGTGCAGGTGGTGAAGAGATCATAAATCCTAGGAGTAGTCAATCGTGGGGAGATCAAGTTTAGTAAGGCTTCCTATTCTAAGTTTTCTCTAGCCCTACCTTCATATCCAAGCATGGCTTCAAGCATGATTTCACTCATGGTTACAAGCGGACAAAGAGTTGTAGCAGCTAGGAGTGCAGAGAGAGCTCTAGTGGTGAAGGGTTCAAGAAATGGAAAGATTGCAAAAATAAGGACCTACAAGTTCCTTTTTATAGCCCCTAGACTCCTCCCCCAAAAAATTTTGAGCTAAATATATTGAAAATGTTTATAGCAGCACGAAACTACACTGCAATGGACATGCCATTTAAAATGATTTTAATAAAATCACAAATTAGCACCATGCACTATTACACAACAAAGAACGAAGTCAAGACATGCTTGAATTACAACCACCAAAGTAAATTGATTTGATTGATTTTAATAGCGGGCTCATTACAAAAGCGGTGATTGCATAGTTACGTCAACTAGCAGCAAAAAATCAAATCTTCGGCACACCATGAATTTGCAAGAATCATTTTTTCCTCTTTTCATATGCCTATCTATAAAGACCAAACATTGCAAGAATTAATTAAAATACTTGTAGATAGAAACTCAAATAATAAAATATTACAAATTACACCTTGTGACAATTCAACTTGAAACTCACGTCATCTTTGCTCACAAAGATTAGCAAGAGTCCTGCATAATCTTGTGAACACCATTAGGCAAAGTCAACATCAAGTCAAAAGGTATCACCTCTTTGGTAACATGAAGAGGAATTCATTTCTCCCTCATGCACGTCCAACGGCTCGTAAGAAAATTGTACATACATAATGGTGCAATTTTTGAAGTACCTAATGCAAAAGTTAGAAGAGACAACCACGCACTTGAACTTGTCCCCATTCTGAATTCCATATCCAATTCCCCATTTGGCCCATAGCATACATGCTAAGATTATGAAATCTGCATCCTTGCAAAAGAAACATCGTTGGAATTTGAGAAAGGGGAAAGACCCTAAAAACATGCACAAATAGATGATAGATGCATAGATAGCCACCAACTAAGTCCAACAGATTCGGCACCTTTTCCACACTTAAGATTAGATTGAATATCACTAACCTTTTTTTGTCAAAAGTTAATCATTGTCTATTCATCCCGCTATGGACACTCATTGGATTAAATAGATGGTATGTTGATTGGTTTAGGCATACCAAAGCTAGAGGGATCCTTGGGTATAACATAGGAGTGTGATAGAAAAAGATATGCCTCTTCACAAGTATCTTAGAGGACATGTGAGGGAGCATACTGTTTGTAATGTTGGCATGGAGATCATTAAAGGTACGGTCCTGTAAGTCTATGGAGTGGTTGTTCTTCCACCAAACTGGATGAAAATACATCTTCACAATGAACATGAATGAGATAGAATGATTCATTTCAAACATTTCATGCACACACAAAAAAGCAAAGAGCATCTAGAATGGCTGGAAAATTCATATCGGTTACTCCATGGACCTAAGTGAAGATCAGCGGTGGAGTAAACATGTTGCACTGTCTCCATGATAGCATCCTTTGTATGCTTGAAACCTTGAATTTTGTCTTTTCAATGCCACTCCAGTATACACCATGATTTCACACTTGATGATGGTCCACGATGCTTGGTTGCATGATAACCCAATCCCCTTTCTTGAAGCAGCATTTGATCCATTCATCTTCATCCTTCTTGGTGTTGTGCAAGAGCATTTCACCAATGTCATCCGTGGGTCCCTTGTGGCTAGCAAAGGTGACATGGTTGCATGCAAAAAAGATGAGGTGGAAGGAGAGGTTTTGACGGCAGCTATGGAGAACTCATAACAACTGGGACAACATCACTTTGACCTTGATTTCAAGAAATTTTAGAGTGAGGGTGTATATGGGTGTCCATAGAGAGCTTTGTATGATGCAAGCTTTAGGGGGATAGAGGGTGTAGATGGTAGCTATGGAGGTCATTATATTAAGGGAGGGGGGGGGGGGGGGGGTTGTGTTGGAGTATTAAACTATATACTTTATTCACAATTTGAATAGTATATTCAAAAAGAGACATGACAAAGCTTAATAAAAGTGATTACATTAAAAAAATTTACTAGAAAAGTTTTTATGTTTTATTACATTGACGGCCGGTTTTCGAAACCGCGATTGCAAGAACCAACCCCAAGAAGGGGAGAACATATTACCAAGAAAACAGAAAAAGAAATTTTTCTTTAACATTCACCACCCCTCTAGGCTTAACCACTGGTGGGGCGCCACCAATTTGGCCACATCTATCCTATTGCTTGGCTCCGCCAACACACACTCTCTCACTTACCCTACCGCTGCATCACCCGGCCCAGTGGGCGCATAAAAAAATATTTCCTATATTCCCTAGCGGGCCACCAGTTTTGTAATATTCTCTCTCTCTCTCTTTCATTTATCTCTCTCTCTCTCTCTCTCTCTCTCTCTCTCTCTCTCTCTCTCTCTCTCTCTCTCTCTCTCTCTCTCCGCTCGTCCATATCCCAACCCGACACACTCTCTCTCTCTCTCCCTAATTCTTATCCTCACCATCACCCTCTCTCCCTCCCACGCTCTATGTGTCGCCCACAGCAGCCCGAAGCTCTCTCTCTCTTTCTTGCCTGTGCAGGCGCGGCCGGTTGCAGACACTCTCTCTCTCTCACACACACTCACCTCACCCATCCCTCACCCACTCACCCCCGCCGTCACAAGCCCCGCATTTCACTCTCTCTCTCTCCGTCGCGCTCATGGTAAGAGCAGGCCCATACGGGTGCAGGGTAAAACACACACACACACACACACACACCCACACTCCACCCCGTTTCTCCCACACACTCTCTCTCTCTCTCTCTCTCTCTCTCTCTCTCTCTCTCTCTCTCTCTCTCTCTCTCTCTCTCTCTCTCTCTCTCTCTCTCTCTCTCTCTCTCTCTCTCTCTCTCACTCACTCTCACTCATGCTCTCTGCGTCGCCGCTCTCTGAAGTAATCAACATATGTATATATATATATATATATATATATATATATATATATATAACATTATTCTCGTTCCCACGCAATTTGGCCAACGCACTTATACATACACACCTCACGCACTCACACATATACGCACACGCCTACCCACTCTCACCCATACACAGTACACGCACGCATATACGGACACTCACAGCACAAAGAAGAAAAAAGAAACCGAACGACATCGACATCCACAAAAGAAAGAAGACGGCCAAAGCACGCGTCGCCAACACCAAAACAAGAAAAGGCACCGAAGGCATGCCCCGGCCGACCCCGAAAGTGACGAATGCGCTACACCAACGCACCAGCTAGGCTGCTTCACCGACATCGAATCCATGACGCCCTCTTCAATAAAACCCGTAGGTTTTCGTCATTGTTTTTTCGAGTTTCCAACCAACCTTGTAAAAATCCCAAATTTGGAAATTCTCATCTCTCTAGGTGATGCTCACAAAGGCCCACCTAGAGGTTTCCCTTATAATATTTCCCAAGACAAAGCAAGGGTCAACCACACAGGGCAGACCGCCTTGCTTTGTCTCCCCTGATTAGATTACCCTAATCAAACTAGATTACCCTAATCTAAAGCAGCCAGCACCTTTAAAAAGGCACTGAGAGGTCACTATCGGGGGGGGGGGGGGGGGCAAGTTCATCAGAGGTCAGCACTTGGTAGTTTTTTGGGTGGGAGGAATTGGCAACATTTGCATCACAATAGAGGGGACTTAGTGTAGCCATTTTATTTGGGAATTTGTACTATGTAAAAGGAGTTATGTCTACATCTCGGCTCCAATGGTGGATGCATACACACTCATGTTAGCAAGGTTGTCGTGTCAGTGAGTCATCTCTAGAGAACGCACCAAGTAGGCTTACTATCTCTCCCTGTATCTCTCTATCACCATGAATTGCAACCTCACCGGAAATAAGGTTGCTGTAAGTATTGCAAGAGAATAATTCTCCCTCACACCCCCGAGGGATTTCATCACCTATCTATTCTCTCTCTCTCTCTCTCTCTCTCTCTCTCTCTCTCTCTCTCTCTCTCTCTCTCTCTCTCTCTCTCTCTCTCTCTCTGTGTGTGTGTGTGTGTGTGTGTGTGTGTGTGTAGAGTCCGTGATATTTCAAATCACCGTTGTCTGTGTCCTAGCTACTCAAAGCTAGGTGGTGCCCCTTGTTTGCTTCACCGTGACCAGCTTGTGGCGTGCATCGGCTCCCAATGTTTTAGAGGTCGTCGGGGTTCGTGTCACGCTTTGCGCTTGTCATTTGGTGCCCCCACTGAGGAGGGATTCTAAGAAACCTTCAGTTTACAATGCTGAAAGAAATGCACCTCATCAATCATGGACAAGTGGCTGAAGGAGTTCTCTAACTGGAGGACGGAAGAGGAGGAGCCTAAAGAGGCACTAGCCGCCTTCATTGAAATGCTACTGTCAGACTGTAGTGTCGTCAGTATTCAAGAGGTAAGCTCCCCATCTCGTGTTGCTTGTTCTAACCACAAATTGAGAGCATCAGTTGGGAGGCCTATGAAGTGCTATCACTGCTGTCAGCCAAAGCACATTGTCAATGAGTGTCAGCAACGAAGGCAGCGAAGGGGCTGAAGTTGTCTACATCGACATTCACCGCGAGGAGGTCGGCCATATCAAAGCAGGAAAGAAAATGGTAAGGCCTCTCTTTCCTAAGGAAACTACAATCAAAGGTATAACCTCTACTCCAAAATGGCCTAAAGGGGCTGCTCGAGCAAAAGGTAAGGAAAGGCTAAGCCAGTCTGGAAACACATGACACCAAAGGAAGAAGCGTCTGGCCAAGTGAGTGCTTCAAGTTCAAAAAGCCGGGTCGTACCCGGTTTGCCAAAGAGAAGGTCATCCGAGGCTAAGCGACGGAAAGTCGCCTATCGATTCACACAACGCATGCGAGTACTGCCAATCCATTTCGACAATCCCGAAGCAGAAGTGGTAAGAACGTTCCCATGCCCTAAGGAAGAGTGGTTTGGCTACTGCTCTTGCTATTTTGGAAGACGGGTAGAGGGTCTTCCTCCTCTCCCCATATAGCTCATCCTGAAGAAGCTCCCCACCACGTGTGAAACCCAGTGGACTGGAGATGAATTATAGCTGAATGGAGTGGAGTTCATGCAACGCGCCGACTATAGTAATTATCTACAGTTGCTGCTAGCCAAAAGACTAGGAGTAGTCAGACGCGTTTCCATCACCCCGTACGTGCTAAGCAACGAAGGAAAAGAAGAGCCTATGAAAGGCAACAACCTCCCGTGGATGTGCCGACTCATCAACACCAGCACGGTAAGAGTATAAGTGCTCCACCCTCTCTGCATGATGTAAAACGGACCAACAGCATTCCCATTTAGATTTTTGCAACATATGCATGTGAATATTTATGTAGATAGGAAAATATTCTACCAACAGAAGATTGTGTATTTTGTTCGGCACTCTGGTGCTAGGAGAAATCCTTAGCTCCCCAAACCCTATCATTCTCCCCATATTGGATTACCACCACTCCTTCAATGTTTTCATCTTTATCTTGTTTTAATCCATCCACCCAACTCTGTAAAAAGCCGCTATGAGCCACTATTGTCATTAATATATATATATATATATATATATATATATATATATATATATATATATATATATATATATATATATATATATATATATATATATATATATATATATATATATATATATAAGTTTGTAATTCCCTGAGTCACTACCATGGCAAGTGTTTCTTTCCCCACGTTTAGTGGAAAGAAGGGAGAAGACGTCACCACCGACTTTTTGTATGATTTCAACATCGCTTGTGTGGTTTCCAACAAGGATGACGACGCATCATGGCTACAAATTTTTCCTCTATTGATGAAAGTGGACGCCAAGTCTTGGTACAATGCTTTACCCCAAGCTACCAAAAATGCATGGGATGTATTACGTGCTGCCTTTGTGAAGAGGTTTGGTGGAGGCACAACCTCAGAAAATCTATGGCAGCTACTGATGGAATTGAAGCAGAGAAGTCTGCTAGAGTATGCCACCTACAAGTCCAAGTTTGTGAATTTGTGGGAGGGATGGGTTGTCTCTCTGGAGGAAGGTGAAGGAGTGCCTAATTTCCTAAAGAAGGACCGTTTCATTGCTGGCCTGTGGTCGCCGCTTAAAGAGAAGGTGAAGGCAAAGTTTCCTGCAACATATGAGTTGGCAGTAGAAGTATCCCGCCTTAAAGATAAGCAGTTGTGCATGCAAGCAAGAGTCAATGAGTCACATCATTCCGACTAACCCCAGTGACTGCAATAGCCATTCATAGAGCCCAACCACAAGAGGCATCAGAAGAGCAGCAAGACCTGTTGAGTCGCATCACTACCCAACTCAAGAGTTTATCCGTGCATCTCGTGCAGCAATGGCATGCACCTGTCAGAAATCCAGAACAAGGAAGAGGACAACAAAGGCAACACCAAGAGTACCAATGCTATAATTGTGGGGAAGACGGCCATGGCATGTACTATTGTCCACATCCAAGAAGTAGAATTTCAATAGAGGAGGGAGACAGAATCAGATCTCTCCGCCAAGGGCATGACCACCACCACCTAGGCAACCAGGGCCGATTCCACCAGTCCAAATCCTTCGACCACCTGTACAACAACCACCACCACAACCTCTTATTTCACCGCTACCCCCACCACCTGCTGTAAACCAAGCATTAAGTGTTATTAGCTTGGAAGCTAAAGGGAAGGCAAAGGTAGAAGAACCAGTTCGAGAGAAGCACAAAGGGAAATCAAAAGTAGAAGAGGTGGATTCCATGGGAGTGAAGCGTGCCAGGCATGAAGAAGCCTCTCAAAAAGAAGAGAAAATGAAAGGAAAAGGCGAGTCTAGCAAGCGGGTGTCTAAGCCGCGAGACAGAAGATAGACATCGTGGATTTTTCACTAGGTGAGTATGCTAAACCATATGACTTAGTTCAGGATGTGTTGATGCAGGGCCCAAAGATAACTTGTCCCCAATTACTCCACCTTGCACCAAGGATGAGGAGGCAATGGACGAAGATGGTAAGTACAAGGAGATTAAGACCAAGGATAGCTAGGGCTATATCTGGGAGGGATCTCAACAACATCCTACCAACCATGGATTCCCACATCAAGGGGCAACGAATCTCAAACTTCTACATATATGGTGGCGTGCAAATATGCGTCATGAGTGAAAAAATGATGCAACATCTAGGCCTCGAGGTGAGTAGGCTGGCACCCTGCCAAGCCAAAATGGCAAATAGCGTAAGAGTGTAATGCGTAGGCATTGTGAATGCGGTCAAAGTAAAAGTATTCAATACAGAAGTGGAGGTAGACATATTTATCATGCCACACAAAGGGAAGGGCTACCCTATCATTCTTGGGAGACCCTGGCTCATGGCTATGGAAGCTAAGCAAGACTGGAGTACCGGAATGATTCACATGAAGGATGCTAAATGGAAGTCCATATTCTATGACATGAGGACTGCGAACACAACATGATCTTGGAGGCTTCATAAGATGAGTCCACCAGTGACTATTCGTCCACCTCAAGAGAAGAGACAACAACAACTGAAGAAAGTGACAGTAGCATGGAAGTGATGGGGGTCATCCTTAAAGACCCAAAAATATTGACACAATCTGAAGCACCACCGATAAACCAAGAAGGACCATCAGGTATGCAATCCTTTGAGGATACAAGTAAGTTACATATGATGCTCTCCAATGAGTTAACCGATGAAGAGAGAAAGGAATATGTCTCCATGCTAGGTAACTTCACTACCTTGTTCATTGATGGTTATGATAAGATCTCAGGAATCACATTAGTACAACACCGCATAAAACTCAAAGAAGGAAGTAAACCCGTAGTGCAAAAGCTCAAAAGACTTGTGGTAATCCAACAAGAGGCACTACGTAAAGAAGTAAGAAATTTGCTACAGGTAGGTTTCATCTACCCCATCGAAGACTCGGAATGGGTCTCTCCAGTAGTAGTCACACCAAAGAAGAATGGCAAGTGGAGAGTCTGTGTGGACTATAAACCTCTCATGCAGCCAAAAAGAGGGATCACTTTCCCCTCCCATTCCAAGATGAAATTCTCAATGAAGTGGCAGGTCATGAGCGCTACACAGTATGTGATGGCTACTCAGGATACTTTCAGATTAGCATTACGGAAGAAGACCAGAAAAAGACAACTTTCATAACACCTTGGGGATGCTTTTCTTACAGAGTGATGCCTTTTGGCCTTACCAACGCCCTGGCCACATTTCAGTGCTATGTGACTTTTGTCTTCCAGCCATACTTTGGAACCTGAATATGGGTATTCATAGATGATTTTTGCATCTATAGTTCACGCTCCCTCCATTTGAGCAAGGTCTATGATGGCCTAACCAGGCTGCAAACCTTGGGTGGCCTGCTCAACGTGGATAAGTATCACATTGGTGAAAGCAAAATCCCTCTCCTTGGCCATGTAATTTCATCAAAAGGGATTGAGGCTAACCCTAGCAAGATCCAAGCTTTGGTGTCTTTGTCGTTTTCCTTCAGAAGGTAAGATACTTAAGCAGGTTCATTCACTTGCTATCTCAAGTGGTTCTCCCTCTACAACAAGTCACCCAGAGGGATGTCTTCTCATGGAGTGAATAAAATGAGCAACAATTTACTGAGGTGAAGCAAATCCTAGCTACGCTTCCCACCATTTCACCCCCTAGATGGGATGAGCTATTTATGTAAACCCCAGTGTAGGAAATGATACACTTGGAGCTGTACTAATGCAAAAGGACCCCCAAACTTCTTTCATGCATCCTATCTACTTCTCTAGTCGTGTCATGACCTCATCAGAAAAGGGATTCACCGCAGTAGAACACATGGTGCTCGCACTAACGTTTGCTACCACAAAGTTCCGCTCTTATCTACTGCCTAGACCTTTTGTAATTTTGACAATGGAGGAGATTTTTCCGTATGTAATGCGACACATGGATGTCTCATCTAGGATCACTAAATGGCTAGTTAGGTTACAAGAGTTTGACTACACCATGCAAGTAGAAAACTCCACCAGGGCTAGTTTAGCGGGTATTCTTACTCATCGCCACTATGAGAAGAAGCTGAAGGTCAACACGGAAGCAAAAGAAGAGACACCAATGGTAGAAATTCCTAAACTAGAAAGAGCTCGCTCTCTTTTCTTTGACGGAGCATACAAGAGAACAGTGGACCAGCTACAGCTAGCATTGTCATTTTCAGCGAGCAACATGAAAGGGTATTCTCCATCGGGCAGCTATTACACTCCCACTCCAACAACAAAGCAGAGTATGTAGCTTTAATTCTTGGGTTAGAACAATGTATTTTGCAAGGGATTCAACATCTAAATGTTTTTGGCGATGCTTTGCTTTTAATAAAGCAGATAAACGGCACTTGGGTTTGTAAAAATCAGGTTTTACTTGGTCAACTATGCCAAGTTAAGGATCTTTTAAGAAAGTTTGAAGAAGTGCAATTATTTCATGTCCCCAGGACAGAAAATCAGGAAGCAGATGCTCTAGCCAAGGATAGAATACAAGAAGTTCTCATAGGAGCAATCAAACTAAAACTACCCTCTTTCAAGGTAGTGACTCTATGCATGATATTATCAGCTTTCTAGATACGGGAAAATGTCCGGAAGGGTATACTAGAGGCCAGAAACAGTGGCTGGTAAGGAAGGCTACCAGATACTGCCTTGTAAACGACCACTTGTATTGTAAGGGAAAGGATCAAATTCTCAGGCGAGTACCAACCTCCAATGAGATCACAGAGGTAATTTCAAGTTGCCATGATGGTGTCTGCGGTGGTCATTTTGCTTTAGATATCACCAGTAGGAAGATTCTACAGGCAGGATACTCTTGGCCTAGTCTAAACAGGGATGTACATCATTGGTGTAAAACATGCAAGACCTGTCAAGTGGCCAGTGATCGCACACTAACCTATGAGCCACAGATTCCTATCATCTCATATGGTCCATTTGAGAAATGGGGAATAGATGCAATCGGTCCTCTACTAAGGGCCCAATCAGGTAAACTGTACATTCTAGTTGGTGTAGACTACATGATCCGATGGGCGGAAGCAGCAACCACCACCCGCATTATAGCCCAAGAGGTAGCAAAGTTCATCTTTGAGCACATCTGTTGCCATTTTGGCACTCCTCTTGAGATAATATCTGATAGGGGACCAGGTTTCAGAGGCGATCTGGTGGGAGAACTGATGAAAAAGTTAGGCATCACAAGCCGACATTCCACACCATACTACCCACACTGTAATGGCCTAGTAGAAAAGGTAAACGAAATGATCTGCAAAATCATCACAAAGCAGGTGAATAACCACACAGGTGACTGGGATAAACATCTCATGGCCGCTCTATGGGCCTACCGAACGACGTTCCGAACATCATTAGGTTTCACCCCTTTCCATCTAGTTTATGGAAAGGAGGCAATTCTGCCCATTGAGGTACAAATAGCCAGCTTACGAGTCATGGCTAGCCAATTACAGTGCCCAATTGTAAATCTCCACAACCACATCCTGGATCTGGAAAGGCTCCAACTAAATACGGAAGATGCAATCAATCACTATGCAGCATAGACAGAGCGACGCCGGCTCACCGTCAATCAAGGCTTAAGGAGAAGGGCCTAGAAAAAGGCATGTTAGTATTGAGATACGACAACAGATTTGACATCAGGAAGGACAAGAAATTTTAACCCCGATGGGAAGAACCATTCATTGTCAAAAGGCTCTATGACAACGACAGCTATAAGCTGATGGATGCAGATGGGAGAATTCACAAGACTAGAGTCAATAGATGGAGGCTAAAAAGGTATTTCCTTAGGTTTGATCCAGATTTCATGCTAGATATTCCAGAAGAGGTGGAACCCTCCAACTCCACGACTAAAGAATCAAAGGTAGGGCTAGAAGCATGAATGCCTCTAGCAAGACGGGAGGGCTAATGATGGCTGGTTTTCGAAACCGCAATCGCGAGAACCAACCCCAAGAAGGGGAGAGCATATTACCAAGAAAAGAGAAAAAAAAGTTTCTTTAACATTCGCCACCCCTCTAGGCTTAACCACTAGTGGGGCGCCACCAATTTGGCCACATCTCTCCTATTGCTCGGCTCCGCCAACACACACTCTCTCACTTACCCTGCCGCTGCATCACCCGGCCCAGTGGGCGCATAAAAAAACATTTCCTATATTCCCTAGTGGGCCACCAATTTTGTAATATTCTCTCTCTTTCTTTCATTTATTCTCTCTCTCTCTCTCTCTCTCTCTCTCTCTCTCTCTCTCTCTCTCTCTCTCTCTCTCTCTCTCTCTCTCTCTCTCTTTGGCCGTCCATATCTCAGCCCGGCGGGCCATGTATCCTATGCCCCTCCCTCTTCCCTCTCGTCCACACCCCTCAGCTTCACTCTCTGCCCTATCCCCCCCCCCCACCTCTGTTTTCTTCCCACCGGTGGACCACTCCCCTATCCTCCCCTATCTTCCCTCCCTTAGTTAGCTCCCTCTCTCTCTCCCCCTTTGAGTGAGTGTCCCCACGGGCATGCAATAGGATGACACTCTCTCTCTCTCTCTCTCTCTCTCTCTCTCTCTCTCTCTCTCTCTCTCTCTCTCTCTCTCTCTCTCTCTCTCTCTCTCTCTCTCTCAATTCACCTCCCTCCACATAACCTCTTTCCCCTTCTCCCCCTCTCTCACTCTCTCTCTCTCTCTCTCTCTCTCTCTCTCTCTCTCTCTCTCTCTCTCTCTCTCTCTCTCTCTCTCTCTCTCTCTCTCTCTCTCTCTCTCTCTCTACAACCACTCTCATACCCCCCCCTTTTCCCCCATTCCGTTGACTTCTAATCCCCCCCTTCTTGCTCAAGTCGAGCATGGGCCACCCGAGCCCCCGCTATCTCGCGCACTCTTTGTATCTCCCACATCCGCATACGCACACACTCTCTCTCCCTAATTCTTATCCTCACCATCACCCTCTCTCCCTCCCACACTCTCTGTGTCGCCCACAGCAGCCCGAAGCTCTCTCTCTCTTTCTCGCATGTGCAGGCACGGCCGGTTGCAAACACTCTCTCTCGCGCACACACACTCACCTCACCCATCCCTCACCCACTCACCCCCGCCGTCACAAGCCTCGTCTTTCTCTCTCTCTCTCTCTCTCTCTCTCTCTCTCTCTCCGTCGCGCTCGTGGTAAGAGCAGGCCCATACGGACGCAGGGTAAAACACACACACACACACACACACACCCTCGCGCACACACACTCTCTCTCTCTCTCTCTCACGCTCTTTGCATCGCCGCTCTCTGTAGTAAGCAACATATAAAAATATACATATATATATAACATTATTCTCGTTTCCATGCGCTTTGGCCAACGCACTTATCCATACACACTCACACTCACGCACTCACACATATACACACATGCCTACCCACCCTCACCCATACACAGTACACGCACGCATATACGCACACTCACAACACAAAGAAGAAAAAGAAATCAAACGACATCGACATCGACAAAAAAAAAAAGACGGCCAAAGCAGGCGTCACCAACACCAAAACAAGCAAAGGCACCGAAGGCATGCCCCGGCCGACCCCAAAAGTGACGAATGTGCTACACTGACACACTAGCTAGGCCGCCATTCACCGGCATCGCATCCACGACGCCCTCTTCAGTAAAACCCGTAGGTTGTCGTCATTTTTTTTTTAGTTTCAAACCAATCTTGTAAAAATCCCAAATTTGTAAATTCTCATCTCTCTAGGTGATGCTCACAAAGGCCCACCTAGAGGTTTCCCTTATAATATTTCCCAAGACAAAGCAAGGGTCAACCACCCAGGGCCCACCGCCTTGCTTTGTTTCCCCTGATTAGATTACCCTAATCAAACCAAATTACCCTAATCTAAAGCAGCCAACACTTATAAAAAGGCACCGAGAGGTCATTATCGGGGTGGGGGGGGCAAGTTCATCAGAGGTCAGCACTTGGTAGTATTTTGGGTGGGAGGAATTGGCAACATTTGCATCACAATAGAGGGGACTTAGTGTAGCGATTTTCTTTGGGAATTTGTACTATGTAAAAGGAGCTATGTCTACATCTCGACTCCAACAGTCGATGCACACACACTCATGTTAGCAAGGTTCTCGTGTCGGTAAGTCATCTCTAGAGAACGCACCAAGTAGGCTTACTCTCTCTCCCTCTATCTCTCTATCACCATGAATTGCCACCTCGCCGAAGATAAGGTTGATGTAAGTATTGCAAGAGAATAATTCTCCCTCACACCCCCGAGGGATTTCATCACCTGTCTATTCTCTCTCTCTCTCTCTCTCTCTCTCTCTCTCTCTCTCTCTCTCTCTCTCTCTCTCTCTCTCTCTCTCTGTGTGTGTGTGTGTGTGTGTGTGTGTGTGTGTGTGTGTGTGTGTGTGTGTGTGTGTGTGTGTGTGTGTGTGTGTGTGTGTAGAGTCCGTGATATTTCAAATCACCGTTGTCTGCATCCTAGCTACTCAAAGCTAGGTGGTGCGCCTTGTTCGCTTCACCGTGACCGGCTTGCGGCATGCATCCGCTCCCGGCGTT
This sequence comes from Adiantum capillus-veneris, assembly GCF_014529385.1. Lineage (NCBI taxonomy): Eukaryota > Viridiplantae > Streptophyta > Polypodiopsida > Polypodiales > Pteridaceae > Adiantum > Adiantum capillus-veneris. The sequence continues at coordinate 43,568,994 of NC_140948.1, forward strand.
TTAGAGGCCGTCGGGGTTCGTGTTGCGCTTTGCGCTCATCAAAATCTAAAAATTAATGAGGTAGCAGCAATAGAAGAAATATCCCTGCCAAAAATATTGTACGAACAACACTTGAATTCAATGATAAAAGAAGCCGAAATCCTTACCTGCAGCCATCATTTAAACCAAAATATCGTCAGCAATTTTGTTTAAGTATGGAATGCAGGTATAGTGTGGATCCGACGGTTGTCATCCATGTCCCTTTTTTCCTTGCATTCCAACAAAGTTCAATGATAGGCATGTATCAAAGAGTTAGTCACTTAAGATTTAGTTCGAAAGTGTAAGAGGGAAAGAGTTAGTCACTTAAGATTTAGTTCAAAAGTGTAAGAGGGTGAAAGCTTGGTAAAGATCAGGGATAGGTTAAACTTGCTTTTAAACTAGTAAAAGAGCCTAAACAAGATTTAATCTCTTATGGAAAAAAACAAGTAAAGATTTTAGTAGTCTTTGGGCAACATAATGAATTAAAACTTACATACTATCTTTGAAAATGTACAAGTATGCAAGTAGCCTTCTATGAATATCTATGTTTAAATAAGATCTATTTAACCATCTCATGATTGAAAGTGGTGAAATTGCTACTATTATTATCTAAGATAATGTATGGCAATAGGGAAATGAAAATTTATTTAGTTGTCACAATTATGCCAATTTGAGGACAAATTTCCATAGACTTATTAATTTAACAGGATGTATAGATAATCATATTTGGTTCTGAAAGAAGGAGAAAACTAAGAATTTTTTAGGTGAAAATCTACCTGAGGGAGGAGGAGTATACTCTCAATTAGCAAAGATTCTGAACATGTTTAAGAATTTGCTCTCAAAAATAAACATGAGTAGCAACATAAAAGGAAATTTAATTATTTCTATGTGCTTGGTTTACGTATAAAGAATTTGTGTGATCTACTACCAGTATGAGCCCATTCAATTTACAAAAGACTAAAATAATTCTATATAGAGAGAACATAAACCACCTGAGAGGAAAGGGATGCGACCAAGGAGTCAGTATCCATTGGTTTATCTGCCATGAGTGTGGTACTTAGTAGATCCTTTGTATACTTTTGGCACTGCAAGTATGCTCACCCACTTTCTGGTCCTTTTTGAAGGTCGGTGTCTTGCATGAGAGAGTAAGCAAGATTGCGAATGGAGATTTTAATGCATATGTGAAAATTGAAATATAAGGAGATATAGAGTTATGTTGCATGTTCTTCAACTAATTAGGAGTGCCTATGCTTATGATAGATGTTGTTTGAGAAGCTTAAGGCGAAATAATCAATGTATCCCTACTGTATAAGAGCAATACAATGGAGTTCAACTTCCTCCCAATATTCGTGTTTAAATAGATTTCAAGTGTGTGTATCTGTTTGTGTATTTGAGCAAGAGAGAGCACAAGAAAGTAATGAGCCAAAGTCCATTCCACTACTTGCTGCTGTAGGCGGTTTTTTATTGCAAGAAAACGTCACCTATATCATAATTTTTTTAGCACAGCCAGATTCTAATTCTATTACTTCGCAAGTAGGGTGTGTAACTATTTGGTTGAGTACCCAGTTTACCATGCAGTAACTGCATGTGAGTGTGATTGTGTGTGTGTGTGTGTGTGTGAACGTGTGTTTACCATGCAGTAATTGCACGTGTGTTTACTACAATCAGTGAGCAAGCGACATGGCTTGTAACAGTGCCACGTAGAGGTGTTGCCAAATAGTCCATGTTGCTCATTAAAAAAACCTTTCTTCTTTAATATATTCAGTGCCCAGTTTACCATGCAGAGATTGCATGTGACTATGATTTTGTGTGTGTGTGTGTGTGTGTGAGTGTGTGTGTGTGTGTGTGTGTGTGTGTAGGTGTTAAATTAAATAAATAACACACCAATTGAACAAGATGTTCAAAAAGACGACTGGCTAAAGATGTCAAGGCAAAGATATGTACAAAAGCAATTCAGTCTTTGAATCAGAACTGTACAATATATTAAGAATGAAGTATCATTCCCAAGGAATTTGTACAAAGGTATCAAAAACAATCCCGATTGCAACATCAAATGCTTCCAAAGTCGGACTACAAGCAGGTTTAACCTTTTTAAGCCAAGATAGAATTCTCACCTGCATCCATATAGTCAAGACAACAGACATGTTAGACTTGGCTACGTATGGCAGGCTTCAAAGAATCTATCAGTTGTTATCCATGTCGAACTTTTAAAAAAAAATAACTAGCTACTGTCCTTTTAAAGTCTCGAGGATTTTTCATCCTTTATTTTTTGCTAGAGTTATTCATATATTTTTCTAGAGTCCCATTTCGGTGGCAGAACCAGTATTGCTACCAAGCTTTCAAACATCAGATTTACTAAGTTTATCAAAGTAGGATCCAATCAGAAACCAGTCAAAAAATAGAGCAGTAGATCCAAGTAGGATCCAGTATGCAATACTCAAACCAGCAACCATAAAGTAAGCTTGGGTAACTGTCAACACTTTAAAATATCGAGCAACCCTTGTATCGGGAATCTACTTGTATTTGCTATACTTCAGCCAAGTAGTAGAGGATCAGTTAGTACCAGAAAGAGAAGATTAAAAAACCTCATATACTGATGTGAACCATTCTGAACCAGAAAAAGGCATAAAAAGACCAGTGTACCCTATGCAATGTTCCATTAATTAAGCCTGAGTATTTTGCAAGTATGACCAGCTACTGATGTGAACCAATCTGAACCAGAAAATGGCATAAAAAACCAGTGTACCCTATTGCAATGTTCTTTTAGATTAGGCCTGTAACTTGCAAGTATGACCGGTTAGTCTAGGCCCATTACAAGTTCCCCCCCTTTTTTTAAACACATAACTAACAGGTAGAGAGGCTGAACTGTATTCCAATGCTAACTAATCCCTATTTGTAGGTAAAACAAAGCTAACAAGAAAACCATATAGGTTTTTAGAGAGAATTTTTGTGCTTCTAATCACAAATGATACCAAAAAAAGAACATAGAGCATTCCCCTTTGCAATCAAATTTCCAAGGTAGAAGCAATCAACTCGACCAAGCCAGATCCTCAACTATGAACTCCCCTGTATTTTTGTTGAATGTATCATAACCTATTGCAACCATCAGAATATGGCAGCATAACCAGCAACTTACCTTCCAGTAGTCAGAATCTTGCATGCATATCCAGCATCCCCACCAGGCATTCATCCATTATCCTTACCAAAAAACCTGAATAATAACCATATACATGAAATATCTGATATCAGTATGCAGTTCACCACCAGTCAAGAAGCCAATCAGCAAAAAAGTAAATCCCTTCATTAATGTGAGCAGCCAGTATCCACTTTCTCAAAAGGATCCTAAAAAGACCAGTATTCAAATATACCAGTATTAGATAGTTAATCTAGAGAGTTTTTTTGCATGGTCAGTACCATCACCAGTTTTTTAGTAGAGGATCAAAAAGCCCTAATCGGTATCATCACCAGAGTTAGTGCATAACCAGCCATATTACCAGCTTTACAGTCAACTATTACCAGTCAAGCAGCCAAAAAAAAGATAGAGATCTTTTGCTAATGAAAAAGATAAAAATAAAGAATCCCAAAAGATCAGTCAAATTTTATGCAATCAGTATCAGTCAAGTATCCAAATAAAGCTCCTTTGCCAGTGTGAGAAGATACAAGAATCCAAAAAAGACCAGTTTTTCCTAATAAGGTTCTTATTAAATTCTTGTTCTATAGTGAGAAATGCCTCTAGTCTACTAAAGGGTGTTATAGACTTAGAGATGGGTAATGCCTCTAGTCTACTGAAGGGTGTTATAAACTTGGAGATGGGTAATGCCTCCAGTTTATGTGAGGGTGTTCAGAGTAAGTTTGATGATCAATATGCTGCCAAGCTTTTAAGGATGTTCCAAACTCCTCCACAACACAGCATTGTGTTTGCATGGGATGCATCAAACCTATGGCTATGGCTAGCTGCTCTAACATATAGAGAGAAAATCAGCATGGAGATAAAAGCTAGGGAGCCATGGATAGACAAAAGCCTAATAGAATTCAAGAATGAAGACCTCATTCGCAATTTGGTACGATTTTTTACAAATAGTGCATCCTCTCTTTGGAGAAAGGTAAGTGGATTACGCTTGAATTTAAGCCGCAAGGTAGGTGGCTTGCTATTAGCATCAGTAAAGGAAGCTGACATGTTTGAGAACACCCAAAAGAAGCATCATATGCTCGCAGTTTTTTCTAGTCATGGCAGTAATCAGGATTCAAAAGACAACTTGAGCTCATTACACCAACAAGGCGTCCATATATGGTGGATTCTTGGTACACTCTTGGGAATCATAATTTTCAGTTCTGTCTTTGCAGGAGCCAAGATGCTCATTTCCCCTCTCGCTAATGGTGGTTACAAATTTGGTCCAATTTGGCATGCAAATTTTATTGTTCGGACACTGCAAACAATGATCCTATTTCTCACTTGGGATCCAGGAGGACATTGGCACAAATTTCTGGAAGCCATGGGCTTCCCCTTTAATCAACCGACACTATTCCAAGGAACAAGTTATCACTCGGACCTGTTACAGATTCATGAATATCCCAGAAATCTCACCAATGGCCAAATGGAATGGCTAGTTCAGAAGGCAACTCGATATCGGATCCTACAGCTAAGCGGAAGAAGAAACAGATCTAGAGACATGAATGCCTCTAGCCAAAAGGGGAGGGCTAATGATGGGGGCTTTTCACAAGCCAAGCTCCCATACCCCTCTTCTCTCGTCCCCACCCCATGAAAACCTCCTCTTAGGGAGGGAGTGATAAAAGGCATTGGAAAAGTAAGAAAAAAATAAAGTATGATTATGTAAATATATGAGAAAGGTAAAATAGGCCACCTCATGCCTGTTGGGCATCCCATCCCCACCTTGCCTCCTTTTTCTTCACTGATGCCCCGCCGTGTGTCCCTTTTCCTCTCCTCCACTCAAAAGGTCAACCCCCTCTCTCTTCCCCTTGTCCTTTCTCCTTTCTCTCTCCCCTCAAGCTACCCCACCTCTCACCAATAATGCATTATAACTCACCAATAATGCACCAACTCACATGCAACTTACCTTATCTTCCAAAATAGTATACCCCACCCCCTCTTTCTCTCTCCTATCATATCCCATGACCCAAATACCCCCCTCTCTCTCTCTCTCTAGGGTGCCATGTCTCTTGTCTTGTAGCTAAATAACCTCCCCCACACTCACACACACTCAGTTTCACTGACAAAGGTGCCCACAGACCCATCCCCACCCGGTGGTTACCTGATTTTTCTTGTGTTCACACACATCCGCATACAGATTCACCTCTGAACACACTCCCCTCTCTCCCCTCTTGTAATTACTTTATTCTCCATGTCACCTCTCACTTTTTTTCATCAATCCATCTCTCTCTCTCTTAGTCTCTCTCTCATGAGACTGCTGTTTTGGCACATATACACAGAGCCAGACAAGTGGGGCCCACAGTCACATGGCCTATGTAGATAATGATTTCTTCATTTCTAAATTCTAGAATTCCTCCCCCCTCCTCCCCTATATAAAGAGGGGTCACCATCACACTAAAGACACACACACCATCACCAAAGAGTACACTATGCACTGTGTGTGCCTAGTGCACACACACACACCCACACCATCACCATCACCGCAATCACCATGCTTGTCTTGAGCATGACCTCTACACCCTTGGATATGGAAGATGAAGGGCAACTAAATGAAGGATGATGGCCATAATCCTCGTGCGAGTCTTTGCCATCAACTCCCACCTATCCGCCATGTGCTCTACCACTCTCTCCCTTCTCATTCCCCTACCCTATGCTCCCCATTTCATCGCCTAATTATCTAAATAAAGCTTGAGGTTTTGTGAGTATGTTTTCTTGCAATGTTTTGCCCATGTGAGGTGTGCGGAATCGCCACCTAATCTTGTGTTTGGAGTGAGCTTGTGTATGTGTGAAGGGTGTGCGGATTCGCCATCCTTTTGTGGTGCCTAAGTACTAAGCCGCTATACCCCCTCCCTCACCCTCTCTCTCTCTCACTTGATCTCATTCCCTTTCCTCTTCATCATTACTCCCAAGCATCCATCTCTCTTGGATGAAAACTTTGTTATGGTGGTGTGTTGTTTGCGTCCTAGCCGCTGAAGCTAGGTGGTGCCCCCTGTTTGCTTTACCATGACAGGCTCGAGGCGCGCTATTCGGTCCCCGGTGTTTTAGAAGCCGTCGGGGTTCGGGGTTCGCTTTGCTCCTGTCATTTGGTGCCCCCACTGAGGATCTTTTCATGAAACCCTTCAGTTTACAAGACTGAAACCTTTAAACTATTGTGAATGGATGAATGGCTAGCAGGATTTGCTAATTGGACGACAGAAGAAGAAGAGCTCCAAGCACAACTAGACGAACTCCGCATCTCCATCGAAGCTCGAGTGCCAGGTGTAACAGTAATCGATTTGCAGTGGGAGAGTCAACCAACACGCCAAACCCAGTGGATATACATAGGCCAAGTGCCAAGATGAAGAAGGAGAAGGTCGAAACCATGTCCGCAACCTACAACCAACCCACAACAACAAAATGGAAGGAGCTCTACACAATAGAGAATCAACACTATTGTACTTTGCGAATCGGGTAACTCAATTCACCGAGGTAATTATCACAGTCAGTTTTCAAGTCGCACCTGATGCTGCAGCACAGATAACGGAATCATTGGCTCACACTCTCACTAGAGAAACTAGGGATCTACTGAGTTTGTTTCAGGAAAGAACACCACCCTCTCCCACAAGCTTGGACAGTGACTAAGAACCTCTAAGCTTCACATGAATCGTTCCAACCTACCTCAAGACAGATCACACATACCAACACGTGTACGCTCAATCAAGGTAATACTGGATTTGAAGGCTCACTACCAGCACGTCATTGACACCATGCCGGGTGGAGAGCGGTTTTTGGAGGTTCTGGCATCAGATCAACCATTTGTCTTACCTTTGGTACAAGGCAATGTACCGTTTGAAGTTTTAATCTATGTCCTAGTATAAGAGGGTATACACGCCTCCTTGTAAAGAAGAAAAAAACTTTTGCAAGTTAAGCAGTGTGTCTTTCTAGCTCTCTCTCAGTAATCATGGCAAGTGTAGCATTTCCAACATTTAAAGGAAAGAAGGGGGAGGATTTGGTAATAGACTTCCTAGATGAATTTGAAGTAGCATGTGTAGTGAGCAACAAAGATACGGATGAATCCCGGGTTAGAATCTTTAAGCATCTCATGAAGCTAGAAGCTAGATCATGGTACAATGCACTTCCACAAGCAACCAAGGATGACTGGGAACCCTTAAAAACCGCTTTTAAGAGGCGCTTTGGGGGAGGTACCACTTCAGAAAAGTTGTGGGACAAGTTGAGAGACTTGAATCAGGAGGGTCTTTTAGAATATGCCACCTATGAGTCCAAATTTGTGGATTTGTGGGAACGGTGGGTTGAGTCACTGGCAAGGGGGGAAGCTACACCCGATTTCCTAAAAAAAGATCGGTTCACGCATGGCTTATGGCCGCTTCTCAAGGAGAAGGTGAAAGGTAGATTCCCGGCTACGTACGAGTTAGCCGTTGAGATTGCTCGCCTCAAAGACAAGAAGCTGCGAATGAAAGCCAAAGAAACCGAGTCAACAGAATTAGGAACATCGCGTCGACCAGCAACTACGACAACCACCATTCCACCACCACCACCGGCTCTTGGGGTAAGAGATGACCAACAAGATATGTTGGCCCATATTACTGACCAACTGCAGAATTTGTCTGTCCACTTAATACAGCAAGGGAGGAGTCAAGAAAGAGATCAAGACCCTAGAAGAGCACGACGACAAAACAGGGAGTATCACTGCTACAACTACGGAGAAGATGGTCACAGTATGTACTACTGTCCCAAACCACAACAAAACTATAATAGAGAAGGTAGGAGGAACCAATTGTCACCCCCTAGAGAAAGAACACCCCCACCCCGAGCACTAGCCCCACCAACACAAATTCTACGTCCGCCACAATCACCACTTACAATCATCCTACGCCCACCACCAATTGGTACCCGCACACCAAGTATCATTGGTCTTGTAGAAGAGGTCAAGATGAGTGTAACAGAAGAAGGATCAAGTAAGAAGACTATTCAAAGAACTGAAGCAGTGGAACAAGAGGTTAAAGAATCAAAAGATGCTACCCAGGTGGGGGAGGTAAGTCAAGAAAATTGTGTTACGAATGTGAGTACATATTTAACCTTGAATGAAATAGGCACCAAAGCGATCAATCGACAGCATTGGGCAGTAAGGATAAGAAGGTGTAAAGTGTTGATTAGGCCTTGTCAGAGTAAGAGGAATGCAAAGGTCATGAAAGATACAAGAGAAGAGGAAGACCAGCCTGCTAGCAAGGCTTTGCAGAAGGTGGACAACATATCAAGCAAAGGGGAGGGCTTTGAAAACGGAAGCCTGTGCACCATCATGGACCAAGGACAGTGTAGCAAGCTAAAGGAATCTTGCATCAAGGCAGTTTCACTTGAGGACCATAACGAAGAGGTAAGTATGACTGAAGGTTTGGAGTTGGATATTTCTCCAGAGGCTTGGCAGCCGAGCAAGACTTTATTGTGTAGTGTTATAGACTTAGAGATGGGTAATACCTCTAGTCTACTGAAGGGTGTTATAAAATTGGAGATGGGTAATGCCTCCAGTTTATGTGAGGGTGTTCAGAGTAAGTTTGATGATCAATATGCTGCCAAGCTTTTAAGGATGTTCCAAACTCCTCCACAACACAGCATTGTGTTTGCATGGGATGCATCAAACCTATGGCTATGGCTAGCTGCTCTAACATATAGAGAGAAGATCAGCATGGAGATAAAAGCTAAGGAGCCATGGATAGACAAAAGCCTAATAGAATGCAAGAATGAAGACCTCATTCGCAATTTGGTACATTTTTTTACAGATAGTGCATCCTCTCTTTGGAGAAAGGTAAGTGGATTACGCTTGAATTTAAGCCGCAAGGTAGGTGGCTTGCTATTAGCATCAGTAAAGGAAGCTGACATGTTTGAGAACACCAGAAAGAAGCATCATATGCTCGCAGTTTTTTCTAGTCATGGCAGTAATCAGGATTCAAAAGACAACTTGAGCTCATTACACCAACAAGGCGTCCATATATGGTGGATTCTTGGTACACTCTTGGGAATCATAATTTTCAGTTCTGTCTTTGCAGGAGCCAAGATGCTCATTTCCCCTCTCGCTAATGGTGGTTACAAATTTGGTCCAATTTGGCATGCAAATTTTATTGTTCGGACACTGCAAACAATGATCCTATTTCTCACTTGGGATCCAAGAGGACATTGGCACAAATTTCTGGAAGCCATGGGCTTCCCCTTTAATCAACCGACACTATTCCAAGGAACAAGTTATCACTCGGACCTGTTACAGATTCATGAATATCCCAGAAATCTCACCAATGGCCAAATGGAATGGCTAGTTCAGAAGGCAACTCGATATCGGATCCTACAGCTAAGCGGAAGAAGAAACAGATCTAGAGACATGAATGCCTCTAGCCAAAAGGGGAGGGTTAATGATGGGGGCTTTTCACAAGCCAAGCTCCCATACCCCTCTTCTCTCGTCCCCACCCCATGAAAACCTCCTCTTAGGGAGGGAGTGATAAAAGGCATTGGAAAAGTAAGAAAAAAATAAAGTATGATTATGTAAATATATGAGAAAGGTAAAATAGGCCACCTCATGCCTGCGGGGCATCCCATCCCCACCTTGCCTCCTTTTTCTTCACTGATGCCCCGCCGTGTGTCCCTTTTCCTCTCCTCCACTCAAAAGGTCAACCCCTTCTCTCTTTCCCTTGTCCTTTCTCCTTTCTCTCTCCCCTCAAGCTACCCCACCTCTCACCAACAATGCATTATAACTCACCAATAATGCACCAACTCACATGCAACTTACCCTATCTTCCAAAATAGTATACCCCACCCCCTCTTTCTCTCTCCTATCATATCCCATGACCCAAATACCCCCCTCTCTCTCTCTAGGGTGCCATGTCTCTTGTCTTGTAGCTAAATAGCCTCCCCCACACTCACACACACTCAGTTTCACTGAAAAAGGTGCCCACAGACCCATCCCCACCCGGTGGTTACCTGATTTTTCTTGTGTTCACACACATCTGCACACAGATTCACCTCTGAACACACTCCCCTCTCTCCCCTCTTGTAATTACTTTATTCTCCATGTCACCTCTCACTTTTTTTCATCAACCCATCTCTCTCTCTTAGTCTCTCTCTCATGAGACTGTTGTTCTGGCACATATACACACAGCCAGACAAGTGGAGCCCACAGTCACATGGCCTATGTAGATAATGATTTCTTCATTTCTAAATTCTAGAATTCCTCCCCCCTCCTCCCCTATATAAAGAGGGGTCACCATCACACTAAAGACACACACACCATCACCAAAGAGTACACTATGCACTGTGTGTGCCTAGTGCACACACACACACCCACACCATCACCATCACCGCAATCACCATACTTGTCTTGAGCATGACCTCTACACCCTTGGATATGGAAGATGAAGGGCAACTAAATGAAGGATGATGGCCATAATCCTCGTGCGAGTCTTTGCCATCAACTCCCACCTATCCACTATGTGCTCTACCACTCTCTCCCTTCTCATTCCCCTACCCTATGCTCCCCATTTCATCGCCTAATTCTCTAAATAAAGCTTGAGGTTTTGTGAGTATGTTTTCTTGCAATGTTTTGCCCATGTGAGGTGTGCGGAATCGCCACCTAATCTTGTGTTTGGAGTGAGCTTGTGTATGTGTGAAGGGTGTGCGGATTCGCCATCCTTTTGTGGTGCCTAATTACTGAGCCGCTATACCCCCTCCCTCACCCTCTCTCTCTCTCACTTGATCTCATTCCCTTTCCTCTTCATCATTACTCCCAAGCATCCATCTCTCTTGGATGAAAACTTTGTTATGGTGGTGTGTTGTTTGCGTCCAAGCCGCTGAAGCTAGGTGGTGCCCCCTGTTTGCTTTACCATGACACGCTCGAGGTGCGCTATTCGGTCCCCGGTGTTTTAGAGGCCGTCGGGGTTCGGGGTTCGCTTTGCTCCCGTCATTTGGTGCCCCAAAAATGATTGAGCCATAAAGACTATAATAGTCGTGAGAGGGAATCCAGTCAATAGTCAAGGAGAGACCACCTAACACCTGTCGACCAGTTAAGGAATTACAGACAGTGGGTCACTCAAAGCCTATAGACAAACAAATATCTAAAGCCAGCATCCTAGTCCTCCCAATTTCCTAGGAGGGCTTGGTGTTTTAAAGGTGTGTGTGTAGGTGTTAAATTAAATAAATAACTCACCAATTGAACAAGATGTTCAAAAAGACGACTGGCTAAAGATGTCAAGGCAAAGATATGTACAGAAGCAATTCAGTCTTTGAATCAGAACTGTACAATATAGTAAGAATGAAGTATCATTCCCAAGGAATTTGTACAAAGGTATCAAAAACAATCCCGATTGCAGCATCAAATGCTTCCAAAGTCGGACTACAAGCAGGTTTAACCTTTTTAAGCCAAGATAGAATTCTCACCTGCATCCATATAGTCAAGACAATAGACATGTTAGACTTGGCTACGTATGGCAGGCTTCAAAGAATCTATCAGTTGTTATCCATGTCGAACTTTTAAAAAAATTTAACTAGCTACTGTCCTTTTAAAGTCTCGAGGATTTTTCATCCTTTATTTTTTGCTAGAGTTATTCATATATTTTTCTAGAGTCCCATTTCGGTGGCAGAACCAGTATTGCTACCAAGCTTTCAAACATCAGATTTACTAAGTTTATCAAAGTAGGATCCAATCAGAAACCAGTCAAAAAATAGAGCAGTAGATCCAAGTAGGATCCAGTATGCAATACTCAAACCAGCAACCATAAAGTAAGCTTGGGTAACTGTCAACACTTTAAAATATCGAGCAACCCTTGTATCGGGAATCTACTTGTATTTGCTATACTTCAGCCAAGTAGCAGAGGATCAGTTAGTACCAGAAAGAGAAGATAAAAAAACCTCATATACTGATGTGAACCATTCTGAACCAGAAAAAGGCATAAAAAGACCAGTGTACCCTATGCAATGTTCCATTAATTGAGCCTGAGTGTTTTGCAAGTATGACCAGCTACTGATGTGAACCAATCTGAACCAGAAAATGGCATAAAAAACCAGTGTACCCTATTGCAATGTTCTTTTAGATAAGGCCTGTAACTTGCAAGTATGACCGGTTAGTCTAGGCCCATTACAAGCTCCCCCCCTTTTTTTTAACACATAACTAACACGTAGAGAGGCTGAATTGTATTCCAATGCCAACTAATCCGTGTTTGTAGGTAAAACAAAGCCAACAATCAAACCATATAGGGTTTTAGAGAGAATTTTTGAGCTTCTAATCACAAATGATACCAAAAAAAGAACATAGAGCATTCCCCTTTGCAATCAAATTTCCAAGGTAGAAGCAATCAACTCGACCAAGCCAGATCCTCAAATATGAACTCCCCTGTATTTTTGTTGAATGTATCATAACCTATTGCAACCATCAGAATATGGCAGCATAACCAGCAACTTACCTTCCAGTAGTCAGAATCTTGCATGCATATCCAGCATCCCCACCAGGCATTCAGCCATTATCCTTACCAAAAAACCTGAATAATAACCATATACATGAAATATCTGATATCAGTATGCAGTTCACCACCAGTCAAGAAGCCAATCAGCAAAAAAGTAAATCCCTTCATTAATGTGAGCAGCCAGTATCCACTTTCTCAAAAGGATCCTAAAAAGACCAGTATTCAAATATACCAGTATTAGATAGTTAATCTAGAGAGTTTTTTTGCATAGTCAGTACCATCACCAGTTTTTTAGTAGAGGATCAAAAAGCCCTAATCGGTATCATCACCAGAGTTAGTGCATAACCAGCCATATTACCAGCTTTACAGTCAACTATTACCAGTCAAGCAGCCAAAAAAAAGATAGAGATCTTTGGCTAATGAAAAAGATAAAAATAAAGAATCCCAAAAGATCAGTCAAATTTTATGCAATCAGTATCAGTCAAGTATCCAAATAAAGCTCCTTTGCCAGTGTGAGAAGATACAAGAATCCAAAAAAGACCAGTTTTTTTCTAATAAGGTTCTTACTAAATTCTTGTTCTATAGTCAGATATCAGAGCAAAGATTTGAGTTTATGAGATTTTAAAAAAAAACCTGTGAGCAGTCGCCATGCCAAGTAAATTTCCAAGCAGCTAAGGAAGACCAAGCCTATGTGAGGGGAGAAAACACCCTCACCTTTTGTAGTGGAGGAGGTAGGGATGCACTCTGACAGATGTTCATTAGAGGTGATGTTGCGGCTGCCTAGCCTTGATGAATATACGCGGTAATCCGGGTAGGATTCTATTCATGAGTGGGAGGTAGGGAAGCCAAGGCAGGCATCTTTCCATCAGATCGAGGCGTTGATCCAATAAGAAGGTCGCGACACTATGATAAAAAGCTAAGACAGTGAAAGCCGCCCAGGTTTTTGAGGGGCTAGACATTAGGTTTTTAACTTTAAAGACTAACGCTTTAGGGGATAGTCTCCATAGGGTAGTCAACACAAGAAGTTGGGAGGGTTTTAATTTTTTGGTACACTCTAATAACAATCCAATGTGATAATAAAGCAAGCAATTGTACAGCACAGGGTAGTCCCTTACCTGGCAACAGCTCAATTTAACCGCTTGAGCTTAGACAGTGATTTGGAGTATAGTCTACCACCCCCTCCAGATGAGGTGCTAGAGCCACCACAGCCCCAAGGCAGTAATTTAGCATGTACAACATAAGGTAAAATCCCCTAAAGCCACAATAGATCATTTAAGCGAGCCCCATAGATGTTATCTAGGTCATAAGTCATGACCAAGTGTGTGTGTGTGTATAGCTATGGTCATGACCAAGTGTGTGTGTGTGTGTGTGTGTGTGTGTGTGTGTGTGTGTGTGTGTGTGTGTGTGTGTGTGTGTGTGTGTGTGTGTGTGTGTGTGTATAGCTATGGTCAGCTGCTGTGACACAATGTGTGTGCGTGTGTGCGTGTGTGCATGTGCGTGCGTGTGTGTGTGTGTGTGTGTGTGTGTGTGTGTGTGTGTGTGTGTGTGTGTGTGTGTGTGTTTACTACAACTAGTGTGCAAGCAACCTGGCTTGTAACAGTGCCGCATAGAGGTGTTGTCTCAAATTGTGAAGTATAGTTTGTATAGTCAGTACAATTACAGGTATGGATGTCGTGTAATCTGAAAAAGTCAGTATTGTAAAACCAATTTTTTAGTGGATATGTGTTTTTCCATCCAAACAAAACAGAATCAAGTAGAGAAGTGTTACCAAAGTGTTGATGAAATATATCCATAAAAATGGACTTAGGTGTGTATAATTCTAGAATTGTTTTAACAAAAAGACAATGCACAAAAGTATGGTTTTGAACCTCCTTCTCATATTCAAGTCTTCTTGCCTGCCCCATTGGTAGTAACCTAAAAATATTACAATCACGTATCAAGAAGATGTTTTACAGAAAGATTTTTAGGTCTACCTCTACCGGTATAGCTTTTAGTTTTATCTCTGCCAAAGTTAGAACTAGAAGTAATAGAGGGAGTTAAAACGGAAGGAAGTGAGTTAGGAGTGTTAGTTAAAGAAGTAGATCATTTTAGGGATGGGGTAGATTCTTCTTCCATATTAGGTTTAAGCACACTGATAAGAGTCTTTACTCCTTTGTAGTTGCCATGGGATGTCAGGTAAGTTCCAGGTTCGTCTTCTTTAAGCTCTTTGAGAACTTCAAGCATCATGTTGTGGAAGTGAATGAAAGAAATTTGAGCTAAAACCAAGTTACGAGCTTGTCTTCCCAGCCATGAACCTATTAATGATAAGTGAAATTTTGCAGCTTTGTCTGGGAATAGTAATTCTAGGTGATTAAGAATGTACCAAACAGCAATGATGTTGGATTTGCATGTTGCTTTGTTGTCAAGGAACTTGCAGGCACATTTGATGTAGGGACTATATATGTGCCAGATAGAATCTGAATAGTATTCTGCATTAGGCTTAGAGAAAGCTATAATACCCTTTGCACACCCATAAATCCCAGTATTAATAGAGCATTTTGTGGGATCCAAAAAGTTCATGGTAAAGGGAGCATTGATTAACTCCCCTTTATTCAAAAAGTGGATGCCTTTAAGAATATGAACCCTACATTTATCCATGCAAGAAGCAGGCAAATTAGCTAAGAAAATCCAAGATTCAAGTGAGATAGGTGCCAGGAAGCCTTTGTTAAGAAGGGCCCAAAGCTAATTGTCCACATTTGCACCTTCAACTTCTACTTGTTTTGAAGGAAGAAATGGGAAGCATTTTGACACTTTAGGAACCATTTCTAAAAGAGTGGACTCACTAAGTGAGCATAAGTCATGTTGAAAATTCTTAACAGCTTCCAATACTGCCGGATTGCAATTGAAGATACTGCTTGTAACATTGACTGTTGGAGTAGGCAGTGTAGTGCTGAAGGCTGGGTTGAGTCCGCATAACTTTTTAAGAAAATTGGTTAACTCTTCACCAGAGGAGGGAAAGGTAGCAAGTGACTATGTGTGCAATTTCTAAAGTAGAGGAAGTTTTTTTAATTCCTCTTCTACAAGTTTAAGTCCTTCCTTCTTGTTTTTAACCAAAGTTGCTAAGAGTTTGATCCAATCAGTAAATGAAAGAAGTTGTAGTAAAGAACCATGAGGATAATTCTCTACATTTGTTGATCCAATAATAAGTTTAGATGTAGTTGCATCTTTAATGCAACATAGAACATAAATACTCGCTTTAAAAGAAGCAAGCCAGCAAGGAAATCCAACCCAAGGGCCAAGGAATCAGACTGAAAAATAGATAAATCATCATAAATTAGAGAAAAGTAGAAAGAAAGCTAAAAAAAAGTGTTACAACCAAATTTAATTTTTTTTGGCAGCTCTAGCAAGGAAAGATATGTATCTATTTGCAGGAGACATCAAAGGACGCCTAAGGGTATGTTTGTACAATTTGGCACAGGCCATTCTCAATTTTTTATTGATAGCTTCTATATTTTTTGGAGAGTTAAGGATCCGCATTCAAATAGTGTATTTGTAGGGTTGAGATACTTGACAAAAAGTGAATGAAAAATTAAAGCGGTAATACATACATCCTTTAAACCAGTCAATCCAAGGATATAATAATTGTGTGTATGTATCCCAATTAGATAATAAGGTCAACACCTAATAATCAAACTTTTATATATAATTTTGCCATACTTCTGGACATAAATTGATAAAACAATATCATGTCCTTGTGTCTATGTGTGTGTGTTGGAGTATTAAACTATATACTTTATTCACAATTTGAACAGTATATTCAAAAAGAGACATGACAAAGCTTAATAAAAGTGATTACATAATAAAAAATTACTAGAAAAAAATTTATGTATATGTGAAATGGATTTTTGATGTTTTATTAAATCTAAATTGTAAAAATGAAGTAGCAACAGTAGAAGAATTATCCCTGCCAAAAATATTCTACGAACAGCACTTGAATTCAATGATAAAAGAAGCCAAAATCCTTGCCTGTCCTACAACCATCATGTAAACAAAAAACTCATCAGCAATTTTGTTTAAACATGGAATGCAGGTATAGGGCAGATCCGACAATCGTCATCCATGTCCCTTTTATCCTTGCATTCAAACAAAGTTCAATGATAGGCGTGTATCAAAGAGTTAGTCACTTAAGATTTATTTCAAAAGTGTAAGAGGGGGAAAACTTGGTAAAGATCACGGATAGGTTAAACTTGCTTCTTAACTAGTAAAAGAGACTAAACAGGATTTAAGCTCTTATGGAGAAAAACAAGTAAAGATTTTACTAGTCTTTTAGGGCAACATAATGAGTTACAACTTACATACTATCTTTGAAAATGTACAAGTATGCAAGCACCCTTCTATCAATATCTGTGTTTAAATAAGATCTATTTAACCATTTTAAGGAGATTTTTATTTGGTTTCTGAGTCATTTTATCAGTATATGGCATTTCTCACGACTGAAAGTAGTGAAATTGCTACTATTATTATCTAAGATAATATATGGCAGTAAGGAAACAAAATTTCTTTAGCTATGTCACAATTATGCCAATCTGAAGACAAATTTACACAGACTTATTAATTTAACAAGTTGTAATGTGTAAAGCTAAGTATAAATAATCATATTTGGTTCCTAAAGAAGGAGAAAACTAAGAATTTTTAGGTGAAAATCTACCTGAGGGAGGAGGAGTATACTCTCAATTAGCAAAGGGTCTGAACATATTTAAGAATTTGCTCTCAAAAATAAACATGAGTAGCACCTTAAAAGGAAATTTAATTATTTCTATGTTCTTGGGTTACATATAAATAATTTGTGTGATCTACTACCAGCATGAGCCCATTTAATTCATAAATGACTAAATTAATGCTATATAGAGAGAACGCAAACCACCTGAGAGGAGGAGGATGCGACCAAGGAGTCAATATACGTTCGTTTATCTACCATGAGTGCGGTACTTAGTAGATGCTTTGTATACCTTTCGCACTGCAATTGTATGCTCACCTGCTTTCTGGTCCTTTCTGAAGGTCAGTGTCTTGCATGAGAGAGTAAGCGAGATTGTGAATGGCGGTTTTAATGCACATGTGCAAATTGAAATATAAGGAGATATAGAGTTATATTGCCCATGCTTCAACTAATTACAAGTGCTTATGCTTCTGATAGATATTTTTTGAGAAGCTTAAGGTAAAATAATCAATGTATTGCTACTGTATAAGGGCAATACAATGGAGTTCAACTTCCTCCCAATATTCCTGTTAAAATAGATTTCGAGTGTGTGTGTGTTTGTGTGTGTGTGTGTGTGTGTGTGTGTGTGTGTGTGTGTGTGTGTGTGTGTGTGTGTGTGTGTGTGTGTGTGTGTGTGTGTGTGTGTGTGTGTGTGTGTGTGTGTGTGTGTGTGTGTGTGTGTGTGTGTGTGTGTCTGTGTGTGTATTCGAGCGAGAGAGAGTGAAGGAAGTAATGAGCCAAAGTTTGTTCCACTACTTGCTGATGTAGGCGGTTTTTATTGCAGGAAAACATCACCTATGTCAGGATTTTTTGAGTGTAGCCAGATTCTGATTCTATTACCTCGCGAGTAGGGTGTGTAACTATCTAGTTGAGTGCCCAGTTTACCATGCAGTAACTACATGTGAGTGTGATTGTGTGTGTGTGTGTGTGTGTGTGTGTGTGTGTGTTTACAGCAGTCAATGCGCAAGCGACATGGCTTGTAACAGTGTCGTGTAGAGGCGCTGCCAAATAGTCTAGGTGGCTCATTAAAAAACCCATTTTTTAATATCTTGAGTGCCCAGTTTACCATGCAAAAATTTCATGTGAGTGTGATTTTGTGTGTGTGTGTGTGTGTGTGTGTGTGTGTGTGTGTGTGTGTGTGTGTGTGTGTGTGTGTGTGTGTGTGTGTGTGTGTGTGTGTGTGTGTGTGTGTGTGTGTGTGTGTGTGTGTGTGTGTGAGAGAGAGAGAGAGAGAGAGAGAGAGAGAGACAGAGAGAGAGTGTGAGAGAGAGCAAGAGGAGAGATAGAGAGAGAGAGAGAGAGAGAGAGAGAGAGAGAGAGAGAGAGAGTAGATGACACCTATGGAGAGATTCAATAGGTGCACTTGTTAGAGAGAGTGGGTGAAAATGGAAATGAGAAAGAAGATGGAGAAGGAATGGGGCTAGTTTCAACACAAGAGAGGTGGAAAAAGGGGTTTTAGGGAGAGAAAAAGACATTTTGATGTTAGAATATGATATGGGGGGGGGGGGGGGGATTTTTTAAAGAAAAAAAAAAGAAACTTTTAGGGTTCTTTTATGGACAGATTGTCTTTTGGTAGCAGGGACAAAGCCATAATTACAGGGGCAAAATAGACTTTTCACTACCTTTCCTTAGATAGTAGGTGGTACCACCACCCTCTTTCTATTGGTGCAACCTCAAAAATTCCTTAATCCAAAGGGAACTTTCAAGCTCCACAAATTTCCTAATGCCCTCTAGTCGGCACACGTGATACATCTACATACCTATAAGGTGCATCCTCCAATTCAACAAGACGTTGCAATGATGGTCCCTTTTCTAAATGTTTTCTTTGCATGTGAAAAATAGCTTTAGTGATTTAAAATAGAGAATTTGCTAGATCAATGGTACACAGAGATATAGCATATCCACATTGTAAACCCCTCCCCTGCCACATGTTTGCTTTCAATAGGGTTTGTGTAAAGTGTTGGATCCCTCATACCTCTTTTCAATGGAAGTCATGATGCCACCTCAATGGGCAATGTGGACCTCCCACCAACTTAGTCATGAATCCATACATGGACGGTTCTTGTCTATGCGATTTTCATTATGTACCATTGGCATATTAGATGGGCCTTGGCTGCCATTACTTCCTTAAATGGTGCTTGTCTCCACTTCACACATCTCCAAAACACGGAAAACTGGAAAAACTATGATGCCCAAAATGCATGCCAAAGTTTTGCATCTAAAACAACCTGTGAATCCACTACAACATTTGAAAAAAAATTCCCACACTTGTCATGAAAAGTGAGCTTATACAACCTACGCCACAAAATGTGAGATGCAACAATTTCATCACCAGAACTGGAACATGAAAACTGTAAATCTCTCATGCATAAATTTGACAACAAGACAAATTCTTGCAAGTGCAGATACATACAAAAGGTTTTTTTATCCCTGGTATATAAAGTGCATCAACAAGTGTGAAATAACTGCCATTCATAGCAGTTAGCACAATCTTTCAAACTCCATTGATCGGATAAGTGGCATTGTTGGCACAAGTAACCATATTCCCATGAGGGATAGCCTTGAGAGAGGTAAATATGTCATGATGTTAAGTAATGTGCTTTGTAACACCACTATCAAAGTACCAAACATGTGACTATAGAAATCAACATACATACATCACGGAGACAAGGATCATAAGCACACTATGAACTGAATGCCCATTTTGTATCTACATATGTCATCATCACAATCTCCATTTATAGAAGATTTTGCAATAGGTTTACTGGTAGAAGATCTAGCCTCTTTCTTCTCGTCTTCAGTTGCCTTCAACTTAGGACATTGCTTCATCAAGTGAACATTAGCCTTGCAATAATGGCAACACATTCTTTTCTTGCCTTTTTCACTAGAATTCCCAAACGAGTTTCTACCAAAAACAACACTAGACACAAGTGCTTTGCTACTCATAGAATAACCACAAGAAGTGGTTTCACTACTATTACCACCTCCTCTTTGAGCAGCAACACAAGCTTATTCAACTACACATTATGTAGCCATGTTGTTTTTTTAAAGTGATTGTATAATAATAA
The DNA here is from genome assembly GCF_014529385.1 of Adiantum capillus-veneris. Lineage (NCBI taxonomy): Eukaryota > Viridiplantae > Streptophyta > Polypodiopsida > Polypodiales > Pteridaceae > Adiantum > Adiantum capillus-veneris. Next base: position 43,589,421 of record NC_140948.1, read on the forward strand.
TGTACATAATGACTCTTTCTTAGCACTAGGTTGGTAACCTAACAGGACATAAAACTGTCCTTTGCAGGGTCCAAGAAAAACTTAACAACTCCTAGAAGAGGTGTCTATTGACAAACCCTTCATTGAGAGTATTCACAAGACCCATGTGATTTAGGAAAAATTATAAGAATGTTGAAATGTGTAATCCAATGGAAGAACTAAGCCCTCAAAGTAAGTGCTTTTTTACAAATAGCAAAAAATAGGGAAGTCCATTAGTACGTAGCTTAGTGCTCTAAAAAAAAATTTGTTCTAGTCATTCCAACATTTTTCCAGGAATCTATAATAGTATAGATTTCAACTGGAAGAGTACCTATGACCTCAAAAAATCTATTAGAAGTCTCACATTTTACTTGAAATTAGCATGTTTTTAGACAGTTTGAAGTGTAAGTGCATGTACAGTTACAAATGGCTAATTGATCATTCAATTTAGTATACGAAGCACTTTATGAGCACTATAACTCTTGCTAGATATCACTGACACAAAAAAGTGACTTCTTTTCATCCTCCATTGATAATGACAAGGAGATTATGAATGAGAAGTTCTTCCCAGCTATAGAACACTGTAATACTAGTAAGTTACATTGCAGAGGAACAAATTTGCAAGCTTGAATCAAGGTCCTCCATGATAATTTTCCATGTGCACCATGAATAGGGATGACCAAAAAACATTATGCACATTAGCAATTAGAAACCATTTTATAACAATGTATTTTTTTCTACAAATATAAAGCTTATTAGAGCCATTCTAGAAGGACAAAAGATAACATGTCAAAGCACTAACTTTACAACAAGAACAAATTCTTCCAACCTAATATGCATACCACATTGGTCATCATCACCACATTTGAAAAGACTTGCACATACTACTGTTCAATGAATATAAGTTACAATGACCATAGCCTCCCACAATGATAGATAGACCTAATGAGCAAAACCATACAACCATGTGAAAGAGATCCATATGTACATTGTCCAAAAGGATAGCCATAAACTATAAGCATTTGGACGTCTTTAAAATCATAAGTGCCATTCTAGCATAGTTATAACCATAACAAGGCAATAATGCCATCATAATCATATCATGGCACATGTTGCTATTCCATGTTTCAAGAGAAACATATTCTAAAACCCATTAGTGATACCATAAGCTCCATGAGACAAGAGCTACCACATGTTCACAAGACCATAAGCCATCCACAACATCGTCAAAAATACTTGGCAAGATGTAAAATGCTTGGCGCGATTAAAAACGCCAAGAAGACCGAGAAGGATCACAAATTTTGGTAAGATAGAGAACACTCAGCAAACAAACTTGGTACCTAAGAAAACCACTTTAGTGCGTACATAAATCATAAGCACCACAAACCCTAGCAAGCATTTAGCAAAGGGCTCACACACCCTTCCGTACATAAACCACATCAAGTTCCTCCAATGGAGTATTATCAACAAGCGGCACAAACCCTAACAAAGTTGGGCATGAACATTAACCTCATCGACTCGCTCCACCTAACCATCATACACAAGATCACAAACCTTGGCGTACATAAACCACAAATACTTGCTCCAAATGAACATTACACACTCATGAACTTTGCGACGATGAGAGGAGGACAAGAAAAGAAAGAGCAATCCATCTACAATGGGAGAGCAAGCATCTATTGTCGCCATATGTCGCCGTACCAAAGATAATCTTCCAAAAATTTTTCCTACAGTTGTTACCATAAACAAGTGTAAAAACACTCCAAGTGAACCCTGGCAAGAGAGAACTGGACAACAAACCAACAAGATAAATCATGAGACCCTGGCGAGATAAATCATGAGACCCTGGGGAGATAAATCATAAAGCCTTGGCAAGAACTCATAAACCCCTGGCGAGAAAGGCAAACCATAATTTCAAGAGGGAAACACTGGATCAGATGTAGGCTATTTTAGAACCGCTATTATAAGGGACAAAACGCAGACACAACCCATAACCTGGCAATTCACAACCCATAACCTGGAGACAAAAACCCTGGCGAGATTGAACCCTGGCGAGACAACAAACCCTGGCCAGACAAAACCCTGGCAAGATTGCAAACTGTAGCAAGACAAAACCCTGGCGAGACACTACGATGAAGTATAAAACCGTAACCGTTGGGAGAAACCAACCATCAAAAAACAAGAATGGACCTCACAACTTGTGCAACTAACATAATCATAATTGGGCCCTTGCCATAACCATAAGCAACAAATAAAACCATAAACATAACCTAGCACAAGAACATCTCTTACAAGAATTGTGAAGATTGCCATATCCATAATTGAGCACCTGCCATAACCATAAAGTGGCCCATGACCAAAACAAACACTTAAACTTGTCCTTGCTACAAGGCACATCACCAAAACCATAACAAAAGGCACATTGTCTTACATAACAGGCAAGATGGAGTTAAACAGCTTACATAACCGGCAAGATGTATAGCCAATAGGCACCATAAACTTGGAACCATAACACCATTGCATCAAGTTCACATAACGATAACCAAAGGCAACCCATAACCATAGACAAGTTCACATAGCCATAACCAAAGGCATCTGTCATAACCAAAACCATAGACAACCATAATGCCGCAACAAAAGACCGTGCCAAAATATCGCATGAAACCATATTACCTGCCATAATACCACAACCAAAGAAACAGACCATAAGCTCAAAATAAGGGCAGCCCATGTCAAACCAGTTAGCAAAGAAAAAAACCAACAACAAATGTAAAAACCTACCATCATCAAAGGGAAAAACCAGCAGCCAGAAGGACCAGCAAAAGGGACCAACCATCATCAGAAAAACCAAAAAAACCAGCAAAAGCCATCTGTCACTAGCAAAAAACCAGTCAACCAATAAAAAGAACCAGCCATTTGGTAGAATCCATCAGCCAAATCCTGCATGTCCTGCAAAAGCAGAAGTTAGAGAGTATGAGAAACTAGGCCTAAGCCATGCAAGTATGACAACAGTCACTAGACCATGAAGAATGCTAAAAGACTTACATAAGATGGAGTCTCGTCGTCTAGTGACTCTTGAGCGACCAGCAAAGAGAAAATCAACAACCACCCTTGCATGGTAGTCCTTGAAACAAGGATCAGCACACTTTACCTTCTTACACTTACCACATCCCCAAATAGTGCGAGACGATTTCGAGCCCTGCACTTCTTTGTGCTCAGACAAAAGCTTCTTCTGTTTTGTTGATCATAACACACAATACCTACTTGTTGTATCATACAAACAAACGGGAAGACGGCCATTCTATGCATCCTCTATCACTGGTCGCTTACACACATACGACCTAAAAGAATTATTTACCAGCTTCTCATGCATATGTAGCATAAACTCAAACCTGAATACATCCCTCTTGCCATAGAGGTCTTTCCAAATGATCCAACAATTTGTGAAGGCAGAATCCATGAGACCCCAAAAACCTGCATGCCACCACTTAAAACCATGCATTGTACTTTGCAATCTATAACCACTCCCAAGAACCATACTATCAAATGTGTCACAGCCAGCCTTACATGCATTGTATTGCACTGCAACATCAGTACACACCACCTCCCTCCTCTTTCCATCACTCATCAAGTGTTTACCTCACCTTTATGCATTCCATAACAATTAGAAGCAAACAGAATTTATTTATTGTCCATCCATGTGCAAGCAAGGACACCTTGCTTCTTGCAATATGCAAACCGCAAGCACTTCGTGCTTGCTTACCCAAATGTAGCATCTTTGCATGCCGGAAGTACTTTCTATTTGCCACATAAGTACCTGTACCACCTTGGCCCTCATGAAGCAAGTGCTCAAGAAGCTTAACGGAGGTAAAAAACCTGTCAAAAAACACATGATGACCCTTCCTTGGAAGGGATTTTACCAAATTTGCAACTCCATGAAAAGACAATTCCGGGCATGGCAATTTATCGTAGATTTGAAATTCATGATTATACCCCATTGATGAATCACATAGGTTCCATACCTGTATGCCAAACTTATGCGGCTTCTTTGGATTGTAAACCCTACATGGGTTCAATTTGCATTTAGAGGGAATTATGCGCACATCAACAATGACACACTTGCCTACATTGTAATGCTTTTGAAAAGTGTAATTTAGCCGCTCCTCCAAATCAATTAATTGCCACAACTTGTGCTCTCTACATCCATGAGGTGGCCTTTGTGCATTGTCTCGTAAGTGGAGGAACCGTGTAATTTGCCAAAATGTGGTTTGGCTCATCTTCTCACCAAAGTTAGGAAACAAGAGTGAGCCTACCATGTCATCCTTCCAATAGTGTTTCTTGGAAGGCATGTATTGAAGTGCCATGCCCAATGCTATGCCCATGAAACGCATAAAAGAGTCACGATCAATAGGAACCCACCTACGCATGGAGTCATGCAAGCTCCCACACCTTCTCCTCTCTTTTTCCGCATACGTGTTTGTCTCACTTACAATGTGATCAATGAGATCTATTGGAAACAACATCAAAAACAAATTAAATTCACAAAACTCACGAGATAAATGACACAAATCTGGTCCATGGACTCCATTGAAGGGAGGGAGAGTCCTAATGTGCCATGGGGCTCTTGCTCAAGGCCATCACCACTATGCCATTCCGGAGAAATAACATCAACAAAGTCATTATCCACTTCGGGAGAGTCATCAAGTACCGGCCCTTCTGCCTCCAAGGCCTCATCATCACCACCTTCAACCCCCTCACCCTCCGATGCATGCTCATCATTGCTTTCCTCCTCATCAAATACATCAAATGGGCTAGGTGAGGGACAAGCTCTACCTCCTGCATGCGGTAGTTTATGTTTACGAGGTCGGCCACCATTTCGGCCACTATATTTGCTAAATTCGGGTGATGATCCTTAGGCATCAATACTTGTAAGCGTGCTACAGCCCTTGGGTCTACCCCGTTTTCGTGATTTGGGTGTCCTTCCACGCCTCTTTGCAATCGGTGTGGCCTCCACCGGAGTGCTTTCAAAATCAATACTGCTAAGAGGAGTATCCTCTTCAAGATGGTAGGAATGGCTTTCCTCCCCCAATGCATCCTCAGAAAGCTTTCTCCACATTTCAACCATAGGTGCATGACTAGATTGACCAATTTCATATGTGGAAGAAACGGGTGTACTTGCATGGCTTACCTTGCTTATTTTCCGAGGAGGAGCGAGATTCAGGGAGCTTTGAACAAGGTACTCGCAGATGTCATTCCAATTTGTAGCATAGGACTTCGGATCCACTTCAAACTGACATGCAAATTTGTGAATTTTTGCATGGTACTTGTGTAGCACCCCAAAGAAGAACACCTCAGCATGATTATCCCCAAATTCTTGTTGTGCCCAGGAAGCCCCAAACCAGGCTGCGGGTACTTGTAACATGGCACCTTCTTGCGCCGCGAGAAACACAGAGGAGCATCCAGCACGGTTGTAGCCTACCTGCGCAGGTGAGTAGCACCTTTGATTGAGCTCCATGCGCGCAGAAAAATTCGATCCCTGCACCTGTTCCTCGGCCTCTATTTCTCGGGATTTTGTCTCTCCTCACGCTGCCCTACCCCAATTGCTTGAGTTGGGGCTTTCATTTGGAGCCCTTGGATCTAGGCAAGATCCTATGGGCCTCAATTCTCCCCGATCTGGAACCCCCATCCATGAATTCAAGATTTTGGGGAGGCACGACACTCAATTGGAAGGTGGCTATTGCATGCAATTTTCCATGCTTAGATTAGATGGTTGCTTAATTACTCAAATTAGAAGGCATGCAACAATGATGAAAAAAATTCCAAGTTTTTTTCAAGTTTGTCCTCACCTACCCCAATTGGTCAATCTATGTTATCTAACTTGAATTTCTAGAATTAATTTGTCGAACTTTTCCAGTTAAAAGGACATAAAATTGTCCGGTTACCAACCTAGTGTTAAAGTGACTCTTTTTTTTAAGTGATTGTAATAGTAACCTGCATAATGCATCAAACTTGCTAGCTTGAGGGTTTCCTTGGGTCATAAGTCTCTAAGTACTAGCAAAATTCTAATAAAAGTCTGGTAATGCATCTAGAACAGTTTGTACATGTGAAATATTAAAACTGACTTCAACTGTAGAAATGAGTTGCTCATTGATATCCTTGATACCATACCTTTTGCACCTTGGATGAGTCCTCCCATGTACATGTAGGGGAGAGTCTCCTCGAATGCATTGGGTTTCTCTCTTATTAAGAATAAAAAGAAGACTTGCTTTGACAAGAACAGTGTATCTAGCTTCTGTTTCTTTTTAACTACCACCTCAGCAAGCATGAATTTGATGAAGAGGCCGGCATCATTGGTGCAGCCATAGTTGGTCGACCATAGAAGATGGTATGGGTAGGTATGTGCAGGCTAGTAAAAGCATGATAAAGGGCTAGAGCATCTATGAAGATCATGGGTAGATAGGTCAAAGCGGATATGTATGGCTAATGCAGTTTAAAGGCCAAGAAAGGCTCCAAAAGGGGCTAATTTGGGTAGCAGATGAACGAGGTTCAAGGTGCAATTTTTGGGCCTAAAAATGTAGAGCTTGAAGTGCTGAAGGAGCAAGTCAAGATCGCTCATCAAACTGAGCTATAGACCCCAAGATATTGAAGTTTGAAGGTGCAATGCATTGCACATCTGTCGAGCCGGACAGGGCAGCTGGGGACAAGTGGCCCAAGTGGACATCAGTGAGTAAGTGCATAGTGACCAAGTTATGGAGCATACCCATCTTTTCAGATTGCAGATCAGAGCTATGGATTGCTGGATATGGCCATTTGAAGTTTTATCGGGGGCCAGATTGGTGCCCACCTGACCGCTTGGGGAGTCGTGCCATCTCATGTTTTTAGGACCTCAACAAAGTTTGAGAAGGTGCTATGCAGTGTAGGGAGCTAATAAGAACTGACTTCTCGTCAAACAGAGCCCGGAGCGGAAAGTTGTAGCAGTTGGAAGTCGGGGTGCATTCACTCGTGATTGATTAAAGATGAAATCTAGCATTTTTGCGGCCGCGGTTTGGGGTCTTGAAAAATCTTGAAGTGCAACAAAGCTGAAAGAGAGAGGAGCCAATCATGTGAATTTGTTGTCAGGCTTCACGGTTCAGCCATTGAACAAGTGAGTACGGAACGGTGTCAGATCAAAATAGGCACTCAAGGGGGGGTTTTTTAGGTGTGTTTTTCAAGTGTTCAAAGGGGCAATTCATGGTAAGCTACCACGTGGCGGGGATAAAGCCCCTATGCATTGACGGGTTCAGAAGTTGCATGATATAAAGGCCAAACAAGTGATCCCATTAGGCAAGTGTGAAGGGCGAGGGGAGCTCCCCTTGGCATGGTGGCTATGGGTGCTGCCCTGTTGGCGTCTGCAGTGGCGGACTCGACAGTTTTGGGATGCACCGGTGGCGCGCTGGCCGGTCAAGGTAGTGGTTCTGTCTAGCATCCGTGAGCGGCATGTGCTGAAAGTTGATGATGTGGCAAGCACCGGAAAGGGCCGGTTCCCACACCCTCATGGGAAAAATTTTGAGGAGAAGGGCTCCCCCCACTAGCGATATCGCTAGTGCATAGGGGGTCCCGCGGCAGTAGAAAGGGAGATAGAGGGAGAGCCCAAGTCCGGTCAAAGGGTAGTCAAAGATGAGGTAGGGGAGGTGTCCCGTATAGAGAGAGAGAGAGAGAGAGAGAGAGAGAGAGAGAGAGAGAGAGAGAGAGAGAGAGAGAGAGAGAGAGAGAGAGAGAGAGGGTCAAAGGCCATCCAAGGGACAGTTCCGCCACAGAGGGCCATGAAAGAGGGAGAGAGAGAGAGAGAGAGAGAGAGAGAGAGAGAGAGAGAGAGAGAGAGAGAGAAGCCAAGTTCAAAGAGCAAGTTGGGTGGCCTAGAGTGCAATTCCAAGCAAGCAACATGGCGAGTTGTCCACCATGCAAATGTTTCCAAAGGGAGCAATGCAAGAAAAATGCTAAAAGGGGCTCAATTTGAAGTGCACGAGCTAGAGAGCTCATATTTTGTCCTTTTTTGGACATAGCCCCCCTAAAAAAAGGGATGAACGTGAATTTTTAGGGGCTTTTGGCCATTTGAGCTTTTTTGCTCTTGGAGTTTTTGCCATTGTTTTTTTTCCGAGGGTTGTGCCGGCAAGAAATTGGTTGTACATGGTTGTGTATATGCAAGGAAGCCACCATTGATGTCTCTTGGCGTCATTCCCTCTTCTCGTCTCTGCTTGGGTGCGTGTGTTTCCGGGCGTGTGTCGGTGTGTTTGCCGCCCCCCCCCCCCCCCCCCCCCCCCCGAGGTTTGTCGTGCAAAGGGAGATAGAGAGAGACTGTGTGCATGTGGAAGGCTGTGAATTGGGCAGAGCGGAATGATTGGGTCTGTTTGGTGCATTGTAGAGCATGTGTGCATATGGTCATGTGTAGGCGGTGGTTTGCTTGCGGGTAGTGTCGAGTTTTGAAGGTGAACTCTAGTGGATTGGGGTGTTGTGTATACCTTGGGCTATAGTGAGGCATTGTGTTGTGTGTTGGATGTGTTCCCCTTTCCCCCTCTCCATCGTCAGTAGCAACCACCTCCTCAAACATGTGAAGGCGTTATCTTAAAGGATGATCTCCCTTCTCTACGTGGAGAAGGAGATCTGTTCGCACCCATTTGCCAAGGTAGCCAAGCAAACGCAAGGCATACTTTGCAATGTATAGGGTGTCAAAGAATGTGTCCTGTTGGAGGTTGATTGTGGTTTTGAGGTCGGTGCAGGTGGTGAAGAGATCATAAATCCTAGGAGTAGTCAATCGTGGGGAGATCAAGTTTAGTAAGGCTTCCTATTCTAAGTTTTCTCTAGCCCTACCTTCATATCCAAGCATGGCTTCAAGCATGATTTCACTCATGGTTACAAGCGGACAAAGAGTTGTAGCAGCTAGGAGTGCAGAGAGAGCTCTAGTGGTGAAGGGTTCAAGAAATGGAAAGATTGCAAAAATAAGGACCTACAAGTTCCTTTTTATAGCCCCTAGACTCCTCCCCCAAAAAATTTTGAGCTAAATATATTGAAAATGTTTATAGCAGCACGAAACTACACTGCAATGGACATGCCATTTAAAATGATTTTAATAAAATCACAAATTAGCACCATGCACTATTACACAACAAAGAACGAAGTCAAGACATGCTTGAATTACAACCACCAAAGTAAATTGATTTGATTGATTTTAATAGCGGGCTCATTACAAAAGCGGTGATTGCATAGTTACGTCAACTAGCAGCAAAAAATCAAATCTTCGGCCACCATGAATTTGCAAAGGAATCATTTTTTTCCTCTTTTCATATGCCTATCTATAAAGGACCAAAAACATTGCAAGAAGAAATTAATTAAAATTACTTGTAGATAGAAACTCAAATAATAAAAATATTACAAATTACACCTTGTGACAATTCAACTTGAAATCACGTCATCTTTGCTCACAAAGATTAGCAAGAGTCCTGCATAATCTTGTGAACACCATTAGGCAAAGTCAACATCAAGTCAAAAGGTATCACCTCTTTGGTAACATGAAGAGGAATTCATTTCTCCTCATGCACGTCCAACGGCTCGTAAGAAAATTGTACATACATAATGGTGCAATTTTTGAAGTACCTAATGCAAAAGTTAGAAGAGACAACCACGCACTTGAACTTGTCCCCATTCTGAATTCCATATCCAATTCCCCATTTGGCCCATAGCATAACATGCTAAGATTATGAAATCTGCATCCTTGCAAAAGAAACATCGTTGGAATTTGAGAAAGGGAAAGACCCTAAAAAAATGCACAAATAGATGATAGATGCATAGATAGCACCAACTAAGTCCAACAGATTCGGCACCTTTTCCACACTTAAGATTAGATTGAATATCACTAACCTTTTTTTGTCAAAAGTTAATCATTGTCTATTCATCCCGCTATGGACACTCATTGGATTAAATAGATGGTATGTTGATTGGTTTAGGCATACCAAAGCTAGAGGGATCCTTGGGTATAACATAGGAGTGTGATAGAAAAAGATATGCTCTTCACAAGTATCTTAGAGGACATGTGAGGGAGCATACTGTTTGTAATGTTGGCATGGAGATCATTAAAGGTACGGTCCTGTAAGTCTATGGAGTGGTTGTTCTTCCACCAAACTGGATGAAAATACATCTTCACAATGAACATGAATGAGATAGAATGATTCATTTCAAACATTTCATGCACACACAAAAAAGCAAAGAGCATCTAGAATGGCTGGAAAATTCATATCGGTTACTCCATGGACCTAAGTGAAGATCAGCGGTGGAGTAAACATGTTGCACTGTCTCCATGATAGCATCCTTTGTATGCTTGAAACCTTGAATTTTGTCTTTTCAATGCCACTCCAGTATACACCATGATTTCACACTTGATGATGGTCCACGATGCTTGGTTGCATGATAACCCAATCCCCTTTCTTGAAGCAGCATTTGATCCATTCATCTTCATCCTTCTTGGTGTTGTGCAAGAGCATTTCACCAATGTCATCCGTGGGTCCCTTGTGGCTAGCAAAGGTGACGGTTGCATGCAAAAAAGATGAGGTGGAAGGAGAGGTTTTGACGGCAGCTATGGAGAACTCATAACAACTGGGACAAACATCACTTTGACCTTGATTTCAAGAAATTTTAGAGTGAGGGTGTATATGGGTGTCCATAGAGAGCTTTGTATGATGCAAGCTTTAGGGGGATAGAGGGTGTAGATGGTAGCTATGGAGGTCATTATATTAAGGGGGGGGGGGGGGGGGGGGGGGGGGGGGGGGGGGGGGGGTTGTGTTGGAGTATTAAACTATATACTTTATTCACAATTTGAATAGTATATTCAAAAAGAGACATGACAAAGCTTAATAAAAGTGATTACATTAAAAAAATTTACTAGAAAAGTTTTTATGTTTTATTACATTGACGGCCGGTTTTCGAAACCGCGATTGCAAGAACCAACCCCAAGAAGGGGAGAACATATATTACCAAGAAAACAGAAAAAGAAATTTTTCTTTAACATTCACCACCCCTCTAGGCTTAACCACTTGTCCAGGTGGGGCGCCACCAATTTGGCTCACATCTATCCTATTGCTTGGCTCGCCCAACACACACTCTCTCACTTACCCTACCGCTGCATCACCCGGCCCAGTGGGCGCATAAAAAAATATTTCCTATATTCCTAGCGGGCCACCAGTTTTGTAATATTCTCTCTCTCTCTTTCATTTATTCTCTCTCTCTCTCTCTCTCTCTCTCTCTCTCTCTCTCTCTCTCTCTCTCTCTCTCTCTCTCTCTCTCTCTCTCCGCTCGTCCATATCCCAACCCGACACTCTCTCTCTCTCTCTCCCTAATTCTTATCCTCACCATCACCCTCTCTCCCTCCCACGCTCTATGTGTCGCCCACAGCAGCCCGAAGCTCTCTCTCTCTTCTTGCCTGTGCAGGCGCGGCGGTTGCAGACACTCTCTCTCTCTCACACACACTCACCTCACCCATCCCTCACCCACTCACCCCCGCCGTCACAAGCCCCGCATTTCACTCTCTCTCTCCCGTCGCGCTCATGGTAAGAGCAGGCCCATACGGGTGCAGGTTAAAACACACACACACACACACACACACCCACACTCCACCCCGTTTCTCCCACACTCTCTCTCTCTCTCTCTCTCTCTCTCTCTCTCTCTCTCTCTCTCTCTCCTCTCTCTCTCTCTCTCTCTCTCTCTCTCTCTCTCTCTCTCTCTCTCTCTCTCTCTCACTCACTCTCACTCATGCTCTCTGCGTCGCCGCTCTCTGAAGTAATCAACATTATATATATATATATTATATATATATATTTATATATTATATATATATTATATATATATATATATATATATATATATATATATTTATATATATATATATATATATAAACATTATTCTCGTTCCCACGCAATTTGGCCAACGCACTTATACATACACACCTCACGCACTCACACATATACGCACACGCCTACCCACTCTCACCCATACACAGTACACGCACGCATATACGGACACTCACAGCACAAAGAAGAAAAAAGAGACCGAACGACATCGACATCCACAAAAGAAAGAAGACGGCCAAAGCACGCGTCGCCAACACCAAAACAAGAAAAGGCACCGAAGGCATGCCCCGGCCGACCCCGAAAGTGACGAATGCGCTACACCAACGCACCAGCTAGGCTGCCATTCACCGACATCGAATCCATGACGCCCTCTTCAATAAAACCCGTAGGTTTTCGTCATTGTTTTTTCGAGTTTCCAACCAACCTTGTAAAAATCCCAAATTTGTAAATTCTCATCTCTCTAGGTGATGCTCACAAAGGCCCACCTAGAGGTTTCCCTTATAATATTTCCCAAGACAAAGCAAGGGTCAACCACACAGGGCAGACCGCCTTGCTTTGTCTCCCCTGATTAGATTACCCTAATCAAACTAGATTACCCTAATCTAAAGCAGCCAGCACCTTTAAAAAGGCACTGAGAGGTCACTATCGGGGGGGGGGGCAAGTTCATCAGAGGTCAGCACTTGGTAGTTTTTTGGGTGGGAGGAATTGGCAACATTTGCATCACAATAGAGGGGACTTAGTGTAGCCATTTTATTTGGGAATTTGTACTATGTAAAAGGAGTTATGTCTACATCTCGGCTCCAATGGTGGATGCATACACACTCATGTTAGCAAGGTTGTCGTGTCAGTGAGTCATCTCTAGAGAACGCACCAAGTAGGCTTACTATCTCTCCCTGTATCTTTCTATCACCATGAATTGCAACCTCACCGGAAATAAGGTTGCTGTAAGTATTGCAAGAGAATAATTCTCCCTCACACCCCCGAGGGATTTCATCACCTATCTATTCTCTCTCTCTCTCTCTCTCTCTCTCTCTCTCTCTCTCTCTCTCTCTCTCTCTCTCTCTCTCTCTCTCTCTCTCTCTCTCTCTCTCTCTCTCTCTCTCTCTCTGTGTGTGTGTGTGTGTGTGTGTGTGTGTGTGTGTGTGTGTGTGTGTAGAGTCCGTGATATTTCAAATCACCGTTGTCTGTGTCCTAGCTACTCAAAGCTAGGTGGTGCCCCTTGTTTGCTTCACCGTGACCAGCTTGTGGCGTGCATCGGCTCCCAATGTTTTAGAGGTCGTCGGGGTTCGTGTCACGCTTTGCGCTTGTCATTTGGTGCCCCCACTGAGGAGGGATTCTAAGAAACCTTCAGTTTACAATGCTGAAAGAAATGCACCTCATCAATCATGGACAAGTGGCTGAAGGAGTTCTCTAACTGGAGGACGGAAGAGGAGGAGCCTAAAGAGGCACTAGCCGCCTTCATTGAAATGCTACTGTCAGACTGTAGTGTCGTCAGTATTCAAGAGGTAAGCTCCCCATCTCGTGTTGCTCGTTCTAACCACAAATTGAGAGCATCAGGTGGGAGGCCTATGAAGTGCTATCACTGCTGTCAGCCAAAGCACATTGTCAATGAGTGTCAGCAACGAAGGCAGCGAAGGGGCTGAAGTTGTCTACATCGACATTCACCGCGAGGAGGTCGGCCATATCAAAGCAGGAAAGAAAATGGTAAGGCCTCTCTTTCCTAAGGAAACTACAATCAAAGGTATAACCTCTACTCCAAAATGGCCTAAAGGGGCTGCTCGAGCAAAAGGTAAGGAAAGGCTAAGCCAGTCTGGAAACACATGACACCAAAGGAAGAAGCGTCTGGCCAAGTGAGTGCTTCAAGTTCAAAAAGCCGGGTCGTACCCGGTTTGCCAAAGAGAAGGTCATCCGAGGCTAAGCGACGGAAAGTCGCCTATCGATTCACACAACGCATGCGAGTACTGCCAATCCATTTCGACAATCCCGAAGCAGAAGTGGTAAGAACGTTCCATGCCCTAAGGAAGAGTGGTTTGGCTACTGCTCTTGCTATTTTGGAAGACGGGTAGAGGGTCTTCCTCCTCTCCCCATATAGCTCATCCTGAAGAAGCTCCCCACCACGTGTGAAACCCAGTGGACTGGAGACGAATTATAGCTGAATGGAGTGGAGTTCATGCAACGCGCCGACTATAGTAATTATCTACAGTTGCTGCTAGCCAAAAGCTAGGAGTAGTCAGACGCGTTTCCATCACCCGTACGTGCTAAGCAACGAAGGAAAGAAGAGCCTATGAAAGGCAACAACCTCCCGTGGATGTGCCGACTCATCAACACCAGCACGGTAAGAGTATAAGTGCTCCACCTCTCTGCATGATGTAAAACGGACCAACAGCATTCCCATTTAGATTTTTGCAACATATGCATGTGAATATTTATGTAGATAGGAAAATATTCTACCAACAGAAGATTGTGTATTTTGTTCGGCACTCTGGTGCTAGGAGAAATCCTTAGCTCCCCAAACCCTATCATTCTCCCATATTGGATTACCACCACTCCTTCAATGTTTTCATCTTTATCTTGTTTTAATCCATCCACCCAAACTCTGTAAAAAAGCCGCTATGAGCCACTATTGTCATTTAATATATATATTATATATATATATATAAGTTTGTAATTCCCTGAGTCACTACCATGGCAAGTGTTTCTTTCCCCACGTTTAGTGGAAAGAAGGGAGAAGACGTCACCACCGACTTTTTGTATGATTTCAACATCGCTTGTGTGGTTTCCAACAAGGATGACGACGCATCATGGCTACAAATTTTTCCTCTATTGATGAAAGTGGACGCCAAGTCTTGGTACAATGCTTTACCCCAAGCTACCAAAAATGCATGGGATGTATTACGGGCTGCCTTTGTGAAGAGGTTTGGTGGAGGCACAACCTCAAAAAATCTATGGCAGCTACTGATGGAATTGAAGCAGAGAAGTCTGCTAGAGTATGCCACCTACAAGTCCAAGTTTGTGAATTTGTGGGAGGGATGGGTTGTCTCTCTGGAGGAAGGTGAAGGAGTGCCTAATTTCCTAAAGAAGGACCGTTTCATTGCTGGCTGTGGTGCCGCGCGCTAAAGAGAAGGTGAAGGCAAGGTTTCCTGCAACATATGAGTTGGCAGTAGAAGTATCCGCCTTAAAGATAAGCAGTTGTGCATGCAAGCAAGAGTCAATGAGTCACATCATTCCGACTAACCCCAGTGACTGCAATAGCCATTCATAGAGCCCAACCACAAGAGGCATCAGAAGAGCAGCAAGACCTGTTGAGTCGCATCACTACCCAACTCAAGAGTTTATCCGTGCATCTCGTGCAGCAATGGCATGCACCTGTCAGAAATCCAGAACAAGGAAAAGGACAACAAAGGCAACACCAAGAGTACCAATGCTATAATTGTGGGGAAGACGGCCATGGCATGTACTATTGTCCACATCCAAGAAGTAGAATTTCAATAGAGGAGGGAGACAGAATCAGATCTCTCCGCCAAGGGCATGACCACCACCACCTAGGCAACCAGGGCCGATTCCACCAGTCCAAATCCTTCGACCACCTGTACAACAACCACCACCACAACCTCTTATTCCACCGCTACCCCCACCACCTGCTGTAAACCAAGCATTAAGTGTTATTAGCTTGGAAGCTAAAGGGAAGGCAAAGGTAGAAGAACCAGTTCGAGAGAAGCACAAAGGGAAATCAAAAGTAAAAAGGGGTGGATTCCATGGGAGTGAAGCGTGCCAGGCATGAAGAAGCCTCTCAAAAAGAAGAGAAAATGAAAGGAAAAGGCGAGTCTAGCAAGCGGGTGTCTAAGCCGCGAGACAGAAGATAGACATCGTGGATTTTTCACTAGGTGAGTATGCTAAACCATATGACTTAGTTCAGGATGTGTTGATGCAGGGCCCAAAGATAACTTGTCCCCAATTACTCCACCTTGCACCAAGGATGAGGAGGCAATGGACGAAGATGGTAAGTACAACGAGATTAAGACCAAGGATAGCTAGGGCTATATCTGGGAGGGATCTCAACAACATCCTACCAACCATGGATGCCCACATCAAGGGGCAACGAATCTCAAACTTCTACATATATGGTGGTGTGAAAATATGCGTCATGAGTGAAAAAATGATGCAACATCTACGCCTAGAGGTGAGTAGGCTGGCACCCTGCCAAGCCAAAATGGCAAATAGAGTAAGAGTGTAATGCGTAGGCATTGTGAATGCGGTCAAAGTAAAAGTATTCAATACAGAAGTGGAGGTAGACATATTTATCATGCCACACAAAGGGAAGGGCTACCCTATCATTCTTGGGAGACCCTGGCTCATGGCTATGGAAGCTAAGCAAGACTGGAGTACCGGAATGATTCACATGAAGGATGCTAAATGGAAGTCCATATTCTATGACATGAGGACTGCGAACACAACATGATCTTGGAGGCTTCATAAGATGAGTCCACCAGTGACTATTCGTCCACCTCAAGAGAAGAGACAACAACAACTGAAGAAAGTGACAGTAGCATGGAAGTGATGGGGGTCATCCTTAAAGACCCAAAAATATTGACACAATCTGAAGCACCACCGATAAACCAAGAAGGACCATCAGGTATGCAATCCTTTGAGGATACAAGTAAGTTACATATGATGCTCTCAATGAGTTAACCGATGAAGAGAGAAAGGAATATGTCTCCATGCTAGGTAACTTCACTACCTTGTTCATTGATGGTTATGATAAGATCTCAGGAATCACATTAGTACAACACCGCATAAAACTCAAAGAAGGAAGTAAACCCGTAGTGCAAAAGCTCAGAAGACTTGTGGTAATCCAACAAGAGGCACTACGTAAAGAAGTAAGAAATTTGCTACAGGTAGGTTTCATCTACCCCATCGAAGACTCGGAATGGGTCTCTCCAGTAGTAGTCACACCAAAGAAGAATGGCAAGTGGAGAGTCTGTGTGGACTATAAACCTCTCATGCAGCCAAAAAGAGGGATCACTTTCCCCTCCCATTCCAAGATGAAATTCTCAATGAAGTGGCAGGTCATGAGCGCTACACAGTATGTGATGGCTACTCAGGATACTTTCAGATTAGCATTACGGAAGAAGACCAGAAAAAGACAACTTTCATAACACCTTGGGGATGCTTTTCTTACAGAGTGATGCCTTTGGCCTTACCAACGCCCTGGCCACATTTCAGTGCTATGTGACTTTTGTCTTCCAGCCATACTTTGGAACCTGAATATGGGTATTCATAGATGATTTTTGCATCTATAGTTCACGCTCCCTCCATTTGAGCAAGGTCTATGATGGCCTAACCAGGCTGCAAACCTTGGGTGGCCTGCTCAACGTGGATAAGTATCACATTGGTGAAAGCAAAATCCCTCTCCTTGGCCATGTAATTTCATCAAAAGGGATTGAGGCTAACCCTAGCAAGATCCAAGCTTTGGTGTCTTTGTCGTTTTCCTTCAGAAGGTAAGATATTTAAGCAGGTTCATTCACTTGCTATCTCAAGTGGTTCTCCCTCTACAACAAGTCACCCAGAGGGATGTCTTCTCATGGAGTGAATAAAATGAGCAACAATTTACTGAGGTGAAGCAAATCCTAGCTACGCTTCCCACCATTTCACCCCCCAGATGGGATGAGCTATTTATGTAAACCCCAGTGTAGGAAATGATACACTTGGAGCTGTACTAATGCAAAAGGACCCCCAAACTTCTTTCATGCATCCTATCTACTTCTCTAGTCGTGTCATGACCTCATCAGAAAAGGGATTCACCGCAGTAGAACACATGGTGCTCGCACTAACGTTTGCTACCACAAAGTTCCGCTCTTATCTACTGCCTAGACCTTTTGTAATTTTGACAATGGAAGAGATTTTTCCGTATGTAATGCGACACATGGATGTCTCATCTAGGATCACTAAATGGCTAGTTAGGTTACAAGAGTTTGACTACACCATGCAAGTAGAAAACTCCACCAGGGCTAGTTTAGCGGGTATTCTTACTCATCGCCACTATGAGAAGAAGCTGAAGGTCAACACGGAAGCAAAAGAAGAGACACCAATGGTAGAAATTCCTAAACTAGAAAGAGCTCGCTCTCTTTTCTTTGACGGAGCATACAAGAGAACAGTGGACCAGCTACAGCTAGCATTGTCATTTTCAGCGAGCAACATGAAAGGGTATTCTCCATCGGGCAGCTATTACACTCCCACTCCAACAACAAAGCAGAGTATGTAGCTTTAATTCTTGGGTTAGAACAATGTATTTTGCAAGGGATTCAACATCTAAATGTTTTTGGCGATGCTTTGCTTTTGATAAAGCAGATAAACGGCACTTGGGTTTGTAAAAATCAGGTTTTACTTGGTCAACTATGCCAAGTTAAGGATCTTTTAAGAAAGTTTGAAGAAGTGCAATTATTTCATGTCCCCAGGACAGAAAATCAGGAAGCAGATGCTCTAGCCAAGGAAATAATACAAGAAGTTCTCATAGGAGCAATCAAACTAAAACTACCCTCTTTCAAGGTAGTGACTCTATGCATGATATTATCAGCTTTCTAGATACGGAAAAATGTCCGGAAGGGTATACTAGAGGCCAGAAACAGTGGCTGGTAAGGAAGGCTACCAGATACTTCCTTGTAAACGACCACTTGTATTGTAAGGGAAAGGATCAAATTCTCAGGCGAGTACCAACCTCCAATGAGATCACAGAGGTAATTTCAAGTTGCCATGATGGTGTCTGCGGTGGTCATTTTGCTTTAGATATCACCAGTAGGAAGATTCTATAGGCAAGATACTCTTGGCCTAGTCTAAACAGGGATGTACATCATTGGTGTAAAACATGCAAGACCTGTCAAGTGGCCAGTGATCGCACACTAACCTATGAGCCACAGATTCCTATCATCTCATATGGTCCATTTGAGAAATGGGGAATAGATGCAATCGGTCCTCTACTAAGGGCCCAATCAGGTAAACTGTACATTCTAGTTGGTGTAGACTACATGATCCAATGGGCGGAAGCAGCAACCACCACCCGCATTACAGCCCAAGAGGTAGCAAAGTTCATCTTTGAGCACATCTGTTGCCATTTTGGCACTCCTCTTGAGATAATATATGATAGGGGACCAGGTTTCAGAGGCGATCTGGTGGGAGAACTGATGAAAAAGTTAGGCATTACAAGCCGACATTCCACACCATACTACCCACACTGTAATGGCCTAGTAGAAAAGGTAAACGAAATGATCTGCAAAATCATCACAAAGCAGGTGAATAACCACACAGGTGACTGGGATAAACATCTCATGGCCGCTCTATGGGCCTACCGAACGACGTTCCGAACATCATTAGGTTTCACCCCTTTCCATCTAGTTTATGGAAAGGAGGCAATTCTGCCCATTGAGGTACAAATAGCCAGCTTACGAGTCATGGCTAGCCAATTACAGTGCCCAATTGTAAATCTCCACAACCACATCCTGGATCTGGAAAGGCTCCAACTAAATACGGAAGATGCAATCAATCACTATGCAGCATAGACAGAGCGACGCCGGCTCACCGTCAATCAAGGCTTAAGGAGAAGGGCCTAGAAAAAGGCATGTTAGTATTGAGATACGACAACAGATTTGACATCAGGAAGGACAAGAAATTTTAACCCCGATGGGAAGAACCATTCATTGTCAAAAGGCTCTATGACAACGACAGCTATAAGCTGATGGATGCAGATGGGAGAATTCACAAGACTAGAGTCAATAGATGGAGGCTAAAAAGGTATTTCCTTAGGTTTGATCCAGATTTCATGCTAGATATTCCAAAAGAGGTGGAACCCTCCAACTCCACGACTAAAGAATCAAAGGTAGGGCTAGAAGCATGAATGCCTCTAGCAAGACGGGAGGGCTAATGATGGCTGGTTTTCGAAACCGCAATCGCGAGAACCAACCCCAAGAAGGGGAGAGCATATTACCAAGAAAAGAGAAAAAAAAGTTTCTTTAACATTCGCCACCCCTCTAGGCTTAACCACTAGTGGGGCGCCACCAATTTGGCACATCTCTCCTATTGCTCGGCTCCGCCACACACACTCTCTCACTTACCCTGCCGCTGCATCACCCGGCCCAGTGGGCGCATAAAAAAACATTTCCTATATTCCCTGTGGGCCACCAATTTTGTAATATTCTCTCTCTTTCTTTCATTTATTCTCTCTCTCTCTCTCTCTCTCTCTCTCTCTCTCTCTCTCTCTCTCTCTCTCTCTCTCTCTCTCTCTGTCTCTCTCTCTCTCTCTCTCTCTCTCTCTCTTCTCTCTTCTCTCTCTCTCTCTCTTCTCTCTCTCTCTCTCTCTTTGGCCGTCCATATCTCAGCCCGGCGGGCCATGTATCCTATGCCCCTCCCTCTTCCCTCTCGTCCACACCCCTCAGCTTCACTCTCTGCCCTATCCCCCCCCCACCTCTGTTTTCTTCCCACCGGTGGACCACTCCCTATCCTCCCCTATCTTCCCTCCCTTAGTTAGCTCCCTCTCTCTCTCTCCCCTTTGAGTGAGTGTCCCCACGGGCATGCAATAGGATGACACTCTCTCTCTTCTCTCTCTCTCTCTCTCTCTCTCTCTCTCTCTCTCTCTCTCTCTCTCTCTTCTCTCTCTCTCTCTCTCTCTCTCTCTCAATTCACCTCCCTCCACATAACCTCTTTCCCTATCTTCTCCCCCTCCACTCACTCTCTCTCTCCTCTCTCTTCTCTCTCTCTTCTCTCTCTCTCTCTCTCTCTCTCTCTCTCTCTCTCTCTTCTCTCTCTCTCTCTCTCTACAACCACTCTCATACCCCCCCTTTTCCCCCATTCCGTTGACTTCTAATCCCTCCCCTTCTCGCTCAAGTCGAGCATGGGCCACCCGAGCCCCCGCTATCTCGCGCACTCTTTGTATCTCCCACATCCGCATACGCACACACTCTCTCCCTAATTCTTATCCTCACCATCACCCTCTCTCCCTCCCACACTCTCTGTGTCGCCCACAGCAGCCGAAGCTCTCTCTCTCTTTCTCGCATGTGCAGGCACGGCCGGTTGCAAACACTCTCTCTCGCGCACACACACTCACCTCACCCATCCCTCACCCACTCACCCCGCCGTCACAAGCCTCGTCTCTCTCTCTCTCTCTCTCTCTCTCTCTCTCTCTCTCTCTCTCTCTCTCTCTCTCTCTCTCTCTCTCTCTCTCTCTCTCTCTCTCTCTCCGTCTCTCCGTCGCGCTCGTGGTAAGAGCAGGCCCATACGGACGCAGGGTAAAACACACACACACACACACACACCCTCGCGCACACACACTCTCTCTCTCTCTCACGCTCTTTGCGTCGCCGCTCTCTGTAGTAAGCAACATATAAAAATATACATATATATATAACATTATTCTCGTTTCCATGCACTTTGGCCAACGCACTTATCCATACACACTCACACTCACGCACTCACACATATACACACATGCCTACCCACCCTCACCCATACACAGTACACGCACGCATATACGCACACTCACAACACAAAGAAGAAAAAGAAATCAAACGACATCGACATCGACAAAACAAAAAAAAGACGGCCAAAGCAGGCGTCGCCAACACCAAAACAAGCAAAGGCACCGAAGGCATGCCCCGGCCGACCCCAAAAGTGACGAATGTGCTACACTGACACACTAGCTAGGCCGCCATTCACCGGCATCGCATCCACGACGCCCTCTTCAGTAAAACCCGTAGGTTGTCGTCATTTTTTTTCTAGTTTCAAACCAATCTTGTAAAAATCCCAAATTTGTAAATTCTCATCTCTCTAGGTGATGCTCACAAAGGCCCACCTAGAGGTTTCCCTTATAATATTTCCCAAGACAAAGCAAGGGTCAACCACCCAGGGCCCACCGCCTTGCTTTGTTTCCCCTGATTAGATTACCCTAATCAAACCAAATTACCCTAATCTAAAGCAGCCAACACTTATAAAAAGGCACCGAGAGGTCATTATCGGGGGGGGGGGCAAGTTCATCAGAGGTCAGCACTTGGTAGTATTTTGGGTGGGAGGAATTGGCAACATTTGCATCACAATAGAGGGGACTTAGTGTAGCGATTTTCTTTGGGAATTTGTACTATGTAAAAGGAGCTATGTCTACATCTCGACTCCAACAGTCGATGCACACACACTCATGTTAGCAAGGTTCTCGTGTCGGTAAGTCATCTCTAGAGAACGCACCAAGTAGGCTTACTCTCTCTCCCTCTATCTCTCTATCACCATGAATTGCCACCTCGCCGAAGATAAGGTTGATGTAAGTATTGCAACAGAATAATTCTCCCTCACACCCCCGAGGGATTTCATCACCTGTCTATTCTCTCTCTCTCTCTCTCTCTCTCTCTCTCTCTCTCTCTTCTCTCTCTCTCTCTCTCTCTGTGTGTGTGTGTGTGTGTGTGTGTGTGTGTGGTGTGTGTGTGTGTGTGTGTGTGTGTGGTGTGTGTGTGTGTGTGTGTGTGTGTGTGTGTGTGTTTGTAGAGTCCGTGATATTTCAAATCAGCGTTGTCTGCATCCTAGCTACTCAAAGCTAGGTGGTGCGCCTTGTTCGCTTCACCGTGACCGGCTTGCGGCATGCATCCGCTTCCGGCGTTTTAGAGGCCGTCGGGGTTCGTGTTGCGCTTTGCGCTCATCAAAATCTAAAAATTAATGAAGTAGCAGCAATAGAAGAAATATCCCTGCCAAAAATATTGTACGAACAGCACTTGAATTCAATGATAAAAGAAGCCGAAATCCTTACCTGCAGCCATCATTTAAACCAAAATATCGTCAGCAATTTTGTTTAAGTATGGAATGCAGGTATAGTGTGGATCCGACGGTTGTCATCCATGTCCCTTTTTTCCTTGCATTCCAACAAAGTTCAATGATAGGCATGTATCAAAGAGTTAGTCACTTAAGATTTAGTTCGAAAGTGTAAGAGGGAAAGAGTTAGTCACTTAAGATTTATTTCAAAAGTGTAAGAGGGGGAAAACTTGGTAAAGATCACGGATAGGTTAAACTTGCTTCTTAACTAGTAAAAGAGACTAAACAAGATTTAATCTCTTATGGAAAAAAACAAGTAAAGATTTTAGTAGTCTTTTAGGGCAACATAATGAATTAAAACATACATACTATCTTTGAAAATGTACAAGTATGCAAGTAGCCTTCTATGAATATCTATGTTTAAATAAGATCTATTTAACCATTTTAAGGAGATTTTTATTTGGTTTCTGAGTCATTTTATCAGTATATGGCATTTCTCACGACTGAAAGTAGTGAAATTGCTACTATTATTATCTAAGATAATATATGGCAGTAAGGAAACAAAATTTCTTTAGCTATGTCACAATTATGCCAATCTGAAGACAAATTTACACAGACTTATTAATTTAACAAGTTGTAATGTGTAAAGCTAAGTATAAATAATCATATTTGGTTCCTAAAGAAGGAGAAAACTAAGAATTTTTAGGTGAAAATCTACCTGAGGGAGGAGGAGTATACTCTCAATTAGCAAAGGGTCTGAACATATTTAAGAATTTGCTCTCAAAAATAAACATGAGTAGCACCTTAAAAGGAAATTTAATTATTTCTATGTTCTTGGGTTACATATAAATAATTTGTGTGATCTACTACCAGCATGAGCCCATTTAATTCATAAATGACTAAATTAATGCTATATAGAGAGAACGTAAACCACCTGAGAGGAGGAGGATGCGACCAAGGAGTCAATATACGTTCGTTTATCTACCATGAGTGCGGTACTTAGTAGATGCTTTGTATACCTTTCGCACTGCAATTGTATGCTCACCTGCTTTCTGGTCCTTTCTGAAGGTCAGTGTCTTGCATGAGAGAGTAAGCGAGATTGTGAATGGCGGTTTTAATGCACATGTGCAAATTGAAATATAAGGAGATATAGAGTTATATTGCCCATGCTTCAACTAATTACAAGTGCTTATGCTTCTGATAGATATTTTTTGAGAAGCTTAAGGTAAAATAATCAATGTATTGCTACTGTATAAGGGCAATACAATGGAGTTCAACTTCCTCCCAATATTCCTGTTAAAATAGATTTCGAGTGTGTGTGTGTGTGTGTGTGTGTGTGTGTGTGTGTGTGTGTGTGTGTGTGTGTGTGTGTGTGTGTGTGTGTGTGTGTGTGTGTGTGTGTGTGTATTCGAGCGAGAGAGAGTGAAGGAAGTAATGAGCCAAAGTTTGTTCCACTACTTGCTGATGTAGGCGGTTTTTATTGCAGGAAAACATCACCTATGTCAGGATTTTTTGAGTGTAGCCAGATTCTGATTCTATTACCTCGCGAGTAGGGTGTGTAACTATCTAGTTGAGTGCCCAGTTTACCATGCAGTAACTACATGTGAGTGTGATTGTGTGTGTGTGTGTGTGTGTGTGTGTGTGTGTGTGTGTGTGTGTGTGTGTGTGTGTGTGTGTGTGTGTGTGTGTGTGTGTGTGTGTGTGTGTGTTTACAGCAGTCAATGCGCAAGCGACATGGCTTGTAACGGTGTCCTGTAGAGGCACTGCCAAATAGTCTAGGTGGCTCATTAAAAAACCCATTTTTTAATATCTTGAGTGCCCAGTTTACCATGCAGAAATTTCATGTGAGTGTGATTTTGTGTGTGTGTGTGTGTGTGTGTGTGTGTGTGTGTGTGTGTGTGTGTGTGTGTGTGTGTGTGTGTGTGTGTGTGTGTGTGTGTGTGTGTGTGTGTGTGTGTGTGTGTGTGTGTGTGTGTGTGTGTGTTTCCTGCAACTAGTGTGCAAGCGACCTGGCTTGTAACAGTGTCACGTAGAGGTGTTGCCAAATAGTTCAGGCGGCTCAAAAAAAACCCATTTGTTTACTATATTGAGTTTTCAAAAAGTTCAACAACCAATTTTGCAGTAATTCCCACATTCCTATAAATCCCTCATCCGTGCTACGAAAGACTATGTATCAGCTTTATATTGTGTTTATTTTTTAAAATTTCAAAACATGCCAGTTTGAGGGCGAGGGGACAAGAAGAAATTCCACGCACCACAAAAACCAAAATAACCTAATTTTGAAAATAAAATCCTTTAGGTAGAAATCACGAAAGAGGCATTGCTCATCTCTGAACAGTAATTGTCAGTATGACAAGCTTTACAGACATTTATGCGAAGTCACTTTTTTATAAAAAACCTTAAGCGACCACATTATCATTGCCAGGTAAGTTTGTACCCACTAAGGAGAGGCAGGTATCTATCGAAACATTTCAGACGTATTTATGAGTAGTCAAAATATCATGTGCGCGTGTGTACTCCTGGTTTTAGCATTTTAAAACTCAATGTAAAAGTAGGAGTTATCATAGAGTGTGTGTGTGTGTGTGTGTGTGTGTGTGTGTGTGAGAAAGAGAGAGAGAGAGAGAGAGAGAGAGAGAGAGAGAGAGAGAGAGAGAGAGAGAGAGAGAGAGAGAGAGAAGAGAGAGAGAGAGAGATTGTGTGTGTGTGTGTGTGTGTGTGTGTGTGTGTGTGTGTGTGTGTGTGTGTGTGTGTGTGTGAGAGAGAGAGAGAGAGAGAGAGAGAGAGTGTGAGAGAGAGCAAGAGGAGAGATAGAGAGAGAGAGAGAGAGAGAGAGAGAGTAGATGACACCTATGGAGAGATTCAATAGGTGCACTTGTTAGAGAGAGTGGGTGAAAATGGAAATGAGAAAGAAGATGGAGAAGGAATGGGGCTAGTTTCAACACAAGAGAGGTGGAAAAAGGGGTTTTAGGGAGAGAAAAAGACATTTTGATGTTAGAATATGATATGGGGGGGGGGGATTTTTTAAAGAAAAAAAAAAGAAACTTTTAGGGTTCTTTTATGGACAGATTGTCTTTTGGTAGCAGGGACAAAGCCATAATTACAGGGGCAAAATAGACTTTTCACTACCTTTCCTTAGATAGTAGGTGGTACCACCACCCTCTTTCTATTGGTGCAACCTCAAAAATTCCTTAATCCAAAGGGAACTTTCAAGCTCCACAAATTTCCTAATGCCCTCTAGTCGGCACACGTGATACATCTACATACCTATAAGGTGCATCCTCCAATTCAACAAGACATTGCAATGATGGTCCCTTTTCTAAATGTTTTCTTTGCATGTGAAAAATAGCTTTAGTGATTTAAAATAGAGAATTTTCTAGATCAATGGTACATAGAGATATAGCATATCCACATTGTAAACCCCTCCCCTGCCACATGTTTGCTTTCAATAGGGTTTGTGTAAAGTGTTGGATCCCTCATACCTCTTTTCAATGGAAGTCATGATGCCACCTCAATGGGCAATGTGGACCTCCCACCAACTTAGTCATGAATCCATACATGGACGGTTCTTGTCTATGCAATTTTCATTATGTACCATTGGCATATTAGATGGGCCTTGGCTGCCATTACTTCCTTAAATGGTGCTTGTCTCCACTTCACACATCTCCAAAACACGGAAAACTGGAAAAACTATGATGCCCAAAATGCATGCCAAAGTTTTGCATCTAAAACAACCTGTGAATCCACTACAACATTTGAAAAAAAATTCCCACACTTGTCATGAAAAGTGAGCTTATACAACCCACGCCACAAAATGTCAGATGCAACAATTTCATCACCAGAACTGGAACATGAAAACTGTAAATCTCTCATGCATAAATTTGACAACAAGACAAATTCTTGCAAGTGCAGATACATACAAAAGGTTTTTTTATCCCTGGTATATAAAGTGCATCAACAAGTGTGAAATAACTGCCATTCATAGCAGTTAGCACAATCTTTCAAACTCCATTGATCGGATAAGTGGCATTGTTGGCACAAGTAACCATATTCCCATGAGGGATAGCCTTGAGAGAGGTAAATACGTCATGATGTTAAGTAATGTGCTTTGTAACACCACTATCAAAGTACCAAACATGTGACTATAGAAATCAACATACATACATCACGGAGACAAGGATCATAAGCACACTATGAACTGAATGCCCATTTTGTATCTACATATGTCATCATCACAATCTCCATTTATAGAAGATTTTGCAATAGGTTTACTGGTAGAAGATCTAGCCTCTTTCTTCTCGTCTTCAGTTGCCTTCAACTTAGGACATTGCTTCATCAAGTGAACATTAGCCTTGCAATAATGGCAACACATTCTTTTCTTGCCTTTTTCACTAGAATTCCCAAACGAGTTTCTACCAAAAACAACACTAGACACAAGTGCTTTGCTACTCATAGAATAACCACAAGAAGTGGTTTCACTACTATTACCACCTCCTCTTTGAGCAGCAACACAAGCTTATTCAACTACACATTATGTAGCCATGTTGTTTTTTTAAAGTGATTGTATAATAATAATGTACATAATGACTCTTTCTTAGCACTAGGTTGGTAACCTAACAGGACATAAAACTGTCCTTTGCAGGGTCCAAGAAAAACTTAACAACTCCTAGAAGAGGTGTCTATTGACAAACCCTTCATTGAGAGTATTCACAAGACCCATGTGATTTAGGAAAAATTATAAGAATGTTGAAATGTGTAATCCAATGGAAGAACTAAGCCCTCAAAGTAAGTGCTTTTTTACAAATAGCAAAAAATAGGAAAGTCCATTAGTACGTAGCTTAGTGCTCTAAAAAAAAATTTGTTCTAGTCATTCCAACATTTTTCAGGAATCTATAATAGTATAGATTTCAACTAGAAGAGTACCTATGACCTCAAAAAATCTATTAGAAGTCTCACATTTTACTTGAAATTAGCATGTTTTTAGACAGTTTGAAGTGTAAGTGCATGTACAGTTACAAATGGCTAATTGATCATTCAATTTAGTATACGAAGCACTTTATGAGCACTATAACTCTTGCTAGATATCACTGACACAAAAAAGTGACTTCTTTTCATCCTCCATTGATAATGACAAGGAGATTATGAATGAGAAGTTCTTCCCAGCTATAGAACACTGTAATACTAGTAAGTTACATTGCAGAGGAACAAATTTGCAAGCTTGAATCAAGGTCCTCCATGATAATTTTCCATGTGCACCATGAATAGGGATGACCAAAAAACATTATGCACATTAGCAATTAGAAACCATTTTATAACAATGTATTTTTTTCTACAAATATAAAGCTTATTAGAGCCATTCTAGAAGGACAAAAGATAACATGTCAAAGCACTAACTTTACAACAAGAACAAATTCTTCCAACCTAATATGCATACCACATTGGTCATCATCACCACATTTGAAAAGACTTGCACATACTACTGTTCAATGAATATAAGTTACAATGACCATAGCCTCCCACAATGATAGATAGACCTAATGAGCAAAACCATACAACCATGTGAAAGAGATCCATATGTACATTGTCCAAAAGGATAGCCATAAACTATAAGCATTTGGACGTCTTTAAAATCATAAGTGCCATTCTAGCATAGTTATAACCATAACAAGGCAATAATGCCATCATAATCATATCATGGCACATGTTGCTATTCCATGTTTCAAGAGAAACATATTCTAAAACCCATTAGTGATACCATAAGCTCCATGAGACAAGAGCTACCACATGTTCACAAGACCATAAGCCATCCACAACATCGTCAAAAATACTTGGCAAGATGTAAAATGCTTGGCGCGATTAAAAACGCCAAGAAGACCGAGAAGGATCACAAATTTTGGTAAGATAGAGAACACTCAGCAAACAAACTTGGTACCTAAGAAAACCACTTTAGTGCGTACATAAATCATAAGCACCACAAACCCTAGCAAGCATTTAGCAAAGGGCTCACACACCCTTCCGTACATAAACCACATCAAGTTCCTCCAATGGAGTATTATCAACAAGCGGCACAAACCCTAACAAAGTTGGGCATGAACATTAACCTCATCGACTCGCTCCACCTAACCATCATACACAAGATCACAAACCTTGGCGTACATAAACCACAAATACTTGCTCCAAATGAACATTACACACTCATGAACTTTGCGACGATGAGAGGAGGACAAGAAAAGAAAGAGCAAGCCATCTACAATGGGAGAGCAAGCATCTATTGTCGCCATATGTCGCCGTACCAAAGATAATCTTCCAAAATTTTTTCCTACAGTTGTTACCATAAACAAGTGTAAAAACACTCCAAGTGAACCCTGGCAAGAGAGAACTGGACAACAAACCAACAAGATAAATCATGAGACCCTGGCGAGATAAATCATGAGACCCTGGGGAGATAAATCATAAAGCCTTGGCAAGAACTCATAAACCCCTGGCGAGAAAGGCAAACCATAATTTCAAGAGGGAAACACTGGATCAGATGTAGGCTATTTTAGAACCGCTATTATAAGGGACAAAACGCAGACACAAACCATAACCTGGCAATTCACAACCATAACCTGGAGACAAAAACCCTGGCGAGATTGAACCCTGGCGAGACAACAAACCCTGGCCAGACAAAACCCTGGCAAGATTGCAAACTGTAGCAAGACAAAACCCTGGCGAGACACTACGATGAAGTATAAAACCGTAAACGTTGGGAGAAACCAACCATCAAAAAACAAGAATGGACCTCACAACTTGTGCAACTAACATAATCATAATTGGGCCCTTGCCATAACATAAGCAACAAATAAAACCATAAACATAACCTAGCACAAGAACATCTCTTACAAGAATTGTGAAGATTGCCATATCCATAATTGAGCACCTGCCATAACCATAAAGTGGCCCATGACCAAAACAAACACTTAAACTTGTCCTTGCTACAAGGCACATCACCAAAACCATAACAAAAGGCACATTGTCTTACATAACAGGCAAGATGGAGTTTAACAGCTTACATAACCGGCAAGATGTATAGCCAATAGGCACCATAAACTTGGAACCATAACACCATTGCATCAAGTTCACATAACGATAACCAAAGGCAACCCATAACCATAGACAAGTTCACATAGCCATAACAAAGGCATCTGTCATAACCAAAACCATAGACAACCATAATGCCGCAACAAAAGACCGTGCCAAAATATCGCATGAAACCATATTACCTGCCATAATACCACAACCAAAGAAACAGACCATAAGCTCAAAATAAGGGCAGCCCATGTCAAACAGTTAGCAAAGAAAAAAACCAACAACAAATGTAAAAAACCTACCATCAACAAAGAAAAACCAGCAGCCAGAAGGACCAGCAAAAGGGACCAACCATCATCAGAAAAAAAAAAAAAAACAGCAAAAGCCATCTGTCACTAGCAAAAAACCAGTCAACCAATAAAAAGAACCAGCCATTTGGTAGAATCCATCAGCCAAATCCTGCATGTCCTGCAAAAGCAGAAGTTAGAGAGTATGAGAAACTAGGCCTAAGCCATGCAAGTATGACAACAGTCACTAGACCATGAAGAATGCTAAAAGACTTACATAAGATGGAGTCTCGTCGTCTAGTGACTCTTGAGCGACCAGCAAGAGAAAATCAACAACCACCCTTGCATGGTAGTCCTTGAAACAAGGATCAGCACACTTTACCTTCTTACACTTACCACATCCCCAAATAGTGCGAGACGATTTCGAGCCCTGCACTTCTTTGTGCTCAGACAAAAGCTTCTTCTGTTTTGTTGATCATAACACACAATACCTACTTGTTGTATCATACAAACAAACGGGAAGACGGCCATTCTATGCATCCTCTATCACTGGTCGCTTACACACATACGACCTAAAAGAATTATTTACACAGCTTCTCATGCATATGTAGCATAAACTCAAACCTGAATACATCCCTCTTGCCATAGAGGTCTTTCCAAATGATCCAACAATTTGTGAAGGCAGAATCCATGAGACCCCAAAAACCTGCATGCCACCACTTAAAACCATGCATTGTACTTTGCAATCTATAACCACTCCCAAGAACCATACTATCAAATGTGTCACAGCCAGCCTTACATGCATTGTATTACACTGCAACATCAGTACACACCACCTCCCTCCTCTTTCCATCACTCATCAAGTGTTTACCTCACCTTTATGCATTCCATAACAATTAGAAGCAAACAGAATTTCTTTATTGTCCATCCATGTGCAAGCAAGGACACCTTGCTTCTTGCAATATGCAAACCGCAAGCACTTCGTGCTTGCTTACCCAAATGTAGCATCTTTGCATGCCGGAAGTACTTTCTATTTGCCACATAAGTACCTGTACCACCTTGGCCCTCATGAAGCAAGTGCTCAAGAAGCTTAACGGAGGTAAAAAACCTGTCAAAAAACACATGATGACCCTTCCTTGGAAGGGATTTTACCAAATTTGCAACTCCATGAAAAGACAATTCCGGGCATGGCAATTTATCGTAGATTTGAAATTCATGATTATACCCCATTGATGAATCACATAGGTTCCATACCTGTATGCCAAACTTATGCGGCTTCTTTGGATTGTAAACCCTACATGGGTTCAATTTGCATTTAGAGGGAATTATGCGCACATCAACAATGACACACTTGCCTACATTGTAATGCTTTTGAAAAGTGTAATTTAGCCGCTCCTCCAAATCAATTAATTGCCACAACTTGTGCTCTCTACATCCATGAGGTGGCCTTTGTGCATTGTCTCATAAGTGGAGGAACCGTGTAATTTGCCAAAATGTGGTTTGGCTCATCTTCTCACCAAAGTTAGGAAACAAGAGTGAGCCTACCATGTCATCCTTCCAATAGTGTTTCTTGGAAGGCATGTATTGAAGTGCCATGCCCAATGCTATGCCCATGAAACGCATAAAAGAGTCACGATCAATAGGAACCCACCTACGCATGGAGTCATGCAAGCTCCCACACCTTCTCCTCTCTTTTTCCGCATACGTGTTTGTCTCACTTACAATGTGATCAATGAGATCTATTGGAAACAACATCAAAAACAAATTAAATTCACAAAACTCACGAGATAAATGACACAAATCTGGTCCATGGACTCCATTGAAGGGAGGGAGAGTCCTAATGTGCCATGGGGCTCTTGCTCAAGGCCATCACCACTATGCCATTCCGGAGAAATAACATCAACAAAGTCATTATCCACTTCGGGAGAGTCATCAAGTACCGGCCCTTCTGCCTCCAAGGCCTCATCATCACCACCTTCAACCCCCTCACCCTCCGATGCATGCTCATCATTGCTTTCCTCCTCATCAAATACATCAAATGGGCTAGGTGAGGGACAAGCTCTACCTCCTGCATGCGGTAGTTTATGTTTACGAGGTCGGCCACCATTTCGGCCACTATATTTGCTAAATTCGGGTGATGATCCTTAGGCATCAATACTTGTAAGCGTGCTACAGCCCTTGGGTCTACCCCGTTTTCGTGATTTGGGTGTCCTTCCACGCCTCTTTGCAATCGGTGTGGCCTCCACCGGAGTGCTTTCAAAATCAATACTGCTAAGAGGAGTATCCTCTTCAAGATGGTAGGAATGGCTTTCCTCCCCCAATGCATCCTCAGAAAGCTTTCTCCACATTTCAACCATAGGTGCATGACTAGATTGACCAATTTCATATGTGGAAGAAACGGGTGTACTTGCATGGCTTACCTTGCTTATTTTCCGAGGAGGAGCGAGATTCAGGGAGCTTTGAACAAGGTACTCGCAGATGTCATTCCAATTTGTAGCATAGGACTTCGGATCCACTTCAAACTGACATGCAAATTTGTGAATTTTTGCATGGTACTTGTGTAGCACCCCAAAGAAGAACACCTCAGCATGATTATCCCCAAATTCTTGTTGTGCCCAGGAAGCCCCAAACCAGGCTGCGGGTACTTGTAACATGGCACCTTCTTGCGCCGCGAGAAACACAGAGGAGCATCCAGCACGGTTGTAGCCTACCTGCGCAGGTGAGTAGCACCTTTGATTGAGCTCCATGCGCGCAGAAAAATTCGATCCCTGCACCTGTTCCTCGGCCTCTATTTCTCGGGATTTTGTCTCTCCTCACGCTGCCCTACCCCAATTGCTTGAGTTGGGGCTTTCATTTGGAGCCCTTGGATCTAGGCAAGATCCTATGGGCCTCAATTCTCCCCGATCTGGAACCCCCATCCATGAATTCAAGATTTTGGGGAGGCACGACACTCAATTGGAAGGTGGCTATTGCATGCAATTTTCCATGCTTAGATTAGATGGTTGCTTAATTACTCAAATTAGAAGGCATGCAACAATGATGAAAAAAATTCCAAGTTTTTTTCAAGTTTGTCCTCACCTACCCCAATTGGTCAATCTATGTTATCTAACTTGAATTTCTAGAATTAATTTGTCGAACTTTTCCAGTTAAAAGGACATAAAATTGTCCGGTTACCAACCTAGTGTTAAAGTGACTCTTTTTTTTAAGTGATTGTAATAGTAACCTGCATAATGCATCAAACTTGCTAGCTTGAGGGTTTCCTTGGGTCATAAGTCTCTAAGTACTAGCAAAATTCTAATAAAAGTCTGGTAATGCATCTAGAACAGTTTGTACATGTGAAATATTAAAACTGACTTCAACTGTAGAAATGAGTTGCTCATTGATATCCTTGATACCAGCAAGAAAAATATCCATGTCATCCTCCTCTTGCATTATCTTAGACTCCATCTCTTTACAAAACAATGCAATATGTGCCTCATTGCGACTTGCATAAAGACTTGCCAGAGTATCCCAAGCATGTTTTTCTATTGGTTGAGCGAATGTAACATTGTGCTTCATAGATAATGCAATCAATGCATGAGCTTTGCACATATCTAATATCCCAACAAGATTGCTCAGCTATAGGCAAAACAACTCTATTAGCAAGCTTTGCTACAGCCTACAACATTCTCAACGGAGCCTGTATCCACAGAAGGCAGACAACATTCTCGATGCCCTTTGAAACAAGAACATGTGTCGTCATGTGCATTGGGTAATTATCCCAATTCAATTTATTTTCAGCAACAAACAATCTGAAAACATTTGTGTTGTTAACCATGGCGAGTGACTATACCTTATGTAAAAACTATCACAAAATGGAGTAAGACTAACACGTGTTATATAGCACAATCCAAATGGAACTGTTAGGAACCTCTTCTTCAAAAAATTGCACCGACAAAAAATTTTGCACAAAAAGATGAAATTGCATGTGCATACCGCTTGTAGTGACAGCGGAGGTTGAAATGAGGCCAAAGGGGAAAAAAAATTGATATGTTGACGGTCCGCACAAATCTAAGAACATGATCGAAGGCATTTTAGTGATAGTACCAAAAGGACGTGACCTGTTATGATACCAATTGTTGGAATTAGGATTGCAAGGATCCATATACAACTTGGAAAAGATGAAGAAGCAAAAGACAAACAACAGAGAGTATATTTCTTAGTGTGCAAATAGAATGATAAGATAGCCCTAGTAGAGTGATGGATGTATATACAATAATGTAAGGGGAAAAAAACTCTTAGTGAGAAAAAAATGCCCCAACATCCCTAAGTGTGTTCACACACATCCCTACCACGTATATGGTAACACTTTTCTCCACAGTTTATTTAAAGAAGATTCAATAATACCATGCTTTGGAAAAAATCATTTGAAAAAATGGGTGTTGGACAGGGATTTAATATTTACATAATTACGACAAATTTGTGTGATCACAAGGTCTTATTGACACATTTACATGATTACACTAAACATCATCACAAAGAATCCGGTTAAGGGCAACCTGGAAACCCACTAAAATCCCATCGGGCTTTCCAATATTCCCACCGGGCTTACCGGGCTTTTCCATTTTTCCTACAGGCCCACCAGGAATACTAGAAAGCCCGGCGGCTCCGCAGAATTATATATATACGGGCCCGATCAGGCCCGCTGGCTGTTATTTGTTTGTTTCATCTTCAAAGAGAGAGAGAGAGAGAGAGAGAGAGAGAGAGAGAGAGAGAGAGAGAGAGAGAGAGAGAGAAAGAGAGAGAGAGAGAGAGCTTGTTGATCGCCTTTGCAGGTACGTCGAGAGGAGAGAGGAGAGAGGGAGAGAGAGGGTCGTGTGGGAGCATGCTCTGCGTCGCAGTGTGTGGCAGTAGCGGAGTACCTGACCACACGATCCGGGTATGTGTTGTGTGTGTGTATGCGTTGTGTGATAGTGTGTCTTTTGCCGTATTGGGCGGCAGTCATAAGGTACCTTACCACACAATGGGGGTGTGTGCGTAAGCTATTCTACGGAACAGTGCTTACCACGAGGGCATCACCTCGGTGACGCGGGGAAGATGGTGTCCTTGTGGTAAGTATTGGCTTACTGTCTAGGTACTACGTCGGTAACACGGCGAATCTAGTATCCCTATGGTAAATCAACTTCCCTTCCCCTTTTCCAAAAAACATAGGGGAATCGGTCGATAACGCGGCCATATGATGTTGGTATGCAAGCCACTATTTCTCCTTAGATTCAAGTGGCACTCGATCGATAACACGGCTAATAGAGTGTCGTTTGTTAGAAGCATTTGTTTTTGCATAAATGTGGCGTTCAGGTCGTTAACCCGGTCGTACGAACGTCATATAATTTGTATGTGCATGTGAAATTAATTTTTTAAGTATTAAGTATATAAAATACTTGGTCGATAATGTGGCTATGAAGAGTATTTCATTTACAAATTTTTGAATTGTTTGATTTTGTTGTTTTTAACTGTCCATACGAAATTATATACCAGCTAATCATATTAAAAAGAATGCTTTATTTATCAATCATCGCTATTTTAAATGCTCCATTTATATAAATTATATGCAAAAAAGTATTTGCACACAATTTCCATGTTAAATATTCTTTTTTATCTTTTTAAAGGACCTCAAACATCATCGCTATTTTTAATGCTTCATTTACATAAATTCTCTGTAAAAAAGAATCTGCACACAATTTGCATGTTAAATATTCTTTTGTATTTTTTTAAAGAGCATCAATTATCATCGCTATTTTGAATTCTATATTTACATAAATTCTATGTAAAAAAGTGTGTGAACACAATTTGCATGTTAAATATTTTTTTCTATCTTTTAAAAGAGCAAGCAATCTTTGCAATTTTCTAGTCCAATTTGTATACTTCCAATGTTTTAAATTTTTCTGAAGTCTTTAAGTCGGTGTGTGCTTTATTTGAACTAGTATGTGCGCACAGAGAAAACTATAAGTTAAAAATTCAATAATGTTGAAATGTGCTCGACTGTTATTATGTGTTGTTTGATCTGAATTAAGTTCTTATAAACCAGTTGTTTGATCTGAATTTTACACGTGTAACAGATTGCAATTTTAAGTGAAGATTATTTTCAATTTTTTATCAATATTTCCTTGTACATTTCTTAAAGTCTACAAGTCGTGGTTAAGAGTTTGCTTGAAATAGTGTGAGAGTGTTTCGCAACCATGAATGAGTATTTGATATGTTGTTTTTTTATTGTCCAGTGCAAATATGACGCCAAATCAAAAGAAAAGTATTATGCGTGCCATTCGTAAAGAATGTATTTTGGCAATCGTGTCATGTGTAGATGGTCGCATGCAGCAGATTAGTGAAAGCAATGTCTTCATCAAAGACCTTACTAGCACTATATGGGAGGATTCGAGAATTTGACCCCCACCATAAGGTTAGGACAGTGTTACACAATATGAAAGTATGTTGCAGAGACTTAAAGGAAGGCATCCCACCTATCTACGACATGTCAAAATTAGAGCTCTTGGATAAATTGTGGGATGAAGCGTGTGAAAGCGCAGGACCAAGCAGCCTTGCTCAAGAGATTGAAGATGGCCCAAGATGCACAAGCAGCTTTGGGATGTCGATCTGATGCCAGCGGCACCAGCACAATCATGTGCACGGCTTTGAATGCCAAGTGCGCTCATCTTGTTGGCATCCCTCACAAAGCCTTTGAAGAAGGTGTGAGGGTTGCAGCAAAGTTCTTTGGTGTGTGCACATTGTACACCATCAAAGGCATCTCTTTTTTTTTTTAGACCACATTACATATGTGGGAAAATGTTACAAGGGAGGGAGTGAGGCAAAATTTGACAGCTTTTAGACAGAACAAGGAATGCAAGCGCTTCACCCCTCCATTGTAAGGTGCATTGGCTTTACTACCGAAGCTTCTTGGATCACAATATTCCCATACTACAAGGGGGGTACCGTGGGCGACATGATGTGTCGCTTACCATTCGCTCACAGATTGTTCAGACTACACATGCACAGGCTACAACACGGCTGGAGGCCATTGCCTGTAGCAAATCTTCATGTAAAAGAGATAGACACAACACGGATCAAAGTAGTGATGATCGAGCAGATGCCAGCCATTTGTCACACCTTAATGGATGGCGTTGCGGACGCCCACTCGGTCGGGATAGTGCACAGTGACCTGCACCCGTTCAACATATTATTGGACTTTACTCACGCCAATAAACCCCAAGTCAGCATCATTGATTGGGGGACGATGCTTAGAATGCCAGCTAAGTGCGTAGAAATTAATTATCTGCATCCAAGCGCATAGTCGGTCTCTACAGTTTTGGAGGCACAGAGAGCAGGGGATGCCGAGATGGCTTAGCGACCATGGATTGCTCCAGAACTATACAATCCATGGTGCACAAATGCATACACAAAAGCGAGAAACATTTATGCATTGGGCTTACTATTTGACATGCTGGCAGATTTTTGGAGTGCAGCTAGAAAAGTTTATTTTTCAGAAGAAGTTTTTCACCACATGTTATAAGGGCTATTTGGATTAAAGTAGATTTTTAGATGAAGTTAAAAGAGCGGGAACAAAGAAGAAATGCTTCTGACGTATTGATATTTTTCAAAGAACAATTAAAGACAGACCCTAACCATGTCCAATGTCCCCTTGTTGAACTTGCATCATCATTTTATCCGATCTAAACATTTTTATGATATACATGTCTTGTGTTATTCTACTTTTTATTGAAGTGTATTATGAGGTTTAAAGTGGTTCACCTAATTGAATCAATTATCTTTAGTCATTTTAAATTTGTCGTGTTGAGTGTTGGTATTTTAAAGTTGCCTTGTGGTTCAATTAATTGCATTAGTTGTGGTTTGATTTAGTGGATTATGATGTCTAATATAGTAGACAAGAAGTTTCTATCTTGTGCATTTGTGAGACTGTTCAATCGTAAGAATATATATTTGCCAATGATATTGAATATTTGTCTATATGTTGATTGCAGCTCCAAGAGAAAATGACCAACGAAGAACGAGATATTGGCACATCATCATTGCCCGATGATCAATAACGAGCGATTGTTAATGCATTTCAGTTCATGAAGTTCTAGCACATCTATTATCAAATTCTCTTCTATTTCATCTATAGTGCATTGGGATACACCAACATTAAACTCTTCTTCATCTTCGTTTTGACAATCATACAACCAAGTTGGCATTTCCTCGTCGTAGCCAGCACTTTCGATGTGATTCAATATCTTTTTGTTGCAAAACATATACACTATTTTTTCCACTTTGTCTGCTAATAGTCTGTTGCGAACAGTGCTATGAACATACTTGTACATACTCCAGTTTCTCTATGAACTTGAGTTTGTTGCACATTGTGCTAGTACTTTCATTGCAAGGGGACGTAGATACAGTAATGGTCTCCACCATTCATCATCCACCACTTCCATGCAGGTTGCCCTTTTGCCATTACCTGTACAAAATCATTCGCAAAAGGACTTTCTTTTACTCTAAATGCACTCATTTCTTTTATGAAATCAATTTGGTCTTGAACATTGGAGTATCACGTGTTGACCACATGATAGAAATCGCTTACCACCTTTGTATTGGACATCATATCTAAATTCCAATACTCTGGATCGAGCATGTAAGCAACACTATGGAGTGGACTATGAGCGCTCTTCCACCTTGCATAAAATTACTTGGCGAAAAAATTTTGTTGTTTGCCAGAGAATGGTTGTCACCACTCCTTCTCTACTATCGACTCTTTCAGCTCTTCGGGATTTTCAAGACTCTGTTGGACTGACCACCATGTCATCCACACTTTGTCCAAGTTTGGCGTCCTTTGATCAAGATTGCGGATCGCGAACATAATGAGCATCATTACATCGTATGCATCCATTACACTCCTCCACCAAGCAGCCTTGTTTACATTGCCACATAGACATGTAATTTTATATTTTACTTTTTGTTTTTGCTCAAGGTGCCATTCATCAAAGGCCACGCAATTGAATGTGTCAAACACAGCGCATTTATTGCGGAGAAGTGATTCCAAGGTATAAAAGTTTGGGCAGAACCGAGTTTCAGCAGGAAGTTTCAACATCACTGACATGCACATCCTATCAAAATCGAGCACTCTTTGTCGTTTCAAGATAAATTTCACAACCTGACGCGCTATATCAATTATTTTGGCAAACCATATAGTTTCTTTGCTAGTGTACCAATCTTTCAACACCAAGTTTAAACTGTGTGTATTACAACCATTGGCAAAAATGTGTAGAAAGCACTTCTTTATTAATTTATTGGCGTTTTTACAATTCTTTGCGTTGTCCATGACTACTTGAACGACAAGTTCAGCACCAATTTCTTTAATTGCATTAATTAAGACCTCAAAAATGTATTTGCCACTTTTATTGCACCAGAACTATCAATCGCCTTTATACACGTTTCTCTCCTTGGACAAACCAGCATTACATTGATCAGCGGTCTTCTTTGAACATTTGACCAGCCTGTGGTCGCCGCTTAAAGAGAAGGTGAAGGGAAGGTTTACTGAAACATATGAGTTGGCAATAGAAGTAGCCCGCCTTAAAGACAAGAAGCTGTGCATGCAAGCAAGAGTCAACAAGTCAGAGGAATCAAGCTCAGTCCAACTAACCTAGTGACTGCAACAGCTACTCATAGAGCCCAACCACAAGAGGCATCAGAAAAGCAGCAAGACCTGCTGAGTCGCATCACTACCCAACTCAAGAGTTTATCCGTGCATGTAGTGCAGCAATGGCATGCACCTGTCAGAAATCCAGAACAAGGAAGACGACAACAAAGGCAACACCAAGAGTACCACTGCTATAATTGTGGGAAATACGGCCATGGCATGTACTACTGTCCACATCCAAGAAGGTAGAATTTCAATAGAGGAGGGAGAGAGAATCAAATCTCTCCGCCAAGGACAAGACCACCACCACCCAGGCAACCGGGGTCGATTCCACCAGTCCAAATCCTTCGACCACCCGTACAACAACCACCACCACAGCCTCTTATTCCACCGCTACCCCCACCACCTGCTGTAAACGAAGCATTAAGTGTTATTAGCTTGGAAGTTAAAGGGAAGGCAAAGGTAGAAGAACCAGTTCGAGAGAAGCACAAAGGGAAAGCAAAAGTAGAAGAGGTGGATGCCATGGAAGTGAAGCGTGCCAGGCATGAAGAAGCCTCTCAAAAAGAAGAGAAAATGAAAGTAAAAGGCGCGTCTAGCAAGCAAGTGTCTAAGCCGCGAAGGAAGATAGACATCGTGGATTTTTCACTAGGTGAGTATGCTAAACCATATGACTTAGTTCAGGATGTGTTGAGGTAGGGCCCAAAGGTAACTTGGACCAATTACTTAACCTTGCACCAAGGATGAGGAGGCAATGGACGAAGATGGTAAGTACAAGGAAATCAAGACCAAGGATAGTTGGGGCTATCTGTGGGAGGGATCTCAACAACATCCTACCAACCATGGATGCCCATATCAAGGGGCAACGAATCTCAAACGTCTACATAGATGGTGGCGTGCAAATATGTGTCTACTGAAAAAATGATGCACCATCTAGGCCTAGAGGTGAGTAAGCCGGCACCCTGCCAAGCCAAAATGGCAAATAACGTAAGAGTGTAATGCGTAGGCATTGTGAATGCGGTCAAAGTAAAGGCATTCAATACAGAAGTGGAGGTAGACATCTTTGTCATGCCACACAAAGGGAAGGGCTACCCTATCATTCTTGGGAGACCCTGGCTCATGGCTATGGAAGCTAAGCAACACTGGATTACCGGAATGATTGTGATGAAGGACGCTAAAGGGAAATCCATATTCTATGACATGAGGACTCGGAAGCAACACAACATGATCTTGGAGGCTTCAGAAGATGAGTCCACCAGTGACTATACGTCCACCTCAAGAGAAGAGACAACAACAACTAAAGAAAGTGACAGTAGCATCGAAGTATTGGGGGTCATCCTTAAAGACCCAAAAAGATTGACACAATCTGAAGCACCACCGATAAACCAAGAAGGACCATCAGGTACACAATCCTTTGAGGATACAAGTAAGTTACATCGGATGCTCTCCAATGGGTTTACCAATGAAGAGAGGAAGGAATATGTCTCCATGCTAGGTAACTTCACTACCTTGTTCATTGATGGTTATGATAAGATCTCAGGAATCACATTAGTACAACACCGCATAAAACTCAAAGAAGGAAGTAAACCCGTAGTGCAAAAGCTCAGAAGACTTGTGGTAATCCAACAAGAGGCACTACGTAAAGAAGTAAGAAATTTGCTACAGGTAGGTTTCATCTACCCCATCGAAGACTCGGAATGGGTCTCTCCAGTAGTAGTCACACCAAAGAAGAATGGCAAGTGGAGAGTCTGTGTGGACCATAAACCTCTCATGAAGCCAAAAAGAGGGATCACTTTCCCCTCCCATTCCAAGATGAAATTCTCAATGAAGTGGCAGGTCATGAGCTCTACACAGTATGTGATGGCTACTCAGGAGACTTTCATATTAGCATTACGGAAGAAGACCAAGAAAAAGACAACTTTCATAACACCTTGGGGATGCTTTGCTTACAGAGTGATGCTTTTTTCCTCACCAACGCTCCGGCCACATTCCATTGCTATGTAACTTCTGTCTTCCAGCCATACTTTGGAACGTGAATAGGGGTCTTCATAGATGATTTTTGCATCTATAGTTCACACTCCCTCCATTTGAGCAAGGTCTAAGATGGCCTGACCAGGCTGCAAACCTTGGGTGTCCTACTCAACGTGGATAAGTATCACATTGGTGAAAGCAAAGTCGCTCTCCTTGGCCATGTAATTTCAGCAAAAGGGATTGAGGCTAACCCTAGCAAGATCCAAGCTTTGGTGTCTTTGTCGTCACCCACCACACCTAAGCAGTTGGTCTCTTTCCTTCAGAAGGTAAGATACTTAAGCAGGTCCATTCACTTGCTATCTCAAGTGGTTCTCCCTCTACAACAAGTCACCCAGAGGGATGTCTTCTCATGGAGTGAAGAAAATGAGCAACAATTTACCGAGGTGAAGCAAATCCTAGCTACGCTTCCCACCATTTCACCCCCTAGATGGGACGAGACATTTTATGTGAACCCCAGTGTAGGAAATGATACACTTGGAAGCGTACTAATGCAAATAGACCCCCAAAATTCTTTCATGCATCCTATCTACTTCTCTGGTCGTGTCATGACCCCATCAGAAAAGGGATCCACCACAGTAGAACACATGGTGCTCGCACTAATGTTTGCTACCACAAAGTTCCGCTCTTATCTACTGCGTAGACCTTTTGTAATTCTGACAATGGAAGAGGTTTTTTCGTATGTAATGCGACACATGGATGTCTCATCTAGGATCTCTAAATGGCTAGTTAGGTTACAAGAGTTTGACTACACCATGCAAGTAGAAAACTCCACCAGGGCTAGTTTAGCGGGTATTCTTACTCATAGTCACTATGACAAGACGTTGAAGGTCAACACG
Source organism: Adiantum capillus-veneris (assembly GCF_014529385.1). Taxonomy (NCBI): domain Eukaryota; kingdom Viridiplantae; phylum Streptophyta; class Polypodiopsida; order Polypodiales; family Pteridaceae; genus Adiantum; species Adiantum capillus-veneris. Next base: position 43,631,972 of record NC_140948.1, read on the forward strand.
GAAGCAAAAGAAGAGACACCAACGGTAGAAAGTCCTAAACTAGAAAGAGCTCACTCTCTTTTCTTTGACGGAGCATACAAGAGAACAGTGGACCAGTCTGCAGCTGGCATCATCATTTTCAACGAGCAACATGAAAGGATATTCTCCATCTGGCAGCTATTACACTTCCACTCCAACAACAAAGCAGAGTATGTAGCTTTAATTCTTGGGTTAGAACAATGTATTTTGCAAGGGATTCAGCACCTAAATGTTTTTGGCGATGCTTTGCTTTTGATAAAGCAGATAAACGGCACTTGGGTTTGTAAAAATCAGGTTTTACTTGGTCAACTACGCCAAGTTCAAGATCTTTTAAGAAAGTTTGAAGCAGTGCAATTATTTCATGTCCCCAGGACAGAAAATCAGGAAGCAGATGCTCTAGCCAAGGAAAGAATACAAGATGTTCTCATAGGAGCAATCAAACTAAAACTACCCTCTTTCAAGGTAGTGATTCTATGCATGATATTATCAGCTTTCTAGATACGGGAGAATGTCCGGAAGGGTATACTAGAGGCCAGAAATAGTGTCTAGTAAGGAAGGCTACCAGATACCTCCTTGTAAACGACCACTTGTATTGTAAGAGTAAGGATCAGATTCTCATGCGAGTACCAACCTCCAATGAGATCACAGAGGTAATTTCAAGTTGCCATGATGGTGTCTGCGGTGGTCATTTTGCTTTAGATATCACCAGTAGGAAGATTCTACAGGCAGGATACTCTTGGCCTAGTCTAAACAGGGATGTACATCATTGGTGTAAAACATGGAAGGCCTGTCAACTGGCCAGTCATTGCACACTAACCTATGAACCACAGATTCCTATCATCTCATATGGTCCATTTGAGAAATGGGGAATAGATGCAATCGATCCTCTACCAAGGGCAGAATCAGGTAAACTGTACATTCTAGTTGGTGTAGACTACATGATCCAATGGGCGGAAGTAGCAGCCACCAACCGCATTACAGCCCAAGAGGTAGCAAAGTTCATGTTTGAGCACATCTGTTGCCATTTTGGAACTCCTCTTGAGATAATATCTGATAGTGGACCAGGTTTCAGAGGCGATCTGGTGGGAGAACTGATGAAAAAGTTAGGCATTACACGCCGACATTCCACACCATACTACCCACACTGTAATGGCCTAGTAGAAAAGGTAAATGGAATGATCTGAAAAATCATCACAAAGCAGGTGAATAACCACACATGTGACTGGGATAAACATCTAATGGCCGCTCTATGGGCCTACCGAACGACGTTCGGAACATCATTAGGTTTCACCCCTTTCCATCTAGTTTACAGAAAGGAAGCAATTCTGCCCATTGAGGTACAAATAGCCATCTTACGAGTCATGGCTAGCCAATTACAGCGCCCAATTGTAAATCTCCACAACCACATCCTGGATCTGGAAAGGCTCCAACTAGATAGGGAAGATGCAATCAATCACTATGCAGTGCAGGCAGAGCGACGTCCGTTCACCTTCAATCAAGGGCTTAAGGATAAGGGCCTGGAAAAAGGCATGTTAGTATTGAGATACGACAATAGATTTGACACCGGGAAGGACAACAAATTTCAACCCCGCTGGTAAGGACCATTCATTGTCAAAAGGCGCTATGACAACGGTAGCTATAAGCTGATGGAAGCAGATGGGAGAAATACAACCCTAGAGTCAATGGATGGAGGCTAAAAATGGATGGTTTGATCCAGAGTTCATATTAGATATTCCAGAAGAGGGGGAACCCTCCAAACCTCCAACTCCTCTAGCCAGACGGGAGGGCTAATGACGGCCGGTTTTCAAAACCGCGATCGCGAGAACCAACCCCAAGAAGGGGAGAGCATATTACCAAGAAAAGAGAAAAAGAAAAGTTTCTTTAACATTCACCACCCCTCTAGGCTTAACCACTGGCGAGGAGCCACCAATTTGGCCACATCTCTCCTATTGTTCAGCTCCGCCAACACACACTCTCTCACTTACCCTGTCGGTGCATCACCCAACCCAGTGGGCGCATAAAAAAACATTTCCTATATTCCCTAGAGGGCCACCAATTTTGTAATATTCTCTCTCTCTCTCTCTTTCATTTATTCTCTCTCTCTCTCTTTCATTTATTCTCTCTCTCTCTCACTCTCTCTTCGCTCGTCCATATCCCAGCCTGGCAAGCCATGTATCCTATGCCCCTCCCTCTTCCCTCTCGTCCACACCCCCTCAGCTTCACTCTCCTCCCTATCCCCCCCCCCCCCCCCCACCTTTGTTGTCTTCCCACCGGCGGACCACTCCCCTATCTTCCCCTCCCTCAGTTAGCTCCCTCTGTCTCTCTCCCCCTTTGAGTGAGCGGCCCCACGGGCATGCAATAGGATGACACACTATCTCTCTCTCTCTCAATTCACCTCCCTCCACATAACCTCTTTCCCTATCTTCTCCCCCCTCCACTCACACACTCTCTCTCCCCACAGGTGGGAACCAGCCAATGTATTCTCTCTCTCTCTCTCTCTCTCCTCTCTCTCTCTCTCTCTCTCTCTCTCTCTCTCTCTCTCTCTCTCTCTCTCTCTCTCTCCTCTCTCTCTCTCTCTCTCTCTCTCTCTCTCTCTCTCTCTCTCTCTCTCTTTACAACCACTCTCATACCCCCCCCCTTTTCCCACCATTCCGTTGACTTCTAATCCCTCCCCGCCATCTCGCACGCTCTCTGTATCGCCCGCAACCGCATACGCACACTCTCTCTCTCCCTAATTCTTATCCTCACCATCACCCTCTCTCCCTCCCATGCTCTCTGTGTCGCCCACAGCAGCCCGAAGCTCTCTCTCTCTTTCTCGCATGTGCAGGCGCGGCCGGTTACAGACACTCTCTCTCTCACGCACACACTAACCTCACCCATCCCTCACCCACTCACCCCCGCCATCACAAGCCTCGTGTTTCTCTCTCTCTCTTTGTCGCGCTCGTGGTAAGAGCAGGCCCATACGGGCGGAGGGTAAAACACACACACACCCACACTCCACCCCGTTTCTCCCACACACACACACACACACCCTCGGGCACACACTCACGCTCTTTGCCTCGCCGCTCTCTGCAGTAAGCAACATATTAAATAAAATATAAATATACATATATATATAACATTATTCTCGTTTCCACGCACTTTGGCCAACGCACTTAATCCATACACAGTCACACTCACACATATACACACACGCCTACCCACCCTCACCCATACACAGTACACGCACGCATATACGCACACTCACAACACAAAGAAGAAAAGGAAACCAAACGACATTGACATGGACAAAAGAAAGAAGACGGCCAAAGCAGGCGTCGCCAACACCAAAGCAAGCAAAGGCACCGAAGGCATGCCCCGGCCGACCCCAAAAGTGACGAATGCGCTACACTGACGCACCAGCTAGGCCTCCATTCACCGGCATCGCATCCACGACGCCCTCTTCAGTAAAACCCGTAGGTTGTCGTCATTTTTTTTCCAGTTTCAAACCAACCTTGTAAAAATCCCAAATTTGTCAATTCTCATCTCTCTAGGTGATGGTCACAAAGGCCCACCTAGAGGTTTGCCTTATAATATTTCCCAAGACAAAGCAAGGGTCAACCACCCAAGGCCCACCGCCTTGCTTCGTCTCCCCTAATTAGATTACCCTAATCAAACCAGATTACCCTAATCTAAAGCAGCCAGCACTTATAAAAAGGCACCGAGAGGTCACTATCGGGGGGGGGGGGCAAGTTCATCAGAGGTCATCACTTGGTAGTATTTTGGGTGGGAGGAATTGGCAACATTTGCATCACAATAGAGGGGACTTAGTGTAGCGATTTTCTTTGGGAATTTGTACTATGTAAAAGGAGCTATGTCTACATCTCGACTCCAACAGTCGATGCACACACACTCATGTTAGCAAGGTTCTCGTGTCGGTAAGTCATCTCTAGAGAACGCACCAAGTAGGCTTACTATCTCTCCCTCTATCTCTCTATCACCATGAATTGCCACGTCGCCGAAAATAAGGTTGATGTAAGTATTGCAAGAGAATAATTCTCCCTCACCTGTCTATTCACTCTCTCTCTCTCTCTCTCTCTCTCTCTCTCTCTCTCTCTCTCTCTGTGTGTGTGTGTGTGTGTGTGTGTGTGTGTGTGTGTGTGTAGAGTCCATGATATTTCAAATCACCGTTGTCTACATCCTAGCTACTCAAAAATAGGTGGTGTCCCTTGTTCGCTTCACCGTGACCGGCTTGCGGCGTTCATCGGCTCCTGGCGTTTTAGAGGCCGTCGGGGTTTGTGTCACACTTTGCGCTCATCAACATCTAAAAAGTAATGAAGTAGCAGCAATAGAAGAAATATCCCTGCCAAAAATATTGTACGAACAGCACTTGAATTCAATGATAAAAGAAGTCGAAATCCTTACCTGCAGCCATCATGTAAACCAAAAAATCGTCAGCAATTTTGTTTAAGCATGGAATGCAGATATAGGGTGGATCCGGCAGTTTTAATCCATGTCCCTTTTATCCTTGCATTCCAACAAAGTTCAATGATAGGCATGTATCAAAGAGTTAGTCACTTAAGATTTAGTTCGAAAGTGTAAGAGGGAAAGAGTTAGTCACTTAAGATTTAGTTCGAAAGTGTAAGAGGGTGAAAGCTTGGTAAAGATCAGGGATAGGTTAAACTTGCTTCTAAACTAGTAAAAGAGCCTAAACAAGATTTAAGCTCTTATGGAAAAAAACAAGTAAATATTTTAGTAGTCTTTGTGGAAACATAATGAATTAAAACTTACATCCTATCTTTGAAAATGTACAAGTATGCAAGTACTCTTCTATGAATATCTATGTTTAAATAAGATCTATTTAAGTTATTAGGAAATTTCAGAGGTCATTTGGAGGGCCATATGAAGAGAGAGAAAAGTAGAGCGCGTCCAATGAGCATGAAGGCTACGTTACGTAGGAAAGTACGTGGAAAGACTCAAAAAATAGGAAAATAGCATAAAACTTTCACGAATCTAGGATTGTAGCATAGTAATTTCCTTCCTTTTACCGAGCTTTTAGGTGCTTGCATGTGGTCCCACTTCTGATATTCTCTTATGGTCATTAACGTACTGGAGGGTGACCATTAAGCCCGCACAACATATTGGAATTCTAAAACACTTTCCCTCCATTAGAATGCTTTCAAAGTGAATCTCCCTCCACTAAAGCTTTTCTCTGAGAGCTATGGCGTCCACGTCTTTTCGCCCAAGAGGCTCCAGGTGTTTACTGTCTCTCACACCAACAACCAACAACTGCACTTTGCCTAGAAGGCCAGGTAGTAGCATATCCTCAATTACAATACCAGCTTCAATAAGCGCAGAGAACCAATGGGTTGGACAAAGGATAAACAAAGGTTCATGGGTCCTCATGCAACCAAGAAGACCCAAGAGGTCTAGTGGTATCAACGTTTACCGCTCAGCATGGAAGGCCAGAGTGTTGGATTTCAAAGTTGAAATCGGCAAAAGATTTGTAAAGGAAGATCTTGTTCAGCATGTGTTTACCCATCCTGAGGTGATAGCAAACGTTGGAAATGTATCAGATATACATCAACCACGTTGCAATTGTAAGTACTCTTGACATGTGAACTTACTGATACTCTCATTATAACTTTTCTTATATATTTTGCAATGTTTCTCCCGCTTGTTATGAGTAATGTCTCCATTCTTCACAGCTCAATTACATTAGATTTGTCATTTGTACTTATTGATACTGTTAATTTAACTCTTCTTATATATATTGCAGATGTTTATCCCTCTTCTTATGAGCAATGGGAGTCTGTGGAGTGCATAATAGGCCTCTTCCATGTTGTTCATGCCCACATTGGTTCTCTACAGTATTCAGAGAGGAGCAGCAAAAGCCTGGCTGATGAGGGAATCTTTTTTTATGACCACTTTTACCAACTCAGCTCAGGGAATAAGAATGGCATGTTGGTGAAAGTGCCTCTACCAACCGATTGGAACACTGTGGACTGGCCAGTTCCCGAGGAAACAATGGTGGAGGCAATGCGAAGTAAGCTCTACAAGGATATACAAAGGTCTCTACGTAGCTCTATTCCTACCAAACTGGTTAGAATTGCAAACTTCTGTCCTGTTGCACTCTTCATAGAGCTGTTTCATAGCTACAACATCCGAGTTACAAAAAGTATGTTCATGTGCAAGTCATTTCAGCAGTCATCCAGTGACAAACTTCTTGACAAAGGATGGTATGCAAAGGAAGAGATTGGTTTACAGTGCGAGGTCGCGCTTGATACTCTAGTTGTCAAGTACATGATTGCAAGCCAATCACTGTTACTCTCGTTTTGGTATATGCGATCACAAATGCTCAACGGTAAGTACATTCCTATGGACTAGGTTTCTACACGTTTGGAAGATAATCCTGCTCTGGATGTGGAAGTGATTGATAAAGAGCATGGCCTACTATTGGTGGTTACAATAAGGGAGCTATGCAGTCTTCAGCATTTGCGGCATGACATCATTGAAGAGTCAATGGACAAGGACCTATCAGATTTTTCCTTTTTCCTAGCTGGTCGTAAGGTGATGCGGCGAAGGGAAAAAGATATTTTGTGCAAAGAGTTGGATGGTCGGGTTGAAGTAGTGTCAATGTAACCGATATTCTTGTGAACCCAAGTGTATACAAATGACTTTCAAGACATGAAGTTTATTGAGCTCATTTCTCAATTGTGCCCTGTGAAAAAGTGTGCTTGAAATACATTTCTTTACCACGTCAAATCTCTCTCTCTCTCTCTCTCTCTATATATATATATATATATATATATATATATATATATATATATATATATATATATATATATATATATATATATATATATATATATGTGTGTGTGTGTGTGTGTGTGTGTGTGTGTGTGTGTGTGTGTGTTAGACAAGACAAAGACATGATAGAAGAGTCATCTTAATTCATTAGAAAGTACAAACTCGTCCGTGAACAATGGACTCAGATACAATTTCTGTAAGTATGGAATCAGAATGTCTTCAAGGTAAAAATCGAAGGAATGCCCCTCGAAAGAAGGTGCTGAGACACTTGTTCCCGGCGGATTTAGTTCTCCCTTTTCAGGAGTATCATCAATTAGTAGTGTATTAGTTGCATCAAAGGGTACACTGATTTGGCTAAACGGTTTGTACAAAAGAGGTAAGTGTGGTTTTTTAGGGTGGTAGTGGCCCTCAACGGTAACGCATTTTCTTTGATCATACAAAATGGCAAAATCTAACGTGTGAGCGTGGCATACACTGCAAACTATTGCAACTAGTCGCGACAAGTTTTGCCTTTGCATTGAAGACCATATGGCAACTCTGAAGCGCGGAAGAAGAAACTGAATAAATTCCTTGGTTCCTGGACGAACCACGACTCGACAAGTTCCCATCCGAAACGTTTGCAAATCCTCAAAGGGTCCTCTGTCACCGAGAGGCACCCGCATCAGCAGCAATCCATTGACGTCCAAGATAATCAACCTCTGTAAAAGTTGACAAGTACATATAAGTAGTTAGAAGCTGAAAATATTTTTCCATACTTGAATAGACATTACCGGAACAACCGTATCTACAGGTAGCAAGGGTCCATACTGGGTCTCTGTAGTGTTCATGTCGTTGTTGCTCTCCTCTGCTTTATCTTCATAGTCATCATTCACATCTTCATTAGGGGTCTTCCCCATGGCTCTTTCTGCCTCAGTCAAGGTTTCCTCCAAGGTCTTTTCGTCTCCCTTGGTTGATCGGCTTGCCTCATACATCCTTGCCTGATCCATATCAGTTTGCTCATCCCTAGGCCTGCTTTCCTCATCCATATCCTTTTGCTCATCTATAGGCCTGCTTTCCTCATCTTGGGTTTCAGCCATAGGCTCTTTTGGCTCCTCCACTGGCTGACTTGGCTCTTTCATTGTGTCCTCTGGTTGTACCTTAGCACCTTCCATATGCTCATTTGACCTTTCCTCATCCTCGGCTCTTTCATCTTCTGCTGATATGACCCCCTCGGCCCGTTGTGATTCCACTGTATCGGATGTAGGGGTTTGTCGTGGTGGCACGTCATGTTTTGTTAGATCAATAGTGCGCTCATCCAAGCCGCTATCTTCAAGCTCTCTAGGGCTAGACATAGTAAGCAGGTGTTGTATTAAACTTACCCGGTATCTTTGCAAATAATCATATGTGTAGTTTTTTAAAGCACTCTGCAAAATTGAAAGACCACATGGTGAGAATTCTTTTAAAGACTAAACCAAAACTAGCTGAATGCATTGCCAAATGGGTACCTTAGTCATGAAAGGTTTTAATGCAAAGTAGCTTTGCAGGACATATTCTGCATGGAGAAGACATCTCAAGCCGCAAGAACTTCCATCGGTTTGATTTGGGACAGGTACTTCTTTGATTGGGGCCTTGTATAGTTCATACCTTCCACATAGCTTGCCATAGGCAAGCAACAACCTCTTTATACAACTGCACAAAGCAGCGTCAAGATGTTAGCATGAGGCTTCAAATTTACATGGATATCTATAAGAAACACTTTCTGATACAAAACACTTACAGCCTAATTTCAGGGTGGGTTCCTTTTATTGAATTGAACACCCACACTGCTGGTTGGTCAACATCAAGGCATATGAGACTCCAGTGATGGTTGTTCTCATATGGAAAGATGATGACAGTAACTTCCAGCATAGCACAGTGGAGAAACCAACTCTCAAAGGTCCCAGATGGACTATTCTTTTGTCTAATAATCACTGACATTTGTGGATCAAGAAGAAACACCTCTGTGTGGGTGTGTAGTGGGAGTTGACTTTTGATCAGGCTGCAGAGAGTTTACCTGAGTTATTAAACCTATTATTTGAGTTTTCAAAGCTAGCAAGATAGTAACACTTACTTAAGACAAGCATAGATAATTGTGGCTGAAATCTGAGCATCTGGATTCTGCAATAAATTAATGTCCACTTTTTCCAGAGCTAGATTTTTGGCTCCATCTACAGATGGTATCTCTGCAAGCAAACCATCCTTCATTGAAAGTAGAGTTTCTTGATTGCTTGCCTCTATGGACAGGGTCACATTGCACTCTGTTTGCCTCTGGGACTCCACTGCTACTTTTGCTTTCTCCTTAAGCTCTGCTTCCCTCATGTCCTCTGTTTGGCAAGCAATAGTCTCTGCCCTTGCCCTTGTGTTCACATCATGTGTGACATCTACAACTGTGAGTTGTGGCACTAGCTCCGGGGGGTATAACAAAATTTCCCTCATTTTCTTATCCTTGCAGACATTGGGGACCAGTAGTTTGTCATACCTCCACCTTATTCTTTTCAGTGTCTCACTATCTTTGTCCATTATAGTAACCCTGTGGGCATGGGCTGCAACAATGGTCACGTCACTGAAGTAATCCAGTAGGAAGTCCTCTGCTGCTTCCTGTAGAGCCATTAATGCCACCACCTTCCACCTTTTGGTGCCCCAGGTAGCTTCATCACATATGGACCTCACCATCCTCTGGAAGGGCACCTTTGGTATGCATAAATCTACACATTTCTGTGCCTTTCTGATTTCTCTGAAAAGTCCCATGCAGGTTTTCAACTTCTTCATCCTTGGCCCTTTCAGAATTTTATTTGGTTTTCCAGGTCTTTTCTTTGGGGTTGCAGATCTGCTACTTGCTTTAGATGCTAATCCTGGTCCCTTGCCTGCCTTCCTTGCAGTGGCTTTTGTTCTAGCCATCTCACTGTACACCAAAAGAAGAGTCTCAATCCCTTTCTCTCTCTCTCTCTCTCTCTCTCTCTCTCTCTCTCTCTCTCTCTCTCTCTCTCTCTCTCTCTCTCCCCTTTCTATAGCTTAGCATATTTAAATAGAGAGAGACAGAGAGTGAGAGAGAGCCCATTACTAAAGGCGTGCGCGGAGCACGTTTTTACCTCAACAAACACCTCCGCGCGCCGTTAGTATAGGAAAATAAAAATACACTCTCTCTCTCTCTCTCTCTCTCTCTCTCTCTCTCTCTCTCTCTCTCTCTCTCTCTCTCTCTCTCTCTCTGGTCAATGCACAGTACTAACGGCGCGCATAGAGACATGCACACCGTTATGCCTCTCTACGCGCGCCTTTGGTATAGAGAGAGAGAGGAGAGAGAGAGAGAGATTATGAGTGAGGTGTGTGTGTGTGTGTGTGTGTGTGCTATATTTGTGTGTGTGTGTGTGTGTGTGGTGTGTGTGTGTGTGTGTGTGTGTGTGTGTGTGTGTGTGTCTGTGTGTGTGTGTGTGTGTGTTTGTATTTTTAAGATGTGTGTCTGTGTGTTTGTGAGTGTGTGTGTGTGTGTGTGTGTGTGTGTGTGTGTGTGTGTGTGTGTGTGTGTGTGTGTGTGTGTGTGTGTGTGTGTGTGTGTGTGTGTGTGTGTGTGTGTGTGTGACTGTGTGTGGGTTGTTTGTTAAGACTGTGCTTGGTACTGTGACAGAAACAGAGATAGAGAGATAGAGGCAAAGGCAGAGGGAGAGGTAGACCTTCGTTATGTCGATGGGTCGGCTTGCTGTCGGAGACGCAGACGACGGCTCTTGCACTCTCTCTCTCTCTCTCTCTCTCTCTCTCTCTCTCTCTCTCTCTCTCTCTCTCTCTCTCTCTCTTTCACGAGGTGTGGTTTTTCTCTCTCTTGACCTCTTTATATGACGTACAAAAGTATACGGTCTCAATAATGACCACACGTGTGACAACATGCAAATATACTCTAATTTATAGTGACACGTGGAGCGCCGTCGTGTGTATCCGTTATAAGTGTGATTTTGAGAGAGAGAACAATAGAGAGAGAGAGAGAGAGAGAGAGAGAGAGTGAGTGAGAGAGCGAGAGAGAGAGAGAGAGAGAGAGAGAGAGAGAGAGAGAGAGAGAGAGAGAGAGAGAGTGATAGAGAGAGACAGAGAGAGAGAAAGAGAGAACAGATTGTGAGAGAGATAGAGAGAGGGAGAGACACAGATTGAGAGAGAGATAGAGAGAGGGACTCCTTACTCTCAGAGAGAGAGAGAGAGGGAGGGAGAGAGACAGAGTCAGTTTGACACACAAAAAGCAATGGAGGAGACACCTCCCTTGGAGTTCCTGCAAACCCCACCAACAAAAGGTGATCTCTCACTCTTTCTCTCTGTATTTCCAACAGTTGGTACAAATTGTGTGTGTGTGTGTGTGTGTGTGTGTGTGTGTGTGTGTGTGTGTGTGTGTGTGTGCTAAACAAAGAAAAACCCAGACTGTTGTTCAACACACACACCTCAATACACATACTTCCATAGACAGAGACACAGACACACATACACACAGACACACACACAGATATATACACATTGTCTCTCTCCCTCCCCTCTCTGTCCACGTTACTAACGGCGCGCATAGCCAACCAAACACTGGCTCCAGCTCTCTCCGCGCGCCTATAGTATAGTTATGACTCTCCCTCAATTGCACTTAAGGCGCGCGGAGAGAGTTGCAAAAAGCACTTTTCCGTCCTTGCGCGCCTTTAGTACAAATAGAAAAATACAAAGAGAGAGAGAGAGAGAGAGAGAGAGAGAGAGAGAGAGAGAGAGAGAGAGAGAGAGTCTGTGTGTATTTTTTTAGTGTTCTTTGGAGAGAGAGAGAGAGACTATGTGTGTTTTTGTTTGTACTTTGGTGAGAGACAGAGATATATATATATATTTATATCTATCTGGAGAGAGAGAGAGAGAGAGAGAGAGAGAGAGAGAGAGAGAGAGATCATGATGGTTTTGGTTTTGGCAGAGTTGTCATGTTTCCTGATGGTTTTGACTTGTCATGTTTCCTGATGAATAGGATTAAGGTCCAGTAGGCAGAAGAGGCTGAAACCTGATCCAGAGCTTGTGCCAGGATTTCAACCCTTGCAGGCTCAATTGCTTAATGTATCTGCCAAAAGAACTATTGACTTTTGTCAGGACATATCTGAAGAAAAGCCAATTGGTGAAGATCAATCAGAGAGGTCACCAGGGCAAGAGGATCCCTCACCCTACAAGGATGTGGTGCCCTCTACAGTACTTCTGAAGAAAAATACAAGAAAGAGGAATATAGACTTCTCAGATGATACAGATGTGCTAGAAGGAAGTCCCTGTGCAACTAAATGTAAAGACAAAGAGGATGTGTCTTCTCTGGAAGACCCAGCTGCAACTGATGAGAGGCTGTTTGATTTTGCAGCATCTTGTGGTGCTGGGGACAAGTTTGATCTAGTTCATTCTATGTTTAATCCAAAGTTTGACATTGAAGACCTGTTAGCTCAGCACAGTAATTTCTTGCAGTCCTACAGAGATAAGTTTGAAGTGATGGTGCAGGTAGGAAGGGTTGTTCTGCCTACTATGACTCTTGTGCATTTAAATGACTGTGGTGGAAAGGGACAGGGACTGAAGAAGTATAGGGAATTACCACCTTCTTGCCGACATTCAGCCTGCCCTTTGCATCAAAAAGAATGCAAACTCATTCAGGAAGCCTTTGGCTTTATGATTTACCTGAACAGCCTGTTTGGATTCCTCATGCAGAATCCTGATGAGGTGTTAGAGGAGCAGGATGCAGCACCAGATGAAGAATGCGAGGAGACAACTCATATGCAAGAAGTCGAGGAGGTTGAAGACACAGTCGACCTTGAGGTTGAGGCAATTGAAGTACAAAGAAGTAAGATGCTCTCTGTGAAAACCACAGAAATCAAACTTCCATTGGATGTCAGTAACTTCACTGAGAAGCATGCTCAGATGATGTTGCCTGCTGTGCCTGACTTCAGGATTGGAGACAGGACCTATATCTTCTTACATGATGTGCAAAGTGTCTTTTATTTAAGGGAGGATTTCTCCCTGGCTATTATTTCCAGAGTCCAAGAGGAGAGGAGTGGATTTGTTTCAGAGGATAGTAGTGATGATGAGGCAATGGAAACATCCAGCAATCCAATGGAATGCCTTCGAAGATGCTTTGAGAAAGCTGAAAAATACAAGGAGACACTACCTGATGAAGCCACCTTCCAAGCAATAAGACAAAGCCTAAGACCATCGAAAAGTAACAAAGAAGTGGAGGATTGGTTTAACCATTCAGGTCAGGGGTCAACTACATCTGTAGACCTGTGGCAAGAAAACCTCTTTCTGCAGGATGAGAGCTTCATGGTAACTCTCTCTCTCTCTCTCTCTCTCTCTCTCTCTCTCTCTCTCTCTCTCTCTCTCTCTCTCTCTCTCTCTCTCTCTCTCTCTCTCTCTCTCTCTTTGTGTCACTTCTGACATGGTATGTGCAGTCTTGGATTGCTGACAAGGATGACTTCCTTCGGCGCCGGACAAGAGAGTATCGAGGAAGGGATGCGGCCCTAGCACAGTACCTTTCAAAGCTTTGCGAGTCGCCGATAGTAGTTTTTCACAATTCCATGTCACAAGAGGGTTCAATAGCAACTTACACATTCAAGACACTATCACGCTTCTTGGGTGGACCGGTGCTGCCCAAAAGTGCAGATAAAGTCATTCTTGTGGACAAAGTGTTTGCTAGAGATTGTTTTGGTTACTGCCCAGGCTATACAGGTGGTCGGGCAGCGTATTACTACACACTACACAGCAATGGCACTAGCTCTTGGTAGACAAAACCCAGATGAACTTTTAGAGTATGGCAAACATCTCATGATTCGTTACAAGGGTGACGTGCCAAAAAACAAAATTGAACCTTCAAAATCTTGATACACTTCAAGTAGCAATTGTATAAGATCATGTATTACATAAATTTTGTACAATGTCATCCACTCAGAGTATCTTTCTCCACTTGTGATTCACATACACCATTGTCTCTCTCCACCTTCGTTGACTTTCACGAGCTCCGGAGTTGTTGTATGCCATTGATCTTTTAACTTTTTGTTGTTGTAAATGTCTGATAGCTTGTGCTGTTGCTGAATTTGCCAAGACTTCTTTTGCCTGCATTCGATGAATGATTCTATGATAGAACCATTCAAATAGTTCTCTCAAACTGTTAGCCTTGATTCGAGAGCCACCATGTCGTGTGTGCCTGAAATAAGCATTTCTCGCCATGTAATGAGACTTTTCCATCCCTTGGGTATTCCATATTTCCAGGTTCCCATACTTTTGTATAAAATATGGTAAATGATTGAAGATGATGTGCTGGATATGAAAACAGATTAGTTAGAATGTTTTACACTCACATATTTGCACATAAGAGAGAATGAAATACGCGATAATACCATGTAGTGAGTAATCTGGGTGTCTGTCCATGCTGTCTTGAATGATTTTTTCAGAAGGTTGAGATTCTCCTTGAACTTGTTCATATCACCTTGTGACCAATCATCTTTGTCGCACATCAAAAATAGGATGTCTATTGATCGCCAAACCTCAGCCTTCGCATTACGAGTAGTTGGTTCTTGGTCTTTGACTGCAATATGTAGCTTTTTCCAGCTCTGATACTCTACCTTGCTAACATAAGATGTGTTATATATTTTTCCATGTTTTCTTAGCTTTGGATCTCTTGTACCTTGGGGTTTAGATAAAAACCTCCGTGCCTTCACCCCACCGATGGATGGTTTGCATGGGACATCCTTCTCAGCAGTTGATCTCTTTTCATCCCGCTGGATTTTCACGTTGCCACCATGAAGCCCCATATCCGACAGTACCATTTCTAAGCACTGTGGGGCTACTTGTCGTTCTGCGGAGTTCTTAATCTTCCAAGAAAACCCGACGTATAAGAAGACCAATTTCTCCACAATTCTACAAAGGGCATGCATTGTACAAATGTGGACATTCACAAGTGGTATTTTCAAAACCGGTCGAAAAGCAGGATCCTCAATGTGACATGTTGGAGCTTTTCTCCACCACTTGGGGTCCATGACCTTTGCAGGCTCCATGCAGAACAAACACGGTGACTTTGCCATTGCACCCATTCCACAATTATACATGCACTTTAATGTTTTGAGGTCACCTGCAAGATGCCACTGAACTTGAAAGTCTCCCCTTCCATCTAGACGTAGTACCTCTCCCTGGTTAGTCTGTCGATCAATCACCTCCGGAATATTAGTTCGATGGAACACCCAATATAGAATCTCATGATCTTCTTTCTTTACCTGCAACACAAAATAAATGAGACTTAAGTAGATCTGAACATTTGAGCTTACTTGAGAATCTCGCTTACCTCAAACGCACCAAGCCACCATATGTTAGATTCTGATTGAACACTAAAATATAAAGGATCATCACTGGGACACTTTGAGAGGGCTCTATTCATTAAAGTAATAGTAACACGCTCTAGCTTTTTCTCTTTAACAAGCTCACACTCATCCAGTTTTAACACAAAATGTAATACCCCACGTGACTCTTTCAAATGTGATGTTGTAAAACTCCACCATTCTCTTCTGTAATATCCGCAGGTCCATAAAAATATTGTTGAACTCATCATATGCCATGTTGCTCCATGGCCACTGTAAGTTGCTTTAATATGAAAGGGCTGTCCAAGATAGTCTCCCTGTGCCTCGTTAAGCTGAAGCCTCTCTTTCCAAACACTTGAGGCTGATGGTAGAAGTTTGGATTTTATACCCTTCCTAGCAAAGATGGATGAGACAGACTTTTGGATAGCCAAATATCCTCTTTTGCTTACACCAAGTGAATCAAGTGTGCCTTGTATCTCTTTTGCAGGCACTGAGTTCTCTGAAATAAAGCGGTCCACTACATTTTGTTGTAGGACCTTAAAATTCTTGTCATGTACTATATCTGCTGCCAGGCTTCTACTTATAAGTGGCTTCAATCTCTTTCCTATATTGGCTTTGGGGTCAATGTTTTCCTTGTCAGGATAGATTGAATCTCTACATGAAGACAATGCATAAGTAAATAACAGAAAATTTGCTTCACTAACACTATTTAGACACATGAAAACAATGCATAACAAGAAAAAACAAAAAGATTACTTAACTAAGACAATGTAGCCAACCAAGAAGCATCACCTTAATGCTCGGATTCTTTTCTTGAGACCTCCTGATGCAACCTGCAATGTTTCAAGATTGCGCAATTTCTTCTTTCGGATACGAGCACCCAAGATGGTGTCCTTCATTTGACAACTTCGCACCTTTCCTTTCAGTTCTTGTACCTCTGTTTTATGTTGCAAAATGGTAACCTGATCTGTAGAATGTAAATGTGAAAGGCAAACAATCTCACATTGTTGAGCTTGGAGAATGCTCTTGTAAGTTTCAGCTTCTGTTGTAAGTGATTTACAATAACCCAGAAGGCCCTTTTCTCCATCACCAGCAAAGGTCAATAAGCTTGTAGGATTGACAAATGGTGGAGACGCATTAGTCATTGGATTCTTAGGGTAGAGAGAGCCTCTCGTCCAGATATCTATGTGTTTAGCTCCTTGAGCTCTGAGCGTGTCTATGGAAGCGGGAGGTATATGTGTGTTTGTTTTACTGCGCTTAATCAATGGTTGGTACTCATTGTCCAAATCAATGTGAAGGTGATATTTGGCTCATTTCTGGGTAACATTTGTGGCATTTGAGGAGTGCGCCATTAGCCAAATGTGCAGGTTTAATGGAAAGTGAATAGCGGCTGCGGATTCGTCCCTCCATGTTAGCCTCATTCCCTCCATATTGACGAGGTTCATTCAATGCAACTGAAAAGAGGATTATCCCTCAATCACTACGAACGAATGTTCAGAAGAGTAAGGAATCTACTTAAAGTACACTTTTTGAACTTTTACTATGAAAGACCTAGCTCTTTTATTTGCCATTTTTTCTAGAGAGAGAGTGCAAAAAATACATTTTCTTAGAAGGCCCTCCAAATGACCTCCGAAATTTTCTAATTTTAATTTCCTTATTGCCATACATTATCTTAGATAATAATAGTAGCAATTTCACCACTTTCAATCATGAGAAATGCCATATACTAATAAAATGACTCAAAAAAAAAGACTATCCTTAAAATGGGCCATTTTAAGGATAGTCTTTTTTTTTGAGTCATTTTATTAGTATATGGCATTTCTCATGATTGAAAGTGGTGAAATTGCTACTACTATTATCTAAGATAATGTATGGCAATAAGGAAATTAAAATTTATTTAGCTGTCACAATTATGCCAATTTGAGGACAAATTTCCATAGACTTATTAATTTAACAGGCTGTATAGATAATCATATTTGGTTCTGAAAGAAGGAGAAAACTAAGAATTTTTTAGGTGAAAATCTACCTGAGGGAGGAGGAGTATACTCTCAATTAGCAAAGATTCTGAACATGTTTAAGAATTTGCTCTCAAAAATAAACATGAGTAGCAGCATAAAAGGAAATTTAATTATTTCTATGATAAACAAAGGTTCATGGGTCCTCATGCAACCAAGAAGACCCAAGAGGTCTAGTGGTATCAACGTTTACCGCTCAGCATGGAAGGCCAGAGTGTTGGATGTCAAAGTTGAAATCGGCAAAAGATCTGTAAAGGAAGTTCTTGTTCAGCATGTGTGTACCCATCCAGAGGTGATAGCAAACGGTGGAAATGCATCAGATATACATCAACCACGTTGCAATTGTAAGTACTCTTGACATGTGAACTTACTGATACTCTCATTATAATTTTTCTTATATATTTTGCAATGTTTCTCCCGCTTCTCCCGCTTCTTATGAGCAATGTCTCCATTCTTCACAGCTCAATTACATTAGATTTGTCATTTTTACTTATTGATACTCTTAGTTTTACTCTTCTTTATATAATTGCGATGATATTATTATCCTCTTCTTATGAGCAATGGGAGCCTGTGGAGTGCATAATAGGCCTCTTCCATGTTGTTCATGCCCACATTGGTTCTCTACAATATTCAGGGAGGAGCAGCAAAAGCCTGGCTGATGAGGGAATATTTTTTTATGACCACTTCTACCAACTCAGCTCAAGGAATAAGAATGGCATGTAGGTGAAAGTGCCTCTACCAACCGATTGGAACACTGTGGACTGGCCAGTTCCCAAGGAAACAATGGTGGAGGCAATGCGAAGTAAGCTCTACAAGGATATACAGAGGTCTCTACATAGCTCTATTCCCACCAAACTGGTTAGAGTTGCAAACTTTTGTCCTGTTGCACTCTTCATAGAGTTGTTTCATAGCTACAACATCCGTGTTACGAAAACTATGTTCATGTGCAAGTCATTTCAGAAGTCATCCTGTGAGAAACTTCTTGATAGAGGATGGTATGTAAAGGAAGAGATTGGTTTACGGTGCGAAGCCGCGCTTGATACTCTAGTTGTCGAGTACATGATTGCAAGACAATCACTGTTACTCTCGTTTTGGTATATGCGATCACAAATGCTCAATGGTAAGTACATTTCTCTGGACCAGGTTTCTGCAGGTTTGGAAGATAATCTTGCTGTGGATGTGGAAGTGATTGATAAAGAGCATGGCCTACTGTTGGTGGTTACAATAAGGGAGCTATGCAGTCTTCAACATTTGCGGCATGACATAATTGAAGAGTCAATGGACAGGGACCTATCAGATTTTTCCTTTTTCCTAGCTGGCCGTAAGGTAATGCGGCGAAGGGAAAAAGATATTTTGTGCAAAGAGTTGGATGGTCGGGTTGAAGTAGTGTCAATGTAACAGATATTCTTGTGAACCCAAGTGTATACAAATGACTTTCAATACATGAAGTTTATTGAGCTCATTTGTCAATTGTGCCCTGTGAAAAAGTGTGCTTGAAATACATTTCTTTACCATGTCAAATCTCTCTCTCTCTCTCTCTCTCTCTCTCCTCTCTCTCTTCTCGTCTCTCCTCTCTCCTCTCTCTCTCTCCTCTCGCTCTCTCTCTCTCAATTTTAGACAAGACAAAGACATGATAGAACAGTCATCTTAATTCATTAGAAAGTACAAACTCTTCCGTGAACAATGGACTGAGATACAATTTCTGTAAGTATGGAATCAGAATGTCTTTAAGGTAAAAATCGAAGGAATGCCCCCTCGAAAGAAGGTGGTGAGATAGTTTTGTGCCCGCGGATTTAGTTCTCCCTTTTCAGGAGTATCATCAATTAGTAGTGTATTAGTTGCATCAAAGGGTACACCGATTTGGCTAAACGGTTTGTACAAAAGAGGTAAGTGTGGTTTTTTAGGGTGGTAGTGGCCCTCAACGGTAACGCATTTTCTTTGATCATACAAAAAGGAAAAATCTGACGTGTGAGCGCCGCATACACTGCAAACTATTGTAACTAGTGGCGACAAGTTTTGCCTTTGCATTGAAGACCATATGGCAACTCTGAAGCGCGGAAGAAGAAACTGAATAAATTCCTTGGTTCCTGGAAGAACCACGACTCGACAATTTCACATCCGAAACGTTTGCAAATCCTCAAAGGGTTCTGTGTCACCGAGAGGCACGCGCATCAGCAGCAATCCATTGACGTCCAAGATAATCAACCTCTGTAAAAGTTGACAAGTACATATAAGTAGTTAGAAGCTGAACATATTTTGCCATACTTGAATAGACATTACCGGAACAACCGTATCTACAGGTAGCAAGGGTCCATACTGGGTCTCTGTAGTGTTGATGTCGTTGTTGCTCTCCTTAGCTTTAACTTCATCATTCACATCTTCATCAGGGGTCTCCCCCA